>NC_138887.1:69423615-71823615 GCF_965194825.1 Balaenoptera physalus
TCCTACACAAACAAATTCTTCAATTCTCAGTGGACATTAACTGGGTGTCCTACAATTCAGTTCAATTCAGAAACTATCTACCTAGAGTTAGCATCAGATCTCACAGGTTAAGGGTTCAGTCCCACAAGACTGTGCTGCTTTCCTTCCCCAACCTTAAATTCCGGTCCAGGTTGTCACCTGTGCTTCTGATAAACCAGCTATAGAGTAGCTCACAGATCTCAGGAAAATAGTTTACTTACTAGATTACTAGTTTATTATAAAATGATCCAACTTGGGAACAGCCCGATGGAAGAGATGATCAGGGCAAGGTATATGGGGAAGGGGCGTGGAGCTTCCATGCCCTCTTTCAGCACCTCCAAGTGTTCACCAACCTGGAAGCTCTCTCAATGTCATAGTTTAGGATTTTTATGGAGGCTTCATTATGTAGGTGTAATTGATGAAATCAGTGGCCATTGATGGTTAAACTCAATTTTCAGCCTCTCTCCCCTCCCTGGAGGTTGAGGGTGGAGCTGAACTCATTAACATAAACTCAGATGTAGTTGAAAGGGGCTTGTTATGAATAACAAAAGATACTACTTTCATCTTTATTACTCTGAAACTGTTATAGGAACTGAGGATAAAAGACCAAATATTGTAACAAAACATGTTCCCATTGCTCTTATTAATTAAGAAATTACAAGAGTTTTAGGAGCTCTGTACTAGAAATGGACCAAATACATATTTTTAAATTATAAATCACAATATCACAGTGATTGAAAAAAATGTGTTTTCTGCTGTTATTGGTAGAATGTTCTACACACATCTGTTAGGTCCATTTGGTCTACAGTCATGAGTTTTTTTGTTTGTTTGTTTGTTTGTTTTTAAACTAATGTTTTGTAGTGTGGCTCTCATGAATTCCACCCAAATAGAAGAAATGTGTTAAGTGTTAATGATATAGGAAACTCAACTAATTTTCCCCAAGACAAAAGTTCATAAATTAATGTTAAGAAAAGTAGTATATATATATATATATATATATATATATATATATATATATATATATATATATATATTTATATATTTATATATTTATATATATTTGCCCTTTGGAATGCTAAAATGTTTGGGAAACAATATTGATTAGGAAATACCTAATCAACTGGTTTTCAACTTTTTAAGATACGATGAATGAGGAATTCAGCAGTCTTCAAGAATAAGAAGAATACTGTATGAGTAATAGTAGATGCTTGTGTTTTCCCAGGCCAGGGCAAAATGGAATGCATTCAAATCACAAAAAAACAAGGATTTAAGTTTAGATACAAGAATGGTTTTATATTTGAGTGATGGACAAGACTACTTTCCAAAGGATATTGGTAAGTGTCATTTCTGGACTACTGAAAAGAAAAAGGCTTATCTTTCTGCTGTAGTTTTGAGGGAAGAAAATTGGCATACATAGCTACCAAAAGACGTAATTTTCTTTTACTGTGATTCTATCTAACATGGGTACAGTAATACTCACCAAATGCTGTCCAATGTACTAAAAAGAAGTACATTATAGCCTAATCCACTCTGTAACTTCTTGGGGTCTGTTTTCATTACATGAAGAATTATATCCACTCCTTCAGTTCCAAAAATTTCCTAAGAGATTTATTTAAAATTATTTCTTGAAATAAATAAATAATCCTTTCCTTTCCCATTTCATCCTGTCCCCTAAAACTTTTTCTACCAGAAAAACACAACAACATTTTTAGGAAAATAGTACTGTAATACAATTTTTTTTTTCAAATTTGTACTCACTTGTTCTCAGGAATTTAAGACAAATTATTGTAAAGCTAGTCATTTTAGAGAGGATATCAATCAACATGTCAGTTTAATGCCCCTTTATATTTTTTCCCTTTCTCTTTCTTTAAAAAAAAAATAAACCATAAGGCTTGTCCCATGGTTTTCTTCCACATTGTAATGAATGTAATCTAACATCATGTCAGATGAGTACTAGATAGCAACAACTAATTCAAGGGGTTAAAATTCTATCATGGAAGATTTTCCAATGTTCCCAAGAGAGAAATAAATTTATAAATAGCAGTTAAAACCTTTAATAATGTATGTGATGTTATCACCAATTAATATTTGTCTGTTACCAAGTACCTTTCCTATTGTCTTGTCATTCAGTTCTGGTTCCCAGTAAGCAAGACTATGAGTATTTTCCAGAAGAACACAGGTGCAGGGTGATAGAATATAAGAAGTTCCACCAAAGCTTGGAGCTAAGTATGTGTTTACTGTTCTTTTTTGCCTCTCCCTCAAATCACTCTATTGAAACCTTCATAAGTTTTAATTTTTATCTTTCCAAATCTATGTCTTGCTATTTAAGTTATTAATCTCTGAGACTCAGAGTTTGCTATGGCATTAAAAAGATCAAAGGGAATTAAGCTCTTTTTTCTAACTTTTAGTTTTAGGTATGGACCCAATTCAAACCCAAAACATCATTTATAATGGTACAGCCACTCTGGAAAACTATTTGCCAGTTTCTTCAAAACATACACCTATCTTATGATCCATTAGTTGCACTCCTAGGTATTTATCCAAGAGAAATGAAAGCATTATGTCCACAAAAAGACTAGTACAAGAATGTTAATTAAAGCTTTAAACATAGTAGTCCCAAATGGAATCAACCTAAGTGTTTATCAATAAGGGAATGGAGAAACAAATTTTGTTGTATTCATACAATACTATTCAGCAATAAAAAGGAATGAATTATTGATACATGCAACAACATGGATATATTTCAGAAATATGGTGCTGGCTGATAGAAACCAGAACTAATAGAGTAAATAATCATGTGATTCCATTCATATAAAGTTAAAAAATAGGCAAAACTAATTTATGGGAATAGAAATCAGAAAAGTGGTTGCCTGTAGGCAAGTGAGGGCATGGCTGCTAAGCGGCATGAAAGAATTTTACAGGGAGATAAAAATATTCTATATTTTAATTGTGATATTAGTTAAATGGATGCATACATTTGTCAAAACCTATCAAACTATATACTTAAGATCTATATATTTTACTGTATGTAATTATACTCTTAAAAAAAGAATATTAAATCTTCGTAAGATTAAAAAAACACCAACATTTATGGACATTTACTAAGAAGAAGTTCATAGTGTTATGTGATTGAGAGATCTGAACAAAACTTTGATTCACAGGCATACATACCTTCCTAGGAATATGATGTTCACAAAGACCAGATAAAATAAGTAAAATATCAGATTGAATTTCCAAAAGAATGGCCTCTTCCTTATCATTATACTTGCTTATTGTATTTTTAAAGATTCCTGATTTGAAAAAAGTTAAAGAATGTAAAGTTATTGAACACTGTATTTTTATTTTGATCAATTACTGTTCTGAAATTCTTTCTTATAAAATTTCAACTAGAAAAACTATTTTTAAAAGGGCTATTTTCATTGTATGGTTTCCTAGAAGCTGTAGACAGAAGATGATAAATGGATTCTTTGGGCTCTCAATACAATCAGTAGCCCCATATATATATAGAATTTCTAGTACATAATTAATGGTGTGTCATTAAAAGAAGCCCTTAACAACCTGATACTTCACCAAGCAAACAAAACTGTTTAAAAATATGCAGTTTCATGAGGCAAAGATGCGTGCCTTTGCAAATATATGACCAAAATGCCTGATCATAGCTTGCCTCATCTCTTCTTGTCCTTGTGGTCAACAGGGTCAATCTTAAGCAAAGGTGGAAGACATCCCTAAGTACGTTTTCTATTCCTGTTACTTCTTTCTGCATCGTCTCCTTATGTCTACTCAAAGGCATCTTCAACAACTTAGGTAGCAATATTCCCATGTTCTTTAAAAGCTCTCTTTCCAATCAAAATTTTAAAAGACTTGAAAATAGCCACTTACATTGATGGAATGTCATTCACAATAAAATTTTGCCTCAAAAAAGGACTTTTCCTTTAAGCTTTGTATAAGGAACAAAAGTCATTTTTCCTCAGTTACTAAGGGGTCACTGGCATTAGCAGGAAGGTGTGGAGTTATGTTTCAAAGTAAAAGGGCCATGGAAATCACAGCCTATTTCCACTGTTGGCCCTGAAGGGACAATTCTTGGTCCTGTTAGGATGAATTACAGGTGAAGGATCAGAGTCTAGGAAGGCTAGGTGAGCATGCTGGAGGCCAGGGCAGAGGCATGCCATGGACAGAGGGCCTATGCTCCCTTTTTAGGACACCTTCTAGGAATCCAACCTGGCTGGCCTTGCATCTGCTTCTCCTTTCTAGATTATCTCCTCTTCTTCCTACCTGTGTACAGGGATGTCACTTTCCCTGTTGTCTGTAATAAATGTTATGTTAATACTGAATTATTTTCTTAATATTTCGGTATCCTTTAACTCTCTACATTTACCCTCTCCTTGCTCTATTCTAACCATTGGATATATTTTTCAGATTTCCTCTTTCTAAGGTAGCATTGCACATATAACTTCCCTAATCCAAACCGCTAATAGCTCACCATGCTTAAAGAGAATGAAGTTCAAACTCTATTATGGTATGCCATTCAAAACTCTTTCTTGCTTGGCCTCTGACTAGACAATTAACTTCATCTCATATTATTTGTCTTCATAAAACTTTGACTTCACTTAAGCTAGCTCTGAACACATCATCATGTATATTTTGGCTTCATGTCTCTGTTTATGCTGTCCCCTTGCTTGAAAGACCATCTCTCTCTCTCTCTCTCTCTATTTTTTTTTCCTCTTGAAACCAGCCTTACCCTGACACCCTAACTCATAAAGATTCTTGTTAAGATTGCCCAGCCTTGAAGACTACCCTGTGGCATTTACTCTATTACTCACTAGGTGCCTTACTAACAGTGCAGGGTAACACATGCTATCTTTCTATGACATACATCTTTCCTTTTGTTTTCATTAAGGCAAGGTCCTGAGAGTTCTGTTCTATATATGTTTATGACACCAGTGCCTACACAACAGGTGTATAAACATTTACATTTACAATGCAATTACTATTTGTTGAGCTTATTACTACTATAGAGCCTCTGTTAGACTCTGTAAGAGAAGGTTCCTGCCCCTAGGAACTCACATAATAAAGATCAGCTTCTTTCAAGTTAAAGGGAAAGGTCCTAAGAAGAAAAGAACCCTTGCTATTTGCTCTCCCTTCCCCACTTGCTACCCAGGTAAGATTAAGACTTCTTCTTGGATATATGGAAAATTGTATTCATCCAGTTAGGCTGGGGCCTTCACACTGAGTTCTGTATCATGAAATGTGTACAGAAGTGATAAAATCTACTTTCAGGTTTGGTCATCCTCCAGTAAGCTCATCAAGAAAGTGAATGTTTTTGCCTAGCCCCCTTTTCAATATCCTCATTTTGCTTACTAGTATTATTATTAGAGGGCACCACCCCAATCCACTAATGATGGAAGAGCAGGCACTGAACAGGTAGAAGAGCTTTTGAGTAAGCATTTGTAATTAATTGACATCCAGCAAATTATATCACCTACTCATGAGGCGGTCACTGAACACGGATATGACAAATCTAGCTCTTACTTCTCAAAGTCAGGAAAGATTAGGGCCAGAGAACTATTTATTTTTTAAATAACAAAAGGTAGAAAGCTTTTGCTTAGGTGTTCTGAATTTTACACTGAACTCGCATGTATGTATGTTGGAAATAAAGTGACTTAGCACAGTCAACTCTTTAAGTTGAAAATTAAGGATATCCTGATATTTCACATCAGAAAACCTATGTACATTTCTGTATACACCAGCGTACCAGTATTCTGGTAATGTCAAATGCACTGGAAAATGTAATGTTATCCTCTTTTAAAATGACTCCAAAAGGCCTGGCCAAAAAGTGGTGATCTTACTCCTAGAAGAGTGAAATATAACACTAGCCCATTAAAAAAAAAAAAAAGATAAAGATAATCCTAAATGAAACGGTATCTGAATTAAGTAAACAAATGTTTAAAGGATAAGTGATCATGATGTTTCAGTAAAGACAAACTAATTTATAGCAACAGTATGAAACAAAAATCAAGAAAATATTCAGGAGTTTGTCAGCTATAGGACAAAATAAATGTGTAGAAAAACATTTCAAACAGAAGTTCTAATTCATAAACATTCTACTTTCATCAGGACACAAACATGTTACGTTTTTACCTATCAGTTGCTGAATTGCTCTCTTTTCACAAAGATCCTTGTTTATGGTCTCATGCTCAAGGTAGACCATGGCTCTCAAGAGTCTTAAACTGTAACGCATCTGGGCAAACTTGTTTCCACGGCCACCTGTACCATGAAAACTGTTCCCATGACTAAAGAAGGAATCTGTAGAGAAATATTAATAGTTACTTTACATCAAGAAATTTAGATTAGACATCTTTTATATCAATATAAGTTTAAAGAGATGTTAAAATTTTGTCATACTTTAGGGTTTTTTCTTTTTAGAGAAGTAAATATGATTCCATCCCCCTCCTCTTTCTATTTCCAGTACAGAAATATGTGTTTTTAAATTTTACTCAAATGTATCATTATTGTATGTATCTTTTGTAACTTGTTTCTGTTACTCAACACGTTGTATTTTTAAAATTATTCACATTGTTACAAGTAGATCTAGATCCGCTCAGTTTTAACTGCTTTCCACATCCAGTTTATAAATAACAGTTTATCCATTCACTAGTACAAATTGCTACAATGAAGATTCTAGTTCATGTCCTCTTGTTCCCACTGAGAAGTGTTTCGCCTGTGACACCAGAATCATATAGGGTATACCCACATGGAATTCTATTAAAGTTGCCAAATTGTTCCCCAAAGTGGTTATATGGATACAATGTATAAGAAATAGATTTTTCCCAATCTATTAAATGTGAAATGGTAGTTCATTGTTATCTTAATTTGCAGAACAATTACATTTCTCTGATTACTGGTGGGGTTGAGTGTCTTTTAATTTTTTTTGAAAATTTGAGATTTTCTCCAAAAATTTTGAAGAATTTTCATGGCAATCTCTATTGTTTGCCTACTTCTCTACTGAGTTATTTTCTTTTCGATATGTAGGAGTTCTTTATGAACCTGAATTCTAATCGTTTATCAGTCAGAGTGGTGAGTAAATGTCTTCCCTCAATTTATAGATTGTTATCTTATTCAGATTTTGTCACACAGATATTTCCGTTTTACAGTAGTTAATACATTTAATAATCTTTAATAATCTTCTTTATAGTTTAAGCTCTTCTGTATTTAAAAAGTCTGTTTCTACCCTGTTATCATAAAGATAATTTCCCATGTTTTCTTCTAAGATTTTTACAGTTTAACTTTTTGCATTTAGGGCTTGAATTCATTTTGCAATTGACTTTTTTAAACAAGTTGAAAGGATCTAATTTTTATTTTTTCACACGGAGGGCCAACTGCCAGAGCACCATCCTTCTCTCATTGATTGGCAATATCATCTCTGATGATGCCAACCTCCCATATATTCCATTCCACTGGTCTATGCCTGGTCTAGTACCATACAATTTTAATTACTATAGCTTTATGGTCAGTCTTGATAAATAACAAGGCAAGTTCTCTTTCTTTGTTATAATATGCTTTCTTTGAAAGGTTCTTTTAGAAGTAGCTTTTTGTTTAATGCTGAAAAAAAAAAAGTTCAAAATACTGTTCTCAGTAGTGTGTATAGCTTTAGAAATGTGGATTCTGGAGCTAGACTGCCTGCATTAAATCACTTACTATGTGGCAAGGAACAAGTTATTTAACTTCTCTGACTGAGTTCTACCCACTGACCAACAGGGCTAATAATAGAACCTATAACTCCTAGATTTGTTGTGAGGCCTAAACGGTCTAATACTGCTGAGGGGGTTAAGGCCTATCACATAGTAAGTACTCAATAACTGTTAGCTATCAGACTTCTTCTTGTTAGGAAGCATTTCCTTTTTTTGCCTTATAGACTTCTGTAAACATAAATAATATAAAGGAGAGACAGGAGAATTGTTTTATTTAATGCACAGTAATTTAACATGACTAAATTTAGTAACTCAGCATATTAAAAACTAGAGAATAAAAATAAGCTATAATTTTTTCTCCCTCATGGATGAGTGCTATTCTTGATCTAATGAAAATGTACCATACAAAATTATTTCCAGAGCAAAGTTACTACCAGAGAAGAATACAGTATCTTACTTATAATTTTTTTTAAAAAAGAATGTATTTCTTATTTCCCTTCTAAGAATCATGAGAATTGAAATGAAATATTCATACAACTTAGGGTTCTGCTAACTTGGCAGACTACATGTGGCTAGAGATCTAGATTTGAAGCTCCATGAAGGTATGGACTTCATTTATTTTGAACATAAATGTTTCGTTAGTAGCTAAAACAATATGTGGTTACTAGTAGGCATTCAATAAATATTTGTTGAATGACTAATTAAAATATTACAGGACAGTATAATTATTGGATAGGCCTAATAATATAAAAATTTAAATCAGTTTATGTGAATGATTTCTTTTACTGAAAGGTATGCATCAACTATAGCTAACATTTACTAATGTCTGACTATAAATGAAATCTCAGGCTTTTTTCCTTAAAACAGCATTTAAACACATTAAAATCACAGAAGGCCAGATCTACATTGTTAGTTCTCCTTTTAATTGTATTTCTTTTTCTACACCGCCATTCAGTTGAAATATGTAGATTAGAATTTTGACAGGAATCCGAAAGGCCACTTACCTTCACTGTCACACCATTCTAAAAATGCAAGGACGTGAGCATTTCCCTGATACAACATGTACTCGTCTATTAAAAAAGGAGCCACTGATGACAAAGTGGCAATTGCATGCAGTTGTAATTCTTCATACTGTGCTGCAGACCACTCAACTATTTTGTGTTTCTCAGGCTTTTTAACATAGGTAAACAAAGCCAAAATAACTTTGCCATCAATTAATAGCTATGAGAAAGGGCAAAAAGTACTATGTTAGAAACATAATTAAAACAATTTTATTTAATCTAAGAAAATTTAATAAAAGATTTCCAGTTTGATGTGTTATTGATGATCATTTCAAAATACTTTCTTCCTAAAGATTCCAAGCTATGTTAAGCACCAAAAATTAAAAAAATTAAAAAACCCAAAACCAAACTCACTAATAACAACAGTTCACTGTGATCCCCCTTTCTGGGATATACACTCTATGGCTAACAGTAATGTAAAATAAGTATTAGTTTTTTTAATCTATGCTGCTTATATATGCAGTTTACCTCCGCTTATGATAAAACCACAGGAGTCGAAAATTTAGAGCAAATAAACTGGTGGTTATTTCTGTCTTCCTTACTTTTGTTTCTTAAAGGAAATATTTCAGAGACTCAATTGTATATATACTTTAAGAAATCAATTTTGGCTGAAGTTATGATAATAGACTATAGCTATTTTTAATCATAGGCAACAGAACTTATACAAATACTCTATCCAGTGAATACCAGTCAGGTCACAAGCCATAGTTAATTACACGCCAAGAATTTTAAAACTGTACTGAATCCATGATGTCAATAAAAATAAAACAAAAATGCAAAGCTATTATAATATGACAATCAAGTTAATATTACAGCTGATTCTGATTGGTATATATTTATGGCTCACAAGATAGTAACACACCATGTGCTATATTCTATTCAATTTTCTTTTCATCTGGCATTATTCTACAAAGATTTTTTCACAATAATATCTATGAATTTTTCTAAATTTTCTACTATTCCACATGGAAAGAGCACAAGATTTAGAACTGAGAAAACAAGAATAACAATTAGTTCTAGCACTGCTGTAAGTAGTAAGTGGATAATTTTTTTGAAATACTCTGTGAACTGCAAATAACAGTACACGTATTTATTATCACTACCATTACTGAGCCACAAACACAAACATGTGACAGGAAAAAAATTAGTTGATTCCATTGCTCACATAGTGCTTTAAGAAGCTTATCAGTCTTTGTGCCACTTGACTTTGTTGTCAAATAAAATTGGTTTATAAACTATAGTGTAAATTTTATTATCTTTGTATCTGTCATTTTAATAGTTATATAATACTCCACTATAATAATAAACCATATTCTATTGAATGATTTTCTATATGACATTTCAGAAAATACATTTAGCTTCTATGGAGTGTACATTTTTGATATGAATAACAAAGTTATAACTGTAAAGACAGTTTTTTTCTGAGCATTTTTTAGTATATTCTTCAAAGTGGCATTACCAAAAAAAATTGTTTTTAGCTCTTTTAATCCTCATAATAATTCCATGAGATAGGTGTTTTCCCCACTTTGAAGTTGAGATAACTGGAATTTAGAGACGCTAAACTATGTATTCAAGATCACATTGCTAGAAAGCGACAGCACTGGATTCCACCTGACTAAAGCCTTAACCACCATATTATACCACGTTTATATTACCACTAATGAAATTGATAGAATGAATCCTCCCTTGGAACTTGAAAGAGTTTTAAGACTAAAATGAAATTTCAATTAATGCAGTAATAACTAAACTAATGGAATTGTTAGTAAGTAGTATATTTTTTTCTGTTGCTTTATAGTTTACAAAGCCTTTATCTCAGTCTCACAACAGAAGGAAGAACTGAGCCTCAGAAAGTTTAGGTGACTTTGCCAAGGCCATACAGCTAGTAGGCGATAAGACAGAAGTGAAATTCATTTCCAGTGCTCTTCAAATTACACCATGCTTTATGTAGGATATAAAGTATTAAGATAATTCATGGGTAATAAAAATATGTACATAAGAAGGTTAGATTTGTGTGGAGAAAAAGCAGGTTCATACAGTTTGAGATGGGCGGCATAGAGATGAGCAATTTCCTCCAGCATTAAATCATCCCTCATTACTATGGTCAAAGATAGACTATTAGGCTGGGTGGGCCTATATGGATTTTCTTTCAGTTTATGTTCTCTTATTCAGGAGCTCTAAATATATAAATAAATCTCCACGGTTCTCCTGCTTTTCCTTGGTTTATGTGGTTTAAATTTAGGTAAATTCACTGTTCATTAATAGATAAGAGAAATTTTGAAAAAGTGAAATTCCAGTGAATACGAGTTTGTTACCTTCTATGGTAAATATATGGGCTGATGAAAGATTTGCAGCCATGGCTTTTAAAAAGTTATACTACAAAGTGAGACAATTTTAATTTTTATTTTGATTACTTTTTACCTGTATAGTAGATAAATCTTTATAAAAGGTCACAATTATATTGAATAGCAATTTCTTCAACTCAAAATCTTCATAGGAATTAGAAAACTTAAGACCTTTTACCAAAGGATTTTGGCTTTTAACTGTGAGAGGGAAAAAAAAAGGAAGAGTAAAATAAAAGCTGAAATGATATATGACTCATTAAGATAATTATAAGTTGAAAGTTTTATGGTTTTTACCTTCATTAAAGGTTGCAAATAATATCAAATCCCTGGTAAAGCCACACTCCTAATATAAATACACAAAATAAACAGAAAGATGAATTAATTATATGGAAATTAAGTTACAGATGCCCATATTTACTTAATATGTAGGTATTTTTTATCCTTGTCATTCATTTGAGTTCATAAAGCACTAATAATAAGGGATGAAAGCAAGAAAATAAAAGCATATAGCCAGATAAACTTGTAATTTATTTAATATTAAACTTACTTCTGTAGGTTCTTAGAAATATATTACATTATTCTATGAATATTTTACAAGATACTGTTTAAAATTTGGTAAGAACCCAAAACGTACTGCTAAAAGTTACTTATGTAATTCATTATCTATACCTTCAAGGGATGAAAGAAGGGAAGAAAATAGTTATTTTCAACAGCTTTTCTTCTTAAACACCCCCTGGCTCCCCACCCTGACCCCAACCACTCTCAAATATGTCAAAGGTTTGGTCAAGAGACAACAAACAATTCCTACTTAACATGAAAAGCCCTGAAGAATGACCAGAAAACATTTCAGCATGAGAGAACTCATTCCTGACAGAGATATCCTAGTTGGACTTCGTACATTAGGGAGAATTTATAGGGACAAACCTTGGGCTTTTGAGCTTGCAACTCTATATTCCTACTACTTTAAGATCCATATGGTTTCTTTAAAATGTGAAGATGTTATTCCTATTGACTCACATTCATGGAATTCACCTGAATGTTTGCAAAGATGCTGATGAGAATTTATTGACTGACCAGGGGCTTCCACAGAAACATAGGCCCACCTACACATTGCAACCTTGACTAGGAAGCTATGTAGGACGTTTTCCCCATTTGTACAGTATAAATTCCATGACTTGTTTGTTTTTTTTTTTAATTTTATTGAAGTCTAGTTGATTTACAATATTGTGTTAATTTCTGCTGTACAGCAAAGTGATTCAGTTATACATATATTCTTTTTTCATGTTCTTTTCCATTATGGTTTATCACAAGATATTGAATATAGTTCCCTGTGCTATACAGTAGGACCTTGTTGTTTATCCATCCTATATATAATAGTTTGCATCTGCTAATCCCAAACTCCCAATCCTTCCCTCCCCCACCCCTCCCCCTTGGCAACCACAAGTCTGTTCTCTATATCTGTGAGTCTGTTTCTGTTTCATAGATATGTTCATTTGTGTCGTTTTCAGATTCTACATATAAGTGATATCATATGGTATTTGTCTTTCTCTGTGTGACTTAGTATGATAATCTCTAGGTCCATCCATGTTGCTGCAAATGGCATTATTTCATTCTTTTTTATGGCTGAGTAGTATTCCATTGTATATCTGTACCACATCTTCTTTATCCATTCATCTGTCATTGTAAATAGTGGCTACTGTAAATAGTGCTGCTATGAACACAGGGGTGCATGTATCTTTTCAAATTATAGCTTCGTCTTATATGTGCCCAGAAGTGGGATTGCTGGAGCATATGGCAACTCTATTTTCAGTTTTTTATGGAATCTCCATACTGTTTTCCATAGTGGCTGCACCAACTTACATTCCCACCAACAGTGTAGGAGGGTTCCCTTTTCTCTACACCCCCTCCAGCATTTGTTTTCTGTAGACTTTTTCATGATGGCCATTCTGACCAGTGTAAGGTGGTACCTCATTGTAGTTTTGATTTGCATTTCTCTAATAATTAGCAATGAGGAGGATGTTTTCATGTGCCTATTGGCCGTTTGTTTGTCTTCTTTAGAGAAATGTCTATTTAGGTCTTATGCCCAGATGAGTAAATTATATTTGTGAGTAAATTATAATACATGAGGAGGATCTCAACCTTCCAAAGGGATGCAAAGAAGAACTGGCAGAGTGCAAGTATACTGGTGACCATAATGAAATTACAATATAACTTGGCATTACAACAAAGTACATAAATGTTACAACACAGTTCAGGACTCCCTCCTCCCCCTACACCCACCACTTCCACAATTAGAATTAAAATGCAATTTGATTCATACTTACAATCATTGGTGCTCCAGGATTTTGAGATATAATTGTTGTGATCACTAATATGTCATTTCTAAGTTGACGATCATAATGACTAAGACCTCTTGTAAACAGATTTTTAAATACTTTCTTCAAAGCCCTAAAAAGTGAAATCATATCTTTAAAGCCATATTTCTATGGAAATACCACCTAAGTGTCTACCAACAAAATCTCCCATTTTACATTTTACTACTCATTTCAAAATATTTCTAATCTTTTCTATCTTTACAAATCTGCCTCTAGTTCACTGAGGGAGCAGATAAGAATCCCTCGGTCCAATCTATACATGGTGGTCAAAGTGACTGCTCTAAAATAAAGATTCAATCACGTCATTTTCCTTTTTAAAATTACTGATACTTAAAGGCTTTTCTTTGTTCTTAGGATAAAGCCCTACCTCCCTACCAAGGCTTATCAGGCCTTTCATGTTACAGTCCCTGCTAACGTTGTTAGCTTCATCTCTCACTATTCCACCCTGTACTTTTTGTTCTCACTATATTGAATTTCTTTCAATTTTTTGATTTTGCTAAATTCTTCTTTCACTTCTGTTCCCCTGTCTAGGATGCTCTCTGCATGCAGGACTCTTGTGTTGCTAAGTCACATTTATCATTCAGATACCAGATTAGGGTTTATTAGGAAGTGCTGATTAACTCTCCAAGTCTGGGTCAGGTTCCCTGTACAATGGGCATTTGTTGCTTTATCTTCTAGGAGCCACTTGCCCTTCTTGTGATAATAGTACCCTTATTTTTATTTAGGCATTCACTCTTTACCCACTTTTGGTCTTGTGAAGCTGCCTTCAACTAAAAGGAAGCGAGTTAGAGCATTCCTTCTTTCTGTCACTGTAACTCACTCTGAAATGGGCATATGGCCAACACCAGACCACTAAGGGTCAACAGGGACTCAATTAGAAGAATTTTCTTTGAGCTTTTGGAATAGCAAGTCTTATCTTCTGCTTGGTTTGGGGTTGTGATTATGTGAAGCTAGACTTCGTAGGTCTTACCATATGGATCTTGAGACTAAAGCCAACACAGTGGAAAATAGTGCAGAGGGATGAAGAGGGCCCAAGTCCTGATATTTGCTGAGCCTTGAATACAGCTGCACATGAAACCAGTTTTATCCTTGACTTTGTAGTTACATGAGCCCATAAAATTTCCTATTCGGTTTATATCAGTTGGGTTGGGGGTTCAGTCACTTGCAAACAAAACTGTGCTGGTCCATCATCTTCGGGAGAACGTGAAGGACCTTGCAGTAATCTCTTTCATAACATTTAGTATGTGCTCTTTTAGTTGCCTATATACTTGTCTCTCTCTCTTAACATAATGCAAGTGCCATGAAAGCAGAGACCATTTCTGTATTGTTTTCAGTTGTATTTCCACAGCCTAATACTGAACTTGGCACAGAGCAGACAATAATTATTTGATGAATATATGAATAAGTAACTTAATGGCTCACTCATATTTTATTGCTAATGCTTACTGTAGTATCTGGAAGACAGTAAGTACTCAAAAATAGGTTTACTGAATGAACAAATGAAATAGTTCTTTTAAATATCTAATTTTACTTTATACATGCTCAAGGACATAATTTAGTTTTGTTAACAAGCTACTTTAAAAGCCTTCCACATAGAAAAAAAAAAAAAGACTTGTTATTGTGCAGATGCATTTATACCATGGTACAAAAAAATGTCCTGAAACATAGCTATTACATGAATCAGAAGCCTAACTGAACACAAATTTAAAAAAAAATTTTAGTTATGTCACTGGCTATCGTTTTAAGGTTAAAAGTTCCTATCTAACCACATAAACTTACAGCAAACATTCCAAGTTACTAAGCTGTTGTATGATTTCTTCTTTTGAAGATTTTTCCAATAAGTTCCAAAGTATTTCGGATGAACGAAATAGAAGCTGTCCAGAGGGATCTGGGTCATTGAGGTGAGCACAGATTCCACTGGCTGCTTGTGCTTTCACCATTAAAGTACAATTCACTTCTGAAAATAAATTTTAAAAGTATTTATGCTGTACAGTCTTGACATTATTAGATAAAAACAAAAATAGTTGAGAATGAAGTGTTCAAATATGTACAATAATATACAAACCAGAAGCTGAGAGATGCTGTAGAGCTTTAAGTACCCAAAGTTTCTCAACAAGTTGATTTTCAAGCAACGCCAATGACTGGACCATTGTTTTTGCCAATCCTCCAACTTCAGCCATTTTAATCTTATATGATGAACTAGCCTGCTGGTAACCTAACAACAATTAGTGAATAAAAATGTACAATTATTTCACATAGTAATCATCTACATTAAACAAAAGAATGAGTAATTTATCGTTAAACAACAGCAACAACAAAAACTTTAAAAAAGTGTATGGCATGTTAAAATGGTATAGCACAGGGATTGGCAAACTTCTATAAAAGGCCAGTTATCAGTATTTTAGGCTTTGCAGGTTATAAGATTTCTCTCTCAAATACTCAACTCTGCTACCATAGCATGAAAGCAGGCATAAACCATACAAAAATAAGTGGGCATGGCTGTGTTCCAATAAAAGTTTGTTTACAGAGGGCCAGTTTTGGCCTGGGGTCCACAGTTTGCTGATCCCTGGTGTAGCATTTGAAATAGGACCGCAGAGTTGGAGGCATATTTTAAATTCTAAAAAAGAACAATATTTCTTTTCTCTAGATATACATGTCCATAAAGGAAAATGGCATGATAACAAATACTAAATGTTTTCACTATTCAACTCAATACATTACTTTACTGCTTTCAAGGGACCATAATTATGTAATTTGGTGGTGAAATAAGAGGTGAAAATATAATGCTGTTCTGATAAATGCTAGTGAATATAATGGTATTTTAGGGAAGTTTGATTCTTGGCGACATGTCTTATAATAATTTCCTTCTGCTGTAGCGCCTATGAGAAACACCACCTCTCCTTTAATACAGCTGCACAGGTACCTGACCAACTACACTCAACTAGAGAGATTAAATACACAGCAGAAGGTACCTGCTCACGTGAGACACAGCTATTTTCTTTCTTAGTGATATACTTATCTACCTCCCTGACTTCTTGACTTTTGAGACCAACTAGATTCTTTAACTTTGCCATAGTTCTGAGATGTCTGTCAGTTTGTCTTGTCTTTCTGAATTTGATCTTTAGCCCTGGACAAGGCCCTGTCCATTCCTGTGATGGGTTCTCTATGGTAAGGCCCTAGCTACTCACTTTAGGCATTTAAAAAATATAAAGAGAAAACCACAAGTTGCATAATTTCACCATCCAGAGAGAACAACCTTAACATTCTGGTATATTTCTTTTTTTTTTTTTTTGATCAATAGATATCTATTAAGCAGCTACTATGTTACAGATTATTGTAGATCTGGTATATTTCTTACTGATATTTTTAATGTATGCATATAACTTTAACAATATACTATATGCAGAATTTTACATTCAACTGCAGCCACTGAAGATTTTATTGTAAGCCTTTTCTCATTCTATATTTTCGCAAATCATGATTTTATTTGCATAATAGCCTGTCATATGCAAGGACCAACCAAAATGTACTTTATACTTACTGTATCTTTATATATTGAGTTTACATTTCTACAGAAGGATATAGTAATATGAAGGCCCATGGACCTGATTCCTGTCTCCGGGGCTGTGTCTCTTACAATTGCTCTACTGAGGACTTTTCAGCTGTGGTCCCAGCTATCCAGCCATGCCCATCACCTGAAACCAACTGTGTGACAGCTAGTGAGAGCATTGCCTAAGATTCCCAATTTTCAGAGCCTGGTCAAATTAAGATCAACCTCACTTCTCTGCACCTTGACTCCTCTGTCATATCTTATACATCATTTGTCTCCCTTTCTTTTTTTTTTTTTTTTTTTTTTTATAGAGTTTATAACAAATTAGGTTTTTTTGTTTGTTTGTTTGTTTGTTTTAATTATTTATTTTTATTTATTTATTTATATATGGCTGTGCTGGGTCTTCGTTTCTGTGCGAGGGCTTTCTCCAGTTGCGGCAAGTGGGGGCCCCTCTTCATCGCGGTGCGCGGGCCTCTCATTATCACGGCTTCTCTTGTTGCGGAGCACAGGCTCCAGACGCGCAGGCTCAGTAATTGTGGCTCACGGGCCTAGCCGCTCCGCGGCATGTGGGACCCTCCCAGACCAGGGCTCGAACCCGTGTCCCCCGCATTGGCAGGCAGACTCTCAACCACTGCGCCACCAGGGAAGCCCTGTCTCCCTTTCTTTCTATCTTAAAAAGACTATGTATATATTGCCTAGGTTAACCCTAAGCTTGTGCTCTTAATTCCATCCTCTCATGCCTTCTTTGGGAATTTCACCCTCCAATTTCCCATGTACTAGCTTCTTATTCCTCTGCCTATAGGGGAAAACTTCATTTTTCCCTATCCTAAAAATTATAAATAGTAACAAAACCAAATATCTTCTTTGATTTTGCTGCCAGTTGAATTGTTCTCCATCTTCCTTCTTTTTCTTCTCCATCTGATTTTAATATATGTCTGCATTCACTGCCTCTATTCTCACAATCTTCTCATTCTTTAGTCCTGTATCTGCCCTGACCACTTTAAGTCAATAGATCTGCCAAAAATGAACTACAACTTTTCAGATATCACATCAGTTGGCGTTTTCATTCCTCAATTACAGAAGCCTCTACAGTATTTGACACTGAGACCACTACCTCCTTCATCAAACATTTCATTCACTGGCACACAAGACATGGCAGTCTTTAGCTTTTCCTCCTCCTCTCTGAACATTCCTTCATTGCCAGTTTCTTTGGATTGTTTTTTGTTTTGTTTTGTTTTTCCCTAGATCTCAATATGGGCATTCTCCATGTTGCTGTTCTTGGTCCCTTGCTACTTACATGCTTTATCTCCTAGAAAACTCAAGCACCCTGATGGTTTCAATTTTCATCTCTGGGTGAATTCCAAACCTGTATTTCTGGTCTCTGCTTTTAGTATCCAATGTCTACTATCTACCAAACACTTCCTCCTGTTTATCTCATCAATAGCTCAAATCTGACAGTTAATAATTTCTTTACTTATTTCTCTACTTAAGATGTCCTCCATTTTTCCCTATTCACAAGTTAGCTTTCTTTTCTACCAGTCTTATTGCCACCTATCTAAAGGAACATATAACTTAAAACTGTATTTTATATCTTCTCTCCTTTCCTAGATTGATTATGAATTACAGAAACTATGAAGGTAGGAAGTATGTCCTAAGTAATATTATATCCTCTACATTGCAAGTGCCCTCTATCTTGATACCACCCATTTCAGTGTGACTCACTTTATCATTATATATTATGATCCCTTAGCTGTAACATGCAGAACTCTTTTTCCAAACATGGTAGAGAATGTTATTAGCATTAGGAATTTAACATCTAGTTGGGTGGGACAGATATTATGAATAATTATAAATGTTAGAAAATAATAAATAATATTATCAACAGTATTAAATAACATTAATAGTAATAATTATAATTAAACTAACTTGGGTATGACTTTAAAAATTCTGTTATATTTAGCATCAGAATAAAAATCTAAAGTTGAAAAAAATACATAAATTCTTTTGTTTAAAATGACTGAAGAGTTTGAGACTACCAAAAGAACTGTTCTGATGTGTTGCATTTATTTATTTATTTTTTAAAATTTAATTAATTAATTTATTTTTTATTTTTGTCTGAGTTGGGTCTTCATTGCTGCGTGCGGGCTTTCTCTAGTTGTGGCAAGCGGGGGCTACTCTTCGTTGCAGTGTGTGGGCTTCTCATTGTGGTGGCTTCTCTTGTTGCAGAGCATGGGCTCTAGGTGCGTGGGCTTCAGTAGTTGTGGCTTGCAGGCTCTAGAGCGCAGGCTCAGTAGTTGTGGCCTAGATCTGGGATCTTCCCAGATCAGGGCTCGAACCCATGTCCCCTGTATTGGCAGGTGGATTCTTAACCACTGTGTCACCAGGGAAGCCCGATGTGTTGCATTTATAATCCCACTCTGTCTTTCCAAGTTCAAAGAGAAATGAGAAAGACTGTTCTGTTTTATAAAGACATAAGTTATTACTGAAAGACCATTGAAAACTTTACCTGTAATATGCTTCTTTGGTGGTTCTGCATGATAAAAGTCAATAATACACTTACAAATTTGTATCCTCAATTCAGAACTTGGTATTATCATTAAGTCACCTGCCAGAAGATAAACGAATGCTATTCAATAACAGTGCCATAAGTTTATTTGCACTTTTAAGCATACAGTGTTAGTAACATGATTAAAAATATCATCAGAGATTCAAACTGGATCATGTAATTTTATACATACACACATGTGCGTGCACACGCATGCACAAAACACCCTGAATATCTATCCTTGTAACACTTGGCCCCTCAATCAACTCAGTCTCTCCTTCCCAGGAAGAAAAGAATGGTAATTAGCAGCATAAATGCTAGAACTAAATTGTCTAAGATTAAATCCTGGCTCTGCCACTTACTACCTGTATAAACTTGTGTCTTAGTTTTCTCATCTATAAAATGGTATAACAATAGTTACCACATTAAAGATTGCTGTGAGAATTAAATGTGTTAGTATGAGAAAAGGGCTGAGAGTTTTCCTCCCTAACTAGAGAGTCAGTAATCTGTTGCCCCTAATAAGGCATCCTTTGCTTAGAGAAGTTCCAAGTGAGCTTTGCTCCCTCAGTTTATTGACAGACTGGAAGACAGTGAGTTTCTAGGCAGTCTTTGCCCTGCAGGTAATAGTTTTATGTTCAAGTTATCATGGTGGGGATGGAGGATAGGGAATACTCCTTTTCAGTCATATATACACTACTTCTGAATTGGCTTCAGCCTATATTTCAAACTGGATTGTGTCTGCTCTGGTGAAGTCCTACAAGTATGATCCCTAAGAGAATCTGAAAATGATCAGTAGGATTCTGGAAATGATCCAGAATGTCCTCTGGGAGCCTGAGGACAACTGGAGTCAGGACTATCAGCTTCAAGACTGAAGCAGATCTGCTTGGATTCTCTGAGGGAAAGAGATAATTAGGTGTTCCTTGAAGACTTGTGTTTTGCATTAGGCTTTGCATAATGTTCATCTCTGAGGGTAGCCAGTGGGTAGGGAAACAAGCAGACAGAAGGAGGGAGCACGTAGGAAAGACTCACCCTAGCTTGAGAAGAATCTATCAGCAAAAGCTAGCACTTAAAAAAAAAGATAGGTTCAAGATTATTCTCTTAATTTTTTTGGACCCGTCCTTTGAAGTTGAAAACTCACTATGTTTTGAAAAAAATTAGGCAACAGGAACAACTAAACTTTTCCAACAAAACTATCCAAACATTCAAGTTTGTGGGAAATTCTAAGGTTTCTCGTTTGCTTCACCACCCTTTTAGTTCCTGTAGGTTTAGATCATCTCTCATAGTTTCCTGTTTTATAATCTCAGGGCAGAGTACCAACTTTTTCCTTCATATGTTTCCAGAATCCTGCTCTTAAGTCGGAAATATCTATCATTTAGAAGAAAAAGTAATATAATTTACTAGCACATAGTAGAAACTGGAAGTTAGTAAAAATGAATAGCCTTTGTTCAAAACTTTGTACTACAAACAATTATTTTAGTTTAAACTCATGGTTCCAGCAATTAAAAAAATGAGGGACAGAGCAGCAGTACTTACGGTAAGTAAGCAGTGAAAGGAGTTCATTTTAAGCTAAGAGTTCATACTGCCCTCAAATGAGACAGTAATATGTTCTGTAGGCAGGCATTCAGCAAAGAGTAGACTGACACAGTAAAAAAGCACCATGTATTTATTATACAAATGCATATTTAAAAATAATAAGGGCAACAGAGATTTTTTAAATGTTATCAACCAAACCTACACTTTTTATCTGTTAATACTACCATATCCTCTTCTAGGTTGGCTTCTCACTGTAAATTTCCATTGATGAGAGATTCACAGAATTAAAGTTTCCCATTAGTTTCTAGTCTGCCTGCTCCTTAAGGTCATCTTACTTAACTCCCCATGTTTATTCTAATTTCCTTGACACCTTCACCCACTTTAGGCCATAATAATTCCTCCCAAAGTATCTACAGTTGAAGATTATGAAATTTATTTAGACATAAAAGTGTTAGTGTCTATGTTAAAAATTTTAAATGCCTTTTACTTATATTAGTTTCTATCATCTTTCAGTATGGAGTATAATGCTGGGAACATAACTATTCAGTAAATATTTATTTTTAATTTTTTAGGCCATTTGTGTATCTTTTGTTTCTCCTATACAAAGACCTAAATTAATAAGCATAAATTTAATGTGGGATTTGTTTTGGGAACATGCTGTTATGTCTCAGGGGCTGATTGAAGGAGCTATAGTGTTTGATCTCATTTCTAAAAAATTATTATTTTCTTTCTCTAGAAAACTGAGCAATAACCCAAATATGAAAACTGCTTATAATATTTTTCATATTTTTGTATACAAAAACACAGGCATTGTTATGTATATTATACTAAAGCTCCCAATATCCCACCATTTTATGATTTTATTTAAGACTTTAAATTATTTAATGAACAATTTGGCCCTTGCTAAATTGTTAGAATTGCTAACAATTCTAGCAATCAGTTAGGTTCAAGCAATGATTAGAGTTCAAAGATGAAAATATTTTTGTGATTACTGAAAGAGAGAAACACATACTTCTGATTTACAAAAAAAAATGTTACCAAACATTTCATCAAACTAAGTATATAACATCAAGACAAATAAGTGCAAAGAAGTATCTGCCAGTCCTTAAAATTAAGGAACAAAAAATCCTGTTGGTATCATGAAACACCTGAGTAGAAGATAATACAAAAAAATGTCACCAAGCACACTGTGATTAATTCCCAACAAGAAAAGAGCCTAGATTTGGAGAAGAAGTATCCTTAGTGAAACTTTGTGCAAGAGATATTTCCTTCTTGTCAGTAGGGCCTATCATCTCAACTCACCCAGAAGTGCAATTGAATTAGCAGTATCTTCAGCATATGTTATTTCATCCGATACTTTCTTTTTCAAAAATGGCAAGCTTCAATAAGAATGAAGAGTATATGAGTTACGTTTAATGAAGTCCTTAATTGAAGCATCATTTGCAAAGTAGAGGAAAATTTCTTTTCTAAAGATTAAAATGAGGATAAATATCCTGTTTCTTTAGCCCTGGAGAATTAACAACTACCAAAAATATTTCTGTGTTTCTAACCAGTTGACCAAAATAAAACAAAACAAAATAAAATAGGTTTATAAAAATGAAGAGAGATGGACATACAAGGCAAGGGTTAAGAAAGCCATCTTGCAACACTACATAAATAAAAAACTTAAGAATCTTCTTTCTCTCTGAGGGCAAAATAATACTAGAATATACCTGTACTATTAAAATTAGGAAGACATTGGAAAATCTGATACAAATCACAGATCTAGTCTCACCTATAACTTAAAGGCTGTTCAAGGGCTTTTTCTGAAGTTTTTGAAACTCCAGTTAATAGATCAATGGTCTATTTGTTCTTAAAGGTCAGTGACTTTTTCCTTATTAATTGGATCAGTTACCATCCACGAAATAACAAATATACTTTTTGAGACACTAAAGAATTTAACAAATATTAATTATATTAGAATTACATTTCACAGCTAATATAACCAAAGTTATTTGAAAATAATTTATTCACAAGTCATAAAAGATAGGGCACTTGAACCTAGGTCATTAGTCTAAGTGTCAGAGGAGAGAGAAAAGTCACTTCCTAAACAAAAAATATAAACTATTTCAGCATTTCAGGAGTTCAAAATTTGAACTTTGTACCCTATTTAAAGATATTTAATATATCTTATATATAGGACTTTAAATTCATGTTTTTCAAGAAAAATTAACCAAGTAGTTGAAAAAACAGCACTTGGAACTATCACATGTGGATGTATATAGGTCAACTGGAATTAAAAGATATTTCAAAGGCAAGTTATGAAAAGTAATATTTTATAAATGCCATAGAGGTTCATTTCTGGTGTTTGTTAGAATTTTTCATTTGAAATAAATAACTTAATTACTTGATATCCAGCTCATTGTTGAATCTCTAAAGTGAGGAACTATAAAATGAATTGTTCTTGTCCTCAAATGTTTTCCTTTTTTACCAAAGGAAACAGCCTAAAAGATAAAGCATCAGAAGAGTTTTCCACCAAAAAGGTTATGAAAAAAAATAAGCATTATACTTCTGATGCACTGAGAGAAACATATTACTTAGAAGCCAAAACAGAAGGGTTTGATTTTATTTTTTTAATTTTCAATGTTTTTATCTCCCAAAAATGTCCTGAAAAGAGAATCAAGTGAGGGTGTGGTGTGGAAAAATGCATGATGAAAGTAGAAATTAGGAAAGTTAAAAAAATAAAAATGATGTGAATAATTATGAAATATGAAGGAAAGTGAAGAGTGCATTTCAAAAGATTTCTCATATTATGCAATGAAACATTCAGTCACAGCTTTCATAGAGAAACAATTCTTGGTGGAGCTCTGTAGGAGTGCTGATGTTGAAAGTAATGCTTGCAAATCTGGTGTTCTAAGACTTGCATAGCCTCAAAATCTGAAAGTGTTTTACATAATATTATCTCACATCAATATAACAATAATTTCCAGTTAGTACATTACAGTTCCTTGAGAGCATCAGAGCAATAATTTATTTCTTTATTTTTCATGGTTTCTATTAAAAAGTAAGGTGTGGTAAGGGCATTCAATAAATTTTTTTTGAACATCTGTTCAGATATCAAAATCTTAAATGTAGTTAGTTACAAAATTGCAAATATTATTGCTACTAAATCTAAAAGTGAGAGATAAACCTACCACGTATACATAGTCCTACTAACACTATTATTTATATATTAAAAGAAACTCACTATTTAAAAAGTAAATTGGTAGAAAGGTTTAGAAGGTTAAATTGTCGGAAAAGTTTATTCCTTGTTTAAGAAATTTCCTCTACCATATTATATTGAAAACCAAAAACATATATTTTAATATACATCTTGATTAGCCACTATGTGGCTAGTTCCCCCAAATGGTTGAAGAAAAAATAGTACAGAGGATGGAATATATAAATTTTATAATTCTGATCTCTAATTCACATTTTGAAAAAAATATGCCAAAAATAATTTGGTGATAAATCATTCTTTATTCAAATTTGGAAGATCAAATAAAACATTTTGACTCTCATGTCTTTGAGAGTCAAATTTCTTAGAGAGATAGAAAAAAAACTAGGCAGAAACTATTAAGTATTGTCCATAAATTTTCTCAAGGATTCTCTAAAAATATTATTTCTTTGTTTCATCTCACATTTATCATTCACTTGAGAGCAATTTATTATGAGAAAACATTTGAATATACTTACAGTTTAATCTCTTGTGGTCAGCAATCTCAGACTACAATAAAATGTACTACCTTTGGGATACCAGCTGCTGAAATCAAGTGATCAAGTGAAGTGTCCTGAGTTCTGTATCACTTTGCTATACCATAATGCATAATATTTTTGTAAGACAAAATAGAACAGAAAATACTGCATGCTAATATAAAACAAAGTTAAAAAAAAACTTACCCACATAATTTTAGGATATTATATGCAGGTTCTAGAAAATGGGGCTGTTTTTTAATTTTTCCTGTACACAGATTCAGAATTTTAAATATCTGTGCTAAATCCCTTAGGGGCTTTAATATTTTTAGTTAAGAAATAAAATTAAGATTTTTATTAAAATATTCTTTACAGCACTTCTGTCAAGAAAAGTCTGTAGAATTCCATCTATTTTGTTAAATGTGGTTTAATTATACCAATTTTGAAATCTAAAGAGGAAAACAGAACCATGTTTTTTTAAGGAATATTATTTAATTTTTGTCTCAGTAACTGCTTATTCAAAATATTTTTTCTCTTCTCACATCTTTAGAATTTGATTACCAACTACTACACCACATATTCAGTTGAACAATAACTTATTATTGGCAATGAGTAATAACACTTTGAAAAAACAACTAACTTAATGGCTCAATTATATCCTTCATCTCCACCCACATACAAAACATATATTGCTCAGGAATAAGCAACCCAAACCTACCTTACTGTTCTGCGTTATTTTATTAACATTACTCAGGTGTGTGGTCTTGTTTTTAAGGTTTAAACTGATTGAAAATTTTATTTAAGCATTATGAAAGCAAAATGTACCCTCTCTAGATCTTCAGGTAAAAGCACCTTTTATTTTACCTATTTAAAAAACCCAATTGGTACATAAACAAATTTCACACTTTTTGTTTTGTTTTGTTTTTTAATACAGTTAAGGGGACATGGTAGCTGTGACTTGCACTTCTTGATTGAATCTGATCACTTCTAGTCTCTAGGAGCTCCTTAGAAAAAGATAGGAGAGCTGGATGTATTAGAAATACAAACCTCTGTTAACTTCCTAGAGAAATGACCAAGATACTTCTCTAACTTATCTTTGCTTTATGTGGTTATAATCTCTAAACCCAGCCTACTAAAGGCATTCAGAAACAGTCATTTGCCACCAACTCTCTAGCCTGAAGAAGAAAAAATAATGGAGGTGTTGAGTTATTGGGTTAAGATAAGAAATCTCTTGCTAGTAGACTTTCTTGGCTACCAGTAAACAATGCTTGATATCGACAAGCCCTCAGGTAACTGACTGAACAAATCCATATAAAACAAGGCTAAAATAAGGTGAGACAAGAGATAAAATTATAAGGCACACTCCCCTGAATCGGAGGCTTAAGACGTTTTGAAATCTTGGAACAAGCTAATATTAGAGACTGCTGTCTTCTTGGGACCAGACTGGACAACTGTTAGAGATTAGTTAGATCAATACTACTGTTAAGTGTGGTCTGTGGACCATGCCAGTTCTGGAATTGTATGTTACCAGTCTGTGGAAAAATAACTGCAGAAAGTGAGTTTCCTGTGACAATTTCATTGCATTTTACAATAGCATATATATGCAAAGGATAAAAAAAAGAAACAACCCCCAACAGCAAACTGGTTCTTAATCACAGATAGTTTTGAGAAATGCTGGTTTCTACATATTCTTATCAGGGTGGTATCTTCATTGGGGATTACATATTTATAGAATGTTTTACAGATTATCAAGAACTTGCTCATACATTATCTCATCTAGTCTTCCTAGTGACCTCATGAGGGGCTGTTATCCCTATTTTATAAGGGTGGGAAAGTTAAGAAGCTTATCAACAGTGCAAATACTCAAGTAAATTGGTAGAAACAAGACTTTGACTTGGCCCTGCTAACTACATAAACTGTCCCTCTGAGTCTATAGAAACTGACAATATCTGCACAGTTAATATTGCATTATACTGTTTCTTCAAATTTATATTCTCTGATAAAAATATAATTTTGTAAAAATCACAAAATGTTAGATATTTTCTGTGGTAAACAGAATAATGGCCTGTCCTAATCCCTAGAACTTGTGACTGTTACCTTCCTTACATGGCAAAGGGACTTTTCAGATGTGATTAAGTTAAAAGCCTCGACATGGGAAAGTTATCCGAGGTTATACAAGTAGGCCCAATGTAATTACAGGGTCCTTATAAGGAAAGGAGAGGCAAGAGAGGGTCAGAGAAGGAGATATGATGACAGAAGTAGAGGTGAGAGTGATGCTACTTCAAGGAAGGGCCCAGGAAGCTTAGGAATGCAGGCTGCCTCTAGAAGCTGGCAAGACAAGGAAATGGATTCTCCCCTAGAGCCTTCAGAAAGAACCAGCCCTGCCAACACCTTGCCTTTACCCCAGTGAGACCTCCAGGACTGTAAAACAAAAAATTTATGTGGTTTTAAGGCACTAAGTTTGTGGTAATTTGTTACAGCAACAATAGGAAGCTAATGCATTTTCTAATAAAAATTCTCCCATTTCAGAATAAACAAAACAAACATACACATATAAGTAAAGGATACAAGTCCATTCTGATAACACTGCACCATTTTCTTGACAGATTTAAGTTGTTTTTCTTCTAAATCATCCTAAAACAAATTATCTATTTTAGTTATTTTGTGTTATTAATTCTGTTGAGATTTTTAAAATTTTCCTTAGTGTAAAAAGAAAGTAGACATGTTATCAAGTAATTCTTAAATTACTATATTATAATGTAAGCATTAAAAATGTTTCATAAAACAGTGAAGGTAAAAATAAACTACCATTTATATTTGAATAAGAAATTGCGAATCAAAACTAGGTTAATATAAAAGCAGTAATTGTTTCCAGAAATAATATTAACAATACTGAAGTATGTTGAGCATTTTTCTATGCCATGTACCATTTAGGCAAGCTATATACATATCATTTCATTAATCTTCAAAATAACCCTATTAGGAGGTACTTTTATTATCCTTCTTTTTTGGAATAGGAAACTCAAGCTGAAACACTACGTAATTACCCCAAATCACACAGCTAATAAATGGTGATGTAAGAAGTCAAATTTGACAATCTGACTCCAGAAATTGCATTTTTAACCTCTAAAATATACCCAATGTAATGCCTCAAACTAAACATCTTCAGCCAATTAAAACAAAACAAAACAAAGCAAAGCAAAACTCTGTATACTGATGTATTTTCATGACTGAATCACTTCTGTCCTTTTAACCTTCTTAAATTGTTTGTGAGAAACTGTGGCACATATATATATATCTGTGTGTATATATATATGTATGAACACGTATATATACATACACACACACACACATACATACATATTTTGCCTACCCTTATTTAACAGCTAGTAGGAGCTCTACGTAGTTGGGTTTCCTTTTTTAAAAACTGCAGATATATTCACAATTAAAAATAACTTTCACAATAATCATAGCCAACAAAAGATAAATTATTCTTATAAAGTCATTATTCTTAATGTGTTTTTTTCTTCTTTCTATGTAAAAATGTAGAGACTAAAAAATGTTAAAACAATGACTAAATTTTTGCACCTGCTAATCACAGGACATTGTTTTGATCTGCGATACCATGGTCAGCCCATTTCCCACTTATTGAAAGTATGCAATCTTCATCCTGTAGTAATTTTATAGTGTATACTGGCTTTTTAGGCATTCAGTCAATTCTTGGGTAACATCAGGACAGCGTCATATAAACATGTATGCATATGCATTCATTATCCTTTCTCCCAATGCCTAAACTCTCAATTTTGAGTCTTGTATCTTTATTTCCATTACATTATACATTCTGTATAAGAGTTCTCTCAAAATAAATTACTTATGACTGGATATGAGTATGTACATATCCTGATTTCTTATCAGGAAATTTTTAAGTACTACATCATGATACACTTTTGCTACCCTTGTGCCCATATCCTACTTGGTAATAAGCTATGAACAGAGGCTAGATTAGTCTTTCTTTACTCTTATGATTTCTTCTGTTTATATCCACCATGGATTTGTCCATCCCATGTAATCAAATCTATTCTTTCCCAGCCTCCCTACCAGGTTAAATATATTCATACTAAATTTAAAAAGTTCTTCAATATGAGACATAGACTATTTGAAATGTTTTCAACAAAAGGAGAGAAATGAGACATATTTAGGGGAATACATGTTACCATTCAGGGAAATCACAGTTTCTAAGTGAAATAGAGAAATTTTCTCCCAAAGCTTACTTTACCAGTCTCTTCAAGGAGTTTGATGACACGATTTAGGTCCATAGGCTCGGAAACACCCTAAAAAACATACAACTCATAGTATTCTATGTCATGAGAAACAAGAAATCACATCAAACACACTATTTTTATATGGTATTATCTCTTAGCAACTTAAAAATATCTATGACAAAAAGATAGTAAGGGATAATGAAAAGCAGATGAGACTTATAGGAGTAAACAAATTTTGGAGTGAAAAAAAAAACCCCAAACCTCTTAAATTCTAGTATTACCTTACAATCTTTTTTCTTTTTTGCATTTTATTTTTCTTTATTATTATTATTATTTTTTAACATCTTTATTGGAGTATAATTGCTTTACAATGGTGTGTTAGCTTCTGCTTTATAACAAAGTGAATCAGCTATACATATACATATATCCCCATATCTCCTCCCTCTTGCATCTACCTCCCACCCTCACATCTTACAATCTTAATGTCTTTAAATTTCTTAGTCCCGAAAGGCCTAGGAGAGCATCTGGAATAATAGCACTTCCATGCTTTGGAAAATAAAATGATCTCATTCAAACATATTACATATCTCATGCATACACATTACACTGAGTTTGCCTACGCAGATATACATAAGACTAGCTTCTAAGCTACAGGTAGGCAATCGCCTTCCTGAACCAGGTATCCCCTCTCCCAGCAGTCTTACATCACCTGTATTAGAAAACTGGAACTGCCAAGTTCTACAGAGTTTACATCTTAAATATTTCTTGAGCCCACTCCATCTTTTTTTTTTTTAATTTTTATTGGAGTATAGTTACTTTACAATGTTGTGTTAGTTTCTGCTGTACAACAAAGTGAATCAGTTATACATATACATATATCCACTCTTTTTTAGATTTCCTTCCCATTTAGGTCACCACAGAGCACTGAGTAGAGTTCCCTGTGCTATACAGTAGGTTCTCATTAGTTATTTATTTTATATATAGTCATGTATATATGTCAATCCCAATCTCCCCATTCATCCTACCCTCCCCCTTCCCCCCTTGGTAACCATAAGTTTGTTTTCTACATCTGCGACTCTATTTCTGCTTTGCAAATAAGTTCATCTGCACCATTTTTCTAGATTCCACATACAGTATAAGCGATATTATACGATATTTGTCTTTCTCTTTCTGACTTACTTCACACTGTATGACAATCTCTAGGTCCACCCATGTCTCTGCAAATGGCATTATGTCATTCCTTTTATGGCTGAGTAATAGTCCATTGTATATACATGTACCACATCTTCTTTATCCATTCCTCTGTCAATGGACATTTAGGTTGCTTCCATGTCCTGGCTATTGTAAATAGTGCTGCAGTGAACATCGGGGTGCATGTATCCTTTCAAATTATGATTTTCTCCGGATATATGCCCAGGAGTGGGATTGCTGGATCATATAGTAATTCTATTTTTAGGTTTTTAAGGAACCTCCATAGTGGCTGTACCAATTTACAATCCCACCAACAGTGCAGGAGGGTTCCCTTTTCTCCACACCCTCTCCGGCATTTGTTGTTTGTAGATTTTCTGATGATGCCCATTCTAACTGGTGTGAGGTGATACCTCATTGTAGTTTTGATTTGCATTTCTCTAATAATTAGTGATGTTGAGCATCTTTTCATATGTTTTTTGGCCATCTGTATGTATTCTTTGGAGAAAAGTGTATTTAGGTCTTCCACCCACTTTATGATTGGGTTGTTTGTTTTTTTGATATTGAGCTGCATGTGTTGTTTGTATATTTTGGAGATTAATCCCTTGTCAGTTGCTTTGTTTGCAAATATTTTCTCCCATTCTGAGGGTGGTTTTTCAGTTTGTTTATGGTTTCCTTTGCTGTGCAAAAGCTTTTAAGTTTAATTAGGTCCCATTTGTTTATTGTTCTTTTTATTTTCATTACTCTAGGCGGTGGATTGAGAAAGATCTTGCTGTGATTTGTGTCGAAGAGTGTTCTGCCTATGTTTTCCTCTAAGAGTTTTATACTATCCGGCCCACTCCATCTTAATGATTTATTCAGTTCTCATTTCTCACTCAGTTGTGGAGGTTTACTGCTGTTTGTTCTCCCTGCCACTAGTCTTGCACACTTACGGTTCTACCCTCTGGTCAGAACAATAAAACTCAAATCTGAACACAACACGTCTAAATCATTCAATGACTCTCCACTAATGCCCTTCACCCCCTCCTCTGTTTTCATTATGTTGTTACAATCCTATCTGCCTCCTTGGTTAACCTCCCCAGGTCCTTCAAAACACATTTCAGGTGTCACCTCCCCAAGGGAGGAAAAAAGATACAACAAATGTCCCTCCTGAGTACTCCCACAGCACCTTGAATGTATAACCATCACAGGTCCCGTCACCTTATTCTAAAATGGTTTACATCCTTATCCCCTATCCCAAAGTTTACTTTGAGGGAAGACTTTTGTTTTCTGGCATCCCCAGCACCAAACACTGGGTGTAACATATATAAGTTATTTGTAGGTAAATGGGGAAGGAAATGGAAGGTGTTATCCAAAGTTTAAGTACTTATGATAGTACAGAAATGTCCAAATTCTAAATGCAGTTTTGGCTATATTTATCTTGGGGATTAATGCTTTGCTGCATGACGTGTTGTGTTCAAATGTTATATCAATATTGCTTACTCCTATTAGATGGGTTAAGCTATCCCAGTCTCTTTTGTTTCCTTCTTCACATCTCTCCTGCTTTCACACTTATTTCTACTTTAAAATAACTGTTTGAAAAGATGATGTAATGATGATATAAAAAATATTCAAAAAGAAAAAAATCTTATTCTTACCATCAAAATACATTTTTATTATTTTGTTTTATATATGTATTTTATATTTTATTTTCTGTTTTTGTTTACATGTATAAATACCTCACATAACTTCACTTAGTGTTAACACTATTGTATACTCTGATTTTTAAATCTATAATACATACCGTTCCATATTTCTACATAGTCACCTTTCTACACAGTCATTATTCCATTGCCTCTTAGGGCTAGAATTTCCTTTCCTTTCACAATTACAAACTCACATGTTCTGATCTCAAGAAATGTCTTTCAAAAACAATTTTCAGTTAAGCGTTCTAACTTTAAGTGTGCAGGATAAGTATCTGAGTGAGTTTATTTACTCAATATGATTTTTACTTTAAAAATTAACAATCAAAAAGGATTTACTCCCATAACTACTGGGTGGGTGACTCACAGACTGGAGAACACTTATACCACAGAAGTCCACCCACTGGAGTGAAGGTTCTGAGCCCCACGTCAGGCTTCCCAACCTGGAGGTCCGGCAATGGGAGGAGGAATTCCTAGAGAATCAGACTTTGAAGCCTAGTGGGAATTGATTGCAGGACTTCAACAGGACTGGGGGAAACAGAGACTCCACTCTTGGAGGGCACACACAAAGTAGTGTGCGCATCAGGACCCAGGGGAAGGAGCAGTGACCACAGGGCAGACTGAACCAGACCTACCTGCTAGTGTTGGAGGGTCTCCTGCAGAGGCAGGGGGTGGCTGTGCCTCACCGTGGGGACAAGGACACTGGCAGCAGAAGTTCTGGGAAGTACTCCTTGGTGTGAGCCCTCCCAGAGTCTGTCATTAGCCCCATCAAAGAGCCCAGGTAGGCTCCAGTGTTGGGTTGCCTCAGGCCAAACAACCAACATGGAGGGGACCCAGCCCCACCCATCAACAGTCAAGCGGATTAAAGTTTTACTGAGCTCTGCCCACCAGAGCAACAGTCAGCTCTACCCACCACCAGTCCCTCCCATCAGGAAACTTGTACAAGCCTCTTAGATAGCCTCATCCACCAGAGGGCAGACAGCAGAAGCAAGAAGAACTACAATCCTGCAGCCTGGGGAACAAAAACCACATTCACAGAAAGATAGACAAGATGAAAAGGCAGAGGGCTATGTACCAGATGAAGGAACAGGATAAAACACCAGAAAAACAACTAAATGAAGTGGAGATAGGCAACCTTCCAGAAAAATAATTCAGAATACTGATAGTGAAGATGATCCAGGACCTCGGAAAAAGAATGGAGGCAAAGATCAAGAAGATGCAAGAAATGTTTAACAAAGACCTACAAGAATTAAAGAACAAACAAACAGAGATGACCAATACAATAACTGAAATGAAAACTACACTAGAAGGAATCAATAGCAGAATAACTGAGGCAGAAGAACGGATAAGTGACCTGGAAGACAGAATGGTGGAATTCACTGCTGCAGAACAGAATAAAGAAAAAAGAATGAAAAGAAATGAAGACAGCCTAAGAGACCTCTGGGACAACATTAAATGCAACAACATCCGCATTATAGGGGTCCCAGAAGGAGAAGAGAGAGAGAAAGGACCCAAGAAAATATTAGAAGAGATTATAGTTGAAAACTTCCCTAACATGGGAAAGGAAATAGCCACCCAAGTCCAGGAAGCGCAGAGAGTCCCATACAGGATAAACCCAAGTAGAAACAAGCCGATACACATAGTAATCAAACTGGCAAAAATTAAAGACAAAGAAAAATTATTGAAAGCAGCAAGGGAAAAATGACAAACAATATACAAGGGAACTCCCATAAGGTTAACAGCTGATTTCTCAGCAGAAACTCTACAAGCCAGAAGGGAGTGGCATGATATACTTAAAGTGATGAAAGGGAAAACCTACAACCAAGATTACTCTAAGAACTTCTCTAAGTGGGAAACACAAGAGAAGAAAAGGACGTACAAAAACAAACCCAAAACAATTAAGAAAATGGTCATACGAACATACATATCGATAATTACCTTAAACATGAATGGATTAAATGCTCCAACCAAAAGACACAGGCTTGCTGAATGGATACAAAAACAAGACCCATATATATGCTGTCTACAGGAGACCCACTTCAGGCCTAGGGACACATACAGACTGAAAGTGAGGGGACGGAAAAAGATATTCCATGCAAATGGAAATCAAAAGAAAGCTGGAGTAGCTATACTCGTATCAGATAAAATAGACTTTAAAATAAAGAATGTTACAAGAGACAAGGAAGGACACTACATAATGATCAAGGGATCAATCCAAGAAGAAGATATAACAATTATAAATATATATACACCCAACATAGGAGCACCTCAATACATAAGGCAACTGCTAACAGCTATAAAAGAGGAAATCGACAGTAACACAATTATAGTGGGGGACTTTAACACCTCACTTATACCAATGGATAGATCATCCAAAATGAAAATAAATGAGGAAACAGACGCTTTAAATGACACAATAGACCAGATAGATTTAATTGATATTTATAGGACATTCCATCCAAAAACAGCAGATTACACTTTCTTCTCAAGTGTGCATGGAACATTCTCCAGGATAGATCACATCTTGGGTCACAAATCAAGCCTCAGTAAATTTAAGAAAATTGAAATCATATCAAGCATCTTTTCTGACCACAATGCTATGAGATTAGAAATTACAGGGAAAAAAACGTAAACAACACAAACAATGGACACTAAACAATACGTTACTAAATAACCAAGAGATCACTGAAGAAATCAAACAGGAAATCAAAAAATACCTAGAGACAAATGACAATGAAAACACGACCATCCAAAACCTAAGGGATGCAGCAAAAGCAGTTCTAAGAGGGAAGTTTATAGCTATACAAGCCTACATCAAGAAACAGAAAAATCTCAAATAAACAATCTACCCTTACACCTAAAGGAACTAGAGAAAGAAGAACAAACAAAACCGAAAGTTAGCAGAAGGAAAGAAATCATAAAGATCAGAGCAGAAATAAATGAAATAGAAACAAAGGAAACAATAGCAAAGATCTATAAAACTAAAAGCTGGCTCTTTGAGAAGATAAACAAAATTGATAAACCATTAGCCAGACTCATTAAGAAAAACAGGTAGAGGACTCAAATCAATAAAATTAGAAATGAAAAAGGAGAAGCTACAACAGTCACTGCAGAAATACAAAGCATCCTAAGAGACTACTACAAGCAACTCTATGCCAATAAAATGGACAACCTGGAAGAAATGGACAAATTCTTAGAAAGGTATAACCTTCCAAGACTGAACCAGGAAGAAATAGAAAATATGAACGGACCAATCACAAGAAATGAAATTGAAACTGTGATTAAAAATCTTCCAACAAACAAAAGTCCAGGACCAGATGGCTTCACAGATGAATTCTATCAAACATTTAGAGAACAGCTAACACCCATCCTCAAACTCTTCCAAAAAATTGCAGAGGAAGGAACACTCCCAAACTCATTCTATGAGGCCACCATCACCCTGATACCAAAACCAGACAAAGATACTACAAAAAAAGAAAATTACACACCAGTATCACTGATGAATATAGATGCAAAAATCCTCAACAAAATACTAGCAAACAGAATCCAACAACACATTAAAAGGGTCATACACCATGATCAAGTGGGATTTATCCCAGGGATGCAAGGATTCTTCAATATACGCAAATCACTGTGAAACACCATATTAACAAATTGAAGAATAAAAACCATATGATCATCTCAATAGATACAGAAAAAGCTTTTGACAAAATTCAACACCCATTTATGATAAAAACTGTGCAGAAAGTGGGCATAGAGGGAACCTGCCTCAACACAATAAAGGCCATATATGACAGACCCACAGCAAATATCATTCTCAATGGTGAAAAAATGAAAGCATTTCCTCTAAGATCAGGAACAAGACAAGGATGTCCACTCTCACCACTATTATTCAACATAGTTTTGGAAGTGCTAGCCATGGCAATCAGAGAAGAAAAAGAAATAAAAGGAATCCAAATTGGAAAAGAAGAAGTAAAACTGTCACTGTTTGCAGATGACATGATACTATACGTAGAGAATCCTAAAAATGCCACCAGAAAACTACTAGAGCTAATCAGTGAATTTGGTAAAGTTGCAGGATACAAAATTAATGCACAGAAATCTCTTGCATTCCTATACTAATGATGAAAAATCTGAAAGAGAAATTAATGAAACACTCCCATTTACCACTGCAACAAAAAGAATAAAATACCTAGGAATAAACCTACCTAGTGAGACAAAAGACCTGTATGCAGAAAACTATAAGACACTGATGAAAGAAATTAAAGATGATACCAACAGATGGAGAGATATACCACGTTCTTGGATTGGAAGAATCAACATTGTGAAAATGACTATACTACCCAAAGCAATCTACAGATTCAATGGAATCCCTATCAAATTACCAATGGCATTTTTTAGTAGAACAAATAATCTTAAAATTTGTGTGGAGACACAAAAGAACCCGAATAGCCAAAGCAGTCTTGAGGGAAAATAGTGGAGCTGGAGGAATCAGACTCCCTGACTTCAGACTATACTACAAAGCTACAGTAATCAAGACAATATTGTAGTGGCACAAAAACAGAATCATAGATCAATGGAACAAGATAGAAAGCCCAGAGATAAACCCATGCACCTATGGTCAACTAATCTATGACAAAGGAGACAAGGATATACAATGGAGAAAAGACAGTCTCTTCAATAAGTGGTGCTGGGAAAACTGGACAGCTACATGTAAAAGAATGAAATTAAAACACTCCCTAACACCATACACAAAAATAAACTCAAAATGGATTTGAGACCTAAATGTAAGGGTATATACTATAGAACTCTCAGAGGAAAACATAGGAAGAACACTCTTTGACATAAACCACAGCAAGATCTTTTTTGATCCACCTCCTAGAGTAATGGAAATAAAAGCAAAAATAAACAAATGGGACCTCATGAAACTTCAAAACTTTTGCACAGCAAAGGAAACCATAAAGAAGATGAGAAGACAACCCTCAGAATGGGAGAAAATATTTGCAAATGAATCAATGGACAAAGGATTAATCTCCAAAATATATAAACAGCTCATGCAGCTCAATATTAAAAAACAAACAACCCAATCAAAAAATGGGCAGAAGACCTAAATAGACATTTCTCCAAAGAAGACACACAGATGGCCAAGAAGCACATGAAAAGCTGCTCAACATCACTAATTATTAGAGAAATGCAAATCAATACTACAATGAGGTATCACCTCACACCAGTTAGAATGGGCATCATCAGAAAATCTACAAACAACAAATGCCGGAGAGGGTGTGGCGAAAAGGGAACCCTCCTGCACTGTTGGTGGGAATGTACATTGATACAGCCACCATGGAGAACAGTATGGAGGTTCCTTAAAAACCTAAAAATAGAATTACTATATGATCCAGCAATCCCACTACTGGGCATATATCCTGAGAAAACCATAATTCAAAAAGACACATGCACCCCAATGTTCATTGCAGCACTATTTCCAATAGCCAGGTCATGGAAGCAACCTAAATGCCCATCAATAGACGAATGGATAAAGAAGATGTGGTACATATATAGAATGGAATATTACTCAGCCATAAAAAGGAATGAAACTGGGTCATTTGTAGAGACGTGGATGGATCTAGAGAGTGTCATACAGAGTGAAGTAAGTCAGAAGGAGAAAAACAAATATTGTATATTAACGCATGTATGTGGAACCTAGAAAAATGGTACAGATGAACTGGTTTGCAGGGCAGAAGTTGAGACACAGATGTAAAGAACAAACGAATGGACACCAAGGGGGGAAAACGGCGGCGGGGTGGGATGGTGGTGTGCTGAATTGGGTGATTGGGACTGACATGTATACACTGATATGTATAAAATTAATGACTAATAAGAACCTGCTGGGTTTTTTTTAAAAAAAGGATTTACTATATAGTTATTTATCCTTGGTATTATGATTACCATTAAAATTGTTACATCTTACTATTAAATTGTTTAAATTATTAAATTTACTGTTACAAAAATTTTTGATAAATAGAATTTTGCCTTTTAAGGTTTTGGGATTTAACAGTGCCATATGCCACTACCTCAGTTGTCCTTTTCCTTCCTGCGTTCTCAGAGAAATAAATATATATAGTGAGTTTTTATTTTCCGATTTTCTGCAATATTGGCTTTGAGGGTTGGAAAACATATTGAAATGAAATGTCACTGCAAAATTTTTTTTTAGTACCTGTATGTATTATCAGAATTTTTCCCCCCAAATGACCAGGTATAACTTTTCCAAGAAAGAGAGTATAAAGATTAAAGCATAGATTTATCTTGTATTATCTTAAATTTATCTTATATTACTACTTCATGTTGCCCTGTGTTTTACTTGCATGGCACATATTATATTTTTAAGATTTCTTCCTCTCTCCCTCCCTCCCTTAGCCTTTTCCTCCTTCTATAAATAGTTATAAGCAGCTTCGACATCTCAGAAACTGTGCTAGGTGTGGGGAACGCATTGCTCTGACTTCAGGTACCTGTCAATCTGGCATGAGATGCGGGTAATACAGATAACATGCTACAAAATGCTGCATGAATGCTGAGAGGCGTGCTCTGGAACTATACAGAGGGGGACAGAATGGTATGGGGAGGAGGGATGGGAATCTGGGACAGCTTTTGAAAGAAGTAATCTTCAAGCAGAGGTGAGACTGAGCAGGATTTGTGAGATGAACTGAAGGTTTGAGAGATGGAGCAAAGGAAGTAGCATGTGTGAAGGCCCGGAGACGAGAGAAAACATGGCATTTACAGGGCTGGTGAGTCATTCAGTAGGTTGGAGAAGATAGTGCAGAGGACAGTAGCTACAGATGATGCCGATAAGGTAAGTAGAGGTCAAATCATGAATAATAATGATGCTAATAACAATAATGGTGATAGCTAAAACTTATTAGACAACGTCTATTTCTAGGTACAGCTGTAAGCACTAAATGAATTTACTAACTGAATTCTATGAGGTAGATACTATTATTAACCCCATTTGACAGAGAGCCTTGTATACTATGCCAATGATCATCAGAAGCTATTGAATGGTTTGAGAGACTGGATATAAAAACAGACAAAGGCCAGACTACATCTAGCAACAGTACTCTGTCCTACAACCTCTGTAGCAACCAACCTGGGGAGTCAAACCACAACTTCTGCAGCAGTTGGCTCAGAAAAGTCAGTATTCGGTCTATGATTGTCAGATTCCCTATTTTTTACCCCAATTTGTCACTCAGGGCCAACCAGAAAAAGACAAGTATGCTTCCCAAATCAATCACACAGGTTGCCTTGCTTCTAGCTAGCTCACTTCCAGCTTCCCCAAGGCAACAACCTCCAACCAGAGCAAATCAGAAGCCTCCCTTTTATTCACTGTAAAGCTCCCCCGCCTGCCTTGGGAGTCTCTGCTAAATGTAAGCAATGCTGGCAGATTCTCTTTCTATAGCAAGCTCTGAACAGCAAGCCCCTGTTCGTTCTCACTAGGGTGGTCTTCATTGATTTCCACAGGTTTTAACCAGAGGAATGTAACAATAAAAAAAGATAATTCTGTCTGCTGAGTAGAGACTGAACTGGCAAGATCTAGACTGGAGGTGGGAGACCAGTCTGTGACTTCAGGCCTTGACTAAGGCAGTGGCAATCAGGATACACAACAATGAATGGAGTGAAAAGCATCAAGGAGGCAGAATCAGCAGGACCTAATGAGTGATTTGATTTGGTGGGAAAGAGAAAGAAAAGGTAAGGAGGACGGACAGGCTTGAGGAATGACATAAGTGGTTGGCACCATTTGCTGAGACAGGGATGCTGGAGGAAGAAGCTTGTGTTGAGGCTGGAGATGAGTTAAATTTGGGGCAGAGATTGCTAAGTCACAGGCTTAAAGTAATAATTGGAACAGTCTGGGTAAATGAGATCACACAGGCAGGGTGTAGAAGCAAGAGAGAACATACAGGGTTTCCCTGGTGGCGCAGTGGTTGAGAATCTGCCTGCCAATGCAGGGCACACGGGTTCGAGCCCTGGTCTGGGAAGATTCCACATGCCACGGAGCAACTAGGCCCGTGAGCCACAACTACTGAGCCTGCGCCTCTGGAGCCTGTGCTCCGCAACAAGAGAGGCCGCGTTAATGAGAGGCCCACGCACCGCGATAAAGAGTGGCCCCCACTTGCCGCAACTAGAGAAAGCCCCCACACAGAAACGAAGACCCAACACAGCCAAAAATAAATTAATTAATTAATTAATTTAAAAAAAAACACTAACTATAAAAAAAAAAGAGAGAACATACAGATGTAAAAATAAAAATAATTGTTATTATCATAAGATGTTTATGGAGAAATTGTAAAAACATTTAACAAAACCTTTTAAGATCAAAAGCTTAATAAACTGCTTTGAAGAAAACTAGACCTCCACTTACGTCAAGTTATAGAATGAACTTATTTTCCCACTTTACCAAGGAACATTTCAAAGGGGGAAAATCCTGCTCCTCTGATACTTAGTTATAGGGAAAGGATCTAACATTTATTGTGGTCCATTTATGTGTCTGGTACTTTATATCTTAATTAATCCTCAAATATACCATATGAAGATAGCATTATTATCCCTGTTGTTGAAACTGAGGCCCTGATATCTAACTTGTTAAGGTCACATAGCTAGTATATGGGCTAGCAGGGCTGTCTGATGCAGAAACACTGGTTCTTTGCACCTTCATTCTCTGCCTGACGTCTCAGCTGACCACTGAGGCTACTTCTAGCAATTACTCCAAAGCAGGGGTAGGCAATTTAAGGACACAGTCCATGGCAGTATTACAGATAGTGGCAGGATATGACATCAACTAGCAGACTGTGCAGGTTCTCACAGGGAAAGCAAATTTGGGCAAGGAAGCTCAGCCATGATACTACGCAAGTGAAAAAAAAAAAAAAACTAATCGCAATCATATTTATTCTACAAATACTACTGTGTGCCTCCATTGTGTCATTGTTCTAAGTGCTGAAGATATGGTATTGAATAAACACACAAAATCTCTTGCTTTTATAGAGAATTGATATGCTTTGGGGGAGACAATAAGTTATATAGTGTATTGCAAGATAATGCGCTGGAGAAACGGGAGTAGAAAGTGCTAGGATGCTTAAGCAGTGGTCGGCAAAAGACTCACAGAGTGGGTAAAATTTCAGCAAAGCCTTGAAGGAGGTAAGGGAACAAGCCATGGATAAGAAGGGGAAAGCTTCCAGGCAGTGGGCATAGCAAGTGCAGAGGCCCTTAGGCAGAGTACATCTGGCATGGTTGAGGAGATGCTAGGAGGCCAGTGTGGCTGGAACACAGAAGGCTTTATCAGCTACTAATGAGGACTTAAATTTCTACTCTGAACTCAGAGTTGAGAGGGGAAGGACACGCAAGTATTAAGATATATGTTCTACACTTAAGGAGAGGGAGAGACAAAACAAGACAAATGAAATAGTAACAAACATAAAACAACTGATAATTAGGTGAGAAACTATGAGACTCAGACCAAGGACTACACCCATTTATGAGAAGAAAGTCTGTGAGAGTGAAAATGAATGGGAAGTATGTCCTATTGGGGGTTACTTTATGGTGGACAGGTAGGATCTGAAGGTAGGGTAAGATTTAAATTCAGAAAAGAGGGGAGGGCATTCATTCAATACATATTTAATATCCCCTCCTGTGTACCAGGTGTTGTGCTGGGTGCTACTGGGGGATAATACGGGACACTACAGAAAAAAACAACAGAGAAGGTTTCTGCCCTCATGCAGGTGGCACTAAGCAGAGTACATGGAAGAGATAAAGCACAGATTATATACATTGGGAAATCTTGCAAACAGGACAAGAAGTGGACCTGAGGCACTTTGAGGATGGCAGACACCTTAGATACCATCTAGTTCAGTGGTTCTGAGGCTAAAAATCACTTAAAGGAGCTTTTTAAGAGTCCCAGGCACAACACTGGGGATTATGATTAAGTAAATCTAGGGAAGGACCCAGCTATGTACAGTTTTTTTAAAAAAAAGCTCCTCAGATGACTGTGATGGTCACCCAAGTTTGGGGAACACTCATCTAGTACAGGCTTGTTTTACAGAAAAAGGAACAGGTTTAGAGGGTTGAGTGATCTGGTCAATGTAATGATATTAAGTGAGAGAAGCAATAAGGAGCTACTGCAGAAGCCTGAAAGAAAGAACAGGTGGGACTCAGAGGTAGCAAGGAGGATGGTAAAGTGGTGTTTATGGAGAATGGAGTGGGAAGAGAGAAGAGGTGCGACCCAAAGGATGTGACATTAATCCAGGATTGACTGAGGCATTGTGGTGACAGGAAAGGAGAGCGAGTAGTTCTTTTAAAGCCCCATTTGGTACCATATCATCTGACCTGGCAGGGGGAGGGTTGGAATTTTTATTGTTGTTATTGTTTACTTTGTTTTATAATCTGAGTCCATGTAAAACCATCTCCTATGGCTTTCCAGGAGGTAGCTGCTGTGAAACTGTAACACTGTACATACCATACTGCAGCTATGACACACTAAGTGTTGCTACTCTGAGTGGAAAATGGAGTCCTTCAACCAGTAGCAATGGCATCACCTGAAAACCTGTTAGAAAAGCAGAATCCAGGGCTCCACCCAGACCTACAGAATTAGAATCTATATAGTTTAATAAGTTCCCCAGGTGCTCCAAATGCACATTAAATTTTGAATAATCACTGCTCCAAAGGGCTTCTGATTCTTTATAATGAGAGGAGCAACATTAAAATAAATAGGAAATAGATAAAGGGTGAACAATTTGTGATTTCTCAAGCATATGATGAAGCTGGCTTAATGGGTTGAGGTAGACCCCACATTCTCACTTTTAGCTACTAGGATATACTGTACTGTCACTGTAGGAAGAGGGCGAGGCTGCAAATATGGAAAGGTTTGAAAAGATTGGAAACATTTAGAGTTCCAAGGCAGAGGTCTATAAAGGTTATCATTTTAAGTGGCAAAGAGCACTAGACCCCACTCCCAGTAAAGAAAGTGAGTAACTCTCAGTTAACTTCTCATGGCCTTAGGGTCCTCATTTGTAAAAACAACCACAAACAAAAACCAGGAAGGCTTAGAGACCATTTCTCCCAGCTCTAAGATGTCTTTATTCGATTTCATTTCTTTTGGTAGAAACTGCCTTTTTCTTCAGTACTATAAAAAATGTTAATATCCCTAGAAGCAGTTATTAACAGGGTAGGAACTTTAATTAATACAAACTGATTTCTTCCAGGAGGAGAAACCTAGGCCCTGTAAGAAGAGGCAGTAATGAAAGAGGAAAAGAAAGGGAAGGGAGAAAATAAACACACATATACACAGGTATACTTGTTCTGCATTATTTGATACATTGTGGCCTATTTTGGCAACGCCTGTTAGAAGTATTTCCCCTTTTTTCTTCTTTTTAACCCACTCTTGCCTGCCTCCTATAACCTTGAGACCCCATCCCTTTTTTTTTTTTTAATACCAAGTAAAGGAAGAATGACCTCAGACACCAAATTCACCTACTTGTCAGTTTTGCCCCATGCCTGGGAGAACAGCAGTAGTGTTGAGCCCCCTTGCAGCCTTGGGAGTGAGGGGACAGCTGTTGTTCCTCAAAATTATCTGCACCTGGATTGGAATACTTCCACAAACCCGATTAGGTAAATTCCCCTAGCACCTGCTCCTCTTCATGCAGAAGTGTTGTTTCTCCGGGGGTTGAATGTCTGGCCATCTTCAGAGAGCGCAACCCTATTCCCACCATAGAAGAGGTCCCCAGTCAACTAGCCGCTCCTAAGGAACCCTCCAAGCCTCCAGGACGTGGACGCAGGAGACAAGGTTCCTGACGCAGCCTGAGACTTGTGAAGCCTCAGCAGGAATTCCCATAGTGGCCCCACGCCATCAGCGTGAGGAGGTAGGGCAAATTTCCTCCATAGAATTCACATTAATTTAGGGCTTGATCATGCATCTCTGGGGAAGAGCCATGGAACCGTAGTATGAAACAAACGCCTTGGAGTTTCTAAACACCCTCGCTACGAATGGAGATCCAAGCCAGGGTTCTGAAGTGAAATTTCTCAACAGAAATTCGAAAGAACTAGTTTTGTATGACAAAGAGTAAACTAAAAACCAAGTACATGCACAATAAATCAATTCTATTCGATCCCAATTCTCTCCGACGCACTCCTAACCAGCTTCCAATTTCATATAAAAGTGTTGCTAAATTTCTAATTTTAATAGTATTTTCCTCCCCTCCAGGTGCAAGTTTTTGTAGCAGCAAATTTAAACACGGGAGGATTTACCCCTGTATCAAGAACGTCACACGATAACAGCGATCTACATATAAAAGCCCAGTGCAAACAAGGGGGTCATCAAATCCAAGTTTTCGCTAAGAATGTTTCCCTCCCTCTCAGGCCCTTCGTGGGGTCACACTTTTCGAAGAAAAGCTGCCAAACCTTGCCTACTCAGTTTACTGGGACGCTCCGGGAGGACCTCGAGACACGAGTCCCCAGACAGGTTGGTCGACGACAGCCAACTCCCCTCGCAGGCGGCGCAGTCCTCAAAGGGATCAGCTTTGAGCTTGGAACCACAGTCCCCCGGGCTCCCCTGGTTTCCCCTCGGACCTCCATTTCCTCCCTTGCTGCCCCCAGGCATCATCTCCGCCCCCAGATCTCAACCCCCGCCCCCGCCTTCACACCCTCCAAAGCACAGACACCTGGCCATACCTGCGCTTCCTCGTCCTCCGTCACCACCCCGACTACTGGGATTTGGCGAGGGCTGCTGGACTTGATTCTGCTGCCGGGTGCCCGGGCCTGGGCCGTCGCCGCAGCCTCCGCTGTAGACATGGCTGTGGCGGCGGAGTGAGGGATGGGGGGTATCCTCCTGTCCTACACTGTGCCCGCAGCCGCGAGACTGCAAGAGGCCCCGCCACCGAGAAGTGAAAGCCGCCTGAGAGCCACTAAAGTCGCGAAAGGTCCCGGGGATCCGGCCGTGGACTCGGCCACTGCGACGCCACCCGCATCCCGCGGAGGCAACCCACCAGCGCACCTAGCAGCCTGCTTGCTGGCAGGTTGTTAACAAGCCAATGCGTTGCTAGGGGCGGGGTCAGAGGCTGCTGAAGCCCCGGCACCTACGGAAGCCCGAGGATCCAAACTATCCCAAACTCTCATCTGAACCTCTAAATTTGCAGGGTCTGGGTTTGCTTGCGTACCGGAGGAAAGTGGGGGAAGACCTCGGTATGTAACTGGAGTGTTACCTTGGCGACAGGTGCGTCTCAGTCTTTGTAGTTTGTGCTGGGCCTTCTTGAAATAAGCGTGGGCCGGTGGAGGGATGAGGGGTGGATGTGGGATGCAGGAATGATGGATGATGAACTGATAATGTTGGAAGCTGAGCAGTTTATCTCACCCTGGAGAAGTGACTAGTGTCAGCTACATTCCCCAGCCTTTTACCTCTTCTGTACTTTAGTGGCTCTCCCAGACAATTAAATAACCACCAAGGCATTGTGCACAATGTTAGAAGGCTTTCGAGCCAAATTATTGAATCTAGAGCATGTAAACCCCTGGAAGCCCCATTTTTCTCATAATTTTTTCACTTTTCTCATCAATAGGATTGCCGTGAGAGGACAGAATGAAATGATAGTTTTGTGAAGTGGTACTTGGCACATAATAAGCAAGATGATCTAAATGACATTTCTGGCCCTACAAATAAAAATAAATGGAAAACCTAGATTGGGCTTGGCAGCACTTGATGTGAATCACAGCCAAAGAAACCAAGTTTCTTTGAAAGAGTACTGAGCACTTCCAATCCCTATTTACTCAATTCTATTCATTCTTCGGCTTTCCTCAACTGCCCTAACTGAGGTCACCAACACCTGTGGTACAATTTTGTGGACACTTTCTTGTCCTCATTTTGGTGTACTTGTCTGTAGTATTTTACACTGTTGACCACTCACCCCTTCTTGAAACTCCCTAGCTCGGACTTCAGCATTCTTTTGGTTTTTGTTTTTTTATCTTTACAGCTACTCATTGGTGCTTTTAGAGCTCCTCTCAGGCCTTACACCTAGAAGTGGTTAGTAGGTCTAAGGCTGCTATTAACCCGAGAAAGTGCAAAGGGTGTGTCAAGTGTATTATTAACATAACCTTAATTGCTGTTGTACATTCCAAGTATACTACATCAAGAGGAGACTGAAACCACTTGGATAAACACAGTGGAATCCTGTGAGAATGGCACCCAAGCCTAAGATGGTGGTGGGAAAGCTGATAATCTGATGATTTGCTATCCTTTGTGTGCTCATCCTGGCATCTCAAGATGAGGAAGGACAAAGAGGAGGGATTGCCAAGGAAAATTTCCCACTTAAAGTGGAGCTTGCCTAGGAGATATCAACTGACTTTTGTGATTCAGCACAGTAGACTGAAGCTGATAAGGGTCCATAAATCTCAATGGCCCTGAGAAGTCAGACTCTCCTCACTGGACTTGACTGAAGACATTTCCCTAACGAATGAACAACAGGATTTTTGTTTTATTTTAACCAACTGTGTACCAACCTATATATTCATTCTGTCCCATATCCAGAGCACAAGTTTCCCATCCTTAATTAGCACTACTCCCATGAACTCCCCCTTTCTAGGACTTAAAAACTTTTGACTTTTCCCCCATCAGTGAAATTCTTCATAGAATGGGTTCTCTTACCAGGAAGTTAATAGATCTAACTTTGTAATTTTTATCAGCTCTAATGGTCTTTGTTTTATCTTTTCACAGGTGAAAAGCAACCAGAATGGAAGTCCTCAAACACCCCACACTCAAGCCATCTTGACTGAATTACTTGCAGTTTTTCACAGGTGCCAAACTTCCTCCTGCATTACCTTTGCATATGTTGTACATGTGACTGTCTTCTGATGTCTAACTCCTTATAAGACTCAGCTCCTGTGACCTTTTCTAGGAAACCTTCTTTACATGCTCTGCTATGTTAGGTGCCACTTTGCCTGTCATTCTGGTTTTGTACTGACCGCATATTTAATGGTATTTACTGGCTCAGCAGACTTCCTACTAGACTGAGATTTTTTTAAAGCAAGAAGAGTCACATACTCAGGTTTACATCCCAAGCCCTCAGCATAGTGTCTAGAGTAGTGTTTCTCAAAACTTAGTATGCACCAGAATCATCTGGAAAGCTAATTAAAAGACTCCTGAGCCCCACCTTCAGAGTCTGCTTCAGTAAGTCCGGGTGGGGTTCATGGGTTTGCATTTACAGTTGACCCTGGAAGAGTATAGGTTTGAACTGCAGGGGTCCACTTATATGCAGATTTTTTTCAATAAATACAGACTACAGTTCCACACAATCTGGTGGGTTTAATCCATGGATATGGAACCTTGGATACAGAGGGCCAACTGTAATGTTACACCTGGATTTTTGACCGAGCCAGGGTCGACACCCCAACCCCACGTTGTTCATGGGTCAGCTGTATAACGAGTTCCTGTGTGATGTTGGTGCTTCTGGTCTGGCAACCATATTTTGGGACCTCTTGGTCTAGATCATACTAGGTACTCAATAAATGTTCATTAAAGATTTCAAGGATTACTTTTTTATTTGATTTGAAACCAAATTAAAGCATTTCATAAGTTACCCAGGGTAAGGTACACACTAAGTCCTTGCTACTCAGAGTGAGGTCCTTGAACTACCTACACAGCTATTACATAGGAACTTGTTAGGAACACGGAAGTTCTGGCCCTGTGCTGTACCTACTAAATCAGAATCTCCATTTTAACAAGATTCCCAGGTGATTAGTATACAAATTAAAAGTTGAGAAGCACTGCTCTGGTGTGTGTTGTATATTTTCATTAGTATTGTTTTGGCAGTCGCTGTAAAACTGGCTTTTATTAAATATTCCATTTGTGAATTTTCCATGTCCTTTGTTTTCTTACTGATGATAATGTTGAGTGTATTTATTTGTTTTTCTTCTTGTTAAATGCGCCAAGCTTAAGCTTTTTAAAAGCTTTACCTGTTTAAATTAGCTAATGGATTTAGGTTTAATCATTATTCATTGATCCTTCTTTGATACCGATTTTTGAAGGCTGCAAGTTAACAGCACAAGAGACATTATGACACAAGAACACAGAAGGAGGTAGGGGTAAAATGGCTAACTATTGAATTGGTAAATTATTTCAGCAAAAATATAAATTAATAGTAGAGAAATATATGAGAGATGAATTATACACAGAGAATAGAAATGCTTCAATCTGGTAACAGTTCAGCAGAATTTAACATTTCTGTTAAATTACAAATTACAATTTCTTAAAAGCTGCTGTAGACTTAAAGATTAACTACAAGTTTTAGTAATTTATTGACCTGTGCACCACTTTGTTACTTCTAAAAGTAACAAAGAAAACTAAACATATTTTTAACATAAATATAATCTTAAGAAATAATATTCTTCTGATTTTTTTCCTGATACTTTTCCTGATACTTGTTTGCACCCTGCCTAATTAGCAATATTTAGTAAAATTATAATTATTCATTAGCATGAATTAAGAATGTTTCTAATTACTATTTTAGATTATATATGAATTTGGTAGTTGCTAACCTAATGCCAGGTGTCCTAAATGTTCAAGCAAATGTTATTCCTTTCTGAGTCAGAGTAATTTGTTTTAAACAGAAAAATTTTATAGCACATGTGAAATGTAATTAGAGTATAGTCTTACTAGGTTGGATGTAGGGGAATTATGTAACAGAAGAAATACATAAAAGCTGGAATTTAATCTACTTTAGTGTTTTAAAAAATCTTTGAGGTTGATTGTTGCAGAAACAATGCATAAAAAAGAAACAAAAGTAATTACTTCTTACTAACAGAATCATTAATGTAAATTTGATAATGAGTACATGGAACAGAAAACAAAAGAACAGCCACCCCTGAAGTCAACCATTCTAATAAAAAAGTGTACAAATAATCCAAATTGCAAGTGATATTTTTTTTAACATTTTTATTGGAGTATAATTGCTTTACAATGGTGTGTTAGTTTCTGCTTTATAACAAAGTGAATCAGTTACACATATACATATATCCCCATATCTCCTCCCTCTTGCATCTCCCTCCCTCCCACCCTCCCTATCCCACCCCTCTAGGTGGTTGAAATAGGAAGCTGCAGGAGCTATTCATGTTTAGTGGAGCAACTAAATAAATGGTAATAAATAAGATTAATTTAAAAAGAGTGACTTTCATCTGCTCAAAGCTTCAGTTTCATAACATAGTTCCAGTTCATAGTTCCATGAACTGAAAATGTTCTTGAGCTTTTAGAACTAAAAACCATTTATTGTGTTTACATGGTGGGATGTTATAGTGAAGTACCCCCAGGAGAGAACTGTCTTTATTGTGGAGCAGGACTAATCGGACAAGCTTATTCCAGTGACATTAATTATTCAAGTTCTGTAATTAACTTGACTTGTTTTGATTCCATGAACCGTGTTTTAGTGTTTGAAGGCTGTGGGAACAAATACCACAAACTGGGTGGCTTATGTAACAGAAATTTTATTTCCTCACAGTCTGGAAGCTAGAAGTCCAAGATCAAGGTGTCCAAGATTGGTTTCATTCTGAGACCTCTCTCCTTGGCTTCTCCCTTTGTCATCACATGGTCTTCCCTCTGTGTCTTAATCTCCTCTTCTTATAAGGATACCAGTCATGTTGGATTAGGGCCCACCTCTATGACCCCATTTTACCTTAATTACCTCTTTAAAGGCCCTTTCCCAACGCTCTCAGCCAGTCTGGATTTTGAGTCTGCAGGGCCCTGTGCCTGACTTTGTGAAAACCATCATTTATTTCATGTTTTATTTTCCAGTTGAAGAATCCACTACCAAAATTACTATGCCAGCCTAGGTTTCCTAGAGCCTGCCACAAACAACAAGAAGCATTCACCTGCTGCCAGTTCATTGGGGGGCACTATCTCTGGGAAGCAGAAGGGAGGAAAAGATGGAAGTGAGGCAGGCAGTGGAGGAGGGTGTACAAATATAGGTGTTACTGCGCTGCCATAGCTTTTCAACAAGAGTGGTTAACTGCTCAGTCTTTTAGGATATTTCCATGGATTACTGCACTTTGGAACAGTCTATCTTGGGGAAATGAAGGAAGAATTTATCTACCAGTTCCCTCTTGTGCTGCATCTCTTTGGTCAAAATTCACCCTCCAAGTAGGGTTGCCAGATTTACAGGGGAAAAAAAGAGTCCCATGCAATATCTGTAACAGAATTATACTAAAAAAGTTATTTGCTGTTTCTCTGCAGTTCAAATTTGATTGAGTATCCTGTATTTTACCTGAACCCTACTCTCAGGACATTACCACCATGCACTTCCAGGCAGCTGCAGGGGGAGCCATAGCCTCCACAGATCCTGTGCTCAGGCACAAAGGTCAGTTTCTTTTCCTCAGTACAGCAACGTGGCAGGGGTGATGGTGGCGGCAGTGGCAGCAATAGCAGCAGCTCCACTCTGGGACCACAGGGCAGCTCCAGGCCACTGGCCAGGAGGAAAAGCAAGAAGCTGAGACAGTGATGGGGAGGGGCATGTGCAGGAGGATGCAGGCATGGCTGCATGGATGTGGGGTGATAAATAACATAATTTTCTGTAAAAATGAGGCAACATTCATTAAACTATCTCGTTAATGTCTGTAGGACCATGTTGCACAAGCCACTAGGAATATAGTCATAAGACAGATAGAGTTCCTGCTATCAGGAACTTACAGAATATAGCTTAAATATTGTGTTCAGTCCTGGTTTAAAGATACTTAATAGGGCTTCCCTGGTGGCGCAGTTGTTAAGAATCCACCTGCCAATGCAGGGGACACGGGTTCAAGCCCTGGTCCGGGAAGATCCCACATGCTGCAGAGCAATGAAGCCCGGCGCCGCAACTACTGAGCCTGTGCTTTACAGCCTGCGAGCCACAACTACTGAGCCCATGTGCCACAACTACTGAAGCCTGCGCGCCTAGAGCCCGTGCTCCACAACAAGAGAAGCTACCACAATGAGAAGCCTGCGCACCGCAACAAAGAGTAGCCCCCGCTCGCCGCAACCAGAGAAAGCCCGCACACAGCAATGAAGACCCAACACAGCCAAAATTAAAATAAAATAAATAAATTAAAACAAAAGACACTTAATAAATGCTAGTGAAATGAAATACTTTTAAGAATACCATCTCATTAGATGGATGTTTTTCTAAATGTCTGCTTTGGCAAAAACAAACAAAATTCCCCCCAAACCCAAAACTGTTACATGCATTGCTTTCTGGATGCTTCTGAAAAGAAATAGTCAGAAAAGTATTAGATGGCTTCCATCAAATATTGGAATCATTATTCAGTAAGAAAGAAAAATCCATTTGTATATAACATTTCAAAAAAGAAGTTAAATCACATTAAACAGTACTTTTTTATTTAGATGTTTATAAGGCAGATCTATGAGAATGATATAAAAACATGGCATAAACTTTGATAATGATATTTTAGAGATTACAGAGTTTTAGCAAATATCTATTACACAGTTATAAAGAAGACAGTATTTTCCACACAGATACAAAATACCTAATGAAAGGTCAAGGCAGGAAAATGAGTATAATTAATTAACAATGGAAAATCAATTCTAATGTGAATTGCACATTATCCTTTAAAAACTTTTAAAGGTAAGAATTATTGCAATCTAGTTTATTCAAACAGTGTTAAACGGCATCATGATAAAGAACTGAAGGCCAGAATGGATTAGTTTTGAGTTCATAAAAAGAAACCCAAATTTACAATGGCTTAAATACAGGAAAAGGCAGTTGAAGTTGTGAAGTAGTCAAGATCTTTTTAGTTTCTAACATGTCGTCCTTAGGGTTTGGCCTTGGTCTGCTTGGGTATTTGCAAAGGCTGCTGTTATATCACAGTTCTGGCAGGAAGATGGAGGAATAAGATAAAGGAACACATGCTGCTTTTCTTTGAAGAGACTTCCAAGAAGTCACTCATTTGTTCCCCTACATCTCGCTGGCCAACACTCAGTCACACATGAACACCTAATGGCAAGGGTAGTTGAGGAATGTGATGGGCAACAGCTTTTAAAGTAGGGTAACTAGACATTGAGAGACAACTTCCAGTCGCCATTCAGGCTGGATATCTGTAAAGCTATGAAAGACCTTTAAAGAAAATCTTAAGAGAATCTTCCTTGGAGGTGGCAATTTGGAAATCATAAAGAAAGCACCTGCTTTGGTAATTTAATTTAGCCCATCTAGCCATTAGGAGAATCCAAATAGTCTGCCCTAATTTTGGATGACTGCATGTTGTTAATCCAATGATTTGGAAAGTTAAAAAAATCTGAGTACAGTAGTCCGCACCCCCCTTATCCACAGGGGATGTGTTTGAAGACCCCCTAGTGGATACCTGAAACCAGAAATAGTACCAAGCCCTATATAGACATACATATGTTTTTTCCTATACATACATATCTGTGACAAAGTTTAATTTATAAATTAGGCACAGTAAGAGATTAACAACAATAACTAATAATAAAATAGAAAAATTATAACAATATACCGTAGTAAAAGTTATGTGAATGTGGTCTCGCTCTCTCTCAAAATACCTTATTGTAGAGATTTAATGCCTTTTCCATCTTAATTAAGCATTTGTCACACACTGTGGCTGTAACTTTTGCAGCATGAGGTCCAACGCAAAACTAGCTTGAATTTCCTTTTCCTTCTTCATAATTTCATGGATAGAAGAATCTTTCTTACCATAAATCTTAGCAACCTCAGCATACAATTATTTTTCTTATTAAGTCAAAAACTTTCACCTTTTCATTTAGAGGGAGCACTTTACAGCTTCTCTTTGGCATATCTGAATTGCTAGTGTCACTACTCTTGTACTTTGCGACCATTATTAAGTAAAATAAGGGTTACAAGCACTGTGATACCACAACAGTCGATCTGATAACCAAGACAACTACTAAGTGACTAATGGAAAGGATACACCGAACAGAGGGATAATTCACCTCCCGGGTGGGCGGGATGGAGCAGGAACGCCCGAGATTTTACCATGCTACTCAGAATGGCACGCAATTTAAAAGTTATTAATTGTTTATTTTTGGAATTTTCCATTTAATATTTTCAGACCATGGCTGATTGTGAGTAACTGAAATCACAGAAAATGAAACTATGGTAAGGAGGGGACTACTGTGTGTACATGTGTTAAGCTGAACTAAATGTTTTTTGGTATCATATTGACAGAATCTCTGAATATTAGCACTTTATAGTTTTCTTGCATTTAAAAAAAATTGAAGAACCTATTCATCCCTATAAAATTCAGTGTTCAAAGGTATGAACAAATTGTGTTTCCACTAAAATTATTACAGTGTCATTTAGAGCAATTACATATACTGAAGATGTATCAGAATTTGCTTTACTGACTTATGAACAGTTGAGGGTGGAGCAGCTCATTTTCATGACAACACATTGCAAATATAAATCTTAACACTAGACTCAGGTTATTATACTATGTGTGCTTTAAGTCATGAATTTACAAAATAATTTCAACACGACATTTTAGGCTGTTTAAATACTTATTTCAAAACAGAGATTTTATAGACTGACACAGTTTCGGTGTTCATAATATTCCTAAAGAAATATTTATAAATTACATTGATGGTACTTTATTTAAAACATCACATAAGAATCTTTAACTTTCACAAAACTTTTTTGGAGGAGAAACCTCTCTGTACAGAAGTTATTATGAAATAGTTTAATGGCAAAAGGCAATTAAAAAGAATTAAGATTTTACATATTACATAAGAGATAAACAATAAAAAAATTGGATATGATATATTCTTAAAAGCCCTTTTACACAAATAATTTTCATAATTTGACTGTAAGGATTAATATACATTGAGTTACTATTATCAAATTAATTTTAAAAGTAAAATTCCTTAATCAACTCAAGATTATGCTAATTTTAAGAAATTAGGTAGTTTAACAGTGGAGCTCATTAACCAATCCCATATGTAGCACAAAATATTTCTCTCTGATAAATACCTATAAATATAATTTATTCATACTTTAAAATATTTTGAAATTTAAATAAAAATCTCTACATGTAGACAGTCTAGGCGAATTTCCATATATGCTTTGAAAAATATATGCTAGCATGAATATATTCTTATTTAAACATGATTTTAAATATTCTTAATAGAGGAGACATGGAATCTGCACACAAAAGCTAGGTAGCATGATTCAGTCAATGATTAATTTCCTCTTAGGAAAAAAATTACTTAATTATTTTGCATAGGATTAAAACTAGGTATATTTTCTACATTCTTAAAATTTTCTCAGGGGCGCTTCTCAAAATACAGTTGAGGAAAAAAAAATCCCACTACTTTAAAGTTCCTACTACTTTCTCACATCTAGCAAGAGCAGAATTCAGTCCTACTTCTGAGGCCAGAGTAATGATTTTTAAAGAATGATTATGAGAAATAATGACTAAGAAAAATAATCAGGTAGGAAATAGTAAAATAAAGCAATTAAAAGTCATTTAAGTAAAGCAGTTAAAAGTCAATATTTTTTTGCACTTTTAGAAAAGCTTTTAAAACACTTAGAATTATAATGAATATATTATATTTATTCTAAAACTTCAAAATTATTTCCTCTTTGTAGTACTGAAAAGGAGATATCACCGTTTCAAACAACTGTTACATCTTATATACATTTTCATAAACTTTGTTTTTTCATATTTTCAAAGGCCCCACTTATCTGTAATAGTGATAATTTTATTTATCTTATTGGCTAATTAATATATACATGCAACAATATACTTCAGTAGTCATCTAACTTTTAAAAATATTTCATTGTATTTTCACATTAAATGGTGCAAGTATGGGCTTAAGGGAGTGGAACTATAGGAACGAGAAAATATTAAAAATATGCTCTTAATTTCACTAGTCCACTATATAGTTTATAGGTGTTTACCTTTAAGTTATCACCCAACTGAATCCCTACTGAGAACTAACAAGTAAATGATTATCAAGAGGGAAAGAATATAATTAAAATAAAGAAAAAAGAAAAGCTCAAGTAAAAAGTACAAGCTACTAAAATTCAGCAAGAAGAGGACATCAGAGAATCATGAATAGTTTACCAAACTGACATGATGCGGTAGTAGGGAAGGAGCCATTGGTGGGAAAGGTAGTCTCCACTAAGTAAAAGTCCATTTATCTTTGGCAGCTGGATTCAGTAGAACCTTACTGGGTAAGTTTAAAAATGTTATAATTTCAGGAAAAGGAATACATATAATTGTATCTGTCTGCAACTTTCTATTTTAATAAGGAAAGAGCAAACGGAAAAAAAACATAGGGCTTTCTAACCAAAGTATGAACAAAATGCAATTTTAATGTGGAATGTCAGCACTGAAAACTTTCATGAATAATCTGTATGATTCTATGTCTCTAGAGTACATTTATAATTAACTGCTCATCTAAATATCCTTCATGCTTGCAAACTGCTCCCTAATTAGTGGCTGAGCAGGCAGGAGGACTTCTCAAGAAGAGAAAAAGAGATGACCAACTCTACAGGGACTTTTTAAGATTCTGTACGACCTCAGCCATTCGTTAAAACTGCTGTGGTCCTATCTCTGCTGGAGTCCCTCACTGCACAGCGAGGCCTATGGACTGCCATGGATCTCCCGGGTCCTGTCCCAGGCAAGATCCTCTCCTAGGGTAAGTGTGGATTATCCCACAGGCAAGGATAAATTTATGATTACAATATTTTCATATATCTTTTGACACCCACAACACACTGTAAAGAATGTCAGTGCCTTTATATCAAAGAGGAAGCATCTAGATTGGTATGCATGGGGATGGGGCAGGGGCCATACAGCCTAGCGGCTAAAACTGTAGCCTCTGAAATATGACTGCCTGGACTTGAATGCTGGCTCTGCCACTCACTACCTGCATGACCTTGGGCAAATTACTTAACTTTTCTATGCTCCAGTATCCTTATATGTAAAATGAGGATAATAGCTACCTCTGTCATGGGGTTGTTGTAAGTACTGAATGGGAAAATACAAGTAAAGTGCTTAGAACAGTGCCTGGCAGGTTATAATCCATCCACGAACGTCAGTAAAATCCTGTACCATTCGGAGTATGACTGGCTAAGGTGCAACAGCTTAGATCAGCTGACAACTCCCTGTGTGTAAACGTAACACTTTCCCTCTAACTAGAAACAATTATAAGATTCCCAAGATTGGCACTAGATGAGAAAGATCAGTTTTGGAGGCCAGATGTTACTGTCTTCTCCCTGATCAGTATATTAATATGCAAATAAAACTGCTCTGTAACAAGACAAAGAATAAAATCTTTCATGAGGTACACATTATCAGTATATAGTCCATGTCTCCAATGCATTTTAAACATAATTTCAAGTTCAGTCTGTCTCTTTAATTTGTGTTTGTTTATAAATCACATTGGTTCATACAATTGATTACATTCTTCAAACCCGATCTTATGAAAGGAATATAGGGATTTTAACCACGCACCCTTTCCTAGATGCTAATGTAATGTGTCCTTTCTTAAAAATAATGTATGGTTATGCATTTCTATTTCTTAAGCTGGATAATAATTAAAACCTTACTGAAGCTTCAGAAAAGAAATATTTCTATTGAATTATATTAAAACTTAAAGTTCTGCTGGTGTGCAAAGTTTTTTAACATTATGTTGTATCTATATTATTAACTACAAATATTTCTGCCTGATTATGGAATAAAGTTTCTTAAAATAACAATAGTCTTACGATTGTACAAAACAAAACAAAACATACCTACATTTCAACAATAAGTTGACTATAAAAACTCATATTGGCAAAATGTGACATTAGTGAAAATAAATTTGAAGAAAATTCTACCACTAATTCAGTTGAGATCTCACTGAAGAGGTTTCAGCCCATAGCAATTTGACAGTGCACTTGCAACTGCAGATAAAGGAAGTCATAAAAATAATGGCATGAGGAGAACTTTATATGGCACCAGGGAGCACCATTTATCATCACATTACTGTAACCCTCTCTGGTGAGAGATGAGGAACTGCTCCTCCAATACCTTCTTCTAGAAATTGGCTCTTTTCCCAGCCTTTTTTAATTCTCTTTAGCTTTCGGTTTATACATGGAAGGAGTAAAATGATCTTACCCAGAATTACAATTGAGGGCAAAACAAGAGCAAGAACAAAGTTTGGTGGTGTATAAAATCTGTAGTACTCTTCTTCAAAAGCTCGTTTCCATCCATAAATTAAAACATGGAAAGTACTTATGAGCAGAGCAACATAGCCAAGTGTAGACTTGAGATAGGGGAGGAAGAAAAAGAAACAGAAGAAGAAGCAAATTATTCAAACTCATAAATTAGCCCATCCAGATCTACCAAGTTTATATTTTGATAACACTATTTTATCTTAAATTACTGAGTTACTCTTTGTTCTCTACTGCATTAAACAATTTTAGTATTTTCATATATTTCTTATATATTTATATGCACCTTTTTTTACACAAATAAGGCTGTATTGCATATAGTCTAATATTCTGATTATTCTATTTATCACATCCAGAACCTTTGCCTGTCATTAAATATGAAAACATGACTTTAATGGTATATGATATTCTATTGAATGGATGTGCTATAATTTACCTAACCATTCCTTTTTGTTGATCATTTACTCTGTTTCCTACTTTCCTCAACTATAATGTCACTTTAAGCCCGTTTCTATATTTTGGTTTATTTCCTTAGAATTGATTTCTAATAGTGGGATTACTGGTCAAAACATCTGGGTTTTCCTTAAGGATACTGATAAAAACTGGAAAACTCCTTTATAAAAGTTATCCACATTTCTACCAGTTGTGTATCTTTTTTAAAATAAATGTGTGTATGTGTGTATATAATACATGTATACATACGTATATAATAAAATTAAATGCTGAAGAGCATTCTCATGAGTATATACACACATATATACTAGTTGAAGATAAATATGAAAAATCTTACAGTATTAATATGTAACATAAAAAGCATTTCAAATGGCTTTATCAACCATATTAAATGAGATTATTAAGAGTACTTTGTTAAACAGTTCACAGGTTAAAATCAAAAAGTTCAGCATTTTGGGTTCCCTACATTATGTTTAATTGCTTATTTAAGAAATGGTCTATGTTACACAAAATGTAGTACTACATCGGCATAATAATGTAACTTCTAACTTCACTGGGGAAGGATCAACTCTCTCGCAGAAAATTGTTCTGCTTGCAATTACTCATCTAAATTTATAATGATACTTTGCACCCGTCTAGCACCTTTTATCAGTGGGCCTTCTATTTCTTTTCAGGTGTGATTAAACTAGCAGTTGGGAAAGTATTCAGATTTTATTTCCCTCAAAAAGGAAAAATGAATTTAGACGAGGGATATGCCCTTAATCTGAATGAGATTTTTAGATCACTTAAAAAAAAAACTCAAGCGAATAGGCAAAAAACAAAACTAAAAACAAACAAAATTTAGTGTACCACCAAATGACACTCATCTGCATATTGTGCTATAAACCATTCGGATACAACCAATACTGATTTTATGGTAATTTAGGTAGGGTCTCAGTTTGAGTTATATATTTTTAAAGTATGCAAATGTATTAAATAGCTATTACTGGAGAAAGTGAATGTTTAACTCATCAAAGAACACAATGTTATCTTGAAACCCCTTTGTAGACACTCATATACATATGTATACAACTGATGCACCAAATACATATACTAACAAGAATGATAAGGCTGGTTGCTTGCCAGAATCTATTAACTACCACTTGTGTGTGTATACACATTTCCTTTAAAATATTCAGACTGAGCTTCTCTCCACTTGAATTACAATGAATGAGACTTTTCTAGACAGATCAAGATGACTCAAAATATAAAGTAAGTGTTCATTCATTTGCCCAATAATAAATTGACTTTGGTATTAAACTTGATCTAAGCTCATTCATCCCCCACTTTTTTTTTTTAATTTTTCAAATAACCTTTATCTGTAACATAGTAGGCAGTACTATCAAAGCTTTCCAGTAAAGTCCTGTACTGGTCTTTCACTTACTAAACCAGAACGGTCCTAAGCTGGCCTCTAGCGACATAACATTCCACGAGCTAGATGCATGAAGAGCAGTCCCAGGGGCACTCTTTTATTAGCAGCATATTTAAAATCCAACTGTACTTAACTGGAATTAAAAATCTATGTCACCCAGTCCCTCACCAAACAAACCCCACATACCTGAATGAAGCTGAATTCCCTCCAGTTTAAAGCATTGCTCACTGAAGGGATGGAGGTGACTGCCAGGAGGGAAAGTAAGCCAAGGCTCATTATACCAAAGGAAATATACATTTCAATTCTCCAAACTTCTTCCTCGTTCCAAGAGTTTTCAATGTTTGCATGAACCTAACAAGAAAGCAAACATGAATTTCCTTTGTTTGGCAGAATATTAACTGATTCAGCACAGAGTTCACTCTTGGCCTAAGAATATGTCATATATGGACATATAACATTTGAGTTGCACTAATGCAATTTAACAAACTGTTATGGAGAACCTATTACTGGATGGTATTGTTCCAGGTGTGAGAGAAAGAGAAGGGAGAGTTCAACAAAAAGAGGACTAAGATTCTCTCCTTCCTCACCCACATGTGAGAAGGGTGGGTAAATCTGTCATCACATTTGTAATACATCATGGTGACAGGGACTCTGGAGTCCCAAGACCGTGAAATACTGAGTGGTTGGTTCCAGAGGGACACAAAAGAAGTACTGACAGTTAGACTTAGTTTTCTGGTGCTTTTACAAGTTAGTTTAAACTTCGTTGAATATTTTGGGTACATTCTGGCCTTACTTCAATTTAGAATCCAGGCAGGGAATTTCTAAACTATGTCTGTGCCTTCCTTTCTCACATGAAGAATATTTATATGTTGATTTACCTCTTCTTACCTTCTTTTCCCCAGGAAGCTGAGATTTCCCTGAGGATAAAGCCCTAAGGAGTGCAAATACTTAACCACTTGAATGGCCTCATTAATATACTTTCCAACTGTCCAGTTGCCTCATTCAGTACTTTCCCTTACATTGATAATGCACATATAATCAAGCCAGAGTTTAACTCTGAATATGTCATATTCTGCATAGGGACTACTTTTAGAATTGTCTATTTACATGCAAACAATATAATTAGAGTATAAATCAAGGCTTGGATTCCTTGGGTTAAAGCTTTGGTTTAAGTAATCTATTCATGGAAAACATTCTAACTTAACACCAGCTTAACTTTTTGTCCAATTCCAGGTAACCAAACATATTTGAAATTTAAAAAAAAGAAAAAAAAGAGAGAGAAAAGCTATTTCTTAGCCATTGTTCCCTGAAGCAATCATACCAACATTCTGAAAAGAGCCACAGAGCTTATCTGTGGATAAAGGCTCTTATTATCTCGTTTGGTGTCTATACAACAATACAGAATAACAGCATACCCCAGTATACCCGGAGATTACAACCTGAATCTTATCTACAAGCCCTCCCAATTCATCCCTTTGCTCCATGAGTATGTTTTTTGAGTGTCTACAATGTGTCAGGCACAGTTCCAGACATTAGGAACTGTGAATATATCAGTGAACGAAACAAAGATCCCTCCTCTTGTGAACTTACATTATGATGAGAGAAGGCAGAGAACAGTAAATAAACAAAGAACACAAAGTGTGTTAGAAGGTGGTAAATACTACTGAACAAAGAGAAAGAAGAGCAGGTAAAGTAAGAGGGGCTGAGAGTACCAGGGTTGAGTCAGAAGCAGGTGGCAGAATGTAAACTGGTGTCCAAATGAAGGCCTCGCTGAGGAGGTAAGAACTTGATGGAAGAAATTTTCACATGTTGAGGTATGGGGAAGTCATTCTGGCTTATACATGATTTGGCTTGAACTTTATGCTAATTAGAACAGCCTGTCTTACGGCCTGTCAAACATACATTGTACATCAGCTTTACCATTAAAGGGAAGAATGTTGCCCATCATCAAGTTATGCAAAGGGTTCAGTCACAACCCACTGTCAGTTGACAGCGAGCCCTGAGGGGAATTCAGGAGGAAAAAAAAACAGGATGAGGCTTTCTGTGCTTTGAAATATTGGCCCCTAGGTAGTTAAGATGCGTATCTCAGGAAGAATTTCAATGACCCCAGATTCTTGCATCTTCCCATATAGAGAAAAGCACTAAAATCATTAACTTGAGGTATCTCTTCTTTGTGATTAGCAGTAATTCTTTATCAAAGACGTATGTTTGACTACACTTATTTCCTAGCCAAAAAATTCACATACACACTGGCTCCTTCCCTGCCCCTTCAGAAGAGTCCCCTCAGAGCTACTGAGAGGTTGTCTTCAGTTTGGCGCAAATAAAACTCTCTTCTATTCTTACTACTGATTGTTTATTGATTATTTGTGTCAACAAATTGAAGACCTGAAGGAGGTGAGGAAGCTGGTGGAGTAGATATCAAAGCCTTAGTAGTCATTTAAGTGGTTATTTTTAGAGAGAATGGCTTAAAGAACATCAATCTAGTAATTTTTTTCAAATTATTTTAGGTTTTATTGTTGAAACAAGTGTAAGTACTGGATACTACCTACTTGGACCATGATGCCTTGGTTTCTTATAAAATGCAAAAGCTCTTACACATTTGTTTAGTACACGGTCCTCGGCTTTCATTGAGAAATGCTACATCAAAGAGCTTCAGTGAAACCCCTTACATTTGCTGAATGGAAATTACTGAGGAAAATCATAGTCTATTCCATCATCAAGCCCTTTCTATGAAGCTCTCCCGGAGATTTTCTTGAAGAGCTAAGTGCTAGAAAAGGTTCACCTGAGGAACCAGTATCTTTCCTGCTTTATGATAACAAAAACCTTGTGTGTGTCTCCTGATCTTGACTTCCTATTCTGTTTTATATTTTCACTAGTTCTAATTTTATTGTGTATGTTTACTGAGAGCTGCCTTATTATTTCATGGAACATGGCCAATTATAAAATAATTAACTGATGCTGAAAGTAGTCACTGCAATTGTAATATTAAAAAAAGAAAACTAAACCCAACTCTTCACCTCTCTGTTTTTATTCTGCAAAGAAAGGGATGGTAGCAGCTTTTATTCTAAATGATTCTGAATTAGCCGCATAATTCTTGTGCAGAAACATTGTTTAAAGAACAATTCTTTCTCTTCCCTAAATATACCAAAATTTCTATTACAAGGTATGTGAAGTTTTACACTGTTTTAAATCTCACGTTTTACAAATTCTAATAATCAAGTATTTTACTAGCATCAGATAAATATCAAGCACGTCCCATACCTGCTGATAAGCCATGTTGAGAAACAAGTATCTTTCTGACCTTCTCATTGGTAAGCAGAGGCTGTAGGCAACATGGACTGAAGCGAAGAAAAAACTTAGTAATCCTAGCTGTTTTCTACACTGTAACCAGGTCTCCAACCAAGGTGGAAATCTCCTATACTTGGTGCCATAATAAAGCTGATAAGCAGCTGCCAGGAGACCTGCCAGGTAGACCAGGGACAGCAAAGTAATGGCAACTATGGGCAAGGTTTTATTCACAATTTCAATAGGAATCTTGTAAAAGTCACTCTGCTGGTTTCTAACATATGGATGAATCACATCTCTGACAAAAGAATAAAGAAAGAAAAACGTGGCCAGGCTTATGGCTACCACCACTGGCCCTCTCCAGAGAGTAAATAGTCGCAGGGGTAAATTTTCAATCTCCCTGGCTGATGATAATGATCCCAAGTCAACGGGAATGAAATTCAACTGACGGGCAAGTTCAATAACCTGTTGTCGAGCTTGAATATTGTTGCTGCATATATAAACCTATGGAAAAAACAGAAGACTCATCATTACTATTATTGCTTATAAAAATGGTGACAATCACACGCTCCATTTAATCCACAGAGCATCACTTATGATGACCCTGCGTGATGCAAAAAAATTAAGGAGATAAAGCATTTATTAATTTATTAATCTATTTACTTATAGGTTAAAATAGTATCATAAAAATAACAAAGTCCTTGCTACCGTCAATGACATGAAAAGAAAATGCAGAAAAATCTAGCTTGAACCTGGGAACAGAAGTCCTCAGGGGAAGGGAGGCGGGAGGAGAGAAAGGTTTCTAGATCACAAGGTTCTGAGCAGACAAGGTAAGGTCTTCCCTCCAACAGTCTAGGTGGAGTTTGAGCTGCAGGCCATGCCCCTCCCCTGTCCAGCTCTCTCACTCCTGCAGGGAACCGGGTGGGGCTGGCTCTCCAGGCTTTGGTGGACAGTACTTAGTTCTAGGACTAGCGATTCTGCTGAGCAGAGTGATTTCAAGCATTGCCCTTTATGGCTAAGAAAAGGGAAAAGATAAGCATGGATCCTGAATGGTTGAATTTGTAATTAAAACCTCTAAATGATGTCATGATGCTATACTATTTACAAAATTTAACTTTTGTCTTAGAAACCAATTCACCAAAACCATGGATAATCTCAGGTATATTATTTCATTGGTCAGAATTAGGAAACTCTTTCATCTTTAAATGAGGATAATATATTTGGTGGGGAAAAAAATAGCATTAATAGGCTTAGTTAAACAGTAAAGTAACTGCCATTTTCTAAGAGCTGTTACCTCTATAGGAACTCTAAGATGTGATTGTGATCAGTGGGGGTGAGGGTGGGCTTTCAAACTACCAAAACCTCTTAGATATTGTAATGTAGTTGAGAATTCACAAATATTTGTTGAACACCAAGTTCACAAGTTCCTGGCTGGAGTGAGCCAGGATTAGAGTTAGAAAAATTTTGCTATAAAATCTCTGAGCTATGTTCAGGGAAAACAAATTCCTAAATGTATCCCTGAGGATGTTTATATAAAGGCTCTGAAACAGACCACACTGAAATGCTTGCCTACTAAACCTAGTTACATAATGGTGAGAATGTAGAGCTCTTAGGATTATTAATTTTATCTAATGTTAACCATATACATGACAAAGTCTACACTATTATACAAATGTTGATAAACTTCTAAAATGGAGCAGGGAAGGTGGAGAAATATATACCAAAGAAGTAAGGAAAAGCATTTTATTTTTTTCCTAATTTGATAAAATTAAATAAATTTTATCAAATTTATTACAGGTGTGACAATGGTGGATTAAACTGTTTTTACTTCACTGGGAAAAAAACTACAAATTTTAAAATTTTATAATAAACCTAAAAGAATAAATCAAACATGCATAAAGCCACAAGGACTACAAAATACAAATGAAACTCTTTCTGTAGCTCACATTGAACTTAATCTCTTGTTCTACAATTTCTTTTGTTGAATAATTAAAATCATCACAAATATGGGCAAAGGATTAAATTCAGGTTTATCTCTAATTTGCTAGATTTGTATCCATTGCCAAACCTTGGTTGATATGCAAAAGAAAAAAAGGATTCAGAAATACTCTCTAGGAAAGTAAGAAAGTATATATTCTTCCAAATTAAACACTTCAAAATGAGTGGTTATCATGACTCTGATACGCAGCATATAGTGATGTAATACTTCAATTTATTTTCTAAGACATCTAATCAACTGTCTTTATGGACAAAAATAGAAGTATTTTATCATCATGCTTCATTATAATGCATAACCACACTTTTGAAAGATTTTTAAGGTGCACTATTTTATGTGTTTACTTATAAAAGCTGCCATTCCACAAAAGCATTGATGGAGCTCCCCATCTGCTTTATTCTCAAACTGAACTAAACAGAACTCAGAGATTAAAGGAGAACCTGAGAAATCCAATCTGCTTGTACCTTCCCCACACAGATTAAAATCTACCCTTAATATAAAACAAACTGTACTATTTAAATTCTATGAATAATCTACGTAAAATAAAAAGGTATTTCTAAAGCATTCTTCTTGAGGATCATACTACATAGCATTTCGCGCAGAGATGGGATACTGTTTACCAAATAGCTGCAAGGAAGGAAGAAGGGAGGATGGAAGGATGGGTGGGAGGGAGAGAGGGAAAGAAAAAAGACATGATTGAGATTGTTTTAATATTTGAGGAAGCAAGGAGATGGCCCATTATTCAACTGCCAACCTTGCCTTTTTCTTGAATTAGCTGATTATGATAGGAAAGTTCCAGTTATTTTCTCAGCTTTTCACATCATTTTGGGAATAGAAATGTGCCCTTACAAGGTCAGGACACAAATCTTCAGGAGCTCATACATAGTTTTCAAAATGATAATCACTGGAGAGTGTCAAAATTCAGTTTTTAAATATATGATATTTGTTTTAACTATTTAAGTACAAAATACCATCTAACTAAGAATAAAATTTAAAAATACATACTTGTCGGCTGGCATCCTTTGGTCCTAACTGAAGTGCCCAAGCTGAGATAACATTAAATCCTTTCACAATCAAGGAGTCCGGGAATAATGAAGCCAAATATTCTGCATTGGATTCTGGGTATTGGTTTATCCTCATGTTATTGCTCACATCAATCAGGATTTTACCCACAAGCAGATGTCTCAGGTCCCACAGGGAGGTGTAATGTTCTCTATGTATAGCAACAAATATTATATTTGTTTTTATTAGAGCATCTTCATGGTGAGTAACATCTACTACATGAGGAAAAAATTCAGAAGCAAACTTAGGATTTCTGCTTCCTATGACCACATGATAGCCACATCTAATAAGTCGAATGGTCAGGGATTTAGCAAAATCCCCACTTCCAATTACACCTACGGTGACCTTCCTTGCATCTTTGATACCATTTATGCCATTAGGCAAAAAAGTTTCACTAAGGCTCTTGGGGCTTCCCATCATAGAGATCGATTCCATAATACAGACTCTTCTAAGATCACCAGGGATATCCTAGAGGAGAGAAAATAAAATGTTCATCAATTACCTATTACCAAACATGAATACACTTCTAGATGTTTTAACAACATCCCTTATTTCTAGAGGTAAAATAGTTTGGCAAGCTATATAACCTCGAACACTGCAAGACACAATTTGAAGCTAAAAATGGATCTCGAAATAGAAAAATGACCTGTCACAAAGTTGATGTGCTAAAGTGGAGCTTCTCAAATTTTAATGCATACTTGAATTACCTGAGAATCTTGTTAAAATGCAGATTCTGATTCAGTAGGTCTGGAGTGAGGCCCAAGATTCTGCATTTCTAGTAAGGTGATGCCGATGTTGCTGGTCTATGGGCCCCTCTTTGAACAGCAAGGCTCTAGAGCACAAAAGGAAAGAGACTGAAGTTTTCAGCAAGGGAGAACTCTTTACAAAACACAGTTCTAACAAGTGTGATTATCCAGTTTCTCAGCAGACCAGAGGCAGCAAGTCAGAAATTCCACTAAAGGTAGAGAAGGACTATGACAGTTCATCACAGCTCACAAGACAAGAGAAAACAGAAAAACAATAATAAAAACCAAGAACTTATTTATAACTCCAAACTGTCTACAGTCATTTGTGATGGGGTCTACCTCAGTAGCTAGTGAGGGACTTTATTACTAAATGAGAGTAAGCTAAATCAGCTACTAAAAAATGAAACCTTGCACTTAAATAATATTTTCAGAAAAGTAGGTATCAAAATATAACAAAGAATTAATTAAATACGATAGACTTCTATCATTCACCCTATGTCCTATTGACTTATCATAGAGAAAGATAGCTTCCCTGTGTAAAGGGGGTTAATAATGTGTTTATGGTCTTAAAGTGCACAGTACTTATGAAATCTTTTTCTCCCCGTTTTTTGTTTTCCATTGGTTACATACAACATGATGCAGTTTTGTTTTTCTGGAAAAAATCTGTCAAATTCTTTTCTGAGTGACTAACACCTTATAGGTTCATATTTGTTGTAACTTGCTCAGGCATACCAATCAGATGACCATGAATCAGTGTCACTGTTGGGTCTGGATAAAAAATACTCTTCCATTTTATCCGCAATGCACAATTTCTTTTATGCTAACAGCAGATGTGGATCACTTCAGAGAACTTAATGGATTTTACAGGAACAGGTGGAATGTTTTAAAAAACTTTTTTTTTTTTGGTTTTTACTAAATGAAATTTGAAATTACTGGAGCAAGGAAAATCCAACTTTTTACCCTAGAACTGGAGCATGTTCAATGACTCCAAATACATCAGTAAATTAATCTTTAAAAAGATAATAATAATATTACCTCATACTCATATAGCATACACTGTGCGCCAGCTCTGTGCTTTACAAATTAACTGAGTGAATCCCCACAACTACCCTATGAGATAGGTACTAATACTCTCATGCCCATTTTGCAGATGAGGAAACTGACACATGCAGAAGATAATCTGTACAAGGTCACAAGAGAGAAACTAGAGGAACCAGGATTAGAACCCAGGCAGTCTAGCTAAGGTATGTGTCATCTGGGTGCATGTAAGGAATTTAAGAAAGATATGGGGGCGGGGGCAAGGTGGAAGAGTGACGGTTGTGTTCATATTAGTGTATTCTCCTTCTTTGGTCATGTCATTGCTCCTTAGCATTACCTAGTCATCTTAATGTCTAACTTGGATCTTGGGAAAGGAGAAAACTCACTATTTTTTAATCTATTACATGTTTCATTTCATACTTTTCAAGATATAAGGGGTGATAATTATTCGTTTTCCCTTGGAGTGACCCCATGCACCTTGAAAGGCAGGTGGCGGTCAGGGGCACCAGGGTAGTACAAAACTGTCAACATCTTCTTGGAGATATTGTTGGCTACTCGGAGAATCAGGAGCAGTTAAAGGAATCAGAAATAATTAAATCAATGCTCATTTCATTAAACAATTCAAGGTGAACTGACCAACCTACCCCTAGTCATATACATTATCTAAGGGTAAAAAGAGTTAACTAGACTCACACACCAGAAACCAAGTTTCCTATATCCAAGTCCCAAGTTCTTCTAAGTAGAGACTGTAGCATCTCCCAAAACGTAAGAATTTCAAAATCTTTAAATGTAAGAATCATGATGATCAAGACCTTTTCAAATGAAAAACAAAAACAAAACAGTATCGCTTATCTGCTTATTTTACAAAGCAAGTTCAAACCCCTTCTGCACATCAGAATGTGAATAGGTAAAAATACATTAGGGCCTAATAATGTCATCTCTGGGTACCTCATCATACCATGTATTTTATACATATTAATAAGGGACTCTGTCCTAACATGTCTGGGCCTTATTCACATTGTATTTCTAATGGCAAGTTCTAACTGAACCCTTTAATAGTATGACTGTGCCTATAAATAGAAGTTGGCCTAAAAAATGAGACTCTTTTCATCAAAGTGTTAAGGAATGTAAAAGCATTCATGAGAGAAAAAAAAAAAAAAACAGCCTTTAACAGATCTGAGAGATGGATTATTTGTGTATTGCTGAAAGCATATACCACATGCTTGTGTGCTATTTCATAGTTCACAATATTTTCACATATATTACCTTATTTAATTCTCAGATGGCTGTGAAGTACATATTATGCCCATCTTAAAGATGAGGAAACAGAGGCTTAGAGAACCTTAGCAATTTATCAAAGACAGTACAGTTGGTAGTTAACACAACAAGGCTTCAAATACGAGTCTTTTGACCTCTGCTCATTCTAATATTGCAGTGCAAACATTGTATGGGGAATCTTAAAACTGTCTAGATCCCCAAATGTCACCCATTAACTTTATTTTCCAAAAGAAATACTAACTCTAAACAGTTCAAGCTTAGGATAGTTTTAGGTAAATCCAAAGCTATAAGGTTAGGAATTCTAGCTACCAACCAATCAATCAAATCAATCAATCAACAATAAATCCAATTTTTAGATCAAAACCAACCAAAGACCTAAATTTATTAATACTACAAAACAAAACATGATTGGTTGATGGGTATCTCTTGGAGAACCCCCAGATAGCAACTCATTTTCTTTTGGGGGCTCTGCAAACACTGTGAAGGTGTGTACTGCTTCAAGAGGGAAGGGAAAAAGAGCCGAGAAGTATGTCTGTATCCTGTGGAACCCACCCGTACACAGACTTAAAAGCAGTGCATCTCCACAAACTATGGGTGCTGAGACACTGGGGCAAAACCTCATCAATCACTTCATAATTTGCTAAGCCATCATTTTGGATCACTTGATTAACAGGTGAGCTGAAGTTTACAATCGTGATATCCATAAAAAATGGGGTTATAAGAAGTGAATTATGTCAATAGCTGAAAATAAGAGTAATAAGCACCTTACGTTGTACATTTCCACTGACAAGGAGTGATGCAACTATAATCTAAAGGCAGATCTGCTCTGCTGTGATCCAGCGTGAATTTATCCAGGCCACTGTGTGCTTTGCACATAAGAGATAAAGAAGAGAAGCATGGTGCGTACACTTAAGGAGTTTACATTCCAGTTAGGAAGAGACAGTATGTACTTGGAATAAAAAGCAGAAAAAAACCCCTCATATCAGCATATAATTAAGAACTAGACTGTATGATCAGAGCATAGTTATTCTAGAAAATCAGGGAGAGAAAAATATCACATGGTGTTCCCTTACCTCAAGTCATTCTATATATTTATGAATTGTACTTGGGAAATAACCTCTAAATTACACAGAATGTCTTCAAGCCAGGTTCATGACAGTACACTACAGGCTCATTCTAGCTTAAAACCATAAGGATCCAAAATTAAATTTGGCTTTCTGTGACCTTACTTTAAAAGTGCTAGGGCACTGGTTCCCAAATATGAAGCTATCACTGGTCGACAGCAATTAAAAAGTATATGGATACAATAGGGAGTTTTTCATAAAATTATTCAATTTAACAAATTGTCCTTTACTCTGAGAATATCTCTTAACTACCTTTACTGGTCAAAATGTCCTTTTTTCATAAAAGGATAGTGATAACAGCTGTTTGAGTTGGCAGTCCTATATATATATCCTCTCCCTCTCCTTTTTATTTTACTGGTCTGACATTAGGAAACTCTCTATATAAAGTGCTCCTTAAGCCTGTTGGAGAGAAAACACTTCTGGGGAGGGGAGAAAAGCACCGTGGAACAAACTCCCTGCTGCTAGAGATGTCTGCTTAATCCTCAGATGAAATATCAAATATCCCAATCTAATTTTCTGTGACTAAATTGTGATTCTTACTATCATGATCTTTGGGTTGCAAAAAGATATTCCCTACATTCTCAGCATTTAAATAAACATATAAAACCCAACTGTTTATAACAATAAAGTATTTCTTTGAGGGAAGAGGTGGGGTTTTTTTTTAGGTTTTTATTTTTTGGAAGAAATTCTTAAGTCCTTTAGACAATGCCAGAAGCAAAGCTGCAATTCTGCTTGAAAAATTAGAGTGGGATTTCTTAACGCACGGTCCCTCAACCAGCAGCATCAGAATCACCTGGGAACTTGTTAGAAATGTAAATTCTTAGGCCCTACCCGAAACCTCCTAAATCAGAAACCCTGGGAGTGGAGCCCAGCAATCTGTATCATAAAAAGCCCTCAGGTGATTCTGATGCACATTAAAGTTTGAGAATAACTGCCCTAATATAATGCAGTCCAATCACTATTCGCTATTTGAATATTAAAATCCACTTAAGTCAGACTATTAAATTCTTTCCCTCAGCTGAAACTTTTGGGTAATCTGTATGCATCCTCATTTAAAAATCATTTTCCAAAAATTACAAAATAGTAATTTTATTAAAACTATGCAGATTTATTCTTTGAAATTCTGTTTATAAACTATGGTAATTACAAATGATTCATTAATATTTCATACTTGGATCTGAGTGTCTTTTTGTGTTAATGTCTTATAGAACCAAAAGATTTTCAGAAAAGAAATATAATAGCATTAAAGCAAAAGTTTGACTAACTCCAAGCCTTCCAGACTTTTCAAATAACCAGCATTTTAATGAGATATTCAAAATTACAAGTAACTTCCAAGATATTTCCTAGGCTCAGTATGTATTCAATATATACGTTTATATGGGTATGATTTTATGATGTTTCTAGGTCCTAAATCATCAAAACAAAACTTTATATGTTTATTATGTTGCAATTGCTAGGGTAAGAAAGCAGTCTAATTCATGGTAGGAAGATTTTCAACAAAAAAGCATTCTGGTTAAATTTAGGTTAGTCTAGAAATTCAATTTTTAAAATGTATTACTCAAGGACTTCAGTTAATAAAACATTTTAGGATCTTCTTCAATAAATTAAAGCAACAACATCCCAAGACCTCCCCACTAACCCACTTTTCTTCTGTGTTTAGGCCAGAGAAGAAGCTATACACGTCCTTCCATCCACCTCATAATATAGCCTGCTACATCAAGCACAGCCATGTCTCCTGTGCATGCCTGGGCTTTCATAGCACTGCAATTTAACATGACCAGGGGGTATGTCTAAAATGAAGCTGGGAGTAGCAGGTCTTATAATGGCTGAAATAATTTCCCCATCTTATAACCTTGCTGCTGATGGTACTTTGAGATAAGGACACCTATGTTTATTGGCTAGCAAATACAAATTTTTCTACATTGCAGTAACTTATTCATAAACAAATAATCTTCTATGATGGGCCTGCTATTCTAGCCTCTACACAAACCCGTTTCCCTGATTTCAATACCATACCATAAACAGTTTACAAATGGCACCAATGCCCACTGGGTGCTATGAACTTTAGGGGTCTCTGATGATTGACATCAATTTAGAAATCAGTCCACAACCAAAGGTCAAAATGATACTCACCCATCCATCCCCAACCATTCCCCCATCCAATGTCTCATTGAGCCCTATCCACCAGGCACGCAGCTAGATGTTAACACTCCAATGATACAAAACAGGCAGTGGCTTCCTGGCCATCCAAGCAACATGATAAAATTATGAATATTGAAGCATATATAACAACTAAAAACTAAGTTTTATTGAGGTGAAATATACATATCATGAAATTTACCCATTTTAAATGTATAAATTAATGATTTTCAGTATTTACAGTTATGTAACTATCTCCACAATCCAATTTTAGAATATTCCCACTAGCAGTAACTGTTATTACTCAAATTTTAATAAAACCTGCCGAGAGTATATGCCTCTTTAAAAAAAAATCCTACTTCCCACAATGTCCTGAAAGCCCCACTGACTTTTATACACACAGCAGATTATGACTTCAGTTTTGCTGACTCTGCTGGATGCTATGGGAGGACCAGAGGGTCCCACTCACTGCTTGGGTTAAGTGGAGAGGCAGAGCCTCAGTCTCAGAGCTGCCTCTTCCTGTAACGGAGAATGACCTTCTAAAGCAGCGGTTCTCAGCTCCAGCTGCACCCGGGAGTGACCTGAGGAGCTTTACCACATAGTGACACCTACTCACCACCACCCCTCCACCCAGAGTTTTATTTAATCGGTCTGGGGTTCAGCCTGGGCATCAGGATTTTTTAAGAGATCCTCAGGTGTTTTAATATGCAGCCAAGATCGAAAACAACTCTACTAAAAGAGTTAGGATTCAACCTCATACTTATTTTGGTATTTGGAGATAACAGATGTGGCTTTTTGATCCTCAGTTACGCTCCTTTTCACACTGTTGTTTGTAATAATGAAAAATAACCCTAGCAAGAGACTAACAGCTGCCCTTGAATGCTGGAAGCTGTAGAATATGCATGCAGCCCTTTCCCCTTTCTCACGCAGGCTCCGAGCTATCTCAGAAGGTCCACTCACTATTTTGCAATTTCCTCTTTTCATTTTTTGGAAAGGGCAGTGCCATTCCTTAAAATGTGTCATCCCACCACACAGCATACTTTGTTCCTGTTAGTTCATAACATTCAAAATTCAGAATGTTCCAGTGAGGGTGTCTCTTCTTTCCACTTGACGAGGGGCTCCTCTCCTCAGTTCTCCAGGCATCAGAGGTTCTGCTGACCTGAGCAGACGAGAATTTCCAGGTGGACCGACTATCAAGCTTTAATGTGGGTATGATCATCTAGGGATCTTGCTACAATGCACATTCTAATTCTCCAGGTCTGGGGGGGGAGGTGCTTGAGAGTATGCAGTTCTCCCAAGCCCCCAGGTGATACCCATGGTCCTAGTTCATGGGCCACATTTGGACTAGCAAGGCGCTAGAGTTTCTCTACCTTTTGTTTTGATCTTAGTCACAGGTAATACAGACTAGATAATTGAAAAGACTACGACATTTATAGAAAGTTTTGTTTATGTGGTGTCGAGGAGAAAGAATAGGCCCAGGCTTCTGAAATCACCTTGTTTTCTGAGTCTTAGTTTCCTTTGTTAAATGGAAAACAAAAAAGTTGTACTTGACTCTGCATTCCTTCCCAACACTAAAATTCTTTTGTTTCCAAGACTTATAGCTATATAATAATGGTAATCGCTAGCTTTTATTTAACACTGTGACACTTCCACTTTATGAGCTCCATCTAACAGTGTGATATAAGTAGCATAGGGGTTCCTTGAAATTTCAAGGTCACAGTTTTCTTGAGTGGACATTTGACTTGATGTATGCATTTAATTCTTAAAGTATATTATCAAGCGAAGAGAATTCCATTACACTCAGATACATGAAATCCTAAGATTTTCAATTTAGAGGAGTTTCCTTGACATTCCTCTGGCTGAATGGCAGCTGTTGTGCTCTATTAATTTTATAAAACAGAACGGAATTTGTTTCACAAACATCTAGAGCATTAATTGTTGGATAATAGTAACTCTGAAAGGGCTGTCCTCAGAGATCTTGATGACATTCACAACCTGCTGATTTGGATGGGTTATCAAGAAAATGTAATCCTCCAGGGCCATGAGATGAAGTTAGTGTAGTTTTGACTTTGAAAGCCACATCTGAACCTTTCTTCTTCTGTCCTGCAAACCCCAAGCTCCTTTGAAGCCCATGGCACCTCGTAATATCCTCTCCCTATACTCACTGCTATCATCTACTGACTTCTAGCTTATTCATTATCACTAGTGACTTTGGCCCCCAATACATACACACTCTTCCTCTCTACCCCAGCAGTTGTCATCCTTGTCTACTACTTCATCATTCGAATGGATGAAGCATTCAACCTCATGGCTTCATTTCCTTCACTTATTCATCTAAGACAATGAATCTTTGCCTCCACCACACCTCAGATATCTCCAAGCACTATCTCTTAGCCTTCCAATAACCTTAGTCAAATGTTCACACTTATAATTCCAGATGGTAGAAGAAATCTGATCCACTGACTATATTCTCACTCTCCCGGTTTCTTTATTCATCCTAGATTCCACAGTGTATATTTATCATTACTCACTTAAAAAGATCGACTCTTGGGCTTCCCTGGTGGCACAGTGGTTGAGAGTCTGCCTGCCAATGCAGGGGACATGGGTTCGAGCCCTGGTCTGGGAAGATCCCACATGCCGTGGAGCAACTAGGCCCGTGAGCCACAATTACTGAGCCTGCGCGTCTGAAGCCTGTGCTCCGCAACAACAGAGGCCTCGATAATGAGGCCCGCGCACCGCGATGAAGAGCGGCCCCCGCTTGCCACAACTAGAGAAAGCCCTCGCACAGAAACGAAGACCCAACACAGCCATAAATTAAAAAAAAAAAAAAAAAAAGATCGACTCTTGTTACAGACTAAATGTTTATCATCTCCCATCCCCCAACAATTCATACGTTGCAATCCTAACCCCCAATGTAATGGTATTAGGATGTGCAACCTTTGGGAGGGGATTAGGTCACAAGGGTGAAACCTTTATCAATGGGATAAAAAGAGAGCCCAGAGAGTTCTGGGCTCTTTTCTGCCATATGAGGACACAGTGAGAAGTTGGCTGTCTATGAACCAGGAAGTAGGCCCCTACCAGACTGAATCTGCCATTGCTCTGATCTTGGACTTCCCAGCCTCCAGAACTGTGAAAAATAAATGTTTATGGTTTAAGCCACCCAGCCAATGATATTCTGTTATAGCAGCCTGAACAGATTAGGACAACTCTCTTGCTCTCCATCACATCCACTTGGCAAAACTCAAGCCCTGGAAGAACCCAGCTATCCATTTTCACTGTATCTGTATCCAAGTTGGTGAAGGCTGCTAAAGAAAAATCAGACAATGCAGCTCACCTTAAATTCACAATCATTAACCTCACCTATCAAAGGACAGTCTGTCCACTTCCGTCCTGGAGACCATCCCTTTTCTCCTACCAGGCAGCTGTGGTTATGATCTCCTCATAGACATCTCAAACTTAACAGGTTCAAAACAAAACACTTTTTCTATCCAGATCTGTTTGCATTCATCCAAATTTCCTCCTCTCAGTAAATGATATCATTACTCATCAGTTGCTCAAGCCAGAAATCTGGGAGTGATCCTCCAGTCCTTGTTTTCCCTCACTCTTGACAAAAAATCCAACACCAACTTCTGTTTTCCAAAATATTTCTTAAATTCCTCTCCAATGACACCAGCTTAATCCAGGTCTCTCTCATCTCTCACCTGAACTCTGCAAACATTTTCTAATGGTCTCTCTACTTACTCCTTTGCCTCTTCCCAAACCATTCTCTAGGAAGCAGCTAAGATCATCCTAAATTGTAAATCAGATGTCTTTCACCTCCTTAAAAATCAGTGGCTCCCTGTTGCATTTTGAACTACAGTCACCTTCTTGACCTAAATGAACCTGACCTGAAGGCTCTGAATGAACTAGCTAGTCCCAGCACAACTCTTTTTAAAAAATATTTTATTGGACTTCCCTGGTGGCGCAGTGGTTGAGAATCTGCCTGCCAATGCAGGGCACACGGGTTCGAGCCCTGGTCTGGGAAGATCCCACATGCCGCGGAGCAACTAGGCCCGTGAGCCACAACTACTGAGCCTGCGCGTCTGGAGCCTGTGCTCCGCAACAAGAGAGGCCGCGATAGTGAGAGGCCCGCGCACCGCGATGAAGAGTGGCCCCTGCTCGCCGCAACTGGAGAAAGCCCTCGTACAGAAACGAAGACCCAACACAGCCAAAAATAAATAAATAAAATAAAGAATTATAAAAAATATACATATATATATATATTTTATTTATTATTTATTTATTTAGGCTGCGCCGGGTCTTAGTTGGGGCACAGGAGATCTTTGTTGCAGCATATGGGATCTTTTTAGTTGCGGCTTGCGGACTCTTTAGTTGCGGCATGCATGCGGGATCTAATTCCCTGACCAGGGATCGAATCTGGGCCCCCTGCATTGGGAGCACGGAGTCTTAACCACTGGACCACCAGGAAAGTCCCCCAGCACAACTCTTCAATGTCATCCTGTATGACTGTTATTCCCTATGGTCCAGCCACAGCATCCTTTTCTTGAAGTAGAAAAGACCAATCACTTTCCCATCCTGTGAACACTGCACATCCTATCATGTCTCTTCAATACAATGATTCACTCCAGTTTTGTTCTGTTTTGAGCCCCTGGTAGGTTTCCTTTCTTATGTAATTGTTCTTTACTCATTACTATTTCCCCCGCCAGAAAATAAGCTCCTTGAGGGCAGAACCACGTTTGTCTTGTCCATCATTGCCTCCACAGTGCCTGGCACATAGTATATACATAAGAATGCAATAAATATTCTTTGTTGTCAAATGCATCTAAAAATGTCAGGACCAGAAGAGATGTAATAGGTCTCTAGATAAGATCTCTCATTTTGCTGATGACGGCTTGTGGGCCGAAAGTGGGTGATATGTCAATGTCATGGTTAAGTCAATGTCATGGTTACTGGCTGAGCACAGAATAAATGCATCTCCTGATGCCCTGAATGCCCTTTACAGAAACTGCAGTGTTAAAATATAATTACGCTCATTCACTTCAAGTCTATTTTCCATGTCACTAGTACAATAAAAAGTGACCTGGATACAGTTTTTCATTTCCTTTCTGCACAATTAGCTCAATTCATCATTATTAATACTGTCTCATTCCCTCACCCCTCCACCCCCGCAATGACTGACAAGCTAAGAGAAAGAAACTGCAGCCATTCCAATTATGTTTCTAAATATGCTGCAAAATCTCTAGGACAGGTGTTTTTCTTCTGTAGATAGCTTTTAAGCTTTGAAACAAGAGAGAGCTGTAGAATAAAAAAAAAAAAAAACAGTCTTAAAGAAAGAAAAAATAAATGGAGATCAACACGACGAGGAAATAATAAAGGTGAAGAAAAAAGTGTATGGGGTGTGATGGGGCACGTGCTTTGGAGAGAACTAAAAAGGTTCCCAGCATCAGGGCTGTTAACAGGACTAGAATCCAATCAAAGTCAAGAGGGTGGCAGGTGGGGCAGGAGTTCGAATTCTACTTGCACTTTCACCCACAGCAATGAGTGATAATTAACCATGGCCTGGAATAAGTTTTTCCATCTAAAAAATGTACGGCCTGAGGAGTAAAAACTGACATCAATCCTTCTCTAAGGGGTGGGGAAGATAATAAATGGAAATCTCTTGACAAAAATTCCCTTCATCTCCCTGCTTTATTTTAAGAGCATGATTTTTGGGGCATAATTTTCAACAAGTTTTGGCTGTGGCTGACTGAATACAGGTCTCAGATAATTTAGGACACTCAAAGAAGAGGCCAATTACTTTCTAACACATAATGGCCTAAACACACCACGGTCACATCACTGGGTAATAAACAAAATGACTACTAGAAATACTTAGATTTCGAAAAGCAGCGCTGCCCGATCTTCAGTGAAATGCTCCGCATGAACCCAAAGTGGTAAGGAGACTATCAGGGAGGCTAAGGTAACCTGCCCGTCCTCTCCCTTTGGGGCACATCCTACCTGGGACAATGTCTCTCCTGGCCTCCTTTCTCCTGGGCCCAACCAACCTCAGGACTTTCTGGGAGCTCGGGGAAGTAGGGGGCGGGATCCGTGGAACAGACACCCTTCCCACTCCCCGCCTTTAGGTACCAGGCGATCCAGGACCCCAGCAGCTCAGGCGGACGCCGCAGGCGGCGCGGAATCCAGGGGAGGAGGGATGCAGCGCTTGGCGCCGACCGCATCTGGCCCTTCAACTCCGCCCCCGCCACCGCGTCTAGAGCTCTCCCCAGCCCGCTCACCTCCGCGCCCTCCGCGCCGCGTAGGGGCGAGCCTCGCAGCTCTCCGCGAGCAGCGCCGACTCCCCCGCGGCCTCCCCGGGCTCTAAGGCCTAGGAACCGCGCCTCCGGCCCCCGGCTGTACACTGGGTGCCGCGGCGGTCACGCTCCGGCAGCTTCCCCGCCTCCCCAAGCTGGATCGCGCAGGACCAGGGAGGGGAGGAGGAGGAGAGAGGGCGGGAGGAAGGGCGGCGCGCGGAGGCCGGCCTCGCAGGACGCGCCGCTAGGGGCTGCGCGCAGTGAGGGCGCAGAGCGCGGCGCGGGCGCCGGGACGCCGAGTGGAGGGCCTAGCGGGCGAGGTGGGAGTGCCGAGGAGCCGGGGAGGAGTCGGAGAGCTCGGAGCGGGGGAGGGGCAGGCGTGGGGAGCGCCCGGCAGGACGCGGAGCGCCGAGAGGGGCCAGCAGAGGGGCGGGGACCGTCCGGGCGGCACGGCTCCAGCTTCGCGCTCCCCGCCTCCCCCCACCCCCATACCTTCTGGGAGCTGCCGAGTATCCGCCCTTGGCCTGCGCCTCCCTGCAGGGCTCCCCCAGGGTTCCTTCTGAAGCCTCTCTAGAACAGTTGAGCCCACTTTTCTCCTCCACTGCGTGAGTGCTGTGTGGTCGCCTTTCCACTCTAGACTTTGCTTTTTATTACACTCCCACCCCCTTCCCCACTCAGTTCCTGACAAGTCTCCAAGAAACTGCGCTTTTTATCCTGTACGTGTTCTTTCCCTCACCTCTACCCACCCAAATCATCTTTTGGCTGGACTGTGTCCTTGGAGTAAAATGTTCAGAAATGCCCTTTCGTGAACCACATTTAAAAACTCCCTGGGATAGTAGAACCCTCAGAGCCTGCGGGCTGCATAGCAGTTTGGTAGCTTTGACCTTTACTCTAGCTGGTGGCGCTGGAGCTTTGGTGTTGGAGAAAAGACGGTTAGGCCTGGCGGTCAGGATACCTGGGTTCCTGGGAAAGACGTTTGACTGCCAGGGCCGCAATGGCCTTGAGTGTTCAGAGGATTCCTGAGCTGTAAGGCCACCTTTGGTTTGGGGATTATGTGGATTTTCTCTCTGTAGATTGCCAAATAGTCAGGTATCCTTTATTTTTTGTGCTGAAGATGTAAGCAGAAGCAAGAGATCTTTATTCTCAAATATAAAATCAGTTCAGTGAAGATTCTCAAATTTGGGGAATTTGTTTGCATGCATTAGTGAATCCCCATTTCAGCAAATTTAAGTTTAAAAACAATCTCTCCCGGTGGTTTATTAACCAGGAAAAAAACTCTTGAAGTCGGTCTTGGATCGATCATTGGACACTGCACTTTCCCCTCTGTAGTCTATAGAGAGATTAACCTTTGCAAATGCTGCTTTGGAAATACATTCTTTGTTTGACTTGACATGTGCCCCCTCCTCCACCTACAAATATTATCGAGGTTTGAAGTTTAGACATAAGCTACCTTTCAGTGGTGTGTCATGATGTGGCAGCGTTGGCATCTGGTAAAATTCTTTCCACTTTGCTAAGTGGAAAAAAATAATTAAATTTTATGTCAATTTTGATTATTTTGTTTCAACACTACTCTGAAATAATGAAATTAGCATCTTTATAACACTTCTGTAGGACAAGTGGAGGAAATTCATGAATCTTAGTAGTTGATGAAAAGTAGCTTTCCTATGTTCTTAAAAAATACAATAGCATTATATCACTTTCACAAGAGGTTATTAAAAAATAAAGCATTTTTAAACCTAAACTATAAATGGTTGTATAATACAGGTAGGAAAGCTATATATTTTAAATATTTTTAATAACTGTCATAACATGGGCTATTCAAAAAAAAAAATCAAGTTGTATGTGAAATCACTTATCCTAAAAGAGAATCAATGAGTCAATAATTTGCAATTTCCAGAAGGAATGTCTGCTCTTCGTACTTGAACTATTAAAATAAGAAGCCATCCTTGATGGAAAATCTCATGTCACCAAATGTGTTCCACAAAATTGTTGGTATTCATGCAAAGCATGATTTCTTTCAACTTCTTCCATGGTTACTGTCATTTTTACTACAGTTTTCAGTTGGAGTTGCAGAGTATAAAAATGATTTTGCAAGATTTTTCCAGGTCATGACGTGCTCTCTGAGAAATCTCTTTAGTTCCCTGAAGTAGTAATGGATTCCACTGAAGTGCAGCAATAATTTATTAAATGGATCTCTAGTGGCCTAGAGGTTTTTATTTTTTTTAATAGATCTTTATTGGAGTATAACTGCTTCACAATACTGTGTTAGTTTCTGTTGCACAACAAAGCGAATCAGCCATATGCATACACATGTCCCCATATCCGCTCCCTCTTCAGCCTCCCTCTCATCCTCCCTATCCCACCCCTCTATGTCATCGCAAAGCACGGAGCTGATCTCCCTGTGCTATGCCGCTGCTTCCCACCAGCCAACTATTTGACATTCCGTAGTGTATATATGTCGATGCTACTCTCACTTTGCCCCAGCTCGCCACTCCCACCCCATCTCCTCAAGTCCATTCTCTATGTCTACCTCTTTATTCCTGCCCTGCAACTATGTTCATCAGTACCTTTTTTTTTTTTTTTTTTTAGATTCCATATATATGTGTTAGCATGTGGTATTTGTTTTTCTCTTTCTGACTTTCTTCACTGTGTATGACAGACTCTAGGTCCATTCACCTCACTACAAATAACTCAATTTCATTTCTTTTTATGGGTGAGTAATATTCCATTGTATATGTGTGCCACATCTTCTTTGTCCATTCATCTGTTGATGGGCACTTAGGTTGCTTCCATGTCCTGCCTATTGTAAATAGGGCTGCAATGAACATTGTGGTACATGTCTCTTTTTGAATTATGGTTTTCTCAGGGTATATGTATCCATTCAGCCAGTCTGTGTCTTTTGGTTGGGGCATTTAATCCATTTACATTCAAGGTTATTATCGATATGTATGTTCCTATTACCATTTTCTTAATTGTTTTGGGTTTGTTTTTGTGGGTCTTTTTCTTCTCTTGTGTTTCCCGCTTAGACAATTTCTTTAGCATTTGTTGTAACACTGGTTTGGTGGTGCTGAATTCTCTTAGCTTTTGCTTATCTGAAAAGCTTTTGACTTCTCCAAGGAATCTGAATGAGATCCTTGCTGGGTAGAGTAATCTTGGTTGTAGGTTTTTCCCTTTCATCACTTTAAGTATATCCTGCCACTCCCTTCTGGCCTGCAGAGTTTCTGCTGAAAAATCAGCTGATAACCTTATGGGGATTCCTTTGTATGTTATTTTTTGTTCCTTTGCTGCTTTTAATATTTTTTCTTTCAATTTAATTTTTGTTAGTTTGATTAATATGTGTTTTGGTGTGTTTTTCCTAGGGCTTATCCTGTATGGGACTCTCTGTGCTTCCTGGACTTGGGTGACTATTTCCTTTCCCATGTTAGGGAAGTTTTTGACTATAATCTCTTCAAATACTTTCTCAATCCCTTTCTTTTTCTCTTCTTCTTCTGGAATCCCTATAATTCGAATGTTGGTGCGTTTAATGTTGTCCCAGAGGTCTCTGAGACTGTCTTCAATTCTTTTCGTTCTTTTTTCTTTATTCTGCTCCTCAGCAGTTGTTTCCACCATTTTGTCTTCCAGCTCACTTATTCATTCTTCTGCCTCAGTTATTCTGTTACTGATTCCTTCTAGTGTATTTTTCATTTCAGTTATTGTGTTGTTCATCTCTGTTTGTTTGTTCTTTAGTTCTTCTAGATCTTTGTTAAACATTTCTTGTGTTTTCTCAATCCGTGCCTCCATTCTATTTCCGAGATTCTGAATCATTACTGTCATTACTCTGCATTCTTTTTCAGGTTGATTGCCTATTTCCTCTTCATTTATTTGGTTTTGTAGGTTTTTACCTTGCTCCTTCATCTGTGACATATTTTTTTGCCATCTCTCTCTTTTTTTTTTTTTTTTTAACGAGTGGGATTGTGTTCCTGTCTTACTGGTTGTTTGGCCTGAGGCTTCCAACACTAGAGTCTGTAGGCTGTTAGGTAGAGCTGGGTCTTGGTGCTCAGACGAGGAACTCCATGAGACCTCACTCCGATGAATATTCCCTGGGGTCTGAGGTTCTCTGTTAGTCCAGTGTTCAGACTTGGAGCTCCCACCACAGGAGCTTTGGCCAGACCCCCAGATGATGAACCAAGATCCCGCAAGCCATGTGGGGCAGCCAAAAAAAAAAAAAGAACAATAACAAAGTAAAAAATAAAATTAGACTAGGAAACTAACAGATATATTAGAAAGAATATAAAAATATAGATGAATCAACAACCAGAAGGTACATCAGTATCACAATAGTAAAAAAGAGGAGGAGGGAAAAGAAAAAAAAGAAAGAAAGAAGAAAAAAAAGGGGGGGGGATGGCCTTGGCTGTGGAGGGCGGGGCCTAAGCAAGGGTGAAGTTTGGGTGGTAGGCGGGGCCTATGCTTAGGACTTTTCCAGCCCTGTGGGCTGTGGGGGGTGGGGCTTAGGCTCAAGGAACAGAAGGGGCCCCAGGCGTGCCCCCCACCCCTGGTCTCGGAGGGCGGGGACCTCACCTGGGAGCCCAGCAGGCTCCTCAGGCCCAAGTGGGCAGAGCAAACACCTTCCGCTCCTCTCCCACTCCTCCCAGATGGCTCCTCCCTCCTGCCTCTCCTGATCTCCCTGGCCTCCCTCCTATGCCCCCAGGACCCATGCGGCTTGGAGGGGGCTTTAGAGGGCAGGGGACCGGCCTGGGAGCTCAGCAGTCTCCCCGGCCCGAGTGGGCCAGGCAATCGCCCTCCGCTCCTCTCCATCTCTTCCTGGAGAGTGCCTCCTGCCTGCATCTCTTGATCTCCCCTGCCTCAGGGGTGCCGATCCTGTCTGATCTACGCTTCTCCTCACCCCTCAGTCCCCCCACGTCCTACCGGTTCACTTGGACGTCCCTCCCATCTCCTTGGGCATTAGAGTTTCCCACCATTGGCCGGCAGGCACCCTAATTGTGGGGAGACGCTAACTCCGTGTCGTCCCACACCGCCATCTTGACTCTGCCTCTGGCCTAGAGGTTTTAACACAAATTTTTCTTTGAAGTTATTATACAATTGAATAACTTTAGAGTCGTAGTTTCCAAAGTGTGTAACTTCAAGCCCTTGTCCCTCAAGATGCTCCTCCAAGTAATACATTCACTACAAAAGTATTTATTGAGCTCCTTCTGTATGCCCTGGCTGAGGCACTAGGAACAACGGTGAAGAAGAGAGATATACTTACCTGTCCTGTTAGAATTTATAGTTTGGTGGAGAAGATAAATTAGTAAACAAGTGCAAATGAGATTTACACAAATTTGTTTACACAAGTAATATAAATGTAAATCATGATGAAAATAACAGACTTTGAGGTAAATAATATGAAGAACCTCTTTCTTTTAGAGATTCACAATGCATATTAGTAGATTAAAGGCTCTGAGAACTTCTACCTAAAAACATTTACTTAACATCTTCCCAACAAATTCCCAAATTTTTTTTGAGCACTGAATCTTTGTGAGCAATGCTATTAATAAAATAGAACCATTTTTGTGGAACACTGCTTTTTGAAACCAAACAATCCAATAAACATAAAATTCTGTTAACATTACCTTACATTTTTTGCCAAAGCACATTCACAGATTTTAATAAATTTATATGTATATAATCTGTTTGAAATAGATTGAAGATAAAATTATATACAAACATTTATACATATATTAATAAATTTTAATAGATTTATAAGAACATATTTTATAGATTGTGTCTGAAGACAAAATGATGTAGACACATTTATAAATCTATTAGAGTATATGAGTGTATATCTGTATAAGACAGATATTTCATAGCTAACATTGTTTCATGAATGAATTTCCATATATCAACATAGTCCAGATGCTTATAATTATTAATTGCTATGTAGTCCATAATATTGGTATAGAATTGTTTTCTTAACCCTCAGCTTTAGGATAATACATTTTCTGATTCTTTTGCTATTGTAACTAACACTGCCTTCTTTGAAAAATTTACTCTCTGTGATATTACGTGGAGGGAATATTTCTGATATCAGTATTTTATTAAACATTTAAAATGTATATTTTTTAATGATAAGCTTCAAAATTTCAGTAAAAGCAGATTTGATTCTGGATCTCATAGATGACCACTTTATAACTGAGTACAAGTATGCAATTTCAGAACCCATGTTTTTTGCATTTATTATTGCATTGGTGCCTAGCAGTATCACCCTGTCAAAGCCTAATGAGAGAACTCACAGCTGAACAATAAAAAGACAAATAACCCAATTATAAAATGGGCACATGATTTGAATACATATTTCTCCAAAGAAGATATGCAAATGACCAACAAGAACATGGAAAGATGCTCAACATCATTAGTTCTTAGAGAAATGCAAATCAAAATCACATGAGGTACCACTTCACATCCACTAGTATGGCTATAATCAAAGTCAGTATTATAATATTAAGAGTTGATGAGAAAGTAGAGAAATTAGAATCCTCATACATTGCTGATGGGAATGTAAAATGGTGCACCTATTTTGAAATAGTTTAACAATTCTACTCCTAGGTATATGCCCAAGAGAATTGAAAACATGTCCTTAGGAAATCTTGCACTCAAATGTTCACTGCAGTATTATTTATAATAGCTCCAAAATGGAAACAACCTAAACGTCTATCAATTGATGTACAAATGAAATGTAGTATATTCATATAATAGGATATTATTCAGATATTATTATAAAAATAAATGAAGTACTGATACAGACTACAACATAGATGAATCTTGAAAAATTAGTTCAAGTGAAAGCTGCCAGACACAAAAGCCCATATATTTTATGATTCCATTATATAAAATGTCCAGAATAGGCAAATCCATACAGACAGAAAATAAATTAGTAGTTGTTAATTTACTGGCTGATGGAAAAGGGAATGGGGGATGACTCCTTAATGGGTAGGGTATTTCTTTTTGATATGATGAAAATATCCTGGAATTAGATAATGGTGATGGTTGCACAACTTTGTGAATACACTAAAAACTACTGAATTGTACACTTTAAAAGAGTGAACTTTATAGTATGTGAATTATATTTCAATAATAAAAATAGTATCAGGAATTGTCTAAAAAATTTTTAATGAGTGAGGAAATGTAGACTTAGTTTCTAACAAGACATTTGCTTCTAGTGAAGACCAAATAACATTAATTTGTGCTCTTCCAAGGTATATTTAGCAGTTGACAGAAGAGAAAAAAGGGATGGGAGAAATTAGTCACTATTCAGCTCATTTTAATTAAAACATTTTTTTATTACATAAATTACAAGTATACAATATAGTGGTTCACTATTTTTAAAGGTTATACTCCATTTGTGATTATTATAAAATATCAGCTATATTCCCTGTGTTGTACAGTATATTCTTGTAGCTTATTTTATACCTAATATTTTGTACCTCTTAATCCCCTACCCCTATATTGACCCTCTTTCCTTCCTTCTCCCCACTGGTAACCACTAGTTTGCTCTCTATATCTGTGAGTCTGCTTCTTTTTTGTTCCATTCACCAGTTTGTTGTATTTTTTAGATTCCACATATAGGTGATATCATACAGTATTTGTCTTTCTCTGTCTGGCTTATTTCGCTTAGCATAATGCCCTCCAAGTCCATCCATGTTGTTGTGAATGGCAAAACTTCATTCTTTTTTATAGCTGAGTAGTATTCCATGTGTGTGTGTGTGTGTGTGTGTGTGTGTGTGTGTGTGTGCCACTTCTTCTTTATCCATTCATCAACGTTGATGGACACTTAGGTTACTTCCATATCTTGGCAATTGCAAATAATGCTGCTACGAACATTGGGGTGCATGTATCTTTTTGAGAGCTCATTTTAAGTATGTTAAACCAGAAGATCTACAAAGTTACAGTCAGTACCACACTCACATTACAAGCAGCAATTTAATTTCTATCCAACAATATCATTCTTCATACTCAATTGTCTGTGAACTTTTTGTGAAACCCAGGTCCCCACTGACCAGTTGTGTCTTGATTTCCCCATCTACTAAATGAGTATAATAGTGCCCACCTAATAGAGTTGTTGTGAGTTTTAAATGAGTTGCTGTATGTAAAGTGCCTACTACCCATTAACTAGTATATATGTTAGATATTATTTAACAAACTTACACATTTGTTTTGGTTTCATAGTTACATACGTGTTCTAATCATAAGAAATTTACACAAAGTTTTATATTTGAACGTAATCATGTAGTTTTTAAAAGAGAAATTTAAGTCAACAATGTGGCCATTGAGAGTTTTTCCCCCTTCTTTTTTCTTTAAAAGGAGTTCATACTTTACTAAAATTTGAGAATCGCTGGTCTAGAATAAACTTGGGCTGTTTTTGTCTCTCTGTACACCACTTTGTACTCTCTAATACATCACAGGTATCACTTTGCAGTCTTAAAAATTAATAAGGATCAACCATACTCAAGTCCAGTTGTCTTGTTAGTAAGGATTTAGTTCAAACACTACTGGGTAAGTGAAAAAGGCAGCATGTTGCGTGCAAATTTGTGGACTAGGAGTTAGAATGTCTTCAATGACTTATGTAAACATTTAGCAAGTTGCTTAACCACTCTTGGCCTTAGTTAGAGTGTCTTTGAAATAAAGATTGGATTTCAGGAATTCCCTGGTTGTCCAGTGGTTAGGACTTGGGGCTTTCACTGTCATGGCCTGGGTTCAATCCCTGGTCAGGGAACTATGATCCTGCAATCCACATGGTGTGGCCAAAAAAAAAGATTGGCTTTCAAGTCCCTTCAAGGTCTAAAATTTTATAACATTTTTAGCATACCTACTATTATATTATGATAAGTTGTATGTACACCTAGTACTTAAAAAAGAAATGTACCTTTCAAGGGGCCAGACTTTCATGTGGTATCATTCAGTTGGGAGTTTCTAGGTGTTTGTTCTGTCCTTTTCTCATTGCCTGGTATCAGTTTGAATACACAGTTAAATTCCCCAAAGTAGCAGAAGAGAATATAGTCAGAAGGACAAGTTATAGCAATTACTTAAAGATCGTAAAATTAATTGGAAAATTCACACTTGGCTGCGTAGGATTAAAGAATCATTCCTGATTTTTTTCCACTTTTTTTAACCCATCATATTCTTTTGATGCTCTTTTGGGCACCTTTACCAGCTCTATGTCAAATATTGTAGAAAGCACTTGTGGTAGCTGGTCTCCAAAGATGGTCTCTCTTGAATTATACCTTCTAGTAGTCATACTCTTGTTCAAGATTCCCCCACAGTGAATCTGGGCTGGCCCCATTTAACAAATAGAGTGCAGTAGTGGTGATGATTTGTAATATCTAAGGCTGGATCACAAAAAAAGCGTTGTAAGCTTCTGCCCCGGTCTCTTAGAGCTCTTGTTATAGGGGAAACAAGTAGCCACTTAAAATTTACCTTAGACCACCATGCTGTGAGAAAACTCAACCCAGGCTCATAGAGAGGCCATGGGAAGGGACAGATGCCTGACCAGCCTACCCAGTTAAAGTGTAAATCATGTGAGTGAAGAAGCCATCTTGGATGTCCAAGGCAAGCCTTCAGATGACTTCAGCCCCATCAATTACCTGAGCAAAAGCATGAAAGTCTCCAAAATGAGAATCACCAAGCTGAAGTCAGTCAATTTACAAAACTGTGACAGATAATAAGTTGTTTTCAGCTGTCGATTTGGCAGAAATTTGTTATGCAGTGATAGATAAGCTTGTTTAAGGACCAAAAAATGCTCATTTTCTCTTTTGATCAAGAATATCTACTTTAGGAACTTCCCTGGCAGTCCAGTGGTTAAGACTTTGCGCTCCCAATGCAGGGGGTATGGGTTCGATCCCTGGTTGGGGACCTAAGATCCCACATGCAGCACAGCTTGGCCTAAAAAAAAAAAAAAAAATCTACTTTATATCCCTCTCATATGAACTCTTTTAAATTTATTTATTTATTTATTTATTTATTGGCTGTGTTGGGTCTTCATTTCTGTGCGCAGGCTTTCACTAGTTGCGGCGAGCAGCGGCTACTTTTCATCGCAGTGCGCGGGCTTCTCATTGTCGTGGCTTCTCATTGTCATGGCTTCTCTTGTTGTGGAGCACAGGCTCTACACGCGCAGGCTCAGTAGTTGTGGCTCACGGGCCCAGTTGCTCCGCGGCATGTGGGATCTTCCCAGACCAGGGCTCGAACCTGTGTCCTCTGCATTGGCAGGCAGATTCTTAACCACTGAGCTACCAGGGAAGCCCTGAACTCTTTTAAATAAAGTAAGTACAGTCATACCTTTTTTTTCAGTAGACAATTTCCTTCTTTGTTTCATTTTTTAAATTTTTAATTTATTTTTGGCTGTGTTGGGTCTTCGCTGCTGTGCGGGGTTTTCTCTAGTTGCATCGAGTGGGGGCTACTCTTCGTTGCAGTGTGTGGGCTTCTCACTGCAGTGGCTTCTCTTGTTGCGGAGCACGGGCTCTAGGAGTTCGGGCTTCAGTATTTGCAGTGCGCAGGCTTCAGTAGTTGTGGCACACAGGCTCAGTAGTTGTGGCCTGTGGGCTCTAGGGCCCAGGCTCAGTAGTTGTGGCGCACGGGCTTAGTTGCTCCGTGACAATTTCCTTCTTTGTTTCATTATTTTAAAAAAAAATCACAAAGACATTATTTCACGGTTTCATGTCATTTCATCATCTTTTTGATGCCTGGTTTAAGATGCATTTTCCAGGAATAATTGAGTCATCATCAACATTACGAATGCTGTTGTTAATACCCATGAGAGAAACTTGCTTTAAGAGACAAAACCCAACTGCTGTTTCTATAAACATAAATGTTTGACCCTTATGACTGTAAAAGGATCAGAGAAGATTAGGAGTGGGAGAGATATTAAACAGGAGTCTATTTTAATCTGTTTTCATTATTTTTGACATTGTATTTAACCTAGGTCATTTATTTTAAAACACATTTAAGTAAAATTGAAATGTCATTTAAAATGTTGGAATTTTATAACTCTAAATCCAACTGTCTCTAAAAAAGAGATTGCCATTTATTTTTATACAAGTGTTTTAAGAACTGACAAAGTGCTTATAAATAACAAAGTGTTTTATAATACTTGATTTCATACAGTACCTCAAAATAAATTCTATTAAGGTCAAAGTGTTAAAATTTAAAGTTTTATTTTTGAAAAAATGTAAGTTGAGGGGAAATGTTTGCTGTAAATTTAAAAGATTGATGTCAAATATTTAAAATAGCTCATACAAATTCAGAATAGAAGCAAAAGTTTAGGCTCCAATAAATGGAGAAAAGAATTGAATGAACATTTTAATAAAGAAGAAATAAAATTGTTTAATAAACAGAGACACTGGGAAAGATACTATCTATGGGCTTTCTATAATCTCTTTATTCTTTTCCTGTTTATTAATTTTGAGCAATTAAGTATTCACCTCTCTAAGCAAGTCACCAAGGTTTCACCATTTAAAAGACCTTTTTAAAGTTTGCAATACACTTTGTTAAGGCAAAAAGTAAGAGGTAGGCATTGGCTTAAAAATGCCAAAGACAACATTTCTCTTATTTTTATTATGCAATTATTTAATAAAGGAGTTACCAGACTTCCAATATTCAATATATTTATATACTGGGCCTATTTCCTAGATTATTCTACTCCAGTAAATTTACCCATTTTATGAGCATCTATATGTTCTGGGTCATCTTTTCCAGAAGTATGTCATTAAGAGGGTTCATGTTTATTTTTAAACAGTAACTAATAACTTTTATTTTTTGTGTTTTTTCAAACTATTGATTTATTCAACAAATATTTATTGAATGTTCTTTTTGTGTCTCTCTAAGGGGCTGGGGACACAACAGGCAAAGCAGATCCCCGACTTCATGAAGCACGCATTGGCGTCTCAAATATTTAAACCACGAATTCACCAGTGGAGTATTAGTAGTTAGAAAAGAAAAGAATTCCAAGGATTGAGCTTTGGAACATTCCAACGTGTGGTGGTGAGAGAGATGAGGAGTAAAGGACAAAGGAAATTAAGATGCCACTAATGAGGTAAGAGAAAAAGTGGGACCGGTGAGTGCCCTGGAAGCCAAGTGAAAGGAATATTTCAAGGAAAGGGGTGTAATCAGCTGTGTCAAGTGCTTTTGTGTGATCAAGTAGGATGAGAAATGAGAACAAGATTTAAAATGTGAAGGTCACTGATAACTTACCTCACGGGAGGTGGTTCAGAGAAGGGGAGAACAGAAACTGGAGACAAGTCAAAGAACAGACCAATCCAAGTATAGACAACTCTTCTTAGGACTTTTGCTGTAAAATAAAGAAGAGAATTGGAGTGGTGACTGGAGGAGAAAACAGGGTCCAGAACCAGGAACATTTTATGATGGAAAAAAATTGTATGCATAGGCTTATGGGGACGATCCCATAGAGAGTAGAAGATGGATGATGCAGAATAGAGAGTGGAGAGTTGCTCTAGCCAGGTCATTGAGAAGGCAAGAGGGGATGGATTTAGTGCACGAATGGTGGGCTTGGCCTTTGCTAGGAGGACGAACAATTTATCCTCAACAGAAGAAAATGTGCTATAGATGAGTCCAGATGCAGTGAAGTGGCTAGATGTTGTGGATGAGCTTGGGGAAGTTCTCCTCTGACTGCTTCTTTTTTCTCAGTGCTATAGGAAGCAACTGTCTGCTGAGGGTGAGGATGAGGGAAAATGAAACTTTGGGAAAGGAGGGAAAGGCATGAAAAATGGGACAGATAGCACATAATAAGAAGGTAGAAATAGGTCTAAATGTATCAGTAAGCACCACAACTATGAATGGAATAAACTTTCCAATCAAAAGGCAAAATTTTCAGACTGGATTGAAACAAACACTTATGCTGTTTACATAAGTCAGATGTAAATTGCAAGAACACAGAAAAACTAAAAATTAAGGATTCAAAAGGGGTACCTGTGAAATATCAAGTAAAAGAAACATTATCTAACTATATTACCAGATAAAATGACTTTAAAGAGAGTTATTACATAATGATAAAATATTCAGTTCACTAAGAAGATAAAGTAATTCTAAATTTTATGTCTCTAATAATATAGCCTCAAAACATAATATGACAGAACCACAAAGAGATTTTAAAAAAATTTACCACCAGAGTAAGAGATTTTAGCACAATTTTTGAGCAACTGAAATTTAATTAAAATCTTTTTATAAAGTAAAACATAAACAACAAACAAATAAAATCAGGCACAGGAGGTTTTCCTGGTCAGTTATCCAAACATTCAAAGAACAGACCAATCCAATATAACACAAACTTTTCCAGAAAACAGATGAGAAAGAATGTTCCCCAACTTGTTTTATGAGGTTAGCACAACCTTGAAACCAAAGTTAGTAAAAAAACAGTACAATTTTATTTTTTAATTCAATGTAAAAAAATTTTTTAAATGAACAAACTGATTTGCTTGATAGCAAATTTTTAAAAAAGATAATACATTATTATTAAGTTTATTACAAGGATGTTAGATGATTTAACATTAGAAAATATATTACTGTAATGTAATTCACTATACTAACAGTTCAAAGAAGAAAATCATATGATCATCTCAATAGATGCAGAAAAAGCATTCTGCATAACTCTGTATTCATAAAAAAAATTTAGCAAACAGAATAAAAGGGAACTTTTAAAACTGAAGTATAGTTGATTTACAATATTGTGTTAGTTTCAGGTGTACAGCAAAGTGATTCAGTTATATATATAATTTTTTTCAGATTACTTTCCATTATAGGTTGTTATAAGATATTGAATATTGTTCCTTGATACAGTAAATCCTTGTTGCTCATGTATTTTGTACATAGCAGTGTGTACCTATTAATTTCATACTCCTAATTTATCTCCCCCCCCTTTCCCCTTTGGTAACCATAAGTTTCTTTTCTATGTCTGTGAATCTGTTTCTGTTTTGTAAATAGATTCATTTGTATTATTTATTTTTATTTTTTTATTTTTTATAAATTTTAACTCCATTGCTTTTTTTTTTTTAATACTTATATATTTATTTGGCTGCACTGGGTCTTAGTTGCGGCACACAGGATCTTCGTCGCTACATGCGGGATCTTTAGTTGCGGCACGTGGGATCTTTGGTTGCAGCATGAGAACTCTTAGTTGCAGCATGTGGGATCTACTTCCCTGAGCAGGAATCAAACCTGGGCCCTCTGCATTGGGAGTGCAGAGTCTTAGCCACTGGACCACCAGGGAAGTCCCTGTATTATTTTTTAGATTACACAGATAAGTGAGATCATATAATATTTGTCTTTCTCTGTCTGACTTAACTTCACTTAGTGTGATATTCTGTAGGTCCATCCATGTTTCTGCAACTGGCAATATTTTATTCTTTTTTATGCAATATTATATGTATATATTATATATATATGCAATGGAAAAAATATATATATTACATCTTGTTTATCCATTAATCTGTTGATGGACACTTCAAATAGTGTGCTGTAAATAGTGCTGCTGTAAACATTGGGGTGATGTATCCTTTCAAATTATCATTTTCATCTCTTCTGGATATATACTCAGGAATGGGATTGCTGGATCGTATGGTAGCTCTATTTTTAGTTTTTTTTTTTTTTTTTTAATAAATTTATTTTATTTATTTATTTTTGGCTGCGTTGAGTCTTTGTTGCTGCGCGCAGGCTTTCTCTAGTTGCGGCAAGTGGGGGCTACTCTTCGTTGCGGTGCGCAGGCTTCTCATCACGGTGGCTTCTCTTGTTGTGGAGCACGGGCTCTAGGCTCGTGGGCTTCAGTTGTGGCATGTGGGCTCAGTAGTTGTGGCTCACGGGCCTAGTTGCTCCGTGGCATGTGAGATCTTCCCAGACCAGGGCTCGAACCTGCATCCCCTGCACCGGCAGGCAGACTCCCAACCACTGCGCCACCAGGGAAGCCCTATTTTTAGTTTTTTAAGGAACCTCCATACTATTTTCCATAGTGGTTGCACCAATTTACATTCCCACCAACAGTGTAGAAGGGTTAAAAGGAAACGTTTTTAAGCTACCATTGGGCTTGCCCCCAAACCATACAGCACTGCCTAATGTAGCGTTGAAAGCATGTCCTTAAATAATGAACAGGGCAAAGATGTCCTCTATCACCATCACTGTTCAACATTGTTCCTGTAGTCCTAGCTTGTGTAGCAAGGAAAGAAGAAGAAATAAAAAGTATAATGATTAAAAAGGAGGAAACAAAATTGTCATTATTCATGGATGAAATACAGTTGACTCTTGAGCAACAGGGGGTGGTTAAGGGGGTTAAAGGTGGAGGCAGTGGGACGTAAGCTCTCTGTATCCATAGTTCCTCATCTGTAGGTTAAACCAACTGTGGATCATGCCGTATTATAGTATGTATTTATTGAAAAAAAAATCCATGTGTGAGTGGACCTGCGCACTTCAAATCCCTGTTGTTCAAAGATCAACTGTAATTTTACATAGAAAACCTGAGAGTCCACAGATAAAGTATAAGATTTAATCAGAGTTTAGCAAGATTGCTAGATAAAAACATCAACATACAAAAGTCAATTGTATTTCTAGGCAGCAGCAATGAATAGTTAAATAATGCAATTAGGAAAGATACCATTTCTTATAGTAACCCCAGGCACGAAGTACCTACTAATAGAGTTAATGAAAGATAAGCAAGCTCCTTATGGAGAAAAGCATTAACTGCATTGGAAAAGGAATTAAAGAATATCCAAATGAACATAAAGATCTTCCATAATCTTGGCTAGAAGAACTCAGTATATTAAAATTGCAATTCTCCCCCAATATATCTATTTTTTCAATGTGATTCTAATGGTTGTCCCATCAGGATTTTTCATGGAACTAGACACATTAATTCTAAATTATCATGGAAGAGCAAGAGGTCAAGAATAGTCATGAAATTCCCAGAGAAGAAGAACAATATAAGATGATTTGCTCTTTCAGATATCAAGGCTAACATAAAGCTGTGAAAATTGTTTAACACAGGGTTAGACAAACAGACCAAGGGAATGGAATAGAGAACACTGAAACTGACCCAGGCATAGAGGAAAAATTTGATTTGTACCAGCACTTGTATGTCAGTGGGCTGTTGTTTACGTTAATTTACAAAACGTCATTTTTTGAAAAAAAGAAACTGTACTTTCTTCCACAAAAATCAAGTCTAGGAAAAATGAAAGACTTACTCTGAAAGGAAAACTTGAAAATATCTTTAAAGAAGAAAACATAGGAAAATATCTTTGTAACCTTTGAATGAGGATAGATTTATTAAATAAGACACATATAAGAATGTGAACCAAAAGAGTAAAAAATTTATCCATTTTACACTAATATTAAAACTCCTCATAATCAAAAGAAACCATGGAGGGACTGAAAAATATTAGTTGCATTGCAAAATGGTATTTGCAGTGTGTAAGCAAATGATTAGTATCCAAAAATAAAAACTGTATGAATTAATAAGAGTAGCATCAATCCAAAAGAAAAATGATCAAAATATGTGCGCAGTATTCAGCCTAGCAATACCATTCCTGTTATATGCCTCCAATACTTTTGTCTCAGAACCTATTTACACTCTTAAAAATTATTTGAAGAACCCCCAAGGGTTTTTTTTTCTGTGGGTTATATCTGTCAACATTTATTTGTAAATACTTATTTCACTTCATATAACAATAATAGATAATTACATGTTAACATAAATAATATTTTTATGAAAAATAACTACATTTTCCAAAACAAAAGTGAGAAAAGTGGCATTGTTTATATTTTTTCACAAATTTCTTTATGCCTGGCTTAATAGATTGTGTTATCTGTTTCTGTATTCAATCTGTTGCAATATCACAGTTCATGTAGCCTCTGGAACACTCCACCATTCCTTGTGAGAGAATGAAAGTGAAAAAGTGAAAAAATGAAAAACATCTTAACATTATTTTGAAAATAGTTTTATATAGGTATACATAGGAGTTAAAATGATAAAGGAAAGCAGGGGAATGATAGACCAAAAATTCAGCATGGTGTCTACCTCTGAGGATGGGGGTGGGGAGTCAGCTATAACAAAGAAGGGCACTTAGGAGACCTCTGAGACACTAGGATTTTATTCTTAAGCTGACGTCTGCTACATGAGTGTTCATTTCATTTATATGATTTTAACTAAGCAGACATATTTCATACAAATTTTATATAAATATGATATAACTTAAAACATATTTATAAGGTAATACAAATCAATTCAAAATGACAAAGCAATATTAGAAACACATTGGCTTTGAAATGGAAAACGAGAGCTTCAGGTATGGTTTGATCCAGGGTCCATACCTACAGCTGGGGAAGAGATCATCTTCCTTCAGAGCACATAGACTACATTGGGAAAGGCTGAATACCAGAATGAAGAACCACTGAAAGAGTAAGAGTCTAGGCAGGGAAAATTAGTAAATGTCCAGAGCCACAAAACATAAAACAAGTGCCATAAATACTTCAGTTAGCATTTCTCATCTTGCACTCAACTTTTAAAATCCTTGTTTTTCCTGTTTGACTTCTGCTAACCTGGATTTCTAGCTGGAATGAAACTTATTAAGAGGTATAATTATTTTATAATATCCCTCAATTATTTTGTACCTATAACATTCCAACTTATGCTTTAACTTTTTGCTCAACAGATATTTTGATTCAATAATAAGCACTCCTTTTAAGTGTGGTGACATTCTGACTGAGAAATAGTGTTAAAAGCTTGTTAAAATAGTGACTGCTGTGCCTGTGTCCTTGTATTCCAGATATTTTTACAAGTCATAATTAGGATTATATTGACTTTGAATATAATTGCAACTTTAATTTATTTTGTTATCTTATTTAATTTTTCATATTTTTCTAGTTTTAAAACTGTTATTATAATAGACAACTTTCCCAAGCTAATTATTATTATTATTTTTTAAACAAATTTATTTATTTTATTTATTTATTTTTGGCTGTATTGGGTCTTCATTGCTGGGTGCGGGCTTTATCTAGTTGCGGCGAATGGGGGCTACTCTTCATTGCGGTGTGTGGGCTTCTCATTGCGGTGGCTTCTCTTGTTGCAGAGCATGGGCTCTAGGCCTGTGGGCTTCAGTAGTTGTGGCTCGTGAGCTCTAGAGCGCAGGCTCAGTAGTTGTGGCGCACGGGCTTAGTTGCTCCACGGCATGTGGGATCTTCCCAGACCAGGGCTCGAACCCGTGTCCCGTGCGTTGGCAGGCAGATTCTTAACCACTGTGCCACCAGGGAAGCCCTCAAGCTAATTATTATTATTATCGCCGTTTATCATTTCTTTTGAATAATTGTGGATTTAAATAATTTAAAATTTCCCTTTTAGGTCCAAAAGTTTTAAAGAAAATTATTCTTTTTATAAATTTTAAAATTGAAGTATAGTTAATTTTCAGTGTTGTGCCAATGTCTGCTGTACAGCAGTGACTCAGTTATATACATATGTACATTCTTTTTTTTATATTCTTTTCCATTATGGTTTATTCCAGGATATTGGATGTAGTTCCTTGTGCTATACAGTAGGACCTTGTTGTTTGTCTATTCTAAATGTAATAGTTTGCATCTACCAACCCCAAATTCCCAGTCAATTCCTCTCCCCCCGACCCCTCCGCCTTGGCAACCACAAGTCTGATCTCTATGTAAAGAAAATTATTTTTGATAGTAATCTCTCAAGGCTTTAAACGATTAAATGCTGTGTAATTTAATGTTTTGTTCATGACTCAGGGTCATTAGGAATGTAAATTACTTTGTAATAATTACAATAATTTTAAATGCAAGTAGCTGTTTGTTTCTATACTTAAGGAGATTATTCTAACTGGTGAGTGTAAATTTTTTATGTTTTTTAAAAATTTTATTGTTTTATTGGGGTATAGTTGTTTTACAATGTTTTGTTAGTTCCTGCTGTACCGTGAAGTGGAGTCCCCTGTGCTATACAGCAGGTTCTCATTAGTTATCTATTTTATACATATTAGTGTATAATGTCAATCCCAATCTCCCAATTCATCTCACCCCCCCCTTTCCCCTCTAGGGGTCCATACGTTTTTTCTCTACATCTGTGTCGCTATTTCTGCCTTGCAAACCAGTTCATCTGCACCATTTTCTAGATAACATATATGCGTTAATATAGGATATTTGTTTTTCTCTTTCTGACTTACTTTACTCTGTATGAGAGTCTCTAGGTCCATCCACGTCTCTACAAATGACCCAATTTCGTTCCTTTTTATGACTGAGTAATATTCCATTGTATATATGGACCACATCTTCTTTATCCATTCGTCTGTCGATGGGCATTTAGGTTGCTTCCATGACCTGGCTATTGTAAATAGTGCTGCAATGAACACTGGGGTGCATATATCTTTTTGAATTATGATTTTCTCAGGGTATGTGCCCAGTAGTAGGATTGATGGGTCATATGGTAATTCTATTTTTAGTTTTTTAAGGAACCTCCATACTGTTCTCCATAGTGGCTGTATCAATTTACATTCCCACCAACAGTGCAAGAGGGTTCCCTTTTCCCAACACCCTCTCCAGCATTTATTGCTTGTAGATTTTCTGATGATGCTCATTCTAACCAATGTGAGGTGATACCTCATTGTAGTTTTGATTTGCATTTCTCTAATAATTAGTGTTGTTTAGCATGTTTTCATGTGTTTTTTTTGCCATCTGTATGTCTTCTTTGGAGAAATGTCTATTTGGGTCTTCTGCCCACTTTTTGACTAGGTTGTTTGTTTTGGTCTTTACTCTCAGCATGAGCTTTAATTTCCTGAAGCTTTTAATATGCCAGCACCTAGCAGCAAAACTTTTCTAAGTTGTTACAACTGAAGTGCTACAAACTGATAAACTAGTTAAAAGTGTGAGATAACCATGTCAAAAGTATCTGTGAATAGGCTTTGAGTAAAGTTCTCACAAAAATGAAGTACTTGAATTTTAGAGCAAAATTTTTTTTTTAATTTTATTTATTTATTTGATTGCGCCAGGTCTTAGTTGCAGCAGGAGGGCTGCTTAGTTGTGGCTTGCAGCCTCCTTAGTTGCAGCATGTGGGCTCCTTAGTTGTGGCATGCGACCTCTTCATTGCAGCATGCATGTGGGATCTAGTTCCCTGACCAGGGATCAAACCCGGGCCCCCTGCATTGAGAGTGCCGAGTCTTAACTGCTGTGCCACCAGGGAAGTCCCAGAGCAAAATTTTTGATACCCCTTTTGTATCACAACAGTTTAAAAATTTTTACTTATAATTTTCCTTCTTACCAAGTTTCTAGTTATCTTTTACATAGTTAAAATTTCTAAGGAATCCTATGAATATGGATTGTTTTATAATCAAGAAAGAGTACTAAATATGAATGAAAATGCTGAATTATTTCAGTTATATATGATTTAACCACTGTAATGTTTAAATTCTATACTTCCTACTCACAATGTTGACTTTAAGCTTTATTAATTCCTTTCTAAACTATCTGTGATTTCTATTTTAAAAGATTCTGTTTTTAATTGTCTATCTCTTTTTCTTCAAAAATTATTTGTGATTTTTTATTTCTCATTTTATATTAAAACTGTTTTGTTGGTGCTCTGAAACTTTCAAAAATCTCCATTGTCTGTAGGACAAAACACAGACTACCAAAACTCTTCTCTAGTGTATTCCCAAATTACCTACCTTCTTTTACCAAGCATATCCCTGTCTAAGCTCTCTCTTTTCACAACCTATTGGTCTAGAATATGTCATTTTCAGTCCTATTTCCTGGTGAGCTTCTACTAAATTACCTGCCTCTACTAAGTGATCCACTGGTTAGATCCCTTTTCTTTATGAGACCTTTCTTGAGTTCTCCCAGCCCACACAAAACTCTCTCTTCTCTAATTATGTATGACACATTATCCTTACTACCGACGTAGATCTTGCATGCTGTTTTGGGTTGGCACTCTTTCTAGAGTAACCTTTGGATGATTTTATATATCTATAACACTTAGTACCGTGTTTATCCATAATACCTAGAACAGTGTCTTAGTAGATACTTGGTAAGGATATAAAAATGGGTGGGTTCTTTTCATTTAGAGTACACACCAATAGCCTACCTGGGAGAGTTCTTGTCCTTTCATGATGAAGTGGTGTGGGTTCCCTTTTGGCGAGGAATCCTTGCAGGCAGAATACTGTGAGTACACGTTTCTACCAGGAAAGCAAAATACAGACTGCGAGCCAAAACTCAAGTAGTTCTGGCCAAAGCCATAAATAGCCAAATTCCTTCATAAATAGTTTCCTAGAAGCAATTTGCATTGACTGTGCTTTGCTCCAAACAGCCTCCTTTAAAAGTGTAAATCTTTAAAACTGTGGTGAGTCTAATCATGGCAGGTAGATAGCTTGGAGTAGTAGTGTTTAACTGTTGGCTAAAATCATCTAGATTATTGCTTCAGTAATTCAATTCAGTTTGGAAAGTCACAATTCATTTTCTGCAGATATGTGGTTGAAAGTACACATCTTTTTAGAACTGGAGTACCTTCTAATTTCTGAACAGCCCTTCCTCAAGTGTGGAATTTATTGAACCTAGGGTGCAGAAGGAATTTAAAAAATATGTGAGTGTCATTGTATAGTGATTAAAGAGTCAGTGGAAACAGCATTTTTCCTTAATGTGTACATTGATCAGAAAGTTGAATTCCTAAACTGGGTTAAAGACATTCATATCTATAAATACCCAGAGGTGTACAATCAAAATCAAAAAAACAAGTGTTTATTAATTGTAAGCCAAGCCTTACATGGGATGAAAAGAAATCTAAGCCATAATCTTTGTTTCTTAAAGTTTGCAATCTAAATAAGTAGCTATAGGTAGATAATGTGTTATTTATTGAATGAATTCATGATAGAATAAAGCAGTACATCATACTTGCCAAAGAATGATACAACAAAAATATTATCAACAGAGAGAAAGGGAGAGGAAGTTCCTTCAGGCTGGGATGAGTATAGAAAGCTGTATGAAAGTAAACTCAAAAGTTGTACTTGAAGAATGGGTGGACTTTGAATGAGGGAAGAAGAGAGAAAAAGACATTCTTGGAGATAAGGAATGAGAACAATGTGAATAAGGCCATGGAGTCAAAGCCATTTTAGGAGGAGAGTGAGTAAATTGGTTTTTCAGAGAGGTGAAAAATTATAGATTAGACTAGGAAAGGAGTTTGGAGTCAGATTGTAGAAGAGTGTGAATGCCGGATTAAGGACTAAGGACTTACCTTATAAGCAGTGAGGAGCTATTTAGGGAAGATTTTGATAAAAGAAACAGCTTAATCCAAGTTGAGTTTTAGGAAGATTAATTTGTTAGCTATGTGCCATTTGAAAAAGAAGGCAAAGAGGCAGGGTAATGTGAAGAGGTTTAGAAGACTAATAAAGCAGTTCAAGTGTGAAGTAGAACAGAGGACATATGTAATTTTTCTGTTCAGCATCCCCTCTTTTCTGATTCAGTGGTTTAGGTGGAGATGACACCATTCTCCCTCAAGAGCTATAGGTGGGCAGATGACCCTGATGTGCTCAATTAAAGGAGTCCATTCCTCTGGTCATAATTATTGGTTCATGAATGGGCACACACTCTAAACTGAGCCAATTAGCATTATCTCTAGAGCTTTTTTTGCTAGACCTATCAGGAAAGATACCCTCTTCTTCAAGGATCCTAACATTGTCAATGGTCATCTTTCCTGTCACATTGTGTGGTTACCAGCCTCCAAGATGGTCCTCAGTGTTCCCTCCTGATAGTCATGTCCTGTATAATCTCCTTCCATATTGTATTAGAGCTGGTCTATATCAGCAGTCCCCAACCTTTTTGGCGCCAGGGACCAGTTTCGCGGAAGACAGTTTTTCCATGGACCGGGGTGGATGGTTCCGGGATGATTCAAGCTCATTACATTTATTGTGTACTTCATTTCTATTATTATTACGTTGTAATATATAATGAAATAATTATACAACTAGCCATAATGCAGAATCAGTGGGAGCCCTAAGCTTGTTTTCACTTGCCACTCACTGATAGGGTTTTTATATGAGTCTGCAAGCAATTGATTTATTATGGTTTCTCTGCTAATGATAATCTGTATCTGCAGCTGCTCCCCAGCGCCATCATCACTGCCTCAGCTCCACCTCAGACCATCAGGCATTAGATTCTCGTAAGGAGTGCGCAACCTAGATCCCTCGCATGCGCAGTTCACAGCAGGGTTCATGCTCCTGTGAGAATCTAATGCTGCTGCTGATCTGACAGGAGGTGGAGCTCAGGAGGTAATGCGAGCGATGGGAGACGAAGCTTCGCTCGCTCGCCTGCTACTCACCTCCTGCTGTGTAGCCTGGTGCCTAACAGGCCATGGACCGGTACCAGTCCATGGCCCGGGGTTTGGGGACCCTTGGTCTATATGATGAATGAGTATACAGCAGAAGTGATGGTATGTTATCAGTGAAACTGGGTAGGGACAGAAGCTATAGATTTCAAAGTAGAATCAAGTCTTGGTAAATCAAGACAATTTTTAGATGGAAGGGAACACAGAGTTTTTTAGTTTGACAAAGAGTTATATCATTAACAGATGTAGCAATGTCTGGAAAGGGGATTCGTTGTTGTTGTGGGAGATGGACAGGAGGAGATAAAGAACTTATTTTCAGGTTGAGACTCTGGATAGCAGCATTAGGAGCAATGGCTGGTATTTATAGAAATAGATTGTCTCACAAAATAGTGAGTTCTCTGTCACTGTATGATTCCTTATTGAGAATGTTAGAGACTGGACTTATTATAATAATATAGCATCTAAAAGTCACATCCAAGTAGATGATTTGATTTCTACTAGTTGTTAGACACACACTCAAAAGAAGGGATACTAAAAATAAGTGGAGGCGATAGCCATAATCTCTCCTACCATAGAGCTCTTAACAGTTTTTCCCCTTGTTTCTCACTTGTTGCATCAGGTGAATTATAATCTCTGTTGGAGCATACCGAGTTCAGTAGACAGACTGAAACCAGAATCAGGGGACTCGTCACAGCCGTCTCTCAACTTTGCAGATTACTTTTGTTCCACTTGCACTTGACTCTATGCTGTATAAAACTGGCCATCTCAGAAAATACTCAGAAAAACAGAGAAAACCAAAAGATACCCTAGCAAATTGACAAACCTATATGTCTTCTTTCCATTAGAAATGATTTTATGTCCTGTAAATATCTTTCCTATGTTACTCAATACACTCAAATCCCCCTTTTCCTTAATTTTCTTTTCTTTCTAAAAAAGTTATCATCTATTCCTTGTTTCTGAAAAATTTTCCATTTTCTTTTTTTTTTTTTTTTAGAAATTCACGTTCTTTTATTTATTTATTTATTTATTTATTTATGACTGTGTTGAGTCTTCGTTTCTGTGCGAGGGCTTTCTCTAGTTGCGGCAAGTGGGGACCACTCTTCATTGCGGTGCGCGGGCCTCTCACCATCGCGGCCTCTCTTGTTGCGGAGCACAGGCTCCAGACGTGCAGGCTCAGCAATTGTGGCTCACGGGCCCAGTTGCTCCGTGGCATGTGGGATCTTCCCAGACCAGGGCTCGAACCCGTGTCCCCTGCATTGGCAGGCAGATTCTCAACCACTGCGCCACCAGGGAAGCCCTCCATTTTCTTTAACATAACCCCAAAGCAAACAAAATACATTGCTTGGAGAAAATAAAACAAAAATGTACAATGAGGAAATTAGACTAGACAATTCTGAAGAGTCCTTTTAGCTCATAAATGTAAATAGCAACCCTAAGTACTGATATTTTGTATTCAACAGCACTGAACTCCTTTAGTAATAGTTAAAAAATTTTTTAATGACACAATTATACAAACTGTGTTTTTCAATACTTTTTCATCAGATTGCTGCAAAATTCTGTGAACATTTAAAAGGCATTTATGGGCTTGAAAAAGCTAACGTGCTTCTCTATTAAGCGTCTTATTCATAAGAAGCCAAATCTTGATATTCAATAGGATTTGTGAAGAACAGCAAACAAGGAAGTGGGACAATGAGAAGAAAACAGGTTCATCAGATTCTTGCCTCATTCTCAGCCTCCCTTTACCCCTCACCTTGGATTCACTGAGTACTTGTTCTTTCAAGTCTGGAAAAATCTCTCCTGCTTGCGTGATTTGGTAGATGCCTACTCTGGAGATTTATTATTTACTTTGCTTGCATCCAGTTGAATATTTTAATGAAAAATAGAGCCTTCCTTAGAAAATATTTGTTTTGACAAGTGGGAAAGGATTAGCAAAAGCATTGATAATTTGAGTGAATTTATAAAACCACACAGCAGAGTTTTTCATCACTGGAAAGACACTTAACATATTAAGGTTTTCTTATGCCATCTAGGAGCAACAGAAAGACCAAACTGATGCAATTTTCACTCATCAATTATTTGATGAAAGCAAGGGAACTCCCAGTCAGCCATTTTTAAATACCCCTCAAGGCTAAAGGGGCTATTTGACTTTTAAATTCTGTTTGTGTAAACAAACGCAAACCAAGACCCAAATCATGGGTCAGTTAACGTCAAAATTTTCCCTTCTTGATGTTGTTCTTTTCCTCTGTCCCTCCCTGCAGCCTCCCTCCTCTTATTGACAGTTCTTCTTACCATAAGCTATTATAACATAGAAGGTATTATCTTTCCGGATAAAGGCAGGATGCCAAAGTGGGAGGCAGAATTTTGGCAGTATTCTGAATTTTCTGAAAGTCAATGTGCATTCTGCTTCCTTTATCCCCTTAGAAGTGAGAAATAAATCTCACCAGCCTTAATGGAACAAATTTAGCTCAGCTCTCAACAGACAGTATGTTCTTTTTTTCTATAGTCACTTCAGGGGGAAGATTCCTGAGGCTTCATTGTACAAGACTGTTTTAAAAATATTTTTCTCTTTCTTTTGGTATGACTTGTGCAGTATACAAGTGTAACTGAGTAATAAAATTTTAGTTTTCATGTTGCAAATCTGGTTGCCCTAATTTAAAATTATATGTTGAATGATGAAAATTAAGCATTTAGTTGCCAAGGGAAAAAGAGAATTCTATCTTAAAATTGTTTAACTACACAAGCGTGGTGTCTTTACCACTCATATTTTCCATCCAGAAAGTTGTATGGAAAACCATTCCCCCTCTACTAGAGATATTGCACAAACGTAATGAAAACCTAAAATAATTTTGGTTTTCAGTGTCCTTTTCTTATGAATTAGTCACAGTTTCTGTGTTATTTTTTGAAAAGAACAAAAAGATGGATTTTGTCAAAAGATTACTGTGAAGAAGGAAATGTGGTTTGGGATTGACTAATAGAGATATGAGAAGAAGGTAAGATACTAGCTATATGAAAACAGTTGGCCTTAAAGAAAATTCAGAAAGACTTGATTTGCCTTGTACAGATAAAGACATATTTTATTTTATAGCTTATGTGATACAGATTTAGGAAACTTTAGTAGGTATGGCATTTAGGTATGCCTAAAACTTAGGCACTAACCAGCTATTCTGTATTTGAATTTCAAGTTTTTAAAACAATATTCAATGAATTTTACACTAGATTTACTTTTTGGTAGATTAAAAAATAATTTTTTAAAAGGAAGAAATGGTGTCTCTTAATTTGAAAGTATGTCTCACTATCTTGACTAGTCCATGGGATTTTCATGATTATCCTGGGGTTGCTTCTGAAGAGGAACTACTGCTAGAGATATTGCTTAACTTTTATCCGTAATGTCCAGGGATCTGAAAACCAAGGAAGTCATGGTGGTGACTGATGGGTGTGTCAGACTGTTTGTGTCTGTCCCAATAGAACGAAGTATTTAGTATTAGTAGTCATTGAACAAGGTCCAGACGTGAGTTTTCAAGTGGCTGTTTTCCCAACACTATTACACACCTCACCCCTTTGGTAACCTGAAGCAAGATCAGATTTACTGCCTTTGGCTGGTGAGCTTGTTAAGCCACGAATGAGGATGTCTGCAGAGAACAGAGAGATTTGCTCTGTTGTGAGGCTCTGGACTCTTCACCAACCCTTCCAGTGGCACAAATGCACACCCTTCATCACAAAGGAGACCAAACACAAGAGTGTAGAAAGATCAGTGCCAAGCTCTCAGCATGACACAGTGGCTACAAAGTCAAGGAACCTTGGATCTCAGACCTTGTTCTGCCACCTACAAGTGTGATTCTGGAACAGTCTCCCCTCTCTGGCCTCAGTGGTGTCTACAAAATGAGATTCATGGGGGATTTATGATATGAAGTTACGCTACATATTTAGAATTACAGAAATTATTTTGGATTAGGAATATGTAGACATTAGAATGTGATCTTATAAACTCTGCTTCTTATGAGAGATGGATTTCATATGAAAAGTTGGGTGATGGGGTATTAACATTTTGGCACCAGTTCATTGACAGCCAGGACCAGAATAAGTGCCTCGTTCCTGCCAGAATGTGAGGCTTCATGAGGAAAGTGATAATTTTAGTAGCCTTAGTTCATTATTAATGACATCCCTTCTGGCAACACTATCTATTGGCTAGCTTTTTTCTAGAGCCAAATTTTAGGAATATGTGTAACCACCCATTCTCTCTTCAATTGCTTGGAACCTAGATACTTTTCCCTAAAGTAATTAGTCTGTTTTTTCTCTATGGAAGGTTTTGGGATTTTTTTCCTTATCCTTGGTAGCCTGAAAATTCACCAAGTTTGAATAGGTATAGATTCCTGAGCTCCCCCACTCCCTAATTCATCTTAGAAAGCCCTTTGATCTGAAGTCTAGTGTTTTTCTCTAGCTCCAGGAAATTTTCTTTTATATTTATTTTCACATTTCCATTCCATGCTTCTGAGGACTTACATGAGAGGTATTTCAAATCATCTAGATCTCTTTTCCATGTCCCTTACCTTTTCTTTAACATTTTCCTTTTTTTTTTTTTTTTTTGTACTGCATTCTGGGAGGAGTCCTCAGTTTAGTCTTTTAGTTCTGGAAGTTAGTCCTTAACTATATCTGTTCTGGAATTCAGTTCCTCCATTAATACATTTTTTTTCCTTTGTGAATGAATCCTGAATGTAAAGAGTTGTCTAGGGCCATCCACCCTGAATGCGCCCGATCTTGTCTGAGTGTAAAGAGTTGACTTAATTATAACACCTTAGTTCATAGTGCAGTGTTATCATTTGTCCAGGTAAGAATCTTGTTTCACTCATTTATTTTTCTAAACTTCATCCCTGATTTGCGTTTTCATTTTCCCCACCACTGTTTCTATTTAGTATATTTGATATGTGTTCTTAAATATGCATGTATTCTTGCATACCCAAAGGTATTTTGTTGTCTTCTGTGTGTGCTTTTCTCCTATGTTATACAATATTGTGCTATGCAGTTTTAAAAATTTTTGGCAATAATAGTTTTAATTCCTAAGAACTCCAATTGTTCTCTTTTTTATAGCAGTCATATTTTTGCTCATGAATGTAGTATCTTCTCAAATCTCTCCAAATATATGTTATACTTATTTTAAGGTCTTATTCTGTTGCCCCCATTAATTTTCTGTAGGTTTTAGTTATGTTATTTGAATCAGATGATCCTTCCCAATAGTGTTAATTTTCCTTAAATACTTAGTGATGATTATCTGTTCTCATTGTTGGTAAGGTCTGTTTCCTTGGCCAGATGAGAATCCCTGTTTACTTGTCTTTTAATGCATGTTCCACTTTTGCTGCTAAAGGAAGAACACAGTGGAATGTGGGCCCAGAGGGCTGGTGTATTAGATTCCTAGGGCTGCCTTAACAAAGTACCCCAAATTAGGTGGCTTTAAACAATAGAAATTATTCTCTCACAGTTCTGGAGGCTAAAAGTCCAAAAATCAAGGTGTTGGCAAAGCCATACAATCTCCAAGCCCTAGGAGAAAATCCTTCTTTGCTTCTTTCAGCTTCTGGTAGCCCTAGGCACTGCTTGGCTTGTGATAGCATAAATCCATGCTCTGCCTTTGTCTTCACATGGTAATCTTCCCTCTGTGTCTATGTGTCTCTTTGTCTTCACATGGTGTTTTCCTCTCTCTGTCTCTCTCCTCTTCCTATAAGGACATATAAATCATATTGGATTAAGGGCCCACCATACTTCATTGGAACCTTATCTTAACTAATTATACCTTCAATGACCTATTTCCAAATAAGGTCGTGTTTTGATGTACTAAGGATTAGGACTTCAACATATCTTTTTGAGGGATACAATTTAACCTGTAACAGTGGGTAAGTAGCTTGTTCACTGAGTAAAAGTGGGCTTCCCATCCTTACCTTGCACATTGTCCCTCTCCATTCCCAGAAGCGACTCTGGGAGTCTCTGGTTCCAGAACACCCAGTTTAGAGACCTGTATATGACAGTTTACCCTAGTGGCAAATGCTAGAGTCAGAATGCCCTTTTTTTCTTGCCCTCTGCTGTCACTGTGGAAGTCTTGCTGGACTCTGCTTCTCAGGCCCCAGAACTTAAGCCAGGAGCCTTTCCCAAAGCCTTTTAGCTTGGTTTGTAAATGAGGTGCAGCCAACTGCACAGATCTTTGCTCAAAGGGTTACTGGCTAGATCTTCTGACTGGTCCTTTAATGACTCATCCAATGATTTCTCCAGGACTGATTTGGTTTGATGAGCTCAGAGCATAAGACTCATTCAGGATTTTCTTAAGAAATTTTGCTTCCTTTTGCAATAGCTTCTACTGGGATCTTGTGTTGCAGTTTCTCCTACTCATTTCTCTGTAAATCTGCTTTCTCCCCTCCCCCAAACACTATTTGTGTACTGGAAATTCCTCACATTTCCTGGTCCACTGATGCCATGCTTTCCTGTTTTTTTCTGTTTGTTATGGATCCTTCTTTAACCATATCTTTCCTTTAAATGTCAGTGGTATTTAGATGGCAAGGAGATACATGTATGTGTTTACTCTGCCATAAATATATGGTGTAAGGTATTAGTCTAAACTAGGGATAACTAAACTTTTTCTGCAAAGGACCAGAGAGTAAATATTACAGGCTTTGTGGGCTATAAGATCTCTGTTGCAACTACTCAACACTGCTGTTTTAGTGCAAAAGCAGCCTGGACAATATGTAAATGACTGGAAGTGGCTGTGTTTCAATAAAACTTGACTTACAAACATAGGAAGTGGGCCAGGTTTGACCTGTCCCTGAAACCAGTGGTTCTCAAACTTATCATGCATCAGAATCTCTAGAAGGACTTGATAAAACAGAGATTGCTCTCCTCACCTCTAGTTTCTGACTCAGTAGGTCTGGAGTGGGGGTGGGGGTGTCCCAGAATTTGCATTTTTAATAAGCTCCCAAGTGATGCTGATACTACTGGTCTGTGAACACACTTTGAGAAACACAGATCTAAATAACTTCTGTTTCCTAAACACCACCATCTCAACCATTTATTGATAATACAACTGTGTTCCTTATTCATTTGTTCATTCATTCAACAAATATTTTATTGAGTTTCTCCTAGTGCCAGGCTCTGTTCTAGGTTGTGAGAATGTTGTCATAAATAAGACAATGGCTCTGTTCTCATGTGTGGGGGAACTAGACAACCAGACAAACACAAGTACACGTATAAAAGATACAACATTGGATAGTAATAAGAACTTCTCAAATAAAGCCAAGGGAAAGGGGAGAGTGGTACAGGAACAGAACTATTTTAGATAGGATAGTCAGGGGAGATCACTTGGAAGAGATGCCATCTGAATATAGATGTAATGATGTAAAAGAACGAATCTTGAGAAAGGTAGAGCTTTCCCACCAGAAAAAATAGCAAGTATGAAGGCCTTGAGGTTAGAAATGAGTTTGTGTTTGAGAAAAAGCAAGGGGACCAGTGTAATTGGAGTGATTTGCATAAGGTAAAGAGTGGCAGGAGTTAAGTTTAGAAAAGTGGGCACGGTGCAGATGTTTTAGGGATTTGTATCCCGTAATAAAGGGTTTGCATTTTATCTTGTGTTATGGAAAGACATTGGAGATTTCTGTGCAGAGGAATGACATGATAACATTTACAGTTTTGAAGCATCACATTGGGTGGGAAATACTTTGTGGGAGTGCTGGTGGTGGCAGGGGATGAAGATGAGGGTGGGAGCAGAAAGACCAGTTGGGAGGTTTCAAGAATTCTAGGAGAAGGACTATAGTTTTTTAAACCAAGATGATTTCAATGCTGAGACACAGTTGGATGCAGAATATATTCTGATGGTGGAACCAGTAGGATTTGCTAATATATTTGATGTGGAAAGTGAGGTAAAGAGCAGTATTGAAGGTAGCTTCTAAGTGTCTGTTTTGAGCAGCTGGGTGGAGATGGGTAGGAAATTAAGATTTCATTTTTAGAACCTAATGTTTGAGATGCTTTTTAGACATTCAAGTGAAGTTGTCAGGAAAACAGATGTAATAGTCTGGAGCTCAGATGAAAGGTCAAGGCTAGGGATATTAGTTTGGAACCGATCAACATACTTTTGATGTTTTATATTTAAGGCCATAGACTGAAGGAGATCACCTGCACTGTGGGTGTAGATAGAGAAGAGAGGGGGTCCACAAGTTAACGCTACTAACATCAAGATGATGGGGAAAGGAAGAGGAGCCAGAAAAGGAAACAGAGAAGGCATGTCAGAGAGTATGGTTTCCCAGAAGCCAAGTAAAGAAAATGTTTCAAGAAAGAAAGTCATCTCAGTTAAATGTTACTGGGTAAGCAAGTAAGATGAGGACTGAGACTTGATCACTTTGTGATCTTGACAAGAGAGCCTGCAGTGGAACAGTGAGGGATAAAGCTGTTAAGAATAGAAGAGAAAATGGAAGAAGAGGACACAGAGACACTGACTACAGTCAGCTCTCTCTACGGATTTCTGCTTCTGGCAGTGCTTGCCTAAGTTTTATATATGAATTCTGAGAACAACTAGAAAAGGAAGACTAATTACAAAATCTCTTTACCTGAAGGTATTGGGTATCTAACAAAATGGTGAAAAACATTAAGTTTTGGAAGAAGAAAGAAACCCAGAGAGGTAAAACCAACACTGAGGTCTACTTTTCCATTAGGAGATTATGAAGATGTAGTTGAGAGGCTGAGAAAGTGAACAGCACCTTTAACAGATTCAAGAGACTAACAGGACAAAATATGTAATACAGAGTGTGCCAACGGGGAGAACCAGGTAGTCCTCTTCCACCAGGCTTTGAGTTGGAATCCCAAGAAGCTAACTCTTGGAATAAGTGTGAATCAGAAGTAGTTCAAGTTTGGCAGGGAGTGATGCCCAGCTTCAAATAAACTCAGTCCTTAAAACTGAATTAAGGAAACCTCACATTGCTAGTGCCCCTTAACTACCTGCCAGAAGAAAACATAAATTCTTGAGTAAGATAACATCATTCTAGGCCTCAAATTATTTTACAGTGTCTTAATATACAGTGTTTGACACTCAATAAAATAACCAGTCATATTAGGAGATTAAATGACATGAGTGAAAACAAAGGAAAAAAACCCCAAAACCCTAACAGTAGAAACAGACTCAAAGGAGCATCAGATAATGGACTTATCTTTAAGATTCTTACTTTGCTCAAGGAGATTAAGGTTAGATTAGGAAATCTGACAGAAAATTGGAAGCTAGGAAAAAAAAATTGAAATTTCTAAAGCTGAATTTACCTGAAATTAAACACTCAGTGGATGGATTTAATAACATTAGACATAGTTGAAGATAGAATTAATGAACTAGGAGATAGGTAAAAATGATTATCAGAATGATATATAAAGAAAAAAAGGAATGGAAAATACAAAGAGAAGGTTATAAAATAAGAGCATGAAAATGAACAAATGAAGCCTAAATCAAGATGGAGTCAGGAAGCCATGAAGGGAGGGCTCTCATGCACATATCACTCACCACAGCTTACAGACCCCAGAAGGAAGAAAGATTTCCTTCTGATCCAGCAACAAGCTTCCCACTTCTTGCAGCCAATTAAAAAACAAAACAAAACAAAACCCACCACAGGCCTCCCCAGTTTCCTCCTAAAACATAATAAAAGCTGACCTTCCCTTTGTCTCCTTAGATTTTCCTATGGCTTGTTATAGTTTGCTTGTCCCAAATTGCAATTTCTCTGCTGTTATAGCGTTTGGCTCATTTTAGCTTGTTAAGACCTTGTTCTTTCATTTTTAAGGTCGACAGGAAATAGAGTGTGAACATCTAGCATGAATAATTGGAGTCTTGGAAGAAGCAGGGGAGAGAGAAAATGGGACACAAGCAATATTTGAAAAGACAACGGCTGAGAATTTTCCAAGCTTGTTCATGAATATCAAATCACAGATTCAAGTAACACTACAAAATCCACCTAAGATAACTGAAAGGATAAACCACACTTAGCTTAACAATAGCAAAAGGACTGAAAACTAAGCCAAAAAGAAAAAAAATAATATCACAAAGTAGCCACAGGAACCTCATGAAGCAACAGTTAGAATGAGATTTCTCTTTTTTCATCAGAAAAAATGGAACTTTCTACAAAGTTTAGAAAGAAAATAACTGCCAAGCTAGATTTCTAAACATCTAAAAAAATCCGTCAATAATGAAATAAAGACATTTTCAGACCAAAAACTTGTGAAGAAAAGAATTTTTTCCAGCAGACATGAATTATGCACTGAAAGGAACACTAAAGTTTTTTTTTCAGGTAGTGGAAAAAATGAAACCAGATGGGAACTAGGAGATGCAGAAAAGAATAAAGAGCAACCAAAAGGGTAAATGTGTATAAATCTAAATGACTGTATAAAACAGTAGTTATAATTTCTTTGGGGTCTAAATATATAGAGAATTAAAATACACAACAACAGAGAGAAATAAGTTTCTCACATTGTATAAGGAAAGGTAAAAGTGCCAGTTAATGTTGGGTTTTGCTAAATTGTGTAATCTCTAGAGTAACTTCTAAAAATAGTAAAAAAAAAAAATGTATAACTGTTATAGAGGGGAAAACTGGAATAATGAATATTCTCAATTGGAAAAATGCTATATAATAAAGACATTAAGAACATAGAACTTGGTGAGGAAATAGGTAGCACACAGTAAGATGGTAGAATGAAGTCCAAACATGTCAATAATTACATTAAATATATATGGCCTAAATGCTATCATTAAAAACAAATATTACCAGACTGAATTTAAAAATGACAACTATATGTTGCTCTCAGAAGACATACCTAAAAATATGGGAAAATAGAAAGGTTGAAAGTAATAGGATGGAAAAATATATGCTGTGCAAATACTAATACAAAAAAAGTTGAATAGATATATTAATATCAAAGTAAGCAAATATTAAAATTTTGTTTTAAAGTTTTGCAGAGAAATGGGTCAAGAACTAAAGGGAGACATTGATTCAAAGTATTTTATTTACTTAGTTTTCAATACTGTGTATTAATGGGAATAATACAGCAGAGATGGTTAAATTGATGACACAGGAAAGATGTGTATAAGCTTTTTAAGTAGAAAAGGGGATTAGATTTAGTTCTGAAATGGAAGAGTTGGCCTTGGGGACAGGGGCAGTGTTGTAATAAGTGGAGATTAAGGGTACCAGATGCATGTACATTGGTGGGTACATTTGCTGGTGAAAAGATGAGACAGTTCTTTTCTGATTATGTCTAATTCCTAACAAAAATTTACCGGTTGAGTGCGGGAGACAAGGTTATTATTGGTTTGAGCAGAGGGAAGGTGTAATACAGCAGTTTTAACAATAGGAAAACCAAATTCACTATGGAAATATACAAAGATTAGACAGTGTAGAGAGTTCGCTTAAATTTTCTATCATAAATTTAATGTGAGGCTAGTCAGTGCGGTAGGCAAGTCCCTCTTCTTCAATGAGGGTGTAGAGTAGGTGAAGGGTTTAACCTGTGATGAGGTAAGACATGGACACAGTTTCTCTTCGTAAATGCTCATCTTCCCAGACTAAAGGAGACCTTCACGGCTCCCTCTGTCCTCTTTTATATATATTAGGAGTGAGGTGGTGAGTGGCTGTAGCACTGGTTCTGCTGAAAAGCACCTCTCAGCAAACTCTGTCTGACCCCACTGCTGGTTGTTCTCTGAAATTAGAATGAGGACTATTTAACACTTCTGTTGCCAGCTGTGTGTCTAATTGTCAAATTTAAGAAAATAGGAAAGAACCCACTTTGAACTTCGTAGCATTGCTACATCTGTCTGCAGAGATAGAACAAGCAGATGCACTTAGACTCTTGTGAGATCCCAGCTCTAGGGTCTGGGAGGACAGATCATTCACTTGATGTGCAGGTTATATCAGCATCCCCCTTCTGTTATCAATATCTTCCCCTTTACTTAAGAGACTTTGAGTAGGTTTTTGTGCCTTGCAAATAAGCAATCCCTGACAAAAAGATCCATTTCCTCATCTGTGTAAATGAGGAAGGGTTTTCAAATCATGTACCATGGAGCTCAAGTTGTCACAGGGGCTTGTGAGCCAGATGAAGACATAACAAAAAAGAACATCTCTTGGTCCTGTGAACCCACTTCCACTCTGGCCCCTATTACATGGTGGGCTTTTGTTAGGAATTTCACTCACATAGGTTCTATTTAAAAAATGAAAATTAAACCTACTCTTCTAGCTCTTACACTGTATAACTAACTCACTGTGTAAATCCATGATTATTTATCTTTTGTGATAGTACAACTTCAACTTACGAGGGAGGTCTGAAATCATTTCCCAGGTCATGTGCTGGGGTACATGCCAGTTGTTATAGCCAGATCATCACAAGCCTCGAGCTTCAATTCCTGGTTCTCTGACTCTCAGAAAACCTTGTCCAGTAAGTCACTCCCTGGTTCAGTCAAGGTGCAGGAGGGGGCATTGTTTCTAAGAAGATCAACAGCTTTCTCATCATTACTATTTTGGCACCTATGCTCTTTTCCCTTTTTCTCTTTCTTCAGTGTTGTTCTAAATACAAACATTTTGCTGAGGAAGCTTTATTTCAGTGGGGTCATGCCTGTGGGTGAGGGATTAGTGAGCTCAGGTGATCTCATCAGTCTCTTCCAGTTCAATAATTCTATAGCTGCATGAACTGACTTGTTCTTGGCACAGTTCAAAGGGGCATCCATTAATAATTCTGGGAATGTCACATACTTACTGGCAATAAATGTGAGGCCTCCTTGACCAGCTGAAGTAATGGAATTAGCTGAGAAAAAGAAGGTAGTGGACTTTAGCCTCAGGTCATGTGTAATGGTCACAAGTCAGTGATTTATTAATTTATTCAAGCATAGGATTATTTTCAACAAATAAGAGATCAAATAACTTATTACCTCTTCAAAGTGCCTCTTGAAGACATCTGGAAAAACTGGCATAAAAAAGGAGAACTTCTAATAACTGAGTAAAACCTAATATTAAATCCAAACTGGAAAATTTCTAACACTTTTACCTTGAAGACCAGTTTTAGAAAAAGCAGCTATTATATCTTGTTCATTTTCTTGGAAAAAAATTCTAGAATTAATGTTACCAATTAAAATTACATATTTTTGTTATTAATTCAAATGTTTAAGTTTAGAGATCCCATGCTTAATAGGCCATAATTTCTTACAGGCTTCCTTAGAAGTCTATGGTCTGAAAATCAGATCAGAATCATAAATTTCTTTTTTATTGTCTTAAAACAACATTAAATGTAACTCATTATTAAAATAATAAAAAGACTTCATTTTCATAGTTTTTTTTTAACTGAAGATTATAAGATCCCTATAGAGCAATGCTTAAAGAAAATAAACGCCAGCAGCCTTAATTTTGAGCAGAAAGGAAGCTCTGTTTGAGGAAGGAAGGCACTGGTCTCCTGGCCCGCAGTTCTCTAGGTGTTCTTTGTGCTCCAGGGAGACCCTGTGTGACTGTTCTCCATGACTGTGTTAAAAAAACACCTTATCAAAGGAGCAAAGAAATACCTTCCTTTTTCTTTTCACTGCCACAAACTATATGTGTTTCATAATTATATTTGTGTATGCTGAAACAAAAAAAACCACACGGCATTCCTTAACAACTGTGTTTTGTAAACAGCATACAATGCACAGAATACTCATTCTGTTTTTGTTATGGTTAAAAATCTGCTTCTCCTGTAGAATTCCCTATCCTGTTTAATGGCATCATTCTCTAAGTCATTCAGGCTAATAGAATCCTAAAAGTCCCATCCTAAATGCCTTCATTCTTCTCACTTCTCATGGCCTATTGGTCATGAGTTCCTGGAAGTTCAACATTCCTACCATGTTTCATTAGCTCTCCTCTTTTATCCACCCCCTCTGCAACAACCTCTGTTTGGGAACTTAGTGCCTCTGTCCTGGGATACTGCTGTTGTCTCCTTAGATATTCTTCCAGCCTTCCAACTTGCCTTCACCCTTTGTACCACTGCTCCCACTGCCCCCGGCCCCTATCAAATCTATCTCCTGGATAGTCTATAGATAAATCTTTCTGAATTGCAAATATGATCAGGTTAAGTCCCCATTTAAAGTTTTTCAATGACTTCCCTATTCCCTAGAGAACAAAGTCCAAATTTAGTTTCATGTCATACAATGAACTTGTTGATCTGTCTGGCCTGTGTCCCTACCCAATCTGGTATTTCCTTCACCTGCTCTATTCCTGAATGTTAGTCCTGCCAATACATTCCATCCCATCATTTTACACCTCCATGCTTCTCACTATGCTACCTATCTTCCCATTCTAGCTGAAGGACACCTACTTATACTTTAATCCCCAGCTCAAATAGTTCTTTTTTTGGATCAACCTCACAGCTTCCTGACTTTGCCCTTCTAAACAGAGCTGGTCAGTCCCTCTTTAGTGATACCAGTAAGCTAGAATTCATTGCTGTACTAAAATTTGTCTTCCCTATGAGACTGTGAGTAGGAACTAGGTCATTTCTATCTTGATATATCCTCTGTCTAGCACTGGGCCTGGTATATGGGAGGTGCTTTATACATTTTCATTGAGTAACAGGAAATCTAAGCTTGTACCAGACTATAATATTTATTCTGTCTTTTTTTTAAAGTTTTTTTTTGTTGTTGTTGTTTTCTCAATTTATTTATTTATATATTTTTGGCTGTGTTGGGTCTTAGTTTCTGTGCGAGGGCTTCCTCTAGTTGCGGCGAGCGGGGGCCACTCTTCATCGCGGTGTGCGGGCCTCTCACCATCGCGGCCTCTCTTGTTGCAGAGCACAGGCTCCAGATGCGCAGGCTCAGTAATTGTGGCTCACGGGCCTAGTTGCTCCGCGGCATGTGGGATCTTCCCGGACCAGGCCTCGAACCCGTGTCCCCTGCATTGGCAGGCAGATTCTCAACCACTGCGACACCAGGAAAGCCCCTATTCTTTTTAAGACAACTTTTATTGTTTTCTTCTGCTCATAACAATATTACCCAACCATTGTTAAAAATTCAGAAAAGATACAAAGAGTGAATGGTCTAGTTTTCAACAGCCCCTGAGTACAAATTGAATCTAGATGTTTTTGTGCTTTACTTCTAAGGCCCTTGTAGACTCCCTTTCTCCTATCACTGGGAATTCTGTGTTTCAGAATAGGTCTGTTGTCACTTATTACCATGGCTAACAGAGACAGGACTTCAGTAACCAAGCCAGAACTCAGATGTTGTCTCTACATTGAAGTGCCACTTCAGGTTGGAACCCTGTTCCCAAGCTGCAGCCTCGATCATATCTTAGTGCCAGGAAGGTTGAAACTCGATTTCTCCCTCTCAGAACTGGAGAGGCTAACATTTTGCCATCTTGCAATGCAGTTGGGAATGCAGGTACTTGACTGCTGCATAGCAGAGCTGGTTGACTATGGTATGACATGTGTCAAGCTTAGTTAAGTGGTCCCATAGTTACGTCTCCTTGCTGAATCTGATTTGCAATTCTAGAACCCTAGATTCCTTTTTGTCTTCTGGTGAATTGTTTCTCAAGGACACTATTGTCTACTCCAGGGGTCCCCAACACCCAGGCTTCGGACCAGCAGGAACCCAGCCACACAGCAGGAGGTGAGCGAGTGAAGCTTCATCTGCCGCTCCCCATCGCTCCCCATCGCTCGCGTTACCACCTGAATCATCCCCACCCCGAACTGGTCCATGGAAAAATTGTCTTCTACGAAAACGGTCCCTGATGCCAAAATGGTTGGGGACCGCTGGTCTACTCTATTTCCAGTTGTGTACCCTCAACACTATCTGCAGACATGTATCTATACGTCTGAATCCCAATAGTGTATAAAATTCAAATTTATACTCCAGAAGGCTCCTTAGCCCCCATGTAATAATGAATAATCACCCTTTGTAATAGAACAAAAAGTAACAAAACTGAACTCCACTCAGTGAATGTACTAATTGTTTTTCCTAAATTGTACCATTAGTATTAGCTCTATTGTCTTTAATCGTAATAAATAATTTATCTGTATAAAAGACAAGGTTTGTAGTTAGTTTTGCTAATTATGGAAAACCTCTGAAGTATAGTTGGTTGGGTTAGCAAGCCCTGATAGTTGATGTATAGTTTGCTGATAACCTGGTTCATGGTATGCTTTGGCCAATGTAGTAAGGTAAGTTCAACCGAGTTGTACGTAACTCAGATGTAGAAAACTGAATTTACCTTTTCTCCTGGAAAACCTGAGTTTTATTTTGCCTGGATGTGTATCTGATCTTATTCTATTGCTTTACTTGCATAGTCATAATCCATGTGTTTTTTAGATGGGTGTTCCATTACGGGAAAATGAAAGTTCTTTAACAACAATCATAAACATTGGATATACTAGTGTGGTAGATTCAGATAATAACTTTAAAAAAAAATTGAAGTATAGTTGATGGACAATGTTGTATTAATTACTGCTGTACAGCAAAGTGATTCAGTTATATAATATATATATATTTTTCATATTCTTTTCCATTACGGTTTATCATAGGGTATTGAACGTAGTTCTCTGTTCTATACAGTAGGACCTTTTAATTTATCCATTCTATATAAAAAAGCTTACATCTGCTAACCCCAACCTCCCACTTCATCCCTCCCCCAACCCCATCCCCCTTGGCAATTAGTAGTCTGTTCTCTATGTCTGTGATTCTGTTTCTGTTTCCTAGATAGGTTCATTTGTGTCATATTTTAGATTCCACATATAAGTAATATCATATGGTGTTTGTCTTTTTCTTTTTGACTTACCTCACTTAGTATGATAATCTCTAGTTGCATCCATGTTGCTGTAAATGGCATTATTTTGTTCTTTTTTATGGCTGAGTAGTATCCCATTGTATATATGTACCACATCTTCTTTATCCATTCATCTCTTGATGGACATTTAGGTTGTTTCCATGTCTTGGCTATTGTAAACAGTGCTGCAATGAACACTGGGGTGCATGTATCTTTTTGAATTATAGTTTTGTCCAAATATATGCCCAGGAATGGGATTGCTGGATCATATGGTAATTCTATTTTTAGTTTTCTGAGGAACCTCCATACTGTTTTCCACAGTGCCTGCACCAACTTATATTCCCACCAACAGTGTAGGAGGGTTTCCTTTTCTCCACACCCTCTCCAGCATTTGTTATTTGTAGACTTTTTAATGATGCCCATTCTGACTGGTGTGAGGTGGTACCTCATTGTAGTTTTGATTTGCATTTCTCTAATAATTAGCGATGTTGAGCATTTTTTCATGTGCCTATTGGCCATCAGATAATATCTTTCTTTCATGGTTCACGATAAGTTTTAAGGAGTAGCAAGGACTGGTATTTCAAGGCTTTTTATTATTTATAATGCTATGTAGTCTGACAAATCATATATGATTATTTTTTATGCTCAGCTTTACTGAACATAGAGAATGTGCTAAAGGTTATTTAACTTCTTGCTTTGAATCAAATCTGCAAGGAAATACACATATTTCAAACATCACCCATAAACAAAGAGATAGGTTAAGATCCTCAAGTGGTCATTTTATTAAACAAATACAAATTTGAAGTGTTTATGATAAAATATATCAATATTGGACAAAAATGTGTGTAAACAGCAATTCTACAACTGGGAAGACATCTTAGTTTTGTTAATGTTGGTGATATCTTCCCAACCGTGTCTAATCTTCAGTATCTTCTTTCTCAAGCATGGCAGGAGTAGTATGGCTTTGCATATCAGGACAACAATCGGAAGGAAAACAGCTATCATAAAATTTGGAGGTGTATACCATACAAATTGTTTTATATCTACCCATTTATTCCAGGCAAAAATCAATGCATGTATTGTGCCCAGCAGAAGGGAAACAATTCCTAGTTTGCTCTGCAAAAGAAAAAAAAAATTATCTTGGTGAGATTGGTTCATTTAGAGTTTATTCCTTCTAGCAGCTAGATCTGTTTTGTTGCTTGGAAATTCTTCCATTCATCTCCATTTGTTTTCCTATTACGTTTCTCGACAATGTCCACTCATATATTTCCACTCTTTTTACATGTGGGTAATGCCTTTGTCTCCAGACTATCTAAGTTGAGAAAATTCACAACCATTCTCCTTTTGGTCTCAGAAAATCGATAACATTGCCTTCCCTTTCTCCATACCTTGTTCTTCTCTCTTATGACATTTATTTTATGATGCTTTGTCTCTTGTGCATTTGCCTTAATTCTGCTTATCAAGAGACACCTAAAATCAGAGACTCTGTCTTACTCATCACAGGATCCCTGCAGAATCAACACAATGCTGAGCACATTTTAGGTGCTCAATAAATATTGGTGGGTTGACTGAAGATCAGTGCAAAAATCAACTTGATATTGGTGATCTTTATCAATTACAAAGGCAACTAAAGTGACTGACTGTGATTTTGGTATATTAATACTAAAGTGAATGACCTTGGTCTTTGTTAAAAAAAATCAAACATTTTGATAAAGTGGAAAAATACCAACAATTATTTCAATGTTTTAACAAAACACAGAGATATGGAGATGTGAAGAAAATATCAGCTTGCATTGGGATACTTGGCACCATCCTGATAATGTTACTTAAAAAGAATTGTTCACCTATGTAGTTTTATGGAATTCTGACAATGGCTCTTCTAGATATCTTCTGACTTCTATTCACTTTACAGGAAATGTTCACTAGATTGTCAGAATGAATCCAAGTCACAATTATTCAGCAGTAAGCCCCAATGAATACAACCAAATAGCTAAGTTTATATTTTCAGATATAAATCTCCAAGGTAAATCATAGAGTAGCCATTTCTTGGATTGTAAATGAAAAGCTGCTAGGTTATTAATTGACAAATATAAGTAATTGGTTGAAGATTGATTTACCAAATGTGTATTGTATACATATTATGGGCTAGGTATTGTACACAGAGTGGAATGGGTTGGGTTGTCAAGATACAGCGCTTGAATTTGTAATGAAATCTGTAAAGTGATGCACAGCATATGTGTGACAGGCAGAGCAATGTAAGAAGAGAGTTATTTAATGAGGAACAGACAACTCCAATGGCTATCAAGCTAAACCTACAAAATCAGCAAATATTGCGCCTGGAAAATGTGGCACCATCTCTAAACCACATTCAAATAATTCAGATGGAGACATTCTTTCCAGCTTAATCAGAGGTCCTGATAAGGTGTCTGTTGGAGTATATGCATGGATGTGTACAAAGGATAGTGAGGATTAACTGACTTTGTGGGAATTTCCAAAGATGTCCACCCATAAAAGTTAAAGCTATGTACATAATTTAAAAAATCTTGGCAGCGCTTAGGACTGAATTAAGTTTAGTCCTTTGAATCTTGTCAGACATGGATCCCATTGTTCTTTCTAGGGTGTAATCTACCACTAGGAAGTTAACCTCAGTAAATCTGAGACAGTTTTGAATTCCAGGAATATTGAGAAACTTCAAGTGAATAAGCTACATAAAATGTAACTTGGAAAAAGAAGCTTTTAAAATTAGATATTAGAATACCTTTGGTAGATAAAACTCCATATTTCAAGGAGGATAGTACAAAGCTGTGTAACTTAAAAGGCATGAATAAAATCAGAGGATAGGCAAAATTTTTTTTTTTTTTTACTTTTGGAGAACTAAAAACAATATTTAATTTCTAAAATACCACATTTGTTGTTGCTAGATAGACAGCAAATTGTCCAACAAGCTTCAAATGTTAGAAATCATATTTTTCTTTGAGTCATGCCTCTTATATATGTCTAGAAAACACCTCTCCTATTTGTCAGCAAGAGGGAAAAATGATAAGAGAGCACATTTTTAATTGGAACAAGTGTGAGATCTTTGCTATTGGAAAACCATCTGTTATTTTTTTATGGGGTAAAGTCAATATACTTGAGGATATTATAAGCTTAAAAAGAAGATTTCCCTCTCTGAGGGACCAGAGTTTTTTTATATATATAATTACCTGAATATAGTGAAATTCTCTCCATGTCAAAGAGTCGCTCACAGATGGAATAGATGTCACAGCCAACAGAGCCAGTACTGCAAGTGCCACAATTCCTAGAGACACATAAATTTCCATTCTCCAAACATCATGCTCAATCCAGGCATCTTCTTTATTTTGTTGGACCTAAGAGAGGGTGAAAAGAGGAAGGAAAAAATGCAAACAACACTTGTTTCCAGTATAAGAACCCTCCTTCTACGCTCCCTCTACTATGGAGGACCTGATAACTAGGGGCCTCCACAAATTTATGACTTTATTTTTGCATTTCTCTAAGAGAAATGACATAGGAGCTATTGATCTTTTTCCTTGAACGCAACATTTATATAATCTGTTTTATTAATTTATATAATAGTTATTTGATGGTTAGAATTGTCATATGTGTGCATATATGGTAAATAAGCAGAAAATAGGAACAATTAGCATTAAAAAGAAATCTTCTGAGGGTGGTGGAAGATTGAAATGTGGCTCTTTCCATGAACAAAATACTTGTTTATGTTGTTAAAGTTGTAGTTTACTATTTTCAGCTTAGAAAACATTCCTCAAAGTAGAATTATACAACCAAGCCCCAATGAAGAGTTATAATAAAAAATTTTAAAAAGCACATTACTTTCTCAACACAGGGTTTCAACAGAGGTTTGGGGTACTGATATTAAAATAAGAAACAGTTAATTTGTTAGGAGACTTAGACTTTTTAGTTTAGTGATATTGTCAGTAATGTCATCCTACCTGTTGATATGCCCAGTTTAGCAACTTGTATCTGTAGGATCGTCTCATTGGATAGGATAAGCTGTAAACTGCATGCAGTACAGCAAAAAAGAAACTGAGAAGACCAAATTGCTTTCTTGTTACCATCCACCTATCCAACCAATGTGGAAATTTCTTATACTTGGTTCCATTATGAAGCTGCACAACTGCTGCTATCACACCTGGCAAATAAACCAGTGCCAAGAGGGTGATGGAAACCATTGGCAAGACTTTGTTGATGACTAGGATCGGAATTTTATAAAAATACTGTTGATGGGAAGTTACAAAAGGGTGAATTATTTCCCTCAGAAGAGTGTAAAGAAAAGTCAGAGATGATACGATAGCAGCGATTTTAATTGGCAAACGCCACTTTGGAAAGAGTTCCTGTTTGTGCTGAAGCTCTGGGGGGCAATCAAATTCATCACAATGGGTTGTTTGGTGCAAGTGCAAAAGCACAGGTCTTTTCGGTGCACTGGTCTCTCTTGAATCCTTATTCTACAAAGGAAAGAAAATAAACATCGTAAAATTGAACAAAACAGTGGGATGTCTCTCAGACTAATTACTTACTGCTCATTGTACTTATCAGTAAAAAAGGACACTTTGAACCTTGCTTTTGGATACTGGTTAGTGGAAGGTGGCATAAACTATGTGGCAATGATCAAAGGTGCACTTACTTATCCTACCTTACTTGGGGTTCTCCATAATTTCTGTTACTCATTTTTCTTTAAGTCAAAAGAAATACATGCTTCAGATACCTCCACTAGAGCTCAGACCATTGTGTTTCTATCTTGAAAGTGTAAAAGAATGAAATAATGCAACTGGGAAACAAAAACTGAAAAACTTAAAAAAAAATCCAGAAATCTTTGGTAAAAATAATAACACTTGTAAGTAGTCATAGTTGTATTTGTTTTATAATTTCTTTTGGTTACTGGACAACTCTCTGCAAACTCCATTCATTCAAGTACAAAGGAACAGGGATAATATAGTCATTACTATTAGATAAAAATATGTAATTTCCATCATGTAGTCTTTTTTTAAATTAATGTTTATTGGAGTATAGTTGATTTACAATGTTGTGTTAGTTTCTGCTGTACAGCAAAGTGAATCAGTTATACATATATGTATATCCACTCTTTTTTAGATTCTTTTCCCATATAGGTCATTACAGAGTATTGAGTAGAGTTCCCTGTGCTATACAGTAGTTTCTTATTAGTTATCCATCTTATATATAGTAGTATGTATATGACAATCCCAATCTCCCAACTTATCCCTCCCCCCATCATGTAGTCTTATATTCATAAAATATCTCATTTGTATAAGTACTAATAGACGAATAGTCTATTAAAACGGTACAAAGGCTATATAAGTAGTTAAATCCCACAGGGATGATCTATTTCCTGAGAAAGTTATATTTCTTTACCCAGTTGCATTTCTAGGTAGTCAAAAATTCAAAAGAAGTTTGCACTGAATATTATGTCACTTCCCCAACTGACTGATATACCAGCAAATTAAAAAAAAAAAAAAAACCCTCAAAATAAGAACTTATAGCAGAGTGTTTCATATTGTGTTACTTTATGAACAAATTTACTTTCTCACCTAATATGTTATTCCTAATTTCTTATAGCTCTATATGTAGACCCATAACATTTTAATGCTCAGAATGATGTTAGTGATTATCTTGTTCATTTCCTCATTTTATGCAGAGTAACTTTAATTCGCATAGTTCTCTATAATTTTTAGTGTTTAAAAATGACCTCTTGCCATTTGACTTTTACTTTCAGTAACAAATCACTATTACATCCAATGCTTTTTCCAATTACTCCATTTAGAAGGGAGTTGAGCATTATACAGCTTCTGCCATCTCTTCATGTTAAAACAATCAACGGATATCAATTTTCTGGTTATGCGTGAAGAATCATGGAACAGGAAGTAAGACAGTTCACTTGAAAAATGAAAATGATTTTATTTTATGCACACTTATTTTAGACAGTATGTACTTGTACTACCTTATTTTTCCTATTAATATAATTAAGATAAAATAAATACTTTCTGTTAAAACTGTAGTTGAGATCACTTAAAAAGGTAAAAAGAGTTTGGAAGCAAAAATTTCCACCACTTGTTCAGTCAAATAATTTAGTAAGAAACATTTAATTTTGATGTGGGGCAAAAGTGTGACAATGATTCTTACTCCAAAGTTGAATTTATTTGGTTAAACAGTGAATCATCAATTAACTTGATGATCTCTTGGTAAGCTGCCATGGAGCCTATGAAAAAAACAGTTTACAAAACTACTGTTATATGGGCATTGATGACTTTTTCAAAAAACTTAGACCCACAGAATGTTAGAAAGAATTGGAAGGGCTTTGGAGATGATCTGGTCCAACTCTCTCACTTTGTAGATAAACCAAGACCCAGGATTTTCAGTGACTTATTCAAGGTTATTCAGCTAAGTCCATGACAGTCAAGGTACAACTCCTCTCATAGCCCACACTGCCCTTTACCATCACAGTATCAGTGCCAGGAATCAGAGTAAAGATATCAGCAGACTAGGGTGAAAATCACTTTTATAACACTAGGAGATATAGAACAGCATTTGAATTATTTATAGATTTTAATTAATTAATTAATTAATATTATTATTTTACCAAATAACCATCTTCTTCTAGATTTCTCCTGGGCTTCATTTTCCAAAGTTCGTCTTGGTTTGTGATGTCTTGTCTGCTCTCCATTAATTCTATAAAATAGTATGGCCTCAGCCACCTGTGAAAATAAAAATAATTATCTTCTTCACATCTATGCTATTTATGATATTAATGTTTGATAGGGCAATATGAAAAATTTACTCATATAAGGGCTAGAGTGGCAGATAAAGTGCAATTTAAAATATAGACTGATTGACTCATTTAACCTCACATTATAATCTGTAAGAATTCAAACAAGTGCCCTTGTGTCAATAGTGTTTTTCTTTGTCCAACTATCAGTGCAATGAATGACCCAGGTGTCTATATGGAATTCAAAGGGTCAGATGTTGCCTTTTATTTTAGGAGACTTTAACTCCAGGTGCTCATTTGGAGGAAAGTCAACTCCCCTCAAAGGTAAATAGAATTAGGAATGTGGTTTTTTGAGAGTAACAATGTTGTCAATGGAGGTTGGAGTTTGCTGATGTAAGATTATACTTCAGGAAGTTGTGTTTAATAGACTTTTGGGGTTGACACTGGAATCTGAAATAATGGTGAAATGATTTTATGGGGAAATGTACTCTGAGTTTCAGAAAATGAACAGAATAGACACTCTTGGTAAGGTGAACGCTGACAGCAGCATAAAGGACTGAAAGGTTGTCTTAAAAGAGAGCCATTTTCCCATCGGAGTCACAGGCTGGTTTTTGTTTGCAAGACAATGCGTTGCTAGCATATTTCCAGTGGGGTTGTTGATGTGTTCAATCATTGACATGCCCACTCTCCTGGTTAACCCTGTGGAAATTATTTTGTCACAGTTCCTGCCAGATAAAAGAATCTTTTCCTTAACACTGTCCACAGATCCTCATTTGGGCTTGGTGTAACATTTTTTAGGAAAGGGAAACATATGATGTCACAACATTATTCACTGTTTTATTAGTTCTAAATTTATTTCCAGAGGAATACAATTGCCAATTTATTCTTTATGAAATTCAGTAAGAAAACAGATTAGATATGTAACCATTTGATTGACAGAAACATTCCAAGTGTTTCTGAATTTTAGACCACCTGTAATACTTTATTAAGTGGAAAGGTGTTTCTAGCAGTTTAAAACACTTAAAACATTCTCCAACTTTTAAAGGTTTGATCTTCACAGGGAATAAAGAGGAGTCATCTTTACATAATGCCAACATGTGCCTTTGTTTAAGTGCTCTAAGAACATTTTCCATACGTTACTTATTTCAAAATTTCACAATATTCATGCTGAGAATATTTGTTTTGGTCTGCCCACATTCTTTTCCCACTATTTTATGATCTAAAACATTTCCTCCATCCAGAGAAATGCCCTCCTTTGGCCACAGAAGTGGGCATATGACTCAGTCTTGACTAATGACAGTTCTCTATTCTGTTCATCACACTGATTGGCTTAGGGATGGCACACAACTCTAGTTGAACCAATTAGAGTCCTTCTCTGATGTTTATATTTGGAAATGAAAGATAAAGAGAAGATGTCTTTAATATTCTGTTATATTGGGATGATAGAAGCCTACCATGCTTTCTTCTACATGCTGTAAGGAGGAAGATGTCTTCAAAAGGACAGAAGAAAGCCAACACACAGAAGCCTAAGCAAGAAATGGGGAAAGACACAGGAGTCCTGGCATATTTAAATATTTAGAGTTTCTGAGACCAGATCCTGAATTTTTCAGTTACACAAGCCAATACAATCCCTATTTTGCTTAAGTTAGTTTGAGTAAGGTGTATATCACTGGCATTTGAAAGAGTTCCGAGTAAAGCATATGCCAATCTTCAAGTATCTATGAACTCAAATCTATGACAGACATTGAGGAGGAAAAAGAGAAATGAGATTCCGTGTCTGCTCTGGAGGGGTTTTACAGTCTATTTGCTTAAGAAGTATTATTCCAAATCATTTGGTGATTTAACCAACATTATTAATATAGTAATTTGGGGGTGTGTATATGACTAGGAATACAAGTTTTACTTACTGTAATCAAACACAAGAAATAATTCACCATGCTTGGGAGATGTGTTAACTTTGAGTTTCAGGATGGCAAAGATGTTAACATACAAATCTACACTTTTTCAATATTAAGTCATTAACTATACTGTGAACAACCAGGTAGGCAGTGGGAATATAAAGTTAAATGAGATGGAGACTCTGCTTTCAAAAAGCTTAAAGTCTAGGAGAGAAGGCAGACATTTCAAGAACTGACTGCATGGTAGCGCAATGCATCGGAAAGGAAGACAAAGTTTTATGGACAGATGGTGGCATGGGAAGGGTGAGGGCTCTCTTCAGGACCTGGTCCTGGAGCATCTAGCAAGTTGGTAGTATTTGCTGATTGGGGGCCACTCTGCACAGAATCTGGGTGAAAAGCCAGAGTGGCCCTGGAGAGGTTTCCAACCATTTGTCCGCGTGGTAGGGAGACCGTACTGAAGAGCAAAGCCAAGGAAAAACCCCAGGCAGTTAGGGAGCTTGTTGACTGTGTCACCCACAGTCCACCTTGTACCCTGAAGCCAAGAAAACAAAATAGCAGTCAAATAAAATATGTTGGTTTCCCTCAGACATTAACCAAATATATAATTTAAATTCTACAATAAAATCTTTTCATCAACAAAAACAACAGGAAACAGCACGGTATTCAGATGTTAGGAACTCCAGAATTTGATCCAAAGTTCTCTTTCGTCTCCATTAAAAAGCAAAGCCTATTTCTGATGGGACTGTTGCATTTTGCTGGCCCAGGACCTGACGTTCCTGCTAAATATTGACACAGTCCAACTGACTTATGTTTATGTGGAAGAATTTAGAATATGAAGACACTCAATGACTGGGATACATGGTCAGTTGCACTGCATTTCCAAATCTTCTACACTTTTAACTGCAAACTTACTTTACCACATTTAACTATGTGAAGGGGAGATGTTTTTCTTCACTGGGCTGTGTTGTTAGGCATTGCTTCCTCCCTGTGCTTAACATTCTGTGCTAAACGAATGACCTTTTATTCAATAAGGATTTTTTTTTTTTTTTTTTTTTTTTTACGGAAAGAACAGAGTCAAGAATTCGGAAGTGTTCGTACATTTTATGTCTACAAACCACTTCCAGTGGATTTCACACCTGACACATATAAAGCCTTGATTGACTATTTGGAGGGAACCTGAATCCTAACTGAGATCCTGAAAGAGTCGGACTAATGTTCCAAGGACTTAAAATGAAAACTCTCTGTTACTAGGAAACTTGAAGACGAGTTGCACGATTTTAATTTAAGTAGTACGTACCAATCATTCATCAATACTATGCAAACTCGTGGCGATTTTGCCAAGTTGGAAAACTTGCCATCAGAACCCAACCTAAGGACAAACTTAATAACTCATCATATCCCCTGAGTCCCCAGGGAAAAGGCTTTCCTGTGAGTCCCCGGCTCCCAGCCCCCTGGACCAGCCACAGTGGAGCGGTGTGCTCCGCGGAGAGCTCGCTGGAAGGCAGCGTGTCCCAGAGCGGCGCGCAAGGGGCAAATTGAGCTGCGCTCGCCCCGAAGCGCCGCTGCTTCAGTCCTGGGAGGGCTCGCAACCCCCTACTCTCCTCCCGATGCTGGGAGCCCGTGCCCGGCCTCGCAAGAACACCAAGAGGCAGGGAGCAAGCGGCGAACCAGAACGATTCAAGGGACTCACCCGTCTCTCGGCGTGATCTGACGGTAAGTCGCGGCCGCAGCACCGGCCCGGAGGTGCCAGCCCCGCTCGGCGCCCGAGCCTCCGGAGCGCGAGCCTGCTCTGCCTGGGCAGACTCCTCCCCCTTGTCAATTGTCCGTCCGGCGCCACCTGCCGGTGCCGGGCGTCCGCAGGGCTCCTGCTTGGCTGGACAGTCCTGGGAAGGTCCCAGAGCCGAACCTAGGATTTCCCTAGTAGCCATCCGGCCGCTCCCGGTTTTCTTTCAAAGAGCCCTGTCCTCTGCCTGCGGTCGGCTCTGCACCCTCTCGATCCTCTCGATATTCTCCTCTCCTCTCCTCCTTTTCCCTCCCTGCCTCCCTCCCTTCCGTCCTTCTTCTCGCCTACTTTAATCTCCCAACTAATGAACATTCGTGCAATTCTTTAGAGCAGTGGTTCTCAAACTCTAACATGTATTTCCTGTAGGGCTTATTAAAACACCGATCTGTCGTGTCCACCCCCTCCCTCCAAACCCCCTCTCCTCCACCTCGCCCACGTTTCCTGTTTAGTAGATCCGGGATGGGGCCTGAGATTCTGCACTTTCTAACAGTTCCCAGGTGATGCTGAAGCACTCTCAAGATCACGCTGTGAGAGCTCAGCTAACTCATTTGAGAGCTTTAGCGCTTAGCTAACTCATTTGAGAGCTTTAGCGCTTAGCTAACTCATTTTAGAGCTTTAGAGCTTAGCTAACTCATTTTAAACTTCACAGCAGCTCTTTGAAGTGGCTGTAATTTACAATTTCCAAATCCGAATCTGAATCTCTGAATCTCTTTTGCCCCCTAAATTGTCGAAATCTTGTATCTTAAACCGCACAAACCCCGTCCCCTAGCTGAATAAGTCCTTAAACCCGACGTTCGCTCCTTCCCTTCCCCGCCTCTGATATTAAAGCCACCTTCCCATACCCTAACCCAATCGAGCACTGCAAACCTAAAGTTGAGTTACTGTCACTATTTAAAAGTTTAAGGTTGTTTTTAAAATATGAGGGGTATGGAGAAAGAGCGAATGTGAGCGGGGGTGGGGGGGGCGGGGGGGGGGTTGGTTTACTCCTCTGAGTTGGAACCAGCCTCAGGGTAGAGCGTCTGAGACCTGAATTGCAACGTCTGAGGATTTGGTGTATAACATCCCCAGAACTAATCTGATTAGGAAAAGTAAAGGAAAATAAACTCTCAACTGCATTTTCCTTGATTGTCTTTTATTCATAGCTAGGGCCCCTAGGACTGTTCATATTTTAATATGTAATTTTCTGTAGTCATTGACTGTCCACAGGGTAATGTTAAAACCCTTTGAAGATTAATTTACCAAGGACTGATGCCTTGTGGTAGAAATAGAATCTTACACTTTTAATTTCTAGCAAAACTAGAAAATAATCATTTTTAAAAGTTTTAGAAAAAAAACTGTGTTTATAGCACAGATTATGAAAATTAAGACAAATTGCTAAATGTGTCTAAGTATTGTTGAATTTTAAAAACGATGATAGGTCTTAAATCGTCAAACAAAACTATGATTTTATTCTTTAAGATTTGATAGAACAAAGGTCATTCACTTTTTCATAATTTATTTTGCATGTGATAAGGGCAAGGAAGTTAATATTATATTAATATAAGTTGGTAATTGTAGCAAGCTCCACTTAAAACTGCTTTTCCTGTTTAATTAAAACATTTGGAATCAAGCCCCAAATACGTTTGCTTTATAATTAGACCAACAATTTTATTTCCACACTTCTTCCGAAAGTTTTTTTGTTCAGTTTTTTAGTGAGGTGAATAAATACAGTATGTTTCAAAGGAAAATGATTGAAAATGTGAGGTTATTTACTAATTAGTTTGTAGAGTTTATAAAGGCAACAGAACATTGGATTAAAAAACCATAGTATTAAAGAACTTTGATTGAGTTATCAGGAGTTAGTATTACAGACCAAATTTCTACAATTTTTGCATATATGTGATCTGTGATTTGGGTATGAGATGAAGGAAAATATTTTTTTTTTTTTTTTGAGAAATACAAAGCCAAAGCATCTGAAAATGTTCTGAGTCAGCCTCTATAGCACATACTTTATAAAACCAGTATGGCTTGTGGAAAACAACGCTATGCTATTGCAAATGTTGAAAAGCAGATTGCTAGTTTCGGTATGACTTGCGAGAACTAGAGGAATTTAAAATAGGAATTCAACTGTGAGTTACTAACCAATTTGGATCATTCAGAATATTTTGTAATAAACTTAAACTATAGCAAGAAAGCATATTAACAAAACAGTTCTTCAATCTTATTTAGGGTCAAATACTAAACTAGTGATTTCACAGTAACATGTCATGGGGAAAATATAACATTTAGAATCCATGAGTACTTTTACTTGACCAAGAAGCAACCTAATCTTAGAATTTGATGGGACTACCATTTAAGAGGTAAATGGAGTATAGTGGTGTGAGAGATAAAAAATGATCATACTGTTAGAGTTAATCAAAATGATCAATAGACAGTAAATTGTGCATGGATGACAGGAACTGTATTTAGTTTTTCTCCTTCGGAAATCAAACTAACTCCTAAGGGCACAGTAATTCAAACAATGTTCAACAGTATTTCCAAGTCTACCTCTTACTGTGTAACAATGGTCAGACTTATTTTAAGAGGAGGCAGAAATTACCTAAAGTTCATGGGGAAATATTTTGTCCAAATGATTGTTTTAGCACACACATGGTAAAGCTCTACTGGCCTAATTTTCTGATTCTACTAGTCTCATATGATAAATTCTCTTCACTAGTTCAAGATCTTCTGGTAGAGTAATGCTCAAAGTATGTGGTCAGTTAGCCCCCAATGTCTGTGGGTGAAAGTGGTGGGGGTAGAAAGAATCCACCCCCAGGATTGGAGGTTTTTAAAAAATCCTTCCATGTATTTCCCCCCAGCTCAAGCCCTTTTTTGCTTATTCACCAACACAGTTAACAGTCAACATCTGTTCTAGGCAGATTTTAAGAATTGGTGGTTTATTTCAAGGCTCACATATCCATTTCTGCCCAAATACTGCTTAATTATGATGCTCAAAATTCTGTGACAAAATATATCCTATTGCCTTTAAATCTGTTGTAATCTATGAAAAGGTACCTGCAAATGGCATCACATTAAGCCTTACCAGTTATTTACATCCTACTATCATCGAATATTTCAGTACTTTTTTGAAAGTATGTTCTGACAGAGAGAGTGAAATATAAGGGTGTTGAAGATGGATACTGGAAGGCTGTGAAGGGGTTATACCTTAGGGAAAAACAGAAGCATTGGAGCCAAGAGGACAGATTTCACCACCTTCATAGTATTACTTAACTAGGCAATTTCTCCTTTCCCCACATCTCCATATCAAATGATACATATTGGCGAAAAAAAGTATCTTCTTTAAACCACTCTATCTTGATCTCCTTTGTTATAGTAGCTTAGTCCATACCCGAGCTTGTTTGATATTATATTATAGCACTTTTCAGAATTAGCCTGTATTGGAGATTTTTATATGTGTTTCTTTTACCCTCATTAAACTGTGAGCTTTAAGAGAGCAGAGACCTTGCCATTTTTATCTTTGTATCTCTTGTAATTTAGAGATTGGTGGAACAGACTTGTATATGTTTGTGGAATGTGATTTTACCCCTGGAAATAATATGATGGAAAAAAATTTTTTTTTCCTTTCTCCATTCAACCACTGATGGACGCATAGCCATTCATCTATGTTTGCTATTATAAATAATGATGCATGAACATGGAGGTGCAGATATCTTTTCAGCATAGTGATTTCATTTCCTTCAGGTATATACCCAGAAATGGAATTGCTGGCTCATATAGTAGTTCTATTTTTATTTTATTTTTTATACTGTTTCCATAGAGGCTGTACTAATTTACATTCCCACCAACAATATATAAGGGTTCCCTCTTCTCCATATCCTTGCCAGCTGGCATTTTTTTCTTACTCCAAGTTTAATCTTTTATCAGTTTGATTATGAAGGAATTTTGGGGAAACCATACAGAAGACTATTTGAAATGTGAATTTACATTCAGCAAAGCTAATGACAAATCTCACCTTATTATCTTGAGATATTAGCTGAGGATACTGTATACATGCTACGTTGGGGATGTATACATGAATAGGGTGTGTGATCAATAGTGAGAGAAACCTTTGTTGTTGGCAAAGGGGAACATGGAAAGGTTCAGTAGGAGAACCAGCAACCTCAGATACTTCTTCCTCTGCACTCTCCTTATAGTGTATTCAGCCTTCTTTGCTAGAGTGGAAACTGCTGGAGGGCAGGGATCATTTTTTCCATTTGTCTCCTCAGACTTAGTAAGAACATAGTATATAGTGAAAAGCTGATAAATACCTATTGAATGAAGAGTACCTTGGGGAGAATTTAAGTTGGGGCAAGTGGTCAACAATGTCAAGTACTATTAAAAGTCAAATAAGATAGGAAATAAAAAAGAGTCTGTTGGGCACATGAAAACAATGCTCAACATCACTAATCATCGGAGAAATGCAAATCAAAACCACAGTGAGATATCACCTCACACCTGTCAGAATGCCTGTCGTCAAAAAGACAACAAATAATAGATGTTGATAAGGATGTAGAGAAAAGGGAACCTTAGTACACTGTCGGAATGTAAACTGGTGTAGCCACTATAGAAATCAGTATGGAGGTTCCTCAAAAATTAAAACTACCATATGATCCAGCAATTCCACTCCAGGATATATATCTGAAGAAAACAAAAACACTAATATGAAAAGATACATACACCCTGATGTTCACAGAAGAATTATTTACAGTAGCCAAGATATGGAAGCAACCTAAGTGTTGGTCAACATATAAATGGATATAGAAGTTGTACATATTTTGGGTTGGCCAAAAAGTTCGTTCGGGATTTTCTGTATGATCTTACGGGAAAGACCTATCTATCCACCTATCTATCTATCTATCTAATCTATCTATCTATTTATCTATCTATCTATCATCTATAAAATAATTCATGGAGTCAAGACCAGCTGAAGGGATGGAGGGTAGGGACTTCAAAACTGCAAAAATCGAGGACTTGTTCCCTGCCTTCAAAGAGTACAATATTTATTTGGGAGAAATAGGGAGGCAAGATATATGAATAATTTAGTTCACCGGGAAAAAAGTGCAAAGTCACTCAGAACCAAGTACTGAATAATAAAATAGGGCTGGGGTGCCTAAAATTCACAGAAGCATTGGAGCAATGATTTGGGCTCAGTTGGTGAGAGGAGATGTAATGGAAGAATGAATGTTTTGAACTTGGCCTTAGAAGAGTGAAAGATTTTTTTGGGGGGAAAAGAAAGGGAAAGACTTTGTTTTCTTTCCCAAACCAGAAGTAGCATATATGGATTAAATTTTCCTTTGGTCTAGCAACATATTTATGTCCCGGAACTAGCTTTATAAATCTAATAGTTTTCCTCCCCTGGACCTACTGCTTGTTTGAGTTAAGCAGAAGATTTCTAACACAGCGTATTGGATGTGATTCCGTAGTACTTCCGAAGGATTTCTCCTAGGTGAGCTCCTAAAGGTGTTAGCCTTCTTCAGATCTCTAGCCCTTAGGAGAAAGCATGACTCAGAGTAGCTGGAGCTCAAAGAAAATTTATTGAATTGAATTCTCCCACTCAGCTCTTGGTATAGGTCTGTCCTTAGTCCTCTTCTGTATTCGGGTTAGTTTCCCCTGAAAGCCCTCATTTCTGTCTACACACTTCCATCCAGCTCTTTTCTGATCATGTTTTAGTCAGTCGTGTAACACGCCTCTCTCTCGATTGATTGGCAGCTGCAGAATCCTTAAGGACATACCTTCACAGGGAGAGTGCTTAGTTGGGATAAATCAATAAAAAACACAGAGATAGGTTTGTGGATGACAGAGCAACCTTTATGCACTGTTTCTGTCTGAAACAGGGTAGAGTTTTTCCAATCAAGGAAACTATTCATCTTTTCAGTATTTAAGGAGGGCTTTGGAAAGGTCGGATTTCACAGCTTCTGTGGAACTGGATTCAGTGGTGGGCTGCTCTGCTATGTGGCCACAAGGTGGCGCCAGAGCCCTGTTCAGTAAAAATGCACCGTTCAAGGGCCTCTGGCGCTGCTGCTTTCTGCTTACATTGTTTTAAGGACTTTCTCAAACTCACTGGAAAGAAAGATTCTGTACGTTCAGACTCACTTCTGTGTGTGTTCATCTTTCTGTCTATCTGTCTATCATCCATGCATTTACTTTTGTGTATATATGTCCTTGCATCTTTGTATAATATCCTTTTTATCTATGTTTACATCTGTACCTAATGTTTATTGAGTGTTTACAATATCAAGCATTTCACACAAATTATCTTCTCTTTATTGAGGTATAATTGTCATATAACATTATAGCAATTTCAGGTGTGCAACATAATGATTTGATATTTGTATATATTGCAAAATGATCACTACAATAAGTCTAGTTAACAACTGTCAAGTATAGTTACAAAATTTTTTTTCTTGTGATGAGAACTTTTACGATCTCTCCAGCAGTACATAATACAGTATTATTAACTCTAGTCACCATGCTGTACTTTATATTACCATGGATTATTTATTTCATAACTGGAAGTTTGTATTTTTAAATGCCCTTCATCCATTTTGGGTACTTCCTATCCCCCCACTTCTGGCAACCACCAATTTGATTTCTCCTATCTGTGAGCTCATTTTTTTTGTTTTTCATTTTTTGTTTTTTTTAGATTCCACATATAAAAGATCATTTGGTATTTGTCTTTGTCTGTCTGACTTATTTCACTTAGCTTAATGCCCTCAAGATCATCCATGTCACAAATGGCAAGATTTCATTCTGAGTAATGGCTGAGTAATATTCCATATGTATGTAGGTGTGTGTGTGTGTGTGTGTGTGTGTGTGTATTAGATTTTCTTCATCCATTCTTCTGTCAGTGGACACAGGTTGTTTCTGTATCTTGGCTTTTGTAGATAATGCTGCAATGAACATGGGGGTGCATATATCTTTTTGAATTAGTGCTTTCTTTTTCTTCAGATAAATACCCAGAAGTGGAATTTCTGGATTATACGGTAGTGCTGTTTTTAATTTTTTTGAGGAACATCCATACTTTCTTTCCATAGTAGTTGCACCAATTTATATTTCCACCAACAGTGCATGAGCATTCCCTTTTCTCTACATTCTCACCAACGCATATTTCTCGTTTTTTTGGTAATAGCCATTCTAACAGGTGTGAGGTGGTATAAATTATCTTATTTAATCCTTATAAAACCTTTGAAAATAGGTACTTTTATCATTTGCAAATGAGGTAACTGGGGCTTAGAAAGGATAAATATAAATAACCTGCTCAAGGACACAAAGCCTTTTTACCCTTTATATATAATGCTTCTCATAGGTTAACTTTCACAGCATCTTTGTGAGTTTAAAGTATATGCATAGAGAAATAAGAGCAGTTAAAGTGAATTGATTAGAAAGGGAAGAAAGCCCCTGTGCCCAGAATGTTTGTCTTTGGTTCCTGACCTGTTGATTATTAGTTTTCGTGAGTGTGGAGATCTTGTCCTTGATCAAGGTGGATGTATCACACCCCAACTCCCGATATGGCAGAAGCACAGCTGAGATCTATGAAAGTTACTGGAGTAAAGCAGCTTGAGCGATCACTCCCTTCCCAAAGCAGCCCCACTTCAACCTCAAGCGTTACGTAAAGGATTTGCTTGAGAATCATGAACAGCAGTCGTGAGCTGAGACATTCTGAGAAGATCGATTATTTCATCCTTTTACTCTTGTCACCGTGGCCAAGGACTTCATTCAAGGTGTTTAATGATTGTTCTATTACATGCACTAGAATATAATGGTCATAGGTAGAGGGAAGGAAAAACTAAGTCTCAGGCTCATGATCTGTAAAATGAGAAAATAATTTTACCTCTTTCATAAGGCAGTTGTCAGGATTAAATGAGATAATGAATGTCAAGTGTATGGCACAGTGAACATTACTCTTATTGCTGGAGAATAATGGATGGTAGTGTTGAATGAAGGTGGGGAATTGGCAGAAGGAGAAGAGAAAGGGCAACAAAAAGGAAGGAAGACAAAATACTGAGGGACTGAGCGGCAAAGGAGGGGAGGCCCTTAGTTGCATCCAGAGACTGAAAAATCTGTTAGTTCCTCAGTCCTGATTACCACCAGCCAGAAAGCCATAGGATTTCTGGCAGGAGACTTAGAGATCATCTAATGTAACCATGTTACAGGAAAGAAAAATGAGTTGTGGGACTTATTCAAGGTCAACTAGAGGCAGCTCCAGGACGAGAATCCAGGACTCCTGACTTTGGTTCTGGTGTTGTTTTACCACTGTTCACATTGCTTTAGGTTAATCAGGGTATTTGCAAGCATGAGACTGAGACAGTCCTTGTCTGTATATAGGGGCTTGCTTTAGAGCCTTGAGTTGCTGAAATACAATGTCATATGGAATTGAGAGAGGGCAAGGTATTATAACTTTAAATCAAAAGGACAACTTACATGGAGTCTTAGTTCTCCTTGGCATAGTATCCTCAAGTTCATGGTGCATTCAATGCATCTCTTCCTAGAAAGGCTACATGTAATGTGATATTTTCCTCATTATGAGAGAACTATGGCTCCTTTTATGTGTGACCTCTTTAAGATGCTTTCTATTATCTTTACTTATGATATAACCTAATAGAGACTTATTTTTCAGTAAGCTCCCAAATATGAATAGCAGTAACTTGATTTTATGGGCTAATATATTTTCAATAGAGTTATGCTTTCTGAGCTTTCCCTAGAGAAAATCTTACTTTTGTAGGTATATTAGCATCTATCTTTTACATACATGGCTACTGGACATAAGCAAGTAGAAAGTAGTTCATTGGATGGTTTCTGAAATTTTACAGGCTGCCAAGATGGAAGGATCCTTTCCTTTAAAATTACATTGAAAAATTTCATTTGTAGTCCCACACATAGAGTAGCTCTACCATTTTCTTGGTTCATTTTTAATGCTGCTAATGAGCTTGTTCATTTCACTATTCAAATAAATATCTTTAAAAAAATATTATCCCTCCCCTCCCACTCTCATATACACACATCAATATGGGTGAAGATAAAAATTGGAACTATGATAATGCTATTTCAAAACATTATATTTACTGTGGCTTCCCATGACAAAAGTGCATATTTATTGAATGAAATATAGAAGTTGTAGAACAGGAAGAAGGCACTAAGAATGAGTTTGGTTCTGGAAAATTTTCTCCACTCTTTGCTGATGGTCCCCTCCTTGCTGTTTTCTTTGTTCTGCTTTCATGGTCCTATAAGGACCCAGACTTTTTGTTGTTTGTTTGGTCTTGTGGCTCTGCCATTCCCGAGGGGCTTGGAATCCTCCTCTGGCATCTCTGAACCTGGCCAAAAGAGAGGGAGGGTCACCTTGGGAGGTTTTAACGGGCCAGGCCTAGAACTGGGATGCATCATTACATTTATAGCCTATTGGCCAAACTCAGTTACAGACTGTCACACCTATATGGAAGGCAAGCTGAGAAAAAAGTAGTCTAGCTTGTGCCCAGGAAGGTTTTGTGAGCATTCAAGAGACTTTTGTGATTGTTTGCTCTGCTGGCACTTAGGGTCTGTCTCATATTTCTGCTATGTATAGAATATATCACCCAAGGCAGACAACCCATCTGGTCACTGTATCCAGTTCCAAGTTTGATATTTCCAGTCCTTTTATGAGGACTTGTGAACTATTGACATGTGAACAAGGAAGAAAAGTTATCTGCTCTCCCTACCCACTTAGTGATGGTGGATCAGGGACAGGATAAACACAAAGAAAACTCTACTGGGAAAAGAAAAGGATGGGAGACTTACAGCAATCTTTGGTCCATAGATTCTGAAATTCTGTTAAGCAAGCATTCTAAAGGCTTTCTAACCTGGAGGTGGAAGAAATTCCTTGCTTGGCCCTGATTCTGCTTTCAGAGAGGAATTTCCTTGATCAGTGTTCCTCACAGCCCTGGGCTCTCCTTCTGGGAGGTTCTTTCTCATCCATTACCCTTTACGCTCACATCAGACACAGACTTTGGTGAGTATGCCTTTTCTGGGAGTGTGTGTATCTTCCATTGTCCCTCCTTCCTGAGGGCTGTGTTAAGACTTTTCCAAACCAGGCTTCTTTAAACCAGCCTCATGATTTCTTTGGCAATTCTGCCAAAATTTCGATAGTTTTCAATCTATTTATATACTTTCAGCAAGCTCCATGTGTTGGTTACCATGCACATAGATTTCCCCTACACATAATTCTTAAGTTTTCCCTGTATGTCTCTTCACTCTCATATCTCTCAACTTAGGGGTGGATGCTTTGAGTTAGGGCTTGGTGGGGAAGGTGGCACCCTTATTTTGATGTCTGCTGCAAGGCTGAATCACTTTGCCTAGCTGAAATGTCTTATTGGACTTTGTTGCTTAAGGTGTTTTAAAATCTCCTCTCTTCATATTTGGGGAAAGAAGAAACAGATTTTCTAACCCTGTAAAGCATTTTGACTCTGTTCATTCCCTTCTGTTATTGCTTGAAAACCAGACAAAGTTTTGCCTGAGCTAATCTCTTCCGTGTAATACTTCGCGGAAGGCCGGCAATAGTAGCCAGTATATAACACTTTCCAACCACTTTCCCTAGACCTACAGACTCGTAGGCAGTGGCCTGTCTTTCAAGTTATCCGACAGTGGTTTTATCAAATGTTTTGTCTGGCATTACAGGGGTCTCTAGCCTTCCAGACTCTCATGATTGTTTACTTGAACCCCATGTCAACCCCACATATTTTAGGTTTTTTGTTTTTGTTTTTGTTGTAAAAGCTCCCCACTTCAGAGTAATAGGTTCTGTGTAAGTTATTCTTTATCTTAATAAAGAACATTAGCTGTTATAACAAATTCCCAAATCATAATGATTTAATACTGTAAAACTTGACACTTTGCTCACCCAGAGTCTAATGTGATGTTCAGCCTATAGCTTTCTATATGGTTATTTAGGGAGCCAGGTTATTTATTTGTTTAGGTCAAAATTTATCCATCCAACACAGCCACATGGATACAGCTTTGTGTTTTCAGACAAGAGCCACTTGAGGAAAACCTGACCTTTCTCTCCCAACTCTTCCACTCAACCTGTGTCCTCATGTTGAGAAATAAAGGGACGTTCTCCAACATCGCCATCTTCTCTTCCCTACCCTTGAGGAGTTGAATGGGGAAAGCTGGCCTATAATCAGAGAAATTGCAATACCATGTGGGGAGGACAATAAAAGTGATGGGAACGAAGCCCTGGAGAGCAGAAGTGGGAGCACTGACTGCCTGAATGGCACTGCCTTCTCAGAATCCTTGCATTGGCTTCAAATGCAGACAATTCTAAAGCAAATTATTGCCATTCAAGAAAGAGACAGTTCAAGAGAAAACCAGGCTACCACATTGCACAAGTCCCCAGAACTTATTCACCTTTTAATTGTAAGTTTGTACCCTTTGACCAACTTCTCCCCATTTCCCCCATCCCCCAGCCTGCTAACCACCACTCTAGTTACTGGATCTAGGAGTTTGGCTTTTTTAGATTCCACCTGTAAGTGTTATTATCCGATATTTATCTTCCTCTGGTCTTATGTCCCTTTAGGAAGCCAGGTTAATTCAATTTTATGGCCTCGACATTTATGCTGGATCTGTTTCATCTGGTTGGCCAAAAGGGGAAAAACGTATGGGAGGTCTTAGTGAGAGAAACACATCATCCCACCCCCTGTTCTAATGGCTGGGATTCAGTCACACGGGTGTGCCTCTTTGTGAGCGAATGTAGCCTACCTGTGTTCCCAGAAGGAAAAGGAAACTGGCTTTGGTGAATGCGTAGCAACAATCGCCTCACCTTTTGTTTTACCTCATTTAGAGGCTAAACCTCCCGTCTTCTGCTAAGGTGGGAGAAGGGCAGTTTCCTGCCTGTCTGATTGGAGGTGAGATCTGTTTAATATATCCTTCACCTCATATAGTTACCTTTTTTTTTCTTTATGACGAGAACTTTAAGGTCTGCTTCCTTAACTACTTTCAAATAAACAATAGCGTGTTGTTGAGTATAGTCGCCATGCTGTACATTAGACCCCCCCCCCCACCTCCTCGTCCCTGGGAACCACTAACCTACTCTGTTTCTGTGAGTTCAGCTTTTTTAGATTCCACATATAAGTGAGATCATACTGTGTCTGTTTTTCTGTTTGACTTATTTCGCTTAGCAAAATGCTCTCAAGGTCCACCCATATTGTTATAAATGGCAGGATTTCCTTCCTTTTTATGGCTGAATAATAGTCCCTTGTATATATATATTATACACATATATATATGTACCATATTTTCTTTACACATCCATCAATGGACACTTGGGCTGTTTACATGTCTTGGTTATTGTAAATAATGCTGCAGTGAACATGGGAGTGCAGATATCTCTTCAAGATCGTGATTTTATTTCCTTCAGATATTTACCCAGAAGTGGAATTGCTGGATCAGATAGACTGGGCTTTGTAATCAGGTAGGTCGCTGGTTGTGCTCTGCTATTGGATGAGTTCACTGGCCAGGCTCTCTGGTCAGGCAGGACTTCCCAGCTGTATCCTGTAATTGGGTGAGGCTGGAGACTGTGCTCTTTGGTCAATTGGGCTGTGCTGCTGTCGAGGCTCTCTGGTCAGATGGGGCCACAGACTACGCTCTGTAACTGGGTGGGGTCACTGGCTGTGCTGTCTTCCTGGTGAAGCTTCTGGCTGTGTCAGCAATCAGGTAGGGCTGTAGGCTAGGCTCAACTGATGGGTGATGGTGTAGGCTGGGCTCTGAGGCCGCCCAGTATCACTGTTCAGGGTCCCTGGTTATGTGGGGCCAGAGGCTATGCTCAACATTTGGACAAGGCTGCTGGCTTGGTCCCCTGCCTGAATGGGACTGCGGGATGGGCTTCACGGCTGCCCAGTGTCTCTGGCTAGGCTTCATGCTCAGGTGGGACTGGGGGCTATACTCAGCAACTGGGGAGGGGCTGGGAATTTGCTTCCCTACCTGAGCAGGGCCATAGAATAGGCTTCAGGACAGGTGCAGCCCATAGGCTGGGGATCCAGGTCAAGCAGAATTGTCAATCAACTTCCCTTGGCCAGACAGGGCCACTAGTTCGGCTCTGCTGATGGATGGAGTTGCTGGCTAGGGTCTCTGCTCAGGGGCAGCTGCCAGAGGAATGTGGTCCTCCAGGGTCTGAGTGCTGGTTGCTGTGAGCCCCAGTGCCCTTCTCCGTCTCCATTGGATCCCCACTGGTCTAACCCTGCAGATGGTTGCAGTGATCCTTGTGAGGCGAGACCCAAGTGGGCCTCCTAAGAAGTGTTCCAAAATGCTGGGGCAGTGAGATATCCACCTTGCACTCTCTTTTGCCACTGGAGAGACCATAGGCCCAGGGGGGCCTCTTGGTGTGATGCTGTGCCGGCCTGGGGGAGGGGCAACGCGGTCGAGGTTAAACTGCACCTCTTACCCTGCTAATGTGGTCCTTGTTGACCTCTGTCACTCAGGGAGGTTCTTCAGCCTCACCCCCAGGTTCTGGGATTCTCCTGATGGTGTCTAGTCCATGCATAGTCAGTAGTTGGTCTTCTTGTGAGGGAGACTGAGGTTGGAAATGACCTATGTTGTCATCTTGATGTCACCTCCCCTGTTTCTTAAATAGACTTTCAATCAATACTCTTTACTCTAGGCTCCCATTCAACTCTTCTTCCAGAGGTACATGTTATCACCAATTTTGATTCTTTTGGGGATATTACAGTGATAATTAGTTTGTTTTCGGCTTGCTTTCTTTTTTTTTTAATAGATCTTTATTGGAGTATAATTCCTTCACAATATTGTGTTAGTTTCTGTTGTACATCAAAGTGAACCAGCCATATGCATACATATGTCCCCATATCCCCTCCCTCTTGAGCCTCCCTACCACCCTCCCTATCCAACGCCTCTATGTCATTGCGAAGCACTGAGCTGATCTCTCTCTGCTATGCAGCTGCTTCCCACTAGCTAACTATTTTACATTTGGTAGTGTATATATGTCATTGATACTCTCTCACTTCGTCCCAGCTTACCCTTCCCCCTCCCTATGTCTTCAAGTCCATTCTCTATGTCTACATCTTTATTCCTGCCCTGGAACTAGATTCCATATATATGCGTTAGCATACGGTATTTGTTTTTCTCTTTCTGACTTACTTCACTCTGTATGACAGACTCTAGGTCCATCCACCTCACTACAAATAACTCAATTTCACTTCTTCTTATGGCTGAGTAATATTCCACTGTATATATGTGCCACATCTTCTTTATCCATTCATCTGTTGATGGACACTTAGGTTGCTTCCATGTCCTGGCTACTGTAAATAGTGCTGCAATGAACATTGTGGTACATGTCTCTTTTGGAGTTATGGTTTTCTCAGGGTATATGCCCAGTAGGGGGATTGCTGGGTCGTATGGTAATTCTATTTTTAGTTTTTTAAGGAACCTCCATACTGTTCTCCATAGTGGCTGTATCAATTTACATTCCCACCAACAGTGCAGGAGGGTTCTCTTTTCACCACACCCTTTCCAGCATTTATTGTTTCTAGATTTTTTGATAATGGCTATTCTCACTGGTGTGAGGTGATACCTCATTGTGGTTTTGATTTGCATTTCTCTAATAATTAGTGATGTTGAGCATCTTTTCATGTGCCTCTTGGCCATCTGTATGTCTTCCTTGGTGAAATGTCTATTTAGGTCTTCCACCCATTTTTTAACTGGGTTGTTGTTTTTTTTTGATATTGAGCTCCATGGGCTATTTGTATATTTTGGAGATTAATCCCTTGTCTGTTATTTCATTTGCAAATATTTTCTCCCATTCTGAGTGTTGTCTTTTTGTCTTGTTTATGGTCTCCTTTGCTGTGCAAAAGCTTTGAAGTTTAATTAAGTCCCATTTGTTTATTTTTGTTTTTATTTCCATTACTCTAGGAGGTGGGTCAAAAAAGATCTTGCTATGGTTTATGTCAAAAAGTGTTTTTCCTATGTTTTCCTCTAAGAGTTTTATAGTGTCTGGTCTTACATTTAGGTCTTTATTCCATCTGGAGTTTATTTTTGTGTATGGTGTTAGGGAATGTTCTAATTTCATTCTTTTACATGTAGCTGTCCAGTTTTCTCAGCACCACTTATTGAAGAGACTGTCTTTTCTCCATTGTATATCCTTGCCTCCTTTGTTGTAAATTAGGTGACCATATGTGCGTGGGTTTATCTCTGGGCATTCTATCCTGTACCATTGATCTATATTTCTGTTTTTGTGCCAGTACCATACTGTCTTGATTACTGTAGCTTTGTGGTATAGTTTGAAGTCAGGGAGCCTGATTCTGCAACTCTGTTTTTCTTTCTCAAGATTGCTTTGGCTATTCGGGGTCTTTTGTGTTTCCATACGAATTGTAAAATTTTTTGTTCTAATTCCGTGAAGAATGCCATTGGTAGTTTGATAGGGACTGCATTGAATCTGTAGATTGCTTTGGGTAGTATAGTCATTTTCACAATATTGATTTTTCCAATCCAAGAACATGGTATATTTCTCCATCTGTTTATGTCATCTTTGATTTCTTTCATCAGTGTTTTATAGTTTTCTGAGTACAAGTCTTTTGCCTCTTTAGGCAGGTTTATTCCTAGGTATTTTATTCTCTTTGTTGTGACGGAAATGGGAGCGTTTCCTTAATTTCTCTTTCTGATCTTTTGTTGTTGGTGTATAGGAATGCCAGGGATTTCTGTGCATTAATTTTGTATCCTGCAACCTTACCAAATTCATTGATTAGTTCTTGTAGTTTTCTGGTGACATCTTTAGAATTTTCAAGTATAGTATCATGTCATCTGCAAACAGTGACAGTTTCACTTCTTCTTTTCCAATTTGTATTCCTTTTTTTTCTTTTTCTCCTCTGATTGACATGGCTAGGACTTCCAAAACTATGTTGAATAAGAGTGGCGAGAGTGGATATCCTTGTCTTGTTCCTGATCTTAGTGGAAATGCTTTCAGTTTTTCACCATTGAGTATGATGCTTGCTGTGAGTTTGTCATATATGGCCTTTATTATGTTGAGGTAGGTTCCCTCTATGCCCATTCTTTGGAGAGTTTTTATCATAAATAGGTGTTGAATTTTGTCAAAAGCTTTTTCTGCATCTATTGAAATGATCATATGGTTTTTATTCCTTAATTTGTTAATGTGGTGTATCACATTGATCGATTTGTGTATATTGAAGAATCCTTACATACGTGGGATAAATCCCACTTGATCATGGTGTATGATCCTTTTAATGTGTTGTTGGATTCTGTTTGCTAGTATTTTGTTCAGGATTTTTGCATCTATGTTCATCAGTGATATTGGTCTATAATTTTCTTTTTTGTGATATCTTTTCCTGGTTTTGGTATCATGGTGATGGTGGCTTCATAGAATGAATTTGGGAGTGTTTCTCCCTCAGCATTTTTTGAAAGAGTTTGAGAAGGATCGGTGTTAGCTCTTCTCTAAATATTTGATAGAACTCACTGGTCCTGGACTTTTATTTGTTGGAAGATTTTTAATTGCGGTTTCAATTTCATTGCTTGTGATAGGTCTGTTAACATTTTCTAATTCTTCCTGGTTCAGTCTTGGAAAATTGTACCTTTCCAAGAATTTGTCCATTCTTCGTGGTTGTCCATTTTATTGGCATATAGTTGTTGGTATAGTTGTTTGTCTCTTATAATCCTTTGTATTTCTGCAGTGTCAGTTATGATTTCTCCTTTTTCATTTCTAATTTTATTGATTTGCATCCTCTCCCTTTTCTTCTTGATGAGTCTGGCTAAGGGTTTATCAATTTTGTTTATCTTCTCAAAGAGCCAGCTTTTAGTTTTATTGATCTTTGCTATTGTTTTCTTCATTTCTATTTCATTTATTTCTGCTCTGATCTTTATGATTTCTTTCCTTCTACTTATTTTGGGTTTTCTTTGTTCTTCTTTTTCTAGTTGTTTTAAGTGTAGGGTTAGATTGTTTAGTTGAGGTTTTTCTTGTTTCTTGAGGTGAGATTGAATTGCTATAAACTTCCCTCTTAGAAATGCTTTTGCTACGTCCCATAGGTTTTGGGTCGTCATGTTTTCATTGTCATTTGTTTCTATATTTGTTTTTATTTCTTCTTTGATTTCTTTAGTGATCTCTTGGTTATTTAGTAGTGCACTGTTTAGCCTCCATGTGTTTGTGTTTTTTACACTTTTTTTCCTGTAACTGATTTCCAATCTCATAGCGTTGTGGTTAGAAAAGATGCTTGATACGATATCAATTTTCTTAAATTTTCCGAGGCTTGATTTGTGACCCAAGATGTGATCTATCCTGGGGAATGTTCCATGTGCATTTGAGAAGAAAGTGTATTCTGCCACTTTTGGGGGGAATGTTCTATAAATATCAATTAGATCTATCTGGTCTATTGTGTCATTTAAAGCTTGTGTTTCCTTATTTATTTTCATTTTGGATGATCTGTCCATTGGTGTAAGTGGGGTGTTAAAGTCCCCTACTATTATTGTGTTACTGTCAATTTCTCCTTTCATGGTTGTTAACATTTGCCTTATGTATTGAGGTGCTCCTATGTTGAGTGCATAAACGTTTATAATTTTTATATCTTCTTCTTGCATTGATCCCATGATCATTATATAGTGTTCCTCCTTATCTCTTTTAACAGTCTTTATTTTAATGTCTATTTTATCTGATATGAATATTGCTGCTCCAGCTTTCTTTTGATTTCCATTTGCATGGAATATCTTTTTCCATCCCTTCACTTTCAGTCTGTATGTGTCCCTAGGTCTGAAATGGGTCTCTTGTAGACAGCATATATATGGGTCTTGTTTTTGTATCCATTCAGCAAGCCTGTGTCTTTTGGTTGGGGCATTTAATCCATTTACATTCAAGGTTATCACTGATATGTATGTCCTATTACCATTTTCTTAATTGTTTTGGGTTTGTTTTTGTGGGTCTTTTTCTTTGCTTGTGTTTCCTGCCTAGAGAAGTTTCTTTAGCATTTGTTGTAAAGCTGGTTTGGTGGTGCTGAACTGTCTTAGCTTTTGCTTGTCTGAAAAGCTTTTGATTTCTCTACTGAATCTGAATGAGATCCTTGCTGGGTAGAGTAATCTTGGTTGTAGGTTTTTCTCTTTCATCACTTTAAGTATATCCTGCCACTCCCTTCTGGCCTGCAGAGTTTCTGCTGAAAAATCAGCAGATAACCCTATGGGGATTCCTTTGTATGTTATTTTTTGTCTTTCCCTTGCTGCTTTTAATATTTTTTCTTTGAATTTAATTTTTGTTAGTTTGATTAATATGTGTCTTGGTGTGTTTCTCCTAGGGTTTCTCCTATATGGGAGTCTCTGTGCTTCCTGGACTTGGGAGACTATTTCCTTTCCCATGTTAGGGAAATTTTCAACTATAATCTCTTCAAATATTTTGTCAGACCCTTTCTTTTTTTCTTCTTCTCCTGGGACCCCGTATAATTCGAATGTTGGTGCGTTTAGTGTTGTCCCAGAGGTCTCTGAGATTGTCTTCAATTCTTTTCATTCTTTTTTCTTTATTCTGCTCCTCAGCAGTTGTTTCCACCACTTTGTCTCCCAGCTCATTTATTCGTTCTTCTGCTTCAGTTATTCTTTTTTTTAAAAAATTAATTAATTAATTAATTAATTTTTGGCTGTGTTGGGTCTTCATTTCTGTGCGAGGGCTTTCTCTAGTTGCGGCAAGTGGGGGCCACTCTTCATCACGGTGCGCGGGCCTCTCACTATTGCTGCCTCTGTTGTTGCGGAGCACAGGCTCCAGATGCGCAGGCTCAGTAGTTGTGGCTCACGGGCCTAGTTGCTCCGCGGCATGTGGGATCTTCCCAGACCAGGGTTCGAACCCGTGTCCCCTGCATTGGCAGGCAGATTCTCAACCACTGCGCCACCAAGGAAGCCCAGTTATCTTGTTATTGATTCCTTCTAGTGAATTTTTCATTTTAGTTATTGTGTTGTTCATCTGTTTGTTTGTTCTTTAGTTCTTCTAGATCTTTGTTAAACATTTCTTGTATTTTCTCAATCTGTGCCTCCATTCTATTTCTGAGATTCTGAATCATCTTTACTATCATTACTCTGAATTCTTTTTCAGGTAGATTGCCTATTTCTTCTTTATCTGTGACATATTTATTTTGCCGTCTCTTTTTTTTTTTTTAATGAGTGGGATTGTGTTCCTGACTTACTGGTTGTTTGGCCTGAGGCTTCCAACATTGGAGTTTGTAGGCTGTTGGGTAGAGCTGGGTCTTGGTGCTGTGATGAGGACCTCCTTGAGACCTCACTCCGATGAATATTCCCCACGGTCTGAGGTTCTCTGTTAGTCCACTGGTTTGGACTCAGAGCTCCCACTGCAGGAGCTTTGGCCTGACCCCTGGCTTGTGAACCAAGATCCCACAAGCCATGTGGGGTGGCAAAAAAAAAAAGAAAGAAAAAAGAGAGAGAACAATAACAAAGTAAAAAATAAAATTAGACTAGGAAACTAACAGATATGTTAGAAAGAATACAAAAATAAAAATATAAATGAATCAACAACCAGAGGGTACAACAGTACCACAATAGTAGAAAAGAGGAGGAGGGAAAAGAAAAATGAAAAAAAAAATAGAAAAGAAAACGGAGGTGGGGGGAAGGCCTTGGCTGTGGAGGGCAGAGCCTAAGCAAGGACGAGATTTGGGTGGTGGGCAGGGCCTATGCTTAGGACCCACAGGGCTGGAAAAGGCCCTGGGGGCTGTGGGGGTGGGGCTTAGCCTCAAGGAACAGAAGGGGCCCAGGTGTGCCCCCCACCCCTGGTCTCAGAGGGCAAGGGACCTCCTCTGGGAGCCCAGCAGGCTTCCTGGGCTAGAGTGGGTGGGGCAATCACCCTCCTCTCCTCTCCTGCTCCTCTGATCCCAGTGGGCCCCGCCTGCCTGCCTCTCTGATCTCCCTGGACTCAGGGGCCCCAATCCTGTCTGGCCTCCACTTTTCCTCCCCCTTCAGTCCCCCCACATCCTACCAGTTCACTTGGGGGTTTCTCCCATCTCCTTGGGCATCAGGGTCCTCCACCAGCGGCTGGCAGGAACCCTAGTTGTGGGGAGATGCTAACTTGGCATCTTCCCACACTGCCGTGTTGACTCCGCCCCTGTTTTTGGCTTTCTTCAGCACCGACAGGATTTCGTTTTCTCAGATCTGATACATGATTTACAAAACATCCATCTGCTTTCCAGCTTCCAAAATTTTGTTGCTATTATGTACTCTTCCATTCTCCCTGTCATTGTGGGTTTGTGATTTATAATAAATTTCCTGTGAATTCATTTTAGTAAGCCTTTAGGAAAGAGCAGGAGTAAATATATGTGTTTCACCCACCATTTTGTTTTTTCCCATTGGCACTTTTCCTTTCATAATTTTCTGGGATATCACTTTCTATCTTTAGAGGGAATGGTTGAATACATTTTGATAGGTTAATAGCATAGATATACATCCAATAAAAAGTATGTTAACTTCTTTCCATGCAACTTGGAGTGATTTCTGATGTATTGTGTTAGAGAAAAACCAGAGTTGGTCAGTAGTTAAAGCAGTAAAAACAGATTTTATTCAGGAACGATTGCAGTAGGGGAAAGGAGACCTCAGTAAAGAAATGGGCTCAATTCCAAATACAGCATGAACAAATGGGGATTTATAGCCAAGGAGCAGGGTGGGGGTTAATGGATGGAAAATTACTAAGGGGAAACATTAGGGGTAAGGGGGTGCGTTCTGGCTGAACCAACTTGATAGGATTCTTGCTGAAGGTAGGCCAGGGTGGTCAGATATTGGAGATGGGGGTCGAGGAATGTGATCAGATATTACAGTGATCACATATCAAGTGTGTGTATGTGCTCTAAGCTGGCTGAGCAGGATTCTTGCTAAAACTGGGTGATGGAGGTCCAACAGGACAGACCCTGAAGCTCAAGGTAAAAGTCTCTTTGAGAAGAGGGCTTAGAGAAGCCTAACCAAAGTTTGGTCAAGGAAAGAGTCTTTGTCAACTTTTATATTACTAAATGAAGGGGTGTGTTTGTGTATGTGTGTGTGTGTGTGTGTGTGTGTGTGTGTGAAACATACGATTATATGACGCAGAAAAGGATTTTAACATTGGTTACCTGGCTGAAGAAAGTTTGTAAATGTTGCTTACCTGGTTGGGGAAATGAAGCACGTATTTGGGAGGAGAAAACCATTTAAAGAAAGGAATGCACAAAAATAGCATGTCACATTATTCCATTTATTTAAAATTTATAGTATACGCAGCTATATGTCTAAAGACACACTTGAAAGAATGCTTAAAATATATTAATTGTGGTGTGGCAGATAAGAGACCAAGAATTTCTTGACACCCCTCCCATCAAGATGTGGACATCTATGAACCCTCCCCTTGGATCCGGACAGGCTCTATGATTGCTTTGACCAACAGAACAAAGTAGAATTAAAGTTCCAGCAGTTTCCAGGGTTAGGGTGAAAGAGAGTGGCAGCTTCTGCTTTCTTCTTTTGGAACACTTCCTCTTGGAATCCTAAGCCAGCATGTAAGAAGTCTGACAACCCCGATGCCCTAAAGGAGGAGGTGCCATGTGGAAAGAGAGGTCAAGGTGCCAGACGTGTGAGTGAAGAAGCCATCCTGGAAGTGCAAATATATCCAAAGACATACTTGAAAGAGTACTTAATAAGATGTTAATTATATCATCTCTCCACGCTGGGATTTAAGATGATTGACTTTCTTGCTCATGCTTTCAAAAGAGGTTGTATAGTATAAAAATTGAAAACATTTATTCTGGAGCCAGACTACTTGGGTTCCAGTACCACGTCTGTCACTCACTAACTATTTGATCTGGGGCAAGTTAACCCAGTTTATGTACCTAAATTTTCTCATCTATAAAATGGGGATAATAATAGTACCTGCCTGATGAGATTGTCGTGAGGATTAAATGGACTAATTTAATCCTAGAGAACTTAGAATTCATGTAATGAACTGTCATTAGCAATAACTGTGTTGTTCAAATTATTTTCAAGAAGCCTGTGAAAAAAAAGATACCAATGTGGATATATACGCATACCTCAGAGATATTGCAGGTTCAGTTCTAGACCACCACAATAAAATGAATATCATGATAAAGCAAGTCCCACAAATTTTTTGGTTTCCCAGTGCATATAAAAGTTGTGTAGTCCATAAATACTGTAGTCCATTAAGTGTGCAATAGCATTATGTCAAAAAAAGCAATGGGCATACAAGGATTAAAAAATACTTTATTGTTGAAAAATGCTAACTACCATCTGAGCCTTCAACAAGTCATTATCTTTTTGTAATAGTAACATCAAAGGTCGTTCATCACAGATCAGTAATAATAGAAATGAAAAAGTTTGAGATATTGTGAGAATTACCGAAATGTGACACAGAGACATGAAGTAAGCAACTGCTGTTGGAAAAAATGGCACTGATGGACTTGCTCGATTCAGGGTTGCCGCAAACCTTTAATTTGTAAAAAATGCAATATTTGCAAAGATCAATAAAGTGAAGTGCAATAAAGTGAGGTGTGCCTGTACACTTTTCATTCTTGTACAAGAATGCTTGCAAAATTAGAAAGAAAACAATAAATGTCATTAAAAAAAAAAGTTCTTCAAGAAGTTAGGAGAGCTCTCCAGTTCCCGTAATTTATGTCTGTTGGAAGGCTATAGAGTTTAAGAACTCTTTGGTTAGATCCCATCTCACCAAAGTTTTAACTTTAGTTTCTAGGGAAATATTTTTATGAAATGGAATTTAAAACAGTAAAGGAAATTTATGAGAAATTTAGAATTCCCTCCATGGCTCCATGTAAAGTAAAGCATTATCTGTAGATTTATTTCCTTAAAGATGTGTCAGTGCAAGTAAACTAAGTGGAAAGGAAATTCTCCTGATGATACAGGCCAATAAAACCCACTCAATGTATTTTGGATTTGAATTATGCACACTGACTTTTTACATTTATTTAAATGCATTTGTTAGCTGCACTACAATCTTCACTGGCTGTATTGAAATGCCCAAATTATGTGCTAATACAGTGCATGTGACCTAGTTCACAGAAATCGTTAATCTACAGATGGATTTTTCTCCATGATATTTTAATGTCAGAGGGTAAACTATGTTGTTTTATCTTCTTGTCTTAAGAAGTTTAATCTTAGTAAGTGTGGGTCTAGATGGAGGATGACAGGAATATTGGAAACAAATTCAATTTCCTCTTTCCTAAACTAGCTTCAAATAATCTGTGGTGATTCTGGGTCATCATTTAATTCAAATGGGAAATAAATTTGAGTGTCTATTCTGTGTAAAGCATTCTGTAGAATTTAATGGAAGATTTAAAGATTCAAGAGGATTTTAAGCCTAGTTTTGGAGGCAAATTATATGTAATTATACAAGGCAGTATAAGAGCTATATTATTTTATTTAATATGTATGTTTATGATCTAATTCTGAAAAGAAAATTTCAGGAGTCAAAGTCTGTAATAGAATCAAACTCCACAGTATTGTGGGATCAATCCTAGAGAATGAAATTAATTTTATTCAGGAGGATTAGGAAAGATATTTTAGGTGAGTCTTAAGGATAGCCAGGGTTTTGATTAATAGAACAGGGACCATGTAAACAAAACTGTGCAAGTATCTAACATAGTTAGTCAATGGCATAGAGTCTGTTTGGGCTACAACATATGAAGACAGATAATGCGGCTCCAAGTATGATAGACCTCTGGGAACTCACATATTTAAAGGCTTGGCCCTAGGTTTTCAGATATACCCAAAGATTAGCTTAGATCAGCAGTCTTCAAATTGTCTTATTTAGAAAGCTAGTTCAGCAAAGTGTTTAGAGATATTCCAAGGAAAAAAGGGTTCCATGATTAAGGAAGTTTTGGAAATCCTAGGCCAAAACAATCTGGACAATATTCTTTATTGCAGAACTTTTCAGAGCCTTTACTATGCTAGTATACAGAGTTAAACTACCAATGTGAGTTCTTGGCTTGGCATTTTAGGTGTTTTGGAAACATTGGTTTACTTCCCTTTAAATTCTGACTATAATCTAAGTTCCTTTTAAGCAATGACATCAAACGCTTTGTTTCTTCCTTCCTTCTTTCTTTTTTCTCTTTCTCTCCTCCCTTCCTTATTCCCTTTCTCTTTACTTAATTTTTCTTCTTTTTTTTTCTCTTTCAAGAAATTTATATTAAATTATAATTTGAAAAACATCTGTGACCACAGTGCTGTGTTAATTTAAAAACAAAATCTTTTGTGCACCTCTTTAAGAAATTGATTCTAAAAATACAGATGAAAATAAGTATTCTCCCCTGTTTTAACACTACCATCCTTCTGGCAGTGGAACATGGCTTCCCTTATATTCTTGATTTAACAATAATTCTTTCTAATTGGGGAAGGATAGCTTTATAATTTTTTTTTTTTTTTCAGTTTTAACCTAGAATGCAGTTTCTGAGTGATGAGGAAAAAAATGGGATAATTGTCTGCCAGCCAGATCAGCTGCATCACTCTGCAGGTCAATGGGTGATATGTCTTAGCCAAACACTCTAAAAATAATTTTTTTAGTTGCTATCAGCCTTGCTATATGCCATGCACTGGAAATTAAGTATTTTTCTTCATTGTCATTCAACTCACATAAGAGGTAGAACTAGAATTAGAACCCAGGAATTTCTGATTTCAAAACCACTACGTTTTGTCGCCTGCTGCTATGCAAATTAGAACTTCTCAGTAAAATCACCAAAGGAAGGCTACTATCCTTTATGTTTATTCTGATAAACGGCACAGTCCAAGAACTACGTGGCAGACTCCCATCCAGCATTTTAAAGTCATTTCTTTGGTAGTGATGACAATTAACATACAGACAACAAACAAACAAGCAAACAGAAAACATAGAAACAAAACAAAGTAATGGAAAATATTGTAAATAAATAAATCATATCTTTTGAGATCCAACAATAATGACATCATTTTGTGTATGAAGGACAGAGATATAACACCATAAACTTTTGTGGGGGGCAGAATTTGCCACCTCAAAATGTCTCTTTGTCATGTGGATTATTTCAAGCTGAAAACAATCAAGGTCCAAAAGACTCAGGAAGAAACTTCAACCTTCCCCCTAACTGCATAAAGAATGAAGATAGGGGCCCTGTCCCAGGAAGGGAGCCATCACCACAGATAACTGTAGTATAAACTAGGTATGTAGACAGGGAGGAACTTAGCTAAATCTGTTTGTTAAAACTCCTCTCTGGGGCTTCCCTGGTGGCACAGTGGTTAATAATCCACCTGCCAATGCAGGGGATACATGTTCGATCCCTGGTCTGGGAAGATCCCACATGCCGTGGAGCAACTAAGCCCACGTGCCACAACTACTGAAGCCCGCGCACCTAGAGCCTGTGCTCCGCAATAAGAGAAGCCACCGCAAAGAGAAGCCCGCACACTGCAATGAAGACTCAATGCAACCAAAGAAAAAAAGAAAAAAAGAGTAGCCCCGCTTGCTGCAACTAGAGAAAACCCAAGTGCAGCAACAAAGACCCAACGCAGCCCAAAATAAATAAATTAATAAAATAAATTAAAAACAAAAACACCTCCTCTCTGTGTCCCATTGTGTCTGTGTGGCCCAGCAAACATCCGTTTACTGAACATTTGCTTCTCCCTCTCCATGTCAGTGGCCTTCCTCCCCTTCCAAGTCCCAAACCACTACCTCCAACATCCTCTTTTGTCTTTAGCTAAAGATGGTATTTAAGGAGGTTTCAGCTATTTTGGTGAGTTGAGTTTTTCCTGGGTCTCTCCCATGTATTCATGTTATTAAACTCTCGTTTGATTTTCTCCTGTTAATCTGTCTCATGTCAATTTAATTTAGACCAGCCAGAAGAACCTAGAAAGGGCAGAGGAAACTCTCTTCCTCCCCAACACTTTAAATTTCACATTTAAATTAAAAACAACAGAACAAGCAAACAAACAAAAACCCTTTTCAGATTACTATACCCTGCAAAAAATTTAGGGGAGTAAATTATTTATTGACTGTGGCTAATTTAAAGACTATTGGTAGAGAACATTATGAAATTTAGAAGATTGTTTTCGGAAAAGAATATTGTAAAGTTCTAATTAAGTATAAAATAGCAAAATTAGAAATGAGTAACATTCATTTGTGAGAGGAAAAGAATGCACGAGATATAAAGTAGTGTAACACAGAAGAAAAATCTTTAACTGGAACAATGGAAGGCATAAAATCTTCTTTGATGAAAGTTCAGTGGAGGCTCCTGAGTGCACCCAGCTTGTACCAGGACTGGAGGAGTAGAGAATCAGCTGACGTGTGAAATTGGTTTTTTAAAAATGTGGAAATGCTTGAGGTTGACATTTGTTAAAACCTATTCCACTACAATGCTATAATTTTTAATAAATACACAAGAAACCAAAATGTCAAAAGATGAACCAACTTCTCTTTTGGAGCTCTGCTATTCTCACCCCTACTGTGACTCTTTCATTTGGAAATTATTCACAACAAAAGGGCAAGTCTCTCATTTTTGTGGCCATAAGGGGATAAGAGAGAAGCTATTTGAATTGTAAAAGTCCTTTTTCAAAATGCTTACTTTATAATAAAAATGGCACTTTAATCTGAAGAACAATTCTTTTTCACATTTGCTACCTAATGCACTACACAATTTCAGTTGATCATCTTGATGACTTTAATTATTAAATATGAAATAAATCTCCCTCTTCTCCATTAGGCTATTTAACTTTAATTTTCATAATGAAATGGAGTAGGAAAGGTCAAGGCCTCCCCTCCTAAAACCCAAGTAAAAAATTTCATTCACCTTTTAGGCAAGAATGTCTTTAACAAAACATCAGGTTACATAGTTGCTCAAGGAAATAGGTTCTAGGGGGCAGCATAGGACCTAAGGCCCTCTGGAAAGGTTTTCCAAGAATTAAATATTTTCCGCTCTGACTCTTTTTTATTTCGCTTATCCCTCTCCCTGGAAAATACTGGCCCTCCAGACCCTGAGGTGACACTTTGCTGCTGGGCTGTAAGGGTGACATAATCCTACCATGTGGTCTTGAAGTGTACTATGCATATGTGGGGAGATGTGGTGGGGGAGAAAAAAGAATTTTCCCGCTACCCTTCTAGGTCCTTGGCTGAGACCTTCCTCTGCCCCATGTAATAAAAGACAGATTAACAGGAGAAAAACACAGACATTTAATAACATGTATTCCTCTTGTATACAAAGGAGATACCCAGGAAAACTGAGGAACGCCCCCCCCCCCCCAAAATGGCCCAAGCCATCACCTTAAATGCCATTTGCAGCTGAAAGCAAAAGATGTTGGGTGAGGGAGAGCCAGGTTTTCAGACAAAGCACAGTAAACAAGGGTATGCTTACTATGCAGATTTAAGTTGCCTTCTCCAGTGATAAGAGTATCTGTAGATTTAGTCATCCTCCTCTTCCTGGTACTGAGAAGGAAACACCTTTATGAATGGAGATTCCCCTTATAAATGTAAATTTCTCTTACCAAAGGGTAACTTTTACTTGGTTTTCAGAGCTTATCTCTTTTCTGCTGTTTTTTTGTTTTTTTAAAAAAATAATCAGCCTAAAATAATCCTTATGCACATTTTGGGGTGTCAAATTCTGCTCTCCTTCAAGGTCATCAGAGAGTAGATCCTTCCTCAGGGTCACATGTATCACTAAAATGGTAACATTTAAAAAATTAGTATGTGCAATAAAATGGAAAAGGTTCTTTGTTATTTAAGAACTTCAGAGATCCATATAAAGCAGTAGTTCTCAAACTTTCAAAGTGTGCATCAGAATCACATGAAGGGTTTGTTAAAACAGGTCTCTGAACTCCAATCCCAGAATTTCTGATTCGTTGAGAGTGGGCTGGGGAGGAGACTGCATTTCTAACAGATTCCCAGGGGGCTCCTGCTGCTGGTCTGGGTACCACACTTCCAGAGTCCTAATAAGTGAACTGTCATTACCCAAAAACTGGGTTTGCCTCTTGGTGGGTGTTGAGCCACAAGACACAACCAAGCCAAAGAGCAGGAGAAGGAAGGATTTATTACTTGCAGAAAGCAAGGAGAAGCCCAGGGATGTTTCCCAAAGCAGTGTCTCTTTGAATAACAAAATTGGGGAAGTTTCAACCTAAGGGTTGATGAATACTCACAACCACCCTTAGGTTAAAGGGGCAAGTGTGTATGCATATTCATGAAGGGGCCGGCCTATTCTTCTTCAGGGCAAGCATTGTGGCCAGGCTTAGGCCTATAATGGCTTCTCTGATGTCAAGAAAGCCATGTCTGGTTCTCTTCCTCCAGGGGCTCCCTACCCTGTCTGCCTACACTGTGACTCATTTATGTGCTTTAAGTGGGTTTCAAGTGAGCTGAAATACAGACTACCTCATCTTTGTGATAGCAAGTGGCTTGTAGAAGGGACAGAGCTATAGGCCTGTTGCCTCTGGCTGAGATCAGTTTTGTCTGTGTATCCCATTGTGCCGTAGAAATATTATTACTTTCTAAATGTGCCATGACATGAAAAAGTTGGGGGTGTACTCAATTCTACAGAACTTTGTTTCCAGTAACTTAATTCTATTGGGAAAAAACCTCAGTAGGCATAACTTGTCTTTAGAATAGAATATTTAAAATGAGGTAAGGAATCCTGGAATCATGTCCCAAACACTTTACAAGGAAGGAGAGAAAGAAATCAGAATATTTGTTGAGCAAGTTCTTTGTGGCAGGCACGTGCCAGGTACTTAATATGTTATTACATTTAGTTCTCACCACAACCTAATGAGATAGGTATTATTTCAGTCTTTTACTTCACCTAACCAAGATTTAGAATACATAAGTAATTTGCTCAAGGTCACAGAGCTGGTAAGTGAAACCAGAGGGAAAGCCAATATCTCTGACTTGAAGTTCCAAGCTATATCACATGGTCTCAGTGATGAAGCAAATGGAGAGGCCCTTTCTTTATATCATCTGAAATTGGATCAGCTTCAGAAAAAGTTAAGCCAGATTGAGGTTATATCTAAGTTCCCAATGAAAAGACAACAAAGGAAAGTATTGGTTTACTGGCTTCCCCCATTTAGATACTTCAGGTTTGCAGGGGATTATCTAGGTAGAAGTTTTAAACATGTGATTACCAGGCCTCTTTGTGTGTGTTCTGTATGTGTTTTCTTTCTGATGTTCAGCTGCCGCTGACGCCTGTAGTGTGTCATACTTTCTGCCTGTCTTATGCAGGCACAGTGAAGTGATGAGTTGGGGCAGTTATGAAACAGGAGGGAAGGAGGCAGGGCACAACCTTTGAAAGAATGGCATAGCCCGAGGACATGACATAAACTGATTAGAACCAAATGGGTTCAAGATGGCGGACAAGTCGACTTCCACTAGACCTTGAGCTTCAGTATATGCTCACTGTAACACATCAGCAAGCTAGATGACACATCCACAGGCACCATGACAGTTCCAAGACCGACCATAAGGATCAAAAAGTGGGTGGTGGCCCAATTCCTGGAAATCCCTGCTCCTTCCTGAAATAGCTGGAATACTCCTCCCACTCATTAGCCTATGAAATTACCCAACCCTATAAAAACTGACAACCCCATACCCTGGTGCCTTTCTCACCTTCTGAGATGGCCCACACTCTGTCTGTGGAGCGTGTTTCTCTCTAAATAAATCCACTTTTTGGGCTTCCCTGGTGGTGCAGTGGTTAAGAATATGCCTGCCAATTCAGGGGACACGGGTTCGAGCCCTGGGCCGGGAAGATCCCACATGCCGCAGAGCAACTAAGCCTGTGTGCCACAGCTACTGAGCCCGCAAGCCACAACTACTGAAACCCATGCCCCTAGAGCCTGTGCTCCTCAACAAGAGAAGCCACTGCAATGAGAAGCCCACACACTGCAACGAAGAGTAGCCCCCACTCGCCACAACTAGAGAAAGCCTGAGTGCAGCAACGAAGACCCAACGCAGCCAAAAATAAATAAATAAAATAAATAAATTTATAAAAAAAAAAAAAATCCACTTCTTACCTATCACTTTGTCTCTCACTGAATTCTTTCTGTGATGAGACATCAAGAACCTGAGCTTCATTAAGTCCTGAAACCAGGTGTGTGATCTCAGTTGGAAGACTGTGGGTTTTGGCCAGGTTCGAGTCCCAGCCACGTGGGTTCAAGTCCCAATCTTAGGTGCAAGGTTTCAGTTATACTATAGTGGGTTTGAGGACCCAAGTTTTTCTGGGTAGATTGCCTCTGTCCTCTGCATCACTTTGTGGAGACTCATTCTAGGGACCCTTGTCTGGAAGCCATCTCTCATCGCCACTGTGGCTAGTCTTCTCTGGGTTTAGACTCGTCCAACCTTTCATTCTTGCCTACCTTGTTTTTGGACCACATAATTTCTAGCTCATAACACTCTTTACATTTAATTTGCATTCCCATTTTACTTGAGCTTCAACTTATCACTTATAATGTTCAAAAGGCTCATTAATTTCTTTTATTGTGGCTCCCCTCTCATTTATTTCCTGTTTGAAACGTGCCCCATTCACAATGGGGTGCCTAAGTGTTTTAACTGGATGCTTTATTAATTACTTTTGCTGATTTTCTTCAATTACTTTAATTAGTGCTGTGCTGTATTATTTTTATCTCTTGACTTATCAAATTAAAAGTTCACCTTTTGATATATTGAATATGTACGCAGAGAAGGAAATCACTTGAGTGGAATTAAGGCTTGTAGCTGGGAAATTTACTGTGATTAAAAACATGCAGGACCTTAAAGGGCTGCCATTTGATAAAAGGTGAAAGACTCACATCCAGAGAGATTAACAGATTGGCTAGTAGCACTGCTATTGGAAACATAAATCATCCAGACCTGGGTTTGAAACCTGGATTTTAATGACCAGTTCTGTGATCTCGGGCAACTCACTTGATGGTTTTGAACATGTTTCTTCATCTAAAATGTGGGGATAGTAATAATGCAGGGTCGTTGGAATGATAACTAAAGCATTGGCATCAGTATAGTGTTTGGTACACATTAGACTTTTAATAAATAGTAGCTATTATTATGATTGCTAGCCATGATTCAATTCTGTGAAAATGTATTTCTCTCTTACTGTCCTTTAATTTACATAACTTCTAGATTCATGGTGATAAAGTATAATTTTCAAAAGCCTAAAATTATGATGCTCATAGAAATATAAAATGAACACCTGCCAAAGATTTAAATTAACTCTTTAATGAGGCAACAAATAATAATCAGTATAGAGGCTGCAAAGAACAAAGAGTTTTATTTGGGGTCTTAGGAATTGCAGTTTGGGAGACAGATTCAGGTAAAACTAAAAGAGTGTTCTGGGGAAGAGAAAGAGTCAGGAGCTTATAAAGGCAAAAGCTACAAGGTTGTTAATGTTGTCTAGTAAGAATTTTGACTGGCTCTGATGCAAAAAAGAAATATTTGTCCTTGAGAGATAGGCTGTCATGAGTGATTTAGGGCAAGGGTCTGATGAGTATCTTGAGTTTCTGGAACATTGTGCAGAGGTTCTGGATGCCTGTGTTAAGACAATACGTGGTCAAAAGTTCAGATTCCATCCTGGCTGAGGTGTCCATAGTCCCATTTCCTCAGTGGCCTCCTGCTCTGTTTTAGAGGGCTCGCCTAGCAATACTGACTCCATTTTGGTTTTCCTTTCACAGAGGGAATCAGTGACATGTTAAAACTGATTCAAAGAGAATTTTATTTGCAGAAATTTATATTCTATTAGTCAAAATTTATTTGCATTTCTAGGAAAAAGAATAATTTGAATTACTACAGGCTGGAAACATTTATATTACTTTTCAGTTTTCTACAAGTTAACTTCTATCTCTGAAAAGTTTTAAAAATAGTCTACTCAATCAAAGGCAATCAAAGGTTCACATCCCCATGGGATCAGACAGATTCTCCCCCTGGAGAATCTACTAGACAAATGACCAACATTCCACTGGAAGGACACCCAGTAATCTCTTTTACTGTTTTTCCAAGTCTGGGCAATTTGTCTGATAGTCTCACCCTTCCCCACTTGTGATCATAAATTATTTTGATCACATAAAATGTGGTCTCATTAGGTTTTGCCTGATTATTGACATAGGGTGCTGGAAGACTATTACTTATCCATATGGGCCTTGTTGAGTTTGCTTTGTCCATTTAGATCCTGTAAATATTATAAAACTACAGAGGCCACAGAAGTCACTTTGATTTAGAAGTTTTTATAATGGATCTTAGATTGGACTTTTGAAAGGATCTGTTATTTTTTATTCTAACCCAGGATGAGGAAACAAAGTCCAAGAAACTCTCCATCAGATTTCACCTAGAGGACTGTAAGGGAGGGAAATAAAAAAAAAAAACCCTTCTGAGGTTCTTGGTGAGACCTTCCTGCAATAAAAGGCAGATTAATTGGAGAAAAACAGAAGTTTAATAACATGTACCTCCTGTGTAGGTGGGACAGTCCCAGGAAAACTGAGTAACTCCCCAAAATGGCCCAAGCTATCACCTTAAATACCATTTTCAGCTAAAGACAAAAGAAGATGTTGGGGGCAGGAGGAAAGGGGAACCAGGTATAGGAGGTTGTCAGGCAAAGTAAACAAGCATATGGGGTTGTTATGCAGATTTAAGTTGCTGCCTTTTCCATTGATAACAGACACCCTTACAAATGGAGATTTCCATTATAAATGTAAATTTCTCTCACAAAAGGTTAACTTCTACTTGGTTTTCAGAGCTTCTCCTGTGTCTGTTGTTTCTTAAAAATAACCAACCTAAAATAATCCTTATGCCAAAGAGGCATATTTTGCGGTGACGGATTCTGCTTCCTTTCAGTACCTATAAATTTGAGTGAATTTCTTCTTTAGGTCTCCAAAATTTGCTAAGGTTCCTAGCTTGCCAGGAAGTGACCTTCCTTTCCCCCTCTGAGGCCAGTTTTCCTGGGAGGACTTTGTAGATGTTAGATCATATATAAAACCAAACGTTTGTGGTTAACCTGGGGTACAATTAAAGAGAAAAGCCTGCATTCTTAAAGCGTCTCTCACAAAAGGAAACCACAGGTCATCATATTAGAGCTCTGTGAGATTTAGCAGTCATATACTTGGTGTTTAAGAAGCACCTGGGGCTTTGTTAAACACATAGATTCCTGGGCCTTATGCCTATGGATCCTGATTTTGTAGATCTGGGGTGGAGCCAGGAGTCTGCATTTTAACAAGCACCCAGGTGATTGGAGAGAGTAGTCTGTACACCACACCTTGTAAAATACTGCCCCAGGCCAACCTCCTGCTTTTAGGCATGAAGAAGACACTTCAGCCAGAAGTTCTGAAGTGACCTGTTGGGCATCACACTGCCGTTATGGACTTTACCTCCCTCTAAGCCTCGGTTCCTTACTCAGTAAAGCAGGAGTAATAGTCTTTTCTATTTCCAAGGGTTATTGGGAGAATTACATATGATAGTACATGTAAAGCACTTTGCATAATGCCTAATAGATAATAGGTTCAGGTTAATGCTTAAGTACTATTGTCAGCTTATTGTTATTATTTATGGTAAATTATTTCCCTACTTGAACTGTATTTACCTCTAAAGCTTCCCAAAGGCACTAGGGCCATTTAGCATCAACTGGCAAGGTGTCTCTGGGGAGCTAGAGCAATTCTCCAGAGCTGTACAGAGAGAGCCCCTTCCTCAACTTCAGCCTCATGCCTCCTCCTGCCGCTGTGGCCCCTGGTGACTGAAAGAGGACTAACTGACCCCAAGTTAAGGCCGTCCAGATGGGAGCTTTTCCTTTGTCCTGTAGTGGCTGTGAGGAAGGCGGTCTGTTGTAGACACAACGACTTGTTGGATTAGATGGTAAGCAGACAAATCAGTTGTTGGGTGAAATGCTGATGAAAGTTCAGTAACAAAAACTTGTTGAGCACATAAAAAAATATCACTGCATTATAGATGGTTAGTGACGAAAAGAACCACAGCAAACATCTTGTTCAGCACCCTCCCCTCCTCAGTTAATCAGCAAGAAAAGTACTGGTTGGAGACAGAGCCAGGATGAGAGCCTAGTTAATTCCCTTCCTGACCAGAAATAAACAAACACATAGTACCTGCCTTATAGTACTAACAAGAGGGCTTCACAGCTCAGTCAGATTTTTTTTTTTAACATCTTTATTGGAGTATAATTGCTTTACAATGGTGTGTTAGTTTCTGCTTTATAACAAAGTGAATCAGTTATACATATACATATGTTCCCATATCTCTTCCCTCTTGCATCTCCCTCCCTCCCGCCCTCCCTATCCCCCACCTCTAGGTGGTCACAAAGCACAGAGCTGATCTCCCTGTGCTATGCGGTTGCTTCCCACTAGTTATCTATTTTATGTTTGGTAGTGTATATATGTCCATGCCACTCTCTCTCTTTGTCACATCTTACCCTTCCCCCTCCCCATATCCTCAAGTAAGCCCAAGTTCATAACCTTGTAATAAAGTCTGGGATAAAAAAAAAAGATATCCTGAAAGTTTAATTTATTTTTTCTAAATGTAAAATAATCATATGGTATTTGTGATCATATGATCATGGGAAGGCACAATGAAGAGTTGTCAGAGGAGATTTTGTCAATTTTTAAACATAAGATTATGGGTTCCTGAGAAACAACACTTGATTTTCCATTTAATCAAAGCAAAAATAAAATATATTAAAATAAACGTAAAAGAAAATAACTGTAGTTTAAGGAAACTTAGCTCTTTCACAAGTGAGAAAACTTTTGTTCCCAGTGTTTTGTTTTTGTTTTTTAAATTAACCAAGTGTACATGCCAACATAAAAAACAGAAAATTATTCTGGTAAGAAACAGAATTTCTGCCATTTAGACAGATTCATGAAAGCTAAAGAATTATCTTTCAAATTGTAGATGAAAGTGCCAGGAAACAAGCCCATCAAAACTGAGCAAAATTTGCTATAAGTTTAATACATTTTATATTTTTTTCCCTCCAAACTCAGGTGATATAAACCAAGCAAATAAAATTCACTTGCTTCAACTTTTGTCTTTTACTATGTTTTTTCATAGTCTGGGACAAACTGACATCCTATTTTAGGACAAAACAACTCTTTTTCTTCTCCTGAACAATAGAAACACTTGCTCAGCTGTAGTTCTCTATCACTCTTGTGTAGTATAGTCTCAACCACCTGTGACATTATAAGCTTTAATCAAAATAATTAATTCCCATTGCACAGAGAAAACTGAGAGGTAGGTAACTGAAAACTGTTAATAAAAGCATTTCAGCAGACTATGACTAGCGATATACATCACACAACTTTCTTAGCCACACACAATACCTTTACACGTTAAAATACCCAGAATGAACATGTCCATTAGTATGACATAAAGATACAATCACTCTATAGCTTATAAAATAAAAATTAGTAGTATGTAAACTTAAAATTATGGTTAGTAACCACGGTTCCAGTATATTATCTTACTTAGAAATTAGGTAGGTATCTGAGAATTATCTCTTAATTAAATTAATTTAATATTGTCTCAAGGTTTTAAGTTAACTAAAGATCTTAGAAATTATCTTTAAGTGGACCCATTACAAATCATAATTCCTGTTGATATAAGAAGTTTGTCAGAATGTTTCAAATTAGTTTAATATATTTTTCATAATTTTAAACATAATGTAGGAGTGATGTTAGGAAGTTCATATTAAATAGTTTTTTCATGAGGAAAAATCTAAGTCATAAAAAATAAAATGTTGCTGAATGGATGAATGGATAAAGAAATTGTGGTATATATACACAATGGAATATTATTCAGCCATAAAAAAGAATGAAATTTGGCATTTGTGACAAATTAATGGACCTCGAAGGTGTTATGCTAAGTGAAATAAGTCAAAGACAAATACCGTATGATTTCTCTTACATGTAGAACCTTAAAAACAGACAAACAAACAAACAAACAAAAAAAGCTCCTAAATACAGAGAACAGATTGGTGGTTGCCAGAGGTTGGGGAGTCAGGGGTGAGGGAAATGCGTGAAGGGGGTCAAAAGGTAAAAAAAAATAGGCAGTTGATGTAAAATAAACATAGAAGAAATATAAAATGTGCACTTGTTTTATACTTAACTCTGATAAATTAGAGAGCAGACATAGCGTCGTTAAAAAAACAAACATATTATTAAACCCATATAATTAAACCTTAGTTATGTGATCTTATGTGATCTTGGATTTTTAAACTATTTCTGAGCTAGCAGTGTCCATAACAGGAATTTTTTTCCTTAAATGTCCAGCACATTAAAATTGCTAGACGTTCAATATCCTTATTGTTTTGTGAATTATGGGGCTATTAGAAATGATGGTTGCTTAGATGATCTTGACAGCTATCTGTATAAGCTAATTAGAATGAAACGCCTTTAAATTAAGAGACATTAGGATCTAAATTATTATTTTTTTTCATAAATTTATTTATTTATTTATTTGTCTGGGTTGGGTCTTCGTTGCTATGTGCGGGCTTTCTCTAGTTGCGTTGAGTGAGGGCTACTCTTCGTTGTGGTGCGTGGGCTTCTCATTGTGGTGGCTTCTCTTGTGCGGAGCATGGGCTCTAGGCACGCGGGCTTCAGTAGTTGTGGCTCGCAGGCTTAGTTGCTCCACGGCATGTAGGATCTTCCCGCACCAGGGCTTGAACCCATGTCCCCTGCAATGACAGGCAGATTATTAACCATTGCGCCACGAAGGAAGTCCTAGGATCTAAATTATTAATATATTTGGAGGTAGGAAAACATCTTGTACCCAAATAATAAGAGCTCAAGACTTTTCACAATTATAGACATATAGATATACCCAGATATGGATAGCTCATAACCTAACTTGTACAACTTCAGCCAATGTTCACAAATAAACAGAGAAAAACAAAAACTCTCTGGTCCAGATCTCAAAGAGCTTTCTTCTTCTCAGTGGGTATGAATTCTGAATTGGTTTGTATTCACAAATAGACAGAGACAAGTAAACAAAAAAGACTAACAAATCAGATTCTCTCTTACCTCTCACTTAACAGAAAACATACCACCATCGTCCACAGAGAGAATTCACCAAGTAGTTAGACTATAAACCAAATTCCCAGTCATGGCTGCTGCCAATGAGAAATAACTTGACTGTGTACAAACCAGAAACAAAAACAAAACACAATATAGTAGAGAGGAAACAAAAATCTTAGAGAAACCATCAGTGAAGTTAAGCTTCTGTTGTCCCTGAGGATTCATTATAGAAGCCAAGAAAAGCTGTGCCTGGGTTTAAACAGCCCATGAAGTTCACTTCTCTGGCAGCACAGTTTCCCTGGCTCTATCAGGTCAGTCCAGCTGGGCATCTCAGTGGGTGATTTGCAAAAGTACTAAAGGATAATTTCCAAAAAGGTGAAAATATGATATTTAATAGAAATAAAATATAAACATGTTCAAATATTTTATTTAACTCATTAACGTTGAAACCAATAAGAAGTAGTGTACAAAATACATTTGCATTGCTGTGAACAGCAATCATTTGAATTTTTGTAGAAGGAGACACTTGAATTACATTAGTTTTTTTTTTTTTTTTAAGATTTTATTTATTTACTTATTTATTTAATTCATTTTTGGCTGCGTCAGGTCTTAGTTTCAGTGCGCGGGATCTTCGTTGAGGCATGTGGAATCTTTCGTTGCGGGGCATGGCTCTTTGTTGTGGCACGCAGGCTTCTCTCTAGTTGTGGTGTGCAGGTTTTCTCTCTCTAGTTGTGGTGTGCAGGTTTTCTCTCTCTAGTGGCGGTGTGCAGGTTTTCTCTCTCTAGTGGCGGTGTGCAGGTTTTCTCTCTCTAGTGGCGGTGTGCAGGTTTTCGCTCTCTAGTGGCGGTGTGCAGGTTTTCTCTCTCTAGTGGTGGTGTGCAGGTTTTCGCTCTCTAGTGGTGGTGTGCAGGTTTTCTCTCTCTAGTGGCGGTGTGCAGGTTTTCTCTCTCTAGTGGTGGTGTGCAGGTTTTCTCTCTCTAGTGGTGGTGTGCAGGTTTTCTCTCTCTAGTGGTGGTGTGCAGGTTTTCTCTAATTGTGGCACACAGGCTCCAGGGCGTGTGGGCTCTGTAGTTGTGGTTCGTGGGTTCCAGAGCGCGTGGGCTCTGTAGTTTGCGGCATGCAGGCTCTCTAGTTGAGGTGTGTGAGCTCAGTAGTTGTGGTGTGTGGGCTTAGTTGCCCCACGGCATGTGGGATCTTAGTTCCCCGACCAGGGATCTAACCTGCGTCCCCTGCATTGTAAGGTGGATTCTTTACCACTGGACCAACAGGGAAGTCCCACTATTAGTCTTTTAACAAGTTAACTTCTATCCCTACAGAATCAATCAAAGACAACCAAAGGTTCACATCTCTATGGAATCTGAAAATCCCCAGAGGGTTTACTAGACCATGACCAGCATTCCAGTGAAAGTTAAATCTCTTGCTCTTTTCCAATACTTTGACAATTTACCCTGACATTGGGAAACATTAGTGATCAAAACTGACAGAGATTTATGCCTTCATGGAACTTGTACTTTAGTTGGTGAAATAGACAATACCCAATGAAACTAACAAATCAATAAATGTTTAGGCGGCTTTAAGTGTTATGGAAAGAGAAAAAGGAGAACAGGGTAAGCGAGATTGGAGTCCTGGGTAGGGGAGAACAGGTTCGAGTATTAAATAGAGTGGTCCAGGTAAGGTCCTTGGTTTGAACAAAGACTTGAGGGAGATGAGGGAGTTAGTAAACAGATATGGGGCAAGAGTGTTCTAGGTGGAGAGAGTAATTAAAACAGAGTCCCTAATATGTGGCTTGTACAAAGGACAATGAGGAGGCTAATGTGGCTGGAATGGAGTGCATGAGGGGGAGAAGAGGTGCTATAGAATTAACGTTGTGTCTTCCCAAAATTCATATGTTAAATCTTAATGCCCAATGTGATGTTACTACGAGGTGGGGTGTTGGGGAAAGGAGAGACCGCTTCTGTCATGTGAGGACAGAGTGAGAAGACAGCCATCTAAGAACCAGGAAAATGGCCCTCATCAGACGCTGTATCTGCCAGCACCTTGATCTTGGACTTCCAGTCTCCAGAAATGTAAGTACATTTCTGTTGTTTATAAGCCACCCAGTCTATAGTATTTTTGTTATGGCAGCCTGAACAGACAAGGATGGAAAATTCATACTGTGTGGTAGGTGCTGCTGTAATAGGTACCTAAAAATATGAAAATGGCTTTGGGTAGAGGCTGGAGAAGTTTTAAAGTGCATGCTAGAAAAAGCCTACATTGCTGTGAATGGATCGTTAAGGCCGATTCTGATGAGAACTGAGAAAGAAAAAGGAGAGATGTAGTGAAAGCCTAAATCTTCTTAGAGAATACCTAAGTCATCCTGAACAGAATGTTGATAGAAATATGCGTGTAAAGGCCATTGTAATGTGGTCTCTGATGGAAATGAGGAACATGTTATTGGACAAGAGAGAAGAGGCCATCCCTGTTCTGAAGTGACAAAGAACTTGGCTGAATTGTGTTCATGTTCTAGTGCTTTCTGAAGGGTAGAACTTGGAAATGATGAAACTGGATGTTTAGCTGGAGTTATTTCTAATAGTTTCAGTATTGATAGCGTCGAAGGAGCAGCGTGGCTCCTCTTGACGGCTTACAATAAAATGTGAGAAGAGAGAAATGGTTTAAAGACAGAGTTGTTAGTCAAAAGAGAAGCAGGACTTAAAGATTTGGAAATTCTCGGCCTATTCATATTGCACAAAATGAGAAAGCACGGTTGGAAGAGAATACTAAGGGTGTGGCCAAACGACCATTTGATAAGATTGGTACGGATCAACCATCTCAACAGAAGCTGGGAGCTGCTGTCCAAGAAAATGGAAGAATGATTCTGAAGGCAATTCGGAGATCATCAGAGCTCTCGTGCTCATCACAGGTGAGGGGGGTGTCTATGGGGGAAGGGCCTTCAAAGGCCTGGGAGGCAGAGTGGTTTCAAAGGAGTGGCCGCTGGCACCTTTGGGATTTTAGTTCGTGTGGCCTGACACCCCCTCACATGTTGGGGCTTCATTTCTACACTTTGGTGCTGTGGTTCCTCAGTTGCCCCAGGTGCCACTCTGGTGGACCCTGGAGTGGCCTGGGCTGTGCCCAGCAAAGCCATGGGGACATGGCTGCCTCTACCTAGATTTCAAAGGACAGGAGTTCCCAGCAGATTTACCAGTTTGGGACCCTAGCCTCAGAGATCTGGAGGGAAGGGCCCAGGGAGAGAAACACCGTGGGGGGCAGGGTCACCCAAAGGTGTAGGATCAGGCCTCAATCAATCTAGAAGGTGGGATTCTCTGTTCCAATGTGTTCAGAAGGCAAGACCTCCACCCCAGTGTACCTGGGAGGCAGATCTTTGAGCCAAAGAGGATTATTCTTGAGCCTTGAGTTCTAATGGAATTTGCCCTGTTGCATTTTGGACTTGCTCGAGACCTGTCACTCCTTTCTTCTTTCTGATTCCTCCCTTTTGGAATGGGAATGTCTATCCTATGCCTGTCCAACCACTGTATTTTAGAAGTACCTAACTTGTGTGATTACTGGAGAGCAATTTGCCTCAGGATGAATCATAATTTTAGTCTCACCCATATTGTTACTGGAAAACTGGGTTCGCCTCTTGGTGGGTGTGAAGCCAAAAGGCACAACCAAGCCAAAGAGTGGGAGAAAGAAGGATTTATTACTTGCTGCAAGTAAGAAGAACACTGAGGATCTTGCCCAAAGCAGTGTCTTCCCAAACAGCAAAATTGGGAAGTTTTAAGCTAAGGGTACATGCATATTCATGAAGGGGTTCGGGTGGTATATGCATATTCATGAAGGGGGTTGGGTGGTATATGCATATTCATGAAGGGGCTTGAGCAGAAGAAAATCCAGCATAGAATTGGGGCAAAGGTTGCCAGAATCCAAGCTTTAGTTGATTGAAGTCATGAGGGTCAGAAAATGTCAGCATCTTCACTCTTAGGTTCCAAGCGGTCTGAGATCTCGGCATTTAGTTACCATCCTCCACCTGGGTGGGGGCCTTAGTTCCTGCAGAACTCAAAGATATGTATCAGATTGTTATGTATATCCCTTGAGGAGGAATTAGGACTCTGTTTTATTACCTAACTATTGTTTCTTGACCGCTTTTCCTTTGTTCTTGCATTCCCTTAAGATGATTAATCACTGAGACCTGTTCAAGGGCAAGCATTGTGGCCAGGCTTAGATCACAAAAAATGGCTTAGGCCAAAAATGGCTTCTCTTATGTCAAGAAAGCCATGCCTGGTTCTTTTTCTCCGGGGACTCCCTACCCTATCTGCTTATAATATATGATTTAGATGATATGTAGATTAGACTTTTGAGTTGATCCTGGAATGAGTTAAGACTTTTGGGGGCTGTTGGGATGAAATGAATATATTTTGCATGTGAGAAGGGACTGAATTTTGGGGGGCCAGGGGTAGAATGCTGTAGACTTAATATTTATTTTTGCCCCCACAATTCATATGTTAAATCTTAACAACCAATGTGATGGTATTATGAGGTGAGGTCTTTGGGAGGTGATTAGGTCCTGAAGGTGGTGCACTCATGAATAGGAGTAGAGACCTCAGAGAGATACCTCCCCTTTCACCATGTGAGGTTAGCGCAAGAAGATGGCCATCTATGAACCAGGAATTGAGCCCTGCCTAGATACTTAATCTGCTGGAAACTTGATCTTGGACTTTCCAGCCTCCAGAACTGTGAGAAATACATTTCTGTTGTTTATAAGCCAATCAGCCTATGGTATTTTTGTTATGGTAGCCTAAGTGACTAAAACAGGAGTTGATAAAGTTAGGGAGGAAAAGGGAAGCCAGATTGTGTGAGGCCTCATGAAATATTTCAAGAATGTAAGCTTTTATTCTGAGTAAAATGGAGATCTTTCAGAGTTTTAAGCAGAAGACTGATGTGATCTGACTTACGTTTTAAAAGTATCACTATGGCAGTTGTGTTGAGAATAATAGATGGTAGGAAGGTGAAAGTAGAAGCAGAGAGTCCTGTTGGGAAGTTATTGTAGTAATCCGGGTGAGAGATGATACTGGTTTAGCCTAGGGTGCTAGTAGTAAAGGTAATGAGAAATGGTAGATTCTGGATATATTTTAAAGTTAGAGCCTATAGGCTTAGCTGGTAGTTTGCATTTGCATGTGAGAGATAGAAAGTAGTCAAAGATGGCTACAAGGTTTTGGGCTGAATACATGGAAGGATGGAGTTGCTGTCCATGGAGATGGAGAAGGCTTCAGGTAGATCAGATTTAGGTGTTGTGATAGATTATAAAAATGGCCACAAATTCTTTTCCCCCTTGCATGAACTCCTTTACAATGTGACATTGCATCAACACTCTTTCTTCACCCCTTGAAATTTGAGGCATCTTGGCTGACAGCCTGCCATCCTCCAGACATGCGGGAGAGGCCAATGGACCACAGATGCATGAGATCATCCAGCTGCCAGATGTCCAGACAGGTCATAAGAAAGCTCAGCAGATACCAGGCAAGCTGGCCTAGACTAGAAGAACTACACAGCTGACACACAAAATCATGAGTTTAAGTCACTGGGTGACTTAAAACAGAAATTTATTCCTCCACAGGAGGCTAGAGGTCTAAAATTGGGGTATATGAGGGCTATGCTCCCTCTTAGTGCTTTAGGGAAGAATCCTTTTCTGACTCTAGTAAGAGTTTCTGGTGGCTGCTGGCAATTCTTGGCATTCCTTGGCATATAGCAAGAAATCACCCTCAGCTGTGCCTCCATCACCACATGGCCTTCTTGTATGTTTCTCTGTGTCTTCGTATGAACTTCTTATACTCAATAGCAGTAGTTACTGGAGTAAATGTTTTAACTAAAACATTTGCAAAAATATGTTTCCAAATAAGGTCATATTCATAGGTCCTGGAGGTTAGGACATCAACAGTCTCTTTTTAGGGGACACAATTCTTAAGCTAGCATGTTTTGCGGTAGTTTGTTACATAACAAAATCTAATACAGTGGTGGGAAGTGAGGAGTTCAATTTTGGACACTTTGAACTTGTATTACCTCTTTCCCTAGCCTCACTTCTAGTTATAAATTACTTCATATTTCACTGAGAAAAGAAAACAAGCGGAGGAGAATTTTCACAAGCCCCCCATCTGATTTACCTACCTACAAGCATCAGTTTTATATACTTTGTCTCCTCTTAAGGTACCATTAGTGAACTATCTGTGTTCCAATCTAAGTCCAACCTCTTCTTTTTAAAAAAAAAATTTTTTTTTTAAATGTTTTATTTATTTATTTTTGGCTGCGTTGGGTCTTTGTTGCTGCGCACGGGCTTTCTTCTAGTTGCAGTGAGCGGGGGCTACTCTTTGTTGTGGTGCGTGGGCTTCTCACTGTGGTGGCTTCTCTTGTTGTGGAGCACGGGCTCTAGGCACATGGGCTTCAGTAGTTGTGGCACACGGGCTCGGCTCAGTAGTTGTGGCTCGCGGGCTCTAGAGCGCAGGCTTAGTACTTGTGGCACATGGGCTTAGTTGCTCCACGGCATGTGGGATCTTCCCGGACCAGCGCTCGAACCTGTGTCCCCTGCATTGGCAGGCGGATCCTTAACCACTGCGCCACCAGGGAAGCCCGATGTGGACAATTTTTAAAGTATTTACTGAATTTCTGGTTTTTTATGTTTTGGCTTTTTGGCTGCGAGGCATGTGGGATCTAAGCTCCCCAACCAGGGACCGAACCCACACCCCCTGCATTGTAAGGCAAAGTCTTAACCACCGGACCACCAGGGAAGTCCCCAACTTCTTCCTTTATGTACCTACCTCTTGCCTGTTTAAGGACTTCACTCCACCTATTCTCCCTTTCTCTCCTCCATCATCATTTTTTCCACCTCAACCAGATCATCCCTATCAGCATAAAAATATGCTATTAAAAAACCATGCTATTATTTCTTCTATCTTAAAAAAAATACCTCTCTTGACCCCCACTCCTGCTGTCAACTACTGCCCCATTTTTCTGCTCTCTGTTATAGCAAAATTCCCCAAAAAGAGTTGTTTATATTCTGCCCAGTTGTCTTATGGGCCCACTAATCATACTTTTGCCCCCTTCACACACACAGACAATTCTATTGAAACTGTCTTCTCAAGGTCATTGTAACCTCCACATCACCAGTCATTAATTCTCAGTCCTCGTGTTACTTGACTTATTGGCAGGTTTTAACATGGTTTATCTTTCATCCTTGAAAAACTTTCTTCGCTTGGTTTGCAGGACACCATACACTCTGCGACTTTCACGTTTTCTCTTTCTCATGCTCCTTCACTAGCTGTCATAGTCAGTTCTTGCTGCTATAGCAAAACACCATAGACTGAATGGCTTAAACCACAAACATTTATTTCTCACAGTCCTGGAGGCTGGGCAGTCCAAGATCAAGGTGCCTATGGATTCAGTGTCTGGTAAAAGTCCTCTTCCTGGTTTGTAGACAGCTGCTTTCTTGCTATGTATCTTTACATACAAGATACACGGTTGGAGAAGGGAGAGAGAGGAAGGGAGAGAGAAGTGACAAGTGCTCTCTGGTCTCTTCCTCTTCTTATAAGGGCACTAATCCCATCATAGGGGCTCTACCCTCATGACTTCACCTGAACCTAATTACCTTCCAAAGGCCCCACCTCCTAATACCATCACACTGGGGATTAGGACTTTAACAGATGAATTTTGCGGGAAACAAACATTTAGTCCATAGTACTCGTTTTGTAGAGGTCAAGGGCTTTCTTGGTCTGTACTTAGTAAAATATTACCTGAGTTTAAAGCCATTTCCTGGTTGCATCATAAAATGTAATCTGCATGTAATATTTAACTCTCCTATATCTGACTCTTTTTTTCAGTGTTCCTTGCCCATTTACTCAGTGATAGGATCATGATCTCTTTGTGCATCTACTAGGCAATGGGGAAAATGGTAGTATTTAATTTACGTTCTGTACATTTAAAATGCTTGGAATTGTGCTTGGGATAGTATGCACTCAGTAAATGTTAGCCATTATTTATTATTATCTATAGGCAAGAAGGGCTAAGATGGGCTTACAAAAACCAAACACAAGATTTAGACAGGTATATCAGTCCAGGTCATGAGCAGGCCAGAGGGTGACTCTTCTGTGAAAGGACCTTTTCTTCAAGTCAGCAACAGAGTGGGGTGGGGGGAGTTCTTCCCTATAGGTTGAATAGGCAACTTTGGTTGTCCCAATAACTAGGAAGTACTTTTTTTTTTTTAACCAGATCTTTTCCTCTCTATTTGCATAAACACACACATACATTTTTTGCATAAGTGGTATCATACTGTAGATTTTCTTCTGCAATTTCCTTTTTTTTCCCCATCAGTATAATATATACTGAAAAGCTTCCATATTAGCACATAAAGTCAAACTTAATTCTTTTCCACTGCTACATAATAGTCCAATGTATAAATACACCATAAATTATTTAAATAGACCGCTTTTGATGTAAATGCAGGTCCCTTCCATTCTTTTGTCTTTATAAACAATGCTGCAATGAATAACCATGTACATACACCATTTTGCTCCTATGCAGCTATATCTATTAAATAATTTCTAGAAGCAAATTTACTGGGTCAAGGCTATGTGCTTTTGTAATTTTGATAGATATTGATAAATTTCTCATCATAGAGATGATAACAATTAATTATTCCATCAATAATATATGAAAGAGCTTTTTTCCCTCACACAATATATGATCACACTTTATAATTCTTGCCATCCTGATAAGGTAAAAATGGCATCTCATTGTAGTTTTAAGTGGCATTTCTCCTTGGTGAGAAGGTCAGCACCTTTTTTTTTATAACATTTTTATTGAGGTATAATTGCTTTACATTGTTGTGTTAGTTGCTGCTGTAAAACAAAGTGAATCAGCTATACTATACATATATCCCCAAATTCCCTCCCTCTTGGGTCTCCCTCCCACCTTCCTGATCCCACCCTTCTAGGTGGTTACAAAACACCGAGCTGATCTCCCTGTGCTATGTGGCTGCTTCCCACTAGCTTTCTCTTTTACATTTGGTAGTGTATATAGGTCAATGCCACTCTCTCACTTCGTCTCAGCTTACCCTTCCCCCTCCCTGTGTCCTCAAGTCCATTTTCTACGTCTGTGTCTTTATTCCTATCCTGCATCTAAGTTCTTCAGAACCATTTTTTTTTTTAGATGCCATATATATGTGTTAGCATACAGTATTTGTTTTTCTCTTTCTGACTTACTTCACTCTGTATGACAGACTCTAGGTCTATCCACCTCACTACAAATAACTCAATTTCATTTCTTTTTATGGCTCAGTAATATTCCATTGTATATATGTGCCACATCTTCTTTATCCATTCATCTGTCGATGGACACTTAGGTTGCTTCGATGTCCTGGCTATTGTAAACAGAGCTGCAATGAACATTGTGGTACATGACTCTTTTTGAGTTATGGTTTTCTCAGGGTATATGCCCAGTAGTGGGATTACTGGGACATATGGTAGCTCTATTTTTAGTTTTTTAAGGAACCTCCATACTTTTTTCCATAGTGGCTGTATCAATTTACTTTCCCACCAACAGTGCAAGAGGGGTCCCTTTTCTCCATACCTGCTCCAGTATTTATTGTTTGTTGATTTTTTGATGATGGCCTTTCTGACCAGTGTGAGGTGATACCTCATTGTAGTTTTGATTTGCATTTCTCTAATGATCAGTGGTGTTGAGCATCCTTTCATGTGTTTGTTGACAGTCTGTATATATTCTTTGGAGAAAAGTCTATTTAGGTCTTCTGCCCATTTTTGGATTGGGTTGTTTGTTTTTTTGATATTGAGCTGCATGAGCTGTTTGTATATTTTGGAGATTAATCCTCTGTCAGTTGCTTCATTTGCAAATATTTTCTCCCATTCTGAGGGCTGTCTTTTTGTCTTGTTTATGGTTTCCTTTGCTGTGCAAAAGCTTTTAAGTTTCATTAGGTCCCATTTGTTTATTTTTGTTTTTATTTCCCTTTCTCTAGGAGGGGGGTCAAAAAGGATCGTGCTGTGATTTTTGTCATAGAGTGTTCTGCCTATGTTTTCCTCTAAGAGTTTTAGAGTGTCTGGTCTTACATTTAGGTCTTTAATCCATTTTGAGTTTATTTTTGTGTATGGTGTTAGGGAGTGTTCTAATTTCATTCTTTTACATGTATCTGTCCAGTTTTCCCAGCATCACTTATTGAAGAGGTTATCTTTTTTCCATTGTATATTCTTGCCTCCTTTGTCAAAGATAAGGTGACCATATGTGTGTGGGTTTATCTCTGGGCTTTCTATCCTATTCCATTGATCTATATTTCTGTTTCTGTGACAGTACCATACTGTTTTGATTACTGTAGTATAGTCTGACGTCCGCCTGACTCCTCCAGCTCCATTTTTGTTTCTCAAGATTGCTTTGGCTATTCAGGGTCTTTTGTGTTTCCATACAAATTGTGAAATTTCTTGTTTTAGTTCTGTGAAAAATGGCAGTGGTAGTTTGATAGGGATTGCATTGAATGTGTAGATTGCTTTGGGTAGTATAATCATTTTCACAATGTTGATTCTTCCAATCCAAGAACATGGTATATCTCTCCATCTGTTTGTATCATCTTTATCTTCTTTCTATTAGTCTTATAGTTTTCTGCATACAGGTCTTTTGTCTCCTTAGGTACGTTTATTCCTAGGTATTTTATTCTTTTTGTTGCAATGGTAAATGAGAGCGTTTCCTTAATTTCTCTTTCAGATTTTTCATCATTAGTGTATAGGAATGCAAGAGATTTCTATGAATTAATTTTGTATCCTGAAACTTTACCAAATACATTGATTAGCTCTAGTACTTTTCTGGTAGCATCTTTAGGATTCTCTATGTGTAGTGTCATGTCATCTGCAAACAGTGACAGTTTTACTTCTTCTCTTCTGATTTGGATTCCTTTTATTTCTTTTTCTTCTCTGATTGCTGTGGCTAAAGCTTCCAAATCTTCCGAAAAATAATAGTGGTGAGAGTGGGCAACCTTGTCTTGTTCCTGATCATAGTGGAAATGGTTTCAGTTTTTCACCATTGAGAATGATGTTGGCTGTGGGTTTGTCATATATGGCCTTTATTATGTTGAGGTAGGTTCCCTCTCTGCCAACCTTCTGGAGAGTTTTTATTATAAATGGGTGTGGAATTTTGTCGAAAGTTTTTTCTGCATCTATTGAAATGATCATATGGTTTTTCTCCTTCAATTTGTTACTATGGTATATCACGTGGATTGATTTGTGTATATTGAAGAATCCTTGCATTCCTGGGGTAAACTCCACTTGACCATGGTGTATGATCCTTTTAATGTGCTGCTGGATTCTGTTTGCTAGTATTTTGTTGAGGATTTTTGCATCTATGTTCATCAGTGATATTGGCCTGTAGTTTTCTTTTTGTGTAATATCTTTGTCTGCTTTTGGTATCAGAGTGATGGTGGTCTCGTAGAATGAGTTTGGGAGTCTTCCTCCCTCTGCTATATTTTGGAAGAGTTTGAGAAGGATAGGTGTTAGCTCTTTAAATGTTTGATAGAATTTGCCTGTGAAGCCATTTGGTCCTGGGCTTTTTTTTGTTGGAAGATTTTTAATGACAGTTTCAGTTTCAGTGCTTGTGATTGGTCTGTTTATATTTTCGATTTCTTCCTCGTTTAGTCTCGGAAGGTTGTGCTTTTCTAAGAATCTGTCCATTTCTTCCAGATTGTCCATTTTATTGGCATGTGGTTGCTTGTAGTAATCTCTCATGATCCTTTGTATTTCTGCAGTGTCAGTTGTTACTTCTCATTTTTCACTTCTAATTCTATTGATTTGAGTCTTCTCCCTTTTTTTCTTGATGAGTCTGGCTAATTGTTTATCAGTTTGTTTACAAAGAATCAGCTTTTAGTTTTATTGATCTTTGCTATTGTTTCTTTCATTTCTTTTTCATTTATTTCTGATCTGATCTTTATGATTTCTTTCCTTCTGCTAACTTTGGGGTTTTTTTGTTCTTTCTCTAATTGCTTTAGGTGTAAGGTTAGGTTTTTTATTTGAGTTGTTTCCTGTTTCTTGAGGTAGGATTGTATTGCTATAAACTTCCCTCTTAGAACTGCTTTTGCTACATCCCATAGGTTTTGGATCATTGTGTTTCCATTGTCATTTGTTTCTAGGTATTTTTTGACTTCCTCTTTGATTTCTTCAGTGATCTCTTGGTTATTTAGTAGCATATTATTTAGCCTCCATATATTTGTATTTTTTACAGTTTTTTTCCTGTAATGGATACCTAGTCTCATAGTGTTGTGGTCAGAAAAGATACTTGATATGATTTCACTTTTCTTACATTTACCAAGGCTTGATTTGTGATCCAAGATATGATGTAGCATGGAGAATGTTCCATGAGCACTTGAGAAGAAAGTGTATTCTGTTGTTTATGGATGGAATGTCCTATAAATATCAATTAAGTCCATCTTATTTAATGTATCATTTAAAGCTTGTGTCTCCTTATTTATTTTCATTTTGGTTGATCTGTCCATTGTTGAAAGTGGGTTGTTAATGTCCCCTACTATTGTTGTGTTACTGTTGATTTCCCCTCTTATGTCTGTTAGCATTTGCCTTATGTATTGAAGTGTTCCTATGTTGGGTGCATAAATATTTACAGTTGTTATATCTTTTTCTTGGATTGATCCTATGATCATTATATAGTGTCCTTCTTTGTCTCTTGTAATAGTCTTTATTTTAAAGTCTATTTTGTTTGATATGAGAATTGCAACTCCAGCTTTCTTTTGATTTCCGTTTGCATGGAATATCTTTTTCCATTCCCTCACCTTCAGTCTGTATGTGTCCCTAGGTCTGAAGTAGGTCTCTTGTAGACAGCGTATATATGGGTCTGGTTTGTTAATCCATTCAGCCAGTCTATGTCTTTTGGTTGGAGCATTTAATCCATTTACATGTAAGGTAGTTATTGATATGTAGGTTCCTATTATCATTTTCTTAATTGTTTTGGGTTTGTTACTGTAGGTCTTTTCCTTCTCTTGTGCTTCCTACCTAGAGAAGTCCCTTTAGCATTTGTTGTAAAGCTGGTTTGGTGGTGCTGAATTCTCTTAGCTTTTCTTGTCTGTAAAGATTTTACTTTTTCCATCAAATCTGAATGAGATCCTTGCTGGGTAGAGTAATCTTGGTTGTAGGTTTTTCCCTTTCAGCACTTTAAATATGTCCCGACACTCCTTTCTGGCTTGCAGAGTTTCTGCTGAAAGATCAGCTGTTAACCTTATGGAGATTCCCTTGTATGTTATTTGTTGCTTTTCCCTTGTTGCTTTTCATATTTTTTCCTTGTATTTAATTTTTGACTGTTTGATTAATATGTCTTGGTGTGTTTCTCCTTGGATTTATCCTGTATGGGACTCTCTGCGCTTCCTGGACTTGACTATTTCCTTTCCCATATTAGGGAAGTTTTCAGCTATAATCTCTTCAAATATTTTCTCAGTCCCTTTCTTTTTCTCTTCTTCTTCTGGGGCCCCTATAATTCGAATGTTGGTGCATTTAATGTTGTCCCAGAGGTCTGAGACTGTCCTCAATTCTTTTCATTCTTTTTTCTTTATTCTGCTCTGTGGTGGTTATTTCCACTATTTTATCTTCCAGGTCACTTATCTGTTCTTCTGCCTCAGTTATTCTGCTATTGATTCCTTGTAGAGAATTTTAAACTTCATTTATTGTGTTGTTCATCATTATTTTTTTGCTCTTCAGTTCTTCTAGGTCCTTGTTAAACGTTTCTTGTATTTTCTCCATTCTATTTCCAAGATTTTGGATCATCTTTACTGTCATTACTCTGAATTCTTTTTCAGGTAGACTGCCTATTTCCTCTTCATTTGTTTCATCTGGTGGGTTTTTACCTTGCTCTTTCATCTGCTGCATATTTCTCTGTCTTCCCATTTTGCTTAACTTACTGTGTTTGGGGTCTCCTTTTCGCTGGCTGCAAGTTCGTAGTTCCCGTTGCTTTTGGTGTCTGCCCCCAGTGGGTATGGTTGGTTCAGTGGGTTGTGTAGGCTTCCTGGTGGAGGGGACTGGTGTTTTGAGTTCTGGTGGATGAAGCTGGATCTTGTCTTTCTTGTGGGCAGGACCGCGTCCGGTGGTGTGTATTGTGGTGTCTGTGAACTTAGTATGATTTTAGGCAGCCTCTCTGCTAATGGGTGGGGTTGTGTTCCTGTCTTGCTAGTTGTTTGGCATGGGGTGTCTAGCACTGGAGCTTGCTTGTTGTTGAGTGGAGCTGGGTCTTAATGTTGAGACAGAGATCTCTGGGAGAGCTCTTGCCGATTGATATTATGTGGGGCCAGGAGGTCTCTGGTAGTCCAACGTCCTGAACTCGCTCTCCCACCTCAGAGGCTCTGGCCTGACAATCGGCCAGAGCACCAAGACCCTGTCAGCCACACAGCGTAGACAACTGTGGTAAAAATATGACTGGTATCTTGGATTTTCTTTGCTGGGTGATCTATCCAAGCCAGGTTCCCTTTGTCAGAAACACAGGAAGCCAAAACGCTGAGACATCTGAGGTTTGCAGCAAAGACAGGGCTTATTCACAAGGCAGCCAAGGAGAAGACAGGAGAACAGATCTCAAATCTGGCTCCCAGAAGACATGAGGCTGGGGTGTTTATGGGATAAAGAATAATGCAGCAGGGCCATCTGAGGCATAGGGAACGTCAGCACCTTTTCTTTTACGCAAGAGTCCTTTGTATTTCTAGGAAGTACTTCTGGTGTTTAGTGGGTAGGGAACAGGCTATAGAGTCCTGTAATGCATGAAGAATTATCCCTCCCAAAATCTCAAAAATGCTCACATTAAGGAATGCTGTACTAGACCTAATGTATGGTTTTTTTTTTAATTTATTTTTAAAAAATTTTTAGAGAGGAGAAGGATCAGAGGAAAAGGGTAGAGTATGGAGTAAAATGAGTGTGGCAAGTAGGCAGGAACTATCTCATGCTGTGTTATAGTATGATACATGGTTGAGAATGGCTGAGATCTTATATTCTCTGTACTCAGGCAACTATCCAGAGCAATGGTAGAGAGGAAGGGACTGGGACAGGATGTCAAGATCTTAATTCCACTGCATTGATAAGAAGCTAAGGCAGTTCTCAGGAGAGAACGAGGAGGTTGGGACTTTGCGGAAGAATGTTGTACTAGTAGTGCTCCCTCCACATAGAAAGAATTTGGGAATGGGAAATGAGATTTTTCTCCATGTTAAAATCAGTTGAATGTTGCCTTTATTTTCAAACAAACATTTGGCCATATTTATATCTTGGGTTACAATTTTTATAATTGCTCCACTAGCCTTGTTAAATGCTTTTTATTTTTTTATTTTTCTTTTTATTTTTGGCTGCATTGGGTCTTCGTTGCTGCATGCGGGCTTTTCTCTAGTTGCGGCGAGCAGGGGCTGCTCTTTGTTGCAGTGCGCGGAGTTCTCTTTCCGGTGGCTCCTCTTCTTGTGGAGCACGGGCTCTAGGCCTGCGTGCTTCAGTAGTTACAGCCCTCGGGCTCAGTAGTTGTGGCTCGCGGGCCCTAGAGCGCAGGCTCAGTAGTTGTGGCATATGAGCTTAGTTGCTCCATGGCCTGTGGGATCTTCCCGGACCAAGGATCAAACCCATGTACCCTGCATTGGCAGGCGGATTCTTAATCATTGTGCCACCAGCGAAGTCCCTAGCCTTGTTAAATGTTGAATGTTACTACGGAGATGTTTGAGCCCATCTCAAAAACAAATTGAGAGTGATTTTGTTTTTTCCCAGTGGATGACTTGATCTTTTTTCCCCTTGTATTTCCAATATATTCCTTCTTTATTTTTGAATTTTTACAGCTTTACAGATCTGTGAACTGATGTTGATTGTTTGAGTTTATTATTTTTTTTCCTGGAGAGTGGTCTGCCCTTTGATGTATGGATTCAGAACTGTTGTATTTTTTTCTTGCATTGTATCTTTTAACAATAGCAATGTTTCATTTGTTTGGTCTGCTTTAAAGGAAATTTATTTACGTTTATATGGGTTCTTTTTAGCTGTCTTTTTGATGTAGCTAAACAAAGAATTTCCATTTCTACTCTTGTTTTCCTTGTTACTTTTTGGGATTTCCAAGAGGGGGAAAGGAAAAATTGGACACTATGCCACCATATTCAAAGTGGATGATGAGACCCAATGCAGCTAAAAAAAAAAAAAAAAGCCATATTTCAGATTCAAAATATACAAAGAAGATATAAAATATTCCATTTTGAATTCAGTTTTGTTGTTTTGGATTTTTGTCTGTGAAGTAATGCTTACCCAAGGAATTAGAATGAAGCTAAACATTTTGGTTTGAACTTTTCAGCCTCTGTCAAGGAGATAAGAATGTTCTTACACAAGTTAAAATATATAGTAACCATGAAATGACAAAAAATAAAAACTGTAAGTAAATGTCACTTGACACTTTGATGGGTTTCTTGAGCATTGGATTTGTATTGGAGTAATCTTGTATATTGGAGGGTTCCCAGTGGATGCAAATCAGAACAAGTGAAAAAAAATGCAAATATATGGGAACCACATCAGAAATTTTCATTTGGTAAGTCTGGGGTGGGGTTTAGGTATCTGTATTGTTTTAAGAGCATCTCAGATAGTTCTACTGTGCTATAATGTATATTAAGCAATGTTGTATATTATTAACAGATTTTAGAATGTTTTTCTCCCTTTTAATTGCTCCTTTAGAGCAATTCTCCACTACTGTACCAGTAATAACAGTGGAGAATACTATGGGGATGCATTCTTGGCACAGAATGATTCTTTAGATCTGCATATAAATCTTTGTGTATAAGTGTGTTGGAAGGTCTGTGCCACTGGTGGACCACAGTGCTGTTGAAATTTTCCTTATAATTTTCTGCCACAGCTGTCCTCTTTGCTGTGACATCACTTCAGCTGCCGAAGAGAGAAACCCAGGTTATAGGTAAGAACAGACAAACGAACAACTGCAATTTGGGGGAAAATATTTACCAACGCATAAGTAGTTTTTCCCCAAAGTAATGAAATGTAGTTCTTCAAAGCACATGAAATAGCATGAATGGTTTTCCTCTTTAACATCATATTTCTATAGAATTTCATGATTGGACTTGATTTATTAGATTAGCTTTTTGGTTTATATAATCTTCCATTATAATAAATCAGGTAAAATGTTCTAACGCGAATGTTTTCTTTTTATCTCCAGGAAACCATAAAAACGGTTCACTTTATTGCAAAATGTACTGAAAAGATAATTATATCACTTTATACTTCAGATAAATTGTTCATAAAATGATTTAAAACTGCTTTTAGTGATAAATGCTTATATCTGATGATGCAAGGAAATGGGACATTGTAAGTGGAAAATAAATGGTTTTATATAGTCTTAAGGATTTTTTTATTACATCTGTCATATTATAAAGTGGTTTACTTCTTTAAATGTTGCTTATAAAACATATATATTGTGATTTTACTATAATGCTTTAAAAAAAGCAATTTGATTTTTACATACTTACCTTACCTCTGATAGAACATCTTAGGAAATCTAATTATGCCTCATATGTTAAACATTTCCTTTATTTGCTTGAGCTGTAAGGAAATGTAACTTAAAAAATGCCTGTAATGCTGGAACATTATGGTAAATATAATCTCAGAAGAAATTTCTCTGGAGACAGGGAGGTTGCTTGACATTTTCTTGGTGATTTTTTGTAACCATAATCTCTGAATCCCTGAGCATGGATGGTCACTGAACATTTAGTTGTAATATTTTGACTATAAACTAAATTGAAGAATAATTATGCTCTTTCTGGTTAAAAATAATAACTAAAAATGTAAAATTATAACTGTATAGGTGATTTCTTAAATTTCTGCTTATTTTATCTCAAGATAAAGAAAGAAAAAGCAGTGTCCTTTTTGGGTAGGAATATCCCACAAATTATTATTGTAATTACATTCCCTTTGAGAGAGTTAAAATCATATTGCCTATGTATTAAATATTACACTAATATATTTTAATTTGGAATGTGTTCTGGATCAGAGATAACTTCATCCTGGTCAGTGAGACCTAGCCAGAAAGTATTTTCACTTTCTAAACATGTATGTTTATATAAGAAGGACTGCATTTTTCCTCTTGTGCCCTTACCTGCTGATTCCAATGTGTATGTAAACTGCACTTAGTTTGAGTGTAAACATCACAAAATCAAGGAATTTACTTCCTACAGCTCCCCTTTTCTCTCTCCTTTAACGTGCTCCCTACCAGGATCTGTTTACTTTTGTTCACTCTCTGGTCCACAGGCACATTTTTTTGTATTATGTATAATTTATAGTAGCTTAAGCCTGCAGTAAGGTCTTCATTCAACACCAATTTTCATCTTTTCTCTCTTGAAATCCTCATTCTGATCTTATTTCCATATAGTTGGAATACTTTCTTGAGTAACTTCCTCAAAAAGGGTATCCAGGTGCTATGTGTTCTTTATATGTTGGTTTGGCTTAGCTTAGGGAAGTTTTCTTCAATCTCACCTTTGATAAATTGCATCTGATCTAATAATTCTTATTTCTTTTTCAGAAAAATCAATTTTAGTTTTAATCTCCATTTTCCTTCCTTTCACTCTCATCCTTTTATTTCTTAACTTTCTCCCTCTGCTTTTTGTGAGATCATTTCAAATTTGCACTTATCACTTATTCTATTTTCCTCAGTTTCAATTCTGCAATTTTTATTATAACTAAAATAATGTTTTATTTCTATTTTTGTCTTAATAGTCCTTTAATACTAACATTTAAATTTTATCCTTCAGATCCCTTTTGGCTATTTTATTTTTAACTCCATTTTGTTGTCCCCTTGGATTTCTGTTTCTTTTTCTTAGCGGTTGTGCCTTTTAATTTGTTTGAGAAAGTGGAATCGTATTTAAACATTTTCCTCCAATTCCTGTAGTTAATAATATTTAGAGGTATGCTTTACCTTTTTGTATGTTGTGTTGATACTTTTTTACTTGATCTTCATTATTTTTGCTTAAGCTATTTTCTAATTGTCCTCCCTTTATTGTTTCTGATCATAATAGCTGTCTTTTATTGAGTGCCCACTCCAGCTTAGACACTGTGCTGGATATTTTTATATGTCATTGATTATTATTTCCATTTAATGGTTGAAGAAGCTGAGGCTTAGAGTGCAGAAGCTAGGATTAAAGCGCATTCCATGTGGATTGAAAGACTGTGCTTTCTCTACCATCTCTGAAATGAAGAGAGTTCTTTCTATATAGGATGTTTATAAACAGTCAGAGTGTTTGGATTACAATCTGCTAATGTGATGTTAGTTGAAGTCCACATAAATTCCCCCAGAAACAGGGTGGCTGTGTAGTTCTAATTCCCAGTGTTCAGCAGTCATCTGTCTTTGCTGGTTGAATTAAGTGTGGGTTATTCTCTTACCATTTCTGCTTAAAAAATTTAACACTAGGAAGCAATGCAGGACCTGTATAGCTGCCTGGACTTTTTACTTATTTCTACCTGAAGTACTTTACTAGTGGGGTTTACATTACCGCAGAGGCATATGACAACATAGGGCTTCCTTCTCTGTTTTTGAGCTGCTGTTTATTGCAGTTGGAATTGAGATCTGGTCTGTGTCTGCAGAAAGATAAACTGAAGGCAGAGTTAAGATCCACAACTCTGGCTGCTTCAAAATACAATGTCTGCAACTCATGTGTCATAAATTGTGTTTCTCAATAAGTTTGATCAGTGATATTGGTAAGGTATAGTTACGGAAAAGTTCTGGTTTCTGGTAATAGGTTGACTATCAGTCTTAATTTTGTTGTTTTTCATCTTTTTTTTTTTTTTTTGGTATTTCTAATAGAAAGGGTAACAGATTACATCAGGGAATGAAAGTCAAGTGACATTTTTAATTAGTATGTCCAGTAGTTAGTTTTGCAAATAATGCTTTATTTTCTAAATGTGATCTTTTGACTAATATATAATCTTCTGGGAATCTTACGCTTATATCATTTCATACATTAAGGCAGAGAGGTCTTTGGGATTGTGAGAGATTCTGAATTGATGTTTTCTCTTTTGCCAATCCTTTGAATTGGATTTGGGAAAAATGATAATGGCCTTTGTTTTTCCCATTATCACCAGCAAATGCATATTCCACCAAGATGCCCTGCCTTCTTGTACACTCTCTCTCTCATCCAGAGCTTTGCCTTCTGAGTTTTACTCATATTTTTAGGGTTGAGTATTTCAAGGAAACCATTAAAAATACCTGTGATTTCAGTTGTTTTCTTATACAGTGGTGTACTCATTTTACCTAGTTTTCAAACTGTAGATTTCTCAAAAGCCCTTCTACATAGAGTGCTTTGAAAAGAATTGAGAAAATACATATAGGATTTAGGAGGGAGATATTTCCTGATTGGTACAAATGTAATAGATTTGGTGAGAATATATATACAGCATGTATTTTTCAGTATAAATAGCCAGCAATGGTGGGCAGTTAAATATTTATAATTTTAACTTTACATTCAAAGTGAAAAAAACTCATTCTCAGAAGAGATAATAATAATGTCTTCCATCCTGCTGCAACAGTTCTGTAAATTACTCAGCTAAGTTATGTAATGCTCAGATTCTTGTGGCCTGTAAAGTGCTAATTCAGCTCGATTTCGAAGTGTGGCTTGGGATCCCTGAGTTTTTGAGACCCTTTCAGGCAGTTAATGAGATCAAAATTATTTTTATTATAATACTTAAATATTATTTCCCTTCTTCACTTCCATTCTCTCTCAAGTGTACGTAGAGTTTTCCAGAGGCTACTTGATGTATGATGTTGCAGTAGATTGAATGCAGAAAATCTAGTTGCCTTTGGTTAAGCCAGATATTAAAGGGAATAAAAAAAATATAAAATCATGCCACTTGTGATGGACCAGAAAAATGGTCTCTCAAAGATGTCCATATCCTAATCCTTGGGACCTGTGAATATGTTACTTTATGAGGCAAAAGGGACTTTGCAGATGTGATTAAATTGAGGATTTTGAGATGGGGAGATTATCTTGGATTATCTGGGGTGGACCCAATGTAGTCACAAGGGTCCCTAAATATGGAAGTGGCAGGTAGAAGTGTTAAGTGTCAGAGTGATGAGATGTGAGAAGGACTCAACGAGACATTTTCCAAACAACCAAAGCACTACTTAAACAAGCAGTGGCCTGTACTGCTCATGACATGCTAAGCACCGTGCCACGTATGTGCAGAGGAGGCATCTGGGGATCTTACGAGGAGGGAGATTCGGATTCTGTGGGTCAGGAATGAGGCCTGAGATTCTACATTTCTGACAAGCTCCCAGATGATGCAAGTGCTGCTGGTCCTGGAATCTCAGGTTGAGTAGCAAGGTTCTCTGTAGATGAATTAAAGTAATCCTCTCTATAATCTCAGGAGATCTTTACGATTATTACCCCTATTTTAAAGATGAAGAAATGGAGGTACAGAGAGTAATTTGCTCAGGGTTACAATGGCTAGGAAGTGCAGAACGCAGCCCTCGTTCTAAGGATTCCACCGTATAATCTCACTTTGCAAGTTTAAATGCAACAAAGCAGGGTAAGTATTATTTCATTTTACTATTAAACCTAAAACACACAATACTAAACCACAGTATTCTATTTAAAACAGTATTCATAACGTGAAAGTCTTACTAGTCATAATTGGAATTTTTATTGAACATTTGAGAATTTATATGATTTTATTCCATGCATGCAATACCCCCACCCCCAATATGCAATTTTAAAAGGCTGCTTGAAGCATGTGGTCAGACAGTTGTTCATAATATCTGCTGCACTTCCCAAATAACTTAAGAATGGACCGTGCACCCAGGTTGTGTGCGTGTCCGGGCTGCGTGTGTGTGTGTGTGTGTGTGTGTGGTGGTTTAAGCGGGGTTAGTGTGATGAATCGGGGTCTAGGGTACAAATTAGAATTCTAGTAGTCAGAAACTAGTTATCTAAATCCTTGCTACTTGAGTATGCTACTTTTAAGTATGGTCTGTAGACGAGCAGCCTCGCTAGCCCTTGGGAACTGGTTAGAAATGCAGACTCTTAAGTGCCCCTCCCTCCGCCCCGCCCCCCACCTGCGGAATCAGAATGTGCATTTTAGCCGGAACCGCAGATGATGGTATGCACTTTAAAGTTTGAGACCACTGATCTACATCCCAACTTGATTTAGATTCTTTCCAATACCAGAGTCTCTGGAGGGCTGCGGCCTTAAAGACAACGAAGGCCGACAGCGAAGGCGGACAACGAAGGCAAACAACGCCTTTCCAGGCGGACATTTGATTTTCCTCCCAGGTGCAGAGCGGGGTTTGGCAGCGCCCCGGCCCTCCGAGCCCGCTGGCGGCGCCTGCCTCCCGGGTGGGACCGGCCACAGCCCGCCTGCGACCGGCTCTGATTAATTTACTCCACGGGCCCGGTGCCCAGCGACAGGCCGCACGCGGGAACCGGCCGCCCGCCCACCTCCAGTGCAGGCGGGGGAAGAGAAGAGGCCTCGGGCCTTGCGCCCGGACCCTGGGTCCCGTGGGCTTGCGCCTTAGCCCCGAGGCCGTCATTTTCAGCGCCAAGTGTGTCACGTAGACGGCAGTCCAGCCGCCCACCAGCGCCGCCGCCACCAGCAGCGTCCCGGCCTCGGCGGAGGCAGCGGAGGGAAGGCGAGCCCCAGGCAGCCCACTGCAGCGGCACCTATAGCCCCAGTGTCTGGTGTTCTGGATTTCTGACCTCCGTAACTGTAAGATAATGGATTTGTGTTGCTTTAAACTACTAAGTTTGAGATCATTTGTTATAGCAGCAATAGGAAGCTACTACAGCGTTCACTGAAAGCCTCTCTTAAAGGCCTTATTAATCCTCTGTTCTGCATCCTTCAATTAACCTCCATTGCTTTCAGAAGAACATCAGGCTCTCTAGTCTATGAGGACCATTAATTAAGGGTCTCATCTATTTTGATTCCCTAATTTCCATCGTATGTGCCACGCATACAAAAGTATTGCTGTTTTCCAAAGTTGCCAGCTTTTCCATGCCCTTGTTCTTTTGAACACACTGTGTTCCCTGCCAACATGGTCCACTTTCACTCGTCTGTTCAACTCCTCCCTATCTCTGTGAACTCACTTTTAATGTCATCTCCTATGCAGAGCCTTGCCCCAGCCCTCCAGGCTAGGTTGCCTCTTTTCATAGGCAGTACTTGCCACATTATTTATATATATATTATATTGCCTATCTTCCTATCCAGCTGTGAGCTACTCGGGGATGTAATGATGTCATATTTGTGAACCTCCAGCATCTAGTGCATTGCTTGATTTACAGTAGTCCTCAGTAAGTGTTTTTTTCTGATTGCTCAAATGATTGATGATTGCCCAATCTCTCACTAATAGCTTACTTATTTCTATGAATTGGCTTTCAAATATGATTCTATCATATACTCAACTGAACTTTGCACTATCCTGTTGTTTCTCTTAGCTACCATCCTATTTCTCTCTCTCTTTTCCTGCCAAATAACGTGGGGAGTGAGTGATCTCCATAGGTGGTTTTAATTTTCTTCATCTCATGACCTCTTAACTCCTTCACATGTTACTTCTGTTCTATAGTATTGGCTTTTCTTTTTCAAAGGTCCCTATTGATCTCTTTCTATGTATCTTTTTTTTTTTTTTAAATTTTAATTATTTATTTATTTATTTTTGGCTGTGTTGGGTCTTCGTTTCTGTGCGAGGGCTTTCTCTAGTTGTGGCAAGCGGGGGCCACTCTTCATCGCGGTGCGCGGGCCTCTCGCTATCGCGGCCTGTCTTGTTGCGGAGCACAGGCTCCAGATGCGCAGGCTCAGTAATTGTGGCTCACGGGCCTAGTTGCTCCGCGGCATGTGGGATCTTCCCAGACCAGGGCTCGAACTCGTGTCCCCTGCACTGGCAGGCAGATTCTCAACCACTGCGCCACCAAGGAAGCCCCTCTATGTATCTTTTTTTTTTTTTTTTTTAAGATTTTTTATTTATTGATTGATTGATTGCTATATTGGGTCTTCGTTTCTGTGCTAGGACTTTCTCTAGTTGCGGCAAGCGGGGGCCATTCTTCATCGCGGTGCGCGGGCCTCTCACTATCGTGGCCTCTCTTGTTGCGGAGCACAGGCTCCAGACGCGCAGGCTCAGTAGTTGTGGCTCACGGGGCCAGTTGCTCCGCGGCATGTGGGATCTTCCCAGACCAGGGCGCGAACCCGTGTCCCCTGCATTAGCAGGCAGATTCTCAACCACTGCACCACCAGGGAAGCCCCCTATGTATCTTTTTTGACCTCTCTGATAACTATGACAAATCTTTCCCTCCTTTATTTTCCATGTGCATTAGTGCTCATTTCCTACTAATATTTTTTTTATTTTTTTGCTGGTTCTTTTTTCTACCCCTTAATTCTGGGAATTCCTACAATATTAAAAGCTTAAGCCCTGGTTCTTCTGTCTATGCAGTTAATATCTTGAAGTCCTTATCCACTTTCATGGTTTCACCACCACTTACAAAGATGGGTATGTCTGTAGCCAAGATCTACCATTTTCCCGTCCATACAGTAGCTACAGTTGAGCCTCTGCCATTATCATAAAGACAGGAACTGACGTCAGTCAATTCTTCATAAGTACAGTAATGCTCCCTCTTTACTTGTCTTTCTCTGTCATTGACCTCTCCGTTATGCTCATTTTTCAGGTTAGAAATGTTGGAATCCTTTTTCATAATTTCTGTTTTTATATTTTTATTTTATCTGTTATCAAGTTCTTTTTTCTTCAAGCTATCTCTTAGATTTGTCCTTTTTGTTGTATTTTCTTCTCTCTGACCACCACCCTGATCTAGGCCCTCAACACCTTAAGGGCCACCTAATTCTACTCCATGCCTCTAGTATTCCTTTGCTTTAATCAACCGTGCATCCCAACCCTCTTCTCCCTAATTGACAATGGATCTTACCACCACTTTTGCCTCTAACACCCAACTCATCCAGTGCTTTTATGTCATCCTCCCACACAAGAAACCATGGTCAATCTGCATTGGTTATTACAACATGCCCTACGTGGTCTTCTTAGGCCCAACTAAACATTCAGATTCACTTTGGCCATCAGAGGCTACGTTAACACCAGCCAACTCAAAAGGAGCAAGACACAGATTGCCATAGGGCAGCAGGAGGTCTTCCTCTTCAAAGGCAGTTGTAGCAACCCAAAAGCTCAGGGGCAGGGGAGCTGTCTGGTTGAGAAGTCTTATGCCCTACAAGTGCAAATTGCTCTTGCAATAACCCCACAGTCATAGCTTCCAGGGTCCTTGCAAGGACATATCAGTTAAAATAGTCACCACATTCAGGGAAATCCAAAATATGGCATCTACACCAGTTCTTTATAGTTCATTTATATTTCCTCCTGGTCCAGGCTCATTTTTGCTGTAAGCACTGTTATGCAATAATATAGTGAACATTCTACCTTTATTAGGTCATCAGAGGAATAGTGATAGCATGTTAATTGAGGGTTAGCATCTCATGCAGAAGGGGAAGGATTTTGTTAACTTTTTGTCCAAAGTTACCAATCAAGTTGGAACCCCTTAGACTCATTACTAAGATCATTCATAATCTATCCCGATCCCCCCATTTATTCAAACCTCTTTCCTGGTACTCCCCAGATAGCCTTTTCTGACTCTCTCACCTAATATAGTAAGAGTCACAAATATTTTCTTCCTTCATTATATTCCACAATTCAGTGCCTACTATAATTCTAGGCAAATAGAATCTACTTAAGAAATAGCCATAGAATAACAGAATCTCAGAGTTATGAGTAGCATTCCAAACTGATGGCTGGATTTCAATGTTTTGCATTGATATAAAATAGAAGAAAACAAAGCACTTTTTTTGACTCATTGATGAACTGAGAGAGCACTGTTGCAAAACTTTTTTTAGAGGTGAAAAAACTCACACCTCAAAGTTAAAAAAAAAACAGCCCTCCAACCCAAACATGCAGCTATACAAATCTTAAAAGAAAAAGCACAATGATAAAATGAAAACCAAAGCTGAATCGTAAAATTGCTTAGGTTTCCTAAGTGTAGGAGAGGCTCACTTCCCCATGTGGAGTCAGGGAGCAGTGAGGCCCAGCAAAGAATGTGGAACATAAGACCTTAGGAGACAGGAGGCAATGGATGTGGTTCAGGCTGACTGGTTGTATGACTTCTGGCAAGTTAATTACCTTTTTCTGTGTTTTAACACATGTTCATGAATGCACATAGTGATATTTTCCCATTATTTACCTGAAGTAATATGATCAAGATTAATGAGTGATATTGTGGAATGTCTGAAGTTACATGGAAGAGAAATTCAGCAGAATTATAGGGTATTTTAATTTTTTCCCACTGGAGATCAAAGAGTAGAGTAAGGAGACGGAGATTTACAAGAAGGCTACTTTTAATTGTGTCTACATGGGCCAATTAGAACAGAAATCAACACTTTTTGCTATGGATTTGATCAATGTAGACAAGAAATTAAATTAACTCAGGCTGTCCTGTTGTATTATTTCATTTTTCAGTAAAAGGATTTTGGATCTAAATTATTCTTATACTTGCTTTCTTTCCCCCCAGTTTTACTTTTTTTGGTGGAAGAATCAAGAGCAAATCCTTGATCCCTTTTTAGGTATAAGATTGCATATCTTAAAAATTATATTTTGGACAAACAATATGGGAAAAAGTACTTTTAATAATAAAGAACAAAATAGAAAATTTTGTGAGCTACACATCTGATGCTTGTGTTGCCAAGGTAAAAGCCAAAGTAGACGGACAAGTTGAAAGATGTGTATATCTTAAACCAACGCCCAACCTAAATTATATTCCAGGTTAAAAATGCATGCTAAAAATGCACTTGATATATTTTAGTATGTGTTTTTGAAAGGAAGTAATTAACATACAGTAGGAGCTGATAACCGTCCTTTTTTATATAATGAATTTTCTCAATTAATAAAAACACAGAGAAGAATGATACTTAGTATGGTGTTCTACAGTTATTAGCTATAGTCACTGGAAAGTAATTAGTTCAATTTTCTCTTCTAAAAAACTTGAGCCCTTGTTCTTCTCTCCCTTGTTCACACCAGCCTCAGTAAGTAAAAGTAATACAGTAGACCAAAATGCTTCCCAGATTACCTTTATTCAGTCTGTGGAGTTTATTACCACAGGAGGTCATCAAGTCAGTTATAACAGCTGGATTCAAAATGAGGTTGGGAGAATTTTTGTAACCAATACATTTATATAGTAAAGCAAGTGATTTCAGAGCTTTATGCTTTAGGTCATAAGATCATACTTCAGTTCATAAAATATTAAACCATGGAATTGGAAAGGAAATTTTCTTTGTAAAGTGTTTGAAGACCTTTGATAGAGGCCACTTCTGGTGTCTTATGATAGACAAAAAATGACCTAACAGCAAGGGAGCAGGAATGTCATTTGATGGCAAGTCCAACATTTATGTGACGCTGTAATCAAATACAACAAGCAAAACGTCAAGTGAAAATTGAAGTTCTGCTTGGCTGTGTCTATATAGAGACAAAATGACTGGTTAAAAAGGGTGAAAATTCAGTTGAACAAATTATATTATGGAGACATGAAAAATTCTTGCTTTTGCTGAACTCAGCTTAAAGAATATGAATTCAAGTAAACTTGCTTGTACGTATAAGTGTAGCCTAAATGGATCAAAAATAGTAGCAGAATGATTCCATTTTTAATACAAAAATATCCCACTTTTATTGGTTTAGTTGAGGTATTCAGATACGACTTTCTAGTTAGAATAGTTTCATGCTTCCTCTGCTAGCTAGACCAATGATGCACTTCTTCCTTCCTCAGAGTAAGTAGCTTGACCAGGAATTCGATAATTTTAAATCCAGTGCAATGCCATTTAGTCCTCAGAACTCCTGACTTTTAGAGAAGGCTAGGACATTGTCTGGGTTTGGGGACTGTGGGAGTCTAAAGTGCTGCTTTTGAAATGGAAAAGCTTTTATATTGACATTGACAGAAAAAAAGTCTTCCCTTTTAGTTGCACTTTGGATGTACAGAACCGTTGTGGATCAAAATTTGTAATATGTGATACTATATAATGCAAGTGAGTTGTCTTTGATCTATACTTATGAAGTGCCAGTAAGTAGACGTAGAACTTTCTTCACTTTCTCCGTGTTTAGGTCCTGCTCTCTATTTAAAGTGTGGAGACTGCTAAGCAGACACATGTTTTGGTGGCTGATTCTCCATAATATTTCCGTTCTCTACATTTGCTTTTTATGTTGCCTATATTGCTTATTTTCGGAGTTTGATTCTCAAGTATAGATATATGCTCTGTTGGTTTGGTTTAATGTTGGGCAGGAACAGAGCTAATGGCCAGAGAAACACAGAGCTTTAAATTGTTTTTTATGTCTATCAAATAGCATTTATGCCCCACACTCTAATTGTACAAAGCTCAGTAGTTCCAGAGAGACATAAAGTAAGTTGTTCAGAACAAGCTAGTGTGATTGTTGATTTTATGTGTCAACTTGACTAGATCATGGGGTGCACAGATATTTGGCTAAACATAATTTTGGGTGTGTCTGTGAGGGTGTTCCCAGATGAGGAGTAGAGGAGATGGCCTTCCCCAATGTGAGTGGGCATTATCCAGTCTGTTGATGGCTGAATAAAACAAAAAGGCAGAGGAAGGGAAGAATTTGCTCTTTCTTCCTGACTCTTGAGCTCAGACATTGGTCCTCTGCCCTTGGACCGGGGCTTACATCATCGGCATTCCTGGATCTCAGGCCTTTGAACTTGGACTGGACTATACCAAAGGCTTTCCTGGGTCTCCGTCTTGCAACTGGCAGATCATGGGACTGCTAAGCCTCTATAATTGTGTAAGCTGATTCCTTATAACAAATATCTTTATATATTTATGTATATCCTATTGGTTCTGTTTCTCTGTAGAACACTGACTAATACAGCTAGTCAGGGCAGAGATAAGACTAATTGTGAGTCTACTGCTATTCATCACATCACGCCTTTGAAAATGCCTGGTGTGGCAACTAATGGAAAAGAGGTGGGCAATAAATGTTTTTGAAATGATGAATGAATACCTAATAGTTTAAGGAAACATTCTGACTTTACTTGCACCGAATAGACAGGGCCTAATAGTAGTTGCAAATCTTCATTGTTCCATTGCTCTTTGTAAATTAAAAAGCTCTCTCCTCCCATTAAAAAAAGAAAAACTAAAGGAAAACTGAAAGCCAGCGTCATCATATGCCTTTCTCTTGTGTTCGGTGTTAATTTACTTATCAAAACAGAGACTGTAGTCTCTGATGAATCTTTTATAGGAACTCTTTGTACTTATATATGGGCAGTTCTCGGCACAAGTGGGTAGGAAATTTGAAAAAACTGACCACATTCTGAAGGCTTTAGGCACATGAAGTTTATTGACCATATCTGCTAGATCTTTAGAGGTAAGAGATTCAGTCAGTCTAAGCAACATCTTGTCTTAAGCAGAAGGGATAGAGCAGTACTTCTAAACTGTACTGTGCATACGAATCACCTGGGAATCCTGTTAAAATGCAGATGTTATGATTCATAGGTCTGCAGCTGGCCCTGAAACTCTGAGTTTCTAACAAGCTCTCAGATGCCGCTGAAGCTCCAGGTTTGGGGTTCACATTGAGTAGAAAGAAGCTAACTCCTAGAGAATTTGACTATCTGACTCTTTTGTTTGATTCTCTGATTTGCCTCTGGCCTTCTTGGTATTTTGTCAAAGATCTTATATGCTGGGCTTCCCTGGTGGCGCAGTGGTTGAGAATCTGCCTGCCAATGCAGGGGACACGGGTTCGAGCCCTGGTCCGGGAAGATCCCACATGCCACGGAGCAGCTGGGCCCGTGAGCCACAATTACTGAGCCTGCGCGTCTGGAGCCTGTGCTCCGCAGCAAGAGAGGCCGCGACAGTGAGAGGCCCGCGCACCGCGATGAAGAGTGGCCCCCGCTTGCCACAACTAGAGAAAGCCCTCGCACAGAAACGAAGACCCAACACAGCCATAAATAAATAAATAAAAAAAAAAAAAAAAAAAGATCTTATATGCTAATAGTGGGACCCCATACCCTGCAGCATTTAAATAAGGCTGAAGACTCTTACTGGTCTTAAAGTTACCATTTTCTCCTCTAAGCTATGTGAATGATGGCCTCAGTCTTTTTTTTGTCTTTGTATATATAGATCCAGAGTCATGTTCTGTCTCATTCTATGATTATTTTGTGGAATGATATCAGGATTTAGAGGAAAACCTTTTAAAAACATAGAGAAGCAAGTGTGTTTGGAAATATGGTTCACTTAAAGACTTGTAGTTTAATTTAGAGATAAAAAAGGAAGAGGGTTGTTTGATCTAAAGTGGCTACCATTGGTAGCCATATGGGTAGTATCACTAAAAGTTACTCTGGAGCAGAAATTTACATTTTCATTGAAATGACATCCACATACATACACACATAGACACACATGTGTAAAGAAAAAAGAAAGAAAAACATTTTAACCACAAGGTGGCAGTAAGATACATATTAAAAAAAAGGGAGTTCAAATAAAGATTTCAGACAGAACTCTGAGGAAATGATTGTCAAAATAAATAGCATTTCCTAATGCAGTAGTATGCAGAAATGCCTCAGCAAAGCTACTTATTTGTGGCATTCTTGGATAATCACAGTCTAAATGGTAAGATGTATAAGCTGGATGGATATCTTCTGGGGTCCTCAGTGCACATTTGCAGAGACAATTTTCAATTACAAAAACAATTGCATTGTACTATTTTTTATTTATTTTGATTCCATTTAACCAATGGTTAGTTTCAGAAGTTACCTGTAAATATTTCCAAGATGTGAACACTGGAAGCTTTGAGGGGTTGTTATTCCACATGACCTACTTAAACTGCCTTTTTTTGTATAAAGAATAAATTTATTAAAAGTTTTGTAAACATCTTACTGTTCCACTCTTTGTGACACTGCATCACATTATTTTAGTCTTGAAAATATGCTTCATTTTCTTTAGCTTTTTTATCTTAGTCATGAAGACACCTGTACTGTCTACTAAAAATCACATTGATTGCGTTTTGAGTACTGTGTCAACAGTTCATTGGAAAGCTAAGTTTATGTAAGCAGTTAAAGAAAGGTGAAATAAGTGTTGCAGTGAGACATTCTTTTCTCTTGGGAAAAAGATTGGACGGGTCATGGTGGAGGATGTTGGGAAGAGTTCTCTGAAGGACAAAGAGACAGATTGAATTATTCAGTACCTGTTTCTGTTCTTTAAATCACTCTTCACGAGGTGATGCTCTTCTCTACGTATCTTCAGAACTTGAAAATACCGTCAGACGCCAGCTACAAGCCAAAACTTTTGGCAGCCAACTGGTGATGGGAAAAGGAAAAATGTTCTGGCTAGAGTGAAGGATGGAATTTCTTCTAATTCCTGTCACTGGCAGGACGCCTGCATGTCAGCCGTTCTGGGGCTGGAAATCAGTCAGAGTGAAGCTGGGGCCAAAAAGCCAAGGAGCAGGTGTGCAGTGGCTCTTGCTCAGGTACCCGCTATGCAAGGCGATAGGGACTGTGCTTCTGTTTGTTTTAGACTCTGCTGAATGGTTGGGTAGCATCACATATATTATATGTCTAAATATGAGTGAGATTCCCTTAAAATCATTGCCCAGAAATCAGGGAGTAGTCTTTTTGGAATTTATGAATACTAAAGACTTCAGGTTTATGAAGTTTGCTATACTAGAGTGCTCTTTCAATTACTCTATTTTGAATTAAAAAAAACACAGTTGTGTTTTTTGAAAGAACTCAGCAATATCCATCAGTGCTATATTAGCATGCTTATAGTGGTTACCGGACAGAATTAAAACATAAGAAGAGAAAAAAATTTAACATAGACGTTACATCTAGTGGGTATTATGTCACAATCTGAAGTGATGCTGGAAGTTTATGTTGATGTGAGCTTGAAACCACTGACAAGGGGGGAGAAGTGCTGAAATCGTAGCGTGTTATTTTGCTGTGATGCAGAGGTTAAGGAAGCAATGAAGCCATCAAAACTGAAGCTGCATTTACATACAAAACATAAAGACACAAGTACAAAACTGAATTCAGTGTATGAGGGATCAGACTTCCGAGTAAAACTATCATTGTCATTTAGTTTACTATTACTGCCATATTCAGAAAAGGTGAATCTTTTCTGGAAAAAAAAGTCCAGTGGCAAAGTTTGTTTTGCCATCCTTAAATTAGGCTGTAAAATAAATAATACAAATTTTACTATTTTACTTTCCCAATTTAGCTGGTGAAGTTAAATTATTAGTTTAAAAATAAGATTGATTAAAAAGTGAAATCATGGTAGCCACAGCCCTATATGCCTACAAGGCCACCATCTTTTATGATACCAATGTGGGGAAGATATGCAGCATACAATTGACAAGTGGAGTATATTGGATCCTTATCTATAAGCCTGAGTAAATAATATGTCTTGATCACAATGGACACCAACTTATGATTTGGAGTGGCAGCAGACACCACTATTATGTCTAACCAATCACAAATGTGTGTTCCAGCATCATCATCAGACTATGGGGACTCATGTCATGGCCAGAGACATCCAGGACTGGGAAAAAATACATAATGTTGCCTGGGTTTTCCATCTACCTTATTACATTCTGAAAACAGGTGTCATGTAAATGCAATGTTAAAAGATCAACTAGGAATTCACATGCTATCCTTACAAAAGCAGGACTCTATTCCTAGCTGAAGCAATCATGGGAGTCAAACAAACCCAGAGATTGCCTCTAGGAAGAGGGCATAGGCAGGGGAATACAGTGCACATAGCAACATGGAGCAGCAAGAGACTGATTTCCTAACAGTGACTGACACAGTGGGGACATGAGGGGTTAGATGTAGCTGCCCTAGATGTGGGCCCAGTTCATTCAAATGCTAATTCAGATACAACTTAGTTACCTTCAAAGTTTAAAATGTATTTTTCTCCAGAATTGCTTAGACAGTTTATGAGAGGCTTTGGATGACTATGGGAGTTGTTATTAACCTTGATTACAGTGAGGAAGGTACCTCATAACCAGGGATGAACACCTTTAGACTGGAAGCAGATAATTGTCTTGTCCAGCCAATACTTTTCCCCAGCCTGTGGGTTATGCAAGGGGATGGGAAATCCTATACTGTGGGTTAGGAGTGAGGGGGAACCTGGGTCCTACTGGTGCCAAGGTGCTATTGTCTCCCTGATAGGGGCCTGAGAAAGAAAAAGATTATAGCTAGAGCCGCTGGCAGCACAGAGTGGATGGAAAAATGGGAGGAAGGCACTTATTGACAATTTGAGGTCAAGAGAAAGATGGGAGAATAAGCTTGTTTCCTAGGTCAGGTGGAAAGGTAGAGTCTGCCAGGATTGTCACATTTTGCTTCTTGTAGAACTCATGCTTCTCTTCCTGTATTTGGGCATCATGAATGCTTGCTTTATTCCTCAATCTGAAAATACTTCCACATTTGGCTCAGAATCCAGGGGCACTCCTATATTCTTTTTTTTAAAAAATTATTTATTTTTGGCTGCGTTGGGTCTTCGTTGCTGCGCGCGGGCTTTCTCTAGTTGTGGTGAGCGGGGACTACTTGTTGTTGTGGTGCGTGAGCTTCTCATTGCGGTGGCTTCTCTTGTTGCTGAGCACGGGCTCTAGGTGTGCAGGCTTCAGTAGTTGTGGCACATGGGCTCAGCAGTTGTGGCTCGTGGGCTCTAGAGCGCAGGCTCAGTAGTTGTGGCACACAGGCTTAGTTGCTCTGTGGCATGTGGGATCTTCCTGGACCAGGGCTCTAACCCATGTCCCCTGCATTGGCAGGAGGATTCTTAACCACTGCACCACCAGGGAAGCCCCTCCTATATTCCAACACTAATTATGGGAACCCTACCATCATAACTTTTTTAGTCAGGTAAGCCTTCAATCATGTAAATGTATGCCACATTACCCAATTCTAAAATTTGAGTTTTCCCATATGCTCTTACAGCATATTAACAGGCACCACAGAAGGAGCTTTGTAACTAGAGCTAATTCTCAGCATTCAAGGTGCCCATATATCCAAGAGAATTGGTACTAGATGGGTGTTCTATCTTGGGGCACCATGTCTAGTATACTGTCAGGGTTCTCGTTGGGGCTAGACTTTTGTAGATTGTGCACCCCAAAGCCCTGGTAAATGCTGTCTTGGGTGGTCCCCCTTGACCTCACCTCTGATCCTTGCCTATACTTGCTTAGGAAAGTAGGAAAGGAAGTTGCCCTGATTCTGGTTATTAGTTGGCTGAAGAGGCAGGTTTTGAGCAGTTATGTTATGAGCAGTGTTAACAGAGACACTGGATACTTCACCATGGTCCATTTGTTTTTGAGATAAAAATCTTCCCCCTATGAGATGCTTAATACAATCTTGAGTGAATTTACCTCCAAATTGAGAAGAACAAGCATTAGCAGGGATGACTTCCAGTGATGACGGCCTGATTGAGTCTTGAGATAAGTTATTCCTTGATGGGAAGCCTACAGTTAACATCTACCATGAATTGTATCCTCATAGTCTTTGAGCTCACAGAAGCTGCTGCTAAATGAGGAGGTGCCATTTTCATCAGTTTGTCTCAACCGATTGTCATCTGTGTGAGGCATCTCTCATGCTGAATCTTTATGCAGGGGCCTTTAGGGTGAGGGAGCTTCCTCAACTCCTCTTCTTCTGTCTCACCTCATCTCCAAGCCATCAACAGTTCCGGTTGGCTCAATCTTGAAAAATATACTCAGATTCTGACTACTTCCCACCAGTTCTACAGAAACCATTCTTTTCTAGGCCATCATCATCTCTCCTGGCTTGTGGTCAACCCCTCCGCCTGCAGCCTCCTCTACAGTCTATTGTTCACACAGCTGCAGTGGTCAGATCACTTCCCTGCTTTAATCCTCCAGGGGCTCTCCATCTCACAGTAAAAACAAAGGTTTCAAGACCAGAGCGTTGTTGCTCCGGAGGCTTTGAAACATTCTACAATAACAGGCCCTCCTCTCCCTGCCCCAGGTCCCTTCCTGCCTCCACTCCAGCTCCTCCGATAGCCTTGCCGTTTCTTCAGTGATCTGATTGCACTTCTGCTCTGGGGTCTCTTGTTTCCTCTCGTGGAATGATCTCCTTCTCACCCCTGTATCCACATGGCTTGCTCTTTTCTTCCTCAGGTCTCTGTTCAAAGGTCACTCTATCAGAGAGAACTTCCCTGATAAACTTATTTAAACTTCTGCTTTCATTCCTTATTGCTTTCACCTGTAGCTTTAACATATGATGAGTTTTTGTTTAGTTCTTCATTTATTTATTGTCAGTTTTTCCTCCATTAGAATTTAAGCTACATTTTTTATCGAGAATTGTCTGTTCTGTTCCTGCTTAAGTTTCAGTGCCTAGAGTAGTGCCTGGCAAATAGTAGGTCCTCATTAAATATTTGTTGAATGAATGAATGAAATGTAGCATGTGCTGTCCAGTTCATCACCATCTCCATCATTCCATATCATCTTGCATAAGTCTGTTTCACTCCTTTACATTCCCTGCCTAACTCTTTGTAAGTATTTGAATTTGTGACTCTTGTCCTATAGCTTAGAAAAAAATAAAGGCCAGTTTAGGAACAAATGAACAAATATCTAGATAACATCTCTCTGAGAAACATAAAAACCTCTGTTAACACTATCTCCCTGCCTCTTCCCATTTCCCTACATCCCCCACCCCCACCCCCCAAGATAGAAAGTCCAGATCTCAAGAACAGAGGCCTTACTTTCTTGGGAAAGGGGAAGACTCATTCTTTCCAATGAGTCTACAGTAGTGAACAAGGTTTAAACTAATTCCACTGAGATGGAAGTGGGATACACAATACATATATTTGTATAATGTTGAATAAATCAGTTTTGAATTATGTGGAATTGTTCATAATTCAGAAATTATCTTCATTCCAGATCAGAATGATTTTACTTGTCTGTGGTTGCTAATACTTTGTTTTTTTGCCTTACCGCTCACTGAGTAGTTAAAAATATATAAGGACTGAGGGAAAGGAAATTACTATTTAAATGAACTTTTCTGGCAATCTTTTAATCAGTTTATTAAGGTTTAGTTTAATATATAAGGAAAGGCATTTATTTTAATTGTTTAGTATGTCTTAATAATTGGATACACATGAGTAATCAACTGTATCCAAATTAAGATATAGAATATTTCCAGTAGTCCAAAAAGTTTCCTTGTGTCCCATTGTAATCATTCCTCCTTACGTCCTGTCCCAGGAAACCACTGATCTGCTTTCTGTCATGATAGATTAGTTTTACTTACCTTAGAATTTTGTGTAAAATGTGTATAATATGTACTCTTTTATGTCTGATTTTTTTTTTTGGCTCAGTATACTTTTGAGGCTCATCCATGGTTTTATATTTACCATTAGTTTGTTCCTTTTAATTGCTCTTAGTATTCCACTGTTTGAACATACCAGTTTGCCTATTCATTCACCTGTTGATAGATTTTGGGATGTTTCCAGTTTTTGCCTCTATAATAACTAAAGCTTTCATGAACATTTGTGTACACGTGCTTGTATGGCTGTGTTTTAATTTTGGGGAGATAAGTACTTAGGAATAGAATTCCTGGGTCATCTCGTGAATATATGTTTAATTTTATAAAAAATTCTTAAATTTTTTGTAAAGCGAAAAGTTTGTAACTTATCTGCTTTTCATTGTGCTCATATTTTCATTATTAAGTTACTTTCTTGTGGGAGGGTGAAGACTCAAATGTGGCTACTGTATTTATTGTCAATCACGCTGGTATAAAAATTCAGAAATAGCATTTAAACAGGGGAAAAGTTCCCTTTTCCCAAAACTCTGTGGCTGGATGATGGGCCCCTCGTGGAGCTGCTGAGAGTATTAAATGAACCTAGACATAAAAAATTGCTTACCACAGTGCCTGGCACGTAGTTCATGTTCAGTGATGCTAGTTGTTGTGATTATTATCTGAGTTTGTTAATAAATTAGGATAGGAGAGAAGACATAGCCCACGTGCTATAGAAGTTAAAGTCTGACTTTGTACTATACTGTGATCACCTTTCCTGAAAAGCTTACCTCACAACACCTGTAGTAGCTTATTCACCTGCCTTATTGGCCAATAATGTGTGTTCATCTACACTAAATACACGAAAGCAAGTTTAGAGTATCAGATCATAGAGAAAGGCAGAAGCCAATAATGTTGCAAACTACAAAATGTGAAAATACAATAAGATCAGAATCACAAGGTGAAAAATTAATAATAATTTACAGCTGAATAGGTACCTTTGTAAAGACTTTCCCATTTTCTAAAGTAAGATAATTTCATTAAAACCTATGACTGCTTTTAACTTTGGGGAGGTCAACCTTGGTGCTTAACCCTTTTCTCTCTGATGAGAGAACCATGCTGACAGGATACAGTGAGCTTCACTTTTCTGCTTTTATTTTTAAGTCTTTAAGACTCCTTAATCTGTGGGAGGCACTGTTAAACCCAGAGGTGAAGAGAAGAAAAAATATTCAAATTTTTAAAGAAGTTGCATTTTTTACAACAAAGGGAAGCCCTTCTGTAATGTGTATTTTAATCAGAAGTACAAACCACTTAGTCTTGTTCTCTGGCAGGTGGTCTTTGTGAGAGCCGTTGCTGATCTCCAAACTCAAGATATCTAAGGTGTTGTGGGCAAGCTCTGCTCCCAGTCAGCAGACTAATTTTCAGCACAGAGGAAGACCTTCTGTGTAATGTTTTCATTTCTGATGAGAAATCAAGTTAGAATTAAACTGACTTGATAGAGACAGGTGTAATGATTCCTTCCAAAACAAAGTTGAATTGAGACCAAAAGGATTGCGTTGGTTAGTAAGTAGTCTCATTAACCAAGTGCCGTTTGAAAAAGGCTTTATTTCTGTAGTGAACTTCACTGAAGATTGTCCGTTGGTAAAATGCATGTGTTGTCTACCAGTGTTCTTTATCCACATAATCTGACTAAAATTTGAGATAAGTAGAAAACAGAATCACCTCCTTTTCACCCTGTTGGTGAGGGAGGGATTCATGCCTTAGGTTTATAGGGATGGCTGAACACCCAAAACCCAACACTGGACAGATGATATTGACAACTCTTGGAATTAGTGATGTGTTATGAGGAAGCCTGGACTAGCCTTCCCAAGGATGGAGAAACACAGGGAGGTTGAGGCCCATATGAAAGCCAGCACCAACCGCCAGATAGGAAGATATACACATATCCACAATCTGATAGAAAAGGACAGGGCTTTGTCACACAGGGCTTTATAGGGGTTGTACTCAGGACCAGAGTGAAAAACCAGGGACTGTGGGTGGCAGGCTTTGTAGTACCAAGAGGGTGAGGTGCCTCCTGATTGCAGTGAGAAGGTGTCTTTGGCTTGTTTGAAGAATTCCACAGACTGGCAGAGAGCTGAAACTTGCTGCTCAGGGATAAGCAGGAACTGTGCCTGGTTCATTTGATAAAGAGGGTTGTTTAGCTCAAGGACCTTATGCACAGGAGCAGAGTGGGAAGGGGAACTTGTGGTTAGGCCTTCGAGTCCCTCCAGATTTCACCAGGTATCAAGGCAGCACATAATATTTAATCTTAATTTTAAACCTTATGTAAACACTATCCAACAAATATTTAATAAGAGCTACTGTGTGCCAGGAGCACATATGTGTTCTAGAAACTGAGGGTAATGAAGACAAATGATATATCTTCTATGCATTTGAGAGGTTTACAGTTTGATAAAAAGAGCCAAACATGTAAATAGGTAAGTGCTAAATGAGCTGTAGTAGACATAAAAAATAGAACCTAAGGACACAAAGAAGTAATCAATCTTATCTAGATATGTTAAGGATAGTTTTCCCAGGAAAGTACTGTTTCCTCTTTTCTTTATGAATAAGGAAAATTATAGCAGAAGATCTCCCAGAAGATATTCCCTTATATATATTTTTGTCAATGAAAATTTTACATTGTATGCCAGTATCTAAATCAGTTCTCATTTAGGGGAATTTGAAAGCTGATTAACTTAGGCAAGTCATCATTCAGCCACTGGGGTTGGGGAGGGGGCCAGGAAGCTCATGGCTGCTCCAAGAGTCAACAAAATCATTCTAATTTAATTTCTCTTCTATGTCCCTTCTCCTCTTTTTCCTCCTTCTCCTCTTTCTTCTTATCTTCCTCCTCTTCTTTTTCTTCTTCCAGGATGTGGGGGAGATTCATAACTGGGTAGGCGTTAATAGCTTTTGCCTCATCTTCTCCTGTCTGACCTGTCATTGAGTCCTGTCAAGTCTAAATAGTTCAAAATATTTCTAGAGTCTTTCCACTTCTCTTCATGTCTACTGCCAGCACCTTAGCTTAGGTAAGTGGGGCTCTTTGCCTGCACCCCTGCCCTTTGGAGGGCTCTACATATCACAATCAATTGATTAATGTGCACAAAGTTTCCTTTATTAGTTCCTCTGGTGCTCAACACAGGCACAGCATAATCCTTAATGCTAAATGTCTAATCACATGGTTAACTTTGTTCCTGTCCCAGGGAAATACTTCTCCACAAATCTTATCCGATATTCGTTAAGCCAGTGATGACCACATACACACACACACACACGCACACACACAAAACCCTATGAAGGTTTGTGGGGTATGTGTCTACCCATGTCACAGATTTAGTATATTCCAAGAGTTGTGCGGCCATCACCTCAATATAAGTTTAGAACACTTTCATCATCACAGAGAATCCTGTACCCATTAGCAGTCATTCCCTGTTCTCTTTCCCCAGCCCCACCCTTCTCCTTGTGTACTAGGCAGCCACTAGTGTACTTTATTTCTTTATAGATTTACTTATTATGGGCATTATGTATAAATGGAATCATATAGTATGTGGTCTTTTGTTACCAGCTCCTTTCGCTTAATTGCAATAGATTCTTGTACAATGCTATTGTTCTTCAGTAGGACTGAGTGTTCATTTCTTTACTCATGAAATAGGAAATTCCTCAAACATAGGAAGGGTATTCAAAAGGTATTAAGTAGCACCAAATATGACAAATTTCCATTACACGTGGCTTGTCACTTCTTTGGGTCTCAGCTTACATGTCACCTCTGAGAGACCTCCTTCCACATCCTAGTTAAAGATAGACCATCCCTGTTATTCTATCTCCAGACCCTTTTTAAAAGTACTTATGATAACTTGAAATAATTTTAATTGTCAGTCAGTCAGTGTGTATGTGTGTGTGTGTGTGTGTGTGTTTCCCTCCATGTCTATCTTGCCATCATTGTACCTCCAGTGCTTCAAAGTAGGCACTCAATTTTTGAATGAATGAATAAATGAATGAGTTATTGAATGATTAAAAAGAATGTAATAGGAGGCACATGATTGTTGGGGAATGATGATGATGAATTCAACATGGAGATTTTAAGTGTGAGCAAAGCTATAGGACATCCAGGTGACCATATCTTCTGGGTAGCTGCTAAACAGAGGTTACACACACAAATTTCAAACTAAATAGTGTAGAAGGGCCTATAGGAAAAGGTGATATTCTCTTGATCTACGCCACCCTCAGTCCATGTCACTAGAGATGAACATTTTTAACTGTGTTAACCCCTTTAGTGGTAACTGCCATTGTCTGTATCTTCAGATATGATGCTGTATTGCTCTTTCTTGATTTGTCAACTTCTGAATTATCTATTGCTATGCTACACGAGCCTTTAGTCCATTTAGTCTGTAAGGTGGAAAAATTTCCATCTTTCTTTCCACCTCCTCACAATAGCTGTATCTTAAAAAGATTCTGTTTGGTACACTTATAAGTTTAAACAAGTTGCTTAAGTCTTCTGCTTTCATGCACTGTGAACAGTTCCTCTTGCCTCCCAAGCTGTAAGATAAAGATGTCTCTGTGTCTAGCCTTCCTTCTGCCTCCATTTCCTAGTTTCTGGAAGTTGTACTTTTAGTTTTTCATAGTCAAGCTTGATAACCTTTACATTCTCCTGTCATATGTTCTATTGCTGCTCGAAATCGTGTCACATTTGAATTAGTTTCATGTCTGAACTGTGTTGCCTGTATCATTTTTACTATTATTCCTGGAGAAACTGATTCCGTTTTTTTCCCCCTGATGGATGAAAAAGAATGTGTCTCTTTACCATATTGCTAACATCTTCTAGCTTCTTTCTTATTCTCTATACTTTTTAGAATCGATTATTTTCTTTTCCTTGAAGCCACTGATTTCAGTGGCTGCATAAACCATGGCTTTTTTGTACAATGTTTAGCTTTTCTGGCGCTTTACACTTCCTCCCCCCCTCCTTCCCTCCCTTCCTTCCTTCCTTCCTTCCTTCCTTCCTTCCTTCCTTCCTTCCTTCCTTCTTTCTGCTTGCAAAGGCAAAAACTTACATTGATGCAAAATTCCCTCAAGTAAATAAAATTTCAGTTAGAAATGGACTAAATTCTACAGGTATGTAAATTATGTTATAGAGGTAAAATAATAGACTTCAGAATTTGACTATGGCTTATAATTAACATTTAATTATATAGTAAATTCCATAAATATGGATGTCTTTACAACTTACATGGTTCCAGACTAATCAAGCATTAGTCTCCAATCCTAGTTCTTATTATATTATAATCAAAAGAAAAAGATGAGCAGAGAATCTTCCTGACAAAATTCCTGCTAAAGTCAAAGCCATAGCTGGGAGAGGGAGTGCAGAACTTAATTCAAGTGCTGTCTTCTGCTGAGATATGAATAGACAGTGTAGGTGATGACCTGATCTTTATCATTTATTAAATATATGAAAGTATTTAGAAACTGAAAAACAGGTAGTTTACTCTTACAGGCAAAGTATGAATAATTTGATATCCCACAGATAAATAAATTTGTCAGAGTCTGTTTCATTTTGGCAAATAGTATTTAATGGTATAAAAGATAAATTTATGAAACACATACATATACACACACAAAGTCATGAATATAAAAGGCCTGATTGGCACCGGGACGAAACCAACATAAGGTACAGTAATTGTGGCAGCATAACCATCCTTGTCACGTTAATGTGCCCCATTATGTGATGATTAAACCTTTCCATTTATCTAGCTTGCCATAATTGCATTCCAAGCAGAAATGAAGGATACAAATTATGCTTAGGCAAGGGGAAAAGCTTACATTGAAATAATTCTGACAACTTACAGGGTACAGTGTACAGAAAGTTTGCAAAGTGCTTTTCACATAGATTTGCTCATCTGCTTTCCATAACAGTCCTGAGAAATGCATGTTGCTATATTAGCTCCACTTTATCACTGACAAAACCGGGGATCAAAAAAAGTTGTTATGTTTTTCAAGGGAACTGTTGATAAGGAGTAGAGCAGGAGGCTTCAAACCCAGGAAATATGGCTCTCAGTCTCCTCACTACGCCACAAAATTATCTGTTTATCCCCTGTTAATGTTTATCATGCAGACTGTATCTGCACAGTAAAGGAAAGACACTGGGTGCTTGTAGGCTTCCAAATTACCCATACAAGGAGTTATTTAGACCCCACCATCCTTTCTAAAGGTCAAAGTGTAGTAAGGACAGAAGACCTGACCTTCAATCCTGGCTACTCCCAGGATGTCTGTGATTAACGACAACGATACTGTCTGTGTCTAGTACTCTTCACCACACTCCTCAGATAAATTCCGGGAAAAATTAATACCCAGAAAAGCTTTGAGATGGGAAACAAGTCATCAAATTATTAAAGCACATGCCCACTGCTTTGCCTCAGTGGTGTTTATGGGTTGATTGGATGCAGTCTTTTATTCACTGTATATTTTTTGAGCAACCACTGTGGGTCAGAATATAAACAAAACAACAGTACCACAAAATGAATACAGACTGTGGTCAATAATATTAAGGAAATAAGCAGAGAAAGGCAAAGTGTTTTTAAATGAAGGGGTCAGGAAGGCATCTCTGGGAAAGTGATATTTAAGAAGATGGGCTGGAGCCAGCAACATGGGGACCCAAGGAAGAACGTTCTGTTGGGGACACAGAAAGAGCAAAGGCCCTGAGATGGGGAAAGAACTCAGCGTGTCCTGGGAAATGACCAGACTCGGTGGGCAAGGAGAGAGCGAGCAGGATGTGAGAGTGGAGGGGTTGCCAGGACCTTGAAGACAATGTAAGGAGATTAGATTTTACTTTGAATGCAATGGAAAACCATTGATGGTAGTTTAATCCGAGGTGACATGATCTAATTTACATAGAACAAAAAGGTTACCTGAGCTCCTTTTTCTAAGGATAGTTTCTCTTTCAAATTATGAAGAAGTGGTTTCTTCTTTGGAAGTGAAAGTAAAAAATTTTAATAAATTATTTATTGAAGAATAACATACTGAAAGTAATGCACACAAATCTTAAGTGTACTCATTAATTAATGTTCTCAAACAAGACACCTGTGTAAAAAGCTCCCAGATCAAGAGATAAAAAGACATTCCCAGCATCTTGGAAGCCCCCTTCTGTTCCCTCCCAGTGACTTCTCTCCTGACCTCTCCCCAATTAACCACTATTCTGACTTACTTCATCATAGACTAGCTTTGTTTGCTTTTATATTTTATATATGAATAAAATTGTACAGTATGTACTTTGTTGTGACTCTCTCACTCAGTATGCACAATTCATCCAACTTGTTGTCGGTAGTAATTTGTTCTCATTGCTGTATTGTATTCCATTTTCCAACTGTACCAATGGAGTAGTTTCATAATTTTTCCATTCCACTCTGATGGACATTTGTTCTTCTCTTCCATGAGAATAGAATTGAATCGTGCTCTGTTGCATGGCAAAGTCTTGATGATAAATGTCTTATTAATATTTAAGGGAGTTGCCTTAGTTCAAATGAAAAGAAAATTAAAGCTTATTATTTGATATGGACTCTGTTTACAAATATTAGTACACATTTGATGGCAACACTGATGAAAAATTAATTTATCACATGTCAGGCACTGTGCTAAGTGTTTAAACATAGTATTTCATTCAGTTCTTACAGGCACTATATGAGCTATGTACTAACTCTATCCCCATTTCCCACATGAGGAAATTGAGACCCAGAGAGATAATTTGTCTCAGATCAGAATTTCATCAGAGAAACAGATCCAATAGGATTTATATGTGTGTATATACATGTGTATTCCTATACAGATTAGATAGATAGATAGATTGCAGGGATTGGCAAGGCAAGACCTAAATCTCTGTAGGGAGACCATCAGGAAGGACAGGCCAGAACTTTTGGGCATTGGCTGAAGCTGCAGTCCACAAGTGAAGCTGGCTCACTGAGATTATCTAGAATAATCTTCTTTATTAAAGTAAACTGATTATAGACTTTAATCACATCTACAATATACTTTCACAGCAACCCCTAGTTTGATTTAATCTGGCTCAGTTGACACATAAAACTGACCATCACGATCATATATAAACTAGTAGATAGCTGGACTGAGATATAAATCTAAGTCTGTATGATATTAAAGCTCAGGATATTGATTTCTATGATCTGTTTAAAAAACTGTTCTAGGCTGAGGACACAGCATGTTCTAAGATTCTGGGGTGGAAATGTACTGGGGATAATCCAGGAATGAAAAGAAAGTAAATGTGCCTGAAGCACACAGATCTGAGGGAAGCAAGAGATAAAATAAGACTCCTGAGTTTGGTAGACTTCTAACAGGGTCTCTGCCAAATAGTGGTTGTGGAATCTTGGGAAAGTTACCTAAATTCACTGTTATTCTCCTTTATAAAATGGGTAATGAAACCTATTTCCTAAGGTTGATTGAATGAATACATGTAAAGTGCTTGGAATAGGGCCTGGCATAGGTAAGGATGACATAAATGTTAGCCATTAATTTTAGTGGGCTTTATATATATATATATCTCCATCCATCCATAAAAATATTTATATTCATAGAAAAGTAACCAAAAGTGATTATTTCTGGGTGGTAGAAATATGGGTAATTAATGTTTTTTTTATTTCATTATTTTCTCAGTTTTTTACACCTTTAAGTTAATTAGAACAAAGTTGCACAGAAAAAGGAACGGTGATTCTGCTAAAGACAGCAGGCAGGAAGTGTCAGTGTACCCAGTCTTTGCTCAGGCTATACAGAATATAACTTCTAGCCAGTTCCCAGATGCTTGGTGCATTCTTTTATCTCTGTCGTTATATCGTCCTTTCAATCAGGAAATGTTCCCTCCATTGTCTATTTCCCAAATCCCTCTATCATCCTTGAGTTCAAGCATTATATCCTTTGTAAAATATTCCCTGACATTTTCCCTTTTTCCCTCCTCAAGAGCTGTGAACATCCTTCCTAGTGGTCCCATAGCACCTAGTACGTATACAAGGGTGGCCTTAAAGTCTGGAAGCACAGGCAATATACATAAACATTTATCAATAAAATATTCAAATACATATAAAATAATATCTGTTTCCAGACAAGATGGCCATGCTTTATATTAAAATATTTACTACATTCTGTTGTAATTGTTATGTTGTTCTTCCCATACTGTGGCCGTTCTGAAGGCAGTTGCTTTGCCTTTCTCATCTCTGTGCTGGAGCCTGCCTTTTACAGTGTCTGAGATGAAGTGGGTCCTTGGTAAATATTTATGGAATGAATGAATTATCTAATTTGCTTAAAATGTATTTTTTAAACAAAATGGTGTTTACTGTTTCTGTTGTTTATTAGTATTTTACAAATAGACTTTGAAACATTCTAATCATCTCTTACCTTTTTACCTGGAGGTGTCTAATCTCTGATTTTTCCCTCTAGTTTTGGCTATGTTGGTTGAACTTCTCATCTCTTTTTGGTTTCTTATATCTGTCTCGACATGTCAACAGCAAACAGAACTGAACGCATTATTTCAGCTTGGGTATGTGGCTCTTCTGTATAAAGGTTTTGCTTCTAAACTTTCATAGTGATGCTCAAAATATGTGAATTTAATTATGCTTAATGCCCTACTACCTGCACTCAAAGAACATTCCAAATCATGTTTATTTATGATGGTGTATATGAAGCTAGGTTATATGTTCTGGACAACACTTTTAAGGTTTTATCCTAATTTTTCTTTCAAACTTTGTGGTAGTTGCCATCTACTGCAATGTAGTTAGCAATTAAGTCTAGAATTTTGTGTATTATCCTACAAATAGTTTTGAGAAATACTTAAAGTGGAATCTTAAAAAAAATGTTTGATTGAATATATATCTTTTGATCTGTAACACCTAGTGGGTATTTTTTCACCCATTCTCAACCAGTATCTCCATCTCCAGTCCTGGTAACATGTTTTAAGGTTTTGGGTAATGGTGTGGTTGACTGCTATATCATTATGACTTGGCTTGCTGCATTTTGAACTCATGTCCAATTTAATTGTGTGACTTAATGTTGAAAACCCTGGTAATTTCTTGATATTTTGATACTCATTCTGATATCTAATCCAAGACAATGAAAGATATAGCTAGTTTCTTTCAAGACATTTTCTTGTTTATCTGCACTGTTTTGTTATTTTTGAGGGGGAAATTTTTATGCAGTTGGTATTTAATTGTCATGGTTTTAGTTATTTCTCAATCTAAGGAAGTACTTAGTAGGGTATGCTGTGCTTGAGAAACTGTTAATTATTCACTTGCCTTTGACATGTTCTGCAAGTAGCTAACAACTGAGTGGATCAGCAAACCTTCATTTGGACACTAAATTTTCACCAGAAAAACACTGAATACTTATTTAGGTTTCATGGAATTTCTAGTTGAAAAAATAAATTCACACACCAAAGTTGTTCCAAATACATATAAAAGTTTTCTAATAACTGTATCGAGAATTGGTTTTTAAAATTCAAATTAAATTAATTAAATTAAATGTAATTTAAAGTTAATTAGAATTAAATGTAACTTTACATTAATTAAAATTAAATAAAATGAAACATTAAGTTCTCAGTTGCACAACCATATCTCAATACCCACAGGAGACTGGTACCTACAGTATTGGACAGTGCAGGTTTGGAGGGTTTGCTATAATTCTGTACAACTTCACCTATTGTTTTCCTAGCAAGATTTTAACTTCTATGTATATATTTTTTTCTTTTTACTTATTTGGTATGTAATATCACTTTTCCTTTCAAGTAATTTCAAGTCAGAATGATCACACTCTGGTTCAAGCAGCATTATGTTCTTTGCCTTTATAGTTTCAGGGTCCTTCAAGTCACCATCTGAAAATGCATTCATAGAGCTGGCATACGCTATCAATTGCCCATGAAACTGTACTTATCCTAGGGAATGACATTCTCATCTACTCACTAGATGACTAGTTATGCTCCCAATTTGGGTGCATACACGCTTGCACTGTTTGCTTATGTATTCTGGTGTCAATTGCATACTCAGAATTTCCAGAAGACTTTAAAAGGCCAGTGTTAGATAATTTTTACAGATGGCATTTCTCAAGCCTTCAGGCTTTTTGATACATTTACTTATAATGAATGCACATGTACTGATGGAGATTTAGTGTGAAATTTACTTTGTAGGTTTGTACCATTATTCTGAAATGAGTCCAATCTACCCGTCATGTTGATTGTTGACTGAGGGAATTTGTGTGCGTGTGTATGTGTGCGTGTGTATGTATGTGTGTGTTTTAAACTTTGCACTTTCTTTAAACTAAAACAATCTCCTTTGATCCAGGGGATTCTAGGTGTCTGTATGCTTGAAATCTGTGTGTGATTTTATTCTAGCAGAATAATTTTAAAGCCTTGTAGATTGTAGAAATACGAAGTTTAGATTGATTATACATTTATTTATTCTTTCATTTATCATACATTTATGGGGTACCGACTGTGTTCAAAGTAATACATTCTCTAAGGGGGAATTCATGACCTCTCTCTGCAAGTAACTGATATTTTTACCAGCATATTCATTTATCTGTTGAAATATTAGCCACTTGGCCACCTTGGCCAGGAAGATCTGCCTGCTCTTGTCAGAATATAAAGTGATGTAAAAACACATGAAAAGGAAACAGTGTAATTGAGCTTTATTCATCACTCTGTCACAAAATTATTGACTGTCCATGGACAAATCACTTACCCTTTCTGTTTCTCAGTTTCCTCATCCACAAGGATTACAATAAATGTCCTATTCACCACACTAGCCAATTTTAAGGGTCAATTGTAGGGATCAAATGAGCCTTGCCTGTGACTGAATGGTTTATCTCAGGACGAAGAAAACATAGTGCCTGGACTTGAGGTTGAATAGAGGGATTTCTCACAGGCTGGGTGATTAAACCTGTAGCAGCTGCAGCAGGCCGACCAAAAGGTAGGGAAAGAGGAAACCAATAGAAGCACAGCTACGTGCAGCATTAGAGGGAGGATAATGAATTTTGCACGTTCTGTGCCCTGTGTTTCCCCCTGACTTCAGGTGAGTTGCAAAGAGTATGTTGACTTTTGTTTTCTGGGCTTCCCAGAAAGCAGATTTTCAGGTAAAAGCTAAAGTGAGTGCTTTATTGGGGAACATTATCCTAGGGAGTAGAATTGGCAGGTACAGGGTCAGCAAAGCAGGAAGGAAGATGCACTATAAAGTGAGCCATGGCTGTGGGTGGCTGTTGCTCCATCCCATGGGACCATTGGAAGAGACGTACGACCTGTCTCAGGACCTTATCTGTCAGCTCTTATCTTCTAGCGGTTGAAGGTCACCCCATGAGGTGTTCACCTCCTGAATTTCATGGATGGATGCTGAGCAGGTCCTGGCTGTCCTGTGCCTCAGTGCAGCGCTACTCAAAGTGTGATCTCTGGATGGCAAACTGTCATTAGCCCATGATAAGTACAAAAATCGAAAGTAAGTGGTTAGAAACTCTTATAGCATTTTGAATGAGTAATTTGATGTCTGTTGAATTTAATAGTAAAAAAAAATTGGGCTTGTTTTTTTGTATGCTTTTGTGTTTTACATTTTATCAAATCTCTTTATGTTTGGCTTAGTCGAAGACATCTGGGTTCCCATACCTGCTTCTGAATTCATGTGTTGTGAAAAGTGGATCCTGTATCTATCTAATAGATAATTATTCAGCATTTGCCCCGTGCTGGTTGCTGTGATAAATACTGATGTTACAGGCACGAATAGGAACCCTTTCTCCTCCATTTGTATTTCAAGGTTTAGAGGGAAAAATAAATGAAAAAAAACAAGAAATGACAATATGGCATGTTCCAATCAAGGCAACATTCTGAGGGACTTGGTGGGAGTGGTCCTTTATTCCTGGCAGGAACTGGGTGTGATGCATGGCAGATTCTGGCTCCTTAGGTGCAGCATGTGAGCTCCTTAGTTGTGGCATGAGAACTCTTAGTTGTGGCATGCATGTGGGATCTAGTTCCCTGACCAGGGATCGCACCTGAGCCCCCTGCATTGGGAGCTCGGGGGGTCTTATCCACTGTGCCACCAGGGAATTTAAATTTAAAATTTTAAATAAGTAGAAGGGTTGCAATTATGGTGAATTAGAAGCATTCACATTTTACTAGCCCAAGGCTGCTGGAGTGAGCCACAAAGAAGAAGAATTTAAGAAACAAAAAAGGGATTAAAAAAAAAAAAAAGCTACTGGAAAGAAATGCTGATGAAGGTAGTGGAGTAGGGCATAAAGGCAAAGATTAAAGAAAAGATAATCAGAATATTATCACATAAAGGAAATACCAGAGATGGCCTGGACTTGAGGATAAGGACATTAAAAAAGACTTCTGGGAGGCTACAGGGATTTTAAAAACTAGGACAAGACAGATGTCATGTATAAATTATTACCTAGAAAACTGTTAGTTAGAATGGATGTAAAATTGCAGGGTAGGAGAGTCAGGTGTGGATAAAAGGTGCCCCAGCGAAAGTTAATGTGCTAAAGCAATATGCTTTCAAAGTCAGTTAGTCAAGATTATTGAGTATAATGGGAGGTGGACTGGACAGCTGTGGTTAGAATTTATGGGCTTGTAATAAAAAAGAAAAAGGAAAGTCAGAACTTTGTCTTATAGCAAAAATGTTGAGGCTTATAAATGTTAGAAAATAAAGAATAGAGACGATCTGGCCTGCAGGTTAAAACACATTTTTAGAAAAGAAGAAAGGGAATAAAGGTAAAAAGAAACAATGACCACTGAAGACTCTTAATGTAACTGATCAGGACCCTATGGGGGTCCCCCCCACTCCACACGCCATGTCCTCTGCCTGCCTCTTGTTTGTAAAAAAGGCTTTAGTCTCCTAGATGTTCCCCGAGTTCCAAAGAGCAGATTCAAATAGTTACTAACTAGGAAAGTGAGGGAACACAGAAACAAAGGAAAAGCAAACCCAGCACAATCTTTTTCATGATTGTTAGCTTAAACTAATGTCTTGGTTTATGACCCCAAATTGTTGAGATAATGTCCTGTGGTTTCAACCAGCTGGCCCCAAGCCACTTAAAATTGATGGCACTGGGAGAATCAATTAAGAACTGAAACTCCTGAACCATTACGAAGGCTCTAAGTAAATAATAAAATGTCTCAACCGTTGCTTTTGCTCTCTCCTAGAAAGAAGGGAGGGATCACAAGACCATGATTTACTAGTTTGCTTTGCGGGAACACACAGATCAATCACAATCACCAATGATGCATCGGCACAAGATGGTGCTGGGTTGTCTGCAAATGAGGTCTTATCAGGAAGCTGAGACCACAAAGACACCCTCCCCTTTACCTTTTTTGTTTTTAAAAACCTTGCACCCCGGCCAGCCAGCAAGATGGATTTCAGATGAGTCTAGGTCACCCATCTTCTGGGTTGGTACCTCCTCGAGTAATAAACCTTTCTCTGCTCCAAACTCTGACATCTTGGTTGGTTTGACCTCACTGTGCGTCAGGCCCACAAACTCAGGTTTGACAGCAGTAACTTGTAGACTTATTTTTACTTAAAAAATTCTATTGTCATAAAAAACTCCCTAAGAAATTAATTTTAAATGTTTTCATTATAAAGTAATATATTCTCATTTTTAAACGTCCGGGAAATGCAGGAAAATCAACCATAGTTCCACCATTTAATTTTAACATAATATATTCTTTCCAGTTTTCTTCATTGCATGCTTTTCTTTATTTTGACTTTGGCGAGATGTTGCTAAAACCATCTAATTAGATTTTATTTGATCATAGGACAAAGTTTATAAATACAAATACTTTGTAAAATCTTTTTGTAAACAAAAGCTATGAGGGTCAAATGGAGCTATATTTAAGTTGTTTCTCATAGCATAACTATGTTTGCATAAAGCTTTATAGAAACTCTCGTGTGCTCAATCTTGAGCAAGTTTAGCTTATTGTAGCAAGCAAGGAGGAATTTTCTAGTCTGTTCTGGTAATGTCTTAGTCCTTTTGGGCTGATATAACAAAATACCATAGGCTGGGAGGCTTATAAACAACAGAAATTTATTTCTCACAGTTCTGGAGTTTGGAAAGTCCAAGATCAAGGTGCCAGTGTGATCGAGTGAGGGGCCTCTTCCTGGCTCAGAGCCTTCTTGTGTCCTCACATGGTGGCAGGAGGCAAGGGAGCTCTCTGGGGTCTCTTATATACGGGTATTAATTTCATTTATGAGGGCCCTGCCCTCATGACCTAATCACCTCCCAAAGGCCTCGTCTGCTAATACCATCACAATGGGCATTAGGATCTCAACATATGAATTTGGGGGGGACACAAACACTCAGACCATAGCAGGTGGTATGTGTGGAGCAGTTTTAATGTTTCAGCTGAGTTCGTGGATACTTTATGGAAAATCAATCATAATTCATATATTATCCTTTTATCCTGTCTTCATAGTCTTGTTTGATAACAGCTTTTAGATCTACGCTTCCAAAGAAAGAAGGGACAGATCAAAAGTTCATCGACTCTCTGATTCTAGTATAAAGAACTGACTCCAGTTGGGATGGGAATCATCTCTAAGCTCTGATCTCTTATTTTAAGAGATCTTTTTATTTTAAAATAGTCATGTGCTTGTCTCTCCACCCTCCACACTGCTCTTTTCCCTGAAGAGAACTAGATTGATGTAATCATACCCTATGTACACTTTTTAATGTTTGTCTTTTCTTAGGATAGCTCCACTTGAGCAGAAGTTTGATTCTTTTCTGAATTCTCGTTTTAATTCCTAGTGATATGCATATTGTAAGATCTGAATTCAGTGTGAAAGGAGTTATAATGTGTGGCACTACTAGACCCATTCTTATAATATTCTATGCATTTTATTTCGAATCTACTGTATTTAGCACAGGGTCTGGATGTGGCAGGAGCATAAGATATTTACTGAATGAATAAGAGTTGTAGTTTTCTCTTGTGAAAAATACTCTTCCCAAATAAAGGTCAAATGAATTTTGTAGAATTTTTCCTTTGAGCTTGAATTCTGGACTATGTCTCTGACCTTGTTCCAGAGTTAAATTTCTAACAGGGTTTCTCAAACCCTAGTGTGCATTAGAATCACCTGGTGAACTTGTTGAACATGCAGCCTCTTGGGTCACACCACATAGATAGTCTCCTTAACTAGGTGTGGGGTCTCTAGCCATCCACATTCTTAGCAACTTCTTGGAGTGTTTGCGTAGTAGGTGGTCATAGGACCACACATCGTAAAACACTGTTCAAAGTGTAGGTTCAGGAAAACTCAGGCAGATCAACTTAGATCTGTGTTTTCCTTAACTTGGCTAGGCTCTACCTATTTCAGGCAGCTATTCCAGATGGCTGGTTTTAGGAAATGGTCTTAGGGTGGTCTTTCAATCATCAGTCTAGAATGAGTTCTCAAAGACTGTCTTGTCTCAGTTGCTGGAGTAGAAATGAGCGGCCTGTCATATAATCTTGTCAGGAGTAAATCTCCGTGACATCAAATCTACCTGATGAAACAGGTGACCGTTGTTTTAAAAATAAAATTCCTTAGCAACATTTCATTATCATATTCTCATAGAGGAAGGACTAGCCAACTACATAAAAGAAACTGGCTGGCTGGCTAAGAAAAGACTGACATGCCTTTGACAGATCAATGCTCCTGCCATAAAAATCTGTGGTTTGCACCTTGTGGTCACGGCTGGAGTTACCCTCAACATTTTGCTGAAGAAGTGGGGTCTCCATGGTTGCATTTGCTTCCTGTGCTCTCTGGGTCTTACTGGGACTTCCGGATCCGAGTTCCTCGGTGCTTTCTATCCTAAGTAGCTCACAAGGCAGCCTCCCTTCTGTGGCGTCATGCTGTTAGTGTCAAGAGGTACGTGCCTGAAAGGGGAATGAGGGTAAGCAGTCTGGCTGCTGGGAATTGCCACTTGCAGCATATATCACTTTGTCACTGAGTGATTAAAATTTCCTCTGTGACTTTTGCATTAAGACAGAAAAGAATACAGAAAATCTAAAAAAATGTTAATGTTATTTAGGACTTGGTAAATAAACCTGTTCTTTTACATGCAACTACAAGAATAAACATTCAAACTCCAATTCCTCAAACAACTAAACAAACCAACTCCCCAGTCACCAACCTTTCAAATGGAATAATATAAGTATGGAGAATAATGATTACTATATACATGAGCATTTTGAGTTATTATTATAATCCAGAGACCTAAAAAGTTTAATAAGCCTAGCTGTACTGCCTTTAACTGACTGTCAAGTTCTGTGACTCGATTGGTGGAGGACAGAGGGGACTGCTCACCTCCTTTCGTGTGGAGGGTCACCATTAGCACATCATCTCTGGCCTGTCTCTATATCTCCGTTCCCAACTCTCTCTTTTTTGGTGAATGTGGGAGCAGAGATGGGCATACAAAGCTCAGTCTCTTCCTTTATTTCTTCTTTAAAGGCCAGCTGCTAGTGAAAATTGCATATTCTGGGTCAGTATCTCTGTACTAGGAGTTCTCAGTTTTCATTCTGTAAACGAGGTCTGTGATTAGTTAGTGCTGTCTGTGTCTGGATGTCCTATTGGGAAGTCTATTGTTGCTAAGCGTCTTAGCCACGCTCTCCAACTTGGTCTGGGGTAGACATGAAGATGTGCTCCCCAGAGCCCCTGCGAGGAAGGACTTGCTGTCCAGCTGTGAAGGGGGCAATGGGCAGAGTGCCTCCAGCTGCCTGTTCTCTTAGGGTCTGCCTCAGCTGCGTGGAGCCAGATGCCTTGCTCACAGCCATGCTCTTCCCAGGGAAGCCCACATTTGGTGAGTGAGCTAGGAGGGCGTTTAAAGACCCAGCTCTTTCAACCCACTCTGGGATGACTCTCATGGGCAATGTTTACTCCACAGTTTCCTGCCAGGTTGGCCACATTTTCTTTGGGTCTGCATCACAGTGTGACTTTTTCCTCTGCTCAATCCTGCTTCCTCCCCTTCCTTTAATCCCTTATATACACCTTGAACTCAAATTCTATCTCAGTGTCTGCACTTGGAGAATTCAACCTGTGACATGGCATCGTTTGGTTATAAAGGTTTTAAATATCTTTCTGCCTTAATTTTTGGTTTTCTTAGCTGGTTCAGAGCTCAAGTAGGGAAACAATGGTGCCATTTCCAGGCTCCCTTAGGATCCAGCAGTAGAAATAACTCAGTCTAGGTGAGGAAAACTTTTGTCCCATCTCTGTGTAGCTTAGAGGAGTAGATAATATGGATGATATTAGGTGGCCCTGAGTGGAGTTTCCTATGAGTAACTGACACTCTGGATAGAGGTTAATATATTTTCTGACTCTTATAATGTGACTTCCTCTACTGATACATGTAAAACAGAGTGAAACAGCCTTATTTTCAGAGAGACATGAAATCTAGTTTATGGTTACATGGGTTTCCCAAGAGAGAAAATAAATATTCCATGTTACCCAAGAAGAGTTAAATAACCCCAATTTCTGTTGAATACATATATTCATTCTTGGCTTAAAGCATAAATGGTTGTCACTATTCTGATTTCTTATAAACAGAACATTAGGTGAATCATCAAAATAGTGTGAAAAACACTTCTGTAAAGAATCCCTATCCTTCATGTGTAGTGCCATACCAAGGTAGCGCTGCGTTAGTAATTGTGAAAAATTAACATTGGCTTCCACTGAAAATAGAATAAATAGAACATGACTTTGTAATACAGCAGAACTAGTGTTTTAATGGTGATGCTATCAAAACGGGCTATTCCATATAAGATTTTTCTTTAGAATGTAGCATGCATTCTTTTGCAAATTAAACTTGTGATCATAACTGGATACTTTATCAAGGGAATGGGAACAGAGTATTATCTGGGGAGGTCCAGCTTTGGGAAGGTTTTACTTGGAAAAATTGGGGAGCAATCAAATGCACGTTTAATAAACTAGATCAGCTAATTTTAACCCTGGAACTCAAAAGAATGACAGATATTACAACCAGATAGACTCATATTCAGCTGGGCTTTTAAGTTTGTTTAAATCAGTGGTTTTCAACCTTGTGAGAATATGAAAACAGGTCCTATTAAACAAACAGAGAAAGGGAAAATTGGCCTTACTGAAAAACCAGACCACAGTGTTTGCCAAAAAACATAAATACACCATGTTTAGAACGGGGCAATGAGTAGGCCAACACCTTAACCCTGAAAATGATTAACACCCTGCTCTCATTGCTAAGAACCTTGCCTTCTGAGTGATCTCGATTCTTTAGCAATGATGGCTCAGCTCTAATCTTTCTGCCTGTTGGATGAAGATAATTGAGATACCGAATCACTGAATTTCCCCCATTTCTTGATGTCATCCAATCCAGAATGGTCTCCTGCTTCCCTCAGCTTTCCTTAAAATCACCCAGTTTGAAGCTCTTCCAAATTCCCGAGATTTTCATAAGGGTCTCCCGTACAGCAGCAAGCTAAGTAAACCTGACTTTTCTTGATTGACTACAGGTGTTTTCTTGGTGGTCTTTGTTTGATGGGCTTTGACACTTGGCTGCACATTAAAATCACCCGGAGAGCTTTTAAACCACTTGACATTCGGGCTGTACTCCAGACCAATTAAATTAGAATTTCTGGGGTTTAGGGCTGGGCAGCAGAATTTTAAAAAGCTTCTCAGATGATTTCAATGTGCAGCCAAAGTTGAGAACCACTGGTTTAAATGATTATATCAGAGGAGGAGAATGCCCCGTATAATAGCTGAAAGTCACTTGCAGCCCTGTAATTTCAACCCTGATATTATTTTATATTGGCTCTGTTTGTTGATGCTTGTGAAGTTGTCTTCATCTATTGAAGGGCGGGAGCTTGATGAGCTGGAAGAAATGCTTTCTTGATGATATTCATGATTAGCCTGGAAGAAGGTAAAGAGTAATGTTGACAACACTCGTATTTGGTTCTTGGAGTGAAAGCAAATGAGGTTATTTGAAAAGCTCTTTCAGTATGACTGAAATGGCAAGACATATATATAGTATTCTCTTTTCACATTACCTCGCTGGACCATCTAAATGTTAATGTTATGATTTAGCTATTGCTTCCTTTAATTTGTTCTTTTAGTACTGATGGTTAACCATTTAAATATGTTTGTTTCTAAGTATTTCTGTTAACAATGTAAATTCATTTCTCCTTCAGGGCCATAGTAATTATGCCATAGAGGTTTAGGAGGAGCAGCTGAAACGTTTATATTGATACTCTGTAATATAATGCTTAATTAACTCGTGTTTGCCAAGTGTGGGATTTAATGTAGTGGAGAAGAATTGGTGACAGAGGCAGAAAAACAAAACAATCAGTTCCATAAAATATGCCTTCAGCGAGAACATTAAGATAAAACCAGACAAACTTTAACTTTTTCTTTTTTAGACCTGTTTAAGGCTTAAGGAACATGCTTGTTTCTGGAGTATTGGACTCTTCTGAGTCAAGCAACTTCATAGATATGGCCTTTCTTGATTAGGTCGTTCAGATTTAGAATATCTGATATTTAGTATTAAATATGATTTTAATTAACATTTGACCCAAGTCAGTTCTACCTGTGCAAGGAGGCAGACTGAAGCACGTGGCACTGCTGCTGGCCGAGCTATGTTCATGCTTCCCCTGGAAGTGTCAATGTCCTGTCGGCTCAGTCCACAGGATTTTCAGTTAATCCACCATGGCTACAAGAGTTGCAAGAGACAAGGAAGCCATCCTTGCTTATAATCTTATTCCAACAAGTAAATTTTATCTTTTTCACCTCTGAGGTTCAGAATAACCCAGATTTAGCTTTGCTTCTTGATGCCTGGTTTGGAATTGAGGATCAGTTGATTAAACTGACGCTTGGATTGCTAATAGTTGTTGTGGTCTGGCTAAACTGGATTCTGACTGATTTAGACCTTTTTTATATGTAAATTTCTACCTCTGTTTCTCTCCATTGCCATAATGTCTAAGAATCTATTTAAGCCATGCTGCCTCTAATTTCATGAGCTGCTCAACGGATGACCATGACTTTAGGAGAGTGGTTGAGTAATATAATGAAATGAACCGATCAACAGTCTGATGCATATTATTGCAAACTTGGTTAGCTGTTTAAACTAATGCCTGTAGGAAATACTACTTTTATAAAGCTAAACTGAGTTTTCTTTGTATGGTTTCCTAGTGTTAGTTCTCATGTGTCTGTAAGATGTGTTGCTGACAATAACATGTCGCTGAGACCGTGTACTTTCATATTCTCTAGCTTCTCGTTTTTATTTATCCCTTTCCAAGAGTCTAGGCTCTCAGAATTAGGTTCTTGATGTCTAGGGTATCGAAGGGCCAAAGAGAGCCAGAAACACTGGGAAGTGAGGCTGGGACCGCCAGCCTGGTAGCCTAAGCCATGTAAACGAATGAGGGTGAGAAACTACTTCAGTGGTTCTCAGCCCTGGCTGCATATTAGAATCTCCTGGGGGCACTTTTAAACATTGCTTGCTGGTGCTCTGCTTATCCCCAGAGTCTGAATTAAGAAGTCGGGGGTGGGGGGGCTTCCCTGGTGGCGCGGTGGTTGAGAATCTGCCTGCCAATGCAGGGGACACGGGTTCGAGCCCTGGTCTGGGAAGATCCCACATGCCGCGGGGCAACTAGGCCCGTGAGCCACAACTACTGAGCCTGCGCGTCTGGAGCCCGTGCTCCCCAACAAGAGAGGCCGCGATAGTGAGAGGCCCGCGCACCGCAATGAAGAGTGGCCCCCGCTCGCCGCAACTAGAGAAAGCCCTCGCACAGAAACGAAGATCCAACACAACTAAAAATAAATAAATAAATAAATTTATTTTAAAAAAAAGGGGGGGGGGATAGGGCTGAGGCCGAAAGATGATCGAAGTTCTGTGCTTAGGCGTGGCAGCTCCTGGATTCAGTATTGGGGAAAGCCAGGGCCTCCCATCCACAGCAGACCCAAAGCCCTGTGTGAGTCCACGTGGTAAAGTGGGGGAGATCACTGGCCTGAGGGTCCAGGAAACCTGATTCTTAAACAAGCATCACCACTAATAAGCCCTGCTATTTTCAGGCATATCATTTTAGCTCTCTGACCTTTAGTTTTCTCATATATAGTTAAGTTTAACTATGGTCCCTTTTTAGAACTGAGTCTATGATTTTAGCTTTTCATTAAAGGAAAAAAAAAAATCTTTGCATATGTCTAGCATGTATACTAAGAAAAAAGCCCTCAAATAATTTATATATTTGAACAGAGGTGTTACCAGGGCTAAATTAATCTAGAAGGTTTAGAATAATTTAATTTAAATTTATAATCAATATTTAAATAAGTTCTAACTTTGGTAGAATGAGTGATCCTAAGAGATGAGATTCTGGATGTATAAATTCTTGGATTTTATCTATTCCAAGGAGAGTGGGAGTTAAAATAAATGATCACATAATCCAAATGACTATTCCATGAAGTATATGATATTACAGTGACAGTTTTTGCAATTATAGATACTCAATTATAGATGATTTTTAAAGTTGGTTTCTTCAGCATCTGAATATACTTTATTTTAAGAAATTTTAGATCTTTTGCTTTTCATTGTAGAGAAGGAGTGGAGGAGGGTGCTATTTAGGCCATTATATTAACAGTCATTATGCATTTGCATCAGAATTTTTTTTTTAAGCAATGTCTTTAAAAACAGAGAAGAGGCAATTTGACCTTTTATTTTGGAGAAGGACGGGGGTGGGACTGGTGAGTATAGTTCTGCCTTTCTTTCTCAAACAGAAGGAAAAAAACCTTTAAAAATAACCCACCAATTTTCAACCATTATATTTTAAGCTACAGGAGCTTGTGACTTATCTTTCATCTTGCTTCTGTCACATAACCAGAAAAATTACACAGCATCTCCCAAAGGAGAGGTCTAGCAGGGAAGCAATTCAAACAAAAATATATTACAGAAATGTGATTGTTCAGTGTGTCATTATAACAGTTATTCATCTTTGTCCCTTAATCTACAGTTTTCTCACTCCTCTCCTCACTTTATCTTTTATGTGTCTATGCCTTTTCATGGGTGCATGTGGCAGGAAGAGCGGCCATGAGACAATGTTCAAGGAATTTATTGGACTTAAATGTCCCTGAGTAGTATCTACAACACCTCTGTAGAGAGAAGGGATTTGAATTTGAATATTCTCCCTCTCCTTTTGATTTGCATCCCTGGAAGCAAAGCTAGCTGTGTTCAGGATTAAAAGGACTTTATTTTAATACTAGATTATAATAACATTTGCCCTTCTAAAAGGTGAGCAGTGTTCATTCAGGTCAGCCATCACTGTAACACACATTTTAGTACTTGCTTTCTTATAGGACCATATTTCCAGTAACAACAAAAAGGCATCTATTTGACATTATCATGTAATAACAGGACAGAATATTTACAGTCTGGAGTGTATTAGAAAATTAGGAAATAATGGTACTCACTGCATCATTTATTACTGTGTAAGAAACCACCTGAAGCAATAGTCATTTTTCCCTTTGTGGGTAAATATTTTGGGCTGGGCTCAGCTGAACGGTTCTTCTGCTGATCTCTCTTGGGTTCACTCATATGGCTACATTCTGTATTTCTAGTGGGACTACATAGTATAAGGTGGCTTCACTGACATGTCTGGCAGTTGCTACTGCCTATCAGCTGGTTGGCTAGGGGTCTTAGTTGAGATGATTCATTTCTGCTCCATGTGGTCTCTTATCCTCTAATTGACTATACTGGGCTTCTTTGTGGCAATCTCAGGGCAGCATTCCAAGAGGGCAAGAAAAGAAGCTGGAAAATCTCTTGATGCTTAGGATTTGGAGCTCCCACTAGGCCTGCCCAGACTCATGGCTTGGGAAAATAAACTCCATCTCTAGTTGGGAGGATCAACAAAGTCACATTACAAAGGGACATGCATACAGAGGTTTGAGGAATTTTTGTAGCCATCTTTGCTACAACCTACCATAATCTGCTCTCTGGCAACAATAATTCACATCTCTTCCACATGAAAATACACTCACTCCTCCCACAGAAGTCTTATATCATCCTTGAAGTCTAGGATTTCATCATCTACATCAAGTCCAGATGTGGGTGAGATTTGTTCAGTGCAGCTCCTTGGTTATGACTCTTCTTGACACAGAAATATGTGATATAAGAGGATAAGTATTTTTTAACTCTATACACAACATACAGTGGCAAGACTGGACAAGGATAACTGCAGTAGACATTTGCATTCAAAAAGGTGAAGAATGGAAACACACAGCAGTCATCTGCCCGTGGAAATTCTGAAATCTAACTAAGGACATGTTGCCCGTTTTCTCTATTTCAGGAGCCAAGAGTGTTCCTTGATTAGAGACTAGGTTAACCCCAGTGAATTGATTCCCTAGTCCGTTGTTCTCAGCTCTTGGTTCAATCCTGTGAGATCTTTTCTTTTTTACAAGAAATAGTCTGTGTTTGTAGCTGAGTTGTTTTCTCAGCCTGCTCCTTGCCCATAAAAAGCTGGAAGCCCGTTAGTCCCTTTTCATTTGAATTACTTAGTCCTTTTTAGTACAAGCAGGAGATGCTTTTGCTACTACAACTGTCTTAAAAACTGTGCATTTCCTATAAATCTTATCAGGGTTTACCCCCCACCCCCAACCCCGCCAAGTCACACCATAATTCTTTTTCAGACAGATCTCTATTTCTATGTGTCAGCATGTTGTGGGTCAGTGCCCTTAATGTTGTTAGAAGTTCTTTGTCTATCTGAGAGAGTCTATCAGGTTCCATCTTTCTGAGGTCAAAGAAAGGGTTTTATACCCACACCTTTGATTTGATCTTTGCTTGAGGCTATTTCTTAATTTTGGAATCTTTTGCCAACTGGATAGCCTGGGGATAAGAAACAGGCTTATTTTCCAACCTAGAAACTTTCTTTAAATTCTGCTTGCAAACAATAAGTTCCTTCTTACATTCTTTCTTTTTTCCCCCCCACTGACTTGTCATGTGAAATTAGAAACACTCGATGTTCTTTCAACATGCTGACTAGTGATCTCTTCAGCCAGACCAATAAGTTCATTAGGCACATTTTCTAACTTTCAAGTTATTGTATTTTTTATCATGCAATGGTATGGTATTACTATTACTATTATGATTTATCATATTATACATTTATTATGATTTATACAGTCTACCACTGTATAAATGACATACACTGTATAAATGGTAACTGTGAAGAGATGACGGTGCAAGTGTAGACACATAAAAAAGAGTATATTCTGTTCCTTTGGGTGATGAAATATGGAGATAAGTGATTCAAGACAGTATAAAAACTGTGCTAGAAACAAATGAGCATGTATCTAACTGTCCATTTTTAGACAGAAAATTATGAAAAAGTATCACTCCTTTTCCCCTAAAGCTAAGATTTTCAATCTATCCTCTTACTACACACCTTTGAAATAGTAGTTCCTGATTTTTTCCGATCATTCTCTTTCTTCTCAATAGCTTAACATAATATGGTTCTTCATTATCTCTTGGTCTAGTTTTCCATGAAGCTAGAGAACCTTCTTCTAGAGTTTCTAAATAAGTTTATCCCTTACTTTTAATAATTGAGCATTAAAATTATCTTCCATGTCTTTTTTGGCCACTTATCACATGATTTATTTTTGTTAGTCGCTCTTGGGAAACACCAGTTGACATTTGTTTATTGAGGTTCCATGAGATAATGAATTTACTGGTTTAATGAAAACACTGTGTTTTCATAGCTAGAGAGAAAAAACACCATTGAGACAGTTTTTTTTTTGTTTGTTTTGGATATACTGTATACTTACACGCCCTATTCAACATGAGACTTCCAAAAGGTTATGCTTTCAAAACAGGGTTTCAAGGAGACTAGACTAGAAATAAGGAGAACCTGTAAATGAAGTAGAGTAGAGACTGAAAGGAGAAGGAAAGAAAGAAGGACAAGGCGAAGTTGAAAACTCTGTGATAACAGGAAGTGGGAAAGATTCTGAATAAGCTTTGATGGTAATTTCATTTAAGTGCAAGGAATTGGGGAGGGAGTAAGTCAGTTTTATTTATCCTTTGGCAACAATATACATCCTTTAAAAATGCTCTTACTTTTGAGGATGATTAAAGCAATTAATGTTGAACTAAAATACCTAATGTTACATCTTAGCCTTGTCTCTGTATTAGTCTCTGTGCTAACAGGCCTTCACGCTGGCATCAGAGCGCTGACACACTGAGATGAGACACTGAAAAGTCAGCTGCTGTCTTGGAATATGAGACACTTAATCCTTCATTTTCTAACCTTGCAGCTTAAAAAAAGTATTTAAGGTGAGAGACTGGAAAACTATAAATTTTAACCTTCTAGTAAAAGTAACATTAAGTCATTGTTGCAGTCCTAGAAATGGTTTATTTGGCATCATTTATTATGTTTGATGAACTCAATGAAAACCATGAGAGGGGGTGCTCTTATTCTTTCCTCGCCCTTCCGTGACGATATTTACTGTTTGCACAGCCATCATTCAATTTTCAGAGAAGCTCACCACCTTCTCCTGCTGATTAAATTCCTGTTTGGTTTCACTGCCAAGCCTGTCGGATTAAATTAACAAGTTCTGTTTGCTTAGTGGGAATGACCTGCACCAACCTCCAGCTTGTACAAAATAATAATCTCTTCAATGATATATTGATTCAATGATCTTTATCTTCTTTTAAAGAAATGTGCGGTGAAAATGTTATCTTCCGTTTGCTGGAATCTGTAGGCCTTCATTGCGTATTTTAATATATTGGAGACCTTGATCTTCCACATCTAATAACTCCTTTCTCTCTGCTGTTTTTAATGATTCCTGTTCTTCTAAAGGATCACCAAATCTTGATTACTCTAAGGAAAGACTTTATTGTGATCTTTTAGTCTATAAAATGTCCTTGGAAATTATCTACATCTAAGGGCCAATTAAGGAAGATTAAAACCTTTCTTTTTTAAAAGTAAATCCAATTTTTATTGAATTACTTTGTTTCATGCCTCTTTTATTTGCTTTATAGCTACCAGCTAAGAGGTTTTGAGAAGTTTTTGAAGAAAATGAATTAAAAATTTTGATATAACATGACTTGAAAGTATAACAAGATTTTATAAATCTTACATGGAGCCTAAGCCATTGCAAGCATTATAGCAAGCATTAGAAAATTAAAATGACATTCTCTGAATTTCAATAAAAAAAGAATAGCAGTGAAATAGTTGCTGAGGGGAGAGTAGTGTGGAAAAACATCAACAGTCGATACATTCCAGGGATTAAGCTATGGTATATAATTTGTGTATTTTCTTTTTTTTTTAACACCTTTATTAGAGTATAATTGCTTTACAATGGTGTGTTAGTTTCTGCTTTATAACAAAGTGAAGCAGCTATACATATACATATATCCCCATATCTCCTCCCTCTTGCATCTCCCTTACACCCTCCTTATCCCTCCCCTCTATGTGGTCACAAAGCACGGAGCTGATCTCCCTGTGCTATGCGGCTGCTTCCCACTAGCTAGCTATTTTACATTTGGTAGTGTATATATGTCCATGCCACTCTCTCACTTTGTCCCAGCTTACCCTTCCCCCTCCCCATGTCCTCAAGTCCATTCTCTACGTCTTTATTCCTGTCCTGCCCTGGATTCTTCAGAACCTTTTTTTTTTTTTTTTAAGATTCCATATATATGTGTTAGCATATGGTATTTGATTTTCTCTTTCTGACTTACTTTTTACTCTGTATGGCAGACTCTAGGTCCATCCACCTCACTACAAATAACTCAGTTTCGTTTCTTTTTATGGCTGAGTAATATTCCATCGTATATATGTGCCACATCTTCTTTATCCATTCATCTGTCGATGGACACTTAGGTTGCTTCCATGTCCTGGCTATTGTAAATAGAGCTGCAATGAACATTTTGGTACATGACTCTTTTTGAATTATGGTTTTCTCAGGGTATATGCCCAGTAGTGGGATTGCTGGGTCATATGGTAGTTCTATTTTTAGTTTTTTAAGGAACCTCCATACTTTTCTCCATAGTGGCTGTATCAATTTACATTCCCACCAACAGTGCAAGAGGGTTCCTTTTTCCCAACACCCTCTCCAGCACTTAGTGTTTGTAGATTTTTTGATGATGGCCATTCTGACCAGTGTGAGGTGATACCTCATTGTAGTTTTGATTTGCATTTCTCTAATGATTAGTGATGTTGAGCATCCTTTCATGTGTTTGTTGGCAATCTGTATATCTTCTTTGGAGAAATGTCTATTTAGGTCTTCTGCCCATTTTTGTATCGAGTTGTTTGTTTTTCTGATATTGAGCTGCATGAGCTGCTTATAAATTTTGGAGATTAATCCTTTGTCAGTTTCTTCAATTTCAAATATTTTCTCCCATTCTGAGGGTTGTCTTTTCATCTTGTTTATGTTTTCCTTTGCTGTGCAAAAGCAAAGTTTTAAGTTTCATTAGGTCCCATTTGTTTATTTTTGTTTTTATTTCCATTTCTCTAGGAGGTGGGTCAAAAAGGATCTTGCTGTGATTTATGTCATAGGGTGTTCTGCCTGTGTTTTCCTCTTAAGAGTTTTATAGTATCTGGCCTTACATTTAGGTCTTTAATCCATTTTGAGTTTATTTTTGTGTATGGTGTTAGGGAGTGTTCTAATTTCATTCTTTTACATGTAGCTGTCCAGTTTCCCAGCACCACTTATTGAAGACACTGTCTTTTCTGCATTGTATATTCTTGCCTCCTTTATCAAAAATAAGGCGACCATATGTTTATGGGTTTATCTCTGGGCTTTCTATCCTGTTCCATTGATCTATATTTCTGTTTTTGTGCCAGTACCAAACTGTCTTGATTACTGTAGCTTTGTAGTATCGTCTGAAGTCAGGCAGTTGGATTCCTCCAGCTCCATTTTTGTTTCTCAAGATTGCTTTGGCTATTCAGGGTCTTTTTTGTTTCCATACAAATTGTGAAATTTTTTGTTCTAGTCCTGTGAAAAATGCCATTGGTAGTTTGACAGGGATTTCATTGAATCTGTAGATTGCTTTGGGTAATATAGTCATTTTCACAGTGTTGATTCTTCCAATCCAAGAACATCGTATATCTCTCCATCTGTTTGTATCATCTTTAATTTCTTTCATCAGTGTCTTATAGATTCTTGCATACAGGTCTTTTGTCTCCTTAGGTAGGTTTATTCCTAGATATTTTATTCTTTTTGTTGCAATGATAAATGGGAGTGTTTCCTTAAATTCTCTTTCAGATTTTTCATCATTAATGTATAGGAATACAAGAGATTTCTGTGCATTAATTTTGTATCCTGCTACTTTACCAAATCGTTGATTAGCTCTAGTAGTTTTCTGGTAGCATCTTTAGGATTCTCTATGTATAGTATCATGTCATCTGCAAACACTGACATCTTTACTTCTTCTTTTCCAATTTGGATTCCTTTTATTTCTTTTTTTTCTCTGATTGCTGTGGCTAAAACTTCCAAAACAATGTTGAATAATAGTGGTGAGAGTGGGCAACCTTGTCTTGTTCCTGATCTTAGTGGAAATGGTTTCAGTTTTTCACCATTGAGAACGATGTTGGCTGTGGGTTTGTCATATATGGCCTTTATTATGTTGAGGTAAGTTCCCTCTATGCCTACTTTCTGGAGGGTTTTTATCATAAATGGGTGTTGAATTTTGTCGAAATCTTTTTCTGCATCTATTGAGATGATCATATGGTTTTTCTCCTTCAATTTGTTAATATGGTTTAGCACATTGATTTGCATATATTGAAGAATCCTTGCATCCCTGGGATAAACCCCACTTGATCATGGTGTATGATCCTTTCAATGTGCTGTTGGATGCTGTTTGCTAGTATTTTATTGAGGATTTTTGCATCTATGTTCATCAGTGATAGTGGCCTGTAGTATTCTTTCTTTGTGACATCTTTGTCTGGTTTTGGTATCAGGGTGATGGTGGCCTCGTAGAATGAGTTTGGGAGTGTTCCTCCCTCTGCTATATTTTGGAAGAGTTTGAGAAGGATAGGTGTTAGCTCTTCTCTAAGTGTTTGATAGAATTCCCCTGTGAAGCCATCTGGTCCCAGGCTTTTGTTTGTTGGAAGATTTTTAATCTAGGTTCAATGTCAGTGAAATTGATTGGTCTGTTTATATTTTCTATTTCTTCCTGGTTCAGTCTTAGAAGGTTGTGCTTTTCTAAGAATTTGTCCATTTCTTCCAGGTTGTCCATTTTATTGGCATATAGTTGCTTGTAGAACTCTCATGACACTTTGTATTTCTGCAGTGTCAGTTGTTACTTCCCCTTTTTCATTTCTAATTCTATTGATTTGAGTCTTCTCCCTTTTTTTCTTGATGAGTCTGGCTAACGGTTTATCAATTTTGTTTAGTTTGTGTATTTTCAAATTTGTTACTGGTCTGCATCCCCCTTCCCACGCCCCTCTGCCCCATTATTTCATTGTCACAGATAAGGTAAGTGAGGAACAAAGAGATTAAGTAACTCACCTAAATCACATATGGAACACAGGGGAACTGAGATCTACCATTAGACCTTAAGTCAGTTTAGCTCTAAAGCTCATTCCCTTCTTAACATATTCTGTCTCTGAGATGTAATCACTTCCAAATTCTCAACCTTCTTCTCTACTTTCTGCACAAAAACATGACCCATGATTCTGCATATCCCATAATAACCACACGATAACATAGGTTATTGGGGAACTTTTCTCCCCACTGAGGTTCTTGCTTACTGGATTTATCTTTTAATCCAGTTGGAATCTTTCATGTAGTTCATTAAAATTCAACTCTCTGTTGTCAGAGAAAAGGTGAGATAAACCATTCTTCTCAATTCTGTGGAACTCAAGAAGGTGACACTAGGAGTGAGAGTGAAATGGAGGTTGTATCTCTGCTGCTTCATCTTTCAGTTTCAGTTTCCCAAGTGTGAGCACCTAGATGAGCTGAGTGTGCATTGGATGGGTATTTTTTGTACAACATTACCCCTTGCTGCAGTCCAGGTCCTTAATCTGGGGCTCAGTGGAAGAAATCATGATCTGTTCCAGTGTTGGAAGAAAGCTATCTGATTTGTTTGTTTGTTTGTTTGTTTTTAATTTATCTGTTTATTTATTTTTGGCTGCATTGGGTCTCCGTTGCTGTGCGTGGGCTTTCTCTAGTTGTGGAGAGCGGGGGCTACTCTTTGTTGCAGTGCACAGGCTTCTCATTGCGGTGGCTTCTCTTGTTGTGGAGCATGGGCTCTAGGCATACAGACTTAAGTAGTTGTGGCACATGGGCTCAGTAGTTGTGGCTCACAGGCTCTAGAGTGCGGGCTCAGTAGTTGTGGTGCATGGGCTTAGTTGCTCTGCAGCATGTGGGATCTTCCCGGACCAGGGCTGGAACCCGTGTCCCCTGCATTAGCAGGTGGATTCTTAACCACTGTGCCACCAGGGAAGTCCCAAGCTGTCTGATTTGGATTTACTGAGAGATTATGTTTGCAGACTGGACCTATTGGGCAATTAAAGGCTTTGTGAAGGATAATTGTGACTATATTGGTTTTTCACCTGTGTGCTAACAGAGGAAGTATTATCTCCATTTACTGAGTCCTTCCTGCCTTCCCCTCCACTTCTCTCCTGCTTCAGTGCCCACCTTGGTGTATGATGCTCTCAGGTATGGCACCTTACCCCACAACCTGTACCAGTTGGCTTTCCCATCTGATGTCCTGCCATAATTTGTTTTTTTTTAACTGAGAAACACATTTACTGAACTTATAAGACAGAAAATAAAGAAACCAAGCTCATTTAATACTGGTAGTCAAGGCAATGAGTTTATTTGCAAAACCAAAGCAGTTATCATGAGTTTGAAAGACCCACCTTAACCAGCAGAACCTTGTGTATGCACAACCCACACTGATTCGCAGATCAGATTAGATAGATAAATTGCTGCTACTGCTTTACCCACAATATAATTAATCCTCTGTTTCTCATCCATGAGCAAATTGTTTGATTGTCCAATCTGAATATCCAACTTTACCTGCAGTGCTTGTTCTTGGATATCATGAAACAATACCATATTTTTCTCAGTCATGATTTCCTGGCTCCCCAAAAGCCATTCCTCCCTTTCTTGTTTGCCATCCCTGTCATCCTGATTGTCTGTGGGCCAATCTGATGTTCTTGATTTTCTGTTGCCCCTTTTCCTGATTCTCTGTTGCTTAGAGTAGTGTACCATTCCCTCTCCAGGTTTCTGACCATCAGGGGAAGGGGCACAGAATTTGCTCAGACCATCTATGAGGCCTTTCCTTTTCTTGTTGAACTTCAAGGGAACGCTGGCATCTCGGTGGACGTCCAAGCTGCCTGTTCAGTCTAAATATCTTTCTTCTGACGACGATGCTGATTGGCTGGAGAGAGTGATATTATGTGTCTGACCCCTTCCAGGGCCTGTTTGAACTTTGCTGAAGGCAACTTTTGACACCATGTTTTGCTGCTTTAACCTGCTTTTTTTTTTTTTTAATGTCCTAATGGATTAGTGTAGTGCCGTTTTATCTGTGCCACCTTCTGTAGAAATATTTGTCATTTTCCCCTAGGTTGACATATTTGACACGGCCACACGCCTTTTGGCATCCCAGTGAGCGGCGGATCACTACACTCCACGTGAAAAATCTCGGTCACAGGAGTCATGAAAGAACATGTTATCTGTATTTTTGCCCTGATCTTGACAGGAGCTGCATGGTTTCCCCTCGAGGTGCTGCCGCCATAAAGCCCTCACTTCTATCCATGAGTTCGAGTGGGAAACTTGAAACAGATTGGATGACCGCTGTTGCCACAGTTGGCACAGGAGATGAGTTCCTCAGCTCTTTTCTCCGTTCTTTTGTACCAAGACTGGACCCCACAACCTGTACCAACTAGTCTTTCCCTCTGAGGTCCTGCCACATTTTTAGTGAACGGTGAACAGTTTTCCATCTTTGGAGACATCCCCTGACTTCTCTTTTTTCCCAGTTTGGAGAACCTTTTTTGTTAGTTTCAGAGACAGTTCTACCACTTCCTGTAAGTTTCTCTTTTCTCCGTTGGTCTTACTTTTTTCAAAGAATCCATGCCACATATCTTCCCTGAGGTAAAGAAGTACAGGCTCCACTTTCTCTTTGAGTTGGGGAAGGGGAAGGGGAAGGGGAAAAGATAGGGGGAGGAACAAAAATTCAGATGTTCAAAATTTGCCTGCCATAGTATTTTGCTCAGTGGTAATGTTTCCCTATCCTAGCTGTGGTTTCCTGGACTCAGCATTGCTCTCTTTCTTGTTTGGCATCATACAGAATGAATAAAAGCATCTTTTCTACTTGTAACTCAACTGGAGTAATGTTCTTCAGTGAAATCGGTCTGCAGGAATCTCCTGTATAAAATTTTGTTGACTCAGAATCAATCCTAGGTAGATAATGGAGATACCAACCAACAGGACCCTCACGTTGTGGCATAGGCTGCAGTAGGAGTTGAGGAAGGGATTTAGGGAGAGTAGCAGTTGGACAATGGGTATCCCTTTGTGGTGTGCCTCTGACATGGGTCTAGAACTTTGGTGATGCCTTTCTTAACCAATTGATGGTTATTGCTTGGGATGGATTTCAAGGCTTGGATTTGCCTTTGGTTTGTTAAATTCTAAGTACCAATATGGCCTCTTACTGTCGTTAATAAGCTCTCAGTACTTTTATTTTTCCTTTTAAAAATTAGAGTTTCATATTCGTGCACTGTGAGACAGTGCTGGGGTTATTAGCACTTTTCTAAGGCCCAATTTATAAATATTCTTCCACTATCTCTCAGGTTATCTACAAAAGAATTTCAATAATTCAACCTTTCTATTGTACTTGAACATAGCTCTTGAGGGTATTTCTTTTTTCTCTGAAGTGAGTAGTAGTTTTTTTTTTTTTTTTTAAACCATCATTTTCACTGACACTACATCAGCATCAAAGAAATGATTTCCAGCTAGTTGTGCGTAAGTTGAAGTTTCCAACTGATTTTTGCAGTTCTATCTTGCAAATCAAGGTGGAGGAGCAAACAAACAAACAGAATTGTTGTAATACATTGAATCAGAAAGCAAAAGGGAGCTTATAACTGGGGCTGTGTCCTAACCAATTGATTTGGGACTGACAACATCCTGCAGTAAAGAGTGATGCAGTAACTAGCTATTACTCAAGTAGCGGTGTTTTTGTACTTTATCGCTGTCTGTGAGCAATGACAAGGATTGAGGTGGCTTTCCAAAGTATGCCATAGCATTTGTGGCTATGCTTGGCCTTGACCAAGCCTTATTATGAGTTGGCTGTTTCATCCCTTCAGAGAGAACTAAAATATACCTGGACAATGTCCTGTGATTAATTTTGGTGAGAGACTGTCACATGAAAACAAAACAGAGTAAAATAAAGTAAAATAAAAATGACCCAATGTATGAGATTATCAGAAGGAGCTGTGATGCATTTTGTGTTTCTTTCTTAAAAGGAGAGATTGACTCTCAGAATTTGGAGATGGTGACATAGACTGCCATGGGTTTGATTTGTGTACAAATTATTTTTATCTGTTTTGGGATAAGAACTTTCTACAGGTAATTCAATAAAAGGTTAAAAGTAAAATGACAAAAAGCTGTTAAACCTCCTACTCTGGCAATGCTACATTAGAACCTTTTCTTCTTCATTATTCCTAGGTGTCTTTGCATTCAACATTTTAGTTTCAGTGCTTTCTCCCGTTTTCTTGCTGTAATAATGCCTCTGCCCTCTTTCTTGGTTATTTGACATGTTCATTTCTCTTGGGAATGATGTTGCTTATTTCGCCTCAACAGCTACGAATTTTACTCTTTCTACCATACTTTACGTTCCATATACTTTCGCCTTGTATTTCAAGCAAGAAACCAATGACTACTTAATGTATGTGCACTCTGTTTTTCATATTGTATATATTTTAGATATTTCACATATGTGATTTAGTGAAAGGTGGAAGAGGCAATTTTTTCCGTTTTTAGTCTTCATGGTAAAACTGAGCACGAATACCATTTCCTACAAATTATCATGAATTTGTTGACAAAAAATGAATTATAACTGTCTCCTGATTCTTAAGTCTGTGTATTTAAGCTAATGTGACTCACAGGATGCTGAGTGTGAAGTGAGTAAACAGTAGTATCTTTCGTGACTTACTGCCTGGGAAGATGGCAGAAGATGTTACAGTGGTACATGGAGGTGCCATGGAGCCACCCAAATGGAAGCCACCACTCTAAACAGATGTAACTTTCTTCGCAAAAATAAGTTCTAAATCCCCATTCTGTCTTGTTAGTGCTAGAAAAATGTTGCTTCTGCAGAGAGGATATCACTGTTATAAGGGACAGATGCATTTGGAACCCTCAATCTACAGAAGCAGAGAACTTTAGCACCATGCAACCTACGCAGGGTTAACAAGAACAGAAGGATGTAAGTTATCTGGTATAAGTTCCTTGAATTTCTTCTCCCCACTCACTTCAAATAAATTCTGGCTTGACTTGCTCAATTTTTTCCCCACCTAGGCTTTCCAAAGTGGGTTATGTTGGACAGTCAGTATTTGAGATTTTGTGATGGAGAATCAGGAAGAAAAGGGAAACTAGACAGACACTTCTGGAAGAAGTTTTTTGTTGTTGTTGTGGGGCAGGAGTGTGTTGGAGCACAATCCTTTCATGAGAGCAGAAGTGGAAGAGGAAAATGGTGATAAAAAAGATGTTGATAGGATCCTCTTTCTTTTCCACTGTGTTTGATAAATATAAATAAAAGATTCGTTATTTTAGTTTGAAACCACTTTTGGTGGCATGACCCGTGTTCTGTAAGGATGACCCCAGTGTTCTCCTGCACTATGTGGGTCAAAGCATAAGCTTGTGTTACGTTCGTGAAGGCATGGACAGTCAATACAAAGAAGACCTGGACCAGACTGCTGCATGGCTTGAACCATGGTAGTTCATTATTTTCGCCATCTCAGAGAGGAGAAACTTGAGGCCAGTATTGGTCAGTTAATGCCTGCCTACTATTGGTTACCTACTGTGTGCCAGAGACTGTGTCAGGCAATTAACATGACAGGTGCTGGTAATCCTATCAATAACCGTGTAAGAAAACAGAAAACTGCCTCAAGAGCATGAAGTTCTAAAAAGGTAAAATGCAGAAGAAAAATGCTCAATAAAAAAACTAGTCAATGTCAAAAGTCAAAAGTAAAAGTCTCCTTTGCTTTTACTCTTTTTTTTAGGCATTGCCACCAGAGTTAACTGTTTCATGTACTGAATGAAATATATGGTTTAATTCCACCTCTGTCTAGAAAATCCCCAGACCTATGCTTGTTTGAACTGTATAGGCAAAATATGATTCTAAAGGAAAGTAGTCTTTTATGTACATAATCCATTTGCGCTTGAGATAGTTTTGGATATTGGATAATGTAGTTGGAATGTGAAATAAGTTTTACTTGAGTGCACCTTCCTAAAATTTAAATGTCATTTTCCATATATGTATTGCTGAAGGTCCAGTCAGGAAAACAGGAACCACACTAGGTATTTCAACAAAGGAAGTCTAATCTAGGGGATTGGTTAAGTAAAGCTGAAAGAGCAAAATGAGAAAGTCCAGCCATAACAACTGTAGAAAGTAGCTACCATCCAAATGACTGGAGCGTACAAAAAAAGAGGTTAGGATTTTCCGAATCTAGAAGAGTACAGACTCTGTACATTGGGGCTCAGATTACTGAACAGGGGTCATGACCCACATACTGCAGGCCATCTGAGAAGGGTGCAATGAAGCTAGTTCCAGGAATGCCAATGGCTGCTCTTGGGATGAAGAGCCAGTACTAGATAACATAGAGAGGAACAGGAAGGAATAATTCCCTTTCCCCTTCTCCTGCCTTCCAGTCTCTTCCAGAGAATACCACTACTGGCTGCACCAAACAGGGAGCAAGCTGACAAAGGACAAAAGTGGTTTTCACAATCTTAGCCTCAGGATTACAAGAGTATAGCAGTAGAGATTTGGAGCTGAGAGATAAGAGCTTTATAACCAGCACAATATTTATGATCATTTAAAGGTATTTCTGAATTTAGAGTTTTAAACTTTAGATCATAGCTTAGGTCTGAGAGCAGTCCTTATAAGTGGCCAAAAATTTGACAGAAGGTAGACAGGGTGTGGAAACCAATTTAATTGGGATATAGCCTTAACTAGTTACACCAAAATTACTCTTTTTCCAGGAAATGGTGGGTCTAATGCCTTCAAGTATTAATTTGATTAATGGTGAGAATGTTTCTACCTCTTAGGTTTAGCTTATAATTAAATGACTTGAAAGGTGTTACTTCTTATTATCAATTCCAATGCCAAGATTTAGAACAATTTTAAACACATTATATACAGAAAATAATTACAAATATGTGGTGGGATTTGTGTTCTCATGAACCTAGAATCCCATTTCTATTTTTGTGATCCAGTGCTCCAAACAAAGGTGTATGGCCCCGGGTTTTCCTGGGTGGCTAAATCACACTGTGGTGGTCTTACTGCAACATTCTTATGCATGTGAAGTCAGTGTAACATTAATTTTATCCATATAAATGTCTATTATCAGGAGTAGCCTTAAGTGAGAAATGTCAGAGGGAGAAAGTATGTGTTTGGTACTTTCCTTAATAGCAGTGTGTAAGAACTTCAGTGCTTTTCACCTGCTTTTCCTATGCTGTTACCGAGGCCTTCAGCTTTTCAGTGAAGGTACGATATGTGTGTAGGTGACAGCAGGAGTGGGGAAGGATCTTAGTTGGCTTGCTGATTGTATTAGTCTGCTTAAGCTGCCATAACCAAATACCACAGACTGGCTGTTTGAAACAACAGAAATGTATGTTATGACAGTTCTGGAAGCTGGAAGTTTGAGATCATGGTGTCTGCTTAGTTGGTTTTGAAGAGGACTCTATTCCTGGCTTGCAGATGGCTGCCTTCTTACTGTGTCATCATATGGCTGTTCCTCTGTGACGCAGGAAGAGAGAGATTGAGCTCTCTGGTGTCTCTTCTTATAAGGACACTAATCCGATCAGATCAACCTCTCCCCTCCCCCACCCCACTGCCCCCATGACCTCATTTAACCTTAATTACTTCTTTAGAGGCCTTATCTCCAAATACAGCCACACTGGGGGTTAGGGTTTCAATATATGAATTTTGGGTGGACACAAACATCTAGACCATAATACTGATGAATTCTGCTTCTTTGTATTCTCAGCACAAGCTCTAGGTAGCTCATTGCCTTCATTTGTAAAGGTCAAGGGAAGCACTTAAAATTACCTAAGAACTAATGAAGAAAGTTATATCCTCTGCAGTTAATTTCTTTGCTGATAACTGCAGTGTCTGCTCTTAATTTTTCTCTAGAGTAGTCTCATTTTACTTTTGATTCTTATTACTGAATTTGAGTGAAACTAAAAGGTAAATTCATCTTGGGCCATATAATATTCTCTTAGTATGTGACATAATTTTATGTAAAACATTTCTAGCTTAGTATTTAAAAAGGCATTGCTAGTTTTATTATATCTTAGTTTTCCCTTAAATCAAGCCTCCAGTGGACAACTGGGTGTTTGTATGGAGTCCAGAGGAATATTGTATGTCTTTAGGATTTTTTTGCTCAATCTATGACTTGTGGTTTAGAATCACAGGACTGTACATAGGCTGCATTGTGAAAGTCGATCTGCCCCACTCCAGAGGTGTGAGAAGCTAGACATAGACATTCTTCCTTACCCACCACACTCTAATAAAGAAATTATTGTGAGTGGAATATAAAAATATATTCTGAATCTTATTTGAATATTCTTTTGATACTTAATCTATATTAGAACATAAATTCAAATTGCTTGCTGTGTTTTTACTTGTGAGGCTTATAAGCATGTCCAGAGGTTATTTAACCCAATGCATAAATGAAATATAATTTAAATAAGTGCAATAAAATGCCTGATTTTCTATCCTCTGTTGGGAAGAGCAAATTGATCACTGGACAGTACAATGAGTAGAATATCTACTAGAACCAATGCATCCTCAAATTTGTCTTTTAATTGAATAACATCCTAAGACATTATTCTTCTCTGAAAAGGAGAATTTACTGAAATCTCAAGAGAGTTCAATGTCACCACTTTCCAACTCTGTATTTTTCGAGTCTACTGAAGAGGAGACTGAAACTGAAAATCTCACTTTTCAAAGTTAATATTTTTTGTAAATTAAAGTGCTACTTAATAATATTTGAAATAAAATATGGAGACATATTATGTGCCAGAGACTATGCTAGGCACTTGGGATTTAAACAAGATGAATAAAATAATTGTCAGGTATTTATAATATATGAACTATACATGTTTCCCCAAATTTTGTAATATGGTAGGACTACTAAGATAATAGAAGAACATGCTTAGTAAAAAACAGAGGTAGTATGGTGGAGGGAATGATTAACCAAGACTCTTAGGGGTGGAGGGTCCAAAGAAGGGCTTGACAGAGGATACAATTCCTGATACTCAACACCTATTTCCTCCTCTTCAATGTCCCTATACCCTATAGCGGTTGGAAGGCTAAAAAGTATAGTGAAATGCTCTAGTGAAAAATTTGCAAAGCAGGAGAGAATGGAGTCATTTTTCCTTTGGCAGTGATGGCAGCTGACATACAAAGATCCAGCAAACATTGTTTTTTATAGTGATCAGACTCCTTGTTTCACTGCCAACTCATCACCCTTGACTGTGGGGGCAGCTGTGACATAGGCAGTAGTTCTTGTAGCTTTCTGACCTCTGACTGTCAGCAGCAGCTCCCAATTTCTGGATCATACCTGCAGTGTTGTGACCTGAAAACTTATTGGTGGCCCTGACTTGTGTTCCTCTAATCCTTTCAACAGTTTCCTTGGCATTTCATTCCCTGCATTAAATGCCTTCCTGTCTGACATACCCAGAGTGAATTGTGTTTCCCAAATTCAACTCTGACTGATACAAAGGGTTTGGAAGATCAATAGGAGCTCACCAAGTAAACAGAGGAAGAAAGCCTCTTTCCACTCAAAGCAAAGAGAATGAACAAATTAATGGTGCGCATGAAATGCTATGGTATGTTAATATGGATCAAAGTAAGTCATTACTGCTGGAGTATAAGGAGGTCAGAGAGAGCAAATGAGGTTGGCAAGTTAAAAAGAAAAGAGATAATGACGTGAGTTGTATGCTTTCCTAAAGCTGGCGTTAGGTACCGTTGAGTTAATTTAACCAGGGAATGGTGCTATAAAGGCTATATTTTTATGTAGCCCCCTCTCATGACGCCATGGAGGATGAACCTGGGAAGGTGGTTCAGATAGGAGAGAAGGCCCAGGGAAGCCTGTGAAATTAGAGATTATCAAAGAGAAAATTTGATTCAGGCTTAGGTCTTTGAATTAAGTTATTATTATTTTTTTCAAGGAAAATGTTCTTAAGAAAATGCATTGTGCTAATTTGTTTTCCAACTGCTTTCCATTATAGAAAGAAGTGAGGTTTCAGAAAAATTTCCTTATTCATGCACAGAGTACATCTCCTTTCTTTGCTATCTAAAAGAATCTCCAGCCTCACGTATTTTAGATTTTCTGAAAAAATATTTTAAGAGGAAAAAGAGCTACTCATCTGCGTAGAAAGGGGATATTTTTGTCTTCCTTTGACGTTCGCATCAATTTAAATGAAAATTTCTTTTTAAAGCATAAATACATTTATCCAAACTTCTCTTCTTGTAGATTATTGTAGTACAGGGTGGGAAGAAGCAAGATAATAGGAAAAGAAGTGGGGACAGCAAGGAAGGATGCACTTGGGACTGGCATGGTCAGTCCTGGGCACACGGAGCTGCTGGCAAGCTGTTGAAGGAAACTGTTAAGCTTGCTTCATTTGCTCACTCCACACCTTTTCTTCACAATTTTCTTTTTTTCACACAGTGCTCTCTTGGAAATGAGCCTCTGACTTCTATTCCCTAGCCCAAGAGAAGCTGAACAGACAACACAGAACATTAGGACACCTAATGTTTGTAAAAAAAGTTTGAAAACTATGCATGTCTTTAAACAGGCAAACAGAAGAAAGGAAACATTTTTCTTTTTATAGAGTCAGACTCTGTGTTCAAACTTCTAAAGAGGAGGCAGTAGGAACTGGTTTAAATTTGGATAGGTGTCTTAGTTCCGGCCGCTATAACAAAACACCGAAGACTGGGTGGCTTATAAACAGCAGGAATTTATTTCTCACAGTTCTGGAGGCTGCAAGTCTGAGATCAGGGTGTCGGCGTGGTCGAGTTCTGGTGAGAGCCCTCTTCCAGGTTGCAGACTGCGGACTTCTCAGAGTGTCCTCGCATTGCGGAGAGCACAGGTTGGAAGCCAGTTCTCTCCTGACTCCTATAAGGGCACTAATCCTATTTATGGGGGCTTTTCCCTCATGACCTCATCTGTTTCTAATTACCTTCCAGAGGCCCTACCTCCTTACACTATCATATGAGAGATAGAGTTTCAACATATGAACCTTGGTGGGACACAAACATTCAGTCCATAAAAGTGGGTCTCTTCTGCACCCTTGGCAAAATGGACCTTGAAGAAAGAATATTCTCTCTTTTTGTAGGCAAAACATATCTGGGCTTTTGCAGAGAAGTAAAGTTATTTGCCAATGGACATTTGTCTATAAATGGGCAATTCTACATGTAAACTAAAATGTAGTGCAGGTGTGTTTTCTAGATAAACATCATTTGTTCAATAATCCTTCATTTGTCAATTAAAAAATTCCTAAAAGAACCATGGTAAAGAATGAGTGTGTTTATACTGTGGAATGAAAATTATTCATAGTTTTCTAAATTATCAACTCAAGCATAAAGAAACATTGAAGAATAATTATTGTATAGTAGGGTTCTGATCTTAATTTTCTTTTTTTCTTTTTATGTGCATTCTTTTTTTTTTTTCTTAAATCTTTATTGGAGTATAATTGCTTTACAATGTTGTGTTAGTTTCTGCTGTATAACAAAGTGAATCAGCTATATGCATACATATATCCCCACATCCCCTCCATCTTGTGTCTCCCTCACACCCTTGCTATTCCACCCCTCTATGTGGTCACAAAACACCGAGCTGATCTCCCTGTGCTATGCGGCTGCTTCCCACTAGCTATCTGTTTTTCATTTGGTAGTGTATATATGTCAATGCTACTCTCTCACTTTGTTCCAGCTTACCCTTCCCCCTCCCCGTGTCCTCAAGTCCATTCTCTACGCCTGCGTCTTTATTCCTGTCCTGCCCCTAGGTTCTTCAGAACCATTTTTTTTTTTTTTTAGATTCCATATATATGTGTTAGTATATGGTATTTGTTTTTCTCTTTCTGACTTCCTTCACTCTGTATGGCAGACTCTAGGTCCATCCACTTCACTACAAATAACTCAATTTCGTTTCTTTTTATGGCTGAGTAATATTCCATTGTATATATGTGCCACATCTTCTTTATCCATTCATCTGTCAATGGACACTTAGGTTGCTTCCATGTCCTGGCTATTGTAAATAGAGCTGCAGTGAACATTGTGTGGTACATGACTCTGAATTATGGTTTTCTCATGGTATATGCCCAGTAGTGGGATTGCTGGGTCATATGGTAGTTCTATTTTTAGTTTTTTAAGGAACCTCCATACTGTTCTCCATAGTGGCTGTATCAATTTACATTCCCACCAACAGTGCAAGAAGGTTCCCTTTTCTCCACACCCTCTCCAGCATTTATTGTTTGTAGATTTTTTGATGATGGCCATTCTGACCAGTGTGAGGTCATACCTCATTGTAGTTCTGATTTGCATTTCTCTAATGATTAGTGATGTTGAGCATCCTTTCATGTGTTTGTTGGCAATGTGTATAACTTCTTTGGAGAAAAGTCTATATAGATCTTCTTCCCATTTTTGGATTGGGCTGTTTGTTTTTTTGATATTGAGCTGCATGAGCTGCTTGTATATTTTGGAGATTAATCCTTTGTCAGTTGTTTCTTTTGCAAATATTTTCTCCCATTCTGAGGGTTGTCGTTTCATCTTGTATGGTTTCCTTTGCTGTGCAAAAGCTTTTAAATTTCATTAGGTCCCATTTGTTTATTTTTGTTTTTAATTCCCTTTCTCTAGGAGGTGGGTCAAAAAGGATCTTGCTGTGATTTATGTCAAAGAGTGTTCTGTTCCTCTAAGAGTTTTATAGTGTCTGGTCTTACATTTAGGTCTTTAATTCATTTTGAGTTTATTTTTGTGTATGGTGTTAGAGAGTGTTCTAATTTCATTCTTTTACATGTATCTGTCCAGTTTTCCCAGCACCACTTATTGAAGAGGTTGTCTTTTCTCCATTATATATTCTTGCCTCCTTTATCAAAGATAAGGTGACCATATGTGCATGGGTTTATTTCTGGGCATCCTATCCTGTTCCATTGATCTATATTTCTGTTTTTGTGCCAGTACCATACTGTCTCGATTACTGTAGCTTTGCAGTATAGCCTGAAGTCAGGGAGTCTGATTCCTCCAGTTCCGTTTTTCTTTCTCAAGATTGCTTTGACTATTCGGGGTCTTTTGTGTTTCCATACAAATTGTGAAATTTTTTCTTCTACTTCTGTTAAAAATGCCATTGGTAGTTTGATAGGGATTTCATTGAATCTGTAGATTGCTTTGGGTAGTAGAGTCATTTACACAATGTTGATTCTTCCAATCCAAGAACGTGGTATATCTCTCCATCTGTTTGTATCATGTTTAATTTCTTTCATCAGTGTCTTATAGATTCCTGCATACAGGTTTTTTGTCTCCTTAGGTAGGTTTATTCCTAGGTATTTTATTCTTTTTTGTCACAATGGTAAATGGGAGTGTTTCCTTAATTTCTCTTTCAGATTTTTTATCATTAGTGCATAGGAATGAAAGAGATTTCTGTGCATTAATTTTGTATCCTGCTACTTTACCAAATTCACTGATTAGCTCTAGTAGTTTTCAGGTAACATCTTTAGGATTCTCTATGTATAGTATCATGTCATCTGCAAACACTGACAGCTTTACTTCTTCTTTTCTGATTTGGATTCCTTTTATTTCTTTTTCTTCTCTGATTGCTGTGGCTAAAACTTCCAAAACTATGTTGAATAATAGTGGTGAGAGTGGGCATCCTTGTCTTGTTCCTGATTTTAGAGGAAATGCTTTCAGTTTTTCACCATTGAGAACAATGTAGGCTGTGGGTTTTTCATATATGGCCTTTATTATGTTGAGGTAAGTTCCCTCTATGCCTACTTTCTGGAGAGTTTTTATCATAAATGGGTGTTGAATTTTTTTGAAAGCTTTTTTTCGTTTATATGGTGTATCACATTGATTGATTTGCATATAGTGAGGAATCCTTGCATTCCTGGGATAAATCCCACTTGATCATGGTGTGTGATCTTTTTAATGTGCTGTTGGATTCTGTTTGCTGGTATTTTTGTTCAGGATTTTTGCATCTATGTTCATCAGTGATATTGGTCTGTAGGTTTCTTTTTTTTGTGACATCTTTGTCTGGTTTTGGTATCAGGGTGCTGGTGGCCTCGTAGTATGAGTTTGGGAGTGTTCCTCCCTCTGCTATATCTTGGAAAAGTTTGAGAAGGATAGGTGGTAGCTCTTCTCTAAATGTTTGATAGAATTCACCTGTGAAGCCATCTGGTCCTGGGCTTTTGTTTGTTGGAATATTTTTAATCACAGTTTCAATTTCATTGCTAGTGATTGGTCTGTTTATATTTTCTATTTCTTCCTGGTTCAGTTTCAGAAGGTTGTGCTTTTCTAAGAATTTGTCTATTTCATCCAGGTTGTCCATTTTATTGGCATATAGTTGCTTGTAGTAATCCCTCATGATTTTTTGTATTTCTGCAGTATCAGTTTTTATTTCTTCTTTTTCATTTCTAATTCTGTTGTTTTGAGTCTTCTCCCTTTTTTCTTGATGAGTCTGGATAGTGGTTTATCAATTTTGTTTATCTTCTCAAAGAACCAGCTTTTAGTTTTATTGATCTTTGCTATCATTTCCTTCATTTCTTTTTCACTTATTTCTTTTTTTTTTTTTTTTTTTTTTTTAACATCTTTATTGAAGTATAATTGCCTTACAATGGTGTGTTAGCCTCTGCTTTATAACAAAGTGAATCAGTTATACATATACAATATGTTCCCATTTCTCTTCCCTCTTGCATCTCCCTCCCTCCCACCCTCCCCATCCCATCCCTCTAGATGGTCACAAAGCACCGAGCTGATCTCCCTGTGCTATGCGGCTGCTTCCCACTAGTTATCTATTTTACATTTGGTAGTGTATATATGTCCATGACACTCTCTTACCCTGTCACATCTCACCCCACCCCCTCCCCATATCCTCAAGTCCATTCTCTAGTAGGTCTGTGTCTTTATTCCCGTCTTGCCACTAGGTTCTTCATGGCCTTTTTTTTTTTTTTTTTTTTTTTCCCCTTAGATTCCGTATATATGTGTTAGCATACTGTATTTGTTTTTCTCTTTCTGACTTACTTCACTCTGTATGACAGACTCTAACTCCATCCACCTCATTACAAATACCTCCATTTCATTTCTTTTTATGGCTGAGTAATATTCCATTGTATATATGTGCCACATCTTCTTTATCCATTCATCTGTCGATGGACATTTAGATTGCTTCCATGTCCTGGCTATTGTAAATAGAGCTGCAATGAACATTTTGGTACATGACTCTTTTTGACCTATGGTTTTCTCAGGGTATATGCCCAGTAGTGGGATTGCTGGGTCGTATGGTAGTTCTATTTGTAGTTTTTTAAGGAACCTCCATACTGTTCTCCATAGTGGCTGTATCAATTTACATTCCCACCAACAGTGCAAGAGTGTTCCCTTTCCTCCACACCCTCTCCAGCATTTATTGTTTCTAGATTTTTTGATGATGGCCATTCTGACCGGTGTGAGATGATATCTCATTGTAGTTTTGATTTGCATTTCTCTAATGATTAATGATGTTGAGCATTCTTTCATGTGTCTGTAGGCCATCTGTATATCTTCTTTGGAGAAATGTCTATTTAGGTCTTCGGCCCATTTTTGGATTGGGTTGTTCGTTTTTTTGTTATTGAGCTGCATGAGCTGCTTGTAAATCTTGGAGATTAATCCTTTGTCAGTTGCTTCATTTGCAAATATTTTCTCCCATTCTGATGGTTGTCTTTTGGTCTTGTTTATGGTTTCCTTTGCTGTGCAAAAGCTTTTAAGTTTCATTAGGTCCCATTTGTTTATTTGTGTTCTTATTTCCATTTCTCTGGGAGCTGGGTCAAAAAGAATCTTGCTGTGATGTATGTCATAGAGTGTTCTGCCTATGTTTTCCTCTAAGAGTTTGATAGTGTCTGCCCTTACACTTAGGTCCTTAATCCATTTTGAGTTTATTTTTGTGCATGGTGTCAGGGAGTGTTCTATTTTCATACTTTTACATGTACCTGTCCAATTTTCCCAGCACCACTTATTGAAGAGGCTGTCTTTTCTCCACTGTATATGCTTGCCTCCTTTATCAAAAATAAGGTTCCCATATGTGTGTGGGTTTATCTCTGGGCTTTCTATCCTGTTCCATTGATCTATATTTCTGTTTTTGTGCCAGTACCAAACTGTCTTGATTACTGAAGCTTTGTAATATAGTCTGAAGTCAGGGAGCCTGATTCCCCCAGCTCCATTTTTCGTTCTCAAGATTGCTTTGGCTATTCGGGGTCTTTTGTGTTTCCATACAAATTGTGAAATTTTTTGTTCTAGTTCTGTGAAAAGTGCCAGTGGTAGTTTGATAGGGATTGCATTGAATCTGTATATTGCTTTGGGTAGTAGAGTCATTTTCACAATGTTGATTCTTCCAATCCAGGAACATGGTATATCTCTCCATCTATTTGTATCATCTTTAATTTCTTTAATCAGTGTCTTATAATTTTCTGCATACAGGTCTTTTGTCTCCTTAGGTAGGTTTATTCCTAGATATTTTATTCTTTTTGTTGCAATGGTAAATGGGAGTGTTTTCTTAATTTCACTTTCAGATTTTTCGTCATTAGTGTATAGAAATGCAAGAGATTTCTGTGCATTAATTTTGTATCCTGCTACTTTACCAAATTCATTGATTAGCTCTAGGAGTTTTCTGGTAGCATCTTTAGGATTCTCTATGTATAGTATCATGTCATCTGCAAATAGTGACAGCTTTACTTCTTCTTTTCCGATTTGGATTCCTTTTATTTCTTTGTCTTCTCTGATTGCTGTGGCTAACACTTCCAAAACTATGTTGAATAATAGTGGTGAGAGTGGGCAACCTTGTCTTGTTCCTGATCTTAGTGGAAATGGTTTCAGTTTTTCACCATTGAGGACAATGTTGGCTGTGGGTTTGTCATATATGGCCTTTATTATGTTGAGGAAAGTTCCCTCTATGCCTACTTTCTGCAGGGCTTTTATCATAAATGGGTGTTGAATTTTGTCGAAAGCTTTCTCTGCATCTATTGAGATGATCATATGGTTTTTCTCCTTCAGTTTGTTAATATGATGTATCACATTGATTGATTTGCGTATATTGAAGAATCCTTGCATTCCTGGGATAAACCCCACTTGATCATGGTGTATGATCCTTTTAATGTGCTGTTGGATTCTGTTTGCTAGTATTTTGTTGAGGATTTTTGCATCTATGTTCATCAGTGATATTGGCCTGTAGTTTTCTTTCTTTGTGACATCTTTGTCTGGTTTTGGTATCAGGGTGATGGTGGCCTCGTAGAATGAGTTTGGGAGTGTTCCTCCCTCTGCAATATTTTGGAAGAGTTTGAGAAGGATAGGTGTTAGCTCTTCTCTAAATGTTTGATAGAATTCACCTGTGAAGCCATCTGGTCCTGGGCTTTTGTTTGTTGGAAGGTTTTTAATCACAGTTTCAATTTCAGTGCTTGTGATTGGTCTGTTCATATTTTCTATTTCTTCCTGGTTCAGTCTCGGCAGTTTGTGCCTTTCTAAGAATCTGTCCATTTCTTCCAGGTTGTCCATTTTATTGGCATAGAGTTGCTTGTAGTAATCTCTCATGATCTTTTGTATTTCTGCAGTGTCAGTGGTTACTTCTCCTTTTTCATTTCTAATTCTATTGATCTGAGTCTTCTCCCTTTTTCTCTTGATGAGTCTGGCTAATGGTTTATCAATTTTGTTTATCTTCTCAAAGAACCAGCTTTTAGTTTCATTGATTTTTGCTATTGTTTCCTTCATTTCTTTTTCATTTATTTCTGACCTGATCTTTATAATTTCTTTCCTTCTGCTGGCTTTGGGGTTTTTTTGTTCTTCTTTCTCTAATTGCTTTAGGTGCAAGGTTAGGTTGTTTATTCGAGATGTTTCCTGTTTCTTGAGGTAGGCTTGTATTGCTATAAACTTCCCTCTTAGCACTGCTTTTGCTGCGTCCCATAGGTTTTGGGTCGTCGTATCTCCATTGTCATTTGTTTCTAGGTATTTTTTGATTTCCCCTTTGATTTCTTCAGTGATCACTTCGTTATTAAGTAATGTATTGTGTAGCCTCCATGTGTTTGTATTTTTTACAGGTCTTTTCCTGTAATTGATATCTAGTCTCATAGCGTTGTGGTCGGAAAAGATACTTGATACTATTTCAATTTTCTTAAATTTACCAAGGCTTGATTTGTGACCCAAGATATGATCTATCCTGGAGAATGTTCCATGAGCACTTGAGAAAAATGTGTATTCTGTTGTTTTTGGATGGAATGTCCTATAAATATCAATTAAGTCTATCTTGTTTAATGTATCATTTAAAGCTTGTGTTTCCTTATTTATTTTCATTTTGGATGATCTGTCCATTGGTGAGAGTGGGGTGTTAAAGTCCCCTACTATGATTGTGTTGCTGTTGATGTCCCCTTTTATGGCTGTTAGTATTTGCCTTATGTATTGAGGTGCTCCTATGTTGGGTGCATAAATATTTACAATTGTTATACCTTCCTCTTGTATCGATCCCTTGATCATTATATAGTGTCCTTCTTTGTCTCTTGTAATAGTCTTTATTTTAAAGTCTATTTTGTCTGATATGAGAATTGCTACTCCAGCTTTCTTTTGATTTCCATTTGCATGGAATATCTTTTTCCATCCCCTCACTTTCAGTCTATATGTGTCTCTAGGTCTGAAGTGGGTCTCTTGTAGACAGCATATATATGGGTCTTGTTTTTGTATCCATTCAGCCAGCCTGTGTCTTTTGGTGGGAGCATTTAATCCATTTACATTCAAGGTAATTATCGATATGTATGTTCCTATTCCCATTTTCTTAAATGTTTTGGGTTTGTTATTGTAGGTGTTTTCCTTCTCTTGTGTTTCTTGCCTAGAGAAGTTCCTTTAGCATTTGTTGTAAAGCTGGTTTGGTGGTGCTGAACTCTCTCAGCTTTTGCTTGTCTGTAAAGGTTTTAATTTCTCCATCGAATCTGAATGAGATCCTTGCTGGGTAGTGTAATCTTGGTTGCAGGTTTTTCTCCTTCATCACTTTAAGTATATCCTGCCACTCCCTTCTGGCTTGCAGAGTTTCTGCTGAAAGATCAGATGTTAACCTTATGGGGATTCCCTTGTGTGTTATTTGTTTTTTTTCCCTTGCTGCCTTTAATATGTTTTCCTTATATTTAATTTTTGATAGTTTGATTAATATGTGTCTTGGTGTGTTTCTCCTTGGGTTTATCCTGTATGGGACTCTCTGTGCTTCCAGGACTTGATTAACTATTTCCTTTCCCATATTAGGGAAGTTTTCAACTATAATCTCTTCAAATATCTTCTCAGTCCCTTTCTTTTTCTCTTCTTCTTCTGGGACCCCTATAATTCGAATGTTGGCGCGTTTAATGTTGTCCCAGAGGTCTCTGAGACTGTCCTCAGTTCTTTTCATTCTTTTTTCTTTATCCTGCTCTGCAGTAGTTATTTCCACCATTTTATCTTCCAGGTCACTTATCCTTTCTTCTGCCTCAGTTATTCTGCTATTGATCCCATCTAGAGTATTTTTAATTTCATTTATTGTGGTTTTCATCATTGCTTGGTTCCTCTTTAGTTCTTCTACGTCCTTGTTAAATGTTTCTTGCATTTTGTCTATTCTATTTCCAAGATTTTGGATCATCCTTACTATCATTATTCTGAATTCTTTTTCAGGTAGACTACCTATTTCCTCTTCATTTGTTAAGTCTGGTATGTTCTGACCCTGCTCCTTCATCTGCTGTGTGTTTTTCTGTCTTCTCATTTTGCTTATCTTACTGTGTTTGGGGTCTCCTTTTCACAGGCTGCAGGTTCGTAGTTCCTGTTGTTTTTGGTATCTGTCCCCAGTGGCTAAGGTTGGTTCAGTGGGTTGTGTAGGCTTCCTGGTGGAGGGAACTAGTGCCTGAGCTCTGGTGGATGAGGTTGGCTCTTGTCTTTCTGGTGGGCACGTCCACGTCTGATGGTGTATTTTGGGGTGTCTGTGGCCTTATTATGATTTTAGGTAGCCTCTCTGCTAATGGATGGGGCTGTGTTCCTGTCTTGCTAGTTGTTTGGCATAGGGTGTCCAGCACTGTAGCTTGTTGGTCGTTGAGTGAAGCTGGGTCTTGATGTTGAGATGGAGATCTCTGAGAGATTTTTGCCGTTTGGTATTACGTGAAGCTGGGAGGTCTCTTGTGGACCAGTGTCCTGAAGTTGGCTCTCCCACCTCAGAGGCACGGCCCTGATGCCTGGCTGGAGCACCAAGAGCCTTTCGTCCACACGGCTCAGAGTAGAAGGGAGAAAAAATAGAAAGAAAGAAAGAAAGAAAGAAAGAGGCTATAATATAGTGAAGTAAAATAAAGCTATTGTAAAGCAAAGCTATACAGACAAAATCGCACCCAGAAGCATATACATATACACTCACAAATAAAGGAAAAGGGGAAAAATTAATATATCCTGCTCCCAAAGTCCACCTCCTGAATTTGGGATGATTCGTTGTCTATTCAGGTATTCACCAGATGCAGGCACATCAAGTTGTTTGTGGAGTTTTAATCCGCTGCTTCTAAGGTTGCTGGGAGAGATTTCCCCTTATCTTCCCTGTTCGCACAGTTCCTGGGGTTCAGCTTTGGATTTGGACCCGCCTCTGCGTGTAGGTCGCCTGAGGGCGTCTATTCCCCGCACAGACAGGACGGGGTTAAAGGAGCAGCTGCTTAGGGGGCTCTGGCTCACTCAGGCCGCGGGGAGGGAGGTGTACAGAGGAGGCGGGGTGAGCCTGCGGCGGCCGAGGCCGGCGTGACGTTGCACCAGCCTGAGGCGGGCAGTGCGTTCTCCCGGGGAACTTGTCCCCGGATCACGGGACCCTGGCAGTGGCGGGCTGCACAGGCTCCCGGGAGGGGCGATGTGGAGAGTGACTTGTGCTCACACACAGGCTTTTTGGAGGCGGCAGCAGCAGCCCCAGCGTCTCACGCCCGTCTCTGGGGTCCGTGCTGATCGCCGCGGCTCACGCCTTTCTCTGGAGTTCGTTTAGGTGGCACTCTGAATCCCCTCTCCTTGCGCGCCGCGAAACAAAGAGGCAAGAAAAAGTCTCTTGCCTCTTCGGCAGCTGCAGACTTTTTCCCGGACTCCCTACCAGCCAGCTGTGGTGCGCTAACCCCTTCAGGCTGTGTTCACGCCGCCAGCCCCAGTCCTCTCCCTGCGATCCAACCGAAACCGAAACCCGAGCCTCAGCTCCCAGCCCCGCCCGCCCTGGCAGGTGAGCAGACAAGCCTCTCCGGCTGGTGAGTGCTGCTCCGCGCCGAGCCTCTGTGCGGGAGTCTCTCCGTTTTTTTTTTCTCTGCGCCCCTGTTGCTGTGGGGTCTGCGGTGATCGCCGCGGCTCGCGCCTTTCTCTGGAGTTCGTTTAGGCGGCGCTCTGAATCCCCTCTCCTTGCGCGCCGCGAAACAAAGAGGCAAGAAAAAGTCCCTTGCCTCTTCGGCAGCTGCAGACTTTTTCCCGGTCTCCCTCCCAGCCAGCTGTTGTGCGCTAATCCCTTCAGGCTGTGTTCACGCTGCCAGCCCCAGTCCTCTCCCTGCGATCCAACCGAAACCGAAACCGGAGCCTCAGCTCCCAGCCCCGCCCGCCCCGGCGGGGGAGCAGACAAGCCTCTCGGGCTGGAGAGTGCTGCTCGGCGCCGAGCCTCTGTGCGGGAATCTCTCCGTTTTTCCCTCTGCGCCCCTGTTGCTGTGGGATCCGCGTTGGTAGCTGCGGCTCGCGCCCGTCTCTGAAGTTCGTTTAGGCAGCGCTCTGAATCCCCTCTCCTCGCGCACCAGGAAACAAAGAGGGAAGAAAAAGTCTCTTGCCTCTTCGGCAGCTGCAGACTTTTTCCCGGACTCCCTCTTGGCTAGCTGTGGTGCACTAACGCCTTCAGGCTGTGTTCACGCCGCCAACCCCAGTCCTCTCCCTGCGATCCGACCGAAGCCCGAGCCTCAGCTCCCAGCCCCGCCCGCCCCGGCGGGTGAGCAGACAAGCCTCTCGGGCTGGAGAGTGCTGCTCGGCGCCGAGCCTCCGTGCGGGAACCTCTCCGCTTTGCCCTCCGCACCCCTGTGGCTGCGCTCTCCTCCGTGGCTCCGAAACTTCCCCCCTCTGCCACCCGCAGTCTCCGCCCGCTAAGGGGCTTCCTAGTGCGTGGAAATCTTTCCTCCTTCACGGCTCCCTCCCACTAGTGCAGGTGCCGTCCCTATTCTTTTGTCTCTGTTATTTCTTTTTTCTTTTGCCCTACCCAAGTACGGGGGGAGTTTCTTGCCTTTTTGGAGATCGGACGTTTTCTGCCAGCGTTCAGTGGGTGTTCTGTGGGAGCAGTTCCACGTGTAGATGTATTTCTACTGTATCTGTGGGAAGGAAGGTGATCTCCGCGTCTTACTCTTCCGCCATCTTCCCGAGGACCTTCACTTATTTCTGATCTGATATTTTTGACATCTTTCCTTCTACTAACTTTGGGGTTTTTTTGTTCTTTCTCTAATTGCTTTAGGTGAAAGGTTAGGTTGTTTATTTGAGATTTTTCTTGTTTCTTGAGGTAGGATCAATTTGCTATAAACTTCCCTCTTAGAATTGGTTTTGCTGTATCCCGTAGGTTTTTGGTCATTGCTTTTTCATTGTCATTTGTTTCTAGGTATTTTTTGATTTCCTCTTTGATTTCTTCAGTGATCTCTTGGTTATTTAGTAGCATATTGTTTAGCCTCCATATGTTTGTATTTTTTACAGTTTTTTTCCTGTAACTGATTTCTAATCTCAGAGCGTTGTGGCCAGAAAAGATCCTTGATACAATTTCAGTTGTCTTAAATAACCAAGGCTTGATTTGTGACCCAAGATATGATCTAGCCTGGAGAATGTTTCATGAGCACTTGAGAAGAAAGTGTATTGTGTTGTTTTTGGAAGGAATGTCCTATAAATATCAATTAAACCCATCTTATTTAATGTATCATTTAAAGCTTGTGTTTCCTTATTTATTTTCATTTTGGATGATATGTCCATTGGTGAAAGTGGGGTGTTAAAGTCCCCTACTATGATTATGTTACTGTCAATTTCCTCTTCTATGGCTGTTAACATTTGCCTTCTGTATTGGGTGCAGAAATATCTATTTCTGCACCCAATACAGAAGGCAAGTGTTATATCTTCTTCTTGGATTGATCCCTTGATCATTATGTAGTGTCCTTCCTTGTCTCTTGTAATAGTCTTTGTTTTAAAGTCTATTTTGTCTGATATGAGAATTGCTACTCCAGCTTTCTTTTGATTTCCATTTGCATGGAATATCTTTTTCTGTCCCCTCATTTTCAGTTTGTATGTGTCCCTAGGTCTGAAGTGGGTCTCTTGTAGAGAGCATATATACGGGTCTTGTTTTTGTATCCATTCAGCCAGTGTATGTCTTTTGGTTGGAGCATTTAACCCATCTACATTTAAGGTAATTATTGATATGTATGTTCCTATGACCATTTTCTTAATTGTTTTGGGTTTGTTTTTGTAGGTCTTTTCCTTCTCTTGTGTTTCCTGCCTAGAGAAGTTCCTTTAGCATTTGTTGTAAAGCTGGTTTGGTGGTGCTGAAGTCTCTTAACTTTTGCTTGTCTGTAAAGGTTTTAATTTCTCCGTTTAATCTGATTGCAATCTTTGCTGGCTAGAGTAATCTTGGTTGTAGGTTTTTCCCATTCATCACTCTAAATATGTCCTGCCTCTCCCTTCTGGCTTGCAGAGTTTCTGCTGAAAGATCAGCTGTTAACCTTATGGGGATTCCCTTGTATGTTATTTGTTGCTTTTCCCTTGCTGCTTTTAACATCTTTTCTTTGTATTTAATTTTTGATAGTTTGATTAGTATGTGTCTTGTCGTGTTTTTCCTTGGATTTATCCTGCATGGGACTCTCTGCGCTTCCTGGTCCTGATTGACTATTTCATTTCCCATATTAGGGAAGTTTTCAACTACAATCCCTTCAAATATTTTCTCAGACCCTTTCTTTTTCTCTTCTTCTTCTGGGACCCCTATAATTTGAATGTTGGTACGTTTAATATTTTCCCAGAGGTCTTTGAGACTGTTCTCAATTCTTTTCATTCTTTTTTATTTATTGTGGTCTGTGGTAGTCATTTCCACTATTTTATCTTACAGGTCAGTTATCCGTTCTTCAGCCTCAGTTATTCTGCTATTGATTCCTTCTAGAGAATTTTTAATTGCATTTATTGTGTTGTTCATCATTGCTTGTTTGCTCTTTAGTTCTTTTAAGTCCTTGTTAAACATTTCTTGTATTTTCTCCATTCTATTTCCAAGATTTTGTGTATCTTTACTAACATTACTCTGAATTCTTTTTCAGGTAGACTGCCTATTTCCTCTTCATTTGTTTGGTCTGGTTGTTTTTTACCTTGCTCCTTCATCTGCTGCGTTTTTCTCTATGTTCTCCTTTTGCTTAACTTACTGTATTTGGGGTCTCCTTTTCGCTGGCTGCTGGTTCGTAGTTCCCGTTGTTTTTTGTGTCTGCCTCCAGTGGCTAAGGTTGGTTCAGTGGCTTGTGTAGGCTTCCTGGTGCAGGGGACTGGTGCCTGTCTTCTGGTGGCTGAGGCTGGATCTTGTCTTTCTGGTGGGCATGACTGCATTCGATGGTGTGTTTTGGGGTGTCTGCGACCATGTTATGATTTTAGGCAACCTCTCTGCTAATGGGTGGGGTTGTCTTCCTGTCTTGCTAGTTGTTTGGCATGGGGCTTCCAGCACTGGAGCTTGCTGGCCATTGGGTGGAGCTGGGTCTTAGCGCTGAGACAGAGATCTCTGGGAGAGCTTTCGCCGTTTGATATTACATGGGGCCAGGAGGTCTCTGGTGGTCCAATGTCCTGAACTCAGCTCTCCCACCTCAGAGGCTCAGGCCTGACACCAGGCTGGAGTTCCAAGACCGCGTCAGCCACATGGCTCAGAAGAAAAGGGAGAAAAAAAGAAAGAAAAAAAATAATAAATAAAATAAAATAATTAAAATAAAAGTTATTAAAATAAAAAAATAAAAAATAATTTAAAAAAAGAAGAGAATAACCAAACCAATAAACAAATCCACCAGTGATAACAAGTGCTAATAACTATACTAAAATAAAAATCAGAAACAAGCCAGTCGCAGACAGCAAACTCCAAATCTACAGTTGCTCCCAAAGTCCACCGCCTCTTTTTTGGGTTGATTTATTGTCTATTCAGGTATTCCACAGATGCAGGGTACCTCAAGTTGATTGTGGAGATTTAATCCGCTGCTCCTGAGGCTGCATGGAGGAATTTCCCTTTCTCTTTTTTGTTCACACAGCTCCTGGGATTCAGCTTTGGTTTTGGCCCCACCTCTGCATGTAGGTTGTCCTCAGGCTTTTGTTCCCACCCATCAGTATGGGGTTGAAGCATCGGCTTATTAGGGGGCTCTGGCTCACTCATGCTGGGGGGAGGGAGGGGTATGGTAGTTATAATTGGAATGCAGGGCAATCCTGTGGTGGCAGAGGCTGGAGTGACGTTGAAACAGCCTGAGGCACTCCGTGTGTTCTCCTGGGGAAGTTGTCCCTGGATCACGGGACCCTGGCAGTGGCGTGCTGCACAGGCTCCTAGGGGGGTGCGGGTAGTGACCTGCGCTTGCACACAGGATTCTTGGTGGCTGTAGCAGCAGTGTTAGCATTTCATGCCCGTCTCTGGTGTCCGAGGTGATAGCCGTGCCTCGCGCCCATTTCTGGAGCTCGTTTAGGTGGTGCTTTGCCTTCTGTGGGCAGACGGGGAAGGAATCCCCTCTCCTCGTGCACTCTGAAACAATGGTCTCCTACCTCTTAGTAAGGTCCAGACTTTTTCCCAGACTCCCTCCCGGCTAGCTGTGGCACACTAGCCCCCTTCAGGCTGTGTTCATGCAGCCAACCCCAGTCCTCTCCCTGGGATCTGACCTCCAAAGCCAGAGTCTCAGCTCCCAGCCCCTACCCGCCCTAGTGGGTGAGCAAACAAGCCTCTCGGGCTGGTGAGTGCTGGTCAGCACCAGTCCTCTGTGTGGGAATCTCTCCGCTTTGCCCTCGGTACCCCTGTTGCTGCACTCTCCTCTGTGGTTCTGAAGCTTCCCCCCCGCCCACCCCCCGTCTCCGCCCGCGAAGGGGCTTCCTAGTGTGTGGAAACTTTTCCTCCTTCACAGCTCCCTCCCAGAGGTGCAGTCCCGCCCCTATTCTTTTGTTTCTGTTTTTCCTTTTTTCTTTTGCCCTACCCAGGTACGTGGGGATTTTCTTGCCTTTTGGGAAGTCTGAGGTCTTCTGCCAGCGTTCAGTAGGTGTTCTGTAGGAGTTGTTCCACATGTAGATATATTTTTGATGTATTTGTGGGGAGGAAGGTGATCTCCACGTCTTAGTCCTCTGCCATCTTCCAGATTCTTTTCCTGATCTTAATTTTCAATCCCTTCAAAATAAGGTTGGGGAGCTCCTTAGCCATAATTATTCCCTTCTCTCATCATCTAGGTTTTCTAGTCACTCTTTTTGAACTATGTCAATCTTGGAAAGAATTTATTTATCAGTTCTTTGAATTTTAAAATCAGAGTTTTTAATCTCATTCATAAAGTTGAAGAAAGCTTTGTAATTAATCAATATAGCATTATTTGCCCAATTATTGCTGACAGCGCTACAGATGCATGCATTTTGGGGATTGGAGGATTTCTGTCTCATCTTGCTTCTTGAGAAGTGTCAATTTCTGGAGCAATTATTTGCATTTTTACAGTGGTGCTCACTGGGTATGTGCTTTTTGTCCCTCTCTGTTCTGTGACCTCTCAGGTCGTTGAAATCCTTGTATCACTGTCTCATTGTCTACAATGGTAATAGAGACATTCTGGATTTTTGGAAAGAAGAGAAAAACTTAAGATGAAATGACCCTCCTCCAATACATGTTGATCCCTCCACAGTGCCAAAGCCATGGTTTTATAGTTCACATCTCAGGTTATCAGTAAGTTCTGAACTATAGCAACTTGGGAGGTTCTGTTTCACCATTTCATGGTTGCTTCTGGGCAGGCTATAATCCTTTATGCAGACACTCGCCATTCCCAAATTGTTGCACTGTATTTCCTCCCTGCCTGATCACACAGTTCCCTCAGCCTGAAATGCCTTTCAGCTTCGTTTCTTACTTGTCACACTGCTATCCATCCTTTGAAATCAAGTTAAAAGGCCTCTTTCTCCATGAGGCCTTTTCCAATAACTGTAGACTTAACTGATCCTGCTGTTTTTTGAAACCCAGATCCCTTTCTCACTATGCTGATGATATTCTAAAGTATAATTGGGGGTTACTTGCCTTATCATCCTTATTATCTTATATAAATGTGTCTGATTTTTTTCTCCAAAAAGTTTCGAAGTAGTCATCTCTCTTATTAAAGGTAAGTTCCTGAGAAAAAGATTCTTATATATGATTGTGTTAATTATCATAACAGATAACTCCCAAATCAAAATAGTTTAACACAGCTGAAGTTTATTCTTACTCTTATAAAATTTCGGTGTGGTCTCTGGCAGGCAGTCTTCTGTGTGGTGATGTAGGAGCCAGGCTCTTTCGATCTCAGGCACTGCCCTGTTCAACATGTGGCTTCCAAGGATGCCAAGTAAGGCCAAGAGAGACTAGAGAGAGAACATTTGCTTCTTAACCAGGTTGGTCCCAAAGAGTTTATACTTCTCTTCTGTTTATACTCTGTAGTCACCTGGCCATGGCCAGATGCAAAGAAAGTCCAGGAAATATAGCGTCTGGCTAGAAGATGCTTCCCTAGACACTATGGGATAGGAACCCAGATCTTTGTTGAACAGGTAGCTCTGCCACAACAATACGGGTGGTCATAGGTCTCTACAGTCCTTTGCCCATTGGAAGTGCTTTGATATATGTTTGTTAAAAAAAAAAAAAAAAAAGAATGAATGAATAAATAGTGTGTACCAGGTCTAGGGTAAAGGAAATTAGATGAGAGCCACAGGTTTGCATGTGTTTTATGGCTACTGGGTGTATGAGTTCACAGACTTAATGTCAGTGGGAGAGCAGCTATTTATTCAAAGGGAGAAGTAATCAGTTTGGGACTTATCTCTGTTCTTTAACCATGCCTTGATCCAAAGGCCATAGGGTATTTTATAGACATCGTGATGAATACTTAGGAAAATATTGTCATCTTTCTTGTTCTGAGTACATTTTGTTGTTTACGTGCTTTACACATCATTTATTTGCCCCAAGAACATTCTAGAAGGAATGTTTCTATTTTAGAAAATAACTGTTCTCATTGTTGGGCAAACATCCATTTGTTCTAATGATTAAAGAAGTGTTCTGTTACCTTGGGAAAGACTCAGATTTTTAAGAGGCAGGGACAGCATTACATAATTTCTAAGGGAATGAAAAAAACATGTTTTCTATACAAAATATTCATTGGTACTGCTTTTGCTATTTTTTTCTTATCAAGAGGCAATAGATATGATTATCTATTCAAAAGTATGTAGTGTTACAGAGTGACAAGATGTCAAATGCACAGGCTGAGGGAGAATATTTCTTAATGCAACATATTTGTTGGAAGCCTCTAGCATCCATTACATTGTGCAAGTGAACAAAATTGATAGGTGTTAAAAAAAAAATTAAAGCATCAGCCATGGTATGTTTAGCATCTACACGTAAAACAAAACACTTTAGATCTGAGCTTCCACTTTATTTTATATGTGTGTTTACTCAGGAGTTGTTATGCCTTATCACTTTTATTGTTCTTTTATCCTAGCTGTGTGAAAAATTACAGTTGGAGCAGTGCTCATGTTTTTACTAAAATACATTTTATTTCCTGCTATGAAGCAGATTGCTAACGTTTGCTACTTTTATTCTTATGGCTGTATGACTCTCTCCGTTCCAGTTAAGGTTGTGTCAGTATTTCTATGAAAAAAAGTCCTTTTTATTTATGTATTTGTTTTTATTCTATGATTGCCTCAGCTAAGCAGAGGTGAATCTCAGAAGAACTCATGCTAAGTTAAAAAATGGGACAAATAAAACATGGGCACCGAACACTGACTATAAAGTCCACACAACAAATACTGCATCTAAAATAAAGGTAAAGTTCAGAGACAATGATTTCCACAGGATTCGATAAGAAGGGACCTTTACATTGTAACTTAGCCACTCAGGTTCTTGAAACTGAGATTGATATTATGATACTTAAGGTTTCAAGAAATCAGATGAACGGTTAGGGTTAGCAAGTACACTCTGGGTGGAAATTGGGTGCAGCCATCTTTACCTGGAAGCATGTGTAAAACTTGAGGTGGTGGGACTTCTGGCTGTGCAATACACTTTGGATAGGGAACTGAGTTTTCTTTCTCACCACTGTAGTTTAAAAAGTGTATTGCTCACTCAAGTTTGTTGGAGTAAGGACCACCATCAGTGTTGGCGAGCATCATTTTAACTCTTTTTCTGCATTTGGCATAGAAAGGGCCAATGCTATTTTACTTTTCCAAGTCACCCTGCTGGTAAAACAACAGGGAAATGTAATCCAGCAAACAAACATTTTATAGTTTCAGATTTGAAACGAATTTGTCTTTGCCTAGTGATAATCCACTCATCCATACATGTGGACAGGCATGTGGCAGGGGAAAGTGACAAGCTGTGCCTGAGACAATGGGCTAGGAGGCTTGCAAATGTAATCTCCTGGTCGCTTGGCTAATATTGTAGTTCTTGTCTTTCTTTTCAACGAAGTTCCCTAATTTTTTAGGCACAGAGATATGGATAAAAGTATGGAGTGGGCAAGTCTTAACCTGCCATTCTAGTTCTTTCACTCCCTTTGTTCTCTCTGACAGCCTAGTAGGGAATAAGCATGAGGAAAAAGGGGGAGCACGCATCTGGGGGTCAGGGTTCCGATGCCCTCTGCGATCTGTAGTCCTGAAGTCACAAAGACTTTGGGTGCTGTTGTCTCCATCCAGCACTCCGGATATCCACCATCCATTGTTTTGATGCCTATTTACTGCCTTGGCTAGTTCAGTAGCACCACATCCGATGTTTCTTAACAGTATGGGATACTGTATTGCTACTGTAACACAGTTAGAAAATTGAGTAACATTCTAAACCAGAGCCCCTGAAGGTGTCCTCGCAGCACCATTCCTAAAACTATGGCAGGGCTGTGCGATGAGAGGCGGTCAAGTTCTCTGCCACATCTACAGTGCCTTTATTCAGTAAGCAAACATTTCTCGGGCACCAACACAAATAAGACTGGTCAGTGAGCATGTGTACCACACATAAGGAATTTTGAGAATCTGTGGTTATTTATAACTATTGCAGTTGCAAGTCTAAAACAGTAACCGTTTCAGAGCATTAGAGGGTAGTCTAATAACTGCGATCAAACAGAACAGTCAGCCTGGGATACTTGCAACAAAAATTTGATTGTTTTCTAAGGCAAGGGGAAGTAATACAGCCTAAAGTCATTTAGGAAATCATTGTAGCAAATATAGATAGATAACTAAAGAAATCATCACAGAGGCAGGAAATGCCTTAATTTTCATAGGAGGAAGGGGGAAAAAAACTTTTGTTTGCATTTCCAGCCCAACTCCCCAGGACTTCCTTGCATCTATACAGAAAACACATTGCATCTGAGATTTGCTCTGCAGATTAGGGAGGGAAATTAGGTACTCTGCCTCTAGGCTGCAAGCCGAACATTACAAATAGATGCACCTGGGTTGTGCTGGAAGAAGATACACTCAAAACTGTCCAAGGAGACGGCGAGAAACCCATCTGTGTATAAAAGTCAGAATTGGACTGCTATTGCTTTTGTTATAAAAATCCATTCTGTTCAAATCCCAGCTAATGAAAATGTGCATCTGTAAATAAAAAATAAATCAAGGGAATGTATTAATCCTGCAGCTGCTGTCTACTTAACTTTACTTGTAAAAAATAACTCAGTTTTCTGGTCCGAATGTTCTTGCTCTTTAGCAATGTGATGGCAATTCGAGGGGGACAAAATATGTATTGAATTCTATTTATGTATAACAGCCTTGGCAATAAAAGCAGCTATGCTGTAACTGTACAGTCATTTGCTTTTATAACTGGGCGGTTACTTGAGTTCCAGAGTCTGACCCTAGAAATCCAGTACATGGCTGTTTAAATTGCTGGGGCTATTAATTAAGTTGTTTCTGTAACCTAGGACTGACACTGTGAGTAGGTCAGCTGGGTAATCTTCCATGTTTTATAATTTGGAGAAGAACAGAAAGGGCCCCTGACCAAAAATTTCCTCCTGTCTGCATTCCATAGTGATGAAAATATTCGTCTTTAAAATGGTTAGACTATTAGTTTCTCTAGGAAGGATAATATATTAGCTAGAATTAGACAAAAGTTAATTCATCTCATCTATCATAACCCAGTGTAACTGGAAATGAGGCAAGACCTCAAAGAAAAAGGAAACAAAATATTTCAGTTCTGATGAAGCAAGAGAAAGGTCTGGGGATGGCACTATCGTTAAAAGATCATCTCTTCTTGATGGTTGGAAATCCTTACAGATCTTGGCATACATCCCATTGCTAATGTTACCATGAGAAGAAGGTAGGAATAGGTACAGCTTATTAAGAATAAGTTTATCCTAGGAGAGAAGATGACCACAGATAGGATGTGTGGCTAGAGCATAGTAGATGTGACATTGAAGGAAAAGCCTTAAAGATAAAGAATCTTCTGGGGCTTCCCTGGTGGCGCAGTGGCTAAGAATCTGCTTGCCAGTGCAGGGGATACGGGTTTGAGCCCTGGTCCGCGGAGCAACTAAGCCTGTGCGCCACAACTACTGAGCCTGCACTCTAGAGCCCGCAAGCTACAACTACTGAAGCCCACGTGCCTAGAGCCTGTGCTCCACAACAAGGGAAGCCATCTCAGTGAGAAGCCCGCGCACCACAACAAAGAGTATCCCCCGCTTGCAGCAGCTAGAGAAAAGCCCACGCGCAGCAACAAAGACCCAACACAACCAAAAAGAAAATAAATAAAATAAAATAAATTAATAAAAAAATTTTTTTCCAAATCATGAATGGAATGTCTGACATAGAATTAAAGAGACTAGCTTTCAAATACCAACAAAAGTAAATGGAATTGCATAGTTACTGAGCTGCTTTTTTTTTTTTTTTGGGAATTGATTTATATATTAGTCTTACCTTGTATTAATAATGCTAAGACTCTCTCAGTAGGAAGGATTCTGCATTTTAGCTTTCCGAGACAAATCCAGGGATAAGTACTGACTATGTCTTCTATTTTTTCAGGACATATACTTATTTATCTCTTGTGCTGTTAACCCACATTTGGTTTTAATTGCTACTGGCCAAAATGCATCAAAGAGGAAGACTTCAAAGCTCAACAAACAGTTTGTACCACAGGAGCAATTATTTTCATTTTCTTGTCTTTAAAAATCTTCCAGATCATCAGTAAACCTCTTACTGAAATGGCTCTTATACCTGGCAATCCTCATTGTAACCCTCATGGCTTGAAGAGTTTGTCCTGGTGAAATTCATGGTGGTTAGAGAAAAGTCAAGGGTTTCTCTTAGTGTCTCTTCTCTTAATCTCTTTACTTATAATTTCTGATTTCCTTGGAGATTTTTATAAAGAAAGTACATTCAGGGAATTCCCTGGCAGTCCAGTGGTTAGGACTCTGAGCTTCCAATGCCTGGGGGCCCAAGTTTGATCCCTGGTCAGGGAACAGCATGGCCCCACAAAAAAGTACATTCACTTCCTTGTGCAAAATTGCTGCCTCGTTCCTCGGTGGCTGCAGCTGAAATCATTTTTCTTCTCTGTTAAGCCTGATTGTGCCCACCACGCCCATTGCCTCCTGAAACAATGAGATTGATGGCAGTATGCTGCGTTCACCTGACTGTTCCTACCAGCTCTACCAGGCCATTTCCACTATTATGTCCTTTCATGAGAGGCAAGCGGAGGAAATCAAACTTGCATAATTCAGTTTTGAAATTCAGCTGGTTATTCTCAGTTTAAAGGTTGGTGACTAGATAACAGGAGGCAGCTGGATGAAGTCCAGGGTTTGCTGGGCGCCGATGGATTTTAAGGGATGTGTAACACTATTTTTCTAGATTTTACTTGAAAATGATGATTAAATTTTAGATAGGTACCTTGGATAATTGGTTGCATTACTTTTCCTCATAAGAAAAAATGCTGTTGGTGTAAATTGGACTTGTAATTATGTTCTTTTTTTTCAAAGATGGGAAAAATAGCCTCATGTAAACATACTTCCCCCCCCCCCACCCCATGGTATGCTCCTAAAATGCTAATGTTGATGGGTATTTGTAGTTGACTTATGTATTGAGCACAAAAAGTGTGCTGGGCTTTATGAATAAGCAGCATGATCCCTGTTTATCATGTAAGTATTTATCTTTTCTACTAATTAGAAGGATCATTATAAACCTAGTTTTATACCTTGTGCATTGACAACGTTCAAATAGTACATTGGACTGTTTTTAGAGTTCTCGGAAAACAGAGCCTGGGGCAAAGCTTAGGTGCTAAAGCTTCATTGGTAATCCAATCCCAGGGCAGTGAGAGTGAGAAAAAAGGGAAGTTAGGTAAAGACGGAAGAAAGCAAACATAAGGTGGTGCATTACTGAGTTTATCTTTTGTTTCACAAAGGGATACAGGTGGTCTTCCAGCCACACAAGAGGTCTCCTGGCAGGATGTTTAGAAGCACTGCATCCCCAAATGGTCCTCTGTAGGGGGAAATGCAAAGAAAATTTGTCTCCGGGTTCCCTGCCATCTCCAGTCTCTTCTTGGTCAAAGTAAACTATATGGGGAGTTGACACCCCTTCATATTTGGGTTATGTCATTAGGTTGTGAAGCTTCGGAATCCAGACTTGTTGTCCTGTAGCTGGTACTTCATGAATCAGACTATGGTCAGCCCTCCATATCCATAGGTTCTGCATCCGTGGAATATTTGGAAAAAAAATTCCAGAAAGTTTCAAAAAGGAAAACTTGAATTTGTGTGCAGGCAACTATTTACATAGCATCTACATTGTTTTTATACAGCATTTACATTATATTAGGTATTATGAGTAATCTAGAGATGTTTTAAACTGTAAGGGAGGATGTGTGTAGGTTATATGCAAATATGATGCCATTTTGTATAGGGACTTGAGTATCTGTGGATTTTGGTATCCGTGTGGTGTTCTGGAACCAGTCTCTCACACTGATGGAGGGATGACTGTACAGGCTTTGCCAGCTGCAGGTGGCTGAACCATCCAGCGTTCTGGGGCTTTGAGTTGGCCTATGAGGTGGTAGCTTAGTGAAGCAGGCTGAATTCCCAGAGGACAGGGGAGATGGAGACAATCTGAGGCTACGCATTTGATGTATCTAATACGAGTATATTCCATTCTTACTGGATGTTCTTTGCTATATCCCCTGAAAAAAAGTTATTGTCTCCTCTACTACTGCTTACTTTGTATATTCATTTCTCCCAGAGCTTTTCTTATTTATTTATTTAAATTTTTTTTGTGTTTTTATTTTTCTAGAGTGGCATAAAATGTCCTTTCCTTCTTCTGGTCTTTCAAAAGATAAGAGTGCATTATGTTGCAGCATGAAGAAAGGCCACTGCTTGATTTAGAAAGTATCAAGTTGAGAGATATTATTTAATAATGCATAATGTAATTTTTCAACAGTTCAGTGAAGATATAGGTAATTGTAGTAAACTGATTTATAATCTGACAGCAAGTATAAATGTTAACAATTTGATCGTTTACAATGACTAAAAGTGCTTTGAGATCCTCCTATATAAAAGAGCTAGAAAAATTATGAGCAATAATATGGGAATTGTAGTAATTGGTAATAAGCCCAAACCCAAATTCAGATGTTGGGAGAGGGGAGATGATTTTCTCTTGAGTCATATTGACTTTCTTGAACACCAGAGTCAGAATTGACCATGGAGTGTCTTTGAGATCTTCATTAATCTTTCTACCTTGCATCTTCTGGGTCCAAAGCCCAATTCTTCCACTTACTAGTTTTGTGACTTTAAGCAGTTATTTATTTTCTAACCTTTTGGTTTCCTCATCTGTAAAATGGCAAAAATATTGGCATTTCACTATGCTCTATAAAACCTGCAGGTCTTTGTTGTTGTTGTTGTTATATAAAGAAAATAAATGTAATGACTTGGGTACATAAAAATATTTTAGCATAGACCTTTCAGTATTTGAAAAATAAGTGACTCCCAGATTCTTTCCCTATGAAACTTCTTTTAAAAAAAAAATTTATTTATTTTTTATTTATTTGGTTGCACGAGGTCTTAGCCGTGACAGGTGGGCTTCTTAGTTGTGGCATGTGGACTCCTTAGTTGTGGCATGGGAACTCCTAGTTGTGGCATGCATGTGGGATCCAGTTCCCTGACCAGGGATCAAACCCGGGCCCCCTGCATTGGGAGTGTGGACTCTTAACCACTGCACCACCAGGCAAGTCCCTCCCTATGAAACTTTAAAGGCTCCACAGTGCCCTTCCCCCATTCCACCGTTTCTATTCTAAGAATTGCAATTTTCAAATAACACTGTGTTCAAATTACTCTTTGAACTGTATCTCACTTCATTTATCATATAGCTTGTAGCCCACTATGTGCAAACAATTCAGATTTTCATTCTTTCTTTGGATGGGATATTCTTAAAACTCTTCTATTAATCTCTTTTGGGTCCATGATTTCCACGTTAAGAAACTTTATACTGAATATTTTAGTCAATCTGTTGACAAAGATTTACTGAGCAACTACTATGTGTTAGGTATAATTTAAAGCATTAGACATTCAGCAGTGAAAAAGACAGTTCCTCATCTCCAGATGAGACAGATGAATACATAGAGAATACATAAAGTAATACATAGAATAGGATAATTTCTAGTACTGATAACTAATGGAGGTGGCAGCAGTGAGGAACCTGGGTGAGGAAGAAAACCTTGAGAAGGAGGACCACGCCCACTGGGGGAAGGTGTTGACTTGCCAGTGTGCTCAGCTATTGAAGGAAGAGTTCTGGCGGGCTGTGTTTGTTTGTTTGTTCCTTACAGCTGAAGATTTCTCTGTATTTTTTGTTAACACTTACCCCTGCGTCTTTAATTTGACATTATGCCTGCTAAAGTGATTTTTGAAAATAAGATTATTCTCTTTTTCTCAGTTCTAAGCTATAATACATGTTGTACAGAATTCAACCACTGAGTCAGATTATTCCAGCGTCAAGTATATCTTTATTGTAGGCTGACATGTTTCAGGAGGCCAACTTTAGCTATTCAGAGGTATCTAGTTAATGATTTCTCTAATGACTTTCTGAAAAGCCTCTAAGTCTTAATATTAAATGAGACAGCACATATTTAAAATTCCTATCTCACATCTAAGAAAAAAGACTATAACTTGTTTTAACACATTAGTAAATCATTTGAGTTGCCTATTGATACGTGATTTTGGTTTATTTTGGAAATATATCCTTTGGCTATTGTAGCATGTAACTGGATAATTTTTTTAGTTATTAAGATTTCCTTCTTCTAATATTTTCTACTTTCCCATCCTCATATTTAAGGAATTAGCTGGCACTGGGCTTTTTGCCCAAGAGCAGGTATGAGGCAAGTCAGAAAGTGAAGTGTTTGATGAGTCTTTGTAGGCATTTGTTTATTCAAGAGATGTTTATGGACCCTTTTAAGTGCCAAGCACAGATCTGGATGCTGGGGATAGAGCACTGAACAAAAGAGATGAAAACAAACAAACAAACCCAGCTCTGGTAGAGTTGGTGGGGGTTACTATTTTTTAGAAGTCCTGAAAGCATTAGAAAAACGTGGGGGCTATTGCAGAGGAGGCGGAAGGAAGGAAATTCATGGCACAAAGCATTTTGATCAGAAACATGAAAGGAGATGGGGTTTTTGAGACTGAAAATCTAAATTTTTCCCGAGTTGAGTGGTGTTGTGGGTTGAATTGTGTCCTCCAAAAAGGTATGTTGAAGTCCTAAACTCTGGTATGTGTGAACATGATCTTGTTTGGAAACAGGGTCTTTGCAAATGTAATCAAATTAAAATGAGGTTATTAGGGTGGGTCCTAAATCCAATATGACTGATGTTCTAACAAGAGGAGGAAAATACTACCAGAAGATAGAGAAACACAGGGGAACTCCATGTGACAACAGCAGCAAAGACTGGAGTGATGCAGCTGTAAGCCACGAAGTGCCAAGGATTGCCAGTGTAAAAAAATGACAGAAACCTCAATTAAATACAGTTGGGAGACCAGCAGGGGGAGCTCTCTCACCCTGCGGTGATAGCAGAGCCCCCACAGGAAGACTCCCCTTCTTCCGTGGAAGGACTCAGCCAATGAAAAGCTATGGACTCTTTGTTTACTACAGCCCTCCCAAGTTCCTTTTCCTCTCTATAAAAGTGTTCCCCTTCCCTTGCCATGCAGGGCTCACCATGGTTGCAGACTGCAGATTGCCATTCTCTGCTGATCTTAAACAGACCCATCTTTGATGGAGAAATGTCAGGTTAACAGCAGCTGCCTCCAAAAGCGCAGAAGAGGCAAGGCACTATTTACCCAGAGTCTCAAAGGGAGCATCACCCTGATGACACCTTGACTTTGAACTTCTAGCTTCCAGGACTGTGAGAGAATAAGTTTCCCTGTTTTAAGCCACCCAATTTGTATTATTTTATTAATGGCAACCCTAAGAAAGTAATACAAGTAGTGAGGAAAGAGTGAAGAAGTTCATGAAAGGAGATTACAAGATGCATGTAGGGGGTAGGAGTAAGGAGCTGGTGTTTGAGAAGTTGCCCCAAAAAGAGAAAGTAGCTGCTACCCAGAAGAGCCCAAGGGTTTACTGGACATTGTATTAGTCTGCTGGGGCTGCCATAACAAAATAGCACAGTCTGGGTGGCTTAAATAACAGAAATTAATTCTCACAGTTCTGGAGGTTGGTAGTCCAAGATCAAGGTGTTGACAGGTTTAGTTTCTTCTGTGGTCTTTCCTTGGCTTACAGATGGCCGCCTTCTTACTGTGTCCTCACATGGTCCTTGTGCATGTACATGTCAAGTGTCCAAAGCTTTTCTTTTTGTAAGGATACCAGTCAGATTGTATTAAGGCCCACCCATATGACCTCACTTTACCTTAATTACCTCTTTAAAGACCCTGTCTCTAAATGCAGCCACATTCTGAGATATTAGGAGGTACCTCAGAACTTCAACATACAAATTTTGGGAAACAGAATTCAGTCCATAACATGCAAGGAGGGGCATGTTTGCACATCCAGGATCTATGTGGGAACTGGGTCACTGACTTCCCAGATTTCCTCAGAGGCAGCCCACCTTCGCCTACACATATGAATGACAACAGTTCTTGTAGATAGCAGATGGTGAAGCTTTCACTTTGTTGGAAGCCAGTACCTCCTTTGGTACCCCCTCAACAGGAGCAACCTCTGTCATTGCCTAAGACTTGCTCAGTTTCCATATAATTTATCCCATGTGTACATCTCCTCTTAGCCTTAGGGCCCATATAAAGCTAAGAAAAAATACCCAATGGGAAGGTGATGGGTGAGAGTCCTCTACACGTGTATTGAGGGGGCCTAATAAACAAATTTGGAACCCATAATGTAGGACAGTCATCGATGATGCCCCAACCACATGTGTTCTGGTACATTTTATTTATGAAAAATTATACCAGTAAGTGTATAGATACTTTGAGCCAAATGCTTCAAGACAGTTTAATTTTTAGAATATGCCTCATTAAAGGAAGAAAAGAACCAATTGTAGTCAATGAGGAATGTAACATATTAGAAACACACAGTTAAAGATGTAGAAAGCATGGAGTACTTACTCTTCCATTTATCAAAAGTGCAATGCTCCAGACCTTGTTTATTCCCTGAAAACAATACCTTGGTGTGTTTTTGCAAGAAATGGCCAGGAAAGCTTGCTTCTTAGGAGTTTTGGTGGTATAGAGATGGGTGCCTAACCTGACCTTGAAATGCAAAGCTGGGAGCCATGGCCTAGGGTAGTGCTGGGACTGCTTGGATGGCGTCACTGCCAGATGGCATTTAACAGAGTCTGACAGTGTATATTGTGTTTAGCCAAGACCTCCAAGTCTGCATGTGGTGGGGATAAGAGTGTACAAGGTCCAGGCAACCCTGCTGCTGTGAACGGTGGGGAAATCTCAGTAGTTACCAAGATGGCGCCAGGCTGCCCCACTGGAGGAATGGGGTGGGAAATTAAATCGCAGAAACAGAAAGTGTTCCTCACTCTGTATTCAGTGAGATTTGCCACTTTTCTGCATTGCTTCTTTATGCTTTCTAATGAGCTTAAAATGATTCCTAAGATGCTCATGTTTGGATGAGGTATAACGGGGTAGGAGTGAGAGGCAGACTTTTAGATTTAGATTTACAGTCATCTCTTGACAGGCACCAGGATGTTGTAGGACCATTTGAAAAGTTCAAATTCCGAACTAATAATATAGCTGTGGAATTCGTTGATGAGGAAAAGACTACATAGCTATGTTGAGAGGCATTTACCTCTGGGCTCACTAGCTCTTTATCATAGTGTTTCTCAAAATGTACAGAATCACCTGAAGGCTGGTGAAAAGTGTAGTTTCCCTGACCCCACATCAGTTCTACTGATTCAGAGTCTCTGCATTTTTTCCAAACACTTTGAGTGATTCTCTTGCACACTACAATTTGAGAAGTACTATACATATTATCCACATTTACATCTGAGCAAAATTATGGGTTATGACAACATGTGAACCTTCTCTAGCTTGTTCTCAAATAGATGTAGTTATGAGTGTAATATAGGAAAATGCCTAGGTTCCAGTGACTACTATATTCTCTCAGCAACAGAAGCATCAGGGAAGACTTGGAGATAGCTCTTTATTTGCCCATTCACTCTCTATTCTCTTTCTTCTTCCCCTTACCAATAAATAACAATATGAATTCTAAAAGAAATAGGAAAAAAGCAAATGACTCTTTTAAAACAATTTATCTTGAAGAGTTGAATAGAGTACCCTGAATGTTGTGGGAACTTTATAGGACTTAAAAAAAGGTCTCAGGTGAACAAAATTTTATTAATTATAACAGTGCTTGGTTGGTGACACATTATCATCGATAGTCTATGTATGACACTCTCTCGCCCCCTGTCCTGAAAATCACTGCTAATGAAGAACTAGAAATTTATCAGTAACTTACATTTATTTCTGTGTGCTACTCTAGTTGCATTTCCACAGACATGCATGCTATCCTAAATTTTGTTATCTTTTGCTTTTCATGAAATGTATTTACCCCATATATTTATATGCCTAAGCAATATATTGTTCAGTTTACTTTAATAACAGAGTAATAATAGAAGCTGTAATAACTTTACCATTCTACATTGCTTTCTGAGACATTGCCATGTTGACCCTCTACTTTGTCATTCATTCATGTTGTTGCCTGTAGTTGTATTTTATTCATTCTTACTTTTGTATAACATTATATTATGATACATACCACAGTTTATCTATTTGTTTATTGATGGGTATTTTACATGTTTTTCCAGTATTTTAACATTATGAACACTGTGTTTATGCCTATTAGCCAACCTCTCTCTTGTGAAAATTACTGGGTTACAGAATATCATTATATGTGACTTTATAACATAATGCAAATTGTTTTTCAAAGTTGCTGTACCTCCAGAAATGTGAAGAAATCACACCAATCTCCATTGTTTACAATATTTCATATTGTCCGATTTCTTGTTTTGTTTTTTCTCCAATCAAATGTGTTTAAAAAGATGTTTCATTATGCCTATGTTTATTCTCAATAGGTGTTTCTTCTATAAACACCTGTGTATATCTGTTGCTTATTTAAAAAATTTTTTTTAATTTTATTTTTTTTTGGCTGCGTTGGGTCTTCATTGCTGCACGTGGGCTTTCTCTAGTTGTGACGAGCAGGGGCTACTCTTTGTTGTGGTGCGCGGGCTTCTCATTGTGGTGGCTTCTCTTGTTGTGGAGCACAGGCTCTAGACGTGCAGGCTTCAGTAGTTGTGGCACATGGGCTCAGTAATTGTGGCTCGCAGGCTCAGTTGCTCTGTGGCATGTGGGATCTTCCCGGACCAGGGATTGAACCCGTGTCCCCTCCATTGGCAGGTGGATTATTAACCACTGCGCCACCAGGGAAGTCCCTCTTTTGCTTATTTATATGTTTTGTGTTTTTCCTTATTGGTTTCTAGAGATCCTTTATATATTTTAATACTAATCCTTTGTCAGATTTATGTGTTGTTAACATTTTTTTCCAGGTTTTAGCTTGACTTTTTCTTTTATTAAGGTGTCTTTTATGAATAGAAGATCTAATATTAATATAATCAAGTTTATCAGTTTTTTTTTTTTTTTACAATTTGGGAATTTTCTGTCTTGTTGAAGCTGTCCTTTCATACCTCAAGGGCAGAAAGTTATTAACTTTTATTATCTTCTAGTTTCAAAGTTTTGCTTTCAACATTAATGTTATATGACTTTTACGTTTGGGATGAGGTAAAGATCTCTTTTAAATTTTTTATATGAATAACCTTTTTTTTTTTAGCTTCTTTTGTTGCCTAGTTTTTTCTTTCTCCGCTGATTGACCATGTTACCTCTGCTGCCCATCAAAATTCAATATATGGTGTGGGCTTATTTTTGGTTTCTATTCTTTTCCATTGGTCAGTTTTTCTTTCCTTATGCTAATGCCATATTGCCTTTTTAGTATAGCATTATAATGAGTCTATATATATGGTGGGGCAAATCGCCTTCCTTTTCTTCTGAAGTATTATTCTTGGCTCTTTGATCTTCCAAAGAAATTTTATGACCAATTTTTCTAATTCTGTGAAAAACCCCATTGGAATTTTGATTGGAGATGCATTAAATTTATAAATCAATTTGGGGAAAACTGATATTTTTATGATATAAAAACTTGACATTTTTATGATATAGAAACTGACATTTATATGATACCTCTGCAAACATGAGATAGATTTCCATTTATTTAGGTCTACTTCAGTGTTTTCACTAAAGTTTTATAACCCATCATTTGTAATGTATTTTATAGCTTTTGGTGCTATTTTAAATACTGCCTTAAAAACATTTTCTAATTCTTTTCTATGATCCTGGATAGGTGATACATCCTTCTCAGGGTCTCAGATACAGAGGTTGCACATATCCTTCTGTCCCTCATAGGTGATGATAATTTTGATCACTTGATTTATCTGCAGTATAATTACACTACACCCAGCCCCTGCGACCAATAAACAGTCTGTGAGGAGACATTAAGACCATGCAAATATCCTACTCCTCATTAAGTGTTTGATATTGGAATAAGTCTCAGGTTCAGCTTACTCTGTTCAAGAATTAACGTGCAGCTATATCATGGGGCTTGTGGTTACTCTGGGTGACTTTGCCCTTTCCTAGTCTGCTGGTCCAATCTGGCTGTGGCCATGCTGGTGCCTATTTACTGACACACCCAGCAGCTCAGGTACCAACTCCCCACCTCTGCCAGCTGCCCCCAGGTATTTCCATCCATGGCCCTCGGCAGTTTTGCTTAGACCTCTAAGCTCCTAACTATCCCCTTCCCATTGTCTAAAGCTCAAGTCTGGTAGTCTGTCTTTTGTTTATGTGTTGGTGGGGGAGGGTACCTTGAAAGCTTTTCTACTTCCTGTAAGACCAGTGTGCCATATGCCTGAGGTAGGTGGTAACAGAACAAGAAGGTCTTTCAGAGCTTCTAGTTACTATTGACCTTGGAAGCCAATGACCTCTGGTACTCTTAGAGTATAATTCGTCATTTCATGAAAATATTTTTCTCGATATTAAATTAACTCATTCCTACCTGATACCATATTTGAAACACTCAGCATGAAAAAAAAATGAAAGCAAAATTTGGCTATTTACTTCTCCAGTTGACAGATCTAATGAGTTAGGGAAACAAAGATATTTCTGACATGTTAGAATGCTTTAAATTTGTGGTTAGCAAGCACATTCCTTGAAACCTATGAAAGGCAGGAAACTGGGTTGGTTGTTAGATGATCTCTAGATCTAACCCAGGATGATAATATCTAGATCCTTTAAAAAGTTTTGAAACACACAGGTATCATAAGTTGAAAGAGGCTGTAAAGTGAATTGTTATTTCTTTTACAGTTTTTCTTGCCTTTAGGAAAATTACTTTTCTAATGAGCTTGATGAATGAAAGAAAAACAGTTTTAGAGGATTTTAAATTGTTGAACACATTAAGATAAATGCTAGAATAATTTCCCCCTCTCTTTTATTAAGGAGACAGCCATATTACAATTTCTTTCACTTATTTTGCAAAAGCACTGTCTGATTGGAAAGATTTCAGGTTGAAAATCTATAGTAGTGAACAGAAAACACCGTTGGGATGATTTGAATTGCTAGAGCCTGGCATTCTATAATATTTAGAAACACATCACCCAAGTGAATGTCACTGTAGCTACACGTCTTTTGGGGGGAAAATCTGAGTCATTATTAAGAGGAATTGATTAGCTCCATAAATTTAATGATGTACTAATTTTTAAAGCACTTTTTGATTCTTGAAACTCTCATTTAACTTCAACAATTAAAAAAAAATCCAACTAAACAGCAATAACTTTTGTACTTAAAAAACTATTTGAACTAGGACAAATGATTCTGTACTTACTTTCTCCCCTCCCCCCCCCCCACGGAGGCAGAACTACAAGTCCTTTGGCTGTTAATTTTTTTTTCTCCAAATCTGGATTTAGTTTAAGGATGTTATCAGAACACTTTTTTGCATTTTGTTACTTTGTTATCTTTTGGGAACTGTATTATTTCCGGGAGCTGCTCTAATTACCACAAACTTGTTGTCTAAAAATGGTAAAAATGTATTCTTTCACAGTTTTGGAGACCAGAAGTCTGAAATCAAGTTGTTGGCAGGACTGTTCTGTCTCTGAACACTCTAGGGGAGAATCCATTCCTTGCCTCTTCCAGCTTTTGGTGGCTGTTGACATTCCCTGATGTTCCTTGCCTTGTAGCTGCGTCAGTCCAGTCTGTGCTTCCATGATCATGTTGCTTCTCCTCTTTGTGTGGCTTCTCTATGTGTCTGAGTCAAAACCTCAGCCTTTTTCCTATGAGAATAGATGTGATTGCATTTAGGATCTACTTAGATAATCTGGAATAAACTCCTTCTCTCAAGATCATTAATCACATCTTCTGCCATTTAAGGCAATATTCACAGGTTCTGGGGATTAGGATGTAGACATATCTTTTTGGGGACCAATTTAGCTGACTGTATTCTGTCCTCTGGTTTGCCACCAAATCATGTTCATCCCATAGGCAAAATGCGTTCACCCCATCCCCAAATCCCCAGAAGTCTCAACCCATTTCAGCATCAACTCCAAGTCCAAAAATTTTACTTAAACATCATTGCTAAAAAAGTTCCAGATCTAATAATCTACATAATCTAAATAAGGTAGAGGTGAGACTCTGGGTATGGTCCACCTTGGAGCAACATTTCTTTCCACATGTAGACCTGTGAAACTAGAAAACAAGTTATCTGTTTCCGAAATACAATGGTGGGACAGACATAGTATAATAACTATAGGTATTCCCATTTCAAAAGTAAGACAATAAAAGGAAGAAAGGGGTCACTGAGGGTTGACTAGAATGGGCTACATGGTGACCCCCCAAAAGATATGTCCATATTCTAATTCCCAGATTCTGTGAATATTACCTTATATAGTAAAATAACTGATTAATTAAGGAACTTGAAAGAAGGGGCTATCTGTACAATAGATTGTTCGGTGGGCTCTAAGTGTAATCATGCGTATCCTTATAAGAGACAGGCAGAGGAGTTTTGAGACAGACGCACAGAGAAGACACACAAAGAGGGGAAGGCACTGTGATCCCAGAGGCAGAGAGATTTCAGTGATGCAGGCACAAGGCAAGGAATGCCAAGGACGACAATAGCCAGCAGAAACTGGAAGAGGCAAAGAGCGGGTTCTCCCACAGAGCCTTCAGAGGTAGCACATTCCTGCTGACACCTTGATTCCAGACCTCTGGCATCTGGATCCGTGAGAGAACACATTTTTATTGTTTTGAGCCCCCAAGTTTGTTGTAATTTGTTACAGCAGCCACAGGAGATGAATACAGGAACATTTGAAGTTTCCACAGCTCTGTTTTCTTGCTCAAGATGGAATTACTTTTCCTTTATGTGAAATAAATAATTTTGACTAATAAAATTTTCAGCATTATAGTTTAACTCCAAAACATTAACAGCCAACAATAAGGAAAAGAACAATTGAAAATCTAGCCATGATATCTGCCATGTGTTTCCTGCCATTGTCAACAAGGGGGAGAGGGTATTTGCTAGTTGGTTGAACAATTAAACAGTCATCTGCTAGTGAAGCTCCACTAGGTGTCAAATTTTGCTTTCTTTCCTTTTTTTTGTTTGCGTAGACAAATTACAGGGCAGAAAAATTAGCTCGCATACTGTATCAGGCAGGGTTTGGTGAGGAGAATAGGCACTCCATTTTCTAAAATAGTTATTTTCACAGAAGTAATTTAATAGAAGGTTATAAAATATAAGCAGGTAGTAGAGGACTGAAAAGAAAAAAGGGAACGTTGAGGCAATGCAGAGATAGTAACTGAAGGAAGCAGCTCTCGCTGCTGGAGCTCAGGGAGCAAGGAGCAGAGGTTGAGGCTATTGGAACAGAGAAGCTCAGAGGAAGGACCCTGTGGCTCTGGTCCTGGTGCCTCTGAGGTGGCACAAGGTGGTTGGTTCCTGGAGTGTGGAAAAAATGGAAACTGGAATCAGCCCTTACTGAAGCTAACTGCTGCTGTTGGAATGATGCATTCGTGCTGGATGACCTCAACAGAACAGTGAGCAAACAGAGAGAAGCAAGTCTCTCTCTCCTCCAGCCTCTAGTCTCTCTCTAGTACCCATTACTCGCAGCATCAAGAGACCCAGCTGGCAGACGTGAAAGGTGGTTTGCAGAGTCCTAGCCCCAGCACCACAACGCTGAGTGTAGAGGGGTAGGTTTGGAGCTGAGAGTCACCATCTGAGATCTGGATGCATTATATATAGATGAGAACTAATGAGGTGCCCTAAGTTATTTTGACTGTGAAACACTGAGTCTTGTTTTATTTCCGAAGTTCTGCGGCATCATTTAATTCATTTGGAGTGAGTGAAAGCCGGGCTGCTTGCTAATGGATGCTGATTGTTTATTGAGAGGAGAGCAGACAGTCAGTGTAACTGCTCATGTGACTCAGTTGCTGGACCATTGAGGTAGAGAACTAACATTTCCAGAATGAGGTAGCAGCTTTCCTGGGGCCTTCAGGGCCTCTTGGTGGGGGGTAAATTGGGATGGAGGGATGCCATAAAGTTATAAGAATACGGTGGTGGCTTCATTAAAGGAAGACGCTTTTGCACAGAAGGAACAGCCACTATGCTTAGTCTTGGGAATCATTTAGAACTGCTGCCAAGTGCCCTACTTAGTCATAAAAATGGATACAATTTGAGAAAACTGTGCTCCTGGCAAGCTGTTATACTGGAATCAGAGGGCAGTTTGATGTGTTTTAGTTATGTTTCATCTTGAATGGAGACTTCTTTTAGCAAAAAAGGGTTGCTGTTGACATGTCTGAGGATAGATGCTTTCTTGCCCTCCCACACTGCCCCTTCCCTTTGCGCAAGAAGTCCAGCATGCTTTAACTTTTCAGCATATAGTCTCAGAACATCGCTTTTGTGTTAGTGGGGTATCTTGACCTGGACCATTTGCCTCTTGCTCCAAGTACGTTTAGTTAGGAAGGTGCAGGCTGTAGCACCACTGGAATTGCCTCGCATCTCTCCAAGTGGGTGGAAAACTAATGTACAACCTCTGGCTCTTTTGGGATCTTTCAAGGTGCCTGAGGAGCCTGGCTTCCCAATACCTGCTGGGGTGTTCGAGAAGGTGTGGATCTCTGGCTACATGTTAGCAAGTCTTAGCATCATTTTCCCCAAAGGTACTCTCTATCATTAGGCTCTTTAGGCTCTCCATTTGAATTTGTGTTTTCGGCCATGAGTTTATCTTCCTCTTTCCTTTCACATTCACCCCACTGTATCTGAAAATGTTAAATTTATTCGAAATGTAAGTTTCCCAGAAAATGTGTACCCATGACCTACGCGTGAATGCCCTTCTCACCCTGCTTAGGCTTTGCCACTCTTCTCTAGGCCACCGTGATTGCCTCTCCTGTTGACGTCTAGCGCTTCGATGCCCTTCTTGCTCTGTGCCACCTAACTGTTTTCTTACTGAATTTTTAGGAAAGGAAGAGAGTAGCGTGGAAGGGAAAGGAAAGGAAGAAGAATAGGAGGAAGAAGAAAAACTGAATCAGAAAATTTTTATTATGTGTACACTGGGGGTACTTTTTTGTTTTCTTCTTTCAAAGAGTTTAAAATGCTGGGGCTAGAGGTGAGAGAGGGGAGACAGAGGAGAACTAGGATGGAAAGGAAGAAGTGGAGGAACAGGAGGTAACAAAGGTCTCCATTCTAATGGGCAGGGAAATGATTACAAAGGACTCATTGCCAAGCCTCCATCAATTGGGGACCATCCAATGACATATCAACCTATGGGCAAGTCCCTCTGAACAGAGAGTAGGGGACTCAAGTCTCAAATGCGTACTCAGTGCTGCCTAATCCTTCCACATCCCCCTTGTATATTTGCTGTCTACCTCTTCCTTTCTCATTCTGTGCTGATGCAGTTGCCTCTGGTACTTCGACAAGAGAAGCGGAGTGATCAGACTGGAACTTTTTTGTAATCCCATCACCAACTCTGTCCACTCCCCTGCATTATTGGCACCTTGTTTTTTGCTTTGCTGTTACCTAGAGTGTCCACGCTCCTACCAAAGTCAAGCCCACCACGCCCTTGTGCCCTGGAGGATCCCATTTCTTTTCATGTTGTGTAAACTTTGCCTCTGTGGTTCTCTCTCCTTTCCCTTTTGTCCTCGATTCCTTTTACTCTACTGGTTCATACCCATCATCACCCTATACCTTAAACATAACACAAACACTCCCTCCAAATGCCTCCCAGAGGCATTCTTATATTCTGCTTAAGTCTATGGCATGTTCAGCCCTGGATAATACAGTGTCTTCTGCACTTCTCAGCCATGGTGTCTTGACACAGTGTGTTTTGACAAGATGCAAGTTGTGTTGCAAATAATTGTTACTCTTAGTTGTTGGTGTGTTAAAATTTGTAACAGATTTACTTATATAATTAATGTCCCTAGTTATGGCACTCATTCACTAGTATTCTGGTATACTTTCTTTAGTGTGAAATAAAGAGGTGAATTGAAAGCTATCGCAGTAAGAGTAGAGTGTATGTCCTGCGTGACATTCCAAGAAGACTAATTTGCTTTAAACAAGTGATGTCATTAGGTGTATATTGCAAAAAAGTTTTTTTGTGTGTGTGTGAATATTGTACCTTGATAATTTAAAACAATGTAGTGATTAAGAAAGACTTAGAGCCAAACTGTGAACCCCAAACTGGAAAATAATAGCTGAAACTTAAGCTCATTAAACTGCCATTATTTTTTACTCAGCTACAAATCATAGTAATTAAAAAGTAAACAAATAAGAGACAAAAATAAATCAGAAATTGGCTCTCAGATTTTTGTAATCCCATATCAAAATATTCTATACACTGAACCGGGATCCGAGACCCAGGTTGAAACCAGTGTTTTAACAGTAACACAAACTCATGATGTTTGGAGTGCAAGACGAGCACAGGACAAGTTGAAGATCCTGGATAACACTGTTTGTTTGTAAGCTCCTTGAGGGTCAAGGATAAGATAGTGCTGGGCATTTATTACATGCTCAAAAATTGCCTAACTGACTCAAAAAAATCCAGTCTGTTATAGTTGGCTGAATTCATGACCACCTCTCAGCTATAAATAGTATGTGGAATTCAGCAGGTAAACATTAGGGTGGCCTTTATGTACGCCTTTTAATTATTATTTCTTCTCATCTTTAACCTCTCTTCCTTCTGAACTCCCCACTATCCCTGAGGTAGAGACTGGGACATGTAATTCTCCTCACTAATGCAGCATTATTATTAATAATAAGATTTACAACTTTTTAAAAAAAATTGAAGTGTAGTTGATTTACAATGTCGTGTTAGTTTCAGGTGTATAGCAAAGTGATTCAGTATACATAACATGTATATTCTTTTTTGAATTCCTTTCCCATTTAGGTTATTATAAAATATTGAGTATAGTTCCCTGTGCTATACAGTAAGTCCTTGTTGGTTATCTATTTCATATTTAGTAGTGTGTATATGTTTAGGATTTACAGCTTTAAATTTGAGCTTCAGTTTATTGATGAAGGAAGAATTGAGAGATGGCAGGGTCAGAGTTTTGAGTGGGCCTTAATTGTTCTTATGTTCAGTAGTTAGTATTCAGAGCAAATAATTAGCTTTTTTAGAGAAGCCTCATTGCATTCTGGGTTAAAAGTTCTGCTATAAGGTGCTTCTAAGCTCTACTGATGTGCTGAGAATGATTTTTCTTAAAGAGAAGACTGGAGTTAAATGTTGATAAAATGGAATTTGGTTCTCCCTTCTTGTTTTTAATTATTCTTGAGGTCACTAAGTTACAGAGGGGTCTGGCCTTCTACTGGCAAGATTTTTTGTAACAATTGTGTGTAAATTTTATTCACCACAATTAATTTTCAGTTTCACTTAGAGTGGATGATATCTGCTAATGCACATGCCAACAGTCTCTGTAAAGGGAGATACTTCCTTAGAGTGCTCAAGCTCTAAGCAACAACAAAGTATAAAAAGAAAAGCAAAATCACTCCACTGGTCAAGTCACTTGATTTGTTCTTCAGCAAAGAAACTACTTGTACTGTGAAGGCTAAATCAGTAGGTCTGCAGTTAGCATGATGTATCCTACTGAAATAAGAAATGTTCCTGTGCTACATTGACTCCCGGTCAAGGCTTGAAGCACGCTGATGAAGAGTGTTACTTTGTGAACATAGACCAGTGAGTCTTGGAGTGGTTTGTATCAGCTTGTGAGCATTATTTGTTAATAACAGTGAGACTGATGATTTGTACCTGGTTTCAGTGAGACCCAGGGAGGGCTCTACTGTTAAGGCTGATTACATACTAGGTTTATGCCTACATGACCAGCAAAATTAAACAAACAAACAAATAACCATACAAACCCAAAACACCCAGCTAAGACTCCATGTTAGGCTTTTTGGTTCCAAAGTGTTCTGTGCAGATATTGATGGTTCCTGATCCAAGAGAGAAGGTGCGTCCTTAGAGAGGGAGGGCAAAGGAACCCACATCTAGCCTCCCCGGATTCCTTGCTGCAAGGCAGCTTTTGCTGAGATGCATATCCTTACTTAATTTTGTTTCTATATTGTACTTAAAAAAATTCCTGGCGTTGTACATTTATTCAAAGAATATCAGAATTTTGTAGACCTGTAGACTGGTTCTACTTGATTTTTTTAATTTTTGACTCCCAATTTTTTAAAAATGAAGACATCTTTAAGAGCAGTTTCAGATTCACAGAAAAATCGAAGGAACAATTATGTCCCATATACTCCAGCCCCACACATGCATAGCCTCACCATTATCAACATTGCCCACCAGAGTGGTACATTTGTTACAGTTGATGAACCTACATTGACAGACGATGATCGCCAAATGTATGTGGTTTACCTTAGGGTTCATTCTTGGTGTTGTACACTCTATGGGTTTGACAAATGTATAATGACATGTATCTACCATTATAGTATCATACAGAGTATTTTCACTGCCCTAAAAGTCCTCTGTGCCATGCCTATTCATCCTTCTTTCCCTCTCAATCCTTGGCAACCTCTGATCTTTTTACTGTCTCCATAGTTTTGCTTTTTCTAGAACGTCATGTAATTGGAATCATACAGTATGTAGCCTTTTCAGATTGGCTCCTTTCACTTGGTAATATGTGTTTAAGTTTCCTCCATGTCTTTTCATGGCTTGATAGTTCATTTCTTTTTAACGTTGGATAATATCCCATTGTCTAACTGTACTGTGGTTTATCCATTCAGCTACTGGAAGACATCTTGGTTGCTTCCAAGTTTTGGCAATTATGAACAAAGCTGCTATAAATATCCATGTGCAGGTTTCTGTGTGCACATAAGTTTTTAACTCTTTTAGGTAAATACTGAGGAGCACAAGAGTATGGTAAGAGTCTTGTAAGAAAGTCCTGTAAGAAACCACCAAACTGTCTTCCCAAGAGGCTGTACCATTTTGCATTCCCACCAGCAATAAATGAGAGTTCCTGTTGCTTCACAGCCTCACCAGCCTTTGGTGGTGTCAGTGTTCTGGATTTTGGCCATTCTAATAGGTGTGTACTGGTATCTTACTGTTTTAAGTTGCATTTCCCTGATGACATATGATGTGGAGCCTCTATTATACCCTTTTCTTGCAAAAAACCCACAAAATTTTAAGCATTGTTATTCTGGGTCTTGTGTGTCTTCTTTAGTAATTAAATCCTGCTTAATGGCCACTGTGAGAGTAGTACTATTGGCAGTTTCTTTTGTAGCCTTGCAGAACATATTATTTGTATATTATTAAAAATTTTTTACAAATCAAAATTATACCACTGATAATATTTGACAATTTGCTTTTAAAAAATCATGTGAATATGTATATTATTTTTAGTTTTAAACTAAACTAAAAGAAACAACAACAACCAAAAAGCACATATCCTTGGTGTAAATTTTTAAAATTTTACAACTTTATGTTAAGAAACGTATTCTTTTCCAAGAGTTTCAAAATTTGCAACAAGGAAAAGTTAAATATTGTGTGTGGTAATTTCCTGGGTACTTCTAATGAAAAAATGCTTTTAATTAGCAATGTCTGTAGAATATGTGACAACCCAAATGACAGTAATATTTAGGGCCCTTTGAATCTGCTATATATTATTCAATGTTTTTCTTGTGTTTCTTTTCCCATTTGCTTTCATGTTTAGAATTCTTGCAGAATGTTCCTTTAAAAGTATATATTCTCCTGAAATCCATTCTCCAAAATTATATTTGACTTCACCTATCACTCATGGCTTTGCTTAGGTGAGGCTCTGAGCAGTTGCCCATTTGTTCTGTTTTTAATGTACTGTATATATGGTTGTGTGTTGGCTGCATTTCATGACTCCCCATGAGACTAAGTACCTTTAAATATTTGTTTTTTGCTTTGTCAAGAGCCAGGGGTATTAGTCTGTTGGCAGTGGGGGCTGACAGAAGGGTAGGACCATTCTAGCCCTGAAGGAATGTTCAGTATTTGAATGGTATGATGGGCAAGTGGTAGATCAGGAATCACCTAAAGGACACAAGTAGAAAATCATCTAGCCTGCATTGCTATGGTGTGTGGTGGTGTAACAGAAGCTCATATGGTTAGGGTCTTTTAACTATTCTGATGCACAATAAAATATCAAATCTTCTTGCTAATATTTTCAAAAGTCTCTTGCACACTGTTGTTACTTTGGACCTAACAAACAAGGGATTGATTGGTGAATTGCTTTTCAAAATCTAATTTGTAGAAAGTGAGGAGCACGAGGTATGTGTGTGCATGTATGTGTGTTCACCCCTGTGTAATCCGGTTCATACATGTACTATTGTCTATGAAAGTAGGCCCTCTCAATCTTCCCATCACATTTTCTCATATTTAAAATTTTGCATGGGATTAGCTTTTGAGTTTTAAATGTTAGAATGCATTTGTGGTTTGGTTGGCTTCCTTTAGGACTTCTGTCCTGTGGATCAGTGGAATTCTCTCTTATGTGTATAATAATATTTCTTACCTTTAACAATCCTTTTAAAATATCTCTCTGATATGTCATCTGAGCTATTTAACCGTGCCTATTGTACTGTCATATGCATGAACATGGATTTATGAAAAGGGTCAGTCTGACAGAAGCATGAAGTCAAGATCCCCTAAAGAGTGTCACAATACCATTAGAAACAGAAAGGGCAGTGAGGGTGTTAGGGCAAATATGGGAGTCACACGGCGTTCATCAACATAGTATAGTGGGGAACATCAAAGACTGATGGAGGCAATCATGATTTTATTCCTTTGAGTACTTGTTCACTACAAGTGCACTGAACTTCCACTTGAACATCGACCATCACAGTTACTTTTCACTGTGTTCAGGAGACGGTTTGTGAAACACAAGTGAAGGCAAAGTTCTGTTCCCTCCTTCAGCTCCTGTCAGTCCAAATTCTTCAAGGAAGATGACACTGATAGGGAATAGAAGAAAGAGTTGAAAACAGAGAGGAAATGGAGACCATACATACTTAGGCAGCTAGAAAATGCCCACACTATTCAGTAAAATCGTGCTTTTCCTTTAGGTCAAGAGAACCTAGTTGGTAAAAAATTTAAGCAATTCTTTTTCCATAATCATTAACATCTAACTTTGAGTTAGCAGAGAAGTTTCAAAAAAATTTACATAAGAGCATCTAAAATCAAGAGAACTTTTAAAACGAAGGATATGAAAAGCAGATACAGAATATATCAGCTTTATGTTCATCCATCTGTATTATAACAGATTGCATAAAGTAAGACAAATAGGAAATTTGTAATTTGGAAATTTATTAAGAGGTCAGGAACAAGACAAGGATGCCCACTCTTCCTACTTCTATTTAACATAATATTGGAAGTCCTATCTGCAGCAATCAGACAAGATGAGAGAATTTGATTACTGGACTTTAAGACATTATTAAGCAACAGTAATTAAGACAATGTGGCACTGTCTCAAGGAAAGACAAATAGATAAATGAAATAGATCAATTGAATAGAGAGTCCAAAAATAGACCCACACATATGTGGATACCTGTGTTACAACAAAGGTTGTATCTTTGTTGTAAAGGTGAGTAAAGAACAATCTTTTAAATTAATGATGTCTATACAATTGTATACACAAATGGAAAAATTGATATTAGACCCTTGTGTTAAACATAAAGCAAACAAATAAAAAAAGAAAATTTAAGTAAATTGTATATCTCATGTGAAAAGCAACCCTATAGCTCCTAGATAGTAACATAAGAGAATATCATCATGACCTCAAAGTAGGGAAGGGCTTCTTTAAAAAGACACAAAAAGCATTAGCAATAAAGGAAAAGGCTGATAAATTGGACTACATTGAAATTTAAAGCTTCTGTCCGTCGAAAGATACCATTATCAGAGTAAAAAAGCAGGCATAAGCAGAGAATATTTGCAGCATGTAAATCCACTAGAGGACCCATATCCAGAATATATATAAAGAACTCTTAAAAGTCAGTTTTTCAAGACAGTCAACCAAATGAAAGCGGTAAAGAGATTTGAACAAACACTTCACAAGAATTGACCCATAAACTTATTAGTCACCAGGGAGATCCAAATTAAAAGCACAATGATATGCATCTATACACTCATCAGAATGGGCAAAATTAAAAGATTGCAAGGATATGAAAAAATATGCATTCTCATATATTGCTGATGGGAATATAAATTGGTACAACTTCTTTGAAAACAGTTTGTCATCATATATAAAAAGTGAAAGATATGATAGCCTATAAATAAGAAAATCCAGTCCTAAATAAATAACTAGTGTTGTGCTAATAAATATTTAAATTTGAATTTTGTTTTTATCGAATCCACTCTGACAGTCTATGTTTTATTTATTTATTTATTTATTTATTTATTTATTTATTTATTTATTTATATTTTTAATTAAAAAAATTTTAATAGAACTTTATTGGAGTGTAATTGCTTCACAATACTGTCTTAGTTTCTGTTGCAAAACAAAGTGAATCAGCCATATGCTTACACATGTCCGCATAAACCTTCCCACTTGAGCCTCCCTCCCATCCTCCCTATTCCACCCCTCTAGGTCATCGCAAAGCCCTGAGCTGATCTCCCTGTGCTATGCTGCTGCTTCCCACCAGCCAACTATTTTACATTTGGTAGTGTGTATGTGTCGATGCTAATCTAGCTTCGCCCCAGCTTCGCCCTCCCAGCCCATGTCCTCAAGTCCATTATCTTCCTTTTATTTATTTTATATATATGTATTTTTAACATCGCTATTGGAGTATAATTGCTATACAATGGTGTTAGTTTCTGCTTTATAACAAAGTGAATCAGCTATACGTATACATATATCCCCATATCTCCTCCCTCTTGTGTCTCCCTCCCACCCTCCCTATCCCACCCCTCTAGGTGGTCACAAAGCACCGAGCTGATCTCCCTGTGCTATGCAGCTGCTTCCCACTAGCTATCTATTTGACATTTGGTAGTGTATATATGTCCATGCCACTCTCTCCCTTTGTCCCAGCTTACTCTTCCCCCTCCCCATGTCCTCAAGTCCATTCTCTATGTCTGTGTCTTTATTCCTGTCCTGCCCCTAGGTTCATCAGAACCATTTTTTCTTTTTTTCTTTTTTTTGGTTCCATATATATGTGTTAGCATACAGTATTTGTTTTTCTCTTTCTGTCTTCCTTCAATCTGTATGACAGACTCTAGGTCCATCCACTTCACCACAAATAACTCAATTTTGTTTCTTTTTATGGCTGAGTAATATTCCATTGTATATATGTGCCACATCTTCTTTATCCATTCATCTGTCGATGGACACTTAGGTGGCTTCCATGTCCTGGCTATTGTAAATAGAGCTGCAATGAACATTGTGGTACATGACTCCTTTTTTTTTTTTGGGGGTTGAACATTTGTATTTTTTTAAAGCACCAAAGGTAATACTGAAACACCCAAAGTCGAGAGCCCCCAGCATAACACATAAAATTTCAATGAATAGTTGTTGAATAAGTCAAGGAATGATTGGCTATAAATATCTTTGACTTTTGCCTCCTATTCATCTTATAACTCACCTTGCTTTTGATTTATAATAGTTTTTTTTTTTTTTTTTGGCTGCATTGGGTCTTCTTTGTTGTGCGTGGGCTTTCTTTCTTTCTTTTTTTTTTTTAATCAGTCATCAATTTTATACACATCAGTGTATACATGTCAGTCCCAATCGCCCAATTCAGCACACCACCATCCCCACCCCACTGCAGTTTTCCCCCCTTGGTGTCCATACGTTTGTTCTCTACATCTGTGTCTCAACTTCTGCCCTGCAAACCAGTTCATCTGTACCATTTTTCTAGGTTCCACATACATGCGTTAATATACGATATTTGTTTTTCTCTTTCTGACTTACTTCACTCTGTATGACAGTCTCTAGATCCATCCACGTCTCAACAAATGACTCAATTTCGATCCTTTTTATGGCTGAGTAATAGTCCATTGTATATATGTACCACAACTTCTTTATCCATTCATCTGTCGATGGGCATTTAGGTTGCTTCCATGACCTGGCTATTGTAAATAGTGCTGCAATGAACATTGGGGTACATGACTCCTTTTGAATTATGGTTTTCTCAGGATATATGCCCAGTAGTGGGATTGCTGGGTCGTATGGTAGTTCTATTTTTAGTTTTTTAAGGAACCTCCATACTGTTCTCCATAGTGGCTGTATCAATTTACATTCCCACCAACAGTGCAAGAGGGTTCCCTTTTCCCAACACCCTCTCCAGCACTTAGTGTTTGTAGATTTTTTGATGATGGCCATTCTGACCAGTGTGAGGTGATACCTCACTGTAGTTTTGATTTGCATTTCTCTAATGATTAGTGATGTTGAGCATGCTTTCATGTGTTTGTTAGCAATCTGTACATCTTCTTTGGAGAAATGTCTAGTTAGATCTTCTGCCCATTTTTGGATTGAGTTGTTTGATTTTTTGATATTGAGCTGCATGAGCTGCTTGTAAATTTTGGAGATTAATCCTTTGTCAGTTGCTTCATTTGCAGATATTTTCTCCCATTCTGAGGGTTGTCTTTTCATCTTGTTTATAGTTTCCTTTGCTGTGCAAAAGCTTTGACGTTTCATTAGGTCCCATTTGTTTATTTTTGTTTTTATTTCCCTTTCTCTAGGAGGTGGGTTAAAAAGGATCTTGCTGTGATTTATGTCATAGAGTGTTCTGCCTATGTTTTCCTCTAAGAGTTTTATAGTGTCTGGTCTTACATTTAGATCTCTAATCCATTTTGAGTTTATTTTTGTGTATGGTGTTAGGGAGTGTTCTAAAATCATTCTTTTACATGTAGCTGTCCAGTTTTTCCAGCACCACTTATTGAAGAGGCTGTCTTTTCTGCATTGTATATTCTTGCCTCCTTTATCAAAAATAAGGTGACCATGTGTGCATGGGTTTATCTCTGGGCTTTCTATCCTGTTCCATTGATCTATATTTCTGTTTTTGTGCCAGTAACATACTGTCTTGATTACTGTAGCTTTGTAGTATAGTCTGAAATCAGGGAGCCTGATTCCCCCAGCTCTGTTTTTCTTTCTCAAGATAGCTTTGGCTATTCGGGGTCTTTTGTGTTTCCATACAAATTGTGAAATATTTTTGTTTTAGTTCTGTGAAAAATACCATTGATAGGTAGTTTGATAGGGATTGCACTGAATCTGTAGATTGCTTTGGGTAGTAGAGTCATTTTCACAATGTTGATTCTTCCAATCCAAGAACATGGTATATTTCTCCACCTGTTTATGTCATCTTTGATTTCTTTCATCAGTGTTTTGTAGTTTTCTGAGTACAAATCTTTTGCCTCCTTAGGCAGGTTTATTCCTAGGTATTTTATTCTTTTTGTTGCAGTGGGAAAAGGGAGTGTTTCCTTAATTTCTCTTTCTGATTTTTCATTGTTGGTGTGTAGGAATGCCAGAGATTTCTGTGCATTAATTTTGTATCCTGCAACCTTACCAAATTCATTGATTAGTTCTAGTAGTTTTCTAGTGGCATCTTTAGGATTTTCTATGTGTAGTATCATGTCATCAGCAAATAGTGACAGTTTTACTCCTTGTTTTCCAATTTGTATTCCTTTTCTTTTTCTTCTCTGATTGCTGTGGCTAGGACTTCCAAAACTATGTTGAATAAGAGTGGCGAGAGTGGACATCCTTGTCTTGTTCCTGATCTTAGTGGAAATGCTTTCAGTTTTTCACCATTGAGTATGATGCTTGCTGTGGGATTGTCATATATGGCCTTTATTATGTTGAGGTAGGTTCCCTCTCTTCCCATTTTCTGGAGAGTTTTTATCATAAATGGGTGTTGAATATTGTCAAAGATTTACTGCATCTATTGCGATGATCATATGGTTTTTATTCCTTAGTTTGTTAATGTGGTGTATCACATTAATTGATTTGCATATTTTGAAGAATCCTTGCATCCCTGGGATAAATCCCACTTGATCATGGTGTATGATCCTTTTAATGTGCTGTTGGATTCTGTTTGCTAGTATTTTGTTGAGGATTTTTGCATCTGTGTTCATCAGTGATATCGGTCTATAATTTTCTTTTTTTGTGATATCTTTTTCTGGTTTTGGTATCAGGGTGATGGTGGCTTCGTAGAATGAATTTGGGAGTGTTTCTCCCTCTGCAATTGTTTGGAAGAGTTTGAGAAGGATAGGTGTTAGCTCTTCTCTTAATGTTTGATAGAATTTGCCTGTTAAGCCATCTGGTCCTGGATTTTTGTTTGTTGGAAGATTTTTAATTACAGTTTCAATTTCATTACTTGTGATAGGTCTGTTTACATTTTCTAATTCTTCCTGGTTCAGTCTTGGAAATTTGTACCTTTCCAAGAATATTTCCTTTTCTTCATGGTTGTCCATTTTATTGGCATATAGTTGTTTGTAGTAGTCTCTTATAAACCTTTGTATTTCTGCCGTGTCAGTTGTGATTTCTCCTTTTTCATTTCTAATTTTATTGATTTGCATCCTCTCCCTTTGTTTCTTGATGAGTCTGCCTAATGGTTTATCAATTTTGTTTATCTTCTCAAAGAACCAGCTTTTAGTTTTATTGATCTTTGGTTTTGTTTTCTTTGTTTGTATTTCATTTATTTTACTCTCATCTTTATGATTTCTTACCTTCTACTGACTTTGTATTTTCTTTGTTCTTCTTTCTCTAGTTGTTTTAAGTGTAGGGTTAGAGTGTTTATTTGAGATTTTTCTTGTTTCTTGAGGTGAGATTGAATTGCTATAAACTTCCCACTTAGAAATGCTTTTGCTGCATCCCATAGGTTTTGGGTCTTTGTGTTTTCGTTGTCATTTGTTTCTAAGTATTTTTTAATTTCTTCTTTGATTTCTTCAGTGATCTCTTGGTTATTTAGTAGGACATTGCTTAGCCTTCATGTATTTGTGTTTTTTACAGTTATTTTCCTGTAACTGATTTCCAATCTCATAGTGTTGTGGTCAGAAAAGATGCTTAATACAATTTCAGTTTTCTTAAATTTTCCGAGGCTTGATTTGTGACCCAAGGTGTGATCTATCCTGGAGAATGTTCCATGTGCACTTGAGAAGAAAGTGTATTCTGCCACTTTTGGGTGGAATGTTCTATAAATATCATTAGATCTATCTGGTCTGTTGTGTCATTTAAAGCTTGTGTTTCCTTATTTATTTTCTGTTTGGATGATCTGTCCATTGGTAGGTGTACCCTACTATTATTGTGTTACTGTCGATTTCTTCTTTCTTGGTTGTTGGCATTTGCCTCATGTATTTAGGTGTTCCTCTGTTGGGTGCATAAACATTTATAATTGTTATATCTTCTTCTTGGATTGATCATTTGATCATTATGTAGTGTCCCTCCTTATCTCTTGTAACAGTCTTTATTTTAAAATCTATTTTATCTGGTACGGGTATTGCTGCTCCAGCTTTCTTTTGATTTCCATTTGCATGAAATATCTTTTCCTATCCCTTCACTTTCACTCTGTATGTGTCCCTACGTCTGGGGTGGGTCTCTTGTAGACAGCATACATATGGGTCTTGTTTTTGTATCCATTTAGCTAGTCTGTGTCTTTTGGTTGGGGCATTTATTCCATTTACATTCAAGGTTAGTATCGATATGTATGTTCCTATTACCATTTTCTTAATTGTTTTGGGTTTGTTTTTGTGGGTCTTTTTCTTCTCTTGTATTTCCTGCTTAGAGGATTTTCTTTAGCATTTGTTGTAAAGCTGGTTTGGTGGTGCTGAATTCTCTTAGCTTTTGCTTGTCTGAAATGGTTTTGACTTCTCCATCAAATCTGAATGAGATCCTTGCTGGGTAGAGTAATCTTGGTTGTAGGTTTTTCTCTTTCATCACTTTAAGTATATCCTGCTACTCCCTTCTGGCCTATAGAGTTTCCACTCAAAAATTAGCTGATGACCTTATGGGGATTCCTTTGTATGTTATTTTTTGTTTTTCCCTTGCTGCTTTTAATACTTTTTCTTTGAATTTAATTTTTGTTAGTTTGATTAATGTGTGTCTTAGTGTGATTTTCCTAGGTTTTATCCTGTATGGGAGTCTCTGTGCTTCCTGGACTTGGGTGACTATTTCCTTTCCCATGTTAGGGTAGTTTTCAACTATAATCTCTTCAAATATTTTCTCAGACCCTTTCTTTTTCTCTTCTTCTTCTGGAACCCCTCTAATTTGAATGTTGGTTCATTCAGTGTTGTCCCAGATGTCTCTGGATTGTCTTCTGTTCTTTTCATTCTTTTTTCTTTATTCTGCTCCTCGGCAGTTCTTTCCACCATTTTGCCTTCCAGCTCACTTATTCGTGCTTCTGCCTCAGTTATTCTGTTATTGATTCCTTCTAGTGTATTTTTCACTTCAGTTATTGTGTTGTTCATCTCTGTTTGTTTGTTCTTTAGTTCTTCTAGATCTTTGTTGAACATTTCTTTTATTTTCTCAATCCATGCCTCCATTCTATTTCTGAGAATCTGGATCATCTTTACTATAAGTACTCTGAATTGTTTTTCAGGTAGATTGCGTATTTCCTCTTCATTTATTTGGTCTTGGAGGTTTTTACCTTGCTCCCTCATCTGTGACATATTTTTTTGCCATCTCATTTTTTTTTTTTTTTTATGAGTGGGATTGTGTTCCTGTCTTGTTGGTTGTTTGGCCTGAGGCTTCCAACACTGGAGTTTGTAGACTATTGGGTAGAGCTGGGTCTTGGTGATGAGATGAGGACCTCCGTGAGACCTTACTCTGATGAATATTCCCCAGGGTCTGAGGTTCTCTGTTAGTTCAGTGGTTCGCACTCAGAGCTCCCACTGCAGGAGCTTTGCCCTGCCCCTGGGCTTGGGAACCAAAATTCTGCAAGCCGCTGGTTCACTTTGGGGTTCCTCCCATCTCCTTGGGCATCAGAGTCTTCCATGAGCGGCCAGCAGGTGCCCTAGTTGTGGGGAGATGCTAACGCTGCATTTTCCCAGTCTATGTTTTTTAATAGGAACCGTCGTCCCATTGACATTTAATGTAATTACTGACAATTTTATTGAAATCTATTGATTTACTAAATGTTTTATGTGACCATGCTGTTTAATATTCTTCTCTCTATTCTTACATCTTTTTGGTTGATTAAATGTTTTTATTATTTAATTTATTTCCTTCTGCTGGTTGGGAATTAAACCCTCTTTTGCTATTCTTTTAGTATTTTCCTGAGAAATTGCACAGGCACCATTCCTTACCAATGTCTGATATTTTTTGGCATTTTTTTCCCCCTTCCTAGAAAATCCTTCCTTTACATCTGCTTGTATAATTCCCAGTTATGTTGTCACATATTTTACTTCTATTCAAATGCGTATTATTTTTACAGTTATTATAGTTACTATACCTTCATATTTATATATATAGAGAGACTATGACTATATATATATATATATTTTAAACATTGCTTTTTAAATTTTATTTTATTTATTTATTTATTTAGTTATGGCTGTGTTGGATCTTCATTTCGTGTGAGGGCTTCCTCTAGTTGTGGCAAGCGGGGGCCACTCTTCATCGCGGTGCGCGGGCCTCTCACTATCACGGCCTCTCTTGTTGTGGAGCACAGGCTCCAGACGCGCAGGCTCAGTAATTGTGGCTCACGGGCCCATTTGCTCCGCAGCATGTGGGATCTTCCCAGACCAGGGCTCGAACCCGTGTCCCCTGCATTGGCAGGCAGATTCTCAACCACTGCACCACCAGGGAAGCCCAATGACAGTATATATTAACCTATATCTATAAAATGAATACATATAAAATGAGAATATATATAAGATGAAGATATATATTATATATATAATATATATATATACTATATATATATATATATATATATATATATAGTATATACTTTTTATTTCTTCCTGCTTCTCTCAGTTTCATCTGGAATTATTTTCTGAGGAACTTCAGTTGTTATTTCCTTCTGTGCAAGTCTTCTAATGAACAATCAGTTTTTGTTTTTCTCAAAAATGTCTGTATTTTATCTTATGTTTGAGTAATATCATCTGTGGGTGTAAAATTCTAAGTTAAAATATTGAGAAATATTAGCACTTTTCAAAAACATTAAATCTCTACTATTAAATATTATTAAACAGAATATAATTTCATTGTCCCCTTCCTTTAGTTTTTTCTATTGAAAAGTCTGCCATTATTAATGTTTGCTTTTTTGAAGGTAATGCGTTCTTTGTTTTCTGGTTGGTTTTAACATTTTTCTCTGTCTTTGATTCATCAGTTTATTTTTTTATAGCTAGATGTGTTTTTATTTTCTTATCCTACTGTGATTTATAGTGCTTTTGACTCTGTGACTTGTTTTCTAAAAAATATCACTAATGGAAAATCCTCAGCTATGACCTCTTCAAATATGGTTTCTACCCCTTTATTTCTTTTGTCTTTTCTGGAACTTCTAGTGCATCCATGTCACAGTCTTCATTATATGCTCTTTGTCTTTTATCATGTCATTTTTATTTTCTATGTCTTTCATCTTTTGTAATTCATGCTTGCCATTTTCATCTGACCTCTTTAATTTCACACATTCTCTTCAGCTCTGTTTTATCCACTGAATTCTTAATACGCATTATTGAATTTTTCAGATCTAAAATTTCATTTGGTTCGTTAGAGGAAAATTGTTGCTAGTGCCAAAATGCTCAAAGTTATCCTGTATCTCTTTGAACATAGTAAGTACTGTTATTTTACTGATTTCTAATTTAATTTCATTGGGGTCAGAGAATATATTCTTTGTGAGTCAATCCTTTAATTTATTGGAATTTAAAAATGTGATGCAGCATATGGTCTGTCTTGGTTAACATACCACATGTATTTGAAGAAAATGTGTATTTTGCAGTTGCTGTGTATAGTGCCCCATAAATATCAATTAGGTCAAAGTAATTGATAAGATTGTTTAAATCTTTTGTTTTTAGTGAATTTTTTTGTCTAGTATTTTTACCATTTGCCGATATAGAGATGTTAATATCTCTAACTATTTTTTTCTGTTAATTGTTGTTTTATGTATTTTAAAGTTTCATTATTAGATGATTATTCTTATTGTTATGGCTTTCTAAAGAATCAGCTATTATTTTTATGAAATGCTGTCTTTATTTTTGGTAACTTTCTTAGTCTTAAGTTCTACTTTTTTTGGCATAATATATTCGGTTCCAACTTTCTTATTCTAATTTTTGTATCTTTTTCATCTGTTTATATTTCTTTTTTTTTAACATCTTTATTGGAGTATAATTGGTTTACAATGGTGTGTTAGTTTCTGCTGTATAACAAAGTGAATCAGCTATACATATATATGTATCCCCATATCTCCTCCGTCTTGCGTATCCCTCCCACCCTTTCTATCCCACCCCTCTAGGTGGTCACAAAGCACTGAGCTGATCTCCCTGTATGCGGCTGCTTCCCACTAGCTATCTACTTTACGTTTGGTAGTATTTATAAGTCCATGCCACTCTCTCACTTCGTCCCAGCTTACCCTTCCCCCTCCCTGTGTTCTCAAGTCCATTCTCTACGTCTGTGTCTTTATTCCTGTCCTGCCCCTATGTCCTTCAGAACCGTTTTTTTCTTTTCAGATTCCATATATATGTGTTAGCATACGGTATTTGTTTTTCTCTTTCTGACTTACTTCACTCTGTATGACAGACTCTAGGTCCATACACCTGTCTACAAATAACTCAATTTCATTTCTTATTATGGCTGAGTAATATTCCATTGTATACATGTGCCACATCTTCTTTATCCATTTTTCTGTCGATGGACACTTAGGTTGCTTCCATGTCCTGGCTATTGTAAATAGAGCTGCAGTGAACATTGTGGTACATGACTCTTTTTGAATTATGGTTTTCACTGTATCTTTATATTTAAAGTATTTTGTAGACAGCTTATAGTTGGGCCTTGTTTTAAAAAATTCATTCTAACATCTCTTCCTTTTATTATGGTTTTATATCCATTAACATTTAATGTACTAACTGATGTGATGTGATTTAAATGGATTTTTAAATTTTTAATATTTATGTCCTGTTTGTCGCTTCTGGTGGTTTCCTTTCCTCTTTATTGTCTTTTAAAAAAAATATAAATAGGAATTTAAAAAAATTGTTTTAATATATCCTTTATTTATTTTTTGGATTTCTTTAGCAGTTACTCTAGAGAATTCAGTGTACACACTTAACTTTTTTTCATAATCTACTTACAGGTAATAAGCACCACTTCAGGTAAAATGCAGAAACCATGGAAACATATAGGATCATTTACTTCCTTGCCTGATCTTTACATTGTTGTTGTTATATATATGTCATCTATGTATTTTATAAAGTCTGCACCACAATGTTATATTTTTTTCTTTAAACTGTCATATGTATTTAAAGGAATTAAGAAGAAATAAATTTATATTTATCCACATGTTTATAATATTCTGATGTTTTTCTGAAAATCTGGGTTTCAGTTTGGTTTTATTTTCATTCAGCCGGTAGAATATAATTTAAAATTTCCTATAATGTAGATGCACTGGCAAAAATTTTCCTCAGTTTTTTTCATCTAAAAATGTCTGTCTTGCCTTCATTCTTATAGGATATTTGTGCTAGATATGGAACTCTGAGTTGACTTTTTTTTTTTAAAAGCACTCTAAACATGTTGTTCCACTATCCTCTGTGGCCATTATTTCTTACGAGAATTCAGCAGTCATTTGAATTAGTGTTCCCATTTATGGTTTTCTTTGTATTTTTCTGCATGTGGTTTGGTGTGCATCTTGAATCAGTAAATTTATGTTTCTGACTGAGTTTGGGAAATGTTCAGCCACTGTTTCTTCAAGTGTTTTTTCCCATCCATTCGCTTTCCCCTCTCTTTTCCTTCTCTGTTTCCAATTTCATGTATGTTAGACTTTTTGTTATTTTCCCACAGATTCTCCATTAGATTCTCTTTATAGTTTAAATGTATTTTTGTTCTTTGTTCTCCAGATTATATAATCTCTACTGATCTATCTTTAGGTTAACTGAGTCTTCATTGGGTCATCTCCTGCAAAATATGCTGTTTAGCCTGTTTTTCTTTTCTCATGTCTCTTTGGCTATACTGATTTTTAATTATCTGCAAGACATTGTATTTGAAAATTATTCCTAAGAAAGGTTTAAGAGCCAGTATGGTCTTACTTTAGAATTTCTGTCAGAGATCACTTCAAATTTATTTCAAGATTGAGATTTGAAGCTGAGCTTAAATTCCTGTGAGGACCTTTGTTTATGGTTTATCCTCACCTCTGGGGTGCAGATCTTGGGAACCCAAACTAAAGTGAGAGGGTTTCATCAAGGATCCCCCAGATTGCTAAGTCTGGCTTTCTATTCTTATCCCATAAATTTTCTCCAAGCTTTTTAAAATCTCTTTGCCTTTCAGTTGCTCAGTCAGGAATTGACAGATGCAACTTGGAAAGAGACACTCCATGCATATGCCAGTTTTTATCTTCTTGAGCCTCCATTCTCCCCTGATTTCTGGCCTAGAACTCTTTGCTTTTTTATTAGATCTTTGACACCTTCAGATTGTTGTTCTCTGTGGGAAAGTTGGTTTGAAATAGCAAATCCATCATTACTCTTCCATATTCTTTTGAATACTTCTCTCTGGCATATACTTAAGAACTACATATTTATTGGAAATATAGCTATAAGTTCTCTCAGAAAATGAATTTAAATGGAGTACATGAGATGTCTTTTTGAGAACTAAAGTGGCATGTGGAGTGAATAATTGAACTTAAAAAATGAAAGGACTACCTTAATTTTCCTCTATATGAAACATTAATCAAAGGCTATACATTTATGAATGTTAATATATTGAATCTGAATTAATACTTTATCGAGTGTTTTTCTGTTTTTTATTAAGTGGAATGAAATTTTTATAAAAATAGGGAAAGTAGCAAATGGTACATGAACATATTTTATTTTACAATTGTGTAACACTTGCTTCAGAGCATTTTGTTTCCCCTAGAAAGTATAGATACTAGTGAACATCCTTTTATACCAGTACAATTCCATAGTTCTCTTCCTACCGTATTTAAGTACAGTTACTACTTTGTGTTCTTATTGTTTTGTGTGTCTTAAAATGTACATAAATGCTGTCATATTATATGTAAGCATTTCAGCTTTCCTTTGGCAATCACTTATATATTTAAGATTACCAAAAATACATATAGATCTAGTTTCTTCATTTTCCTGGTAAGTAACATTATATTGTTTGAGTCAAACAGAATTAGTTTATTGATTTAATCTCTATTCACAGACTAATTTTTTTTTAACATTTATTTTTATTTATTTATTTTTATTTCTTTTTGGCTGTGTTGGGACTTCATTGAGGCATGTGGGATCTTCGTTGAGGCATGCGGGATCTTCGCTGAGGCATGCGGATCTTTTGTTCCAGCGCTCAGGCTTCTCTCTAGTTGTGGCATGCAGGTTTTCTCTTGTCTAGTTGTGGTGCACAGGCTCCAGGGCACGTGGGCTCTGTAATTTGCGGCATGCAGGCTCTCTAGTTGAGGCACGTGAACTCAGTAGTTTTGGTGCACAAGCTTAGTTGCCCCGTGGCACGTGGGATCTTAGTTCCCTGACCAGGGATCGAACCCGTGTCCCCTGTGTGGTAAGGCAGATTCTTTACCAGTGGACCACCAGGAAAGTCCCAATAATGTTTTTTTATGCTTATAAAAAATACATTAGTGAATAATTTTTGATTCCCTCCACATGCACGTGTATTTAGGGAAAATCCTTCGAAGGGAAATAACTGAGTTAGAGGCCATGAATATTTTAAGCTTTTGTTAGATATTGCTAGGTAATTGTCTGGTTAATCTACAAAGTGGTGGTCCCAATTTACTTTCTGTCTAGAAGTTCTTATGTTAGCATATCCCTGCCAAGACATATATTGTCAAAATTTTGTTTTTCCCAGTCTGATGAATATGGAATATTACGTGGATATAATCTCACAGATTAGTAGTGTTGGTAAGCATCTTTTCATATGCTTACTTGCCATTGTGGATTATTCTGTGAATTGCCCCTTTGTAACCTCTGCCCTCTTTTCTGTTTTTAAAAAAATATTGCTTTATAGTTATTCATTTTATATGATGGGTACTAACTAAGCTTTTACATACTGCAAATCTTTTCTCTGTCTTTAGCTTGTTAATGAACTTTATTTATTATATGATGTATTTTGCTGAGAAAAGTATTTAACTTTGATATGGCCAACTTTTATCATCTGTATTCTTTGAGTGGCTTTTTTTTTTTAAATAAATAAATAAATAAATAAATAAATTAATTAATTAATTAATTTATTTATTTATTTTTGGCTGCAATGGGTTTTTGTTGCTGCGCGTGGGCTTTCTCTAGTTGTGGCTAGCAGGGGTTCCTCTTCGTTGCGGTGTGCAGGCTTCTCATTGCGGTGGCTTCTCATGTTGCAGAGCACGGGTTCTAGGCATGTGGACTTCAGTAATTGTGGCATGCGGGCTCAGTAGTTGTGACTTGTGGGCTCTGGAGCGCAGGCTCAGTAGTTGTGATGCAGGGGCTTAGTTGCTCCACGGCACGTGGGATCTTTCCGAAGCAGGGATCGAACCCATGTCCCCTGCATTGGCAGGCAGATTCTTAACCACTGGGCCACCAGGGGAGTCCTGAGTGGCTTTTTAAGGAAAAATTTACTATCTCCATATTATGCAGAAATCTTTTCCTAATACTCTATCATACTTTTTTTCAAAGCATGATAAACTTTAAAAAACTTATATTTAGATATTTATATGTTTGAAATACATTTTGTTTATAGTTTTTAGAACTTTTGCATATCTATTTGGAGTTCAACTTTCCATATGGATAGGCAGTTGTCCCAACACCATATATTGTATTAAGTAGTTCTAAGTATTAAGTACTTAGAATCAGAATCTTTTCTTTTCTGATTCTAAATGCTACCTCTGTGATATTAAGTTTCTCTGTGTATGTGTGTGCCCATGTGTGTGTATGTATCTTGGCTTTCTGTTCAGTGTTCTATTTCTTTATGGTATTAAAATCACAATATTATATAATGAGTGTTAGTAGCTGGTAGGTTAAATCCATCTTCTTTATTGTTCTAGGAAATTTTCTTATCTATTCTTTTCTTTATACTTTTTTTTTAATGTGGGCATTTGAAAGATTTTTATTGTAGAAATAAAATAAAGATTCAGAAAACCACACACAACAAATTTTAGCTTAATGAGTTATTGAAAGGCCTTGTAACTGCCATTAGGGTCAAGAAATAGAAAATTTCCAAGTCCCCCCAGAAGCCTCTCTGTGTGTCCTTGCCTAATTGCAGTCTTCTTCCTCCCCTTCAAAATAACAACAATCCTGATTTTCATAGTAATCATTTTGGGGGAGGTTTCTTTTTGGTTTTAATCACCCAATTGTGGATTCTAGACAGAATAATTTAGTCTTGCCTGTTTTTATAAAAATGTAAGATCTCTTTAAGTTTCCTATTAAATTACATGTTTTCCCTGCATCCTTTATTTTCCTTACAATTTATAGTTGACCCTTGAACAACATGGGGTTAGGAGTGCTGACCCTCTGCACCGTTGAAAATCCGACCGTTACTTTACCTACCGTTGGCCATCTGTATCTGTGGTTTGGATTAAACCAACCACAGGTCATGTAGTACTAGTAGTAGTTAGTGGAAGAAATCTGTGTATAAGTGGACCTGCGCAGTTCAAACCCATGTGGTTCAAAGGTTAGCTGTATTTGAAGAATCTTGGTGTTGGACCTATAGAATTTCCCATGGATTGGATTTTTAAAGTTGCATACTCATGTAAGGGCTCAACGTGTTTCTCCGTCCTCTGAATTTTTCACAAATTTGCAGCTGGATCCAGAGGCTGGATCAGACTATGTTTTATTCTTTCAGCACAACTACAAGTTATTGTGTTATTTCATCAGGAAGCACATAATGCCTGGTTTTGTCTCTAAGATATAAACAGCTGTTGGTTCTCAGAGCCTAGACACATTAATTTATTGGGGAATATAAAATGATGATATTCTATGTTTATTATTTCTTTTTTACTTATAGTTGAAATAGTTTTATGATATTTATCCTCATATACTATTTAGTTACCCAGTTTTACATTTAGATAGGAAAGGCAAAATATGTTTGATTCTTTCCCTTTATTTACTAGTTTTCAAGATATCTAATTGCTTTGCTATCATTCTCCAAAGAGGTAAATTAGTTTTACTTTTTTAGTGTCATAATAAATTCATAGACTTACACATATTTAATAGATTTCAACCCATTGCAATTATTAGTCTTTTAAAAGTTGAAATTGTCCCATTTTTGGCCAGTAGAAACCTCATAAAGTGAACTTCTGACTACGTTGATATGAACTTATATGTTTCTGATAGCTTTTTTGCTATTATACATATGATAAAATTCTTACACATTCATCTTTTACATTTTTTGGTTTCCTTTAATTGGAAATGGTATTTCAAGAACAGATTCTGGATTAAAGGGATGTCTTTGCTCTTAGGCTGGTCATTGTTTCTAAGCCTCGTTAGTGGAGAGAGCTATATATTAATATATAATATTTTAAAGATGAAATATTTATGAGTTCTTACTGATATTTCCAAGTCAAAATCAGAACTACAGAGTTATTTATTGACCCTATTTTGTATTACATTTGTATCCACTTTCTTCTACACTGAGAATCTTGAGTCTCAAGGACCAAGGAGGATGATGGAATATACCATAATTTACTTTAATCCACAACAAACATACAACAGTCTCAACAACAATGATAACACTTCCAAAAAAATTACTGATCATTTTTAATATGTTCTTCCCATTCTTCCCCCACATTTTTTAATGGTTATACTACGTCTACATTCTGTGAGCATATAGCCATTTCATACTGTACTCTCTTCTGTTTGGCACTAATTTAGTCTTAGTTTTGAAATTTATTATGTGTTTAATGCTCACTCTCAGGTTTTATGTTGATGCTTCTCTAGATACTTTGGTGCCTGAAGCTTTTTCTCTAGTAGATTCCTCAGGAAGAGTTCATGAGACCAGTATGGTTCTTGCATCCTGATAAGAGGTTGTCTGTGCTATTTATACTCCAAAGTCAATTTTTCATATGTAAGATCTTTGGCTCACTTTTTCTTTCCTTGAATATCTTAAATATTATTCCATTTTCTCCTGTCTTAAGGCATGACTGCCTTAAAGTCTAATCTAATCTTATTTCCCTTATAAGTCAAGTGCCTAAATAATTTTTTCTATTTCTTTAGAGTCCAGTGATATTACTGGACTATATCTTCGTGTTAGCCATTGGAGGGCAATATTTTCACATATAATTTCAAATTCTTATTTATTGTGGGTAAGCTTTCTGAGTTACAGTTTTTAGTATTTGTTTTGCTTCTTTGTTTTGCTTTTCTTCTTTGGGAACTCATTATCTATACGTAGGATTTTCTTTGCCTGTTGTCAATATTTCTCACTTTTTAGTGAATTATTTTTTCCCTTATTAATTTTTGATTTATAAAACTTTTCTCTCATGTTTCTCTTAAGGCATTATCTATTGTATTCTATACTGTTATGTTTCTTCTAGTTTGGTTTTCATTTCTTAAATTTAATTTTTTTCTTTATTGTTTTTTTCTAGGTTCTGTCAGTTCACTTCTGAATTATTGTAGTTCAAATTTTTGTTGTTTTTTTGTGTCATATAATTTTAATACTATAGTTTACTCTGAAATAGATTATACTTTTTATCTGTTCTGTGGGAATCTCTTTCTGGTATCTTTTCATTGTTGGTTGAGACGTTAATCTGCTTTTTATTCTCTTTCACCTTATATCAACTTTGTATGGAATTTGATCTTAATACTCATCTGTTAATTGTTATATGAATTTAGTTTTCATATACTTTTAAAAGGAAGCATGGTTAAAGGTGGCTTTTCCTAGCACAGAGATTTTTGAGCTCTGGCTTTCTTAGGTAATATTCCTATTTTTGAAAACATGCCTATAGTTTTATTTCTTGATGTTTTCCCATTATCTATACCTTTGAAGATGAAGATTTAGCTCTCTTTCACCACCACACCAACCCCTATCACATACTCACTTCTTGTCACCCATATCTCTGTGTCATTATAATTTTGATTAGTTCAGTATTTATGTTACAATTACTGTGAAAACCTTTTCACAGGTGAGCCATAAGGCAGAATATAATTTCTTTCCCTTTTATGCACACGCTCTGTTTTCCCTGAATTGGTATCTGTCTTTTCCCCCACTCACTTTGTTTTCTTTGTATCCCAAGCCCTCCCTAGTTGTCTACTTTTCCTCTCAATACATTAAAAACATATCAGATATTCTGTCAATTTCATCTTCTCATGCCCTTCTCCCAAAGCTCTCTGATCAACCTCCATCTGGACTGAGTGTTTTCTAAACTGACTACATATCTGTCTTCCTAAGATCTCTCCTCACCACTTGTATTAGTTTCCTAGGGATGCTATAACAAAGTAACACAAGCTTGATGCCTTTAAAAACAGAAATTTATTCTTTCACAGTTCTGCAGGCTAGAAGTTCAAAATCAGTGTGTTGGCAGGAGACTCACAAATGAAGAATTTGTTCCGTGCCTCTCTCCTAGTTTCTGGAGGATGCAGGCAATCCTTGGTGTTCTTTGGTTTGTAAATGCATCACTTCAGTCTCTGCCTCCATCTTCATATGGCAGTCTCTGTACCTCTATGTGTTCGTAATTCCCCCTTATTATAAAGACATGATGCATATAAAACTTAGGGCCCACCCTAATTCAGTATGACCTCATCTTAACTTGATTGCATCTGCAAAGGCTCCATTTCCAAATAAGGTCATATTTAGAGGTTCCGCTGATTAGGACTTCAACATATATTTTGAGGGGGACACAATTCAACTCATAATACCATTTTCCTAGGATATCGTTTTGCCTCTCTCTTGAATTGAAGCCCTGATTTCATGGATCCCGTGTCTTCCCCTTTCTTAGCATACCCCTGATATTTGTAGAATATATCTTCCATTAGATTCCTAAGAAAGGGATCAATGGAAGTTTTCATTTTTTATGTTTTTGAGATTTTCCATATCTTAAAGGGTCTTTATTCTTCTGCTTGAATTATTGTTTATCTGTTAAGGTATTCTGGGTTAAAAATAATTTTTCCTTAGTTTGGGAGCATGTCTTCATTGCCTTCCAGCTCTCAATGTTGCTTTGAAAAATCCAAGGCCATTCTGACTCTTGATCTTTTGTATGAAAGCTGTTCTATTTTTCCTCTGGACACTTTTAGTATCTTCTCTTTATGCATAGTGTTCAGAAAATTGCCTGGTGATATGCCCCAATTTGTGTGACTCTGTTTTTATCTGTTGTACTGGGAGGTTGATGGGCCTTTTCAAAATAGAAACTTACTCTTTTTCCCATTCTCAGAATTATTTCCAATTCCTGAATTATTCTTTTAATCCTTTCCTTTTGTCTTTTCTATTCTTTCTTTCTGGAACTCCTTTCATTAGATGTTAAGTTTCTGGACCAAACCTTTAATAATCTTTTTTTTTTTTCCTCTGCTATTTTTTATCTCTTGGTCTTTTTGCTTTCCTCCAATTTTTCTTCTGTTGATATTTTTTCATTTCTGCTATCATATTTTTATTTTTACAGAAATCTTTCTTACTCTGATTGTTCCTTTTTTAAGATGCAACCCAGCCTTCTCATTCACTTATTTATTTATTCTTTCAGAAAATATTTATTGAGTGCCCCCTGTGTACCAGGCACATGTAGTTATTTAAAAAAATTATTATGTACCTGTAATACATTAATAAACAAATATATTGCCCTTCTATAATGGGGCTTATATTCTAGCAAGGAGAGAAAGACAGTAAACAATAAAGATAACGACTAAGTTGTATAGTATGTTAGGTGACAATAAGTTCTATGGAAAAAATAAAGAAGAGTAGAATTGATTGAGATTGCTAGAAGAGTGGTGGGTTGCAGTTTGAAATAGCAAGTTGAAAAGGTGACTTTTTTTTTAACATCTTTATTGGAGTATAATTGCTTTACAATGGTGTGTTAGTTTCTGCTTTATAACAAAGTGAATCAGCTATACATATACATATATCCCCACATCTCCTCCCTCTTGCGTCTCCCTCACACCCTCCCTATCCCACCCCTCTAGGTGGACACAAAGCACTGAGCTGATCTCCCTGTGCTATGCGGCTGCTTCCCACTAGCTAGCTATTTTACATTTGGCAGCGTATATATGTCCATGCCACTCTCACTTCGTCCCATCTTACCCTTCCCCCTCCCCGTGTCCTCAAGTCCATTCTCTACGTCTGTGTCTTTATTCCTGTCCTGCCTCTAGGTTCTTCATAAGAAAAGGTGACATTTTTAACAAGGATAAGAGTTGAAGGAATGAATTACATGGATAGGTGTGGGAAGAGCACTCCAAACAGACTAAACAACAGTACAAAAGCCCTTATGTGGGAGTGTGCTTTTTAGGAAGCAGCAAGGACGCTAGTGTGGCTGCAGGGAGTAAGTGAGGAGGAGGAACACGAGAGAGGGAACATGGGAAGGTGGGGCTTTGCAGGCTGTTGTCAAATTTTTATCTTTTACACTGAATGAGATAGGAAAGTTTTAAGCAGAGCAGTGACACAATTCACGGTTTTATTGTAGCAGCAGGACTACTTGGTTCCTTGTTGAAAAAAGAATGAGGAGTGAACAAGCATAGGAGCAGACAGATCTCTTTGAGGAATATATGTATATATATATATATATATAAATATTATGTTAATATTATATATATGTAATATATATAATAAATACATGCCCAGTTGAAATTAGCCTTGAGTATGACAGAAAACATTTCATTCAACAACTTTTAATGGCTTGTCTTCATTAATCAATGAGAATAGTCTTGGGCTTCTGTGGGATAGTACATAGATACTGCTGGGTTTATCAAGGGATATATTATAGTGAACAGTGTTAATGTTATTTTGTTATATTTTTGAATATTTTTGCAGCTCAGAAATTAGAATTTGTTGTCTCTGGAATTATGATGCAGGTTCATCAGAAATATATAGTCAGAAATATAATTAGATAAACAGATTCCATTTTACACATAGGTTATGGACCTAATTACAGTTTTTAAAGCTTTCCATCTCCCTGCCTAAATGCTGGTTCTAACTAGTTGGATTTACTCTTTGTTTGGGTCTCTGCCTTTTGCATTAGAGACTTTCCACAGGTGTTTCTGCTGACTGCAAGCTCTGTATACTTGGGAAAGGTTGGGAGATTGTGGGTGAACTATAGGGTATTTTGTGGTCTGGTTAATTGAGGAGCCTCTTGAGGTCTTTTCTCTTGATCTGGTCAGATTCAGTAGGAAGAACCTCCCGTTTGCCTGCCCAGGTGTATAAGCTTGACTGCCAGTGTTTAGGGAGCTGAGTTAGAGACTAGAGCAGGGACTCCCAGTATTTTAATGAACTGTTTCCCGAATTTCCCTGATTTTATATGGCAACCTCACCCTCAACCATATCTGGCATCTCCCAAGTCCGAGATGCTCTTTTTGGCTCTTTGCAGAGAATAGAGCTCCATTCTTCTGCTGGAGGAGGAGAGTGGTAGTCTTCCAGTTAAGTGTCTAGGACCTAGCCTAGGACCTAATTACATCCTGAAAAAACTTTCAACTACTTCTTCATTTTTTTAATAGCCTCAATTTTACCTCCACCTCCACTCAATGTTGAACCATTTGAGCATTCTGCCATGCAAATTGGGTTACATGCCAACTTTCCACAGTGCTCACTGAAGATTCAGCTTTCCCTTCTGTGCTAAATCATTTGCACTTATCCTTCTGCATAAGTTTTGTGAGCATTGTCTCCTTTCCCATTCCCTTTGTTTTTATGGTATAATTCCTTTAAATATACCCTTAATGTCATTATTGTCACTTAGGAGAGAGTGGAGTTATGCTGTATTTACCCTGCTGTTCCTCCTTTACTTTTTTCGAGTCATGTTGGCTACCCTCCCAAAATTCTGTGAGGTAGACAAGCAGGCATCCTCATCACTTAACAGGTGGGAAGACAGAAGCATGCAAGATCAACAGAACTGTCCAGTATTACAGAGCCTGACAGTAACAAAACTGAATAAGAATGAGGAGTTCTGGACTTTCAGAGATCGATTTACCCCCTTTTCCACAATGATTGCAAAACAGCTACTTGGGAAAGAACAAGGACAAAAAGCTAGATCTAGATTGTCATTACTTTCTTACATTGTATTGAAATCAGCTGTATCAATTCCCAAATATCTGTCCATGTATCCACTGCAAAAAACAACATGAGGTGTTTATTAAAACTATATAATCCCAGATACCACAGCAGACCTACTGAATCAGAATCTTAGAGGGAGGGCACACAATATTTGTTTTATTTTGTAATATGTTTCCCAGGTGCTGATGTGCAGGAAGGTTTGGAGCCCACAGAACTAGACTTCCTTACTTCCTTAAATAATGACTTTCAAGGATTTTTTTTGTGAATTTGGACTTAAATGTTTCTTTGTGCTTCAGTTCTTTAATTCTGTTGTCAAATAGAGGGTAGACAGTGTTTACAGTGTGTCACTTTAGCTTATCTTCTTTAGCTACCTATTAAGTATCACAGTATCAGTGGGTTCTAGGTTAGAATATTCTTCCAATTGAAGTTTGGAAGATAACCCAAAGATTTTTAGTCCCATACATGGAGTCAGCCAGTGCTTAGCACATATATGATTTCATAATCAAGAAGGGTTTACCAGTTAGGACATATTCAGTTTAGCAAGACCAGTTATGATTGCCAACACATAGGTGCTTATAGAATTGTATAAGGTAATAGCTTTTGACCATAAATTATTTTAGAAAGTTTTAAATCTAAATGTGTTAGATGTTGAGTAATTTGGTCTACCTCCCAGCCTTTGAAGGGGTCAAAATAAATTAAATTTTCCTTTATTTGGTACTGATGACTACAAATTTTAAGAAATACAAAATAATGTAAATGAAAATAAGGATAGGTGTGAGATACTGTCAGTGAAAAGGGTGCATATTTTCATCAAAACGGTAATCAGGCTTGTGCAGTACATCACGCTACAGGGCTAAGAAGAGGACTCATGTAGTGTCTGGGTCAGGTAAAGGGACAAGTGCCGAATGCAGAGGTGATTTATTTTTTATTTTTTTCTTCATTTTAATGCAATTGATTTAATCTGGGGACTATAACTTTTAGTTTTTATTAAATTTTTTCTCTCTTCCTGGAAGAGCATACCAAAACACTTGATGGAATGAAGGTGAGAGTTGGCCTGAAACTTTTTATGTAAACTAGGAGTTGGACTTTTTCTTAAAAGGCCAGATAGTAAATATTTTAGCCTGAAGGCTCTCAGGTCTTCTCTGTAGCAACTACTCAACTTCACCATTGTGAGAAGTCTGTTAGGAACAGTATACAAACAAGTGAGCATGGCTGTGTTCTGATAAAACTTTATTTACAAAAACAGACCATTGTCCATGTGTCCTAGTTTGCCCACTCTTGCTTAGATTCTTCTGAACGTAAGGATTTGCTTTTCATTTACATGTAATTTCTTTTAGTCCAATTTAATTATCTTTAAATACAAAAATTAATTAAATTGGACTAAAAGAAAACACTGGTATTTTAAATCAAATAGCAGAGGAGGTTAAAAAAAATCTGCATCTTTAATAACCAGGGTTGCCTTAAATTACTAACAAGTTCTGAAACTATTACGGAAGTCCTAAATTTTGTGATGGAGTTTAATGCAGGCAATGGTGATTAATTTTGCCTATTTACTTGGCTTTGGGATGATATGTTTTGAATTTTATCTCAAAAATAAAACACAAAAAGTTCACACCTAATTAATGTTTTCCAATATTAATAGTTTTATCTAATACATTATTCAAATGATTTAATGATAAAATAGCTTTAAAATATTTAACAATGAAGGTATATTTTCCATTCCTGACTTTTAATGTTATTTCAGTCCATTTAAAAATTTTGTGGGAAGAAAATATTGTCAGGAGAAAGCTAATCATCAATTTGCTACAGCTGAAACTGGCACAGCTGGTGGATGAGTGTCTTAATGTATTTCTAGATTAAGCCAGGCAGTTTAAAGAAAACATCATGCAAAAATTCAATCTGCTCTGGGTTTAAAATAAAGTCTTCATCTGTGTTGCCGCAGAAAGAGTAACTACCTTATGTTTTGTCATATTGTAGTGGATTATCTTTAATGAAACCTATATCCCCCACAGCATTATTGTGATATTTTGTTTGTCTTGGTCTACTCTAATGCAATGGTTTAGGTTTAGTGAACAGAAGAATGGATTTTACTCTTAGTAATGCCCTGGCTGGTTTTCTTTCCTGAAGTTGTAAATGAAAGCAATTCACACACATTTAGAAGGAGACCTATGCTATTGATTTCAGTGGGTTCCCACAGCAATGATAATGCTGATGTCTTGGTCTCTGAAAAATTCTAAGAGGTCTTCACAAAGGAAATCATTCATAATGTATTTCTTTAAAACCAGAATATAGTATGATTCAGTTTGAAAAGGAGAAAGAGAATCCTTCCATCCATCCATCCAACATTTCTCCATATATATGTGTGTGTGTGTGTGTGTGTGTATATATATATATATATATATATATATATGGCTATCCATTTATATATCACCATCCATTATTACCTCTCACTCATCCATATTTCCATCCATCCACCTGCCTACTTACTAACATACCTACCTACCTATCAACTTTCTGAACTGTGGGAGTTGTCTTTTCTCTTAATTTCCACCCTACACTTTCTGTACCTGGGGATTTCCATCTTTACTATCCCTCTTTCATCCTTTGAGTGCCTTCTCAGGATTTCACTTAGCTCTCCTACCCTTACTCACAGCTTGCCGCAGCCTGCTGCCTTGCACTAGGAGAAGCCCCTGTGCATCTCAAAGGAGATCTCTCTCAGCTTTTCTTCCCTTTCCACAGTAATTGGTATTTTATCCTGTGTCCTGGGTGAAGATCTATGGGAAGAGGAAGCTGTTGGGACAGACTTACTCTGTGTATGGTGTTCCTAGTGATTCTAACTTGTTATATCTGCCAATACTTAGCCATTAAAAGATGGTAGAAGTTTGGCTGGCTTTTTCTTACTCTATCTATCTATCAATAGAATGGATTCCTCTTCATCCCACAGCTCCACCAGGAGGAAACAAAGCTCTGAATCTTTACTCTCCTAAGAAGAGATCATCCCTTGCTAGAATTTATTGTTTTAGATCTCTTCGCATCTTTAGCTCTGTAATAGATTTTTGAAAAATTATAATTTGTCTCATTTGTTCTCACTGTGAGGATCAGAGCAATGGTCTCTGTGTTAGTTTGCCAGATCTACCATAACAATAACCAAAGACATACTGAATGGCTTAAACAGCACAAATTTATTTTCTCATTATTCTGGAACATAGAGGTCTGAGAACAAGGTGTTGGGAGGATTGATTTCTTCTGAGGCCTCTCTCCTTGGCTTGCAGGTGGTGTCTTCTTCCTGTTTCTTCTCTGTGTCCTAATTTCCTCTTCTCATAGAGACACCGGTCATACTAGATTAGGGCCCACACTAATGACCTCATTTTAACTTAATCACCTCTTTAAAGACTCTATCTCCAAATACAGTCACATTCTGAGGTATTGGGGTTCAGGACTTCAACAAATGAATTTTGGGGAGAACACAGTTCAGCCCATAACAGTCTCATTACAACCTTCTACTGATTCTTTAATTTTAAGCTTTCTGAATCACTTCATTTAGGTGATTCTCTTATGTACACTGTAAAGTTGGGTTTTACTTTGAGTGCTAACATGACAATATTTTTATTTATTAGATGAGTTAACCACAATTTACATTTGTTGATATGACTGATACATTTGATTCAAGGTTTATAGTATCATACATATAATATGTATGTTAGTAAATTTGTACATATACATGAGAAGAGAGTGCTTTTCACAATCACAATGTTATCTACTTTCTTTTCTTTCCCTTTCTATTTCTGGAGTTTTGGATATGTTGGAAGGTTTGTATTTTGTTCTAGTACTTACTTTTACATTAATACCTTTAAATGATATAAGTAGTGCCCTCTTATTTACACTTTGTCTATGATGAACAATAAATTTAGACTAGAAACTTTTCCTTCCTCTTCCTTTTTCTCTCTTCTACCATCTAATTTTAGTCAATGGTGATAACTTATTTAGTGTTGATATTTGTACTTTCAAATATGCTAAGCTTTATCAGTTTAAATAATATTTTATTCCAAGCCGTAGCTTATGAGCCGACCACAGAATTTATTTTGTTTCCTTCTCCCTTTTTTCACTCAAGTTTTATTTTATCCTATTTTTCACAGACTTTTAAAACTTTATTTATTTTTTGACATACAAAAAGCTGGACATAATTAGTATATACAACTTGGTGAGTTTGGAGTTAAGTATAAACCCATGAAGTCATGATATCAATCTATGCTGTAAACCTATTCATCATCTCTAGAAGTTTCCTCCTACCCTCTTCTTTGTTGTTGTTATTAGTATATATTATTCTGTGAAAAGAACACTTAACATAAGATCTAAACTCTTAGCAAATTTTAAGTATTCAACATAAATAGTATTGTTAACTATAGGCACCATGTCGTATAGTAGATCTCTAGGACTGACTTATCTTGTATAATTGAAACTTTGTACCCTTTGATTATATCTTCCAGTTTTCCACTCCTCCCAGCCCCTGACAACCACTGATCCACTCTCTGCTTCTATGAGTTTGACTGTTTTGGATTCATCATACAACTGGTATTTTACAATGTTTGTTCTGTGTCTGGCTTATTTCATTTAACATAATGTCCTATGGGGTTGATCCATATTGTCACAAATGGCAGGATTTTCTTCTTGTTTAAGACTGTGTAGTATTCCATTATATGTATATACCACATTTTTTTTTATTTATTGAGGTAACATTGGTTTATAACATTATGTGAGTTTTGTGTGTACTACATTATATTTTGACTTCTGTATACACTACAGTGTGCTCACCACTGAACGTTTACTTTCCATCCATCACCATACTGTTGATCCCCTTTACCTATTTCGCTTCCCCCTCCACCCACCCAGACTTCCCCTCTGGTAGCCTCTACTCTGTTCTCCGTATCTTTGTGCTTGTTTTCATTTTGATTGGTTTGTTCATTTATTTAATATTCAACATATGAGTGAAATCATATGGTATTTGTCTTTCCCCATTCGACTTATTTCACTTAGCACAGTAATCTCAAGGTCCATCCATGTTGTTGCAAATGACAAGATTTCATCTTTTTTATGGCTGAGTGGTATTTCATTGTATATATATATCACATCTTCTTTATCCATTCATCCATTGATGGGCATTTAGGTTGTTTACATGTCTTGGCTATTGTAAATAATGCTGCGATAAACATAGGTGTGCATTGCATATATCTTTTCAAATTAGTGTTTTTGTGTTCTTCAGATAAATAACCAGAAATGGAATAGCTGGATCATATGTTAGTTCCATTCTTAATTTTTAAAGGAATCTCCATATTCTTTTCCATAAGGGCTACACCAATTTACATTCCCATGACCATTGTATGAGGGTTCTCTTTTCTCCACATCCTCTCCAATACTGGTTATTTCTTGCCTTTCTGATAATACCCATTCTAATGGGTGTAAGGTGATACCTCATTGTGGTTTTGATTTGCATTTCCCTGATAATTAGTGATGTTGAACATCTTTTCATGTGCCTGTTAGACATCTTTATGTCTTTGGAAAAATGTTTATTCAGTTCCTCAGTCCATATTTGAATTGGTGGTATGTTTTTTGTTGCTGAGTTGTATGAGTTCTTTACATATTTTGGATCTTAACCCCGAATCAGATATATGATTTGCAAATATCTTCTCCCTTTTGGTAGACTATCTTTTTGCTTTGTTCATGTTTTCCTTTGCTGTGCAGAAACATTTTAATGTGATGTAGTCGCATTTGTTTATTTTAGCTTCTGTTTCCCTTGCCTGAGGACACAGGTCCAAAAAGGCATTGCTAAGACTGATGTCCAAGAACATACTGCCTATGTTTTCATCTAGGAGTTTTATGGTTTCAGGTCTTACATTCAAATCTTTAATCCGTTTTGAGTTGATTTTTGTGTGTGGTGTAAGATAGTGGTCTAGTTTCATTCTTTTGCATGTGTCTGTCCCATTTTCCCAGCACCAGTTATTGAAGAGACTATTCTTTCTCCATTGCATGTTCTTTGCTTCTTTGTTGTAATGTGTGCTTATTTCTGGGCTCTCTATTCTGTTCTGTTGATCTCTGTATTGTTTTTCTACCAATACCGTGATGTTTTGATTATTATAGCTTTGTAATATAATTTGAACATCTGTGCATGTGTTACCACCAACTTTGTTCTTTTTTCTCAGGATTGCTTTGGCTCTTTGGGGTCTTTTGTGGTTCAATATCAATTTCAGGATTTTTTTTTTATTTCTGTGAAAAATGTCACTGGGATTTTGATAGAGATTGCACTGAATCTGTAGATTGCTTTAGGTAATATAGACATTTTAACACTGTTACTTTTTCCAGTCTATGATCATGGAACATCTTTCCATTTCTTTGTGTTTTCTTTAATTTCTTTCAACAGTGTCTTATACTTTTCAGTGTACAGCCTTTTCACCTCCTTGGTTAAATTTATTTCTAGGTATTTTATTCTTTTTGTTGTAATTGTAAATGGGATTGTTTTCTTAATTTACTTTTCTGCTAGTTCACTGTTAATGTATAAAAACACAACTGATTCTGTGTATTGATTTTGTACCCTACAGCTTTACTGTATTTGGTTATTATTTCTGATAGATTTTTGGTGGAGTCTTCAAGGTTTTCCATATATATAAAATCATGTTATATCTGTAAACAGTGACAGTTTTACTTCATCTTTTCCAATCTGGATTCCTTTTATTTATTTTTCTTATTTGATTGCTGTGTCCAGGACTTCCAATACTATGTTGAATAAGAGTGGTGACAGTGGGCATCCTTGTCTTGTTCCTAATCTTAGAAAGATAGGTTTCAGATTTTCACTATTGAGAATGATGTTAGCAATGGGTTTGTCATATATGACCTTTATTATGTGGAGGTATGTTCTTTTTATGCCTATTTTATTGATTGTTTTTTTAAAAATCATACATGGATGTTGAATCTTGTCAAGTGCTTTTTCTGCATCTATTGAGATGATCACATGATTTTTATCTTCATTTTGTTAATGTGGTGTATCATGTTGATAGATTGGCGGATGTTGAACCATCCTTGAGTCTCTGAAAGAAGTCCCACTTGATCATGTGTATGATCCTTTTATTAGGTTTGATAATATTTTGTTGAAGATTTTTGTCTCTATGTTCATCAGATATTGGCCTGTTATTTTCTTTTTTTGTGTTGTCTGTTGCTAGTTTTTGTATCAGGGTAATGTTTGTCTAGTAAAATAAGTTAGGATGTGTTCCTTCCTCTTCAATTTTTTGGAAGAGTTTGAGAAGGATAGGTATTAAATCTTCTTTGAATGTTTGGTAGAATTCATCTGTAAAGCTCTCTGGTCCTGGACTTTTGTTTTGGGGAGTTTTTGATTACTGTGTCAATATCCTTACTAGTGATTGGTCTATTCACATTTTCTATTTCTTCATGATTCAGTCTTGGAAGGTTGTATGATTCTAAGAATTTGTCCACTTCTTCTACATTGTCCCAATTTCTTGGTGTATAGTTGTTCATAATACTCTTTTATAATTCTTTGTATATCTCGGGTATCCATTGTTACTTATCCTCTTTTGTTTCTGATTATATTTATCAGACGCTTCTCTCTTTTTTTTCTTAGTGAGTCTAGCTAAAGGTTTGTCAATTTTGTTTATCTTTTCAAAGAACCAACTCTTAGTTTCGTTGACCTTTTCTATTTCTTTTTAGTCTCCATTTCATTTATTTCCGCTCTAACCTATCTGAGAATTTTCTTGTTTCTTGAGGTAGGTCTGTATTGCTGTTAACTTCCCTCTTAGTACCACTTTGCTGCATCCCACAGATTTTCATGTGTTGTATTTTCATTTTCATTTGTCTTCAGGTTTTTAAAAACCATGATTTCTTTGTTGACCCAGTGGTTGTTCAGTAGCTTGTTGTTTAGTTTCCACATGTTCGTGATTTTTCCAACTTTCCTCTTGTAATTGATTTCTAGTTTTACATCATTGTGACTGGAAAAGAAGCTTGACATGATTTAAATCTTCTTAAATTTACTGAGACTTATTTTGTGTACCAATGTATGGTCTATCCTTGAGAATTTTCCATGTACCCTTGAGAAGAATGTGCCTTCTGCTGCATTTGTATAGAATGTTCTATATAAATCTATTAAATCTATCTGGCCTAATGTTTCGTTTAAGCAGCTGTTTCCTTGTTGACTTTCTATCTGGATGACCAATCCATTGATGGTTGTGGGACCCTACTTTTATTGTGTTGCTGTCAATATCTCCCTTTAAATCTATTGCTACTTACTTTATATATTTTGGTGCTCCAGTGTTAGTGCATATATATATTAATAACTATTATGTCTTTTTGAAAAATTGTCTCCTTTGCCTTTATATAATGTCCATCTTTGTCTTTTCTTACCTTTTTTGGTTTGAAATCTATTTTGTCTGATATAAGTATGGCTACACTGCTTTTTTTGACTACCATTTGCCTGGAGTATCATCTTCCATTGCTTCACCTGGAGACTATGTTTGTCTTTAGAGTGGAGATTAGTCTTGTGAAAACAGCATATAGTTGGGTCTCGTTTTTTTATTCTTCCAGGCACTCTGTGTCTTTTGACTGATGAATTCTATCCATTGACATTTAGGGTGATTATTGATAAGTGAGAGCTTAGTACTGTCATTTTATCTTTTTTTTAAAAGATTGCTGTATACCTCCTTTGATTATTTTTCCTTGTGTTTGTCAGTTTGGTGGTGTTATATGATGTTTTTCTCAGTTTCCTATTTTTTATGTTTTGTGTCTCTGCTCTAGATTTATGTTTTGTGGTTACGATTAGGTTTGTATAAAATTTCTTATAGATAAAATAGTCCTTTTTCTGCTGATAGCATCTTATCTTCATTTGCCTGTATGGGTTCTGTCCTTTTCCTCTTCCCCCTTTTTTTTTGTTGTCTCAAATTATCCCTTTTTATGTTATAAGTTGTTACCAAATTGAAATAGCTATAGTTATTTTTACTGCTTTCCCTCCTTTAACCTTTATGCTATAATAAAGTGTTTAAAAACTTATTCTGATATACAGTTGCAATTTTCTGATTTTTGTCTATTCATCACCGTACTCAAAGTTTTGTATACTTTTGCCTTTTTGTTTCTAGTAGAAGAGCTCCTTTCAATATTTTTTTTGTAAGGCAGGTCTAGTGTTGATGAATTCCCTCAGCTTTTATTTGTCTGGGGAAAACTTTATTTCTCCTTCACATCTGAATGATAACTTTGCTGGATAGATTATTCTTGGCTGACAGTTTTTTATCCTTCTGTATTTCTATAATGTCATTTCACTCCCTCCTGGCCTAGATTTTCTGCTAAGAAATCTACTGATAGCCTAATGAAGATTTCTTTGTTTGTTACCATCCTTTTTTTTCCCTGACTGCTTTTAAAATTCTATCTTTGTCTTTGACTTTTGACAGTGTTAATATGTCTCAGAGAAGGTCTTTTTGCGTTGAGGTTATTAAGTGTTCTTTTAGTTTTATGGATTTGTATATCCAGTTCCTTCCCTTGGTTTGGGAAGTCCTTAGCTATTATTTCTTTAAATAGACTCTCTGCTCCCTTCTCCTTCTCTTTTCCTTCTGGGATACCTGTTATCTAATGTTGCTCTTCCTAATAGAGTCAGATAGTTCTCATAATATTTCTTTATTTTTTTGGATCTTGATTCTCTCTCCTCTTCTACCTGTATCATTGCTAGATTTCTGCCTTTGAGCTCACTGATTCTCTCTTCCATATGGCCTGCTCTATTTCCAGTGCTTTCTAATGTGTTCTTCATCTCATTTATTGACTTCTTCAGCTCCAGAATTTCTGTTTGGTTGAATCTTTTTTAGAGTTTCAATCTCTTTGGTAAAGTATTCCTTCTGTTCACTAATTTTATTCTTGAACTCTTGGCTTTCTGAGTTCTTGTAGCTCATTGAGTTTCTTCATGACAGCTATTTGAATTCTTGATCAGTTAGATTGCAGTATTCCATGATTTTAAGTGTGGTTTCTGGAGAATTGTCTTTTTCTTTTTGTGATATCATATTACTGTGGTTCTTCCTGGTGCTTGATGAGTTGTTCCTCTGCTGGTGCATTTGAAATAGTGAACACCTTTCTTTAGGTAAAACCTTTTTTTTTTTTTTTCCTTTACACTTGATTCTAACGATTCAACAGGTTAGTAGTTAGAGGCTTTTCTTTTGTCTTCCAGTAGGTGGTGGTATAGCACAAGTTTTTGATTCCTCTTACCTGAGCCTCTGGTTATATTTGGGAATCAGTACTTTCCACCTTTCACCGTCTCTGCCAGAGGTGTTGCCTAGTGCCCTGGTGTCCCTGCTTGTGCCTCCAGGGTTGATGGTGCTCTGCTACTGCCTATGTTGCTGGAGTCCTTGCCTGGGGCACCAAGATGTTGGGCACCTGTGTCATGTTGGGGGTCTCCTGGGTTGCGGGCTCTGTCACTGTAGGGGAGGGGGAAGGTGAAGAGGGATGCCAGGGTCACAGGTACCTTTGCCGTATCCAGGGTTGTTGGGTTTGTGGGAGCTGTTGCTTTTGGGGGGGGGATGGGAGTCTCGGGTACCTTCACAGCTGGAGGGGTTGGGTTGCATGTGCTGTTGTCACTGCTGTCCAGTTCCCCGTGGCTATGGGTGCCACTGCAGCCTAAAAGCCAGAGTCATGTGTGACACCTCCCTTGATGCTATTGGACTCTCTTTGGGCTGAGGGTTCAGCTGCTGCAGCTGGGGGTTTAAAATCTCAGACACTGCCTCCATTGTTCCCTTGGTTCCACCTCCTCTATATGCTCTAGTCCACGTACCTTAAAAGTACATATGTGTGGAATTCTTCAGTGTCATGATGTTTTGGGCAGAGGCACCTTGTTGAGTTATGGATATTTCATTGCTTGTAGACTGAAGGGGAGAGAAAAAGGGAGCCTCTCACACCACCATGTTGTTGACATCACCCACATTTTCTTCATTCATTCTTCTGTCAATGGACATTTAAGTTGCTTCCATGTTTTGGCTATTGTTAATAATGTTTAAACGAATATGGGAATGCAGATACCTCTTTGAGATACTGATTTCAATTCCTTTGGATGTATACCCAGAAGTAGGATTGCTGGATAATATGCAGTGGTCTATTTCAAAATTTTTGATGAACGTCCATACTGTTTTCCATAGTGGCTGTACCAATTTTCATTCCTACCAACAATGTACAAGGGTTCCCTTTTTGTTCCCCCTACATCCTTGCCAACATTCGTTATTGCTTGTCCTTTTGATAATTGCCATCCTAAAATGCATGCAGTGATATCTCAGTGTGGTTTTGATTCTCATTTCCTTGATGGTTAGTGATGTTGAACACCTTCTCATATACCTGTTATCCATTTGAATGTAATTTGAAAAATGTCTTTTCAGGTCCTTTGACCATTTTAAAATCAGGTTTTATTTGTTTATTTTGCTGTTTAGTTGTAGAAGTTTCTTATATATTTTGGACATTAACTCTGTAAGACATATGGTTTGCAAATATTTTCTCCTACTCTTAGATTGCCTTTTATTAACAAAAGTTTTATATTGGAGTATAGTTGATTAAAATGTTGTGTTAGTTTCAAGTGTACAGCACAGTGATTCAGTTATACATATACATGTATCTATTCTTTTTCAAATTCTTCTCCTATTTAGGTTGTTACAGAATACTGAGCAGAGTTCTCTGTGCTAAACAGTAGGTCCTTGATGGTTATCTATTTTAAATATAGTAGTGTGTATATGTCAGTCCCAAACTTCCAATTTATCCCTCCCCCCACCTTTCCTGTTTGGTAACCATAAGTTTGTTTTCTAAGTCTGTGAGTCTGTTTCTGTTTTGTAATTTTCTTAATTTTTTCATTTGCTGTGCAGAAGTTTTTTAGTTTGACATAATTCCACTTGTCTATTTTTGCTTTTGTTCCAGGTGTTTTTGGTGTTGTATCCAAGAAATAGTCGCCAAAGCCAATGTCAAGAAGATTTTACCCTACGTTTTCTTCTAGGAATTTTATAGCTTCATGAGTTACACTTAAGTCTTTAATTCATTTGGAGTTGATTTTTGTGTATGATGTAAGATAGGGGTCCAAATTCATTCCTTTGCATGTGGATATCCAGTTTCTCCACCACCATTTATTGAATAAACTATTCTTTCTCCATTGTATATTCTTGGCACTCTCTTCAAAGATGGGTTGGCTATATAGATGGGTTTATTTCTGAGTTCTCTATTCTGTTCTATTGGCCTATATATCTTTTATGTCAGTACTATTCTCTTTTGACTGCTCTAGTTTTGTTAACATTTTGAAACCAGGAAGTGTGATGCCTTCAAACTTTGTTTTTCTTGCTCAAAATTGCTTTGGCTATTCAGGGTGTTTTTTGGTTCCATATGAATATTAGGATATTTTTTTCTGCTTCTGTGAGGAATGCCATTGACATTCTGATAGGAACTGCATTGAGTCTGTAGATTTCTTTGGATAGAATAGACATTTTAGCAATAATTCTTCTAATCCATGAACATGAGATGTCTTTCCATTTAGTTGTGTCTACTTTAATTTTTTTCATCGGTGTTTTATAATTTTTAGTGTGCAAGTTTTTCACTTCCTTGTTTAAGCTTACACACGTATTTATTTATTTATTTATTTTTGGCTGCGTTGGGTCTTCGTTGCTGCAGGCAGGCTTTCTCTAGTTGTGACGAGCGGGGTCTACTCTTCGTTGCAGTGCACGGACTTCTCATTGTGGTGGCTTCTCGTTGCAGAGCACGGACTCTAGGAACACGGGCTTCAATAGTTGTGGTGTGCTGGCTCGGTAGTTGTAGCTCATGGGCTCAGTACAGGCTCAGTAGTTGTGGCACAGGCTCAGTAGTTGTGGCACATGGGCTTAGTTACTCTGTGGCATGTGGGATCTTCCTGGACCAGGGATCGAACCCATGTCCCCTACATTGGCAAGCGGATTCTTAACCACTGTGTCACCAGGGAAGTCCCCACTTCCTTGTTTAAGGTTATTCCTTAGTTTATTCTTTCTTTTTTGGGTGCTATTATAAATGGAGTATTTTCTTACTTTTCTTTTTGGATACTTTGTTGTTGGTGTATAGCAGTGCAACTGATATTTGTACATTGATTTCATATCTTGCAACTTTGTTGAATTCATTATTCTAGCAGTATTTTTTGTGCTGTCTTTAGGGTTTTCACATGTTAGATCATGTCATCTGCAAAGAGAGATAATTTTACTTTTTCCTTTCTCAATTGGAGAACCTTTTTTTTTTTTTTTCTTGTCAAATTGCTCTGGCCAAAATGCCTAGTACTATGTTGAATGGAAGTGGTGAGAGTGAACATTCAATGCCTTGTTCCTGATCTTGGAGGAAGAGCTTTCAATTTTTACCATTAAGTATGACGTTAACTGGGCTTCTTATATATGGACTTTATTGTGTTGAGATAAGTTTATTCTATACTTAATTTGTTGAGGGTTTTTATCATAAAAGGATGTTGAATTTTGTTAAATGCCTTTTGTGCATCTATTGAGATGATTATTTGGTTTTTATCTTTCATTCTGTCAAAGTATCATATTGATTATTTTGTGTATTTTGAACCATCTTTGCATCCCAGGAATAAATCCCACTGGGTCATGGTATATGATTTTTTTTTAAAGGTCTTAGTTTATTAATTCTCTCATGAAATATCTGCACAATCACCACAGATACAGTCACTGCAGAATCTTTACTCCTTCTTTTTGCCAACACCAACAATGGTCTTTGCAGTCCCCCTACTTTCTTCATTCTGTTCTTGTGTTCCTTTTGCTGCTTTCTTGAGGTCTTTTTCTTCTCATTCAGGCCATGTCTTGCAAGCCTGTGTTTGGGCTCATTCTTCTTTGCATAATCCAAGGAATTGTAAATCATGCCAAAGCCAGTTGTCTTGCCACCACCAAAATGGGTTCTGAATCTAAATACAAAGATGACATCTGGTGTGGTCTTGTACATTTTGGCTAGTTTTTCCCGAATTTCTGTCTTAGGTACTGTTGCCTTCCCACAGTGAAGGACATCGATGACCATTTGTTTCTGCTGAAGTAGTCAGTTGGTCATGATCTTCCTGGTCTGGATAGTTACTTGTCATTCATGATGGTGACTGATCATGATGTTTTTAATGTGCTAGTGAATCTGGTTTGCTTCACTGGGGAATTCTACCAAACATACAAAGAAGGACTTACACTTTTCCTGCTCAAACTATTCCAAAAGATTGAAAAGAAAGGAACACTCCCAAATTCATTCTATGAAGCCACCATCACCCTGATACCAAGGCCTGACAAAGACACTTCAAGAAAAGAAAATTGCAGGCCAATATCTTTGATGAATATAGATGCAAAAATCCTCAACAAAATATTAGCAAACCGAATCCAAATACATAAAAAGGATAATACACTGTGATCAAGTTGGGTTCATCCCAGGGTCACAAGGATGATTTAACATGTGCAAATCAACCATTGTGATACACCATATTAGCAGAAGAAAAGCCAAAAACCATACAATCATCTCAATAGATGCAGAAAAAGCATTTGATAAAGTTCAACCTTCATTCATGATAAAAACTCTCACCAAAGTGAGTATAGAAGGAACATATCTCACCAAAATAAAAGCCATTTATGACAAACCCACAGCCAACATAATACTCAATGGTGAAAAGCTGAAAGCCTTCCTGCTAAATTCAGGGACAAGACAAGGATGCCCACTCTTACTGCTTGTATTCAACATAGTATTGGAAGTCCTAGCCATAGCAATCAGACAATAAAAAGAAATAAAAGATATGCAAATTGGAAAGGAAGAGGTAAAACTGTCACTATTTGCAGATGACATGATACTCTATGTAGAGAACTGTAAAGTCTCCACCCAAAAACTATTAGAACTAATAAATGAATTCAGCAAGGTTGTAGGATATAAGAGTAATATACAGAAATCTGTTGTATTTCTATACACTAATATTGAAATATCAGAAAGAGAAAGTAAAAAAACCCCAATCCTTTAAAATTGCATCAAAAAACCAAAATACCTAGGATAAACTTAACCAAGGAGGTGAAAGATCTATTTGCTGAAAACTATGAAACATTGATAAAAGGAAATTTTTTGTTTTCCGTATGTTTCATAGTTCTTTTGTTTCTCACTTCCTTTCTTGCTGTCCTTCCTTGTGTTTTGATGATTTGATTTTTTTTCTCATTACCTTTTTTGTATCTACTATAAGTTTTTTCATTGTGTTTACCATGAGGCTTATTGTTATCATAGCCTAATTTAAACTGATAACAACTTAATTTCAACTGCTTACAAAAACTGTACACATTCTCTCAAAGCAAAATCAATTTTTAGTAAATGAGTAGCCTCTATTTATTCAGCTAATAACATATTCTAAAATTAAAAAATTTAAATCCCACATCTTTCTCTTGCAAGGCAACAGAATTGAAGGTTAAAAAGTATAAAGTGAAGTTTGTGAAAGAAAGATACATGAACTATCATCTGGTATGTAGAATAAAGATGAGTTTTTTGTTAGTTTTTAAATCTACACATGTATTCCTCCTTACACTTTATATTTTTGATGTCAGAATTTACTTCTTTTTATATGATGTATCCATTAACCAATTTTTGTGATTATAGTTATTCTTAATACTTTTGTCTTTTAACTTTTGTACTGGGGTTAAAAGTGATTTATTCACCACTCTTACAGTATTACATTATTCTGTACTTCTCTAAATATTTACCATTACCAGAGAGATATATACTTTCATGTGCTTTTGTGTTTCTGTTTAGTGTACTTTTCTTTCAACTTGAAGAACTCCCTTTAACCTTTTATTCAAGGCAGGTCTAGTGATGATGAACTCCCTCAGTTTTTGTTTTTCTGGGAAAGTCTTTATCTCTTCTTCAGTTTTAAAGGATAAATTTCCATGTATAATATTCTTGGTTGGCCATTTTTTCCTTTCAGCACTTTGAATATTATCCCACTCTTTTCCTGGACTGCAAGGTTTCTGCTGAGAAATCCACTGATAGTCTTTTGGGCGTTTCCTTGTATGTGATGAGTCACTTTTCCTGACTTCACAATTCTCTGTGTTTGACTTTTGATGGTTTAATTTTAATGTTTCTCATTGTAGATTTCTTTCATTTTAACCTCTTTGGAGTCTTTTAGGCTTCATAAATTTTATTTCCATTTCTCTCCCCAGATTTGGGAATTTTTCAGTCTTTATTTCTTTAAATAAGATTATACCCTTGTGACTTTCTCGTCTCCATCTGGGACTTCCATAATGTGTACATTGATTGTTTTGATGGTATCCTATAATTCCCATAGGCTTTCTTCACTCTTTTTTATACTTTTTCTTTTTGTTCCTCTTACTGTGTAATTTCAGATAATTTGCTTTTGAGCTAAGTGGTTCTTTCTTTGGCTTGATCAAGTCTGTGGTTGAAACTTTGTACTGAATTTTTCAATTTGGTCATTGTATTCTTCAGCTCACAATTTCTGTTTCTTTCTTTTTTATGATTTCTATCTCTTTGTTGAACTTCTGATTTCATATATTGTTTCCTTGATTTTGTTTCATTGTCTATCTGTGTTTTCATCTAGCTCACTGAGCTTCCTTAAGACAATTATTTTTAATTCTCTTCAGGAAGTTCACAGATCTCCTTTTTAAATTTTTTAAAAAATTATTTTTAATTTTTATTATCTATTTAAATTTTTTAATTTTTAATTTAAAATTTTTACTTATTTATTTATTATCAAAAAACTTTTTTTTTAGGTTTGACTGTTAGAGCTTTATTTTGTTTCTTTGGTAGTTTCATGGTTCCCTGATTCTTTATGATCCTTTTAGCTTTGCTTTGGTACCTATACATTTGAAGGAGTAATGTCCTCTTCCAGTATGTATAGACTGGCTTTGGCAGGGAAAAACCTTAACCAGTCAGCTCAGCTGGAGATCCTTGGCAGTCTGGCAGGTAGAGTCCATGAGTGGGCCTGCTGTTGGGGTCTCTGGGTTGGTGGGCATGTGCCAGGGTTCACAGGTGGGCCTGGTGCTGGGGTCTGTGAGTGGGCCAGGTACCAAATTCCATGGGTAGGGCTTGTGCTGGTATCTGCAGTCAGGTTGGCTCTGTACTAGTATCTGCAGGTGGGTGGGCCTCGTATTGATATCTCTGGCTGTGGGCCTGGAGCCTGGGTCTATCATAAAGTTGGATGCCCGCTTTACTTTCTTTCCCCCATGAGAGACTTCCCAGGCTAAAGGGATCACTCTTGGCACTGCACTGTGCACTTTTGAAAAAGCAGTGATGCAGGTAAAGTGAAACTGTCCTTCCTACTCTCTTGAGTGCATCTATTCTCATTTCTGTGCTCCACTTGTTTGCTGTAATCTCTCACCTGGATTCCATTGCTCTCATGAAGATATTTTTTTCCATGTCTGGTTGTTAAAATAGTGTTTCTGTGGGGGAATGAAAGCTGGACACTTCTGCCATTTGCTGACATCACTCTAGTTTGTGCTATTTTTATATTGCCAGATCATATTTAATATTTGCATGCTAGTCTTTCATTCTTATCCCCACATTTTAGTCTCAGTTTTTTAAAGTATAATTATTGTGCATGATCATTCCTTTCAGCAAAGTTTCTCCAATAAATTCTTGATTGTCTAGAGATCATTCCATAATAGATTCCCCAGAAAGGGCAATTGGAGAAATATTCCCTGGGTTCTTTCGTACCTCTATACTTAAAGGGAATCTTAGATGTAAATAAAATGCTCATCTTGTATTTTCCTTTTGAGTAACTTGTAGGTATTTGCTGTTTTTTGGTGTTGATGTTGCAGTGAGAAATTTGATGCTATTCTTTTTTTTTTTTTTTGAAATGAATGAGTTACATAATTTTATTGTACCATATATTTTTGTCTGTGTTCACAGCTCTATTAATCTAGGTTAGGCAATATTCTGTTATGGAAAAACAATGCTCTATAAAACACAACACTCCCGAAAGCAGTTAGTGTAAGGGCATTCAGATGGAAGGGCAGTTTTTAATACACACTTAAATGAGGATTATAATTTTACATATAAAAGATTAGTGAATCATTCATCCTTTCAGAGTAAAAGAAAAAGTCCTGTTTTATGGCTTAAATTTCCATCTATATACTGTTGACTTCCAAATTGTGTATCTGGCCTAGACTTCTCTCCTGCATTCCCTACACATCTGTCTAACTGCTTTCTGGAAACATGTAATTGGATTTCTTTTTTTCTTTTTTTGGATTTTATTTATTTTTTATTTTTTTTCACACACACACACTGTATTTTATTTTTACAAGAGATAAATAAACTGACACCAAGCATTGTAAATGGATGACCACAACAAAAGCGACAATGATTGCAATACCAAACACGAAACACACTCATACTATGTCATAATATTGACATTCAGTCCAGTAATCCTCCACTGTAACAGCTCCTTTACTTTGCAGTGATAATTGATTTGTATATTTTTTGCCTCTGAGTCCTGTTCTGTTTTTCTATGTATTATGCATGTCTTGATCTGTTTGCTGAATGCCCAAACAATCTATCTTTCTGTTTGATTTCTAATACTTTTACTGGGAAATATTTGGTGTTGGCCTGGGTGTTTATCCAGGTACATAGTGTGCCATTTCAGGACATTTATTCTTCATTTAATGTCTTTTTTTAAACTGTCACAGATAATTTTCTTAATTAAACTTTTGAATATTACTTTATTCCCTTATCTTGGTCTTTTTTTCAGGGATTCAAATACATGTTGGATTTCCTTCTCTTCTATGTCTATCTGCTTCTCCCCAGACCTTTCTTCTCTTTTTCAATATCTGTTTCACTTTATTCACATTTAATTAAAAAAAAAATACTCTGTTACTGATCATTCTGTAGTGTCTACTTTCTGTTGTGGCTCTTATAACTTCGTCTTTATTTCTAAAATTGTATTTTTTTCAGATTTTTCTTGAATTCTGCATATGCTTCTATTTTCTGGTTCTTTTTCCTATGAATTCTCCCATTTATGTTTTATGTTCTTTCATAACTGCTGTTGCTTCCTGAAGGAGTGTGTTTTAAAAAGTTCACTTGGGAATGTTATGTTAAAATTTTCATCTGCTTCAAAACAAAAATTTTTGATGAGTTTTCATTAGTTGTTGAAAAATTTAGTTACTCATTTTCATCCTTTGCTTATAGGGAACCAGACCAAATTTATTTTATGTTATGTATTTTGAATCAGATGGATTTTCCTGAACTAGTGATAGGAGATTATTTTAGGGTGGATTTAATCGAAAAAGGACTTTCCAGGTTTCATTATTCAAGGCTTCTCTCCTCTGCAGCCTGAGTCAGGTATTGAAAATATAGCCCTTCTTTCTGGGTGCCACGTCTCCTCTCAGCCTTTGACTTACAAGGCGAGGGGTTCACTTTACCAGTTGTTCGGCATCATCCATGAAGATTTTCTCTCTTTCCTGCTTTCACTGCCTCAGCAGTTCTGTTCTGTTTATTCAAGAGGCTGCTCTACAAGTTTCCTTTTCGTGTAAGGCTCTCTCCTTCTGGAACTGGTTATTTGTGGGAAATTTCTGAAATCTTTCTGGTCCAAGACCTAGAACTTCCTGTTTTATCCTGATGCCCGTTTGCCTCTTTCTCTGGTTCTGTTCTGGTTGGTTGTATCTTGAGTAGTATTTACCCAGAATCTGGAGTTTATTGATATTCTATGTTTTCTAGTTTATTTTTTGTTTGACCAACTTATAGCATTTCCCATTCGTGTGAGGTTCTGTCTATCTTGGGTTGAATATTTGCTGATGATTTTTTTGATCTTTAGCCACCTTTTACAACCCTAACTTTTCATTAGTCTCTCTACATATGTTAACTTTATACTTCCTTTTCTACCCTTATATTTTCTGATTGTTCTGTCTTAGGTCCCCCAGTCAATTTTGCTATTTTGAGGAGTGTTTGGCCATGCTTACAGATATCTAGTGAATTTTGGATTTTTCTCTGTCTCCTACTTTTGCTAAAAGGTAATAATTTTTCAACTTTATTATTCCCTTTGCTCCATGTGAGTTTTAGGAGGAGAACTGGAAAGATTTGATACTAGAAGGCTATCATATATCTTTTGGAACCAAAATTCTTGACCTCAACTTCAATAATGGGAGACACAAATATTTATACGATGTGAGTGATGGCAAATTGTACACAATCATATTCAAAATCACCAAATTGCCTGTAAACATTCATACATTTGGGTATAGGCCTATGGGAAGAGCTACCCACTAATATTAGTCAACTTTTTACTACTTTTAAGTGATGTCCTAAATCTAATCTTCCATTAGTGGCCAAGAACATTCTTTGTATGTAATTTAGCTTTCAGTGTATTCTTTTATTTTAGTACTTAGAAAATGGCTTGACATGTATATGATCCAGGGGACTTGTTATGAACTGAATGTTTGTGTCCACTCAAAATTTTTATATTGAAATTGTAACGTCCAATGTGATGGTATTAGGTTTGGCGGCCTTTGGGAGCCCTCGTGAATGGTATTAGTTCCCTCATAAGAAGAGACACCAGAGCTTGCTTACTCTCTCTCTCTCTCTCCCATGTAAGGATACAACAAAAAAGTGGCCATCAGTAAAAGGGGTTGCAGGCTTTCATCTGACACTGGATCTGCCAACACCTTAATCATGGACTTCCCAGCCTCCAGAACTGTGAGAAATAAATGTTTGCTATTTAAGCTCTCCAGTCTATGGTATTCTATTATAGCAGCTAAAATTGATTAAGATAGGCTTAAACAGCAAGTGGTGAATATTGTCATCTATTTACAGCCTTTTTATTCTTGCTGCTTGATTTGGTACAAGTTGTTTGACCTTTAGTTCTTTGAAATTTTTATTTAAAAATAAAAAGTTGGGTTAAAGTTGCTCTGTTGTGTCAAATGACTAATGACATTGATAAAAAATATTCTTAAAATAAAATAGTATAGTATTGTAATTATAGAGACACATGTAGACATTAGAGTCAGACAGAACACCTGAGATTCAATCCCCACTCCATCGTTTACTGTATGACCTTGGGCAAATTAATTAGCCTCTCTGAGTTCAATTTCCTCATTTGTGAAATGAGGATAATAATGACTATCTCCTGTGTTGTTAAGATGAATGAGATAACAGATAGCAGTGCGTGGTAGTGCTTTTGGGCTGTGTGATTTACATCAGTGACAGTGATCTTGGCTTGACTTTCTTCGCACTTTTTAACCATGGTGACTTAGACACCATGGACACTGGATCCTTTATTTCAAATGTTTATTGATTGCCTTCTAGATGATAAGGTACCATTGTAGATGCTGGTGATATAGCAGTGAATCAAAATCTCAACATTTATAGAGCTTACACTTGTAGTACTATATTTATCAGAGCTTTTCTTGTTAATGTTCTTAAATAAAAAAACATACTTATTGACCCATGTAATTGAACATCTGAAATTCAGGCACAACTGGATCTAGACCGTCAAGGTATATTATTAGGTTTCTCATTCTCCCATTTTTCAGTTTTTCTCTCTACTAAAATGACTTTGTTTATAGGCTAGTTCTCCCCACATGATTGAAAAGATCGTTGCCAGCAGCTTCAACTGTTTGGGTTCTTATACTTACTGGCCTTAGAGGAACCTCATAGATGGCCTCTGATCAGCCCTACTCAGGCCGTATAGCTTCTTTGAAACAATTTCTGGAGTACTTTGCATGACTTGTTCTGAGTGTGGTCCCCTCCCTGCTCCCAGGGTGCAAAAGGGAATGTAGAAGTTGGAGTACTTTTTCCATTTCCACCTCATGAAATGAATTTCCAATAGGAAAGCAGGGTTATTGTTGGAGAAAACTTGCGATCAAGCTATTACAGTTTAGTTTAAGTTCTAAACTATGTGTATCAAAGTTAGGCAGTGTAGGTTGATAGAGTAATTTATTTATATTAGGACTCAAACTCTTTGTACTAATTTGTAGTTGTCAGTGGAGTTCTAGTTATTATACCTTTGTTCTAAAATACCAAGGCTGTCTTTTTATTTTTATTTTTTTAATTTAAAAAAACTTTATTTTACGAATTTATTTTTATTTTTATTTATGTATTTTTGGCTGTGTTGGTCTTTGTTGCTGTGTGCGGGCTTTCTCTAGTTGCAGCGAGCAGGGGTTACTCTTCCGTGCAGTGCACACGCTTCTCATTGGGGTGGCTTCTCTTGTAGCGGAGCATGGGCTCTAGGTGTGTGGGCTTCATTAGTTGTGGCACACAGACTCAGTAATTGTGGCTGGAGGGCTCCAGAGTGCAGGCTCAGTAGTTGTGGTGCACGGGCTTAGTTGCTCCGTGGCATGTGGGATCTTCCTGGACCAGGGCTTGAACCTGTGTCCCTGCATTGGCAGGCAGATTCTTAACCACTGTGCCACCGGGGAAGTCCCAAGGCTATATTTTTAAATTCAAGATTGAAGAAAGTGGTCAAACAGACATTAAATTAGTGGAGGAAGGAATATGATGAAAAATGAATGATACTCTTGGACTAATTCATCGGCGTAATTGCTCTTTGTTGGGACCATTATTTTCATAAATCAACATGGTTTTTACAAATGTTTATTGAATGTACCTTTTATATGTGTGGTTTATTGAAAGATATTTGAGCCTGGATATTTGTGACCTATTCCTGGTTGAATAATTAAAATTGTATGACTTTAAATAAGTCAACTTCTCTGGGTCTTTGATTTATCATCTGTAAGATGTACTGGACCATTCATTAATTCATTTAGCACATGTCTTGATTACCTATTATCTACCTGAAACTGGATGTGCTGGGCATAAAGCAATAAAAAAAACCCAGATAATGTCCCCAGCTTATTGATATTGATATTACTGTGGGGTTAAAATAATAAATAAGCAGATATAAATAATAAATAAGTAGATATAAAGTATAATAGATATACTAGATATAATAGATAAGTAGATAAAATAAATAAGTAGATATAAAGTATAATATTGAGTGGTAATAACTACTCTAAACAAGATAAATATAAGGTCCATGATGACAAGGGCCTTGTCTAGCTTCTGCATTTCTTTTTTTCTTTTTTTTAATACAGCAGGTTTTTATTAGTTATCTATTTTACACATACTAGTGTATATATGTCAATCCCAGTCGCCCAGTTCATCCCACCCCCACCCCCCCACTTTCCCCCCTTGGTGTCCATACGTTTGTTCTCTACATCTGTGTCTCTATTTCTGCCTTGCAAACCAGTTCATCTGTACTATTTTTCTAGATTCCACATATACGTGTTAATATACGACATTTTTCCGTTTCTGACTTACCTCTTAGCCATCTGTATGTCTTCTTTGGAGAAATGTCTATTTAGATCTTCTGCCCATTTTTTGATTGGGTTGTTTGTTTTTTTAATATTGAGCTGCATGAGCTGTTTATATATTTTGGTGATAATCCTTTGTCCGTTGATTTATTTGCAAATATTTTCTCCTGTTCTGAGGGTTGCCTTTTCTTCTTGTTTATACTTTCCTTTGCTATGCAAAAGTTTTTAAGTTTCATTAGGTCCCATTTGTTTATTTTTGTTTTATTTCCATTACTCTAGGAGGTGGATCAAAAAAGATCTTGCTGTGATTTATGTCAAAGACTGTTCTTCCTATGTTTTCCTCTAAGAGTTTTAGAGTATCCGGTCTCACATTCAGGTCTTTAATCCATTTTGAGTTTATTTTTGTGTATGGTGTTAGGGAGTGTTCTAATTTCATTATTTTACATGTAGCTGTCCAGTTTTCCCAGCACCACTTATTGAAGAGGCTGTCTTTTCTCTGTTGTATATCCTTGCCTCCTTTGTCATAGATTAGTTGACCGTAGGTGCGTGGGTTTATCTCTGGGCTTTCTATCCTTTTCCACTGATCTATATTTCTGTTTTTGTGCCAGTACCATATTGTCTTGATTACTGTAGCTTTGTAGTATAGTCTGAAGTCAGGGAGTCTGATTCTCCAGCTCCATTTTTTTCCCCTCAAGATTGCTTTGGCTATTCGGGATCTTCTGTGTTTCCATACAAATTGTGAAATTTTTTGTTATAGTTCTGTAAAAAATGCCATTGGTAATTTGATAGGGATGGCATTGGATCTGTAGATTGCTTTGGGTAGTATAGTCATTTTCACAATGTTGATTCTTCTAATCCAAGAACATGGCATATCTCACCATCTGTTTGTGTCATCTTTGATTTCTTTCATCAGTGTCTTATAGTTTTCTGAGTACAGGTCTTTTACCTCCTTAGGTAGGTTTATTCCTAGGTATTTTAGTCTTTTTGTTGCAGTAGTGAATGGGATTGTTTCCTTAATTTCTCTTTCTGATCTCTCTTTGTTAGTGTATAGGAATGCAAGAGATTTCTGTGCATTAATTTTGTATCCTGCAACTTTACCAAATTCATTGATTAGCTCTAGTAGTTTTCTGGTGGCATCTTTAGGATTCTCTATTTATAGTATCATGTCATCTGCAAACAGTGACAGTTTTACTTCTTCTTTTCCAATTTGTATTCCTTTCTTTCTTTTTCTTCTCTGATTGCCATGGCTAGGACTTCCAAAACTATGTTGAATAATTGTGGAGAGAGTGGACATCCTTGTCTTGTTCCTGATCTTAGAGGAAATGCTTTCAGTTTTTCACCATTGAGAATGATGTTTGTCATATATGGCCTTTATTATGTTAAGGCAGGTTCCCTCTATGCCCACTTTCTGGAGAGTTTTTATCATAAATGGCTGTTGAATTTTGTCAAAAGCTTTTTCTGCATCTATTGAGATGATCATATGGTTTTTATTCTTCAGTTTGTTAATATGGTGTATCACATTGATCGATTTGTGTATATTGAAGAATCCATACATACCTGGGATAAATCCCACTTAATCATGGTGTATGATCCTTTTAATGTGTTGTTGGATTCTGTTTGCTAGTATTTTGTTGAGGATTTTTGCATCTATATTCATCAGTGATATTGGTCTGTAATTTTCTTTTTTTGTAGTATCTTTGTCTGGTTTTGGTACCAAGGTGATGGTGGCCTCATAGAATGAGTTTGGGAGTGTTCCTTCCTCTGCAATTTTTTTTGGAAGAGTTTGAGAAGGATGGTGTTAGCTCTTCTCTAAATGTTTGATAGAATTCACCTGTGAAGCCATCTGGTCCTGAACTTTTGTTTGTTGGAAGATTTTTAATCACAGTTTCAATTTCATTACTTGTGATTGGTCTGTTCATATTTTCTATTTCTTCCTGGTTCAGTCTTGGAAAATTGTATCTTTCCAAGAATTTGTCCATTTCTTCCAGGTTGTCCATTTTATTGGCATAGAGTTGCTTATAGTAGTCTCTTATGATACTTTGTATTTCTGTGGTGTCTGTTGTAACTACTCCTTTTTCATTTCTAATTCTGTTGATTTGAGTTCTCCCTTTTTTTCTTGATGAGTCTGGGTAAAGGTTTATCAGTTTTGTTTATCTTCTCAAAGAACCAGCTTTTAGTTTTATTGATCTTTGCTATTGTTTTTTTTTGTTTCTATTTCATTTATTTCTGTTCTGATCTTTATGATTTCTTTCCTTCTGCTATCTTTGGGTTTTGTTTGTTCTTCTTTCTCTAGTTCGTTTAAGTGTAAGATTAGATTGTTTGAGATTTTTCTTGTTTTTTGAGGTAGGATTGTATTGCTATAAACTTCCCTCTTAGAACTGCTTTTGCTGCATCCCATAGGTTTTGGATCACCGTGTTTTCATTGTCATTTGTCTCTAGGTATTTTTCTGATTTCCTCTTTGATTTCTTCAGTGATCTCTTGGTTATTTAGTAATGTATTGTTTAGCCTCCATGTGCTTGTGTTTTTTACATTTTTTTCCCTGGAATTTATTTCTAATCTCATAGCATTGTGGTCAGAAAAGATGCTTGATATGATTTCAATTTTCTTAAATTTGCCAAGGCTTGATTTGTGACCCTGGTTGTGATCTATCCTGGAGAATGTTCTGTGTGCACTTGAGAAGAAAGTGTAATCTGCTGTTTTCACCTGGAATGTCCTATAAATATCAAATAAATCTATGTGGTCTATTGTATCATTTAAAGCTTGTGTTTCCTTATTAATTTTCTGTCTGGATGATCTGTCCATTGGTGTAAGTGAGGTGTTAAAGTCCCCCACTATTATTGTGTTACTGTCGATTTCCTCTTTTATAGCTGTTAGCATTTGCCTTATGTATTGAGGTGCTCCTATGTTGGGTGCGTATATATTTATAATTGTTATGTCTTCTTCTTGGATTGATCCCTTGAGCATTATGTAGTGTCCTTCCTTGTCTCTTGTAACATTCTTTATTTTAAAGTTTATTTTATCTGACATGAGTATTGCTACTCCAGCTTTCTTTTGGTTTCCATTTGCATGGAATATCTTTTTCCATCCCCTCAGTTTCAGTCTATGTGTGTCCCTAGGTCTGAAGTGCGTGTCTTGTAGACAGAATATATATGGGTCTTGTTTTTGTGTCCATTCAGTGAGCTGTGTCTTTTGGTTGGAGCATTTAATCCATTCACATTTAAGGTAATTATCAATATGTATATTCCTATGACCATTTTCTTAATTGCTTTTGGTTTGTTTTTGTAGGTCCTTTTCTTCTCTTGTGTTTCCCACTTAGAGAAGTTCCTTTAACATTTGTTGTAGAGCTGGTTTGGTGGTGTTGAATTCTCTTAGCTTTTGCTTGTCTGTAAAGCTTTTGATTTCTCCCTCGAATCTAGCTTCTGAATTCTATATCCCTAGCATGTAGGACAGTGCCAGGCCATAGAATGCTCAATAAACATTTGCTGACTAAATGAATGAATACACAAAGAATGAATATACAAATTGAATTGCTTGCAAATCACCTACACTTATTATCATGGATGAGTTCATTGCAGAGATTCAGGGACTTCAGAACAAAGAAATCCAGTGAAAACTCCTACTTGTTTAAAAACAAGAAACCCGTTTGTGTTGGTTAAATTTTAATGCATCCACTTAGCTACGCTATGTACCCAGTTGTTTGGTCAAACACTAGTCTAGATTTTTCTGTGAAGATGTAATTAGCATCTTGTAATTTTGTAGATATAATTAGCACCTAAAATCTGTTGAGTTTAAATGAAGGAGACCACTTTTGATGAGTGGGCCTCATCCAATCAGTTGAAGTCCTTAGGAATAAAAACTGAGATTTCCTGAAGAAGAAGGAATTGTGCCTCAAGACTGTAACACAGAAATGCTCCCTGAATTTCCAGCCAGCGAGCCTGCTCTACAAATCTGTGACTCAAGACTGCACCATCAACTCCTGTCTGAGTTACCAGCCAGCTGACCTGATACACACATTTGCCAGCCCACACAATCTTGTGAGCCAATTCCTTAAAATCTATCTCTCTGTGTATCTCCTATTTTTCTGGAGAACTTTGACTGATACACTGATAAAATTATTTTAACAACTCTTTAACTTCCTTGAATTGAATACATTGTTTGTATATAGAGATTTTTAGGAAAAAATCTAGTTTTCTTTAAATTCTGAGACTTTCGTCATACTTGATTAGTTTCCTCTGCTAAAATGGAGGTAGTTGAAAACAAATAGAAATGTTAATGTAAGATGTAACATGGTTAACCTTGAGGCTCATTGTGTCATGGCTATCTCCACACTATTTTCATCTCTCCGTTTATTAATTTTTTTGATCTGTATCAATGTTACACACAAGCTTGTGCGAAGTAACACAGAGGCAGAAGGGGTTCTTTGATCCAAATGTAAGCCAACTTTGGGGTATGGGAGAAAGTAGAGCTATGGAGGTGGAGGAGTCATGCTTTGCTAGAATATTCTTGGGTATGAAGAGGGTGAGCAAGAGCATATGTAATATAAATTTTGTCATATATTATATTTAGCTCTTTTATCAAGAATATATGTTGCTCTTTTATCAAGTATCAATATATAGTTCTTTTATCAAGAACTATAATATAGAGGAAGCTAACTATAGTATATTTCAAAATTTATATTGAGTATGTTCTTGCTCACCTTCTCCCAATGTTTAACACTCAAATAGATGCCAGAAAGTAATCATCAAAATGGCAGAACTTTAAGATGGATGTGGGAGAAAATTGGAATATAACCAAGTCCTAAAATTATTCTTTCAATACAATTTTTCGTAGGCGAAACAGGGAATCTTAAAAAACAGTAAGATTTTCTAAAAGAGAAATAAATTTAAAAATTCTGACTCCAGACATTGAAAAAGACTTTGAAAGGTTATCTCATGCATTCTTTTACCTCTGGGCAGGTTGTGTGCTTTGAGCCACATTTTAAAGCCCTCTCACATGCAGCAAGAGTGCACAACTCTCCTTAGCTCTCCATTTTAGTATTAAATGATTTTACTATCAAGAATTCTTCCCTTTATCTAACATAATTTTTCTCTTGTTCTGGTCCAAATTGGAGTTGGAGAGTAGCTGGTGATTATTCCTTGTGTGAGAGCCCTTCATGTATTTATAGATTGTTATTAAATTGTCCCAAATCAACCTTTAATCTTCAAACTGAATAATATCCATTTTCTTGACCTCCTTTAATAGATCTTTTTCCAAACTCTTCAATCACCATTTGTAGCTTTCTGCTAAAGCAGCTCTATTTTTTTCCCTCCTTGTTTACTTGTAGATCACAGAGCCAGAGAGGATATTTTTGGAAGAGTAGGAGTTTGATGAAAGGATTTCATCCTTTGTATTTATGTATATGTGCACCTTTCTTTATACAATAGATATTTAAAATAACATATTTTTGCAAGTCAAATGATATTTTAATACTCCTAGCAAGTTTACCTTTTAAAGATTATAAGTAAATCTTTTTTAAACTGAACACCTTTGTTAGGTAAATATATAAAGAGAGAGAGTTTCATAAATTCAGATTTATATGTTTACATCAAGCTTTCTTAAAGTAGAGGCCATTTCTGTTATTATAACATCCTTGTCTTTTTGTTCCATAGCAATTCAGTAACCAATTTCTGCTTGTGAAGTATTATGTTTTAGGTCTGCTTTTGAGTACTACATTTGCACTATCAGTCTGCATTTATTTGGCACCTATATTAAAGATATTTGTAAAAACATGAAAAATAAATCATACTCTGTTCTTAAAGAGGTTGCAATCTAGAGGGAGAGATAGAATGCATGTAAATAATTAAAATATAAATTAGGTAGAATGTACGTATAATAAGTTGGGACCACAGAGAGATTATCTGGAAACAAGGAAGATTTTTGAAAGAGGTTGCATTTGCTAGGGGAGGTCTTGCAGGTGGTGTAACTTTTGTACAGGTAGAAATAAGGAAGGATCATTACTAGCAGAAGGAACTATCTGAAAGGTGCAATGGGACTGAAGAGTGGTCAGTGAAGAATCAAAAGAAGAAAAAGCCAAAAGGGAGTTTGGGAGATGGAGTGATTATTGCCTTGATTTTTTTTTTAACTATGAAAATGTATTACTATTGTATGAAAAGAAGGGAAAGAGGGAGGGGGGAAAGTAAAAGAATACATGGCTGGCTGGCATCCTCTAATGAACTAGAAGTAGGAGCAAAACCAGCTAAATAATGTCCAATAATCATTCATCTTCCCTCTACCAGTTCCTCTGGTAAGGAATGTGAATTCAAAGGTAAGGGTTTCCTTTAAAGAAGATGGTGGTTAACATTACTGGGTTTTTTTTTTGGCTACCCAGAATCTAATCACCATTCCTATTTTGGGGGAAGTCCCTGTTATGAGGTATTAGTTGGAGGCTGAGGTCTGTTTTCCACTATGAAAACCAAAGAGGGGGCAGACATTTCTTCTCTCCACTTGAAGCCAGAGCCACATGGCCTTGACTCAGCCAATTTTAAACTCCCATGAATTTTTTTTAACTTTAGGGATTAACAGAATGATGTAGTGACATAAAGCAAACTATCATGTTGACAATGTATCCAGCTGGGGCAGTGAGGAGTGTCCAGTGGTATGGCATCAATGGCTGAGTCCTCCCCTGTCTCTTCTCAAAACGTGATCTTGACTATATTCCCCACTTTCTGGCCTTCTTTGATTCTTCCCAATTTCCTGAACTTGTTTCTTTAGCTTTCCACCTGACTTTGAGGACTTCTGATATTCTGTGTACAATACTGTTTCTGATTAAGTTAGCCCAAGTCAGTTTTGGTGGCTTACAATCTAGAATCATGACTGAAACAAATATTAACCTAGAATCTTCACACAGAATGGAGTGAAGTGGGTAGAGATGACATGCCAGAATATTTAGTAGGCATCTACCATTGTCTAGGTAAGAAGGTTCATCATCCAGGTGACACCAGTTGAATGAGGACAGTGGCAATCAGAATAGAGAGGAGGGGCTGCATGTAGGAGATATGATACTGGATTTGATATGAGGTTGAACAGCCTGCATTATATGTTACCATTTCATTACCAAGGTTGCTTATGCCTGATCTGGCTGGTTAGGTAAACATCTCACCTCTTTTTCCGTAGAACTTGTACTTTCCTTCTGAAGATCTGAGGTGAAGAGGATGCCTTTTTTTAGATGAAAGAGGATTTTAATTTTCAATCAAGGTTGATACATCAGGTCATTTCAACTAATTGAAGTGAAGAAGAATGTAGGGTTGGAGAATGAAAAATGATTGCAAAGTTTAAGGTGAAGTGATTGGTTAAGCAGCAGTATCATTAACTGAAACGGGGACGTTGAAGGAGGAACTCGTAGAGGGAAGGTGAATGATAATTGGACATTATTTAGCTAGGTTTGCTCCTAGTTCTAGTTCATTACTGGATGCCAGCTATCCATGTATTTTTTTCCTTTTTTTCCTCCTCCTCCCTCCCTCCTCCCCTCCTCCTTCCCTCCCTCCTTTCTCTTTATACAGTAGTAATACATTTTCATAGTTTAAAAAAATCAAGCAATCCAAAAGCACATACAATCAAACGTTGCCTGGGTTCTCCTGGACCATTGAGAGCTGTACAAAAGGATCTAAAACTTTACCCCATGCAATGTTTCCACCTCTTTCAATAAGATTTCTCTGGATGCCTGGGGGCTTCTTATTGTCTTACTGTTCTTATTGTCACTTTATTTTCAGGGGTCTTCTTTACACATGGCTATTTTATGTTGTAGTCCCCAGAGGTTACATAAGCCCCGTTTACTGTTGTTGTTGTTGTTTTTTTACAATAACTTGCCCACATAGAACATTTATGCTATGTCAGGTTTCTTTGGATGATGTACATCACCAGTAAGGATCCCTTTGAGCAATGCTACGAGCATCTCAGAATCTAATTTTAGAGATTCTCTCTTCTCTAAAGTATTTCTTAATCACTTCACCACTTATGTTTGGCCACCCTCCTCTGTCTCTCATCTTTCTTGGATTCTTTCTTCTCATTCCTCACCCTCTCTCATCTGTTCTGCCACCTCCTGCCTCCTCTGGAATATTGCTCTCCTGGGTCATGCACAGGGATATTGCCCCATTCTTTGAAACCTTGCTATAAACCAACATCCATTCTCTGGGTTTTGCTATTTATTTCAAGTGCTTATCAGGTTATTTTTCCAAAAATAATTGCTTTCTCTGTAAAACAAATCCTTTTGCTAGCTATTAGTTATTTCTCTTCTTGTCACATACACTACACAGAGATGCTATCTATTCATATCTACATATGACAGAAACTGAGTCCTCATGTATATATATCCATAGAGTATGTGCAATATTTGCATATTTTTGCATATATGTCTTAAAAAATAAATTGGCTCATACCATACATAGTCTATGCTATAAATATCTCATTAAATCAGTATACATATATCTTCTTTTTATTATAAATGTACAACCAATTTTTGACCATTTACATATCAATGGACAATGAAGTTGTTTAGAAGTTTTCATTATAATAAGCAATGCTTTAATGACTATTCCTTTACATATCATTTTGCCTCTGTGTTTCTAATGGTTAGATGACTAGAAATGAAACTACTGTGCTATAAAGAGTCAACATTTTTTAAAATTTTTATTTTAATTTAATTTTTTTGGCTGCATTGGGTCTTCATTGCTGCGTGCAGGCTTTCTCTAGTTGTGGTGAGCGGGGGCTACTCTTCGTTGTGGTGCGCGGGCTTCTCATTGTGGTGGCTTCTCTTGTTGCAGAGCACGAGCTCTAGGCAAGTGGGCTTCAGTAGTTGTGGCTCATGGGCCCAGTAGTTGTGGCTCGTGGGCTCTAGAGCGCAGGCTCAGTAGTTGTGGCTCATGAGCTTAGTTGCTCCGTGGCATGTTCAACCTTCCCGGAGCAGGGATCAAACCCATGTCCCCTGAATTGGCAAGTGCAATCTTAACCACTGTGCCACCAGGGAAGTCCCAAGATTCAACATTTTGATTGATTAACATACTGCCCTTCAAAAAAGATGTTCCAATTTACAGTTCCACCATAACTTTTTTAGAATTTCTACTTCCTGCACCCTTGCTAACATTGAATCATTTTAATTTTTGTCAATATCTTTGCCAAAAATGGTATCTTGCTTTTATTTTAGCTTGTTTTTTCTTCAATATTAGTGCAGCTGACCATCTTTTCAGATATTTGTTTTTTTTTAGTAAGTTACATGTCCACATCTTTCCATTTTAAATTCAAGTTTTGTCTTTAAAAATTAATTTATAAGAATTCTTCCTTATCATATAATGATATAATGTGTTTGAAAATATTTTCTCACAGTATCCTGTATCTTATACCTTTGTTTCGAGTAGTCTTTAATCTTTTCCTTTTTTGAATCTGGGTTTTACATCTTGTTTAGGAAAGCATTCCTTTCTCTAAGATTGAAAGTGTCTTTAATATATTGTATTATTATACTTTAGCTTTTGAATCCAGGTGAAATTTATTTTTGTATATGTTTGACAGAGTAACAGAGTTTTTCTGAGTGTGGCTGACCGTATGTATACCATTTATTGGATGTTCTCATATTCAGTGCTTGTCATAGACTGAATGTTTGTGTCCCCTGCAAAATTCATATGTTGACATCCTAACCACCAAGGTTATGGTAGGTGATTAGGTCATGAGGGGAGAGTCCTTGTAAAAAGAGGCCCAAGAGAGCTCCCTTTCCCCCTTCCCATGTGAGGTTATAGTGAGAAGACCACTGTCTATGACCCAGGAAGCAGACCCTCACCAGACACTGAATCTGCCCACACCTAGGTCTTGAACTTCTAACCTCCAGAACTATGAGAAATAAATTTCTGTTGCTTAAAAGCTACATAATCGATGGTATTCTATTATAGCACCATGAATGGACTAAAACACCCCTGGTTTGAAATGCCTTTTTTATCTTTCTTAAATCTTAATTTTCTTTCATTGATCTGTATTTAATAATTCTGGGCTGATACCATTTGGTCTTATAACTATACCTTGTAGTGACATATTCTAAGGATTTAAAAACTATGATTTTTTCACTCAGTATATTACTTTTACTTAGTTGTTTTAATTTTAATAGCAGTATCACTTAACTTTTTATGTAGGCAAAAAGAAATCAGTATAAAATAAAATAATCTGAATAAAAATTTAATGTTCAATGTGTTTTGGAAATAACCATATAAACTCATGATTTTTTATTAATTAAAAATTATATTTTCTAGCTCTGTTCAGGAAAGGGAGAATAAACTACCCCTAGCAGTGAACCTTTTTAGTACTCTGATATGGGTCTCTAAATATAATTGACCACAGAAAACAAGGTTCCTTAAAGGCTATGGCAGTTTCCAAGTATGAAACAGGTAATGTAAAAAAGTGAGCCAAGGGACTTCCCTGGTGGTGCAGTGGTTAAGAATCTGCCTGCAATGCAGGGGACACAGGTTCAATCCCTGGTCGAGGAAGATCCCACATGCCGCCGAGCAACTAAACCCATGTGCCACAACTACTGAGCCTGTGCGCCACAACTACTGAGCCCGCGTGCCACAACTACTGAGCCTGAGCGCCTAGAGCCCGTGCTCCTCAACGAGAGAAGCCACTGCAATGAGAAGCCTGCACACGACAACGAAGAGTAGCCCCCACTCGCTACAACTAGAGAAAGCCTGTGTGCAGCAACGAAGACCCAACACAGCCAAAAATAAAATAAATGAATAAACAAATTGTAAAAAAAAAAAAAAAAGAAAAGAAAAGTGAGCCAAGGAGAGCTTGTTGTACCAAAAAGCAAAGAGGCTTTCAAGGACTGATGGAGTCTTATCAAAACAGCATAGAAGCCAAGGGCTCCTTGGCTGAAGGTGGGACAATTTTATCACTGAAAGAAAAATGGCTATGATTGATTTGAAACGCATGGATGCAGTCCATAATGATATCATAAAGAAAACAAAATAAGCCTTATTTCTTATCAGCAGAGATGACCATTATACTAACTTTTTAACATATACATTGGTAATTAAAAAGAAAGGATTAAGCATTTATTCTTCCATTTATTCTAACCGGAAATGAATTTCAGAGAACCCAAAGTGTCTCAGTTAAAAACAGATTTTTTTTCTGAAGAATGGCAACTAATCAATGTGGAATAAATAATACAATTAGAAAAATCTTTTTAAAAAATCCATATTGAAATAATTGATTCAGGCAAAGATTATTAGTGTATGCTAAACCATTAAGTGAGAGGTGCTGGGAAACTCAAAATTTCATGGTGACAAATTACAAGCCTAAGGATTTCTTTACGGTTGCAAAAGGAAAGAATCTAACTTGGCAGTGGAGTAATCAGGCTCTCCCCACGCAAACCCAATGATCAACCATACCAACACTAGCAGTGGACAACCAGATGTTTTGTATCTCTAAATACGATGCTAAAAGTAGAACCAGTGTCACCTATTAAACATTTCTACTAAAAAAATTAAACCTGAGTCTAAACAAGGCTTTACATCTAACTTCTATTTTTCAGGACATAGTGGGCATAAAAAAAGAAAATGCTAAACAAGACCATGAAAAAACAGTCAGAAAAATCTCAAACATAGTTCATAACATAGGACAACTTATATAATTTTCCTGTTTTGTTCTTTAAGTCAATGACAAGAAAAGAAAAAGTGTGTCTGTATGTGTGTGTGTGTGTGTGTGTGTGTGTGTGTGCAGTAATATGAGTCCTACTCTATATTAAAAGAGATAAAATATACAACAACCAAATGCCACATGCAGATCCTGCAGGGATCCTTGTTTGAACCTATTAGCAATGAAAATTATCTTTAGGATAATTAAGAATATTTGAATATGAGCTGAGTAATAGAATTATTATTAATTTTGTTAAATATTATACTTTTATTGTGGTTGTATAGAAAAATATTCCTAGTTTTTAGAAATTCATCCTAAACTACTTTGGACCAGAGTGTCATAAAGTCCTTAATTTTTAAATTATATTACAGTAAATAAATATATAAACAAATATGGTTAAATATTGTTATGTCTAAGTGTTAAGCTTATGGCTATTTATTTTATAATGTGCCTATATATATCTACTTTTCTTTGTATTTGAAAAATTTTATAATAAGTTGAATAAGTAAAAATTATGTATATAACATATATCATAAGTTATTTATTTTTAGGAAAAGGTCTTAGGATATTTAAATTAAGGTTTTATTTTATATATGTGTTTATTATATTGTGTCTTGCTATTCAGTAGTACACCTCTCCATTTATTCAGAATCTTAAAGAAATGTTATTCAGTACTTTTATGGTTTCCTTCATGTAAGACTTGAATATTTCCTGTTAGATGCTTTTCTAAGTATCTTAAGTGTATAGTTGCTCTTGTCTAGTTGCAGTTGCTATTGACCAGAAAAGGAATGGCCCATAGGGAAGTTGATCTTATTTTTTGGCCATCTTGCTGGACTCTTATTAGTGGTAATAGATAGTTTTACAATTTTATATTTTCCTTTCTAATAGTCCCTTTTAATTGTAAAAAGTAAAATGCATACAAAGACCTATATAAAACATAAATATACAGGGCAATGGAATATTATTAATCAATCATAAATATAATCACCTCCCAAATTAAAAAAAAACTGAAAATTTCCAGCACTCCCTGCCTTGTGTCCATTCTATTTCACATATTTTGACTGATGTATTAGCCATTCTGAAATTTAATTTTCTAGGTCATAATTATTTTGCAATATATTCTTACTTTTTGAGTTTTATCCAATAAATTCTGAATTCAAAGAATACAAAATGTGGTCATCAGCATAAAATAGACTATTATATCTATAAGATGTTTTATGTAGCCCTTATACAAGCCACAAAGCAAAAAGCTACAGTAGATTCACAAAAGATAAAGAGAAGAGAATCAAAGCATACCACTATGGAAAATCATCAGTTCAAGAAGGAAGGCAGCAAGTGAGGAAGAAAGGAACAAGGAAATTACATAACGGCCAGAAAAGAATAAGATGGCAATAGTAAGTTTTTAACTATGAGTAATTACTCTAAATGTAAATTGATTGAATTCTCCAATCAAAAGACATGAAGTGGATGGATGGGTAAAACAAACAAGACCCAACTATATGCTGCCTGCAAGAGGCTCACTTCAGCTTTAAGGACACACATAGGCTCAATGTGAAGAGATGGAAAAAGATATCCCATACAAGTGGAAACCAAAAGAGAGCAGGGATAGCTATACTTTGTCAGACAAAATAGACTTTAAGCCAAAAATGGTAACAAGAGACAAAGACATCATTATATAAAAATAAAGGGGTTAATACATCAAGAAGATATCACATTCATAAATATATATGCATCCAACATTGGAGCACCTAACAATATGAAGCAAATACTAACAGCACTGAATGGACAAATAAACAACAATACAATAATACTAGGGAACTTCAACATACCACTTTCAACAGCTGGTAGGTTAATCAGACAGAAAATCAACAAGGAAACATTGGACTTGACCCATACTTTAGAGCAAACCTAACAGACATATACAGAATATTCCATCTACCAGCAGTAGAATACACATTCTTCTTAAGTGCACATGGAACATTCTCTAGGATAGATTATGTGATAGGTCACAAACAAGTCTTAGCAAACTTAAGAAGATTGAAGTCATATCTAGCATCTTTTCTGACCACAGTGGTGTCAAACTAAAAATCAATAACAAGAGAAAAGACAAGTACTGTATGATATCACTTACATGTGGAATCAAAAAAAGCCAAACTCATAGAAACAGAGTATAGTGGTGGTTACCAGGGGCTGGGGGGAGTGGGGCAATGGGGAGATGTTGGTCAAATGATTCACACCTAAGATGCATAAATTCGGGGGTTCTAATGTACAATGTGGTGATTATAGTTAATAATACTGTATTGTATACTTGACAGTTGCTAACAGAATAGACCTTAAATATTTACACCATGAAGAAATGATAATTATGTGATGTGATGGAGGTGTTAGCTGATGCTATGGTGGTACTTATTTGCAATATGTGTGTGTAACAAATTAATAAGTTATACATCTTAAACTTTCAAAATGTTATATGTTACTTATAGCTCAAAAAAACCGGAAAAAAAAAACATATGAAGTGAGGACAAAGGTGGAGAATAGAAGGGGAAATTGTCTTCTAAATTTGAACAGTGTCGGCAGTTATTGGGAAAGCAGGATGCCATTTTTTTTTTTTTTTTTTTTTAGATTTACTGATGGAAGAGAAGGATGTTAAAGAAAAATGAAAACAAAGCCGTACTTTCTTACCATATTGCCACACTAAAAAAAAATCTATTAAGTGAAATAACAGAAAAGTGTGTGCAGTCTAAACTGGAGTTACTGACAGGTATTTAAAGTATCTACAACAGGTATGAGACCCCCAAACCCCAGCAGTGTTTTCATAGGAATTAAAGAAAGGGAGTTGCTGTCTCCCTCCATGATTTTTTGGCCTGCATAAAATGATAAGCACATTTAAGACAGATTTGACACTAGATCTTGAAACTGTCCAACCTAATTTTATATCTAAGGACAGAAAAAGTGTCACTTGTAGAAAATCAAATGTTCCTTACAATGCCAGGAAGCTTACTTTTCACCTTCCTGTCCTGAGTTCTGAAGGGTTTGAGGTTGGCATGCGCTACTGGCGGGTAGAAGTGAGACACAGGTGACTGGCTGTACGTGTGTGGAAGGAATCTTTCCCCAGTGATGCTCTTACATGAGCATCCTCCAAGGATGGCTGCTGGCAGGTCCAGCACTAGACGAGTCTCTGTGGTGTAGGGAATACAGGAAGACTCATATGGGTTGGCATTCTTCTGGATTATGAGTTGGGAGAGGTTTCACTTTATAATGTGAATAGATCTCGACATTTATAGCTTCAGTGATACGTTTACAGAAAAAACTTAGGCCTTATTTCTCTACTGGGCTTACTTCAAACTCTCTTACAATCTGTAAAATCACAAATGAATGGTGGAGGATCTAGAAGACTATTCACATCTGTTTTATTTCCTTTCTGTGTTCATGAAATTTTTTAAGGATGTATAATCCTAGCTTAATTTTGGGGGATAATCTGCTTTCCACAGTTAGGGAGATTTTTTTCTTCAATAAGCCAAAGTAACTAAATTTTTGGTATTTCTGCTTCCATAACTAAGTGTAATGTATGTAATACGTATTCTACAGGGATGATATGTGAATCAATTACAAAATGCTTTAGAACTTCCAAAAGCGAGGACATCAGAATTACCACTTCTTCTTGCCCATCTTGTTTTCTCAATGCCAATAAATGTATTTTATCATATTAAAAAAAGATAGCAAATACAAGACACTTTTTCTCTTGCTTCAGCTTATTTATTAGTTTCATCTGTTGGGAATATATTACATTAATCTACACATTTTTTTGTTACAGTTATACGACTTTCTCTGTGTGTGTGTGTGTGTGTGTGTATATATATATATATATATATAATACATGTATATAGAATACAATTAAGTATACATATATAGTACTAATAAGTTAATTTGAAAAATTATTTTTTTCCTAGAACACATATTCAGGTTTTGGTATTAATTAGGTGTACTCATGAAAAGATGCTCGACATGCTAATCATTAGAGAAATGCAAATCAAAACCACAATGAGGTACCACCTCTCACCGGTCAGAACGACCATCATCAAAAAATCTACAAACAATAAATGCTGGAGAGGGTGTGGAGAAAAGGGAACCCTCCTGCACTGTTGGTGGGAATGTAAATTGATACAGCCACTATGGAGAACAGTATGGAGGTATCTTAAAAAACTAAAAATACAACTACAGTATGACCCAGCAATCCCACTGCTGGGCATATACCCCGAGAAAACCATAATGCAGAAAGATACGTGTATCCCAGTGTTCATTGCAGCACTATTTACAATAGCCAGGACATGGAAATAACCTAAAGGTCCATCAACAGAAGAATGGATAAAGAAGATGTGGTACATATCTACAATGGAATATTACTCAGCCATAAAAAGGAATGAAACTGAATCATTTGTAGTGATGTGGATGGACCTAGAGTTTGTCATACAGAGTGAAGAGAAAAACAAATACCATATATTAATACATATATATGGAATCTAGAAAAATGGTACTGATGAACCTAGAGGCAGGGCAGGAATAGAGACACAGACATAGATAATGGATTTGTGGACACAGGCTGGGGAGGGGAGGGTGGGACGAATTGAGAGAGTAGCATTGACATATATACACTACCATGTGTAAAATAGATAGCTAGTGGGAAGCTGCTTTGTGAGAGATGGATATTCAAAAAATTTTCAACTCAGTGTAGAAAGCTGTAAATATACCACTTTGAGTATAATTCTCAGATATTTAGCCTCCCTAAAAGTTATGTTTTACTTTCCTAGGACACAAGTATTTTGAACTTAAAATTTTCTTTTTCATTAGTAATTTCCAAAAATAAATTGCAGTAAACCACTCACTGTTAGAACAAGTTCATCTGGATTAATCAGATTTAAATGGGAGACAGAGCTGAGGGACATCTTGTGAATTGTGAAGAGGCTTTGTAATCAAGATGTAAACACTAAGATCTATAGAACTTCTTAAGAACAGGAGAAATCATTATTTTGATTTCCTCCTTTCCAATTTTCTCATCAAAATGCAAACATATGGTACTTAGTATTTCCTAATTATAATTTATTAATCAAGTATTAAAAAGCAGCTGCATTTTAGAAATTTGCAGGTAGGTATTAGTCAGTCTTGGTTCTACAGTGCTCAAAATAAAAGGGAGAGCAGTTATAGACATGAGGATTAGCTCAGGTTTGCTTCTACATGTCCAGGATATAAAGCCTTCCTGGGGAGGAGGACAAGGAAAAATATTGGCCCATGAAAAGGTAGATAGAGCAAGGTGTTGAATTCACTCTTCATCTACATGGAAAGTGACGGTATACACATAGTATTTGTTTATCTACAGGCACAAAGAGGTTGTTTCATAAAACAGACCTTGTTGAAGATTTTTTTCTGCCAAAATATTCCAAGAGGAAGAGATTGATTGACCTGGGTCTGTGGATGTAGCCCAAATCTCTCTTCCATGAATGGAAAAACTTCTTTAAAATCTAGCTTATTATTTGAAGTATTCATTTGAATGCTGTATTCAACTGTATTATATATCCATGCTTATATCTTAACAAAAAAAGTTTTAAATTATTTGCTTTCTTTGCTTTCAGGTAAAATTGATATTCTAAAAAGATATGCATTTGTCTCAAAAACTCACCCTGTAATATCAATCTATGTGTGGTGTGCATTTTCTAATTTGTTATACTACTACTCTCATTGCCCCAAACAGCAATAACTAACATTTATTGAATGCTTAATATGTACTTGATACTGTTCTAAGCCCATTAAATATATTAATTTATCCCATGCTAGGAGTGATGGATAAGGTGCTTAAATTTTGATTTAGTTGGGGGTATGGAGAATTGTTATTATATAATGGAAATTTGCACAAATAAACAATAATGATGAGATATCTTGATGACTTTGGTAACCATATTTTTAAAATTCTGGCCTTGGTCCTATCCTAAAAAAAGAGGGTTTGTACTGTTTAAAGCAATTCAAATTGCTCTATACCAGCAACAATTCTGGAGTAGATATAGGTACAAATTAAATCTTATCTGGCAATTTTGATTTAAGATTTCGTGTTAATTTTATATCTTCTCATCTTTACTAAACATTTAATTTCTGTTACTTATATATAAAATATCTGATTAGGTATAAATTTAGTAACTAAATATTGACACTTGGTGAATTTTTGCCTCTGAATTGCTTTCTTATGGTGCTATTTTATCTTTATTTTTTTAAAATCTGGGGTCAAATGGATGGGATAGGAAATGTTGGAGATAAGTTAAACTTCATGTAATTGAAATGTTATTCAATTACTGAGGTCTGCCATCACAAGAAGTGTACAACTAATGAAACCAAACGATTTAACATGAATTTTACATATGTGGCAAAAACTTTGCTACATAAAAGCACTAACTTGCTTGATTACTGTTGGTTTAGTCCAGGTTGAACACAGCTCTTTTTTCAGGGTCAATGGCTATATATGCCCTGCTGGTAGTAAAGTGGCTTTCTTGCTAACTGAACTTTTAAAAAGCATACTCAAGAGATACTAAATGAGGGTGTAGTTTGATTAAGGACTTGTATGGGTAACTATTTTTTAAGACTGATTTGAATACAGAAGAAATCCGAGTTGAGATTTTAGATTATAGCAGAGAAAGTAATAGTTTGTAACCTAAATGAATACTTTCATCCCTTTACAGTCATTAAAATGCATCTTACACTTTAATTTTGGCTTAAATATGTAAAAGCAAGTATTTTTTTATGCCTCTGATATCTGAACACCTCCTTAGAAGGCCCTAAAAATTTAATACTAGTATTCATGGCAAAGTCTGTACTGAAGTAGAGTCCAATGTAAGTTTTTGATATGGCCATGCCAAATTTCAGTATATATTTCCTTGATTTTAATGGGTGTCTTATAATGATAAATTTTGAAGGGACTCAGAGCATGGAGATGTTAAATAAGGATTTGGCATTGAAGGTTTAGTAGTAGAATGTGGCACAAAGTACATAATCAACAAATTTACCAAGTTCTAGGCACTGTTTGAGGCACTAGAGTTTCTTCAGTTAACAAACAGGCTCAATTTCCTGACCTCTTGCAGCATGAATTATGGTGGGGAGAGATAGATGATAAACCAAAAAGCATAACACATTGTATGTCGAATAATATAAGTGTGATGGAGAAAATGAACCAGGAAAGAGGATATGAGGCTTTTGGGTGGTAGAGTTTGAAATTTTAAAGTGTGTTTAGAAATGGCCTCTGAGAATTTGCCATTTCAGCAAAAACCTGAAGCAGATGAGTGATCCTTGCAAACATCTGTAGGAAGAGCATTTCAGGCGTGAAGAACAGCAAGTGAGAACGTCCCGAGGTGAGAACTTGTCAGCATGTTCCAGGAATAGCCAGGCAACCCTGTGGCAGGAGTGGGATGAGTAGAGATTTTTATAATAAATGGGGATTTTTATGTAGAGATTTTAGGCTTTGAGGGAACATTGTTTTTACTTTGAGTGAAATAGGTCATTGGAGGGTTTTGAGCAGAAGAATAATATAACCTGACTTATATTTTAATAGAATCCCTCTGACTTCTATGTTGAAAACTACTCTGGCTTCTGTGTTCTCTTCTCCCTTCTCTGGGAGAGGGGTTCAGATAGAGCAGGTAAGAGATAACGATGTCACAGACTATCATGAAGAGAAGGTTTGGGGATGTATTTTGAAGAGAGTACTGGAAAGATTCGCTCATGGATTGGATGTGAGATGTGAGAGAAAGAGTCAACCATGAGTTGAGTGGCTTAAGTCAGTAAGTGGTTGAAGCTGCCATTTATCAGGATGGGAAGATTGTCGGAAAAGATTTGGGGAAGGGTACAATATGTGAGCAAGCTTTGATGGGCCTATAGGAATTCTCCAGGAGAGAGCAAGGGTGTGGAAGTAAAGACGTACTAGGCAAAGGGATCATTGTGTGCAGTGTCACTGAACCTTGGAAATATTTTAATTGCTTGGGAAGTGGTGAGATATTCAGTGTGGTGTAAGCAGTGTACATTAGGGGCTGGCAGACTATAGCTCACAGGCCAAATCCAGCACACTGCCTTCTCTTTTTTATGTCCCATGAGCTGTAGAAATGGTTGAGAAAAAATTAAAAGAACAATATATTTTGTGGCATGTGAAAATTAGACGAAATTCACATTTCAGTGTCCGCAAGTAAAGTTTGATTGGAATTCAACCATACTCATTCATTATCTATTGCCTGTGGCTGTTTTTGCACTAAAATGGCATATTAAATTGTTGTGACAGAGACTAAATGGCCTGCAAAGGTGAAAATACTTACCCTCTTGCCCTTTATAGAAAAAGTTTGCTGGAGTCAAAATGGAGCATTATTTGGGGGCAGATCGTGAAGTACCTCGTGTGCCTTGCTAAGGAGCTGGGCCTTGATTGTAGGCAACAGAAAGACATCAAGGATGGCTATCTTCCTAAAATATTACAAATAATACAGGAAAAATCCTAGCCTAACCTTATTCCCAGATGGAGGAACAAACATGGAGACAGCAATGATTTGCCCAGAGGTTCCCAGCACTTCAGTGCAAAGACTAGGCAAGGACTGTAGTGTGTCAGTGCCCAGAATCATAGTTTTACTCCTGTTCCTCATCATCTACTGTGGAGCTTCTGCATACAGGAAAGTTCCTCCAAAGATCTCATCGAATGTGTATGTCTGCTATAGAATGTCAGGAGATAATTACTAGAGTTTAATGTTTTATCCTAACTTACCTACATGTTTATTTCATAATCAATAAAATTTGAGAAAAGAACCTTCATAAACTTTGAATGTAATTATAATGAAAATTGAGCCATTATTTTAATAAAGTTTGATCCAGAGCAAAGCTGAATTAGGCTAAAATTCGGCACTTCTTCCTCCTCTTATTGGAATATTCTCATTTGACTCATTATCCCTTCATCCCATCCTATTTCCCTTAAGCTATGAAAAGGCAAGTGTTAGCAACAGGCCTGTAACCGGGTCCCTCATTATTGTCATGGATTCCTAAAATTAATGATTGGAGGCATATCACTAATTCTAGCTACTGTTGAATGGAGGAGTTTTTATGGATTTACAGCTTATTCCAGGGAGTTGAACCAAGAAGAAGCATTAGGAATGATTCTGTTATTACCAGTCCTATGGTTGAACAGTATATCTGAGCTGGAAAACCCAACCACAGGGAAAATGATGGGGGTGTAAACAGGTAACAAATGGAAATGGGAATGTCTTAGCAAACAGAGGTGGGACACATCCCAGGGAAGAATGCAATAAGAGCAAGAGAGTAATACTCTAAGCTATCTCAGGTCTAAGGCTGACAAATGGTGGATGCTGGGAGAAACTTCTTGATCTCTTTTTTCTGAAGAAGGGGAATTGGACTCTACTTGAATCATTTGAGAAACAAAGTGATGCAGCATCCTCTCATGAATGAACTTACTGCAGCTAACTACGGCTCTCTTTCAGGTCGTTATTTACAGGCTGTATTTACCATTCTGGTTATTTCTCAGTTGACCTGAGAGAAATGCTGTTGCTGAATCCTGCTGGATAGAGATGCCAAACGGCATCAGCATTCTGTGTGGGCGTAAGTCATGATGATGCATTGCTGCAGCAGCTGCCTGGATATGATGGAAAGCAGATTGCTGCCTTCTGCCAAGTATTTTAGAGCTTGATTTGTCCCTTTGAATATATCAAATGTAAACGTGCATGGAACACATTTAAAGAAAGCTGAAATGGAACCCAGTGATCCAATATTACCAGTAAGTCTCTTTTGGAGGTACACAGAGGATGGTCATGGGAAGCATTATGGTGCACTCAGATGGAGTTGTGTTTGAGGGTAGAATATATCCAATTGACAGCCTCATGTGACACACAGTATTTTTCATTGTAGCCTATATTTCCAGATTGCACAAATCCCATACATGTTAAATGGCAGCAACATATGTGGTAGCTTGATAAGCAATGACCTTGTCACGCCAGATGTTCTTTGGAGACGGCTTTGGGTATTGAGTCAGTTTGAAATGTTTCTGGATGATCATCAATGGTAATAAGAGAGACTTGTTAACCCAAACAGTGACACTAGAGGGAGCTCTCTTTCAAAAATCACCATAGAGAAGCTAGTAAAGCTATACATAAATGAATGAAGTGAATAGCTATTCAACTGGAGCACTCTAATCATCAACAACACTAGGAGAGGGTGTGTATCCTCCCCAAGGAAGGACTATTGGATATTCTAGTCACTCCTGAATATGAAGTTTTTAAAGGCCAGTGGCCAAGAGTGTTCCAAAGGCTAGGTTGGGTGGATACACTTATGGGAACAATATGATAAGCCTAAATTATGCCACTGGACAGTGAAGTTTTTATCATTGTCGTCTAATGACCCAAGTGTCATGGCTAGAAAATAAATGTCTTCCCTTTGTAACCGATTTGGGTGCACAGACGATGAACCCACTGTGCTGTACCTATGGGAGGTAGAGGAGTGGCATTAGAAAATGATGCACGGGGACCTAACCTGTGTCTGTAACCCTGTCCATTGGTGTCTGGGATATGGTTATATTAAACACCAGTGGAATCTAGAATGTCCCAAACAATACCTTCTAAGTCACCGTTCCAGTCATTGGGAATGTGTGGTACATGTGAAAATTTCATTTGTGTTGGAAGGAATGCAGAATGACACCATAATTTTGACTAATTTCATGGTGTGTTAAGTGTTACTTTAATCTTTCTGCCAAAGCTGTGTAGTGTAACACGTGGCTTGTTAATCAACGAAATTACACAATAATTAGAAAATATTTTGGGAGGTTGATTTGAAGCTCACAAATAATATATGCATGGAAACTAATTGGCCAGAAATAGGAGTGAATTTGGCCTTATTTTAGAAATAATTGCATACACTATTAAACACCTCCATCAAAACATATAAATGGTTCAGATAACTATAGGGGTGAAAGAGAAAAGAGTAACCAAACTTGTAAGAGAATATCAAAAGATACATGAAGGGATGTGGCCATAATTGAGTCCATTGGGTAGGCTCAATTTTGGTAGTTGTCAGGATGTTGTTGGACTTATTCTTCTGTATAAAATATTATAAGACAAATAATGAAAAGAAACGCAAGAAATAAGTGTCAAGGCGGTATTGACTAATGTCAGAATGTGGATTGGAAAGGAAAATGCTAGACACAGACCTGCAAGTCATTTTCTCCGTTTGCTACGGGATGCCCCTGGAAAGAAAAATATACCAAAACCCCTTGTAAAAATCTAAAAGATAGAAATGGCAAACACAGCAATGGTATTTTCTAGCAAGAGTATTTTTATACATGGAGTATTTATAGTATATGTATCTAATCTGTCTAGGACTGCTTGTGTTAAACCTGTGAGAATTTAAGGGTCCTGGCTAACTGGAAAATATCACATAAGCTATGTTAACATCTGTGTACAAAGTGGAGATATTTCATGACAGAAACACCTCTCTTTTATTAAAGTAATGCTTCTGCATACAACACTTAAAACTCATGCAGGCTCTAAACTCACAGCAGGCACTAATGCAGCATTAAACAACCTGGGGAGTGGCATTGGCTATCCCAGACTTCTCCATCCTTCCCTTTTCTCATGATTTCCTGTCTCCTTGAAATTATTTGTACAGCTTAATTCTAGGTAATATCTCTGATCCTTTGAATCTGATTTGACAATTCACGCCTTTTGATCATTTCAAGCTATAGCCCTCAATGCCCAAGACTGACCACTCTAACCCTTTAAATTGGCTTCCTAGGTTTTTCCACATCCAAGCCTTTCCTCTCTAAAGCCATATCAAAACTTGCCTGCTCCTTGATCCAGGTCTTCTAGATCTTGCTCTCAATTCATAAATTAATCATTAATAATTAATATATACTTATCATTATTATTATTATTATCTTTCTTAGTGTTCTCTGGTTAAAGAAATGGATCTGGGGTCACATGTCCTAACACAGAAGTATGGTGACAGGATACGTTATTTTATGGTTTTCTAATTTATTTATTTATTTATTTACATCTTTATTGGAGTATAATTGCTTTACAATGTTGTGTTAGTTTCTGCTTTATAACAAAGTGAATCAGCTATACATATACATATATCCCCATATTCTCTCCCTCTTGCGTCTCCCTCCCACCCTCCCTATCCCACCCCTCTAGGGGGTCACAAAGCACCAAGCTGATCTCCCTGTGCTATGCAGCTGCTTCCCACTAGCTATCTGTTTTATATTTGGTAGTGTATATATTTCAATGCCACTCTCTCACTTGGTCCCAGCTTACCCTTCCCCCTCCCCATGTCCTCAAGTCCATTCTCTACATCTGCATCTTTATTCCTGTCCTGCCCCTAGGTTCATCAGAACCTTTTTTTTTTTTTTAGATTCCATATATATGTGTTAGCATGCAGTATTTGTTTTTCTCTTTCTGACTTACTTCACTCTGTATGACAGACTCTAGGTCCATCCACCTCACTACAAATAACTCCATTTCGTTTCTTTTTATGGCTGGGTAATATTCCATTGTACATATGAGCCACATCTTCTTTATCCATTCATCTGTCAATGGACACTTAGGTTGCTTCCATGTCCTGGCTATTGTGCATAGAGCTGCAATGAACATTGTGGTACATGACCCTTTTTGAATTATGGTTTTCTCAGGGTATGTGCCCAGTAGTGGGATTGCTGGGTCACATGGTAGTTCTATTTTTAGTTTTTCGAGGAACCTCCATACTGCTCTCCATAGTGACTGTATCAATTTACATTCCCACCAGTAGTGCAAGAGGGTTCCCTTTTCTCCACACCCTCTCCAGCATTTATTGTTTGTATTTTTGATGATCGCCATTCTGAGCAGTGTGAGGTGATACCTCATTGTAGTTTTGATTTGCATTTCTCTAATGATCAGTGATGTTGAGCATCCTTTCATGTGTTTGTTGGCAATCCATATATCTTCTTTGGAGAAATGTCTATTTAGGTCTTCTGCCCATTTTTGGGTTAGGTTTTTTGTTTTTTTGATATTGAGCTGCATGAGCTGTTTCTATATTTTGGAGAGTAATCCTTTGTCCGTTGCTTCATTTGCAAATATTTTCTCCCATTCTGAGGGTTTATTTTGTCTTATTTATGTCTTTTTGTCTTATTTATGTTTTCTTTTGCTGTGCAAAAGCTTTTAAGTTTCATTAGGTCCCATTTGTTTAATTTTGTTTTTATCTCCATTTCCCTACGAGGTGGGTCAAAAAAGGATCTTTCTGTGATTTATGTCATAGAGTGTTCTGCCTATGTTTTCCTCTAAGAGTTTTATAGTGTCTGGCCTTACATTTAGGTCTTTAATCCATTTTGAGTTTATTTTTGTGTATGGTGTTAGGGAGTGTTCTAATTTCATTCTTTTACATGTAGCTGTCCAGTTTTCCCAGCACTACTTATTAAAGAGGCTGTCTTTTCTCCATCATATATTCTTGCCTCTTGTATCAAAAATAAGGTGACCATATGTGTGTGAGATTATCTCTGGGATTTCTATGCTGTTCCATTGATCTATATTTCTGTTTTTTTGCCAGTAGCATACTGTCTTGAATACTGTAGGTTTATAGTATAGTCTGAAGTCAGGGAGCCTGATTCCTCCAGCTCCGTTTTTCTTTCTCAAGATTGCTTTGGCTATTCGGGGTCTTTTATGTTTCCATACAAACTGTGAAAGTTTTTGTTCTAGTTCTGTGAAAAAAGCCATTGGTAGTTTGATAGGGATTGCATTGATTCTGTAGATTGCTTTGGGTAGTATAGTCATTTTCGCAATATTGATTTGTCCAACCCAAGAACATGATATATCTCTTCATTTGTTTGTACCATCTTTAATTTCTTCCATCAGTGTCTTATAGTTTTCTGCATACAGGTCTTTTGTCTCCTTAGGTAGGTTTATTCCTAGGTATTTTATTGTTTTTGTTGCAATGGTAAATTGGATTGTTTCCTTAATTTCTCTTTCTGATCTCTCTTTGTTAGTGTATAGGAATGCAAGAGATTTCTGTGCATTAATTTTGTATCCTGCTGCTTTACCAAATTCACTAATTAGCTCTAGTACTTTCCTGGTAGCATCTTTAGGATTCTGTATGTATAGTATCATGTCATCTGCAAACAGTGACAGTTTTACTTCTTTTCCAATTTGGATTCCTTTTATTTCTTTTTCTTCTTTGATTGCTGTGGCTAAAACTTCCAAAACTATGTTGAATACTAGTGGTGAGAGTGGGCAACCTTGTCTTGTTCCTAATCTTAGAGGAAATGCTTTCAGTTTTTCACCCTTGAGAATGATGTTGGCTGTGGGTTTGTCATATATGGCCTTTATTATGTTTAGGTAGGTTCCCTCTATGCCCACTTTCTGGAGAGTTTTTATCATAAATTGGTGTTGAATTTTGTTGAAAGCTTTTTCTGCATCAACTGAGATTATCATACGGTTTTTATTCTTCAGTTTGTTAATATGGTGTATCACATTTATTGATTTGCATATATTGAAGAATTCTTGCATTCCTGGGATAAATCCCACTTGATCATGGTGTATGATCCTTTTAATGTGCTGTTGGATTCTGTTTACTAGTATTTTGTTCAGGATGCTTGCATCTATGTTCATCAGTGATATTGGCCTGTAGTTTTCTTTTTTCGTGACATCTTTGTCTGGTTTTGGTATCAGGGTGATGGTGGCCTCATAGAATGAGATTGGAAGTGTTCCTCCCTCTACTATACTTTGGAAGAGGTTGAGAAGGGTAGGTGTTAGCTCTTCTCTAAATGTTTGATAGAATTCACCTATGAAGCCATCTGGTCCCGGGTTTTTGTTTGTTGGAAGATTTTTAATCACAAGTTCAATTACAGTGCTTGTGATTGGTCAGTTCATATTTTCTATTTCTTCCTGGTTCAGTCGGAAGGTTGTGCTTTTCTAAGAATTTGTCCATTTCTTCCAGGTTGTCCATTTTATTGGCATAGAGTTGCTTGTAGTAATCTCTCATGATCCTTTGTATTTCTGCAGTGTCAGTTGTTACTTCTTTTTCATTTCTAATTCTGTTGATATGAGTCTTCTCCCCCTTTTTCTTGATGAGTCTGACCAATGGTTTATCAATTTTGTTTATCTTCTCAAAGAACCAGCTTTTAGCTTTATTGATCTTTGCTATTGTTTTTTTTGTTTGTTTCTATTTCATTTGTCTCTGCTCAGATCTTTATTATGTCTTTCCTTCTGCTAAGTTTGGGTTTTGTTTGTTCTTCTTTCTCTAGTTCCTTTATGTGTAAGGTTAGATTATTTATTTGAGATTTTTCTTGTTTCTTGAGGTAAGATTGTATTGCTATAAACTTCCCTGTTAGAACTGCTTTTGTTGCATCCCATAGGTTTTGGGTTGTCGTGTTTTCATTGTCATTTGTTTCTAGGTATTTTTGTTTTCCTCTTTGATTTCTTCAGTGGTCTCTTGGTTATTTAGTAGTGTATAGTTTAGCCTCCATGTGTTGTTTTTTTTAAGTTGTTTTTTTTCTGTAATTGATATGTAGTCTCATAGCATTGTGGTTGGAAAAGATACTTGAAACAATTTCAATTTTCATAAATTTACCAAGGCTTGATTTGTGACTCAAGATACGATCTATTCTGGAGAATGTTCCATGAGCACTTGAGAAGAAAGTGTTTTCTGTTGTTTTTGGATGGAATGTTCTATAAATATCAATTAAGTCCATCTTGTTTAATGTATCATTTAAAGCTTGTGTTTCTTTATTTATTTTCTTTTGGATGATCTGTCCATTGGTGAAAGTGGGGTGTTAAGGTCCCCTACTATGATTGTGTTACTGTTGATTTCCCCTTTTATGGCTGTTAGCATTTGCCTTATGTATTGTGGTGCTCCTATGTTGTGTGCATAAATATTTACAGTTGTTATATCTTCTTCTTGGATTGATCCCTTGATCATTATGTGGGGTCCTTCCTTGTCTCTTGTAATAGTCTTTATTTTAAAGTCTATTTTGTGTGATATGAGAATTGCTACTCTAGCTTTCTTTTGATTTCCATTTGCATGGAATATCTTTTTCCATTCCCTCACTTTCAGTTTGTATGTGTCCCTAAGTCTGAAATGGGCCTCTTGTACAGAGCATATATACGGGTCTTGTTTTTGTATCCATTCAGCCAGTCTATGTCTTTTGGTTAGAGCATTTAATCCATTTACATTTAAGGTAATTATCAATATGTATGTTCCTATTACCATTTTCTTAATTGTTTTGGGTTTATTTTTGTAGGTCTTTTCCTTCTCTTGTCTTTCCTGCCTAGAGAAGTATGTTTAGCGTGTTGTAAAGCTGGTTTGGTGGTGCTGAATTCTCTTAGCTTTTGCTTGTCTGTAAAGCTTTTAATTTCTCCATCGAATCTGAATGAGATCCTTGCTGGGTAGAGTAATCTTGGTTGTAGGTTCTTCCCTTCCACCACTTTAAATATGTCCTGCCACTCCCTTCTGGCTTGCAGAATTTCTGCTGAAAGATCAGCTGTTAACCTTATGGGGATTCCCTTGTATGTTATTTGTTGCCTTTCCCTTGCTGCTTTTAATATTTTTTCTTTGCATTTAATTTTTGATAGTTTGATTAATATGTGTCATAGTGTGTTTCTCCTTGGATTGATCTTGTATGGGATTCTCTGCACTTCCTGGACTTGACTATTTCCTTTCCCATATTAAGGAAGTTTTCCACTATAATCTCTTCAGATATTTTCTCAGACCCTTTCTTTTCTCTTCTTCTGGTTCCCCTATAATTCAAATGTTGATGCATTTAATGTTGTCCCAGAGGTCTCTGAGACTGTCCTCAATTCTTTTCATTCTTTTTTCTTTATTCTGCTCTGTGTCAGTTATTTCCACTATATTATCTTCCAGGTCACTTATCCATTCTTCTGCCTCAGTTATTCTGCTATTTATTCCTTCTAGAGAATTTTTTATTTCATTTATTGTGTTGTTCGTCATTGTTTGTTTGCTCTGTAGTTCTTCTAGGTCCTTGTAAACGTTTCTTGTATTTTCTCCATTCTATTTCCAAGAGTTTGCATCACGTTTACTATCATTACTCTGAATTCTTTTTCAGGTAGACTGCTTATTTCCTCTTCATTTGTTTGGTCTCATGGGTTTTTAGCTTGCTCCTTCATCTGCTGCATATTTCTCTGTATTTTCATTTTGCTTAACTTACTGTGTTTGGGGTCTCTTTTTCCCAGGCTGCAGGTTTGTAGTTCCCATTAGTTTTGGTGTCTGTCCCCAGTGCTTGAGGTTGGTTCAGTGGCTTGTGTAGGCTTCCTGGTGGAGGGAGCTGGTGCCTCTGTTCTGGTGGGTGGGGCTCTATCTTGTCCTTCTGGTGGGCAGGGCCACATCCGATGGTGTTTTGGAGTGTCTGTGAAGTTAGTATGACTTTAGGCAGCCTCTCTGCTAACGGGTGGGGTTGTGTTCCTGTCTTGCTAGCTGTTTGGCATGGGGCATCCAGCACTGGAGCTTGCTGGCCATTGGGTGGAGCTGGGTCTTAGTGTTGAGATGGAGATCTCTGGGAGAGCTCTCGCCGATTGATATTACATGGGGCCGGGAGGTCTCTGGTGGTCCAACGTCCTGGACTTGGCTCTCCCACCTTGGAGGCTCAGACCTGACACCCGGCCAGAGCACCAAGACTCTTTCACCCACACGGCTCAGAAGAAAAGGAAGAAAAACAAGGAAGAGAAAAAAATAAATAAAAGAGAGCAACCAAACCAGTTAACAATCCACCAATGATAATAAGCACTAAAAACTAAGATAAATATAAAAATCAGAAACAAATCAGCTGCAGACAGCAAACCCCAAATCTACAATTGCTCCCAAAGTCCACCACCTCAATTTTTGGTGATTTGTTGTCTATTCAGGTATTCCACAGGTGCAGGGTACCTCAAATTGATTGTGGGGATTTAATCAGGTGCTCCTGGGGCTGCATGGAGAAATTTCCCTTTCTCTTCTTTGTTCTCACAACTCCTGAGGTCCAGCTTTGGTTTTGGCCCCACCTCTGTGTTTAGGTTGCCCTCAGGTGTCTGTTCCCCATTGAGACAGGAGGTGGTTAAAGCAGAGGCTGATTAGGGCTCTCTTGCTCTCTCAGGCTGGGGAGAGGGAAGGGTACGGTAGTCATAATTGGAATGCAGGGTGGGCCTGCGGTGGCAGAGGCCAGCATGACAGCGCAACAACCTGTGGCACACCATGTGTGTTCTCCTGGGGAACTTGTCCCTGGAGTTTGGGACCCTGGCAGTGGTGTGTTGCACAGGCTCCCTTGGGGGCTGTGGGTAGTGACCTGTGCTTGCACACAAGACTGTTGGTGGCAGTGGCAGCAGCATTAGCATTTCATCCCCATCTCTGGGGTCTGAGGTGATAGCCGCAGCTTGCGCCTGTCTCTGGAGTCACTTAGGCGGTGCTCTGCCTTCTGTGGGCACATGGGGAAGGAATCCCCTCTCCTCGTGCTCCCCAAAATAATGGTCTCTTGCCTATTAGGCAGATCCAGACATTTTCCCTGACTCTCTCCCTGCTAATTGTGGCACGCTAGCCCCCTTCAGGCTGTGTTCACGCAGCCAACCCCAGTCCTCTCCCTGGGATCTGACCTCCGAAGCCTGAGCCTCAGCTCCCAGCCCCCACCCGCCCTGGTGGGTGAGCAGACAAGCCTCTCAAGCTGGTGAGTGCTGGTTGGTAGTGATCCTCTGTGCGGGAATCTCTCCACTTTGCCCTCTGCACCTCTGTTGCTGCGCTCTCCTCCGTGGCTCCGAAGCTTCCCCTTCTCTACCAGTGAAGGGGCTTCCTAGTGTGTGGGAGCTTTTCCTCCTTCACAGCTCCCTCCCAGAGGTGCAGGTCCCATCCCTATTCTTTTGTCACTGTTTTTTCTTTTACCCTACCCAGGTACATGGAGATTTTCTTGCCTTTTGGGAAGTCTGAGGTCTTCTGCCTGTGTTCAGTAGGTGTTCTGTAGGAGTTGTTCCACATGTAGATGTATTTTTGATGTATTTGTGCAGAGGAAGGTGATCTCCACGTCTTACTCTACCATCTTGAAGGTCCCTCTCTTTTTTTTTTTAAATTAATTTTTACTGGAGTATAGTTGACTTACAATGTTGTGTTAGTTTCTGCTGTACAGCAAAGTGAATCAGTTAACAGCAAAGTGAATCAGTTAACAGCAAAGTGAATCAGTTATACATATGCATATATTCACTCTTTTTTAGATTCTATTCCCATATAGGTCATTACAGAATATTGAGTTGAGTTCCCTGTGCCATACATTAGGTCCTTATTAGTTATCTATTTCATATATAGTAGTGTGTATATGTCAATACCAATGTCTCAATTTATCCAATTCAAAAGGAGGTGACGTCTTTTACCTTTTGAACCATCCATGTGACTTTTTCTTACTGCCTTTCTTGACATATTCAGCCTTGAAATAAATTTTTTGTAAACATGTCTTATTTCTAGAATTAGGACAGAAATGTATGTCACTATTTTCTAAATCTCCCACAGTGTTTGGCAGAATGTATTTTCTCTAAAGGCAGTTCATGAATATCTGACAAATTAAATTGAGTGGACAGATAAGCCTTTTTGTTTTCCTCACAACAGGGGATATTGTGATGATAACATTATTAGCATAAATAAAGAAATTCTACTCTAGTTTATTTTCTAATATCCCGCCCTTAGAAAAAAGAGATGAAACATCTTTCATTTTTTATGTTTTCTTTATTGTGAGGAAAAAAACAAAGATTTATTTTTTTTTTGGTGGGGGTGGGAAGCACTTTCAAGGAATTTTATTCAATTTATCCAGCAGATTTCAGAAAATTCCTGAATTTGCCAGCAATCAAATATATGGGAGAAATGAAAAATCAGAGAATTAGGGAAATTAGGAAGCCTATTATGTATTACTGATCTGAGTTATCAGTATCTGAGGTTTAATGAACAGTCACTGAAAAGGAAAAAATAGAGAAAATTGGCATTTAGAGAAACTTGTAATTTGTTTGTTCCTAAGAAATGTTCACATTGAGGTCCAATTAAGATCAAAATAGTTTTTATTGGTAGTTCATTAAACCCAACAGATGGCCAGTGATTTCTACTGAGGGAATTATAGTTTACAAATGATGATTTTGAGAAGTATTTAGATACTTGAATGCTTTGAGGGCACGTTCTCTTAAGGACACCTCCTACCATTCCCCATCCATTGATGTGCAGAGAGCCTGATCTGTCACCCAGAGGAGCAAGGGCTGTGGGAAGTTCAGAGGCTGGACCTTTGCACGTTAGGGTCTTCACATAAGGCACTCAGAGAAAACAGTCAGTCTTTAGTATTTTCTTGCTTCAGTCACTTTTCTCCTGCAATTAGGCCAAGGTCAGGGATCTTTTGATATTTTATCTATGTGTAAGCGGATAGCCAAGTGAGGGAAAAAAAGATGACAATTCTCTTCAGAGGGTTGTCTTTAACTGTCTCATCTGAAACTGTTAATAAAACTCTACAAGTCTAAAATCAACTTTGCTAAGAAAATGACATGATATGGCCTTATGCACTTAAAATAAAAAATTTCTTTGTTTTTCTAAGAACTTAATAGTATTCTTATGAAGTAGATACATATAAAATATTGCACATCTTCATTAAACAGAGACATTGGTGTGGGCTGTAGTTTAAATGGGTCACCTTCTCACTATCTGTTTTACTGGCCACAGAGGAAGTTGTCAGTATGTTTGTGTTTTGTCTATGTGGATACAATAGCAATACTATTTATTAAATTTTGCTTTCTTGACTTACAGAAAAAACATCCAATATGAAGACTTTCTTTGTCAACATATCTCAGATAAAAACATTTTCCTTTCTTTAGAAAATAATTTTCTGTTAGGATTATTTCTAGGAGGCTTATCAAAGTTTAGTGTGATATGCTAGTCTTTATTCCGGAAGTTGGTATTTAAGTGCTATAGTGTAATACTCAAAAAGTCTTAAAATTTAGTCTCAGATCAGTGGTGTGATAAAAAATCTATAACCAATAAATAATTTCATAGAAACTCAAAAATTTCCTTGCATTTCTCAAATACCCTGAAAAGCAATAACTTTTGCTCATGCTAGAAATAACTCAAAAAAATTTTTCTCAATAATTAACTTTTGTTCCTTCATATAAATTTTAATGCTGTCCAGTTGATAAAACTCTCCATGTAAGATTGCTTCAGGAATTGGCTCATACTTAAAGGAAGGAAGGAAAGATCATTTTCCAGTCATGTCCCAGAACTTGATAGCTGAGGGACACCAAGAACTTGACTAGTTTCCTCATCTCCAATCTTACTAATTCACTATTTTCTTAAAAACAAGTTGATGAAACAAACAAGCAAACAACAAACAGACAAAAACAGGCTTGCTTACTGCTTCTAGCTCAGAAACTTTCAATGACCCTATTTCATGTTCTGTTAGAACCAAATTTCTCTGCATGGCTTTTGTCTCTTTTTACATTCTGGCTACGTTGCTAGCTCTCAAATTCACTTCCTCCAGCCTGGTCTCTTTATGGTTTCATGAACATGGCATATATATTCATTCTTACACATCATTAATAATGGTGTTTCTTTGTCCGGAAATTCCACCTCCTCACCTACTTATTCCCACCTAGTCCAAGGAGAATGCAGGCACTACCAGCTTTTTGAAATCTTCCCTGACAACCTCAGCAGTTTTTGAATCGATTCTCCTAGTACATTTACATTGTATTACGTAAAATGCTTTATATAATTAGTGCAACATTTCATTTATCTGTTAGTGTTGCAAATGATTGCTTTCACAAGAGTGAGTTTTCTGGAATATGAAAGCACTGAAATGTCTTCATTTTTATATAATTTTGTATGAAATATTTCTGTCAAGTACTACAAGCATCTCTGCCTAATTAAATAAAGAATACAGAGCATACTTAAAACTACTGATGGTTCAGGATCATTACTGTGAACGTCAATTATTATATTATGCTATAATATAGTAAATACCAAGGCATTTGCTCTATGTAAACATTCTTCTGAGTTCATATTTTCTTTAGTTTCTTTCCTTGATCATAGACTTTCAGGTGTCATCTCCTCTGTAACCCATGTTCCCACCCTTATAATAAGACTGCATTTTCCATCTGTCTATTCTACCCCTTTTAGATGGACTGGACCTTCCTTGTTGGTGACAAGTGCACTGCAGAGCAATAAAGGCAGCACGCCATCTTAATTTCTAGGGGCTTGTGCTAATTTATTTGAGCCTACACCACATCAGGAGAATGATTTCTAACTCTTCCCAGTCCTGGGGAGTCCTTTTACACCATTGTGACAACCAGATAGATTGGGCAAGTGGATATAGGAGTATTGAGTTGATTGACATCAACATATGTATCTTTGAGGTCTTTGCCTGATCTCCAACTGAATCTGGACTTGCTATAAATGTACTATTGGTTTTTTTTTCTTCTTTTAAAAAAAAAAATTATTTATTTATTTTTGGCTGTGTTGGGTCTTTGTTGCTGTGCACAGGCTTTCTCTAGTTACGGCGAGCGGGGGCTACTCTTCGTTGTGGTGTGCAGGCTTCTCATTGCGGTGGCTTCTCTTGTTGTGGAGCACAGGCTCTAGGCGGGTGGGCTTCTGTAGTCATGGCTCGTGGGCTCTAGAGCGCAGGCTCAGTAGTTGTGGCTCGCGGGCTCTAGAGTGAAGGCTCAGTAGTTGTGTGGTGCATGGGCTTAGTTGCTCCGCAGCATGTGGGATCTTCCCGGACCAGGGCTCGAACCCATGTCCCCTGCATTGGCAGGTGCATTCTTAACCACTGCGCCACCAGGGAAGCTCTGTACTATTGTTTTATAGTATTTCATGTCTTCCTTTCCTCAATGTGATAAAATTAGAAAAATGTCTTTTGTACATTTACCATAAAATAGGTACGTTTTAGATGATGAAAAATAATAATTATTTATGTTTATATCTGCTTTATAGTATAGAAGATTTCTCATACATTACCAGTTTAAACCTCATAAACATACTGCATTGTAATTTATGACACATTGATTTTACAGATGAATAAAGGGAAGTTTAGAGAGAGAAAGAGGTTATGCTGTTGGTACATGGGTTTCAAACTCAAGTCTTCTGACCCCTATTCCAGTGTATCCTCAAGTACTACTTTACCCTCTGAGCAAGGCATTGCACTAGCCTTCAAGAAGCTTCTTGCTTACTCAGGATGAGTAAAATGAACACAGAATAACTACATAATTAGGATGTGATAAGTGCTCTGCAGAGGTGTGGCAGTGCAGTGGAAATTTGAAGGTGTGGTGTGGTGTGTAATTGTGTGTCTGAGTGCTTGCTCAAAGCAAAACATATAAGAAAGTCATTGATATTTATAAGGAAGAAACATCCTAAGAAATAGGCTTTGGTATGTGTAGTGTTTGGAAAATAGATACTGAATGGAATATGATGGCAGACAGAGGCATAGGTAGGAGAAACACAGACTTGTACAGTTTGATACAAAGTACACATAGGAGATTTGTACAGGATTAGTGGAGATTTATGGTATATATCAAGGAGAGCTGTGATTACCATGCTGAGGATTATGTCCTTAAAACTGTTTCTTGTTTATGGGGGTCTTGGTTTAATGGTGAGAGATGGAATTAGATATCATGTTGTAATGAATTCATTTTTTTCCTTGGTTGAAGAAATGGTGAGATCGACATGTAAGCTTCTTGACTAAGAGGCTGATATTAATTAATTTACTCTTGATTATGATGTTCCAGACAGCATTTGTTTGTATGCTGGTGCATAGGAAATTTGGAGATTTCTACTTGTTTGTGTCATCCAATACTCTTGTTTCCACTCCAGATACAGATTCTTTAGTAGTCACTGGAGAAGAGATCAGTAGTGCTATAAAGACCCCTCACTGGGATTTTAATTAAAGGTAGTGTATTTTTGCACCAAGAAGAAGGTCATTAGAAATTATTAATGACACAATTTAAACTCCATAGGAAGAATTTTATATTTTTCGATAACTTGTCTTTAATATGGGTGCAATTTACATCATTTTCACTTTCATTTTACCTAAAGCTTTGGTAATGCTCTTTTGTTTTTCTAAACAATGATTGTATTGACCAACTGCTTACTTTAAAAATGTGTCTTTTTAAGACAAATCATTAAGATCAGTTACTTGACTAACTGCTTGGTTGATCTGTTAACTCAGGTAAAATGAACTCCTCAGTCCCTTGTAGAAAAAAAATCTGCAATATCTAAAATATAAATAAGCCCTCTTTTTCTTCCTCTCCATTTTAGTGGGCACACTAAATGTGCAAAGGTTTTTGCCTTTGCCTTATCTTCCCACATGACTTTAAGGATTAAGTAATTCCTAGCAAAGAAACAAAAGCAAAGCCATCCTACTCCTCAAAGAATTCAAGTGAAACCTGGTAATAAGATGAAGTATAAGCCCAGGACACAGGAAGAACCAAACTGGGACTGCAAAAAACAGCCCACATGATGGTGAACATTTTTGTGCTGTATTGAATTCAAGCTAGAAAGATACTCTGAAAATATTTTGATGCAGTTTTTTTTTTTTTAAAGAAAAATGTCAGGTACTGAAGCTTTTACAATTTTATTCATGCATTGAATAAAAAATTTTTATATATGTGGCTGTGGGCTGTTTTGAACTAAGAAACATAAAATCTGAAACATTTTATTTGAAGGAGCACTTTTATAATCAAGTTTCCAAATTAGAATAAACCTTTTGAAGCTCAAATAATCCTTCAACTATCATTGGGTTTAGTTCTATTGGTACCTGATATTTTTAGGCTTTAGTGGATAATATAAAAGTAACTTGATTTTCTCTATAAGTCAGTTTAAATTTTGAGCCATGGCTTTCAGTTTTTCTAAGAGCTAAAATCAGAAAATACATCATACTCCTGTATAGTGCCATCTATTCCTATTTAAGAAGATTTACAGAAAAACTATGGTATCTTATTATTATGGCCAGAAGCACCACATTTGCATTATTTGCAAACAAAAAGTTATATCCATATCCTGATGTAAATTCATTGTATGATTCTATTAATTTGTTACTTCCAAAATATAGTTTTCTGTAAAAGTGAAAAATTTTTACCTAAATTTTTGTGTCTTTTGTATATAATCACTAAAATATATATTTGTGTTTAAACACTGTCTCTCTAGTTCCTTGCAAGTGTCAGACAATGACATTTCTCAGTTTTGTATTCCATCTATTCACTGATGATCTCAAATTTGTATCTCCAAACTGAGTTACTCTCCTGAGCTCCATAGTCACATATACAGCATCTTATCTGAGATCCCCATTTGGAGATCTAATAGGTATTTGAAACTTAATGTGTCTAAATAGAAGTATAGATGCTCTAGTCTCTCACCTCAATCCCAAATCTAATTTCTTCCAAGCCATTATATCTCCGATTATGCAAACTGCTCAATAAAAAGAAAGAAGAAAATCAAGAAGTCATTCTTGGCTCTTTTCTTTCTTTCATATTTGCAACCAGTGTTTCAATAAGCTATATACCCACCTCCCTTCTAAAATAACTATATTCAAAATCTGACCTCTTCTCTTTATTTTCCTTGACACAGCCAGTCCAAATAACCATAATTCTTGCCCTCATTTCTACAATAGTTGGTTCTCCTGTAACCATTCTGCTGAAAACCTTCCAAAGACTTTACATTGTACATGAAAAAAGCCAGTGCCAGAGAATCCTAGCACTCACCAATATCCTAGTTTCTTTTTTTTTAAATAAAGAACCGAAATTTATTTCTCACAGTCCTTTTTTTTTTTAATTTGAAGTATAGTTGATTTACAATCTTGTGTTAGTTTCAAGTGTACAGCAAAGTGATTCAGTGCCATATATATATATATAAATATATTTATTCTTTTTCAGATTCTTTTCCCTTATACGTTATTACAAAATATGGCATATAGGTCCCTGTGCTATACAGTAGGTCCTTGTTGGTTGTCTGTTTTATTAATCAATATATATAGTAGTGTGTATATGTTAATCCCAAACTCCCAATTTATCCCCCCCCCCCATGTTTCCCCTTTGGTAAGAGGATGCCATGTGGGATCCTCTACTCTCTCTCCCTGCTGGGTGGCAGAGTTGGAGACCATGTGTTAAGGGTGGTATTCCCGCAAGATGAAAGGAGGATGGGTTCTTCATTGTCTCCATGGAGCAAACCACCCACCCTAGCCAACTCTTATTGGAATGTAAGGTGTGTAAGAAATAAAGCTTTACTTTGGTAAGTCTCAATTTTAGTCCCCATGTCATTCCGCTCCTGTCCATCTCTTCAACCTCATTTTTTTTAATACTCTCTCCTTTCTCACTAGGCCCCAGTTACTCTGGATTTCTTTCTGTCCTATGAATTCACACAGATGAGAACCTTAGCACTTGCTATCCTTCTGCTTGGATTGATCTTTCCTTCGAATCAAAACATGACTACTTCCTTCTCTTCAAACAGATTATCAACTCAAACGCCATTTCTTCAAAGAGGTCTTCTCTGACCACCCAATCCAAAACAGCCTCCCTTACTGGTCACTTTCTGTAACGTTACACTAACGCATCTTCTTCTCGGCAATTATGAGTACCAGAAATTATCATATTGTGTTTACTTTTTGCTCCTCAATTTCTAAAATGTCAGCTCAATAAGAGGAAGGATTCTTTTTTTAAGTTGAAATGTACAATATTATGTTAGTTCTAGGTGTACTACACAGTGATTTGACATTTGCATATATTATGAAATGATAACCATGAGAAATCTAGTAACCATTAGTCCCCTTGCAAAGTTATGATATTATTGACCATAAACATTCCTTATGCTATATGTTACATCCCCCTGGCTTATTTATTTTGTAACTGGGTTTTGTACCTTTTAATCACCTTCACCTATTTTGCTGCCCCCTTCTTCGTAACCATCCATTTGTTCTTTGTATCTATGAGTCTGTTTTCAGTTTGCTTTGCTTGTTTGATTTGTTTTTTAGATTCTCCATTTGAATTCACATGGTATTTGTCTTTCTCTGACTTATTTCATTCTCTGTCTGACTTATTTCACTTCGCATAATACCCTCTAGATCCATCCATGCTGTTGCAAATGGCAAGTTTCATTTTTTATGGCTGAATAATATTCCATTGTGTGTACACATATATACACACTTTGTATATATACATACATCTTCCTTATCCATTCAATAAGCAACACTTAGGTTGGTTCCATATCTTGGCAATTATAAATAATGCTGCTATGAACATTGGCATGCATGTCTTTTCAAATTAGTGTTTTTGTTTTCTTTGGGTAGATGCCCAGAAGTGGAATTGCTAGATCAGATGATAGTTCTATTTTTAACTTTTTGAGGAACCTCCATACTGTTTTCCATAGTGACTGAACCAATTTATAATCCCAGTAAACGTGTACAAGGGTTCCCTTTACTCCACATATTTGCCAACACTAGGTACTTATTGTCTTTTTGATTATAGCCATTCTGACAGGTGTGAGGTGATATCTCATTGTGGTTTTGATGTGCATTTCCCTAATGATTAGTGATGTTGAGCATCTTTTCATGTCTCTGTTGGCCATCTGTATGTCTTTATTGGAAAAATGTCTATTCAGGCTCTTTGCCTATTTTAAAATTGGGCTGTTCGTTTTTTGATGTTGAGTTTTATGAGTTCTTTATATATTTTGGATATTAATCCCTTATTGGGTATATTGTTTGCAAATACAGTCTCCCATATTTAGTAGCCTGCTTTTTTGTTTTGTTGATGGTTTCTTTCACTGTGCGAAAGCTTTCTGGTTTGATGTAGTCCCATTAAAAATTTTTTGCTTTTGTTTCATTTGCATTAGGAGACAGATCCAAAAAAATATTGTTAAGACCAATGTCAGAGAGCATACTGCCTATGTTTTCTTCTAGGAATTTTATGATTTTAGGTCTTACATTTAAGTCTTTAATCTATGTTGAATTTATTTTTGTATATGGTGTTAGAAAGCAGTCCAGTTGCATTCTTGTGCATCTAGCTGTCCAGTTTTCCCAACACCATATATTGAAGAAGCTGTTTTTTCCTTATTGTATATTCTTGCCTCCTTTGTTGTAGATTAATTGACCATATGCATGTGGGTTTATTTCTGGCCTCTCTATTCTGTTCCATTGATCTATGTGTCTGTTTTTATGCCAGTATCATACTGTTTTGATTATTGTAGCTTTGTGGTATAGTTTAAAATCAGGTAGCATGATACCTGAGAGAAGGGATTCTAAATGTTCATCGTTGTAGTCTAAAATATTGCATGTCATGTAGTATGCGCTCAATAAATATTTTTAACTGATTGACTACTATACAAATGTAAGTTATTTGACAATAGGAATTGAATCCTGTAGCTTAAATGTATATAAAGCATAAATCTCATATAAACCATAATATTTCATTTAATTGCATATAAATAAGGTAATAATAGAAAGGCATAGGATTTGGAGGCAGAAATACCCAATTCAAGTTTTGAACCTATTGTGTGATCCTAAGAAATTCTTTCTCAGGCTCTATTTCCGCTATTTACACAATGGAAATACTATAGTATATACCTCATTCTGATGGCAATTTCGTGATATATAAAGTTTGTTAATAAACAGTATAAACTGTTTAGAGTTTTTACAGTGTAAGAGTTAAGGCCACAAAGCTGTTTTTAAACATATATAAAATATTTTGTGTGCTGGGTAGACACCTTGTGTGTATAAATACTTTGTGGGTAGACGATGTTGGTAAGTGATATGTATTTTAATTAGAAATATTATCCCATATTATTAAAATACAAGGTTCTCTGAGGTGTGTAAGAGTCTGTCTCAGTCATCACAGTTTTTTGGGACTTCAGAATAAAGAAATTGCTTTCCATTCAATATGTATTTCTATAGTTCAATTTTTTCTTTAACATGCTGCTATTCCTGTCTGGTGAGGGTGAATTAAGTGTCAATAAATGGGTGAAAACTTGAATTTTTTTCTGGTAGACATTAAAGTTTCTCTTCAGTGGTCTATTTAGCATCGTTCTTAGGGACCCGTACTCAGCTGTCCTTTATTGGCCTCAAATCTTCCCAGATTCACCAAAGCTGGAAAGAGTAGCATCATGGGATCAAATATTTATTGTTCATAAACAAAATTTACAATCAAGCTTTTATCTGTGTGTACTTTTCCCAGAAAACAACATATATTGTAGCAAATAGAACACGTAATGCTTATTGAATTCCTATGAGAAACGTTCTTTGGGAAACTAGGCTTGGTTGCTGTTAAATATTGCTATTGGAAAGAAGGGAGACTTGTCCCCTGAAATTGCCTCAATGAGGAAGTGGGTTGTGATTGGCTATTATCATTGTTCCTAGTTCTGCTCCAGAGTATGTAATAAAGTGATCAGAATATTCCTGCCTTTCAAGTCCCCTGTTTGACCCTCAAATGAAGTTGTAGGTTGTAGGCAGTTCTCTCTGTATCTGCTTTGTAAGACCAAGGGGCCATGCCAGCTCAGAACTTTCCCTCTTCAGCAGAGGGCTGAAATGCAATGTGAAGTATATTGTAATTGAATCTTTTAAAAGCATTGCCTTAGGGGAAGGAATAAAGGGAAGAGTAGAATATTCTTTTGACTGGTTTCTGTCTCCAGATGTGCTGAAACATCCATCTTATTGCTTATTAAAATGACAATCAGATAGTCCTAGTCCTGAGAAGAGATCATTTCTGATTTTGACAAGGCTCCCAAACAAAGTTGTTTTTAAATGCCGTTATGCACGTTTTCACAAAGCAAGAGTTAACATCTTTGTCCTGCTTGGTAACACTGGCAAAAAATTTTTTCTTGATTTTGTTAATGAAGTTGACAAATCAAGGAACATTTGAATAGAGACCTAGGAGGGCACTTCTATTAATGTTTTATGATACTTATTTAAAAGAACATAAAGGAACCTGAGAGATTTTGTGTCAGGATGGAATTGAAATGCATTATTGCATATCAGTGAGAATATACAGGAGGTTTTTTCATAAATTGGATTCCAGCTAACCTAATACCCTGCTATAATAGGGCTTTTACCTTATGGATGTGTATTATTAGCAAACTTTATGGTGCTGAGTGTATTGCATTTATAAGTCTAGTGGGGCCTGATCCAGCTTTTAAAAATTGTGCTTAATTAAACACCAGTGCCTCATCGAGCATGCTTACTCTGGAGGTAGGAAGAGAATGTGGTCCTAGGAGCCAGTACTGTGGATATATTGTGGGTTAGGTATGAGTGTTTATGCTTCATTTTAAGCAAAAAAACCCTGCCATGGCTAACTTGATCTTTTTCTTTCATACTTGACAGTTCTTGCTGCATTAAAAAATTAACTTTTATCAGGAAAAAACAAAAACAAAATTCAAAGTGGTCTCATATCCCAGCTGCTAGGATAAATCCCATAGACATTTTGGAAAATGTTTGTAAATGCACATGGTCAGAAAATTTACGTCGTGTAGTGTGTTCTAGGGAACATCAAGACAGACTTAAATGTGTCTTGAGGTAATCAGGAGAAATTTTTCTTGATATCTGCCATGACTTTTGACAATTGTCTAGCCAACTCATTTTTGTTTATTTATTATTATTCTTAACCTTTTGCTTAAAAGGAAATTGGTTATTATAGCTACTAGTGCTTGATTTATTTTCTAGTCTTTTCTTAATAAAGTGTCTAGCAAAATAAGAATAACTATTTATGCCAACAGCTATGAAATAAAGAAGAGCTTTACAAAAATTTATTTTATACCATGGTTTTATTTATTTTATTATTTCAAAGTGGGCATAAAATCTTTCCTTCAAAATTGGATGGTCTTTGAATTGATCCATTATCCACACCTAACTTCAATGGGGAATCTTGTTCTGGATGATTGTGTAGTTATAATGTGGTTCTTCATCCCAGGAAGGTTTTCTTTGTTTTTATTTTTATTATTATTATTTGTGCTTGTATTTGTTCTTATTTAATTATTAGAAAAAGGGCAGCAACTATCATTGTGACTTTTTCTTTTCAAATGTTTCCACTAAATCCAGAGATTTAATCCAGAGTATTAAGCAATTTCTCCTTAAGCCAAAATGAGTTTCAGGGTCACTTTTATCTGTAAAAATGGTGATATTATGAAAAGTGTCATTTTGGATTTTCTCTCTACTTGGGAAAAACTGCTTTCATGGAAAGCATTTGCATTTCAATCACTTGGAGGGTTGGCCTGTGAGAACCACCTTTTGTTCATAGCGAATTTTTGTGGGTTCTTTGATTGGCTGTTATCTAGACAGGCATATCCACTTGGCTGGCCTCTATCTCTTCCCTCATCTGGCCTTTCATGAGGCCTCGTTGACCTGAATGGGCTCTGTTCTCTGTCTTTTATTTCACACATGCTCCCATGACTCCCTCTGTCAGTTGGTCTTGATGGTGGGTGTTTATTTTGTTCTTGGCAGAATTCCCCATGTGCAGTTGTGGTGCAGTGCTCATATCTTCCAATGACAATGCTGAATCTCCTCCTGAATCTATTCAGATCCCCTTCAGCCAGCTTTCACTTCAGGCTAACAAAACTTTTATTCAGCGGCAACTGGGTCATTTTATAGCAGGAACTGCTTTTTAAAAAAATTTAGCTCTGAAAGTCAACTCTAGTGTTGAAATAAAATAAGATAAAGACTCAACTAATTAAATTTCCATATTTTCTGATATCTTTGGCATGCATAAAGTTTAGTATTAGGCCTAGTCTTTGATGAAATAAAATGAAGCTAGAAAATAACTCTTCTTCTGGGGATAATATTTCTTCTAAATATCAGATATCTGCTTTTGTTCCCCCCAGTTTTACTGAGGTATAATTGACAAATAGAAACTGTATATATTAAAGGATTGCAACTTGATGTTTTGATATAGGTATATGTTGCGAAATGATCACCACAGTCAAGCTATTAACATATCCATCAACTCAACATGGTATTTTCTCTCCTTCCTGCCTTCATTCCTTTCTTCCTTTCTTTTTCTTTCTTTCTTTCTTTTTTTTTTTTGGTGGTGACAACAAAGAGCTACCCTCTTAGCAGATTTCAAGTACCCAATACAGTACTGTTAGCTATAGTCCCCATCTCCAGAACTTAATCATTTTGCATTATTGAAACTTTGTGCCCTTTGACTGACATTTCCTTATTTCCCCTTCCCCCACCCCTGGCAACCTCCATTCTACTCTCTGCTTTTATGAGTTTGACTGTTTTAGATTCCACATATAAGTGAGATCATTTGTCTTTTTGTGTCTTGTTTATTTCACTTAACTTACGGTATTCCATGTTCATCTATGTAATCACAAATGGCAGGATTTCCTTCTTTCCCATGGCTACATAATATTCCATTGTACGCATGTATATGTATATCATATTTTTTATGTGTTAACCTGTTGATGGACATTTAGGTTGTTTCCATATCTTGGCTTTTGTGGATAATGCTGCAAGGAACATGGGTGTGCAGATATCTCTTTGAAATACTGATTTTGTTTCCTTTGGACGTACACCCAGAAGTGAGATTGCTAGATCATAGTTCTACTTTTAATATTTGAGGAATCTCCATACTGTTTTCCATAATGGCTGTGCCAATTTACCTTCTCACCAATAGTGCACAAGGGTTCCCTTTTCTCCAAATTCTTGCTAATATTTATTATCTTTTTTTTGATAATAGCCATTCTAACAGATGTGAGGTAATATTGCATTGTGGTTTTGAGTTGCATTTCCCTAATTATTAGTGATGTTCAGCACATTTTCATATACCTGTTGGCCATTTGTATGTCTTCTTGGGAGAGTTGTCTATTCAGGTCTTTTGCCCATTTAAAAAAAAAAAAAATTATTTATTTATTTATTTATTTTTGGCTCTGTTGGGTCTTCATTGCTGCGCACAGGCTTTCTCTAGTTGCAGCGAGCGGGTGCTATTCTTCATTGCAGTGCGCAGGCTTCTCATTGCAGTGGCTTCTCTTGTTGCAGAGCATGGGCTCTAGGGTGCATGGGCTTCAGTAGCTGTGGTGCATGGGCTTAGTTGCTCTGCAGCATGTGGGATCTACCCAGACCAGGGCTCGAACCCGTGTCTCCTGCATTGGCAGGTGGATTCTTCAGCCCTTTTGCCCATTTTAAAATTAAGTTATTTGTTTTGTTTTGTTTTTACTATTGAATTTGCTGTGCAGAAGCTTTTTAGTTTGATGTAATCTCATGTAACTATTTTTTTTTCTTTTGTTGGTTGTATTTTTGGTGTCATATCCAAAAAACTGTTGTCAAGACAAATGTCAAGAAGCTTTTTTTCTATATTTTCTTCTAGGAGTTTTACCAGTTTATGCCTTATGCTTATGTCTTTAATTCATTTTAGTTGATTTTTGAATATGGTATGAGATAAGGGTCCAATTTCATTCTTCTGTGTATGGATATCCAGTTTTTCCGAAACCATTCACTGAAGAGACTATCCTTTCCCCATTTTGCTTTCTTGGCCAGTTGACCTTAATGGTGTAGATTTATCTCTGAGCTCTCTGTTTTGTTCTATTTATCTATATGTCTGTCTTTATGCCAGTTCCATATTGTTTTGATTTCTGTAGCTTTGTAATGTATTTTAAAATCAGGAAATGTAATACTCCAGCTTTTTCGCTCTTGTTAAAGATTGCTTTGACTGTAGGGAGTCTTTTGTGTTTTCATATGAATTTTAGGATTGTTTTTTCTATTTCTAAAAAGGATGTAATTGAGATTTTAATAAATTTTTCATTGAATCTGTAGATCATTTTCAGTAGTTTAGACTTTTTAACAATACTAATTCTTTCAATCCATAAACAAAGGTTGCCTTTCTGTATATCTGTGTCTCTTTAATTTCTTTCATGTATGTCTTATAATTTTTAGTGTGCAAGTCTTTCACCTCTTTGGATGAATTATTTCCCAAGTTTTTTGTTCTTTTTGTTGCTCTTGTATATGGTATAAAAATGATGTTTTCTTTTATAGTTTGTTGTTAGTGTATAGATATACCACTGATTTTTGAATGTTATTATTATATCCTGCAACTTTACTGAATTAGTTTGTTAGTTATAACAGTTTTTGTTGTTGTTGTTGAGTCTTAAGGGTTTTCTACATACGTAATCATGTCATCTGCCAAGAGAGATAATTTTACCTCTTACTCTCTGACTTGTATGCCTTTTATTTATTTTTTCTTATCTAAATGCTCTCACTAGGATTTCCAACACTATATTGAATAGAAGTGGTGAGAGTGGGCATCCTTGCCTTGTACCAGATCATAGAGGAAAACTTTCAGCTTTCCTCATTAATTATGATGTTAGCTGTGGACTTTTCATATATGGCCTTTATCATGTTCCTTCTATACCCATTTTGTTGAGGGTTTTTTTTTTTTTATCATGAATGGATGTAAAATGCTATTCCTTCATCTATCGAGATGATCATGGGGTTTTACTCTTTTATTTTGTCACTGTGGTGTATCACATTAATTGATTTGGATATGTTGAACTGTCCTTTCACCCCAGGGTTAAATCTGACTCAGTTAGCCTCCATAATCCTTTTAAAGTGCTATTGATTAGATTTCTGTTTTTGAGTATTATTTTCTAAAATTTTTAAATTTAAAAATTTTTAATTTTTATTATTTTTTGGCTGTGCCAGCATGCAGCATATGGGATCTTAGTTCCCCAACCAGGGATCAAACCTGCACCCCCTGCAGTGGAAGAGTGAAGTCTTAACCACTGGACTGCCAGGGAAGTCCCTTTAAACATTATTTTTAATTCTGAACTGAGATCTCTTTGTATATGTATCTATGTAACTATTTACTCACCATCTGTCACAATTCAACATGGCACTGGCTTCAATCTCATTCCAAACAGTTTACTGAAACTCCAAAAAGATGCTTTAAAAGATGCTTTAAGGATGCTTTAAAGTCTCTTCTATAAAGTGATTTAGTTTTACTTGAATTTGAGTAATGATCATGTCACTTAGTGGATAATTGACCTTGGGTAAGCCACTTAACTTCTCCATTTCCTTATCCATAAAGTGGGAACAATGATCCTTATCAAGTGCTTTCAAAAGTACCAAATGAAATAACATATGTGAAAGTGTTTTATAAATAGGAGTGCTGTATAATGTTAATTATTATTATTATTTTAGAGCAGATTATAGGATTTACAGCTTTATGTTTTTAAATATCTCCTAAAAATTGCTTGCACGGTTGCAATAGGAAAAGCATTTACCTGTGTAAATTATTCAGTTCTTTTAAGCTCTTCTATTGTTTTAGACTTTATTCAGGAAGAAATGATTAGCTGTTGAGAGATTTTAAATCATTTTAAATGATTAGCTGTTGAGAGAGTAATGTATTTAGACCTATGCTTTTGAAAGATCACTCAGGCTGCAGTGTGAGAATAGAATGGGTGGTAGTGGGAGTGGCAGCAGAAGTGAGGAGACCACGTGGGAAGCTGTTAGAGTGAACACACAAGGGGATAATGGCATTTTGAATTTAGCAGTGAAGACCAATGGAAGTGCCAGCTTTGCAAAATTTTGAGGAGGTAGAACTAAGCAGATGAGGAAGAAGAAGGTTATAAACAACATACAGGTTTTTGGCTTGATCAGCTAGAGGGAATTTTGCAGCTTTTTCCTGGGATGGGAGATCTAGGAGGGTTTTAGTTGGCAGGATTTTGCTGCTTTTCATGGGGATAGGAAATACAGAAAGAGGAACACATTTGTGGGATCGGTTATTGGTTCATTTTTGTACCAGTGGAGCTCGAGATATTTAAATGGATAAATGTCTTTGCAATTGCATAACTTTTCTGGAACTCAGGAGGACACTGAACTAGTGTGGAAATTGCAGTCATGAGCATGAATGCAGTTATTTAGGGAGAGAATTTGTAGACTAAAAGAGTAGAGGTTAGAGAGTATGAACATTTAAGCAATGAATAGAAAAGGTCCATTTTCTGCATATCCCATCTGAGAAAAAGTAGCCAAGACCATGAGGAAACTGTGGCACCGCCTACATCAAGGAAAGATAGAGTTTCACATAAAAGGGAGCACACAACAGTGTTACGTGCTGCGGAGACGTCAAATAAGACCTGCACGTGACTATTGGATTTACCAAAATAGAGGTCATTGGTCATAATAGTCAGAGCTATTTTAGTGAACTGATGGTAGACACCTGACATGGGTTGGGAAGTAAATAGGAGGTGAGGAAGTGGAAACAAAATAAGTGGACAACTCAGAGAACTGTGTAGCATGTACTTATCTGTTGAATAAATGAAGATAAATGAGAGACAAGGCAGCTGTGGAGGGAGACATAGTCTTTTTTTTTTTTAATAGATCTTTATTGGAGTATAATTACTTCATAATGCTCTGTTAGTTTCTGTTGTACACCAAAGTGAATCAGCCATATACATACATATATCCCCATATCCCCCCCCTCTTGAGCCTCCCTCCCATCCTCCCTATCCCATCCCTCTAGGTCATCACAAAGCACCGAGCTGATCTCCCTGTGCTATGCTGCTGCTTCCCACCAGCTAACTATTTGACATTCATTAGTTTATATATGTCGATGCTGCTCTCATTTCGCCCCAGCTTCCCCCTCCCACCCCATGTCCTCAAGTCCATTCTCTATGTCTACATCTTTATTCCTGCCCTGAAACTAGGTTCATCAGTACCATGCTTAACATCACTAATTATTAGAGAAATACAAGTCAAAACTGCAATGAGGTATTACCTCATGCTGGTCAGAATGGCCATTATCAAAAAATCTAGAAACAGTAAATGCTGGGAAGGGTGTGGTGAAAAGGGAACACTCCTGCACTGTTGGTGGGAATGTAAATTGATACAACCACTATGGAAAACAGTATGGAGGTTCCTTAAAAAAGTAAAAATAGAACTACCATATGACCCAGCAATCTCACTACTGGGCATATACTCTGAGAAAACCATAATTCATAAAAAGACATGTACCACAGTATTTTTTAATATAACAGAAATATAAGCATGTTTAAGTTTTCTTTGGGTGAATGACAGAACAAGAGAAAATATTATTAAGGAAAAAGAGAGAGAGAATAAACAGAAAGAGGCCCCCAAGGAGGAAGCTGTGGATGGATCCAGAGCATGGAGGGAAGCATTAGTCCAAGAAGTTCCTCTTCACTGTGAGAGGAAGAAAAGAAAAAGAGTAAGCATGGTTCCAAAGAACTGAGGTGCAAAGAACTGAGTTTCCTTCCACTGGCTTCTATTTTTCTCTGTAGAGGAGGAAGGAATGATGAGGGCATTGGTAGCACTTGAGGGTAATGAAGAGGTTTGAAATACATGCTTTGAAGAGTTAATGAGAAAGCTTTTAGATGAAGGAAACATCAGAAAACTTGGCAAGCAGCAGTATCCCTTTGTTAACACTGGAGATCTAAAATATGTTGTGATACCAATGTACCTACTTGTGCAGTTTTTTTTAACTGAAGTGTAGTTGATTTACAGTATTTTATATTAGTTTCAGATGTACACATAGTGATTCAAGAATTTTAAAGGTTATACTGCATTTATAGTTATTACAAAATGTTGGCTATATTCCCTGGGCTGTACAATATATCCTTATAGCTTATTTATTTTATACAAAGTAGTTGTACCTCTTAATCCCCTGCCCATATCTTGCCCCTCCCCACTTCCTTCTCCCCACTGGTAACCACTGGTTTGTTCTCTATATTTGTGGGTCTGTTTCTTTTTTGTTATATTCACTAGTTTGTTTTATTTTTTAGATTCCACACATAAGAAATAACATCCAGTATTTGTCTTTCTCTGACTTATTTCACTAAGGATAATACTCTCCAGATCCATCCACATTGTTGCAAATGGCAAAATTTCATTCTTTTTTATAGCTGAGTAGTATTCCATTGTATATGCATACCATACCTTCTTTATCCATTTCTCTCTTAAGGAACCCAACACAAGATATGGATTGCTTCCATATCTTGGTGATTGTAAAAAATGCTGCTATGAACATGGGGATATATACTCAAGAGTGGAATTGTTGGATCATATGGTAGTTCTATTTTTAATGTTTTGAGGAACCTCCATAATGTTTTCCACAGTGGCTGTACCAATTAACATTCCCACCAACAGTGTGCAAGGTTTTCCTTTCTTCCACATCTTTGCCAACATTCATTGTTTGTGATCTTTTCGATGATAGTCATTCTAACAGATGTGAGATGATATGGTTTTCTCTCTCTCTTCTTCTGGGACCCCTATAATGCAAATATTAGTGCACTTGATGTTGTCTCAAAGGTCTCTTAACCCATCCTCATTTCTTTTTATTCTTTTTTTCTGTTCATCTTCAGTGATTTCCACTACTTTTTCTTCTAGCTCACTGATCCATTCCTTTATATCATTTAGTCTATTGTTGATTCCTTCTAGGGTATTTTTTCATTTCAGTTATTGTATTCTTCATCTCTGTTTGGTTCTCCTTTATATTTTCTAAATCCTTGTTGAAAACCTTTAACTTCTAGCTCTGTTCCTTCATTCTTCTCCTGAGTTATTCGATCATTTTTATGATCATTACATTAAACTCTTTCTCAGGTATATTGCCTATCTCCACTTCACTTTATTCTTCTTGTTAATTCATTTTGAACACATTCTTCTGTTGCCTCATTTTGCCTAATTTGCTGTTTTTATTTCTATGCATCTGGTAGGTTGGTTACATTTCCTGACATTGAAGAAGTGGCCTTTTGTATGAGACATCCTGTGCATCCCAGCAGCACACTCCCCCTTGGTCACCAAAGCTGTATGCTTTAGGCATGCCCCTTATGTAAGCTGTGTGGGTCCTTCTGTTGTGGTGGCCTGACTATTATGGGTGGTCTGGTAGGCATGGTTGGCCCCTGGCCTGGTTGATTGCCAGGCCCTGCCTTGTGTGAAGGCTGTGAGCTGCTAGTTGGCAGGGTGGGTTCATGAGGTGGAACCCTGGGGCTAGTGGTTGGTGAAGTTGGGGTCCAGGAGATCCCGGGGTTGGTGTCTGCCCATTGGTGGCTGAGACCAGGTAGTGGGGCTAATGCCAGCCCACTAGCGGGCAGAGCCAAGTCCTGGGGTCTGGCTGCATGGCCTAGGGATCCCAGAGCTTGTGTCTGACCACTGGTTTGTGGGGCCAGTTCCTGAAACAGGTGGCTGCAGGGCCTGGGGCGTCTTAAAGCTTGTGTTGGCCTGTTGGTGGGCACGTCCAGGGCCCAGCCAGTCCCATGGCTGGTGCTGGCTGGCTGGTGGTTGGGCTGGCAGGCTGCAGGGCTGTGTTTGTCCTGGACCTGTTCTCTGTGGGTGGGTGATTCTGGTTCTGAGGCTAGAGCAGGGTTGCTGTGGGTGGGGCCTACCCACTGGTGGGCAGAGCTGGATTCCAGGGTTTCTGGCTGTAGGACCCTCAGGGTCCTGGGTCTAGTGCCTGCACCTAGTGTGTGGGGCCGGTCCTGGGCCCTCTGTTGGGCAGGGCCATGTCCAGAGGTAGCAGTGGGCTCAGGTGGTCTCAAGGTAGCCTGTCTGCTGGTGGGTGGGGCTGTTTCCCCACACAGTTAGTTGTTTGGCCTGAGACTTCCAGTAATGGTGCCTATGGGCTGGTGGGTGGAGGTGGGGCTGGGTCCTGAGGCTACTAACCTAGAGGGAGGATTCCAGAATGGTGCTTGCCAGCACCAGTGTCCACGTGGTAGAATGAAGCTCCCAAGATGGCTGCCACCAGTGTCTCTGTCCCCAGGGTGAGCTCCAGTTGCTTCCTGCATCTCTGGAACATTCTCCAAGATCAGCAGATAGGTCTGACCCAGGCTCCTTTCAAATGACTGCTTCTGCTCTGGGTCCCAGAGCATGTGAGATTTTGTGTGCACCCTTTAAGACTCAAATCTCTATTTCCCACAACTCTCTGAGACTACCGAAATTAAGCTCCACTGGCCTTCAAAGCCAAATGTTCTGGGTGCTTGTCTTGCCAACACAGGACTCCTGGACAGGGCAACCTGATGTGGGACTCAGACCCCTTGCTCCTTGGGGAGAACCACTGCAATTATAATTATTCTCTCATTTGTGGATTGCCCACCCAGGGTATGAGTCTGGACTATACCACTACTCCACCCCTCCTACCCATCTTCTTGTGGCTCCTTCTTTATATGTTTAGTTGCAGAAGATCCTTTCCAGTAGGTTCTGGTTTTTTTCATTAATAGTTGTTCTGTTGATTTTCATTTGCATGGAATATCTTTTTCCAACCCCTCACTTTCAGCCTGTATGTGTCCCTAGGTCTGAAGAGAGTCTCTTATAGACAGCATATATATGGGTCTTGTTTTTGTATCCATTGTCTATGTCTTTTGGTTGGAGCATTTAATCCATTCACATTTAAGGTAATTATTGGTATGTATATTCCTATTGCCATTTTCTTAATTGTTAGGGTTTGTTTTTCTAGGTCTTTTTTCTTCCATTCCTCTTTTGTTCTCTTCTCTTGTGTTTCTTGCCTAGGGAAGTTCCTGCATTTGTTGTAAAGCTGGTTTGGTGGTATTGAATTCTCTTAGTTTTTGCTTGTCTGTAAAGCTTTTGATTTCTCCATCAAATCCGAATGAGATCCTTGCTGGGTAGAGTATTCTTGGTTGTAGGTGTTTCCCTTTCACACTTTAAATGTATCCTGCCACTCCCTTCTGGCCTGCAGAGTTCCTGCTGAAAAATCATCTGGTAACCTTATGGGGATTCCCTTGTATGATATTTGTTGCTTTTCCCTTTGTTGCTTTTAATTTTTTTCTTTGTATTTAATTTTTGATAGTTTGATTAATATGTGTTTTGGTGTGTTCCTTCTTGGGTTTATCCTGTATGGGACTCTCTGTGCTTCGTAGACTTGGGTGACTATTACCTTTCCCATGTTAGGGATGTTTTTGACTATAATCTCTTCAAATATTTTCTCAGGCCCTTTCTCTTTTTTTTCTTCTTCTGGGACCCCTATAATTTGAGTGTTGTTGCATTTAATGTTGTCCCAGAGGTATCTGAGACTGTTCTTATTTCTTTTCATTCTTTTTTTTTTATTCTGTTCTGAGTCAGAGATTTCCACCATTCTGTCTTCTGGGTCATTTATCCGTTCTTCTGTTATTGATTCCTTCTAGTGTATTTTTCATTTTAGTTATTATCTTGTTCATCTCTGTTTGTTTGTTCTTTAGTTCTTCTAGGTCTTTGTTAAACTTTTCCTGTACCTTCTCAATCCATGCCTCCATTCTTTTTCCAAGATCTTACGTCATCTTTGCTATCATTACTCTGAATTCTTTTTCAGATAGATTGCTTATCTCCTCTTCATTTAGTTGTTCTTGTAGGTTTTTATCTTGCTCATTCATCTGCAACATATTTTCTTGTTGTCTCATTTTGTCAGACTTACTGTGTTGTGGCCTACTTTCTGCAGGCTGCAGGACTGTAGTTCCTCTTGCTTCTGGTGTCTGCCCCCTGGTAGGGGAGGTTGATCCAGAGGCTTGTGCTGTTATCCCCTTGATAGGGGGTTTGGTTGGTGTTATGGTGATCAGAGCCTACCCTAGAAATTGAGTGGGGCCTCTAGCATATGACCCAGCAATCCCACTCCTGGGCATATACCCAGAGAAAACCATAGTGCGAAAAGATACATGCACCTCAATGTTCTTTGCAGCACTATTTACAATAACTAGGACATGGAAGCAACCTAAACGTCCAACAACAGAGGAATGGATAAAGAAGATGTGGTACATGTATACAATGGAATATTACTCAGCCATAAAAAAGAACGAAATAATGCCATTTGTAGCAACACGGATGGACCTAGAGATTGTCGTACTGAGTGAAGTAAGTCAAACAGAAAGACAAATATATGATATCACTTATATGAGGAATCTAAAAAAAACAAGGGTACAAATGAACTTATTTACAAAACAGAAGTACAGTCACAGATGTGGAAGACAGCCTTATGGTTACCAGGGGATAAAGGGGGGAGGGATAAATTGAGAGACTGGAATTGACATATACACACTACTATATATAAAATAGATAACTAATAAGAACCTGCTCTATAGCACAGGGAACTCTACTCAGTACTCTGTAATGGCCTATATGGGAAAAGAATCTAAAAAAAAAAATAGAGCGGATATACGTATATGTATAACTGATTCACTTTGCTCTACACCTGAGGCTAATACAACATTGTAAATCAACTATACTCCAATAAAAATTAAAAAGAAATAGTTGTTCTGTAAATAGTTGTAATTTTGGTGTGCCTGTGAGAGAAGGTGAGCTCAGGGTCTTCCTACTCTGCCATCTTGGGAACTCTTCCTCATCTATTTGTGTAATTTTGCTTGAAATGCCTACCAGTCTCTGGGTGCAGGCACAGGGAAGATGAGAAGTTGGATTGATCCTATTTTGGCATTTAGTTAAGAACAGTTGATGGAAGGAAAATAGGAGATAGTTATTACAGATAATAGCAAGAGAGTTGTTGATGTTACATGAAGTCTAGAGAAGATAGAGAAGAAAGTAAAGGCTGAAAATAAGAGATAGGTCCCCATTGAAAAGATCAAGGACTAGTGGTCTCAATAAGTCAAAAGAACAGATGCTGTGGATGTAACTTGTGAGAGATCCTAGAGGAAAGCAGGCTGAGGTCAGAGAGAGTAATGTTTTAGTTTTGGAGTTTGTGGTAGACCAGCATCTTACTAGGTATTGGTGAACCTGGACCAGGGAGGAGGTCCTGGATGTGACTGTTGGAGTGAAGATGAAATGGATGTCACTGGAACTGAGGATGTTAAGAAATGATAGGATTAGAGTGATGGGTAAGAAATTCTTTCCTTTTTGAAGCCACCAAGAATGATGACAATGCTTTGGATATATAGGAAGACTGTGATGAACCCTAAAGTTTTATTGTATAAGACAGAGTTACCAGGCAGTTAAAAGATGCATAGAATTATAGGAGAAATGATGGTATAATCCAAAGTAGGGAAAGTGGAAGTCTTGGGTCAAATTTGGACCATAAATATGCTTTATTTGGCTCAAATTGTATTTTAAAAATTTGATTCAATTGTTATAATTTAAATTTAGTTTTCATACATGTGCACATGCATACACACACACAAGCACATGCACATATAGTCACCATGTACACACACAATGAATTTCTAGATTTGCTTACAAATTAGAACAATCTGGAAACAAGAGCTAATTTTCCTAAACAGGAACTGTGTGAGGTAGGTGCTTGATAAAAATTTGACCAAATTAAAGATCAATTTAACAGTTAAAGGATGTTTTCCATTTTGCTCTTTCTTTATCATTAGGAATATGCATTAAACTTAAGATTTACAAGAATGATCTAATTACACAGATTTGCACAAGATAGGAGAGTTGAGGTCTGCTAAAATATGGTAGAATTTTTAAGATATAATATTATTTTATTTTCATATTATTATATGCTATGCAGTTGACCCTCGAACAACACGGATTGAAGTGCATAGGTCCACTTATATGCAGATTTTTTTCAACAAATACATTAGAAAATTTTTTTGAAGATTTGTGACAGTTTGAAAAAATTTGCAGATGAAACATAGCCTAGACATATCGAAAAAATTAAGAAAAAGTTAGGTATGTCAAGAATGTGTAAAATACGTATACATAGTAGTCTATCCTTACATAGGCTTAAGGCGAGTGATATTGAATATAAAATTAATAATGTGTTAGTTTTATTACTGTTTTATAACTTTGTTTTCAAAGAATTACGTTACTGGACACTATGACTCTCTCTCTCTCTCTCTCTCTCCCCCCTCTCTTTCTCTTGTAGTTGAAGAAACTGTGTATCAGCCTGTCATCACAGGGAAGTGTTTTCTTTAATGTAACAATATTTCCAATACTGTATTATGAATATGACTGTATACTGTATGCCAAAAAAATTTTATGACAATTTATTCATTAGTGTATAGGCTAGGCTACCATGAAGCATTTTTTACATTAGGTAACTGTAAAGCAACCATATGGCTACTTCTTCACTATCAATGTATGAATCATTATACCTGTAAACAAATATGAATTTTTTCACATTTTATTTTCATTTTTGATGTCTAGTGTTAGTAATGGGTATAACATCTACAGCATTTTGTATCATTTGAGACAATATTGATGTAGGTGCTGACATATGACTCATTTTGTAAATGGAAAACATGAACTCATGGTATTGATAATTATAGTACAGACTGTAAGTGTATTTTCTCATGATTTTCTTAATAACATTTTCTTTTATTTAGCTTTCTTTATTGTAAAAATATAGTATATAATACATATAACATACAAAATATGTGTTAACTGTTTATGTTATCGGTAAGGCTTCTGGTCAACAGCAGGTCATTAGTAGGTAAGTTTTGGGGGAGTCAAAAGTTATATTTAGATTTTCAACTACATAGGGGGTTAGTGCTCCTAACCACCACATTGTTCAAGAGTCAACTGTATGTTCTATATATTATAATATTATCTTATGATTTCTTAACAGATCATTGTCAGACTTAAAGAATTTTCTCCTTCTATGCCTTTGATAATATTGTTCCAAAGGAATTTTGTGCTCTTTAGTAGAATATTTACTGCTCTATCTTTGAAAGGTCACAGGTTTCTTTGCTGTGACTGGACTTGATTCCTTAGGGACAGAGAATTTCAAGAGGGTTGTTTGTTTTGTCCCTTCAGGATAATCCCTTTTCCATCATGAATGCATCATAAAAAGAAATTTTGTGTCTGATACAAGATTTAAAGATTCTACTTTTGTTCTTCTGACTTTTTCTTAGAAATATATTTCTGTACTCTTTCTGTATTCCAAAGTTAATTGTTTTCTCTGCTTTTCTAACACTGGAGAAATCTTGTTCATTACTTTCCGTAAGGGAAGCATTAGTATTTCACAAAAATTTAAAAGTTATCTGTATTTATTTGGAAAGATGCTGTGATGGTTAATTTTATGTATCAGCTTGACTGGGCCGTGGGGTGCTCAGACATTTGGTCAAACATTATTCTGGATGTATTTGTGAAGGTGTTTCTGTAGGAGATTGATATTTAAGTTGGTAGACTGAGTAAGGTAGGTTGCCCTCCCTAATGTGCATGGATCTCATCCAATCAGTTGAAGGCCTGAATTGAACAAAAAGCCTGACCCTTCTTTGAATAAGGGGGTACTCCTCCTGCCTGACTCTTTGAGCTGGGATATTGGTCTTTACCTGCTTTCAAACTTCACCTGAAAAATTGGCTCTTCATGGGCCTGCAGCCTGCTGGCTTTTAGACTGGAACTTACGCCAGTTGCTCTCCTGGGTCTCAGGCCTTTCGACTTGAGCTAGAACTGCACCGCACGTTCACCTGGGTCTCCAGATCTTGGGACTTGTCAGCTTCCATATCATGTGAGCCGATTCCTTATAATAAATGCCTCTCGGGCTTCCCTGGTGGTGCAGTGGTTAAGAATCCGCCTGCCAATGCAGGGGACATGGGTTTGAGCCCTGGTCGGGGAAGATCCCACATGCCGCGGAGCAACTAAGCCCCGTGCACCACAACTACTGAGCCTGCGCTCTAGAGCCCATGGGCCACAACTATTGAAGCCTGCGGGCCTAGAGCCCGTGCTCTGCAACAAGAGAAGACACCGCAATGAGAAGCCCGCACACCACAACAACGAGTAGACCCCACTCGCCGCAACTAGAGAAAGCCTGCGTGCAGCAATGAAGAACGCAGCCAAAAAAAAAAAAAAAAAAATTAAATAAATAAATAAATAAAAATTAAAAAAAAAAAGATAATGGTTTCATTTCCTTTGGATAAATACCCGGAAGTGGAATTGCTGGATCCTATGGTAGTTCTATTTATAATTTTTGAGGAAACTCTATATTGTTTTCCACAGTGGCCGAACCAGGATATGTTCCCCCCAACAGTGTATGAGGTTTTCTCCATATCTTCACCAGCATTTGTTATCTCTAATGATGAACTTTAAATGGTGAACTTTTGGTTATTTTTTATTCTTTAAAATATTTATTTAACTTTCTAACTGATAGAATACTAGGAAATAGGATTTTCATGGGGGTGCGAGAAAAGAAAAATGAAGCAAAACAAATTGTCTGATTTGTAGTTTAGTAGAATGGAATTTTGTCACTAGAATAGAATTTAAATAGAAACCCAAATTTTGGAAGACTCTTTATGCAATTTCTATAGTAAGAAATTCCTATATGAAGCTGAATGTGCAGGAAGTAGAAAAGAATTCAGAACTGTGAGAGTTTTATTATTTCATGAAATATTTGTTGAGACTACAAAGAATCTTACAGTGTGTTCAAATAGATTGGGTATCAGGGTGAGTATCAGAACTACAAAGGATCACAGTTTGTTTTTCATTATTAACGGTGACAATAATATAAACAACAAAGTATGAAGAGACTATAACAATTTTCTCAACTATAAGCCTCGGGAATTTCATTGTTTCTGAGGCAGGTGGGGATGAACAATGGGTTAGCCCCTTTGAGGAAGAGGAAAACTTGGGCCCAGTGGAATTGTGACTTATCAGCAGTGCTTATGGGTACAACTGGAAATAGCCCTGTATTTGCCGATCTGTACTTTTTCTGCTGTACTGATGAGTTTCTCTCTCTCTCCAACCCCTCCACCTCCTAATCTTTCTTATCAGCTTGGTACTTCAGAAAATATTTTAGCCTAATATTTTAGTCAGGGTAGAAAGTTCAGGAGCTCTTATTTCAAGATTTATTTCCTGGGGAAAATAAATGGAATTAGTGTGTTAAATTTCTCTAGGAAAGTCCTCTTGAGGCAGTTGAGAGTTGGGGGGTGGGGTGGATGCCATTCTGTGTGCTTTAAAGCAATCATTGCAAATGAGAGCACTTCCATAATCATATGTTAAGCAGTTTCTAATACCCAAGATGAGTAATTTGCAAAGAAAATATAAAAAAGTATATATGCAAGAGAGAGGTTAAAGTCAGTCTATTTCCCGTTTCTGGGGAATTATACATATATAATTTCTGGAGGCTTTTAGATGTCTGGCAGTCCTGCTCTAAGTGTCCCTTGAAAGAAGATATGACCTTTTCTCTAGAGGTTTCTTTTGTCTAAAGTGTGAGGTGCAGAGAGCCTATCACTACTTTGCTGTAAATCATACCTGGGTTGTTTTCATTTAACCAGTTTTGGTTTAGAATGTGCTTAATACCGATGATCACAACTGATGTCCCATTATTGGCTCTTGGATGCTGACTCAAATCTCTTTAGCAGGGTTTTCATTACTTGAAAAGATCATTTGTTTATTTAGTAAACATTTCTTGAGCTCTGGCTCAGTGACAGGTACACTTTGTTCCATGAGTGGGGGCACTGCGCTGAACGAACGGCAGAAAGCCCTGTCCTTGTGCAGCCAAATCAAGAAAGTATACTATAGTTTAGTGACTACTGCTGAGGGTCTAAATCAGGGAAGGGAGCTCTAAAATGTCAGGGGTGGTCAGTGAAGGGGTCACTGAGAAGTAGACTTTTATGTCAAGACCTACAGCAAGTGATAGAGCTAGCTTTCTCAGGGAGAGCAGCCCAGGAAGATAGAAGAGCCAGTGTGCTGGCTGAGATGGGAGCTTGTCCCTCAGCTTCAAGGAACAGAGAGAGAGGCCACCAGTGTGTCTGGGATGGTGTAAGTGAGGAAGCACAGTTACGAGATGAAATCAGAGGGAATGTGTACCTCACATTGGGCCTTAAGGTCTGTATATTAGAATCACCTGGGGAGCTCAGGCCACATCCTGGACCAATTAAATTAGAATCCGTGGGGGATGAACCCAGGCATTGGCCGTTTTGAAGTCACTCAATGTGGAACGAAGACTAAGAAACATCACTAATAGGGGTGAAATGATATGATCCGAATGGCATGATGGGATGTCCATTTAAAAATATTCACGTTAGCGTCTAGTTTAAGAGTATTCTGAATGGAAAAGAAAAGAGCAGGAATTATCACTTGGGAGGTTATTGTAAACTCCCAGGCAAGAAATGGTAGCAGTGTGGGGTGGCAAGAAGCGGTGGAACTCTGGGTATATTTTGAGCTCAGTGATATATAAATTGCATGCCCTAAAAGTTTTATGTGCTGGTCTGCAATAAGTAGCTTATATAATTCAAGGATGTGAAATAGCCTGGCACTGACTCCTTGGTATCCAGCATAGGTATAATGGTTCAAAATAAGGGGAAACTGCCATCAGAGGTTCTGGCAATGTTCTGGTTCTTGAGTTGGATAACGATCAGCTTGTGAGAATCCATCAAATCATACATTCATGACTTCAGCACTTTTCTGTATATGTTTTATAATTCTACATGTAACAAGGTGGAGGAGCCTATCTTAGAACATAAGAGACTAAAGAGGCTTAAAAACGCATTGGTGATGCCTCTCTCTTGTTCAGTAGCTGCAGGATGGTGCAGGTGATTATGAACATTTGGGCAGGCTTGCTTTCCAACCCCCTGATGACCGACACCTTTCTGTGTGCCAGTTTTCTACAAAGACCTTTGCCATAATAACAAACGTGTAAGGCATCTGTTCTGTTCTGATGAGGTTACTCAGATGAAGGTCTTTCCCTCCTTGTTAGTATTGGACCTGGTGGGATTGAGATGCTTGTGGAAGTAAGATGAATCTTTGACTTGGTGGGAGGGAAACAGGAGCATGTCTAAGGTCACCAAAAGAGCAGAGAAATCAGTTTATTTGAGAATCTTGCTCTCTTGACTACTGACTTTGTCACATGACCTTGCACTTTACTAATACTGCAGTCTTAAAAAGTGACTCTGTACTTTGGGGAGTCTAGTGAAAGCTGATGTTTAAAAAGAAGCACTGGACCCCAAAGACTCAACTAGTGCAATTGGAACACCTTCTGGAGTGCATTAATATGCTTTTTTGAATAGACTTAAGCAAAGTTTGCATTTGTAAACAAAAATGAATAGAGTGAAAGATTCCTCTCTTGTAGAAAGAAATTGACATGGCAGACATAATTCACTGGGACATTCATTTGTTGGTGAATACAATGCATTAAAAGAGAGCGTTTTCAAGGAGCCAAGTCACAGCGAATACTTTGGCATTATTTCATGGCTTTATATCTAGAAAGAGTAAGCTTGGAGGGACCTGCCAGCATTTGCTTGGCACTGTGAGTAGGGCCCTTGAAGGGACAAGTTGGATGTTAGTGCCTTGTCTGATATTAGGGAGAGCATCATTTGGATAATGACACTCAATTTTGTTCTGTTCTCTATTCAAGTATCTTAAGAGTTGGTTTTGAAGGTAGAGTTTTTCAGGGCCTGAAATGGATGCTTATATATGCCTAATTACCTTCCAGTGTAATATCTGATAATCATTACATGTCAGCTAATCAGCTTAAAAGCAATCTCAAAAAGGATTTTTCTGCTCTTTTTTAAGCCCTGCCTTTTAAAGCTTAAGAGGAAGCAGAGAGGAAGTCTTTTCTATACCAAAAGAGATACAAAGGTACCAATCATTGGCTTTTGCTGGGCTGACAGTGCACTTAACTTCTGCTGCAAATGCATTTTATTGTAATAGGATGATGTGAAAAAAGATGTTTTGCTACACACACGCAGGCAAATATTACACCACAGGGCTTGTATTAATTGCCATCCAGACCATATGCTCTGCTTAATCAAATGCATTCCCTTGTGAAAATTGCTTTCCCTGGTAAACCTAGTGTAGCCATCTTTCATTTATTTCCTTTTTAGGATTTAGTCCAGGCACTCAAGCTAATCAGTAATACTAACATTTAATATATTGAAAACATTGTCATTTTCTAGTTCTTTCTAAACTTGAAACATATAATAAAGAAAACATTGGAGGGTTTTTTTTCATTTTTATAGATTTATCTATTTATTTATTTTTGGCTGCGTTGGGTCTTCATTGCTGTGTGCGGGCTTTCTCTAGCTGTGGCAATCAGGGGCTACTCTTCGTTGTGGTGCACAGGCTTCTCATTGTGGTGGCTTCTCTTGTTCCAGAGCACGGGCTCTAGGCACGTGGGCATCAGTAGTTGTGGCACGCAGGGTCAATAGTTGTGGCTCACGGGCTTATAGGTTGTGGCGCACAGGCTTAGTTGCTCCGCGGCATGTGGGATTTTCCCAGACCAGGGCTTGAACCCGTGTCCCCTGCATTGGCAGGCAGATTCTTAACCACTGCGCCACCAGGGAAGTCCCACATTGAAGGTTTCGAACATTGTTTATATTTTTGCTTAATTGAATGGAATTTTGTGGGCTTTAAGAATGTGATCGTAACTTTGAAGTTTAAATTAATTTTCTAGTTTTTTTTTAGCCCTTTACCTACTGAGTAAACTTTAGATCATTCTGGACAAAATTCAAAATAGAAGCAGGATTTTTCCCTTCAGTTGTCACTCAGGGGGACCAAATGTGGTCTGTGATTTTGGAGCTTCCATAGCAACAGAAACTTGAAGATAGGGTATCTGTACTGGTTCTGGATTATCTGAAAGTATTTTTCTGATCTGATGAAATTGAACAGCATTAATGACACTGTTGCCAGTGATAAAGGGGACACTGGGGGTCCATGACATGCTATGGCAAGATGCTCATGCTCCATGTTGAGAAAGGCAGTTTGGTGCAGGAGTCTTTCGACTCCCGCTCAACCTCGTCAAGATGGGCCTTGAGCTTGGGAGAAAGAGCTCACACAGCCAGTGCCAAGCTTATCATTTTGCATGGGAAGATCTTTCTCTGTTGTTAGCCCAAGGTATGTTCTTTTGTTCTGCTATGTGAGAGCATCATATAGAACTTGGCTGACCCCGATGCTATGTCTGTTCTCTGAGAGGAGGGGATAGAAGCCATCTATTGAGGCATGAGAGGGGTGCATGTGAGCCAAATGTCCTGTGTCAGCTGGCAGGAGAGACCCTTTGGCCCTGGGTGACTGATGTCCACTACTGATGCTGATCTTGCTCTGTCTCTTCTCTTTATGAGTAAAATATTGTTCCATCCAGTGCCTGACTCTATTGTATTCTCCCTGGTCACTTTGATACCAAGATGCAATAGGCAGAAGTGTTTGGAATCCTCCCCTGGGACTGGTAACTGGTAAATGGTGTTCTGCTAGACACTGGGCTATTTCTAAGTGTAGGGGAGAACTTGAAGAAAGAAAATGGTGGTCTCAAGTCTCAAGATTCAGAGAATGGACTAAAATGCGTTTATGACTGCCCTAAAATAAACTTTTATTTTCTGTAAACACAGGGCTGAGATTTCTGAAAACCAAACCTGAAGTCTAGTCCTGAAGGTGCCTAAATTTCAGTGCAAATTGAATTCACAACCTTGAAGAATTTCTTTCTTTTCTTTTTTTTAAAAAAATTTTTATTGAGTATAGTTGATTTAAAATGTGTTAGTTTCTACGGTACAACAAATGCATCAGTTGTACATATATATCCACTCTTTTTTAGACTCTTTTCCCATATAGGCCATTACAGAATACTGAGTAGAGCTCCCTGTGCTATACAGTAGGTCCTTATTAGTTATCTATTTTATATATAGTAGTGTGTTTATGTCAATCCCAATCTCCCAATTTATCCCTCCACCCCTTTCCCCCCTGGTAACCATAAGTTTGTTTTCTATGTCTGTGACTCTATTTCTGTTTTGTAAATAAGTTCTTTTGTACCATTTTTTTAGATGCCACATATAAGCGATATCATATGATATTTGTCTTTTTCTGTCAGACTTACTTCACTCAGTATGACAATCTCTAGATCCATCCATGTACAGTCTTACAGAATTTCTTATGTTGATTATATTGATTTGCAAGAAGTGGAAACCAAAACATTGAAGTGAGGGCATTTGGACAGACCCTGATAAAGCGGAGGACATTGGACTCAAATTCTGCTGAGTCTGCTAGAATAAGAGGCTCTTTTTCCATTGTCTGTGGAGGGTAGGCTCTACTTGCCTGAAGAACATGAAGCCTCCTTTGAGGTAAAAGCCTTGCAAAGCACTGCTGATTCTTCTTAAGACCTACTTCCATCCAGTACCTTCTAGATCTGTAATCAGACTAAAAATCCTGGTGCCAGCTTAGAGGGTTAGATACAAAATACGATACATGAAACACTGCCATACACGCCAAGATAACTGCAGTTTTACTAATTATATTGACAGAATCCTGGAGCACATGTATGGGAATGAATTCTAAGGTAGATGGAACAGCGTGGGAGAAATATAATCTGGTTTTGGGCTGAATTTGTTGATCTGGATGAACTTAGCAGAGATTCTGGATTTAATATTTTAGCTTAAGTAGCTAGGATGACTCTAAGAGTTTCCTTGGTTTGTTTACTGAAACAGGGACCCAAAGATGACCTATACTAATTGAAGTTGAAATTTCAGAAGTTTCTTGATGTACTGTAGAGAAAGGTATTCAAGGGCTTAGAAAGATTGTGATGCAAGAGTGGATCTGTTATATAAGACCTGTGCACCCAACCCTGAACCATGTCCCACAGGAGGGTCCAGAGGACACTCCCTTCATCTGAGCTCTAAGAAATATATTTGTAAAGGAGCTCAGCATCCCTGGAGAGCTCTATAGTGGCAATTCTCTATAGGTCAGGACTGACAGTGGGATGCTGTCATCAAATTGGACTCCTCGAATTCAAAGGGGATGTTGAGGTCCCTGGGGGGCAGGGACCAAAAAGTGGCACTTATTTGCCAGAAGCAAGGTGGGTGTAGTTACCATACTGGACAGCAGAACTAAAGCAGTAATCCGAATTCGACCTGTAAAGAGAGAGGGAGATCTTTGATGATCATGGTGTCTATAAAATTGAAATATTTTTACAGTCGCCTGTAGTCTTACTTGAATTGTTTAAGTGGCAAACTCTAGGTCTAGAAACAAAGATCTGTCTTGAATAACAGCAATGGAGTCGTTCTTCTCAATCAATTCCCAAACACAAGCCGGTTTCCAGACCCAGAGTACCTTGAATGAAGGGAAGGCCAGGTCTCCTTGAGGAAGGATCCTTTGACATAGCCAACATTTTATACTGGAAATTTTTTCAACATTCCTCAAAGGAACCTACTGCTATTTACCAGGGTGGTAAGTTGAAGAAGGGTAAATAACCAGTGTTTTAGGGAATTACTGGATAGTGGTCTCATGACAGACACTTATTCCAAGAAACCCCAAATGCCACTGTGGTCCACTAGTCAGAGAAGAGGCTTATGGATGCAAGGTAATCAAAGAAGTTTTGATTTGGATACTAGTGGGACAATGGGTCCTTAAATCCATCCTGTGTTTGTTTCCCTGGTTTGCAAATGCATAGTTGAAATAGGCATGCTCAGCACTGGCAGAATCCCCTCACTGGTTCCCTGACCAAGGTGGTAAGGTGGCTATTTTGATAAGAAAGGTCAGGTGGTAGTGCCTAGATCTTCTTCTGTCTACCAAAATCATAAATCAAAGACAACAGTACACATCTGAAGTGATTGTAGCGAATATGGCCCCCACCATGTGCTTGAAAAATGGTGACTCATGTCCTCACAACTTGCATATTGGCTCAGCAGACAGATGGATCTTGGAGAATATCAGTGGATTAGCATCCCCTTAATTGGGTGTTAACTCCAATTCTAGCTGCTGTTCCAGATGTGGTTTGTTTTTGGAGCAAACTGACATACCTTCATAACTTGGGATGTCACTATTTACCTGGAAAATGCTTTTTTTTAAACCGCCTGTAGTAGCTAGAAGAGGCCAGATGGAGTGGTGAAATGGTCTTTTGAAGACTTTATTACAGCACCAGCCAGATGACAGCACGTGGCAAGGTTGGGGCAGCATCCTCCAGGATGTGGTTTATGCTCTACGTCACTGTCCAGTACATGGTCCTGTTCTCCCAAAGTCAGGATATGTGGGTCTTGGAATCAAAGGGTAAAAATGAGGGTGGGTTCTCTCACAATTCTCCTGGTGATCCATTAGCAAAATGTTGGTTCCCTCTCCTAGTGATTTTAGGCTCTGCTTGTTTAGAGGTCTGAGTTCCCAAGGGAGTAATTCTTTCCCCAGGAGACATGTACAGGTTCTCTTAATCTGGGAGTTGGTACTGGCCACTTGGGGTTTTTCATGCTAGTGAATCAACCGGCAAAGAAGGGGGTGCTGTCCTGGCTCAGGTTGTTTATCACGATTATGAAGAGAACAAATGTATTGCTACCATGCTGTGGGGGCTTGGGAGTAGCATGTCTGGAATACAGACGTCCTTGGGGTGCCTCTTAGTACCTCCATCACCTGTAATAAGACTTAATAGGAAAACTATAATCATCTAATACAAGTGGCCTGAATTCTTCAAAAATGAAGGTTTGGGTCATCTCACCAGGTGAGGAAACTTGAGCAATCAAATTGCTTCAGAGGCAAAGGGAATATGTAATAGGTAGTGAAAGAAGGAAGGTATAATACCAGCTACAACTATATGACCAATGAGGAATGAGAACCGTAATAGTTATGATAATTTCTTGCTTATCTTGATATGAATTTATTTGCATATTATCTTATCAACTGTAATATACATATTAATCCATTCTTTTCTATTGCTTCCTCTTCACTTCCTTTACTGTCTAACATAAGATGTATTCACAAGTGGTTAACCTATACTACAGAACATCAAATAGGGCGTATTTGCTGATTTGTTGCTGATTTGTTGGCTCATCTTGTTGAGGTAAGACATCACCTGTGCTTGCAGATTCTCCAGATCTCCCTCTTACTGTCTCTGAGTCCCAGGCCAGGCATGTGTGTAGCTCTGTGATGAAGTGTACCAGCTTCAACTATAGGTCACCAGTGCAATTGAGGTTAGAAACGTTGAGAGACAGACACATTCCACTGGCTTCACTGATCTAAATTCGTCTTTGCAGATTTCATTCTGTCTTGTTCTCTTGGTTTGTTTACCAAGAAAAGCATCCAGCTTTTCTTCCCCCCTGTGGGCCCTGCTGACCTACAGCGACTTTGGGTTCACCAACAAATGCAGAGTCAACAGTCATCTGCAGATTTCTTCATTAGGTCCCCTTCCTGTTCAGTGGAGCTGGGCCCAACCTTTGCCTTCTGGACTTATACTTCCCTATCTTCTCCCACAGTTGGGTCAAGTCTCATATCTGTAATAAATCCCTTAATTAATAACACTCAGATTGCTGGAACCCTAACAGTCATTCTGATCATTAATATTTACCTTACCAGTGTTGCTGCAGTTTAACTATTTCTAAATCTGAAATTTAAACTATAAAAAATGGATGTTTTGAGTACTACATTAGGATTTTGGTTTAATTAAAGAAAATATTGTTGGCTTTAAGAAAATGCTCAACATTTATAACTGTGAGGCTCAAATTAGGTTTTTACTGATTCTTCATCCCTCACCTGCTAAACCAAACAGACCATCCTGAACAAAATTCAAAATAGAAACAGGATTTTTTTCTTTAATTCTCACTCCCTGGAGCCAACTGTGGATTGTGATTTTCTCTTTCAGTTCTACTGTTGACTTTCGGGTGAACCTGTAACTCCCATGCATGTATTTTTTGAGGTTGACATTGAGTCCAGTTTACAGGATCATGGGGAGAAAGTGTCAGCTTTGCTGTGGTGGCTTTTTGTGCCTGAATTGTTAGAACATATTTAAATGTTAGTAGTTCTCCTGAGTACATGCATTTCATTGTGCCTGGAGCATAGTATTTTTGCTAGGCCACGGACCACACATTAGAAAAAGAAATGAAGAGAATTTCTTTATGCTTTTATCCACTGTAGATTTGATATGTTACGTTACATGCTTTAAAATTTAACAGAGTATAATGCTCCCCTTCACTGTATCTTTCATCGATGAAGAAATCTAATAAATAAACTTATATTGGGTCCTGGAGAGAAGAATCTCAGATATTTTCATCACAGCAGAATCCGCTTTTGACTCAAAACTAGTATATCCGCATTACGTTGCAATAAAAGAATTGAGCTACGTGGAAGCTGTTAAATAAATGTTATAATGCAGGGATCCTAATGGTGATCAGAATTATATCAAATAAGCTTATTATAATGATATATTTGCATAAAACCTTGTATGTTCTCTGGATATCATTGTGAATCATCCTTGTTCATTTGAAATTTTTAAAAATTGCATTATATTACATGGAGCTTTATGTAACATTATATCTTGGACTACAAAAAAAAAAGATAAAAGATTTCTTATTTTCCTATAAGGTAAAATTTGAGACTGTTTTTAAGAGGTCAGGGAATGTATTATTTTTGCTATACATATAGGAAAGAAAAATGTCTCCTTTGCACATTTGGAATGGAAGTCCTTCAAAAGTCAGAAGTAGAGCAGAAATGCATTTCTTGAGCTTTGGCCTGATTAGATGCAACTATCATTTGATGTAGCATTCAACCATTTACTAGGTGAACCAGGCTGGATGGAATTCAGCTAAAAAACGATAAAATTAAAAAAAACACACATAATAATAGTTGTCTGTAATGTTTATTAAATTGGTCAAGGACTTGAAAGTAATATCTTTGATAGGTCAGGTCATAAATTCTCTAAATTTGACAGTCCACTCAAAAGAAAAATGCAGGCTTTCAGACAGCTGCCAACTGTTAAATAATTTTTATCACTGACTAATCTTACCTTGTGATTTAGGAGAGGCTAGGGATTACATGAGGCTTAAGTCAGGCCAGCTTCCATTACTTTATCTCCTGTATCCTCTTTTCAGTATTTTGCTGCCATCAAGAAGTTATGTAAATATTCCCAAGGTATAATCAGTCAGGCAGCCCATCTTGTCCTTTCAGCTGGCTGTGAGGTTATTCTGGGGAAAATGAAGTCTTTAGAGGATAAGGCTATGCATTGCAGAAAGCATGAAGAAAGAGTATCTCCTCATGTGCTAAAATATATGTACTAAAATGATAAAAATCATTTCTCAAATTGCAGATGTTGGACTTTATCCTGTCTGGGCTTACAAAGATTGTGAAAACATGGTTGCATTTCTGGACAGATTCTTGCTTCCTGTTCATCTTTTCAAGCTCCAAGGTGATGAGAGGAAAGTGAAAATCTTGTTCCATTTTCTTCCCATTTCAATACTAATAGTATATGAATCAGTTTCCTTTATGATAGGTCAACTTATTTTTATAATGACCATGTTATACCTGGATTCTCTCTGTTTTACACACACACATCCTTTTCTTTTTCTTTTTTCTCAAAAGCAAGCACGGGGAAATCTTCATGTGTACTATCTTCTTGAATATAAGATCAAGTATACATGGGCTGAAAGATAGTCCTAGTGTTTATTGCATCCTCTTTAAGATATGTATCGCTTCATAGTTAGGACCTTGTTGTTTATCTATTTTATATATCGTAGTTTGTATCTGCTAATTCCAAACTCCTAATTTATCCCTCCCCGCCATTTCCCCTTTGGTAACCAGAAGTTTGTTTTCTGTGTCTGTGAGTCTGTTTCTGTTTTGTAAATAAGTTCATTTGTATCATATTTTAGATTCCACGTATAAGTCATATCCTATGATATATGCCATTCTCTGTCTGACTTACTTCACTTAGTATGATAATCTCTAGGTCCATCCACGTTGCTGCAAATGGCATTATTTCATTTTTTTTTAATGGCTGAGTAGTAAGGAATTTGTTCTTTTTTATTGTTGAGTAGTATCCTGTGGTATGGATGTACCAGTTTGTTTATTCATTCTACAGGTGAGAGATATTTGGGTTGCTTCTATATTTTAGTGATTATGAATACAGCCACAAAAAGTATTTGTGCAGGCTTTGGTGTGAATACAAGTTTTCATTTCTCTTGCTGTAGAGATTGTCATAGGTATTTCTTGTGATTTTTTAAATTAATTACATTCTACTTTCAAATAATACTATACCACTTTACATGTAATGTAAGGATCTTCCAACAATGTATCCCCAATCTTCCCTTCCATCTTTCGTGCTAGTTTTGCCACACATTATACTTTTACCTGTGCTGAGATCCCATAAGACATGGCTACCATTTTTGCTTTAGACAATCATTGGACTTTGGAAACATTTTAACCTTGAGTTTTAGATTAACTTTGTTTATGCCAATTTTAGTGCTTTTTATTGCCTGTGTAATTAAAAGTTTCTTTCTGGCATTATTACTTTTACCTGAAGAACTTTAATCTTTCCTATAGTGTAGGTTTGCTAGTAACAGACTTTGTTTCTGTTTATTTGAAAAGTCTTTATTTCTCCTTCATTTTGTAAGATATATTCATTGCATACACGATTCTGTGCTGATAGTTTTTTTTTTTCACCTTCAGTACTTTAAAGATGTCACTCCATTAGCAGTTATATTTGATATATTAAAAAACATTGACTTGTGGAAGTGTTTAATAACTAAAATGAGTAGAAAAGGGACTCTAAGGCATATAGGACTTGCTGCTACCATAGGGCCCAGGGAGCACAGCCAAAAAAGGAACAAGGAATTTGGAAGCCATCCCTTCCTTCCACAAGAGATTCAGACATCATGGGAAAGGGTATGGCTGGGGATTGCTAGACGGTGGAGAAGTTCTCTCTGGCAACGAAGCATGAAGCTGGACTGCAGAAAGCTGCCCTCTGGAGTGTCAGAGAAATTGGCTGGAGAGTGAGCTCCCCTGCGGCCAGCTGCCATACCAGAGGAAGGGAAAAAAATCCCCCTAGAACTGGGAAAAGAAGCCCTTTTCTGTGCTATTTCTTCCAGTGCCCCTCCAGCCCTCTCTGTTGAGCAAGCCTAACGTTGTGCCAGCTAACAAAGGAGAGATGTTCGCAGGGGTTTTGCTTTACTCTAAAAGTGCAGAACAAAGAATTGTGGATTTGGAGTTAAGAAGCAGTAAACTGACAACCAACACACATGCCAAAATAAACTAGTTGCAAAATGTACAACGAGGTATCACATGAGGCTTGTCTACATAACAGCTAGAAAACTGGATATAGAACAATCTTCCCTGAAGACTTCAGTAAAGGATCTTTCTTCACCTCTTTCAGCTCATACCTGGTGGCCCCAGGTCTAACTCCAGTCACTGCGTCCATCTTCACATGGCCTTCTTCTCTGTGTGTCTCTCTGTGTCCTCTCATCTCCTTATAAGGACGCCCACCCTAAATCCAGGATGATTTTATCTTCAGATCCTTAACTAACGCAAATATCCAATTTCCAAATAATGTCACAAGTTCTGAGTGGACACAGATTTTGGGGGGCCACTATTCAACCCACCATAATCGTTATACAAAATTCAACTGCATTTGTACATACTAACAATGAACAATTAGAAAATACAATTTAGAAACTCATTTATAATCACAAGAATAAATTCAATAATGAATGTGCAAGTCCCTTATGCAAAAATCTACCAAACATTGCTGGGAGAAGTTAAAGAAGACCTAAATAAATGGAGAGATACACCGTGTTCTTAAATTGAAAAACTCAGTATTGTTAGGATATCAACTCTCCACACATTGATCTATAGATTCGTTGCAATTTCAGCCAAAATTCTGGCAGGCTTTCTGGCAGAAATCAACAATTTGATTCATCAACTTATATAAAATGAGCAAAGGCTTGGAACAGATACTTAATAAAAGAAAATAAGAATCATCAATATGTACATGACAGGATGCTCAACATCTTTAATTGTCATGGAAATGCAAATTAAATCATACTGAGACACTGACAGACATCCAGTAAAATTGATAAATAAACAAGTAAATAAATGAATAAACATATATGATAATGTTGTCGAACCCAAGTTTGTGTGCCCAATGCACAGTGAAGCAAACAAACCAAAACGTCAGAGTTTGGAGCAGAGACAGGTTTGTGGCAAGGGTAGAGCAAGGAGAACATGGCAGCTCATATTCAAAAGCCCCAGACTCCCTAATGGGTTTCAGGGAAGAGTTTTTAAGGGGAAGGTGAGGGAGAAGAGTCTCAGGGGTGTGATCAGCTCATGCATGATTCTCTGATTGGTTGATGGTGAGGTAACAGGGCTGTGTCACAGGGCTAATATTATCAGTCCTTAGGCTCCAGTAGGTCTGGGTGCTGTGTGCTTGTGTTCATCCAGTAGTTAACGTCTTCCATTTGGTGGGGATTTTAGCATCTATAAAACAACTCAGGAAATGTGCATCAGATAGTGTTATCTAGGTACTTCAGGGAGAAACTTAAAGATTCTGTGACTGACACGTGGCTGATTACTGTTTAAATTGTTACCACTTCTCCTGGCCCAACTGCTACTTTTGTCACTACCTGTTCACATCCTTTCAATCAATAATTCTTGAGCTAGGCTTCTGTGACTCAGGGGAAGCCTGGGAGACTATAGATTTTCTACAAATATGAGGGAGGCAGAGGATGTGGGGAGAAGGGTCTGTCCCATGAAGGCCCCAAAGGGTCCTGCTAGGTTACAATAGCAAGTGTTGGTCAGGATGTGAAGCAATCGGAACTCTCAGACATTGTCAGTGGGAATGTAAATGGTACAACTTTGGGAAGCCATTTAAAGCAGTTTCTTAACGAGTAACATACACTCATCATATGACCAGAAATTTCACTCTTAGGTATGTAAGAAAGAGAAATGAAAATGTATATCTATCTAATAATTTGTGTATAAGAATGTCCAGAGTAGTTTTATTCATAAACTCCAAAACTGAAAACAACCCAAATGTCCCTCATCAGGTGTTTTGATAAATAAACTGTGGTACAACTGTAAAATGAACTACTCAGCAATGAAAAGAAATAAAATATTGAGAATAGGTAGCAAAACAAATGATCCACAGAAACATTAGGCTAAATTAAAGAAGTCAGATGTACAATGCCTACCGTATGATTTCATTTATATGATAGTCTAGAAGAGAAAAAAATAATCTATAGGGATAGAAATCACATCAGTGGTTGCCTGGGGTGATGATGTCAATGGTTGGCTAGTGGCATGAGGGAGTTTTTTGGGGTGATGTAAATGTTCCATGTTTGATGGATATAGTAAATAAATATATATGTGTATTAAAATCTCATTGTTCTATGCCCTTCAAATGGGTGCATTGTATTTTATGTAAATTATAGGAAAATGTGGTTTATTAAAAAAAATCCAAACAACCTGAGAATAATTTCAACCCAGTGTTGAGAATGAATGCCAGATTGCATGCTCTTCACAAGAGAGTGGGACTTGAGAAAGTGGGGAAAGAGGCACTTTTAACTCCTTAGTAGAGGAGTGTGGCTGGAGGTACATAGGACTCCAATTTGGGTGATGCCGGAACCCCTTCTGCCGCCAAAGCCCATCCTGAGTACACAGCACTGCATGTTATGCTCGCTCTTTTCCAGATTGTTTCTTCCTGCACATCACCTTGTAATTGTTTACATCTGTGTCCCTAATAGGCCGTGAAGAACTCTTCATTTATCTCTTATTGTAGGCACCTGAAGTGGTTGGCACTAGTTCAACGTCTGTGAATGAATTAGCTCAGAGTCCAGAAAGATCAGAGCTGCGCTTAGAATTTCAGATTAACAACTGCGGGAACTACTGGCTGTCACCCCGCTGTGTTCTCATAATGGGGTTTCTAGCAGAACATTCAGATCAAGTTGAAATAAGAAAGAATCAGAGTAACAAAGGGTAGAGTAAATTGTTTAAATCTCAAGCTGAGTTATTTCTGGTTCAGTTTCAAGTCCTAGGGGATGATATTTATTAGTCCTTTGATACAATCTAAGCTGGCCACTCCATTTTGGGGAACAATCAGTGTTTTAACTTGCCAGCACAGAAATTCTTTGCCATAGTTAGCCTCACCTTTGATACCTCTTGATCAGATTATAGCAACGGGTTGCACTTAAGCTGAAAAACTGCTCAGAAGTAGAAGCTACTAATATGCATTTTTTCTCTTTAGCTGTATTTTCCCCTGTAACTCTGTGTTCTAGACTCTGCAGTGATTGCTTATGCCCTTCTGGGGAAGTTCAGAGTGCTGACTTGAATCTGTGGCGTTTCACTTGACTGGGTGTTCTAACCACCTTGGAAAGCACGGGAGCACCTATTTCCTAGTGCTTCATTATACCAGCAGGGAGGTCATCCAAGGAGCTGTTGCTTATAATTGTAAAGTTGAAACTCTGCATTACTTTGGGAAAAAAGAGAAATTACTTTCCTTGAAACGTCCATTTGAGCCAAATGTTTTGACCTTCGGTATAAAAAGCATAGTTGTGGCACTTTTTGTTGTCTAACAACATTCTCTCTTCTTCTTTATTAACAATCCCCTGATTCTATTCAGGCCTTAATTAACCAGCCCCCAGGTGAAGCTGGTTTGTCCGACCCAACGTGGCTATCCCACGCCCTTCACCACTGATTGGTTGAAGTGTGAGCATGTGACTTACTTCTAACCAATGAGAAATAGCAGGGAATCTGCTGGGGGGGAGGTGTTTAAGGAAAATGCATTTTTCTCCTTGATAAGAGAGAGCGCTTCGGATGGGGTGATGTTTTTCTTCCCCTCTTTCTTTTTGCTTCGGACGCCGGTGCCTGAAATGCGTTTCCTGCCCCTGTGCTCCCTTAGGGAGACCATGTACTTACACCTCATCTCTCAGTGGGATATGCTGCTTGGAAGCGTCAGCCAGCACCTTGAGGCTGTAAGGAGAAGGGTAAGCAAATCAGTCTCTTGGACCCAGTGGTTTGGCGTCTTTGCGCTAATGAACCAATCCTAGACTTGCTACTGCAAGCTTCTTGTTACATGAGGAAGTGGGATAACTTTATCATTTAAGTTTCATATGGTCAAGTATTTGGTTACTTGCGGTAGAAAGCATTCTGACCGCTGATTCATTGTTTAATACAGATGATTGGTTTCCTTCTCTCCTTCCCTCCTCTTAAACAGAATGTCAACCTCACTGTTCTGCTTACAACTGAGTTTAAGTGAAAAGTTAGAGTTGCTGCATCTTTGCTCCTTTGAAGTTTTGAATATTCTCGAGTCTTTAGAAGATGGAGTCAGTACGAAGTAATTATCTAATTATGCGTTTCTTGGGTGGCTGTTATCACTCAGTGAAGATTTGCTCAAACGATGAGCCCTTAAGCCATTGTTTAGTTGCCATGCGTACATTTAAACATTGCTATTCATGTTCTTAGAGTCTAAAGTGACAAGGAAGAAATAGAGAACTGAATAATTAGAACCTGGTGTTTCACCTGGTGTTAGGAAGAATGTGTGCGTGTGTGTTTTTCCAATCAAAACAACCTTTAATACTTAGAATATACGTTTACTTTGCCCCTATTTCATGTAATACTTGTTCCAGGATTTCCTTTTCGTTTATTTTTAAGGAAATGCACTAACTTTCCAGAGCCTTTGGAGACCACTGTAAATAATTTACACCTTGACAAATGCCTGCCTGGTGTGCAGAGAGCAGAGCATGTGTGAGGTTGGGCCACTCATTACTCTCACTTGCTGGCAGCTCAACTGCACCTGGACGTAGAGGGGAAAAATCCTTCTCCCCCATTACATATGCTTAAAACAGGACAAGTACCTTTTGAGTATTTGGAAGATTTATTTTTCTGCCAGGTAGAGATGGCCCGCATTGTTATTTTAAACCCTGGCCAGAAAGCTGCATGGCTCTTGGTATTGCTATTAAGGCAGAATTATTTACGTTGAAATGCATTCTGTTTTATTTTTCCCCTTTTTGGTATGCATGCCCTTTCTTCGGTAGCTGTAGTATTTCTGCAATGTGCAGTGTGTCTACAAATACTTCATTACTGCAAACAAAAATATCCAGTGTCCTTTCTGTGGATCAGGGTAACCAGTGACTTTGTTTGGATCCCCAAATCACCTAAGGTTAGTTGGTTAATTAGGGAGTTGAAGTGGAGTTCACAGTGATGTTGGTTTGATGCTTCTTAGCTCAGGTTTCATTTGGGGAAAACCCTCAGAATTATTTAACATATACTTCAGTCTTAGTCTCTGACCGCATGGACTTCCATATTAATTATGACTTGGAGGCGTGTGCTTATAGATCACAGTTTAAACTTAACACAATATTTTTAAGAGATAACTTTTTATTACTCAGTAAAAAATGCAAAGTAATATCCCAGATAAACTTGAGGTTTTTATTTTAGTACCTTATCTCCAAAGAGTAAGTAACTATTATATTGAGTGTTTGCAATTTGAGTATCATTCATTTTTTTAAAGCTTTCATTGAGATTATACCTGAATATTACTACTTTAGGCTAAAATAAAAGGGTAGTCTATTTCTGATGTCTAAGCATCTCTAATGATATCTTTTCTCTTAAAAAGGGGCCATGAGTTTCCAAATAAAGTGGTGGTCAAGGCTGAGATCATGGGCAAGGATCCCCAGTAACCTAAACATGATGAATAATGTTGTTTCTAATGAAGTTGTAGAGGCTGTGCCAGTGGTTTTGGAAGGAAAATGGAGAGTTGGATTTTACCAGTAACAACCAAAGAATGTAGTAAAATGAGAAAAGTTCAAACAGAGGATATGATGATTTAAGAGTTTTTACTTTTAACGTTATTTTAATATATAATTCGATGCTTAACACAATCCCTTGTGAGGGCTTGAGATAGAGGCTATTTACTAAGTAGTATGGAAGTATCAGTATTTCAAAAGCGGATATGGTCATTCCAGTGAATGCTAAATAGTTGCACTGCCTTTTTGTTGTAAGTATCTCTCAACGCTGAGAGCTCAGAACTTGGGGTACAACAGAATACGGGGTGCCGGTGCCTCTGCTCTACTTTTGTCTCTTTTGGTTCCTGAGCCAATAAATGCATTGCTTTAGCCTCCATTATTATTTCTGTTGACCCGTGGTCTACACAAAAGTTTATCATTTTTTTTTTGCCATGGTTATAATTATTTAAAGCTATTAAGGTAGGGTTGGGTAAGTGCTTAAAGTATAAATTCAAAAATGTCGAACTCAATGGAAATCTCTTCACTATACCTTTTTTTTTTATATAAAATATGTCTTTTCTGTTCATGCTATGTGTTTGGGAAAAAATCATTTCCCAACTCAGAGTCACCTTAACCTGAAGTCTCATTCTCTCCTCAGACCACCCCTATTTTGCTTCCCTTCTCACTACTCCACCAAAATGGCAGATGACCAAAGACTCCTGTCTCCAAAGCCAACAGACGATTTTAAGTCATCTTCCTTGTACTCCCGGCAGCATTTGAACAGTTGACCTTCCACTCATCCTCAAAATGCTCTCTCCTCTTAGCTTTAAACACCGTAATCACACTTTTCTTCCTTAGTATTCGTTGTCACTTGCTCCTTCTGTTCTCGACCTTTACATTTTGGAAGGTTTCATGACTACCCTTTTGTTGCTTACTCTACATTTTTTCCCTAGGTGATTCTAATTACTTCCTCAGCTTTCAACATTATATTCTCATACCTCCCAAATTCATATAGAAGTCTTCTGAGCTTCACATTTTTTACCTAACTCCCTGTGTGACATCTCTGTTTAGGTGACTCCAAATAACTTTGATCTTAATATAACTGAAACTGAACTGTTAATTTTTTAGTTTTGGATTTACTCTTATTTCAGTTTTCTGTATCTCAGCAAATTCCACTAATATCTTTTCATTTTCTCTTGTTAGAAATGAAGAAATCAACCTCAATGCCCATTTCCCCCACACTCTCATATAGATCCATGACCAAATTCCATAGGTTTTCTGCCAAAGTATATCTGGAACCTGACTGACTACTGCCACCACTAGGGTACTGAAAGCTAGAAGCATGTCCCTTTTAGCCACTACATTAGCTTCTTTTTTTTTTTTTTTAATTTTTAATTTATTTATTTTATTATTTATTGTTTTTTGGCTGTGTTGGGTCTTCGTTTCTGTGCGAGGGCTTTCTCTAGTTGCGGTGAGCGGGGGCCACTCTTCATCGCGGTGTGCAGGTCTCTCACTGTCGCGGCCTCTCCTTGCGGAGCACAGGCTCCAGACACGCAGGCTCAGTAGTTGTGGCGCATGGGCCCAGTTGCTCCGTGGCATGTGGGATCTTCCCAGACCAGGGCTCGAACCCACGTCCCCTGCATTGGCAGACAGATTCTCAACCACTGCGCCACCAGGGAAGCCCTACATTAGCTTCTTATTTGGTCTTTCCACCTCTAATCTTGCCAAATTGGAATCCATTCTCCACAAACCTAGGCAAAGAAATCTATTTAAAATAGAAATCAAATTTTGTAATCCCTTTCTGGGTTACTCTGGGTTTTCCAAAGGGTAGGCACCAAGGTAAAACTAAATGTGTGTGGATTTTATTAGGGAAACTCGTAAGAGAAAAAATGGGAATGGAGTTGGGGAGGCTTAAAGAGTCATCAGACTATGATACAGGTTGATTCCAAGAGGAGGAGAGAGGGAAAGAAGGTTGGGTGTTAGCGTCTAAAGACTGTAGTCAGTCTAACGTGTCAAGGCTGTGGAACTGTCTTTGAGTCAAAATTGCCTGTCAAGAGTCTGTGTCTCCCACGAATTGATCTGCTTTGTATGTCTGCTGCACTCAGTCACTGGCTTGAAGTAGCCTGTGGGAGGTGTGGCCTTGGGGTGTATGCTGCTGTGGGCATCAGAACATCATAGCTGGGGTCTTTGGACATTGATGTCACCTAGAGTTGGGGAACTGTGAGGCACATTCTCATGGGCACCTGTATTAGTTTCCTAGGGCTGCTGTAACACATGACCACAAACAGCCTTAAAACAACAGGAATTTATTCTCTCACAGTTCTGAAGGTTAGAAATCCGAGATCAAGATGTTGGTAAAGTTGGTTCCTTCTTGAGCCTCTGAGGGAGAAACCCTTCCATGCCTCTCTCCTAGCTTCTGGTTGTTGCTGGCAATCCTTTGCATTCCTTGGCTTGTAGATGTATGATTCTGATGTTTGGCCCCATCTTCATACTGTTTCTCTCCCTGTTTTTATGTCTCTGTGTGTCCTCTCATCTTCTTATAAGGACAGAAGTTATTGGATTTAGGGCCCACCCTGGTCCAGTATGACCTCATCCTAACTAAGGAATCTACAAAAACCCTATTTCCAAATAGGTCACCTTCTGAGGTTTGGGGTGGACATGAATTTATGGGGAAACTTAGTCAATCTATTATATTGACCCACCTCTTTAAGTCTTAAGTAAATAGAGCACAAATAGATGAAAATGAGTGAGTTTTAATGAAGATGAGTATTATATAAAGATGCAGTTGGGGTGAGGTAGGAAGGAAAGGGAATGCCTCAAGTCAGCGGCAGCACCAGAAAAGAGGCTCTGGGAGTCCTCGAGATAGAGTATGAAGTTCTAAATGGCATGGAAGAGATGATTTAAAGTGAAAGTATATAGAACCTGATAGCTGACTAAATAGAGAAAGTGAAGGAAAGGTGTAAATGCTTGATCTGATTGACACACAATAGTGGTAGAGGAAAGGATGTTGAGTAAGACAGCAAACAGATGAGTTCTCAGCAAACAGATAAGTTAAATTTGGGGCGTTTTGAATTTGTGGAGGTAGAAAGATACCTAGAGGGAAATAACTAAGAACAGATGAGTAACATGGGTTAAGATTAAAGATGTTGAAATCATAAGGAAGGAGCTCCCCAAGAAAGGAAGGGTGGAGGGCTACCATGCATTATTAATCTTACCGGTCTTGGATTAGAGAATAGTTAGTATCCCTATTCCCTAGACGTATAGGCACGTTTTTGAACGGCGAAAAGTCATCTTTGCCCTTCTGTTTATAGCACATCTATGAAACAAGGCAAAGCAGCAAACATGAACCAGTCACTAAACTGGGGATAAAAGTTCAGGGTTCTTATAAAACAGTGAAATGGTATTCCTGTTCTTGAAGAGCAAAGGATCCTGGGCAGGGATCAGAGGCACTTTAATTCCTTATATTTCTGCACTACAGAATAATGCAAACTCTGATGTACAGTGTAAAACCCTAACATAGGTCTGTTCAGTAGATTTCAAGTGAAGCAAAGCTCTGTTGGCCTTCATATGTGTATTTTGCACAAAGCTGAGCTGGTCTGCAGCATTTTCTTCCACAGTACTTCTATACTGTCAGGCAGAGCAAGGTCTAAATCGGTTTCTCAACCTTGGCACTGTTGATATTTTGTTGTGTGTGGGGTGGGGACTGTCCTATGCGTTGTAGGATGGTTAGCAACATCCGTGCCCCTGCCCAGTACATGCCATTCGCACACCCCCTCCCCCAAGTTGTGACAGCCTGTATCATCTCTAGACACTGTCGAATGTCCCACGGGGACAAAATCATTCCTGGCTGAGAACCTCGGGTTTAAATCATGGCTGTCACCCTCAAGATATCCTTGGTCTGCAGTGTAAGCTCTTAACATGTTAATATAATGAAGGAAATGGGCTAAACAAATTACATATCAGGTAAAGAGCATTTGATTTAAAAGCTCTGAATACGGCCAGCTTTGCTGAGGACAGCTGTATGGCAGCCAGGGTGCAGTAGTTACACTTGAGAAGGCTTTTGATCACCAGCAAGTTTTGCTAGAAGAGCACAACAACAAATGGCTAATCCTTTCTCATCTCCTGGACTTTAGCTAAACGAATGCCTAAGAGATGTCAAATTAGCCTATTTCATGTGTCGGCTTGTTTGAAATTTACTAAATGTCTTAGATAAAATCTCTGAAGGCTGGAAAAGCCCAGGAAGGCTTTTTGATTTACTCAGCTCTCCTAATGCTCAGTCTCATTAACGTAAATTATGTAATTGACATCTTCTACTTGTTACCAGTATGGAATGCCGGGCTTTTGAAAGCTTTTCTGAGTTGCAGTTGGGATTTCTTGGTGAGATTTGTTGATATTTCTTTTCCTCTCACTTAAGAGTCTCATCACAGCAGGTTTTCTCTCCCCCCATTGTGAGTTCAGTGGAGCTAACACCCCAGCAAAGCATGCTTTCTCCTTCCTAATTCTCTTCTAGCTTTTATTTGTAGCTTTGTTCTGTGGGGGATCCTGAACCTACCGCGAATAAAATGTGGCAGATATCAAAACTGCTGACACTCTTTCAAAGCAGATTGAGAGAGCAGCCAAATTTCAGGGCTGTGCTTAATTTGAAAAATTGGTGAGGAAGTCTTGCATGCAGGGAAGCATCTGGAATGTTTGAAAAATGGCCTTGGTGTTCCTAGCTGGAGAGAGGAGGTGGTTGACCAGTATGGGATGAAGCGGGCATGCCGCTCTGCCTTCAAGCATTATTATTATTTTTTTCATTCTCTTCCTTTTAAAGAAAAAGTATGTGTCTTCTGCTTCTTCTGTCACTGAGGGGCTTTAAAATAACATCATGCATCTTCCTACCTCTCTGGACCTGATGGAAGGAGAGTCACTAGAGTGAATCAGATGCAAGGGTACCTGGTACAAGGTGCCTGTCGTCCATCACACTCATTCCCCACCACTGTTACAAAGGCTAAATGGCAGCCTCAGGAGAACTCTCCCCATGGTGTCTCCAGCAGGACTTTCCCTGACTGTATGATAATCAGATCTGACCAGATGGTGATGAGTCCGGGAATGCTTTCTGAATGGATGCTTTTTAATCATTCCTGGTAGGCTTCCTCGTTCTAAGCGGACCAATCTGCTTTAGGCTGGTGCACGTTACAAGAAATCTCATGATTTGGATGAAAAGACTGTTACTAATTGTGATTTCCCGTAGTTCAATGGGAGGGCAGTTTTCCCTGTCTTCAGTAATTTTATTTTAAGTGGCCGAAGTGATAGATTGTGACAGATCGACAGCTGCCGTCTAAAGACTGGATAACGTAGACCGAGACTCTCTCGGTGCCTTTGTCTACGTCTCGCCCGTATCAGAAAGATCACTGCGAGGGTCTCAGGTCTGTATGTCACTCCCATACCGTCTGAGGTTTGAGCCTCTGAGTGAGGGAGTAAGCCGCATGGTTGTGGGCCCTGTGGGACATCACCCAGAGTCCCCTTCACAGTCAGTCTGCTCATTTGCAGGGCTGTTGGCGGCCCATGGCTCGCTGCTGGTCCTCTCCAGAAGGGGGTCGCCCTCAGCTCCCTCAGCAGAACGGGGCTGCCTCCCCCAAGATCGCTTCACCCGCCTCGTCTCCGCAAGGCACCCATCTCCCAGGATTGGGCTAGGCACGGTGTGCAGGTCCTTTGCCTTCATCCTGGTAGCTCTAAAGGACTACCCCCGCTCCAGAGTCCCGTCAGGGACCAGCTGAGGCCTCTGTGGCAACTGTCCAGCAGTTTGGCTGCTCCCCCTGCCCGATCCTGCTGACCTTACTCCAGAGCAGTTTTACTCTTAGGACACTCCCCCACTGACTTCCTGCGCAGACATCTCCGTCTCAGAACCCGCTTCTGGAACCCAAACTAAGGCAGCTGTTTGGAGAAAAACAGCGGTAAATGCTGTGTCCTCTGTTCATTTCAGGGACATTTCTCCGTTGCAGCCTAGGAATGATTTATCACAACATGATGGTATTTTTCTTTTAATTCTGGAGGTGATGATTTTTCCCCACCAAGTGAAAGGTTATGATAACCATGCAGCAAACATTAATTGAGCATCTTACTCATGCTAGGTATTGGGCTGGACATGAAGATGACAGGGTCTCTGCTCCTGAGGAGCTCACAGTCCAGGGAGAAGACAGTAAAAACCTTTCCCGCCAGACCTGTAATGGCCTGTGGCAAGAGGCAGTGGTGAGGAGGGGAAGACAGTGGAGGAATACACAGAGCCAAATGACGTAATCATAGCCTGTAGCCGTCCCTCCCCCCATCCCTCCCCCCATCCCTCCTGCCATCTCCAGTGCGCTCTCTGAGCTGTTCAGGATAGTGGTGCTTCCCACATTCTTATAATTCTGCTTTTATTACTTGGAAATAAACTAATTTTGTGCTGGCAGGTCTTAACTTACTCTAGATTACAAAAATGCCATTATGTGTTCTATAATTTTTTTTTTAGAGTTTCTGCTCTGTACTGGAATGAGCATAGCATCTCATTTCAATGTAAATGTTCCCTCTACTCTGGTCCTTTATTACAGTTTGGTAGAGCAAAATTTCTTATTCCTTGTTGATTATGCACAATGCTCAAGCCTTTATGAAAATACTTGTCTAAATTTGTGTTTAAGTTTTAAATTGAAGTTTGGACATTTGGAAGAAATAATGTTCTGCAGAATTCTACTTGCTCTATTCACATCTGTTTATCATCTATCTTATATCATTAACTTCAGGATGTTTTCAGTGAGAGTGAGACTTAAAAAATACTAAAGACCATGTAGGATGAAAACTTCTGAGTTGAGGAAGTTATAACTCCCTCAAATTCTACTGCAATTCTATTCCTAAACTAGTTACATGAGTACATTTGAAAGCAAATTGTGTATATTTAGGATATTTAATGTAGGTGACACATATGGTCTAATGAATTTGGCAATAAAGAAAAGCAGAAAATATAATTTTGTCAGAGATTAGTGAGAAACAAAGAAAAAATGCAAATGAAGTCCTTTAGATTTGCTAAACTTTCTTCTTTTTTTTTTTTGGCCAGTGTAATTTGTTGACCACACATTATAAAAATCATTTTTGACTTCATTTTTGACTCCATATTAAAAGGGGTAAGGTGTGCAGAACTGATGGGGTAGAAGATGATCAATCACCTTTTGGAACAGTAAAGGAAGAGAACATTTTTTTATGCAAGTGCATACTCATAGCAGAGTCTGCATAATGATCTAAGGCACTCAGTTTTTATTTCAAAGTAAGACGAGCGCTGTGGAGTCATAGAGCGGTGTGGATTCATAGTAAGTTTAGGCTTCTGTTTTTTTTATTATCTTCCCCATGAGTTTTCATCATGCTGTCACATTTTATGCTGCCTGCCTTGCTTCTGGCTTTTTACAACTGGGAGCTGGTCAGGGCACGTAGCCCTTCAGCCTGCGGATCGGGAGAGTGTGGTCAGTTGTGAACAATTCCCGCAGGTAAGGCGTCTTGACACCACACTCGTGACACGTTCCTTTACTAGAGCATCAGGCACAGCAAGAGGATGGTGGGTTTGGGGTCGGGGGCAGGGTAGAGAGGACAAAATGTTGGAGGAGAGAGAATGCTAGGTCCAGGCTCAAATTAGTCACCTGATAGCCAGCAGCAACTAAAAGATCTTTTAGCTTCCCTCAGTTCCTTTAGCCACAGCTCAGGAACAAGTGACTCTGCTTCTTCCTTTGATTATCATCTAGACCATCCTGAACATGCCTCTAGAAAACCCATACCAACCTTTCTGTACTATTGGATGCTATTCTGTATAATTGGACACTGTCTATTCTGTGTCCACTGATTCAGCTCTCCTTTACTCAGTTGACCTCGGAACATAGGTCTGGACCCGATTCCTTTGTCTTTCCTGTAAAGCAGAATTTTTCCTGATTGTGGGCCATGTTCCAAAGGTAGCACAGGAGATGACTCACAGAACATTAAATAATATCCCATCACATGGTGAAAATTCAACCGTATCTCCTTTTAAATTATTTTAAATTTGTATTATTCTAGATTGAGGCAAGTTTTTCTTTACTGTCTTGCTGAAAAAAAAATATTTTCACAAAGAAAGAACAGCTCTCAGCTGAAGCACGTGCTGAAGTTTCACAGATAATAGTGAAATATTTAATTGGATTAAATATAAATGTTTAAAATTGAATTTACTTATCTAAAGGCTTTATTTTTTAGAGTAGTTGTGGGTTCACAGCAAAACTGAGAGGAATATACAGAGACTTTCCAGGTACCTCCTACCCTCTCTCCCTGTCCCCCCACTGCAGGCACGGCCTTCCCCGCCATCAACATCCCCCGCCATCAACATCCCCCGCCATCAACATCCCCCGCCATCAACATCCCCCGCCATCAACATCCCCCGCCATCAACATCCCCCGCCATCAACATCCCCCGCCATCAACATCCCCCGCCATCAACATCCCCCGCCATCAGAGTGGTGCATTTGTTGACAACTGATGAACCTACGTTGACACATCATTACAGTTTAACTTTATGGTCATTTTCCATTTATTATGCTGAGTAATATAATTTTCTTTTTACAGTAGTGATATAATGTTTTGTTTGAAAATAAAGTACAAAACATGCCAGTTCAAAAAACTATTAAATAAACTATTAAAACTATTAAATAAACAATGGGGCAGGTGGTACACTAACATGGCAAAAGTCCTGAAGTCCTTGAATAACTGAAGTTTGAAAAACACTGATTTTTTTGTTTTGTTTCTCTGCGAAGGATTCTTGAGTGAATCCCATTTGTCTCCATGGCTTTAAATACTGCCAGTATGTTGAAGTCTCTCAGATACACGTCTGTCTTCTGAGATCCAGGGTCATTATTATATGACAGCATCCACAGGCTCACCTGGTCAAATGTGAACACATTTTCTTCATTATAAAACTTTCTCTTCTGATGTTCCCACTCACTGTTGGCATCCCTCCTCCCTCCCACCCCCCAAGTCAGCAACCTGAGAGACTTCCTTAACTCCCCCTTTCCCATCCCTGTGCTTCCCATATGGAATCCTTTGCCAAATTCTATGGCTTCTTCCTCTTAAATCTCTTGAACCTGTTCTCTTTCATCCATGTCTATCAGCAGTGCCATAGCTCTGGCCCCTACAGTCTGTCTCTTGGACCAAAACACTTCTTAACTGAATTCTCTGCCTCCTTTTATTGATTCCCCTCCCGTCCACTGAGCTCACCACTGCCTAAGTTATTTTTGTACTGCATAAATCAATACATGTTACTCCATTGTTTAAAAGCCTTTGTTGGTTTGCACCTTCTTACTTGAAAATGGTATAAATTCTGTTCCTTGATATGTGAAGCCCTTCATGGTCTGCCTTTTGACTAACCATACATCTTCTCTCATTTCCTGACATGCCCTTCTGGTTTTCCACCTCACGCCATATATTATAGCAACATTTATGGTTTCCTAGTGTACTGTTACAGGTTACACCTCGTTGCCTCTGTTACACATTACTCCATCTACTGAAGAAGAAGTCTAGTGTTTGAGAGCAAACTATTTGGTTTTGCTGCCTATCACTGTCATTTACAATTATGCAATCTTGGTCAGATTACTTAACCTTTCTATGCCTCAATTGCTTTATCTGTAAAATAAGGATATGTGCTAAGAATAACACATCTCACAGGTTTGTTTTGAGGATATAATGATTTAAAAATCTGAAGTGCCTAGAACAGTGCTTGAAACAGGAAGTGATACATATAAATAGGAGTTACTACTGTCACTCTGAATGCCTTTTCCTCATGTCACCTGAATGAACTCCTGTAAATTCTTAACGACAGATCTAGTATCACCTCCTCTCTGAAGTCCTGATTCGTGTCTCCTGGGGTATGTCTTTTCCCTTACACTGTGCCTCCACTGTAACTGTAATGTGCTTATTTGAGCAAATATCGTACTTCATTGCACTTTTTTTTTTTTTTTTTTTTTTCTATTTCTCCCACTACTAGATTGTGAGCTTCTTGGGAGAAAAGATTGTGTTTTACTTACTTTGTTCTGCAAAGGGTACGTGTTCAACTTGTCAAATGAATAGTTACATGATTGTTTAAAAATATTTTACCATGAAGAATTTCAAACACACTCAAAAGTAGAGATGTTCATATAATGAGCCATCGTATATCCCAAACCTAGTTTCAGCCATCAACATACTGCCATTTTTGTTTTGTCTATTCTCTCTTCTTTATTGGTAGGGTATTTTAAAGCAAATTCCAAATATATTTTTTATTCATAAATAAATCAGTAGGTATCGTTAATAGATAAGGAATTAGTTTAAATTTAACCATGATGAACAAATTGACATTAATTCCTTGATATCATCTGATACCCATTCCATATTTAATTTCCTCAATTGTTTCCAAAATGTCTTTGAAGTATTTGTTGGGTTGCATTAAGATTCCGCCCACCAAAGTATATATACTGCATTTAGTTAATGTGTCTCTAAACTCTTGAGTTTAAAGAGCATCTCCTCTTATACCATTAAATTTTGAAAGAAACTAGATCATTTGTTCTTTAGCATTTCCCACATTTTAGATTTGGCTGATTATATCTTTATGCTGTTATTTAACATGTTGCTCTGTTTCTATATCTTGTAAAGTTATATCTAGAGGATTGATTAAATTCAGGTTCAGTTTTTTAAATATGAAGAGTACTTCATAAATTCTAGTATGCATTTTCTATCACATCGTATCAGTAGTAACATAATATCTGATTGTTCAATTTTAGTGATGTTAAAATTTATCAGTGGAGCTTAAGTGGTGTCAACCTTATTCATCCCTTTTAAAAGACCCTCCTCATCCTTTAGCTCAATGTTTTAGTAGTCCGTGAATGACCATTGCCTTGAGCCATTATTTTATTAGGAGTTGCAAAATGGTGATTGTCTAATTCCAACATGTCTTTTGCACTTATTAGCTGTGATTCTTATATAAAGATTATCTTTCCCTTATTATTATTTTTCCATTACCTTAAAATACAGTTCTTAAAGGAGAGGAAGGATAAAGGCATCAACTTTCCTTTTGTAAATTTTCATAATGATGGCATGGTACTCTGATGATGCCAATGACACAGTGTCTAAAGGTGATCAATACAGTTTTGGACCATGATTTTGATCTCAAGGAATTTTTTATATTTGATGTGGTTCTTTCAATTGCAATCAGTATTATGTATGATAATAAATTTTTCCAGCTTTGGTCTATGGGAGCTGTTGAAGGTATTCCTGAGTGCTTTTGACATGTCTTCAGAAGTCTCACCTAGCATCCTTGCTTTCTGGTACAGCAAGATAACATCTTGTTCATTTCTTGCCACAGACCTAAAATGATTGATTTCTCTAAGGAGCTCTACTTGCCATAAGCAAGTGCCCACGTTGTTCTAGGGTCAACTCTCTTTGTTATTACTGTTGAGTTTTGAGTGTTCTCTGTATATTATAGATATTAGTCCTGTATGAGATATGTATTTTGTAAATATTTTATCCTATTCTGTAGCTTCTCTTTTCATCTTCTTAAGGGTATTTTGCTGAGTAAAAGTTAATTTTGATGAAGTCAAGTTTATCAGTTTTTTCTTTTATGGGTTGTACGTTTGGTATCACATTTAAGAACACTTGCCTAGCTCTAGATACCCAAATTTTCTCCTATATTTTTCTACATATTTTTATAGTTTTAAATTTAAGATTTAAGTATGATCCATTTTGGGTTAATTTTTTTTGTATAAAGTGTGAGACATAAGCAAAGAGTTTTTTGTTTTTCATTTTATGCTTGTTTTTTGATACAAATGTCCAGTTGCTCCAGAACCATTTGTTGAAAAGGCTGTCTTTCCTCTACTGAATAACTTTTGCATTTCTGTCAAACACCAGTTGTGCATATTTGTATGCATCTATTTCTGGGTTCTTTATTCTGTCCCACTGGTCTGTGTGTTTATTCTTTGGTCAATGCCACATCACCTTGGTTCCTATGGCTATATAGTAAGTCTTGAAATCAGGTAGACAGATTCCTATCACTTTATTTCTTTTCAGAACTGTTTTAGCCATTCTAGTTCTTTCACCTTTCTACATAACATTTAAACTAATCTTGTCTATATTTACAAAAATCTTGCAGAGATTTTGATGCAGATTGCATTAAACCTGTATATAAATTTAAAGGAGAATTCACATCTATGCTATTTGAGTCTTCTAATCCATGAACACATATGCTTCTCCATTTATTTGACTCTTCTTTGATTTCTTTCATCCTTGTGTTGTAGTTTTCAGCATACAAGTCCCACATATGTTTTGTTATATTTAAATCTTTTTCATTTTTTGGAGGAGCGATTATAAATAGTATTTATTTCCTTGTTCACATGTTCACTGTTTATAGAAGTACAATTGATTTTTGTATGTTTATCTTGTATCCTTTGACCATGTTGAACTCACTTATTAGCTCTAGAAGGTTCTTGTGTGTTGATCTCTTGCGATTTTCTACATAGACAATCATGGCACTTGCAAATTGGGACAGTATTTTTTTCTTTCTGATCTATATGTTTTTTATTTTATTTGACTTACTTGCACTGGCTAGAATTTCCAGTACTATGTTTCTATTTTTTACACCTTTATTAGAGTATAATTGCTTTACAATGGTGTGTTAGTTTCTGCTGTATAACAAAGTGAATCAGCTATGCATGTACATATATCCCCATATTTCCTCCCTCTTGTGTCTCCCTCCCACCCTACCCATCCCACCCCTCTAAGGTGGTCACAAAGCACCGAACTGATCTCCCTGTGCTCTGTGGCTGCTTCCCACTAGCTATCTATTTTACATTTGGTAGTGGATATATGTCCATGCCACTCTCTCACTTCGTCCCATCTTACCCTTCCCCTTCCCCGTGTCCTCAAGTCCATTCTCTACGTCTGCGTCTTTATTCCTGTCATGGCCCTAGGTTCTTCAGAACTATTTTTTTTTTTTTTTTTTTTAGATTCCATATATATGTGTTAGCATATGGTATCTGTTTTTCTCTTTCTGACTTACTTCACTCTGTATGACAGACTCTAGGTCCATCCACCTCACTACAAATAACTCAATTTAGTTTCTTTTTATGGCTGAGAAATATTCTACTGTATATATGAGCCACATCTTCTTTATCCATTCATCGGTCGATGGACACTTAGGTTGCTTCTATGCCCTGGATATTGTAAACAGAGCTGCAGTGAACATTGTGGTACATGACTCTTTTTGAATTATGGTTTTCTCAGGGTATATGCCCAGTAGTGGGATTACTGGGTCATATGGTAGTTCTATTTTTAGTTTTTAAAGGAACCTCCATACTGTTCTCCGTAGTGGCTGTATCAATTTACTTTCCCACCAACAGTGCAAGAGAGTTCCCTTTTCTCCACACCCTCTCCAGCATTTATTGTGTGTAGATTTTTTGATGATGGCCATTGTAACTGGTGTGAGGTGATACCTCATTGTAGTTTTGATTTGCATTTCTCTAATGATTAGTGATGTTGAGCATCTTTTCATGTGTTTGTTGGCAATCTGTATATCTTCTTTGGAGAAATGTCTACTTAGGTCTTCTGCCCATTTTTGGATTGGGCTTTGTTTTCTTGATTGAGCTGTATGAGCTGCTTGTAAATTTTGGAGATTAATCCTTAGTCAGTTGCTTCATTTGCAAATATTCTCTCCCATTCTGAGGGTTGTCTTTTCATTTTGTGTATGGTTTCCTTTGCTGTGCAAAAAAGCTTTTAAGTTTCATTAGGTCCTATTTGTTTATTTTTGTTTTTATTTCCCTTTCTCTAGGAGATGGGTCAAAAAGGATCTTGCTGTGATTTATGTCACAGTGTTCTGCCTATGTTTTCCTCTAAGGGTTTTATAGTGTCTGGCCTTACCTTTAGGTCTGTAATTGATTTTGAGTTTATTTTTGTGTATGGTGTTAGGGAGTGTTGTAATTTCATTCTTTTACATGTAGCTGTCCAGTTTTCCCAGCACCACTTATTGAAGAGGCTGTCTTTTCTCCATTGTATATTCTTGCCTCCTTTATCAAAAATAAGTTGAGCATATGTGCGTGGGTTTATCTCTGGGCTTTCTATGCTGTTCCGTTGATCTATATTTCTGTTTTTGTGCCAGTAGCATACTGTCTTGATTATTGTAGCTTTGCAGTACAGTCTGAAGTCAGGGAGCCTGATTCCTCCAGCTCCGTTTTTCTTTCTCAAGATTGCTTTGGCTGTTCGGGGTATTTTGTGTTTCCATACAAATTGTGAAATTTTTTGTTCTAGTTCTGTGAAAAATGCTACTGGTAGTTTGATAGGGATTGATTGAATCTGTAGATTGCTTTGGGTATTATAATCATTTTCACAATGTTGATTCTTCCAATCCAAGAACATGGTATATCTTTCCATCTGTTTGTACCATCTTTAATTTCTCTCATCAGGGTCTTATAGTTTTCTGCATACAGGTCTTCTGTCTCCTTAGGTAGGTTTATTCCTAGGTGTTTTATTCTTTTTGCTGCAATGGTAAATGGGAGTGATTCCTTAGTTTCTCTTTCAGATTTTTCATTAGTGTATAGGAATGCAAGGGATTTCTGTGCATTAATTTTCTATCCTGCTACTTTACCAAGTTCATTGATTAGCTCTAGTAGTTTTCTGGTAGCATCTTTAGGATTCTCTACATGTAGCATCATGTCATCTGCAAACAGTGACAGTTTTACTTCTTCTTTTCCGATTTGGATTCCTTTTATTTCTTTTTCGTCTCTGATTGCTGTGGCTAAAACTTCCCAAACTGTGTTGAATAATAGTGGTGAGAGTGGACAACCTTGTCTTGTTCCTGATCTTAGAGGAAATGGTTTCAGTTTTTCACCATTGAGAACAATGTTTGCTGTGGGTTTGTCATATATAGCCTTTTTTATGTTGAGGTAAGTTCCCTCTATGCTTACTTTCCCGAGGGTTTTTATCTTAAATGGGTTTTGAATTTTGTCGAATGCTTTTTCTGCCTCTATTGAGATGATCATATGGTTTTTCTCCTTCAATTTGTTAATATGGTGTGTCACATTGATTGATTTGCATATATTGAAGAATTCTTGCATTCCTGGGGTAAACCCCACTTGATCATGGTGTATGATCTTTTTAATATGCTGTTGGATTCTGTTTGCTAGTATATTTTTGAGGATTTTGCATCTATGTTCATTAGTGACATTTCTTTCTTTGTGACATTTTTGTCTGGTTTTGGTATCAGAGTGATGGTGGCCTCGTAGAATGAGTTTGGGAGTGTTCCTCCCTCTGCTATATTTTGGAAGAGTTTGAGAAGGATCAGTGTTAATTTTTCTCTAAATATTTGATAGAATTTGCCTGTGAAGCCATCTGGTCCTGGACTTTTGTTTGTTGGAAGATTTTTAATCACAGTTTCAATATCAGTACTTGTAGACAGGGCCTGTCAACATGGCTGGCTGTAGGGTTTGGGGTGTCCTGATGCTGGTGTTGGCCTGTTGGTGGGTGGGTCTGGATCCCAGGGTGGCTGACTGAGGGACCCAAAGTCTCCCGGAGTTTGTATCAGCCGGCTGGTGGGCGGGTTGGCTCCTGGTATGGCAGGCTGCAGGGCTGTGTTAGTCCTGGGGCTGGTGTTTGTCTGCTGCTGTGTGAGGCTGGTGCTGGTCCACTGGTGGATGGAACTGAGTTTCCGGGTCTCCGGCTGCAGGGCCCTAGGGGTCCTGGGGTTAGTGCCAGCATACTGGTGTTGGGAACCATGTTCTGGGCCCTCTGGTTGACAGAGCCGAGTCCTGGAGTGGCAGTGGCTCAGGGGGGTCTTAAGGCAACAGGTCTGCTGGTGGGTGGTGCTGTTTCTCTGCCCAGCTAGTTGGTTGGCCTGAGCCATCCCCGTACTGGTACCTACAGGCTGGTGGGCAGAACTGGGTCTTGGAGCTAATAAACTAGAAGGAGGATTCCTGAACGGTGCCTACTGGCACCAGTGTCCACGTGGTATAACGAGCTCCCAGATGCCTCCTAGAGTTGCTTCAAGATCAGCAGGTGGGTCTACCACAGGCTCCTTTGAAATGACTGCTTCTGCCCTGGGTCCTGGAGTGTGTGAGATTTTGTGTGCACCCGTTAAGAGTGAAGTCTCTATTGCCCACAGCTCTCTGGGTCTCCTGAGCCTAAGCCCAAATGGTTTTCAAAGCTAAACATTCTGGGGGCTTGTCTTCCTAGTGCAGGCCCCTGAGCTGGGAGCCTAATTTGGGGCTCAGACCACTAACTCCTTGGGGAGAGCCTCTGCATTTGTAATTATTCTCTGGTTTGAGGGTCACCCATCCAGGGGTATTGATCTTGACTATACTACACCCCTCTTGCCCTTCTCGTGGTTTCTTCTTTATATCTTTAGTTGTAGAAGGTCTTTTTGTTAGTCTTCCAATTTTTCTCATCAATAGTTGCTCTGTAAATAGTTGTAATTTTGGTGTGCCAGTGGGAGGAGGTGAGCTCAGAGTCTTCTTACACTGCTATCTTGGCCACGCCTCCTGTCTCCCTTTTAGAAGCTTTTAAATTACAAACTTAACTTCCTTTAGCATTCTTTTAGGTTAGGTATACTGGTAACAAGTTCTTTCAATTTTCCTTCATTTGAGAATGTTTTGATTTCCCCTTAATTGCTGAAAGCTATTTTCATTGTATATAGGATTCTGTGTTGACAATTCATTTCTTTTAGCATTTGAAAAATGCTGTGACATTTCTTTCTGGGCTCCATGTTTTCTGATAAGAAAGACACTGTCATTGAAATGCTTTTCTCCTAAAAGTAAGGTGTAATTTCTCTCAAGCTTTCAAGATTTCTAATTTGGTTTTCTTTTTTCAGAAGTTTCACTATGATGTTTCTTGGTGTGGATTTCTTTGAGTCCATCTTAATTTTAGACCTAAACTTGACTTCTTGAATATGTAGGTTTATGTCTTTTGCCAGTTTGGGGGAGTTTTAGGCCATTATTTCTTTGAGTACATTTTTAGCCTTAGTCCCTTTTACCTCTGCTTCTGAGACTATGATTTCTTGAATGTAAAGTGTTTTGTTATAGTCCCACAAGTCCCTGAATATCTTGTTTTCCCTTCCTTTATTGTTCAAAGTCAGTAGTTGCAGACAGCAGAGTCTTTTCCCAGTTTCTGAGAGAAATTTTTTCACAGAATTATTGTGAGGACTAGAGATATGAGCTCTAAATTTAAGCTCCCAGATGCACACTGCAGTTTTGTCCCATTCATGAAGTTGTGGTTGTCTCTGACCTGAGAAACCACACAGCCTTTGATGCTTCTGTACTAGCAAAATGGATGCCCCATGTCCAACATGTGTTCCCACATAGCTTACTTCTGAGTCAGTCTCATACTAGTGCATTTGATTAATAGACCCAGACATATATCTGCCCCCATGCAGCAAGGGAGTGTGAGAAATGTAAGCTTTGTTTTTTTTCAGATTTATTGAGATATAATTGACATATAACATTGTGTAAGTTTAAGGTGTACAGCGTGTTGATTTGATAGGCTTAAATGTTGCAAAATGATTACCACATTACGGTCGGTTAACACTTCCATAACCTCACATAATTACCATTTCTTTTTTGTGGCGAGAACACTTAAGATCTATTCTCTTAGCAACTTTCAAGTATATAATACAGTATCATTAACTATAGTTACTATGCTGTATACTACATTATCAGAACTTACTTATAACTAGGAATTTGTACTATTTGATCAACATCTCCTTGATTTCTCCCACCCTGCTCTCTCCCCTGGCAACCACCATTCTACTTCCTGTTTCTGTGAGCTGGCTTTTTTAGATTCCATATATAAGTGATGTCACATGGTATTTGTCTTTCTCTGTCTGACTTTTGTTTAGCATAATGCCCTCGAGTTCCATTTATGTTGTTGTAAATGGCAGAATTTCTTTTTTTCTCGTGGCTGACTAATACTTTATTGTACCATATTATATCACATCTTTTTTTTGTCCAGTCTTCTGTAGATGGACATTTAGGTTGTTTCCATATCTTGGCTATTGTGAATAATGCTGTAACAGACTTGGGAGTACAGATATCTCCTTGAGGTCCTGATTTCCTTTGGATATATACCTAGAAGTGGGATTGCTGGATAATATGGTAGTTTGTTTTTTTTTTTTTATAGTTTTAGTTTGTTTGTTTTTAATTTTTAATTTATTTGTTTATTTATTTTTGGCTGTGTTGTCTTCGTTTCTGTGCGAGGGCTCTCTCTAGTTGCGGCAAGCGGGGGCCACTCTTCATCGCGGTGCGCGGGCCTCTCACTATCGCGGCCTCTCTTGTTGCGGAGCACAGGCTCCAGACGCGCAGGCTCAGTAATTGTGGCTCACGGGCCTAGCTGCTCCGTGGCATGTGGGATCTTCCCAAACCAGGACTTGAACCCGTGTCCCCTGCATTGGCAGGCAGATTCTCAACCACTGCGCCACCAGGGAAGCCCGATAATATGGTAGTTTTATTTTTAATTTTTGAGGAACTTCCACACCATTTCCATAGAGACTTCACCAACTTAGATTCCCACAAACAGTGCAGAAGTGTTTTTTCCATATCCTTGCCAACACTTGTTATCTTTTTCTTTTTGATGATAGCCATTCTAAGTTGTGTTTCTATGTACTACCAAAGAAATATCTGAAAAAGAAACAGAGAATCCCACTCAAATAGCATCAAAACAATAAAATATTTAGGAATAAATGTAACGAAGGAAGTGAACGACCTGTAGTGGAAAACTATTAAGACCTTTATGAAAGAAATTGAAGATGTAAGTAAATGGAAAGATATATCATGTACATAGATTGGAAAATTATTATAAAAATGTCCATATTATTCAAAGCAATCTATAGATTTAATGCAATCCTTTCCAAAATTTTAAAGGCATTTTTCACAGAAATAGAAAAAAAAATCTTAATTTATGTGGAACCACAAAAGACCCTGAATTGCCAAATCCATCCAGAAAAAGAACAACAAAGGTAAGGGGACCACACTTCTTGATTTCACACCATACTACAGAGGTATAGTAATCAAATCAGTATGATACTAGTATAAAAATAGACACTTTGACTAGTGGCAGAAAACTGAGAGCCCAGCAATAAACTCTCACATATATGGTCAACCAGTATTTGACTAGGGATCCAACAATACCCAATAGAGGAAGGATAGTCTTTCAATAAGTGGTGTTGGGAAAACTGGATAATTACATGCAGAATAATGAAATTGGACTCCTATTTTATGCCACTAACAAAAATTAACTTGAAATGGATTAAAGACTGAAACATATCACTTTTAAAAAGTCTTTTTTTTCCTCTGTTGTTCAGATTGGATAATTTCTATTGCTTTATCTTACGGTCCACTGATTCTTCCTCTGTCCCCTTCATTTGGCTGTTGAACCCAGCCATCAAGTTTCTTAGTTTTGGCTATTGTACCTTTAAGTTCTAAAATTTATTTTTGATTCGAATTATATGCTGTTTAAATATGGAAATTCCTTCTTGTATTTCAGGAAAGTTTCCTTGTATTATAGTTTTTGGTATTCTCTTCCACTGATTTTGTTTTCTTTTAAGAACTGCTTATACACCTATGTTGGTTTATTTTTGCCTGTCATCTATATTTATTACTTTCTCCAATTAAAAAATTCTGTTTATATTTTACTCATTCTTTTTTCCTCTCTATTTCTACAATAGTTTGTTCTGTGGTGTCTTTTTTAATTCAATCTGGCTTAATCTTTTTCTGTCCTTTTATCTACATCTGTTGCTAACTGTTCATAAATGACTCAACATTTATGATGTTTTAAAGTTCAGATTTGTTCTATTTGGCAGCTTCTATAATTTTCCTTAGAATTTTTGGATAATTTTAGGTTCTGCCTTTTGTTCCGTAGCCACGTTTTTCTGTTGTGACTTCATTTTATAACTATATAATTTAGATTTTTATCCTTGTTTATCTTATAACATCTTAAATTGTGTTTAACGGCAATTCTTTTAATTGTTCATTTTAAGTGAGAAGGACTTTCCTGTATTTTTATTTTTTATTTTTTTTAATAGCTCTTTATTGGAGTATACTTGCTTCACAATACTGTGTTAGTTTCTGTTGTACACCAAAGTGAATCAGCCATATGCATACATAAGTCTCCATATCCCCTCCCTCTTGAGCCTCCCTTCCATCCTCCCTATCCCACCCCTCTAGGTGGTCACAAAGCACAGATCTGATCTCCCTGTGCTATGCTGCTGCTTCCCACTAGATAACTCTTTGACATTCAGTAGTGTGTATATGTCGATGCTACTCTCATTTCACCCCAGCTTCCCCCTCCAACCCCATGTCCTCCAGTCCATTCTCTATGTTTGCATCTTTATTCCTGCCCTGCAACTAGGTTCATGAGTACCATTTTTTTTTAAGATTCCATATATATGCGTTAGCGTACGGTATTTGTTTTTATCTTTCTGACTTCACTCTGTATGACAGACTCTAGGTCCATCCACCTCACTTCAAATAACTCAATTTCGTTTCTTTGTATGGCTGAGTAATATTCCACTGTATATATGTGCCACATCTTCTTTATCCATTCATCTGTCGATGGACATTTAGGTTGCTTCCATGTCCTGGCTATTGTAAATAGTGCTGCAGTGAACATTGTGGTACATGTCTCTTTATGTATTATGGTTTTCTCAGGGTATATGCCCAGTAGTGGGATTGCTGGATCATATGGTAGTTCTATTTTTAGTTTTTTAAGGAACCTCCATACTGTTTTCCATAGTGATGTATAAATATACATTCCCACCAACAGTGCAGGAGGGTTCCCTTTTCACCACACCCTTTCCAGCATTTATTGTTTCTAGATTTTTTTATAATGACCATGCTGACCAGTGTGAGGTGATACCTCACTGTAGTTTTGATTTGCATTTCTCTAATAATTAGTGATGTTGAGCATCTTTTCATGTGCCTCTTGGTCATAGGTATGTCTTCCTTAATGAAATGTCTATTTAGGTCTTCTGCCCATTTTTTAACTGGATTGTTTGTTTTTTTTGATGTTGAGCTCCATGAGCAGTTTGTATAATTTGGAGATGAATGCTTTGTCAGTTGCTTCATTTGCAAATATTTTCTCCCATTCTGAGGGTTGTCTTTTTGTCTTGTTTATGGTTTCCTTTGCTGTGCAAAAGCTTTTAAGTTTAATTAAGACCCATTTGTTTATTTTTGTTTTTATTTCTGTTACTCTAGGAGGTGTGCCAAAAAAGATCTTGCTGTGGTTTATGTCAGAGTGTTTTTCCTATGTTTTCATCTAAGAGTCTTTTTTATACTGTCTGGTGTTACATTTAAGTCTTTAATCCATTTGGAGTTTATTTTTGTGTATGGTGTTAGGTAAGGTTCTAATTTCATTCTTTTACATGTAGCTGTCCAGTTTTCCCAGCACCACTTATTGAAGAGGCTGTCTTTTCTCTATTGTATGTTCTTGCCTCCTTTGTTGTAAATTAGGTATCCATATGTGCATGGGTTTATCTCTGGGCATTCAATCCTGTACCATTGATCTATATTTCTGTTTTTCTACCAGTTCCATACTGTCTTGATTACTGTAGCTTTGTGGTATAGTTTGAAGTCGGGGAGCCTGATCCCTCCAACTCCATTTTTCTTTCTCAAGGTTGCTTTGGTTATTCTGTGTCTTTTGTGTTTCCATACGAATTGCAAATTTTTTTGTTCTAATTCTGTGAAAGATGCCATTGGTAGTTTGATAGGGATTGCACTGAATCTGTAGTTTGCTTTGGGTAGTATAGTCATTTTCACAATGTTGATTCTTCCAATCCAAGAACATGGTATATTTCTCCATCTGTTTATGTCATATTTGATTTCTTTCATCAGTGATTTATAGTTTTCTGAGTACAAGCCTTTTGCCTCCTTAGGCAGGTTTATTCCTGGGTATTTTATTCTTTTTGTTGCAGTGGTAAATGGGAGTGTTTCCTTAATTTCTCTTTCTGATTTTTTGTTGTTGGTGTATAGGAATGCTGGAGATTTCTCTGCATTAATTTTGTATCCTGCAACCTTACCAAATTCATTGATTAGTTCTAGGAGTTTGCTGGTGGCATCTTTAGGTTTTCTATGTATAGTATCATGTCATTTGCACACAGTGACAGTTTTACTTCTTCTTTTCCAATTTGTATTCCTTTTATTTCTTTTTCTTCTCTGACTGCCATGGCTAGGACTTCCAAAACTATGTTGAGTAAGAGTGGCGAGAGTGGACATCCTTGTCTTGTGCCTGATCTTAGTGGAAATGGTTTCAGTTTTTCACCACTGAGTACGATGCTTGCTGTGGGTTTGTCATATATGGCCTTTATTATGTTGAGGTAGGTTCCCTCTATGCCCATTTTCTGGAGAGTTTTTATCATAAATGGGTGTTGAATTTTGTCAAAGATTTACTGCATCTATTGTGATGATCATATGGTTTTTATTCCTTAATTTGTTAATGTGGTGTATCACATTAATTGATTTGCATATATTGAAGAATCCTTGCATCCCTGGGATAAATCCTACTTGATCATGGTGTATGATCCTTTTAATGTGCTGTTGGATTCTGTTTGCTAGTATTTTGTTGAGGATTTTTGCATCTGTGTTCATCAGTGATATCGGTCTATAATTTTCTTTTTTTGTGATATCTTTTTCTAGTTTTGGTATCAGGGTGATGGTGGCTTCGTAGAATGAATTTGGGAGTGTTTCTCCCTCTGCAATTTTTTGGAAGAGTTTGAGAAGGATAGGTGTTAGCTCTTCTCTTAACGTTTGATAGAATTTGCCTGTAAAGCCATCTGCTTCTGGATTTTTGTTTGTTGGAAGATTTTTAATTACAGTTTCGATTTCATTACTTGTGATAGGTCTGTTTACATTTTCTAATTCTTCCTGGTTCAGTCTTGGAAATTTGTACCTTTCCAAGAATATTTCCTTTTCTTTGTGGTTGTCCATTTTATTGGCATATAGTTGTTTGTAGTAGTCTCTTATAAACCTTTGTATTTCTGCCGTGTCAGTTGTGATTTCTCATTTTTCATTTCTAATTTTATTGATTTATGTCCTCTTCCTTTGTTTCTTGATGAGTCTGGCTAATGGTTTATCAATTTTGTTTATCTTCTCAAAGAACCAGCTTTTAGTTTTATTGCTCTTTGCTATTGTTTTCTTTGTTTGTATTTCATTTATTTTACTCTGATCTTTATGATTTCTTTCCTTCTACTGACTTTGGATTTTCTTTGTTCTTCTTTCTCTAGTTGTTTTAAGTGTAGGGTTAGATTGTTTATTTGAGATTTTTCTTGTTTCTTGAGGTGAGATTGAATTGCTATAAACTTCCTGCTTAGAACTGCTTTTGCTGCATCTCATAGGTTTTGGGTCATCATGTTTTCGTTGTCATTTGTTTCTATGTATTTTTTAATTTCTTCTTTGATTTCTTCTGTGATCTCTTGGTTATTTAGTAGCACACTGTTTAGCCTCCATGTATTTGTGTGTTTTACAATTTTTTTCCTGTAACTGATATCCAATCTCATAGCATTGTGGTCAGAAAATATGCTTGATATGATTTCAATTTTCTTAAATTTTCTGAGGCTTGATTTGTGACCCAAGATGTGATCTATCCTAGAGAATGTTGCATGTGCACTTGAGAAAAAAGTGTATTCTGCCACTTTTGGGTGGAATATTCTATAAATGTCAATTAAATCTGGTCATTAGTGTCATTTAAAGCCTGTGTTTATTTTCTGTTATGATGATCTGTCCATTGGTGTAAGTGGGGTATCCTATTATTATTGTGTTACTCTCAATTTCTCCTTTCATGATTGTTAGGATTTGTACTGAGGTGCTCCTATGTTGGGTGCATAAACATTTATAACTGTTATATCTTCTTCTTGGATTGATCCTTTGATCATTATGTAGTGTCCCTCCTTATCTCTTGTAACAGTCTTTATTTTAAAGTCTGTTTTGTCAGATACGATTATTGCTACTCCACCTTTCTTTTGATTTCCATTTGCAGGGAATATCTTTTTCCATCCCTTCGCTTTCAGTCTGTATGTGTCCCTAGGTCTGAAGTGGGTCTCTTGTAGACAACATATATATGGGTCTTGTTTTTGTATCCATTCAGTGAGAGTGTGTCTTTTGGTTGGGGCACTTAATCCATTTACATTCAAGGTTATCATCAATATGTATGTTCCTGTTACCATTTTCTTAATTGTTTTGGGTTTCTTTTTGTGGGTTTTTTCCTTCTCTTGTGTTTCCTTCCTAGAGAAGTTTCTTTAGCATTTGTTGTAAAGCTGGTTTGGTGGTGCTGAATTCTCTTAGCTTTTGCTTGTCTGAAAAGCTTTTGACTTCTCCATTGAATCTGAATGAGATCCTTGCTGGGCAGAATAATCTTGGTTGTAGGTTTTTCTCTTTCATCACTTTAAGTATATCCTGCCACTCCCTACTAGCCTGCAGAGTTTCCACTGAAAAATCAGTTGATAACCTTATGGGATTCCTTTGTATGTTATATTTTGTTTTTCTCTTGCTGCTTTTAATACTTTTTCTTTGAATTTAATTTTTGTTAGTTTGATTAATATGTGTCTTGGTGTGTTTTTCCTAGGGTTTATCTTGTATAGGACTCTGTGCTTCTTGGACTTGGGTGACTATTTCCTTTCCCATGTTAGGGTAGTTTTTGACTATACTCTCTTCAAATAGTTTCTCAGACCCTTCCTTTTTCTCTTCTCTTTCTGGGACTCCTATAATTTGAACGTTGGTTTGTTTAGTGTTGTCCCAGAGGTCTCTGGGATTGTCTTCAATTCTTTTCATTCTTTTTTCTTCTTTATTCTGCTCCTCGGCAGTTATTTCCACCATTTTGTCTTCCAACTCACTTCCAACTCACACCAATTCGTTCCTCTGCCTCAGTTATTCTCTTATTGATCCCTTTTAGTCTGTTTTTCATTTCAGTTATTGTGGTGTTCATCTCTGTTTGTTCTTTAGTTCTTCTAGATCTTTGTTAAACATTGGTTGTGTATTCTCAGTCCATGCCTCTGTTCTATTTCTGAGTTTCTGGATCATCTTTACTATCATTCTGAATTCTTTTTCAGGTAGATGGCCTATTTCCTCTTCATTTATTTGGTCTTATAGATTTTTACCTTGCTCCTTCATCTGTGACATATTTGTTTTGCTATCTCATTTTTTTTTTTTCTTGAGTGGCATTGTGTTCTTGTCTTACTGGTTGTTCGGCCTGAGGCTTCCAATGCTGGAGTTTGTAGGCTGTTGGGTAGAGCTGGGTCTTGGTGCTGAGATGAGGTACTCCGTGAGACCTTACTCTGATGAATATTTCTTGGAGTCTGAGGTTCTCTGTTAGTCCAGTGTTTCTGACTCGGTGCTCCTACTGCAAGAGCTTCGGCCCGCCCCCGAGCTCATGAACCAAGATCCCACAAGCTGCCTGGGGTGGCAAAAAAAAAAAAAAAGAACAGTAGCTAAGTCAGGGGGTGGGGCCTATGCTTAGGACACACAGGCTGGAAAAGGCCCTGGGGGCTGTGGGGGGTGGGGCTTAGGCTCAAGGAAAAGAAGGGGTCCAGGCGTGCCCCCCACCCCTGGTCTCAGAGGGCAGGGGACGTCATCTGGGAGCCAAGCAGGCTTCCTGGGCTCAAATGGGCGGGGCAAACGCCCTCTAGTCTTCTCCCGCTCCTCCCGGAGGGCCCCTCCCACCTGCCTCTCCTGTTCTCCCCTCAGCCTCTTTCCTATGACCCAAGGACCAGTGCAGCCTGAAGGGGGGGCTTTGGAGGGGGGCACCAGCCTTGGAGCTCAGCAGGCTTCCCAGCCCTAGTGGGCCAAGCGATCACCCTCCACTCCTCTCCCGCTCTTCCCAGAGGGTCCCTCCTGCCTGTCTCTCCTCATCTCCCTGGCCCCAGGGACACCGATCCTGTCTGGCCTCCACTTCTACTCCCCCATCAGTCCCCACATGTCCTACCCGTTCACTTGGGGGTTCCTCCTGTCTTCTTGGGCATCAAGGTCCCCCAACAGCAGCCAGCAGGTGCCCTAGTTGTGAGGAGACGCTAACTCAGTGTCTCTCCGTACCACCATCTTGACTCTGCCCCTCTTTCCTGTATTTTTAGGAGGAAGTGCCTGTTTAGCAGAAGTGAAAGTCAAGATTGCTTTTCTGCTTTCATAACTAGGTTTCTTCTTTCATTTCACTGTGATATGTTACAGATTTATCTGCATACCTGTATCACTAATATTTTGAGGCTTACCTCTTCTGCTCTTCTTTCATTAGAATCTATATCTTTTCTGTCTTTTACACCCAAGAGTTGTTACCCTGAACAAGTGGTGTTTTGTTCTGACCAGTTTCTCTTCATTGTAGGGTTTTGACTGTTTTTGACATCCCAGGGGGCCAGGTTGCCCCAATACCCCCAGAAGTCTCCCAGTCATTATGACTATTCTAAGTTTGGCCATTTGAGTCTCCACTCTGAATGGAGACCTCTTTTTGAAATGAATTCCTGAGTTTCTTGGCTTTTAGAGCCCACTGGAATTCCCTTTGTATTCCCTTTGCTTATTCCTGCATAGCTGCTGCTGTTCTAGGATCTTGCTGCTGTCAGTGTTTTAAGTACACTTGCTCTTATACTAGGATTTATAGAATAATTTATCACCTTGTTTTTCAGTCTATTCTGTTTATTGCTGCATAACAAATGTGCCCAGAGCTTATTGCCTTTGAACAACAATTTATTATATTTCATGATATTTTGGGGTCATGGATTCAGGCATGACACAGTATGGGTGTCTTGTCTCTGTTTCACAGTGTTGCAACCTCAGGTGAGATAACTTGAATGGTTGAGAGTGGGAACATCTGGGGGCTTGCCAAACATCTTTTTTCTTTCTCTCTCCACATGGCTAACATAGGCTTCCTCAGACTAGAGTGACTCCAAGGTATTTGAAGTTCTTACAAAGCAGCTGAAGTCTCCAAGAGACCGAGATGGAAGCATCCAGTTCTCTTAAAGGCTAGGCCTGGAAGTGGCATAGAATCACTTTCACCTACTGTATTATTCAAAGCTGTTACAGGCCAGCCCAGATTCAAGGGCAAGGGAAATAGCCCTGCCTTTTGATGGCAGAAATGTCTAAGAACTGTGGCCTCTTTTAACTCACCATAATATGCTAGTTATTCAGTTTTTTAAGAGTTTTATTGATACAATCCACATATCATACAATTCATCCATTTAAAGTGTACAATTTAATGACTTTTAGTATAAACAGAGTTGTGTGACTTTTGTGCAGTCAGTTTCAGAACATGTCACCCCCCAAATAAATCCTGAACCAATTAGCAGTAGCACCCCATTTCTGTCAGCTTTTTAAACAGGATTGGGGAGATTGAACAAAATGTAACGCCATCCCCACCACCATTTTGCCCAAACTTGTGTTAAGATTTTTAAAAAAGGGAATATTTCCGGGCTTCCCTGGTGGCGCAGTGGTTAAGAATCCGCCTGCCAATGCAGGGGACACGGGTTTGAGCCCTGGTCTGGGAAGATTCCACGTACCACGGAGCAACTAAGCCCGTGTGCCACAACTACTGAAGCCCGTGCACCTAGAGCCCGTGCTCCGCAACAAACAAAGCCACCGCAATGAGAAGCCCACGCCCTGCAACGAAGCGTAGCCCCTACTCGCTGCAATTAGAGAAAGCCCGCGTATGGCAACGAAGACCCAATGCAGCCAAAAATAATAAAATTTTTAAAAAGAATATTTCTGGTTTCTGAGATATGTATTATTGAAACTAAGGCAAAGATACGATTTTAAAAATACATCAGTAATAGGAGATTTTATCTTCCCTATTACCTACCACATGTTATCGGGAACAAATGAAATGATGAAGACAGTTTTAAAAAGTTAAATCCATTCTACATGTATTATTTAGTGTAACTTAAATATTAAACACAAGAGGGAAACGAAATGTTTTGAGAACATTACCACAGATTTTATATATTTCTCTGTAGTTGTAGTATCAGTCTTCCTGTATTAAATTATAAATATACGTATTCCTCACATTTAAAGCAGTGAATTCTAAAAACTTTTCCAATATGGTGAATGTTCACCCATACAGTTGTTGTCTCTTTTGAACCGATTTGAAAACCATGAACTTAAAAATCTAGAGAAGAGAGAAATAGGTTTAGAGAGTATGAGTTGTGCAGCAGGGCCGTGGTAATGAGACCTTGGTCTTCTAGCGCAACTGCTCCTACCCTGCCTTCCTCCTCTCTGCCCTCTTCCTCATCCTGGCCTGGAGCTCTGCAGCAAGACTGTCTGGGTCACAGGCTTAGGTGAGGCTGTGACTGACAGCTTTCCTAAATGGGGGTCCACCAGGGGGAGAGAGATTTTTCCCTCACCTGCAGTTGGGGTGATCATATAATATATCCTGCCAAGTGTGATGCTTTGTCCTAGAGAAACACTGAACAGGACAGGCCACTGGATTAGCAGGTATATACTGGGCCACTCCCGAGCCATCAAGATGTGTGGTTCTTGCCTATTTCTTCTTGCTTTTCCTTTGTTTGAAACTGCCTCTGAGTTGCTTGCTAACTAAAGAATTGGATGCTTTTCTCTCCGGGTATATTCTCTGAGACGAGTCAAGTTTGGCAATGGCAGCTGGGGAAGAAAATGGATTTATGGAAAGTTATAACTCCATCAATATGTAAGGTGAATACAGCATATATTCAGATATGTACTTATTCATTTGAAGAGAAAGGGTCAGTGATATAGTAATTAGATAAATTATTTGGCTACATTTGGAAGGTGAATTTTTGTTAGTGGATTAACATGTAAGTTATTTAGTGTTCTGTAAAATTAGACTTAAAAAACTCCAATAAAACATGAGTGAATGTCTACTGTGAATGGTCAGCTTAAATTCTCTCTGCAAACCTTATTCCCCGTTTCTCTCCTGTTGGAGATGGTCTTGGGCTCAGTATTTCTCTTTACCTTAGTTTCCTTTAAAACATGAGGATAATACTAGTCCCTAATTCATAGGGTTAAATCATACAAGGTGAGGTACAAAACACCTTCTATAAACTTAGTCTTACATAAATGGTAATCACATGGAAGGTGTTGTTGACTAGTGAAGCACGTGAGCCCTGAAATGAAGAGTCTTGGGCCTAAATTCCTGTTTTGTAACTTACTTACTGTGTATTTTACAGATGACTTAATCTGTCTAAGCCTCAGGGTATTTTTTTGTTGTTGTTTCCTTTATGGTTTTTTTTGAATTTTTGAATTTTATTTTATTTATTTTTTTATACATCAGGTTGTTATTAGTCATCAGTTTTATACACATCAGTGTATACATGTCAATCCCAATCTCCCAGTTCATCCCACCACCGACCCCCCGCCACTTTCCCCCTTTGGTGTCCATACATTTAAGACTCAGTTTTATCTATAAGATGATAAAACCAGTAACTTCTTCATAGGATTGTTGTAAGAATTGAAGGAGATAATATATGTAAATACTGTAGCCTAGTGCCCATAGATGTTAGCTGTGGTTATTAATAGGATCATTAGTCCTATTAACAAAGATAATGGGAAACAGGATAAGAATATTTATTAATTTCAACAAGGTTTAATTGGGATTGTTCTTACCAATTTGTCATTTTATCCTGGAGAAATCTCGCAAAGATTTGAGCTCCTGCCCCTACCCCCACCCCATCTCCGGGCTTTATTTCTGTCCTTATCACATGTAAATATGGTTTTCTTTGCTACATTATGGGCTTAAATTCCGGAGTAGTAAAAGACCAGTAGGTGAAAAAAGGATTATCTGTTTATTCTTCTGTCAACCTGTGCTACATTAAACACTACCCTCAGGGGAACTGGGCTTGTTAGATGCACCAGAATAGAGGCCAAGGTATTTGCTTTATCTCCACCCCTGGCCCCAGCACACTTTTGGCCACTGAACCTGCAAGAGCCTGGACCCTTGGCCCAGATAGGATTCAACTCCCAGAAGGAAGAGGTGGCCTGCTGCCACTGACCTAGAATCGTGGCATTGTAATGTTCTATCATTTGATCTTCTGATTTCTCTCAGCCACGTTGTGATCACTTTGCGCTGCAGTGTGGTTTCCTCTGTTTCATACCACTGACCTAAATCCTCTTCAAAACAGACCATAATGTCAGAATTCAGTTTTTAATTCAAGATTAAGGACTGATTTCATAGCTGCGTTGAAGCTGATTTGAACTCCTCTATCTATAAAAGAATCTGTAGATAACTAGAAAGATAGTTCTTTATTTTACTTTTGTTTAAGCACTCAGTGTATGTGTTACAAAAGGCCTCTACATTCAGATATATAAAGAAATAGCTTGTTCATTTCTTATAAATGATCTGATCTTTGTCACAAGCTACTGACGGGGTTAAAACAGTCCCCTTCAGTTATATGTTCAGATTTTCAGAATTCTGTTTCCTTCTCATATTTTACCCTAAGACGGAGTCTGAGTGTACAAAGATGCTCACTGTCTCCGTTGGCTTCAGAGAAAGGGCCACAGCTCTCTGTGTGTCCTTGTGCTGTTCTCTGGATCTTTATTGCATTCTGCAGCAACGATATCCCTTAACAGCCTGTCACATCTTGATGTGTTGGCATCCTCTGCTGAGGTTTGAGGATGAAGGACATGGGGTCTCTCCTCTCTTGGCTTGGACAGGACCTATGGTCCTGTCAGCTGTCTTGATGCCACCTTAGCTCTTCCAGGTACACTGGCTGCCAATGAGGTCTGGCTGTGATTCCCTTTCACCTCCAGCCTGTGTGGTCTGCAGCCCGCAGATACAGGTGTCCATGCCCTGTTTGTCATCCCATCAATTAATTACAAGACATCCCATCAGTTACCTTCCACAGCTGTCCTTAGGGCATATGAGAATTTCTGGATTCTTTCTATGCCACGAGAGCCAAGCTGCAGAGCTAAACTCAGGCCCTTTCTCTGCATAACAACACTATGCCATTGGCTTTATTCTGAAAGAGCTTCCCTGGATCGGCTGGTCTCCTCCCCAAAGTGGCAAAACAAAAGTGGGGGAGAAGCCCTCCTAAGCTGCTGAGAATGGAGGAGTAGGATTTTTCTTAGCTCCTGATTAATGCATATAGGCTAGTTTCTTTCCCTCCCAATGAAAAAAAGGAACCCTGAGTTTTGAATCTCCTGTTAGCACACCCTGCCACTCATTATTTCTTTTTGAAGTCATCTACTGTCTGTATTTCACTTCTCATTTCTCAAAAAATTGAGCTCCTGTATCAGTTTTTTCCTCCTATACAAGTACTGTCATAATTCCTGGTGATGTCAACATCTAAAGTTCATGCAATATCCTAACCACTCATGTCCTTGGCCTTATGTCCTCCAATGATACTGGCCCTATATCTACCACTCTTGTTTATAGCCTAGATTTTGTCATTATTATTAACTACATCCCTTCTATCATTACAATCTCTAGCTTCCCATTCTCTGACCACCGCTTCCTGCCTTTCCAGCTGACTCCCTTTAATAGTCCAACTCAACAATCCTTTTACAATCAAGGACTTATAATTAGCTTATCTATCACTTTTCCATGTCCTTAACTCAGCAAATGCCCCACACCTTTATTTACACAAATTTATACAATGAATATTTCATGTTTCATAATTAGAATCATTCCTTTGCTGTAAAACCGCAGCTCCCTTTATCTCTCTTGTTTTACTCTACTGCCTGACAAAATCACAACTATAGTCAAATCCAACTCTCTGCCTAATGTGTGCCCATATCTGAAAAGCCAAACATGGCTGGAGAAAAACTTACCATCATGCTCACTGGTCTTGTTTTGAATTTATGACAACTAACCTCAAGTGGGTTCTAATGAAGCCTAATAGCCATATTATATTTCCCAAGTATACTCACTCCCTCAGTCTTTAGCTAACTTTTCAGACCTTTTTCTTTTTTCTAAAACTTCTATCATCTCTTCCCTCATCATCATTCTCGGCTGATGATGATAAAATGAAAGCAATCAGAAGAGCATTTGCCTCAGTTTACTCAGTCTAATCTCTCTACCTATGTCAGTGCTCATGTATTCTGCCTTAACACCTTTTTTTTCTTCCAGTTTTATTCAGATACAATTCATATACAGCACTGTAAGTTTAAGGTGTACAGCATAATGATTACCTTACATACATCATAAAATGTTGACCACAGTAAGTTTAGTGAACATTCATTATCTCATACAGATACAAAATTAAAGAAATAGAAAAGAACATATTTTTTCTTGCTATGAGAACTCTCAGGATTTATTCTCTTAACAACTTTCATATATGACATACAGCAGTGTTAATTATCTTGTCATGTTGTACATTACATCTGTAGTTCTTATTTATCTTAAAACTGGAAGTTGGTACCTTATTGACTGCCTTCGTCCAGTTCCTCTTTTCCCTCCCCCACCTCTGGTAACCACAGATCTAATCTCTTTTTAATAAGTTTGTTTTTGAAGTATAATTGACCTACAACGCTATGTTAGTTTCTGGTACACAACGTAGTGATTCAATATTTCTGTACATTTCAAAATGATCACCATGATAAGTCTAGTTACTATCTTAACTCCTTTGTGTGAATGAATTGTCTAAATTCCTAGCAAAGGAAACCCATCTATTTGTACACAAGATCTCATGCCCTTATCCTCTTAAGAAATTCCCTAGCAATTCTCTTTTTCTATTCTTGCATCATCAGACTTCTCTCTTCATTGAACTTTTCCATGAGCATACAGTGGTTTATTTTAACAAAACAAACCAACTGCTTCTACTTCTCCCAGCTACTACCTCTCTTTCCTTTCACTTATTTCAAAGCTTCTAAAAAGATCTAGCTCTGTGCATCGACTGCAATTCGTTTTTTTTTTCTATTAGACTGAACCTATTCCAGTCAGATTTTATTTTATACCCAGAACTATTTTAAGAGTGTTTGTGGAGGTCTCCAATGATCTCCAAGTTGCTAAATCCAATGGCATTTTTTAGTCCTCATCTTATCTGACCTTTCTACAGGATTTGAAACAGTTAGTTACTCCCTCATCCTTGCAGTACTTTCTTGCTTTGGTTCCCAAGATATTACACATTTGTCTACCTCATATCTCAATGGCTGCTCCATTTGAGTCTCCTTTGCTGGTGCATCTTAACCTCTCAAACTTCTCCAACCTCCAGGGCTGAGTTGTTTGACCTTTTCTCCATCTGTAGAGAGTCCCTTGGTGATATCATCCTACCTAGTGGCCTTAAGTGCCATCTATGTGCTGGCAGCTCTCAAATTTATATATCTTGGGCCAAGACCTTCTTCTTGACTTCATAATCATACATCCAAAGGCTGACTCATTATTTGTATGTCTTACAGACCATTCAAAATTAACATTATTTATATCTCACCCTGAACTTTTTCTCTGGTTGTTCCCATCTCAAAATCAACATCCTCCTTTTACTTCTTTGAAGTAACTTAGATTCATCTTTGGCTCTTCTCTTTCTCTTATTATACATGTCCAATCTGGCAGTACATCAAACAGGCTCAACCTTAAAATTACTTATTGAATACAGGAAATTTAAACCACCTCCGCTGCCATCATCGTGCTTCAGGCCACACATCACCCATGCTTTTTGCAGCAGCCTCCTAGCTGGTTTCCCCATTCATGTCCTTGACTCTACAATCCTATTTATGGTGAAGCTGCCTGACTGAGATTGTGAAAACACATAGATCACTATTCTGTATGGTGCTGGAGTGGTGGATATATGACGCTATATGTTTATTAAAATCCATATGAAAAACATTTCACTCTATGCAAATTCAAAAAAACAAAACAATAAAAATAAAAACACAGATTGTCACTTGTGTCTCCAAAGTTTGATCCAAAGTCCTTACAATGGCCTCCAAGTTCATTCTGCTTCAGTCATACTGAACACTTCATGTCTTCAAACACACAAGATATGCTCTAGTTTCAGGATCTTTACACCATAGTCAAACAATGTAGATCCTAATGTTGCTAGTTTTAAAAGTTTGTTTTTATATTTGGCCTAAAATGTGGGCAGGTTTTATAAATGGTCAAGGGACGTTTAAAAACGAGTATTGTTTCTTTGCAAGTCTATGCATAAATCTCTAAAACCCAACTTATTAATTATATTATTACCAGTCATTCTCTCCATATGGTCATTTTACTTTTGACTAATTAATCTGTCACACACTGAGAAAGGGGTGTTAAAATATTGCACAACACTAAATACTGTGTAGCATGATCAGGACTGGAGAAATCAATAAATCCAACATGTCTGTTAAGACAGGGGATGAAGAAAAGAATATACAGAAGACCTTTTATTCTGGCTTAAATAAAACACAGATAGACAGTTAGTTGCTAATCTTTTGATGAAGAGCCAAAGTCTCTTAGAGTACGGGCCCTACATTGGAGTTCTATTATTTGTCTGGTTTAAACCACACCCATTGTGTAAGGTCTGTCACTTTTAATTGTAGATTTTTAAAGTGGAATGAGAGTTTAGAGACATTTTTGAAAGTGATTTGAGTGTAGAATAATGTGTAGGTTTTTTCAGTTAATGTCTGATCTTCCAATAACTTAAATTTGTGTCCCCACACCTAATTTGACAGGAATGTTTAGAGAGTCACAGTGTTGGAGGCTTTACAAACCGTTTGTTTTAATTAAGTATAAACTCTATTTTCACATTTTAATACATGCTATTTAATACATAATATCGGGTCCAGTGTCACCATCAACTACAACAGATGTCAGCACGTTTGGGAACAAATAGGACTGACCCTTGGTAAGCATACAACTCGATTTGTGGGGGTAGAAAGGTATGAGCGTGCAGTGGGGGGCAATCCATTGGTGGATGGTGGTGGTCAGTGTTTAGACTGCTATGGATATGTCAGCATATTTTGCAGAGGAATAGAAATTGTCAGTTAATCTAGAGAGTCAGTTAGGAGAGCTCTTACTGCATTATTATGTTTCTGTTAATGTCAACTTTTATTTCCAACCCTTTTCTTTTTGCTTTATGTTTTATGCTGTATTTGATGCATAAAAGTTGATGACAGTATAGCCTTTGAGCGTTGTCCTTTTGTTCATAAAAGTAACATTCTTTGTTCCTTTGAAGCTTTTACCTTAAACTTGAAATTGTCTCTTAGTGCTATTGCAATCTTTTTTTTTTTGATGCTCCTTACCTCTTTGCTTTTTCTTTTATGGCCAGAGTTCCTTTATTTTTCTCTTCTGTAATTTGGAAGGCCTCCAAATTGATAGAGATCGATATTAAGACTTGAAAAAACTTTCTGGATTCTGTATTACTCAAGATACCAACTTCAATAACAATCAACTTCTATAAGATGAAGTGTTGGCAAACTTCCAGTTACTTCAATCTCTTATTTAACTTACATCTTAACTTATACATATATATATTTTAAAATTTTTATATACTGAATTTTTTTTAATTGGAGTATAGTTGCTTTACAATGTTGTTAGTTTCTGCTGTACAGCATAGTGAATCAGCTATATGTATACATACATCCCCTCTTTTTTGGATTTCCTTCCCATTTAGGTCACCACAGAGCACTGAGTAGAGCTCCTTGTGCTATACAGTAGGTTCTCATTAGTTATCTATTTTATACATAGTATCAATAGTGTACATATGTCAATCCCAGTCTCCCAATGGCAGATCTAATTAGAGTTTCTCCAGTAGAACGTCAGCCCTACAAAAACTCATGAAGAAAACCTGCAACGTAAAAGTGAAACTAAACATAACAGGCAAAAGTACGATGCAGAAGTATGCTTTTGAAGCTGCATTAAAGGCAGCAGAAGAACATTTTAAGCATACATAGAATGGATAAACAATAAGATCCTACTGTATAGCACAGGAAACTATATTCAATATCCTATAATAAACCATAATGGAAAAGAATATGAAAAAGAATGTTTATATGTATAACTGAATCACTTTTCTATATAGCAGAAACTAACACAACACTGTAAATCAACTCTACTTCAGTAAAATAAATTTTAAAAAAAACTTTAAACAAAAACTGCTTTGCTAATATTTTAATAAGTTACAAATAAATCTCTATAAAAGTTACTAGCACCATACCTTTATCCATATAGTTAAGAAAATTTGTATACTCATTCAGCCAGTAATTGGTCTGAAAGGATTCCTCTGCTCTGTCAATTCTTGCATATTTTATAAATGCAATTAAATGTATACTACTTTCATTGTAATAAAAAAAAACTGCTTTGCTCTCTCAAGGAAATTAAATAAACAGACTCAATGGGTGATAAGCAAATAAACTTACATAAAAAGGAGTATGATAGGGTTAAGTCAAAAAATTTTTTTTAATCTCTGAAGAGTTTTAAGTGGTATTGGAAGCTATATAAGCTTAGAAGCTATTGAAAAGAGAAGTAGAATCAACAATGTTAAAAATCTAATCACTGCTTTGGATGAGAGGCTTTTAAAATTCACCCAACATTTGTGGTGACTTTGTTTCTGTAAGGTGTGCTCTTAATATCTGTTGAAACGACTAAACTAAGGGCCAGCGTTCCTGACTTTGTTTTCTTGTCATTCTGTCCTCAATTCCAGAATTTGGCTATGGAGTTTGGCTCTGTATAATCCTTCTACTTGGTTTTTCAGCTTGCTCAGTTGAGGGCATGCTACATCCCTCATCCTTCTGGGGACGTGGTCGAATCCCTTCATTGTAAATCCCCCATCATGGCCTTAGAGTCCTGTGAGGAAGGGAACAGTGGTACATCTCGTGTCTTTCTCATAGCAGCACAATTCCTCCAGCCTTTACTGCTTCAAATTAAAGCAGTTTGACAAAACTGTCTTTGTTTACTTCTTGCAGCAGTACTCTGTTTTTGCTGGTTTGTTTAAAGGAGTTGTTCATCAGCCCATATTTTCTTTTATTCTGTTTGGATTATATCTTGCAGGCATTCCTATGTTGGGGTTTGGTACCATCCCTTGTTATTAGTGTGCTTGTATCTCTCTGGTTATCACAGTTGGTTTCTGGCTTGGGGAATTGGAATAGCCTCATTGATTTCTACTGCGTTATCTTTTCTCGAAGGACACCTTCAATAGGAATTTTGTTGCTATCTATACATTATTTTTATTCATCCTCCTCCTTCACCCATTTCATTAACTAATTAATCTAAATGTTCTCTTCTTTTCTCCTTAACACCTAACTCCTCTAGATTTCTTGTAGAGAGTCACCTCAAGCTGGTGACTTTGTTTCTTTGTCTACTTTTGAATATATCATGACCACCAACCCATTGAATAACCACTATTGAGGGAAATGATGTCCTACAGTGAAAGCGTGAAGCACAGTGCTTGCCATGTGGGACTTTCTCAATAAGTGTGAGTTCCGGTCCCCTACTCTTCCCAGGTGGTTTTGTTCTCTAGTTCCTCCCTGGTTCTCTACATCCTGAAAATAATTGCTGACTAATTCTCTCTAAACATAGCTCTCTTGTTACTTATCTCTCTTGGGACAAAACCACTAACAAAGTGTGTAGTCAACAATTGTTTCTGCTTCTTCATCCTTTACTTGATTTCTCTGTACATTTCTAGATGATATATAGCCAGACCAGTTATAAGAATAGATACTCAGGAACAGAATTCATTAACAAAGTAGGAATAATCTTTGCCTGTTTGATTACTGTATTATTCTGTATCACTACTTAACCCTCTGTGGCATTTGTCTTCCGTCCACTCTTCCTTATGTCTTAGGAGGAGGGGTTGAGAATACCTAAGAAATACTGAAACTATTTTTTTGAAAAGAAAATCCCCTGGAAAATGGAAAGTAATATTTGCTTGACATTTTGGGGTTGCATCTGAGATTTCTTTCAAATCTGTGTAAAATATTTTCTGCCATTTTTGAATTATGTGTGGAAATGAAAAGATATTTATTTTTCAAAAAGCGTACTGAGTCTTTAAAAAATTCTGTATTTATGCAGAAGGCAATTAGCAGTTAGATATTTCAAAATTGCTTTAGGAAAGAAAATTAATCTGGAGATAAAGAGAAATGATGCATTATCTTATAAAAGATTAAGTAATAATGTCTGTGTTAGTAATAAACTATATCTTAGGTTAACACAATCTGCGTGCCCTAGTTAATGTTGAAACTGTTGAAAGAACTCATAAGTCTCAACTTAGATCAGAACAAATTATAGAATGAGTCAGAAAAGGGATATTGTTTTGCTAGTTAGAAATGCATATACTCCAAAGTGTTCTTCCTTTCAAAAGTTCTTCCTTTTCAGTGTGAAGGATTATTTTTTCAATGATTTCTTTGAGATCTAAGCTCAACTACTTTTACTGCAATTTAAAACTTTTTCCTATACTATCGTACTTCTCTGGAATTGGAGACGTCTTTTGACTCCAGTAGTTGCTGTCTTCCCAATCAATGGATGCATTTAAAGGAACCTGAGAAGAATACCACACAAAATGCCTTTCCATAGGACTTCTATTTTTCTCTTCTGGTTACAACTGGAAATTATTTTTTCTTCCTTCCTCTACTATCTCCCTCTTACTTTAGAATCTTCTTTCTTATGTAGTTTAATACAGATAACCACATTTATCACAGGGAAGAGTTCAAATTAACTGCAGAATAATTTTTGTTAGGGATATGGACTTCATAAAATCATTCCTACATATTGATCATGATTTTTATTTATTTTGAAGTATGCCTTTAACTTTTTCCAGAAAGCATCTGCATGGACATACCAGTAAATTCTACACGCTAATGTTCTATCCTTAAATTACCAAACATTTTAGAAAAATACCAGAAAGACAGGATTCAAAAATTAAAAGCAAAACCACTGCAGGTTTCATTAATGAGTATCACTGCCTCTGATTTTGGAAATTTCAAGCAAAAGATACTGTACTACAGGGTCTGGTGGTAACAGAAGCAAATCTAAGTTTCTGTTCATTGTAGTTACATGATCATAGTGAAATTCAAGAATTTAAGTCTATGGGCTTTGTGTAAAATATATTTGAAAATGAAATTAATGTGTTGAGAAAATATTTGTAGTTATATATTCTGTTGTATCATGATACAAGATTTTTAACAAGTACTATTTTAATGACGACTTAAAATAGCTTGTATGTTTGGACATCTGCTAAAATCTTTTTAATGAAAGAAGCCTTTACTTGTGTCGTGCAGAATTTCTTCCTGCTCAACATCTTTTTCTATTCTTGTGGTAATACAGTATTTCATGGGAGAAACTCCTTAAGATTCAGGTTGAGGTCATTGACTCTCAGAAACCACAGGTGGTATACATGCCTTAGGTCTGGGCAACCAGAGCATTGTATTCTGTGCTCCTTACAAGCTGTAGTGATTCATTCAGAGGTGGACCCGTGGCCCAAGCACAAGCTCTCCCTAGGACATTTTTGGAATTAGAGATGAAGAGGGGGGACCCTTCTTGCCTGAGATTGCAAGTATAAAAAACCATTAATTATGAAATTTGGCAGGGGGCATTCTTGCCACCCATTGGAAGAGGAAAACAGAGTGATCGTTCCAGTGGCTTTGTTTGAAAGCTGGGTCAAATTCGCCGACTTCATGGTTATACATAACAATATATTATGTACTGCTTTTTTTTTTTTCTTAAGTTGTTGCTGTTTTGCTTGAATTAGTTAAGTTTGTTTCTTTCACTTGCATTGATAAAGTTCTGAGTAGTGCAAAAAATGGCCAGCATAGCATAATGGTTAAAGAATTCAGACTCTGGAGCAGTTGGGCTTAGTTTGAATTCCAGCTCTTCACTCAGAGCTGTGTGACCTTGGCCAAGTCACTTAACTTCTCTTCCTCTGTTTCCTCACCTGTAAAACAGACATAATCATAGTACTGACCTCAGAGGGTTGTTATGATTTTTATAGTTTCTATTTATAAAGTGCTGGCAAGAGTTCCTGGCACATAGTATGTACTGCATAATATTTGTTAAATAAACATGAATCATGTTGAATAAGTAGGTTCTTCATATTATAGGAGGGTTGACATTAAGTTATCTTTGATTTTGTGATCTGTTTAAAAAGGGCAGAGAATATGCATAGAATGCTGCATTTTTTTTTTGCTGTTGGTAGCCAAATTACTCGTTATCATGATAAAATTTAGGCTCAGCACAATCTATAATGATTCTTTTGGTTTATCAAATATTCTATTTTTAAAGGATCATTTTTGTTACTTTAGTGGGCCATTTGGGTATAAGACTTGGGGCACCAGCTAAAAAGACCGTTTCACTTCATGAACATTAGTTTTCTCAATCCTTTGAATTAAAGCAAGTTTCTGACAGCTCTAAAATCTGGCAGAGATACGCTTAAAAATTAAAAGTCAGGTCCTCGACACATAACATGCACTAATACAAACAGCCTCTGCCTTTGTTACTGGTCCACCATGGTCCGTTTGATCCATTCTGCCGTGAAGAATCCGCTCAAGCATTTTGAAGAGAACCATATTGTAGCAAAGACTTGAAGCAGCAAAGTCCCTCTCTTTCAGTGCACGTACTTTCTTAAGTTATAACTGTGGGTTCTTTATTTTTTACATATCCTTTGACTTTAACATTTTTAATAAATAAGAAATGTGATTGCAAATATATATTTTTTGAAACTGAGAGAACTCAATTTTTTAGTTTTCTGTTTTTCCATGGTTTCAGTTGAAGTAATTAAAGCTTATTTAATAAAGCTTGCGAAGTCACATTCCAAACCATTTTTTTGTAAAGTCCACATTTTTTTTTTTTGAGGTATAGTTGATCAACAATATTAAATAATTTTAGGTATACAACATAGTGATTCACAATTTTAAAGGTTATATTCCATTTTTAGTTACTATAAAATATTGGCTGTATTCCCTGTTTTGCACAATATATCCTTATAGCTGTTGTGTTTTTTTTTTTTAGTGGGTGCATTGTGCCTTGGGACACTTTATTTTATTTTATTTTTTAACATCTTTATTGGAGTATAATTGCTTTACAATGGTGTGTTAATTTCTGCTGTATAACAGAGTGAATCAGCAATACGTAAACGTATATCCCCATATCACCTCCCTCTTGTGTCTCCCTCCCACCCTCCCTATCCCACCCCTCTAGGCGGACACAAAGCACCGAGCTGATCTCCCTGTGCTTTGTGGCTGCTTCCCACTAGCTATCTATTTTACACTTGGTAGTGTATATATGTCCATGCCACTCTCTCACTTCGTCCCAGCTTACCCTTCCCCCTCCCCATGTCCTCAGGTCCATTCTCTACGTCTGCATCTTTATTCCGGTCCTGTCCCTAGGTTCTTCAGAACCTTTTTTTTTAGATTCCATATATATGTGTTAGCATATGGTATTTGTTTTTCTCTTTCTGACTTACTTCACTCTGTATGACAGTCTCTAGGTCCTTCCACCTCACTACAAATAACTCAATTTCGTTTTTTTTTATGGCTGAGTAATATTCCATTGTATATATGTGCCACATCTTCTTTATCCGTTCATCTGTTGATGGACACTTAGGTTGCTTCCATGTCCTGGTTATTGTAAATAGAGCTGCAATGAATATTGTGGTACATGACTCTTTTTGAATTATGGTTTTCTCAGGGTATATGCCCAGCAGTGGGATTGCTGGGACATATGATAGTTCTATTTTTAGTTTTTTAAGGAACCTCCATACTTTTCTCCATAGTGGCTATATCAATTTACATTCCCACTAACAGTGCAAGAGGGTTCCCTTTTCTCCACACCCTGTCCAGCATTTATTGTTTGTAGATTTTTTGATGATGGCCATTCTGACTGGTATGAGGTGATACCTCACTGTAGTTTTCATTTGCATTTCTCTAATGGTTAGTGATGTTGAGCATCCTTTCATGTGTTTGTTGGCAATCTGTATATCTTCTTCGGAGAAATGTCTGTTTAGGTCTTCTGCCCGTTTTTGGATTGGGTTGTTTGTTTTTTTGATATTCAGCTGCATGAGCTCCCTGTATATTTTGGAGATTAATCCTTTGTCAGTTGCTTCATTTGCAAATATTTTCTCCCATTCTGAGGGTTGTCTTTTCATCTTGTTTATGGTTTCCTTCATTGTGCAAAAGCTTTTAAGTTTCATTAGGTCCCATTTATTTTTGTTTTTATTTCCATTACTCTAGGAGGTGGGTCAGAAAGGATCTTGCTGTGATGTATGTCATAGAGTGTTCTACCTAAGTTTTCCTCTAAGAGGTTTATAGTGTCTGGCTTTACATTTAGGTCTTTAATCCATTTTGAGTTTATTTTTGTGTGTGGTGTTATTAAGTTTTCTAATTTCATTCTTTTACAGGTAGCTGTCCAGTTTTCCCAGCACCACTTATTGAAGAGGCTGTCTTTTCTCCATTGTATATTCTTGCCTCCTTTATCAAAGATAAGGTGACCATATGTGCGTTGGTTTATCTCTGGGCTTTCTATCCTGTTCCATTGATCTATATTTCTGTTTTTGTGCCAGTACCATACTGTCTTGATTACTGTAGCTTTGTAGTATAGTCTGAAGTCAGGGAGCCTGATTCCTCCAGCTCTGTTTTTCTTTCTCAAGATTGCTTTGGCTATTCGGGGTCTTTTGCATTTCCATACAAATTGTGAAATTTTTTGTTCTAGGTCTGTGAAAAATACCATTGGTAGTTTGATAGGGATTGCAATGAATCTGTAGCTTGCTTTGGGTAGTACAGTTGTTTTCACTATGTTGATTCTTCCAATCCAAGAACATGGTGTATCTCTCCATCTGTTTGTATCATCTGTAAGTTCTTTCAATAGTGTCTTATAGTTTTCTGCATAGAGGTCTTTTGTCTCCTTAGGTAGGTTTATTCCTAGGTAGTTTATTCTTTTTGTTGCAATGGTAAGTGGGAGTGTTTCCTTAATTTCTCTTTCAGATTTTTCATCATTAGTGTATAGGAATGCAAGAGATTTCTGTGTATTAATTTTGTATCCTGCTACTATACCAAATTCACTGATTAGCTCTAGTAGTTTTCTGGTAGCATCTTTGAGATTCTCTATGTGTAATATTATGTCATTGGCAAAGAGTGACAGCTTTACTTCTTCTTTTCCGATTTGGATTCCTTTTATTTCTTTTTCTTCTCTGATTGCTGTGGCTAAAACTTCCAAAACTATGTTGAATAATAGTGGTGAGAGTGGGTAACCTTGTCTTGTTCCTGATCTTAGAGGAAATGGTTTCAGTTTTTCACCATTGAGAATGATGTTGGCTGTGGGTTTGTCATTTATGGCCTTTATTATGTTGAGGTAAGTTCCCTCTATGCCTACTTTCTGGAGGGTTTTTATCATAAATGGGTGTTGAATTTTGTTGAAATCTTTTTCTGCATCTATTGAGATGATCATATGGTTTTTCTCCTTCAGTTTGTTAATATGGTTTATCACATTGATTGATTTGCATATATTGAAGAATCCTTGCATTCCTGGCATAAACGCCACTTGATCATGGTGTATGATCCTTTTAATGTGCTGTTGGATTCTGTTTGCTAGTATTTTGTTGAGGATTTTGCATCTATGTTCATCAGTGATATTGGTCTGTAGTTTTTTGTGTGTGTGTGTGACATCTTTCTCTGGTTTTGGTATCAGGGTGACGGTGGCCTCTTAGAATGTGTTTGGGAGTGTTCCTCCCTCTGCTATATCTTGGAAGAGTTTGAGAAGGATAGGTGTTAGCTCTTCTCTAAATGTTTGATAGAATTCGCCTGTGAAGCCATCTTGTCCTGGGCTTTTTTTGTTGGAAGATTTTTAATCACAGTTTCAATTTCAGTGCTTGTGATTGGTCTGTTTACATTTTGTATTTCCTCGTGGCTCAGGCTCAGGGGATTGTGCATTTCTAGGAACTTGTCCTTTTTATTAGACTACAGTTACTTATAGTAATCTCTCATGATCGTTTGTATTTCTGCAGAGTCAGTTGTTACTTCTCCTTTTTCATTTCTAATTCTATTCATTTGAGTCTTCTCCCTTTTTTTCTTGATGAGTCTGGCTAGTGGTTTATCAATTTTGTTTATCTTCTCAAAGAACCACCTTTTAGTTTTACTGATCTTAGCTATTGTTTCCTTCAGTTCTTCATTTATTTCTGACTTGACTTTTATGATTTCTTTCCTTCTGCTAACTTTGGGTTTTGTTTGTTCTTCTTTCTCTGGTTCTTTTAGGTGTAAGGTTAGATTGTTTATTTGAGATTTTTCTTGTTTCCTGATGTAGGCTTGTATAGCTATAAACTACCCTCTTAGAACTGCTTTTGCTGTATCCCATAGGTTTTGGGTCATTGTGTTTTCACTGTCATTTGTTTGTAGGTATTTTTTTATTTCCTCTTTGATTTCTTCAGTGATCTCATGATTATTTAGTAGTGTATTGTTTTGCCTCCATGTGTTTGTATTTTTTACAAATTTTTTCCTGTAATTGATATCTAGTCTCATAGTGTTGTGGTCAGAAAAGATACTTGATATGATTTCAATTTTCTTAAATTTACCAAGGCTTGACTTTTGACCCAGAATATGATCTATCCTGGACAGTGTTCCATGAACACTTGAGAAGAAAGTGTATTCTGTTGTTTTTGGATGAAATGTCCTATAAATATCAATTAAGTCCATCTTGTTTAATGTATCGTTTAAAGCTTGTGTTTCCTTATTTATTTTCATTTTGGATGATCTGTGCATTGGTGAAAGTGGGGTGTTAAAGTGCCCTACTATGATTTTGTTACTGTCGATTTCCTCTTTTATGGCTGTTAGCATTTGCCTTAAGTATTGAGGTGCTCCTATGCTGGGGCATAAATATTTACAATTTTTATATCTTCTTCGATTGATCCCTTGATCATTACATAGTGTCCTTCTTTGTCTCTTGTAATAGTCTTTATTTTAAAGTCTATTTTGTCTGATATGTGAATTGCTACTCCAGCTTTCTTTTGATTTCCATTTGCATGGAATATCTTTTTCCATCCCCTCACTTTCAGCCTGTATGTGTCCCTAGGTCTGAAGTGGGTCTCTTGTAGACAGCATACATATGGGTCTCGTTTTTTGTATCCATTCAGCCAGTCTGTGTCTTTTGGTTGGAGCATTTAATCCATTTACATTTAAGGTAGTTATTGATATGAATGTTCCTAATACCATTTTCTTAATTGTTTTGGGTTTGTTTTTGTAGGCCTTTTCCTTCTCTTGTGTTTCCTGCCTAGAGGAGTTCCTTTAGCATTTGTTGTAAAGCTGGTTTGGTGGTGCTGAATTCTCTTAACTTTTGCTTGTCTGTAAAGCTTTTAATTTCTCCGTTGAATCTGAATGAGATTCTTGCTGGGTAGAGTAATGTTGGTTGTAGGTTTTTCCCTTTCATCGCTTTAAATATGTCCTGCAACTCCCTTCTGGCTTGCAGAGTTTCTGCTGAAAGATCTGCTCTTAACCTTAGGGGATTCCCTTTTATGTTATTTGTTGATTTTCACTTGCTGCTTTTAATATTTTTTCTTTGTATTTAATTTTTGTTAGTTTGACTAACATGTGTCTTGGTGTGTTCCTCCTTGGATTTATCCTTATGGGACTCTCTGTGCTTCCTGGACTTGATTGACTATTTCCTTCCCCATATTAGGGAAGTTTTCAACTATAATCTCTTCTAATATTTTCTCAGACCCTTTCTTTTTCTCTTCTTCTTCTAGGACTCCTATAATTCTAATGTTGGCATTTTTAATGTTGTCCCAGAGTCTCTGTTCTCAGTCCTTTTCATTCTTTTTTCTTTATTCTGTTCTGCAGTAGTTTTTTCCACTATTTTATCTTCCAGGTCACTTATCCATTCTTCTGCCTCAGTTATTCTGCTATTGATTCCTTCTAGAGAATTTTTTATTTCATTTATTGTGTTGTTCATCATTGTTTGTTTGCTCTTTAGTTCTTCTTGGTCCTTGTTAAACGTTTCTTGTATTTTCTCCATTCTATTTCCAAGATTTTGGATCATCTTTAGTACCATTACTCTGAATTCTTTTTCAGGTAGACTGCCTCTTTCCTCTTCATTTGTTAGGTCTGATGGGTTTTTACCTTGCTCCTTCATCTGCTGTGTGTTTTTCTGTCTTTTCATTTTGCTTAACTTACTGTGTTTGGGGTCTCTTTTCTGCAGGCTACAGGTTTGTAGTTCCCATTGTTTTTGATGGCTGCCCCCAGTGGGTTAGGTTGGTTCAGTGGGTTGTGTTGGCTTCCTGGTGGAGGGGACCAGTGCCTGTGTTCTGGTGGATGAGGCTGGATCTTGTCTTTGTAGTGGGCAGGAATGCATCCAGTGGTGTGTTCTGGGGTATCTGTGACCTTATTATGATTTTAGGCAGCCTCTCTGCTAATGGGTGTGGTTGTGTTCCTGTCTTGCTAGGTGTTTGGCATAGGGTGTCCAGCACTGGAGCTTGCCGGTCATTGAGTGGAGCTGTGTCTTAGTGTTGAGATGGAAATCTCCGAGAGAGCTTTTGCCGTTTGATATTACGTGGAGCCGGGAGGTCTCTGGTGGACCCATGTCTTGAACTTGGCTTTCCCACCTCAGAGGCATAGCCCTGACACCCGGCTGGAGCACCAAGACTCTGTCAGCCGCCCAGCTCACTCTGGGCTTGTATTTTGATGATGTGGCTCTGGAGAGCTTGGGCCACTTTTCCTGGAATTGGCCGAGGAGAAGCATGAGGGCTCTGAGCGTCTTGAAAATGCAAAACCAGTGCGGCGGCCGCCCCCTCTTCCAGGAAGTGCAGAGGCCTCCCCAAGATGAGTTGCATAAAACCCAAGATGCTGTGGGAGCTGCCGTGCTCGTGGAGAAGAATCTGAACCCAGCCCTTGTGGACCTGCATACCCTGGGTTCTGCCCCTGCCTCCACACCTTTTAAAAAAAAGAAAAAAAAAGTAATCATTTTATGTCCACAGGTAGGAAGCAATGTAGCTTTGGATATACTAATCATTGCGTTTCATGTCATGAATAATACATTTAAGTTCTCTGCTGTACTTTGTCTGATAATGTATACATGCAGCATGTTTACCCTTTGCATGCATATTGTAGCTTTTACGATGTATTATGTACAAGCAGTTAGTTCCATTTATTGTTTTAGAGCTTATGATAAAATCATGCTATGGTAAAATGAAAAACTAGTAGTCATGCTCAGAGATATTGGAGTCTTTATTGAAAGACAAGCCTGGTCCTGGTCTTAACTTTTGTTGGGCTGGAGGTACAACTAAAAATAGAGGTTGACTTACCATATGTCTAAAGATTTAAAAGTTACAAATGAAGCTAACACAATTATAAGAAAATATGTGCTATCTTCCTACCTTGATGAATAGGTCTTCACAATAAATCACAAGACCAGTTAGAACTTGAAATTCTTGGAATACTTGGAGCTTCCTCGGGAGAGCCACACATACGGCCTATGGCTTCTTACTCATCCCACCAAGCTCTCCATCCCGAATCACAGGGTGCTTGGTGCCTTGTGCCCATGTGTTCACGCTGCAGTCCCCATTGGCAAGCTTTATGTATAGCTGCCCCTTGCACACACATCTTTTTGGCCGCTTTCTGGCTTGGCAATGGTGGCTTTGCTTACCGTCTGGTAAGAGGCCTGTGCAAGTCCTGGAAACACACTAAGGCTGTTTCAGTAGCTATTTCCAGGGTCCCAAGGCCCCAGAGCCTTGGTGCTGCACAGCCATTATCTGTGTGGAGGGGCATAGCTGGAAGAGGGCAAGAGCAGACTGTAAATGCACTGGCTCAGGCCAGGAGCCCTCTTGTCCAAGTGGTACTTCTGAGAGTCCAATCTAGAAATTTAGTCTTCATTCACTTTACTTGATGGTTGCATTGTTTTGAAGGTGGAACTTCGGCAATCCAAACGAAAAGAGACGCTCTGTTCATTTACTCACATGAAGATATTTTAGAAGTAAAAGTGAGTTACCAAGGAAAATATGAGAGGAACTAATATATGTAATAAACCATGATATTTAGGGGAACTTTTATCATGACAGTAAATACAGTTCTGTGTTTTTTGTGCATTGTGGGTTTTACTTAAAATCGAAATAGCAAAATTCAGTGTGATTTCCGGTTGCCTGTAAGTCATTCGGCGTTTGTAGTCTTCACAAAATGCAAGTTTTTATGCATGAACATATATATTTTTTCACTTAATTTTTTTCTAGAGGTTTTAGGTATTAATCTGCTAAGCAGGTTCCCTTTGATATGTAATACAAAAGTCAATTCTGTAGATGAGAATAAGTAACCAAAAGAATTTAATAACTCTACATTTAATTAGGTATTTGATTCACTTTGTCTTCAAACCTAAACATATAGTTAAGTAACTAAAAATAATCAATTTTTAAAACTGCCAGTAATTTTGCAATAGAGGGAATAACAATACCCCTTCTGGGATTACACCATGAGAAGAGGCCACATCCTTCCTTTTTTTAACTTTTCTGCAATTTTCTATCACAACTGTTGCCTAATCAGTTTGAGAGAAATATTTGCCCAGATTAACTATAGATTATTGTATTCCATTTCAAACTGAAAATTTTATTACAAGTACATAGTCAAGGATTTCGTCTTCCTTCACTCCTGGTATTTTATCAAACTATATTTAGTATGCTCATTTGAAAGCATATCCGTTGTTAAATAACAAGGATACTTTTTGCTTCATGCTTTACAAATGACAAAGACGAAATCAACTTTCTATCAGGTCAGGCAAAGACTCTTTATATGGCTGTGTTTAGTAAGAAGGCAGAGGGCAGGTTACTCAAAGGCAGGATGTAGTTTCACCTGTGCAAGATACGTAGGCAAAGGTATGAAGTGAGATCCTAAGGCATAGAACCCTTTGCAAAAATTATTTTGGTGAGATACTGGCTCATTTTTCTGCATCAGTTTTGCTGTATTTTGGTGCTTACTGACTCCAAGTCATAGAAGCATCTGCTCCAGGCACACAAATGTTACTTCCAAAAAGCACACTATTTGCTGCTGCAGTCTGGGTTTTAAAGAACCACTTGTATCATTTGTGAAAGTATCCCGGAAATTAGAGCAGGAACTTGGTCTCAATAAAGTCCTGGCCTCATCTCTGCAGTCAGAGGATTACATGGGGAAATTTCTTATTAATACTGTACACTAATCGGTGCCTCAGTCCACGCATGTGCTGGGAGAGAGAAATTTTATTATATTTGGAAGGTAAAATCCCCACTGACTAGAAACTCTCAAAGGATATACTCAGCTGCCATTAAATGCATTGACAGTGCAGTGACATTTATGTGCACACATTTCCATCACTGAAAGTAAAATAAATTACACGAAGTAATTTCAATTACTTTATCAAACACATCTGCAGGATTTCATGACATTTAAATCATTACACACGGGCTGTCATAAGGAATAAGTGTCTGAAATGAGATTCAGTCCTAAGGAAGGAGCACAATTTTTTCTCTGAAGAGTTTCTGTACTGAGAATGAATATAAGTGTTCAGTCTTTCAGAATCTTGTTCAGTACCATTACTTTTCAGCAATAGGCCAGAAATCGTGGATTATGGGTTTTTTCATAGGGCCTACCATAATTTGAATATTAGCCTATCAATGACAGTTCCTCTGATTGCAAGTTCTTACTATGGAATTTTTCTTCTTTCATTAAAATGATTTAAGAAATAACTGTGGAAACTAGGCATCAGATTTTCGATTTACAAGACCAGAACTGGAAAACTTTTCTGGGCTATTACGGTGGTGGGATGAGTCTAAGAGTTGGCCTGGAGGAGTTTGGGGCCTTCCTGAACTTTTTTTTCTGTCGAATCTATGTTGCAATGGACACAGAAGGTATTTTGAAGGGAGTAAAGTCAGTTGGAGGAGTTGTTTGGAGAGGAATGGTAATAGTGGTGATGTAGGGCCTTGAGCAGCTTTGACCTTTTCGAGCATCAGCAGAGAGGTTCTGCATTATTTCTCTCAACTCCAGGAGCTGAGAATCGGGTCCAGCCCCAGGCCTCTCAGTACCGCCTGCATCTCAAAGACTGCTTGGTTGACGACTTTCACTCTTTTCCATTGATGATTATTTTCTTAGGATGTTCTTTATCTAAATTTTAATTATTATAACAGCCTCCAAAAGAGACCCCAGTAGACATAAACAGAGTCCTTAATTTCAAACAAGTGGTTTTAGAATATCAGCAAGAAAAAATGAAGTAATGATGTTATACAGAGGAGTAGTGTTTAAATAAATATCCAGTTACAGTAAGTAATGGTGAGCAAAGGGGTTGCAAAGGCAACTTTAGGAGAAGACTTAGATAATTATTCATGAAAGATTGTATTATGGGTTTTGGATTCAAGAGGGATCAAATGACAATTTTATTTCTTCACTAGCTTTTATGGAAATTAAGAAAAGTGCTTTGTTTGAACCTCAGTCCCCATCAAAGTAGAACGGGGATAATGCCATTTCTCAGAATTTTTGTGAGGTTTGTAAGCAATATATGCAAAATTACTAACATAGTATCTTTTTTGTGTGCACTTAATAAATTGTATCTGTTATATCAAATTGCTAAGTGAATAGGAGAGATTCAGATAAAAAAAAAAAAACTCAAGAAGAAAGAAACATTTATGATGAAAAAACCCAGATAGCTATTACATATGGGAAATCAGTATAAAGGTAGGAATGCTAAGATTTGGTGGAGAGGTATTAGGAGGAAGTAGGTAGGAATGTAGGCTTGAAATCCAAATTACTTGTGTTCAAGTCCCAGTTCTACCATTTAATAACTGTGTTTCATTAGGCAAATGACAAGCACTTTATATTTCAGTTTATTCATCTGTAAAATGGGGATAATGGTAACCATACCTACTTGATATGGTTGTTCTGAGGATTGAATGAGTTGATATTTATAAATCTAAATGCTAGCATGTAGAAAGCACTGAGTAAACATTAGTCTTCAGTATGATTGCTTGGACTCTTGGGTGCTATTTGATACTTTTCTTTTTTGCTTTTTCAGACATAGTAATAGGGAAGATTGACTTACAACGATTAAAAAAAAAATTTCACCAAAAGGTTTTTAGTTTGAATGTAAAATGTCATAACAGGCCATCAGTCTCTAACAACCAAAACAAACCAGATAAACTATAAAAATCATAGTTAAAAAATATCCCTATTATAAAGCTGAGCACATAAAGAAACACAAACAAATAAAACATCAGAGTGTGAGGATCCCTTTATAGGAGAAGAGAGACTTACCACTGCTCTCATCATTGGAGGAAATGTCTACCAAAGATAGGAGAGGGAAAAACCAGCTGAACTGCTAACATATGTTTAATAGCCATGTATGGGCTGTTGTAATAGAACTACAAGGGACCCGCACCGTAGAGCAAGTCTTCACTCACCACCAATTGGAAAAATACATTTTAAAAATGTACAATAGCATAAAAAATCAGATAAGAAAAAAATCAACCTGATGATACTTAAGATCTCCATACTAAAAACTGTAAAATATTACTGAGAAATTAAATAAGACATAAAAATGGAGATACACTGCATGTTTCTAGATTGGAAAATGAAATATTGCTGAGATGGCTATACTTTCTAATTTGATATATACATTCAGTGTAATTTATATCAAAAACGCAACATGCTATTCTGAAGAAGTAGACAAGATGGTTCTAAATACATACAGAAATGAAAATAAAATAGGATAGCTAAAACCATCTTGAAAGAAGAAGTTGGAGGACTTCACCTGGTTTCAAAATTTATTATAAATATACAGTAATCAAGGCAGTGGTATTGGCCTAAGCACAGACAAATAGAATATGGAACATAATAGAGTCTAGAAACAGACCCATACATATTCAGTCAACTGACTCTTTTTTTTAACGGAAGTGCCAAAGCTATTTTTTGAGTTGTTCCAGTTTTTGCAAGTTGTTCCTGCAATATCTGTCTTTTCAACAGATATTGCAGGAACAACTTGGTATCTGTATGGAAGAAAATGTATTTTGACTCTGATCACATACCATACACCAAAATTAATTCTAGATGGGTCATAGATCTAAACCAGATTCAAAAAGTTCTAGAAGAAAACAGAAAAACACCTTCATGACCTCAGGTTAGGCAAAACTTTCCTGTATAGGACACAAAAAACATAAAGCATAAGTTGATTATTAGACTTAGGCAAAATTAAATTCTGCCCATCAAAAGACTCCATTAAAAATTAATACATACATCATGAACTAGAAAATTTTATAGTATCTTACAAAGGATTTGTATACAGAATACATAAAGAATTCCAACCAATCAACTATAAAAACACAAATAACCAAATAGAAATATGTGCAATAGACCTGAATAGATACTTCACAGAAGTACATTAAAAAAGTGTTCAGTGTTATTAGTTATCAGGCTAAACTAAAACAAAAATGAGATGCTACTAAACATGCCCTGGAATGGCTAAAATAAAAAAGGCTGAAAACATCAAATTTTGGTGAAGATATGGAGTGATAGAACCTCTCATACAATGGTGATGGGAGTGTTAGTAGTACAACTGCTTAGGAAAACTGTTTGGCAGTTTCTTAAAGTTAAACATACATCTCCCCTATGACCCAGGAATAGTTCTCAGAGGTATTTACCATGACTTGTAGAAGAATGTTTATAGCAGCCATATTTATAATAGCCTTATACTAGGATCAACCCAAATGTCTAACAACAGGAGAATTGATAGACAAATTGTAGTATATCCATAGAATTGAATACTACTTAGTAATAAAAAGAAAAACTAATGATACACAGAGCAGTATGGATACATATCAACATTATATTAAAAGAAGCTATACACAGAAGAGCACATACTGTAGGATTTCATATATATGATATCCAAGTGCAGACAAAAGTAATCTATGGTGATAGAAATCCCATATTAGATGTAGGAGTAGGGAGAGAAATGACTGGAAAGGAGTGCCAGGGAACATTTGTTCTACTATATATATTTTGAATGGTGGTTGCATGGCTGTATTTAATTGTCAGAGTTCATCAAACTGAACATTTAAAGTTCATGCATTGTATTGAATATTAATTACATCTCAATAAAGTGGAAACCTGCCAAGAAAAGTATCAGATCGTTGGTTAAAAAGAAATCACAGAACAGTTGAACGATTTTCATTTCCGAATGATGAAAAGAGTTTTCCAAGAATAACACGTAAAGGTCACAAAAATAATCATTTGCTTTGTTTGTTAGCGGAATAGAATCATGCCCCAGTACAAAATCCTTTTTGTCCTGAAGTGTGTCACTACCTAAGCGCAGCCTTCTTGAGTTGTGTCTCTAATCCCCAGCGTATTCTGATCTTTAGTGCAGCCAATTCTTTTGTCTAAATAATTCACATTTCTGCTCTCTTTGTTGTAAATAAATGTTGCAACAACTTAACATTTTAGGCGTCTTACGTTTTCATCAGAAAGCAATTCCTTGCAATGCAACCTGTCATGTTTTTATTATTTGGTACCTTATTTTGCCAAATATGTGATGACGACGTGTGTGTGAGTGTGTGTGTGTGTGTGTGTGTGTGTGTGTTGTGGGCAGGAGGAGTTAGGAGGTAGAAAGTGAGAGTGTATTGGACTTCAGTGAGGTTGGATGAAGGATATTCAAATCCCTGAATAAGGAAAAGCCTAGTGGAAGGAATTTCTCTACTTAATGGAACACGATAAATTCTCTGAGTCTGTAGATGTTCCATAATGGATTGATAAATAATTTTATGTACTCCCCTAACTGAGAAACAGTTTCCTGCTGCAGTTTTAAAGAACAATCAGATCTACTACTTTCAAAATACGTGCATCCTTCGTCGTCAACCTGTTTTAAGAGCATATAACTGTTCAAGTGCTTTGGAATAATTTTTATTACTATCTTATAATTATGTGGTCTGCTGAAGTCAGGAGTGACAGCTATGGAAGCATCTTAATAAGCTTTTTTTTTATGCTACTGTCACTCCAATTCAACCTGAGCCTGATGAAAAGATATTCTCCCTTTCCTAGTTTAGCTGAAAAGCATCTAAATATATAATTTGTGGTGCGGTGCTCATTTAAATCAGATCACTTTGGAATTCAAGTTACGTATAGCTCTTAGCAAGTTTTTTTCTCACTAGAACTTTGAAGAAAAAGGCATAATGAGTTCTGATGCATTGTTGGATTGAGTTCCTATAGTTATTTAGGATGTATCAATTATCGTGGAGCCACGTACATTCTGAGGGAGAATTTCTTGTCTGGGAGAGTGTTCTGCCCTGGAATCATGGCAATGGGTCAGAAAACATATCAGAAGCCACTTTTTTATGTTACTTTTTTGTTCATGACACCCAAAAGTGGGTCTCTTCCCTTTTTGAGTGCCTGAGGCTCAGTGGTGGATGAGTTAGGAAGGATATAGACATAAGAGTCTTCTTCCCTAGTTTATCTAACTGATGCTGAGTGGCCTTCCATAGACCTAGATAGTATAAAAAGTATGTGTGTGTGTGTGTGTGTGTGTGTGTGTGTGTGTGTAATATGTATGTTTCAATATGCTTTTTATACATTTTACATACATGTATGTGTATACATGCAGATACACACACATATATATAGATGGTTGATTGACCAGGTAAGAATTATCTTTCAGCATCCATTGGCCAATTCATAGAAAGTTTTTTGGAGAACAAATTAGCAGGCTCAATCAAATTGGAAATGTGCATAATATTTGACCAAATAACTTTACCTCTAAAAATCTATCCTACAGAAATTTTCGTACATTTTCAAAGACATATATATGACCATTGCAAGCTTTTTTTGATGCCAAACATTTGAAAGCAACTTAAATGTCCATCAATGAATTATGCTACATTCCTTCTGTCAAATATTGTGTGGTTACAAAAATAAGACGTTGATAAAAGGAAAATGTAATTCACTGAGTGCTGTGTGTAGCATGATCCCATTTATGATAAACAAAGCAATCAAGTAAATAGCTTTTATGTATGCACAGAATATTCTGAAAGGAATTTTAAACTGTTACTTCTTGGGTGAAGAGAGGAATTAGGCAAGGAGTACTAAAGGGGAATAATTCTTTCCTCTTTTCTTTTGTGTTGAATTTTAAGGCTGTATATATGTATTACGTGTTTAAACAGGAAAGAATGAATCAATTGCAAAATTTCTTTGTCAGTAATTGTGATCTATTAAAGAAGTAGTGAATTCCCAAATTAGAATATGGTTAACAATAATGAAAGTTACATGATAATGTAGAAGACATTGATTGAAAAGATTGCTATTTAAACTTGTAACTCCAAAAGATATATTAAAAGATCTTAAATTTTTCATTGAAATGCTATTTTTTGTAAATAGTTGAAAAACTTGATATTTGACTACTTCCTTTTCAGAGTGTGAGATACCTATACTACCTATATTTTATAACTGAGTGATTGTTTATGTAGCATTCTGTAGTGGGTTCAATGATGGATCCCCAAAAGATACATCTAAGTCCTAATCCCTAGAACCTGTGAATGTCTGTGCTCTTATTTGGAAGTAGTCTTTGTACATGTAACTAAAAGGATCTTGGGATGAGATGATCCTGGATTATCTAGGTGGGCCCTAAATCCAATGATAAGTATCCTTATAAGAGTTAGGGACATGCAGATCTTATAGACAGAGGAAATTTTATAGACACAGAGGAGAAGGTCATGTGAAGATGAAGGCAGAGATTGGAGTGATGCAGCCATTAGCTAAATAAGACCTGAGGTCACTTCACAGGGAGTGTGGCCCTGCAGACACCTTGATTTTAGACTTCTGGCCTCCAGAGCTGTAAAAGAATAAATTTCTGTTATTTTAGCTTCTAGATTTATGGTAATGTGTTACAATAGCCACAGGAAACTAATATACCGTATGTCTCCTAAATAAAAACTAGCAGAGGAGATGAGAATTTTAAAACTTAGATTATTTCAAATTTCCTCTTAAATTTTGAAAAAAAAAAGAAAAAACCCACCAAGTCATTATGATTACCAGGGAAATGAACGTTATTCCATGTGTTTCCTCAGGACTACTAAATATTGGAAGATTCCTTAGGGATAATCTGGTCCAGCAACCATGCACAGAAGAGTCCATAAGATGTCAGGACGGAGTCCTGGGTGTTGGAATTGGGCTGGGTTAGGGCAGAAATGAGTAGTGACTGATAACAAGTAAAGTGTCTAGTCTACCCAAATGCATTGCAAATCAAACAATTACAAACGCTGTGAAGGCAAAAGAAATAGAACTATCTGGCCCCTGCATGCCCATTAAAACTTAGGGGGATCTCCTACCAAAATGAAGAGGAAAGTGAAAACTGGAAGACCGTAGGCTGTCCCTGTCACAACCAAACTAGCAGCTGAGCTGGGATAAGCATCCCTGGTTCCTCCCTCCTACTCTAGGGTTATTCCACCTCCAGTTCTCTTTATCTCTGCAAAGCAGAATGGAACAAAATAAGATGTGTTGACCAGCGTGTGTTGGACACCATGCCAGGTTCTTTCAGATATGTAATCTCATTTAATTCTCACAACAGCCCCCAGAGGTTGGTTGCCTAAGATCCCTCAAGTAGTAATGCAGGTCCCTCTGGCTGGGGAAACTCATGCTGTTTCCAAGACATAACACTGCTTCCAAAGGAGGGCACAACCAGCTGTGAGACTTTGGGGGAAATACAAATATGTTCTCTTTCCAAAGATATGTGATAGTTATTTTTAATAATCATATTAATTTTTAATATGCTTGAATTAGGAAAGTGTAATTTTTTTGCCATCATACAATTACCTTCACTAATTATTTTCTGTTACAAATCATGTAGGTTTTTTTCTTATCTTTTTGGCTTTATAAGAATTTCCTTTCCCTTAATAAATCCAAGACAGCAGACTTATTGCTTAATTTTTTTCCTTGATATTCTCCAACTGCTGAAATCATTGGATTACGTTTGGAATGTGATCTGATTTCCTCTGTACTTGCTAAATGAAGTAATTATTTTGTATATCTGCCTTTTTATTTAAACAGTTTGTACCTTTAACAATTTTGTCTTGTGGATTTTACACATGCTTAAAGAGCTAAGCTTGGCTCTGCTAGAAGACAGTCATTTTTTGTTGTTGTTGACACATGGGGAAAATGCACTTTTAGATAATACATTTTGGGAAGGAGTCTTTTGCCTGTAGTCATTCTGCCAAATGATGTAGGAATTTTCTACTCATTGTCCTCATTTAGTTAACCAATAAATATTTATTCATGGCCTATTATGTGCTCAGCATGTTACTTGTAGACCATTTTAGATGTCTTAAAAGAAATAAAGAAATATGATTGCAGTCTTTATACACTTGCAACTTAGCTATGAAAATAAGAGTAACAAAGAATCAGAGATGTGGATGCCTAATTGAGCATTAGGAACTCAAAAATTAAGCAGCCCAGTATGAACTAAAGTAGAGAAGATTTCATGGGGATTGTGGAATTTGAGCTAGATGTACAAAAACGAGTAGGATGAATTGGTAGGAGATAAGTTTGTTTTATTTATTTACTTTTGTGGAAAGAATAGAATTAAAAAGGTAAATGTGGAAATTTGTGTATTTTGAGCATAGCGAATGAATGGTTAATCACCAATAAGAAATAAGGAGAATAAGAAATTAGGTGTGGTAGCCAAATGGGAAAACAATAAATGCTTTAAAAGCCAGTCTAAGGAATTTAGATTTGAAAGCAGTCGATGATAATCTTCTTATGCTGGAAAATGAAAAAAATAAAAGGAATTTATAAAGGAGATTTAGCATCAAAACATATGACAGTTGGATTAGAGTAGAAGCAAGGTCAGTGTTAGAGTCAAGTAAGCTCAGCAGCTAAAACACTGCTGTGCTAATCTGGTTGTGGTATAGGGAGGGTTTGGACTAGGGTGGTGGTAGTGTGGATGATGGGGTAAAACAGATTCTTCCAGGAGACATTGAAGGAAGAAACAATGAGCCTTGTTTAGAGATTAGAGAATGGAGATGCCTGAAGGCAGCTAGAAAGGACCTATGATTGAGTAGGGAAGGAAACGCAGGCCTAATAATAATCACATAGCTGAAGTAGTGAGTGGGTATCAGCCCAGTCTTACTATAGTAAGAAAACCAGAGGGATGAGCTTAAAGAACATTCTGCACTTAGGAACCCTGTAGAGGAAGGGAGAGGAGAGATGGGAGAAGCCTTTAATGTACCAAAGATGCCAAAGGATGAGAGACTTTCATGAGTGGATGGTTTGTAACATCAAACATTATAAGATGTCTGAGGAAAGGCCAAGGCCATCAGTTTAGCAGGAAGAGATTATTGGTAATCTTCAAGGAAATAGTTTCTGTGGAGTGGTATGTACCAAAGTATTGGGTTGGCCAAAAAGTTCGTTCGGGTTTTTCCATACGCTCTTATGGAAAAACCGGAATGAACTTTTTGGCCAACCCAATAGATGGTAAAGGGAACACGAAGGGATTAAAATCATTAAAAGAGGAGAGGAAAGATGTAGATCAAATATTTGAATAGCCTGGCAGCAAAACCAGCATGGGGCATTAGTTACTAAGTAAATAGATAGGCAGGAATAAAAGAAGGATGTTATGATAGCTGGGATCCAAGATGGTACCCAGTGATCTTCACTTCCTGCTGTTCATAATTTTGTATAGTTCCCTCTCACATGAAATGATGCTGCCTTGAATAACCATTAGTATATTGCAGAAATAATGGCGTATGACTTCTGAGGCTGGGTCATAAAAGATATGGTTGGTTTTGCCATGTTCTCTCGTAGACTGCTCATGCTGGGGGAAGCCAGCCATCATGTCATGATGACAGTGATGCAGCTTGTGGAGAGGAACCTGAGGACTCCTCCCAGCAACTGGCACCAGGTTAGTGAGCTTTCTTAGGAACAGGTCCTCCAGGTCAAATCAAGCCTTCAGATGTCGGCAGACATGGCTGACATCCTGACTGCAAGCTCATAAGAGACCCGAAGTCAGAAGCCCCCAGGTAAGCCAGAACTGAACTCCTGACCCATGGAAACCAGAGATGATAAATGTTTATTGTTTTAAGCCACTAAGTTTTGGAGTGATATGTGATGTTAACTACTACAGATTTCTTTAGATACTTTCTTTTGTGTGTGCGTTTATCTTTTATGTTTTGTTTTTTTGTTTTTGGCTGGTGGAAACCCAAATGTGTTTTAAGGTCCTTATGGATATTGGAATGATCTGAGATGAGAATATCAGGAAGAGAATTGCAAGGCTAAGCTCTGAGTGGCTGAAAAAATCGGATGACTAAAAGCTGGGGAGATGATTTTCAAAAAGTAAAAGTGGTCTATTTTCTGAAAGTAATGGCAAGTTTAAAATACACGTAGACTCCATTCCATCCTGAGATGAGGACAGGAGTGCCTGAAAGAATTCAGTTAAGATCATTTCAATTTACGAAGTCCTCTGTGTGTATATAACCCTCTGCATTTATGTTTTTACCTAAATAGGCTAGTAGATACTCTACCTGTAAAAAGAAATTTTCTGTGATGGTATGCTTTTAAGAAAAATTGTGAAAATGTTAATCATTCCTCACAAAGGTCAGGAATCTGCTAAGTGATCTACTAGATGAACATGTAATACTTTATAATGAAACAAGTAGTTTTACTTTTGGTTATGTCCATAGTTTTTCTTCAGAGATTGCTTATAACTTTTTTAACCCATTGACTTATCTTGGCATCAGGGAACTATATGCATGAATTCTGTAGGTTCTCTTTGCCATCTAGAGGGCAAATGGACTTTTGAACTTGTGTCTGTGTTCTAAAAGGTTTACTAGGCTGTTAGTCTAATAGAGGGGGTTGAAGAGCAGTACAGATGAGATTACATAGATGCGGTTTGTGAATTGCTTTTGACCCTGTACAGATTCTCAGGTTCTGCTGTATGCTCTTTAATATGTATCTTCAAGATGGGAATGTTCATTTATCAATATCGGTTGAACATAATCCATTTGTAGGGTGTTGTATGAATACCTCTAAAGGTGAAAAATATCAATTAGAATCTTTCCGCAAGTAGTTTATAGTCAACTATGATTGCTATAGGCAGGGATGGTCTGGGTGTCAGAGAAAAGGAGTAAGAGTGCACGTATGCCCTGAGTGCCTCACGTGATTATTGCATGTGAGTTCCTATAACAGGAAAAAAAAACAGGATCTTAGAGTGCTCTTTGGGATGAGGTGAAGAAATTAGGGAGTGTGTCATCATTCTAACGTGCATTCACAAGCAGCAGTTTACCATATGAAATACTGACGACCCAGATAGCCTCAACATTCCCCTCAGCTTGACTAAACTTTAGACATGTTGCTTCCTTACTATAGGCCCCTGATCTCCCTTTTCTTAAAGCATTTAATTTAGAAAAATTGAAATTGTACAGTCTTTCTCTGCCCCTTTGAAATGTATATGAATCTTCTCCCAGCCTTTTTCCACTTTTATAACCTAGGAAATGTCTTAAAGACTGGGGGACGATCTCTTTGAGCTGTACCTCTGTCTCCCAGTAGGAGAGGTAGGAGCCTAACTTTGTTGGGTACCAACTAGCAAACCCAGATGGCCTAATCACAGGTGCTGGAAATCTTGCTGCACACATTGCTATGGTCAGCTTACCCCCTCATATCCTCTAGTGCTTTCCCCCTAGCTCACCCCATCACTTAAAAATCCTCTTGCCTTTTGTCTCAGCAGAATGGAGTCTTTCTCTCCTATTGCAATAGCCTGAATAAAGTCTTTGCCTGCTCCGCTTTGGTACAGTTTTTGCTTTGGTACTGGAAATCCTGATGTCATCTGGCCTTGCATACCAATCTTAGTGAAGATGACATTTAGATGAAATCTTCTTAATCCAACTTCTTTGATGTGATGGGAGACACAAATAAATGCTCAATTAAGTATTTTAGATGTAAGTTGGGGTAAGAATTTACAGGGATCTGGAAATTGAATACTGGACATTATTTCAAATTAATAAAGTAATAATTTGGTTGAAAAAAAAAATCAAACCCTAACCCAAACTTCACAGAAAGGTATACAATAAAGAATGAATGTGTCCCCTATTCCTCTTCTCTAGTCCGCTTCTCAGGTATAGCACTTTGAACTGTTTTTAACTTTTGTTATTATCGTAATGCTAAATAATACACTTCTATCAACATTACTTAATTTATCAACTCTTGGTATTATTTCTGATGTTCTATAATAGCTGACAATTAATGCATTTCAATGCCTTCTTCTCCCTCACGTGTTCCACTCTTGGTTTTCTTATATATATTTTTATAGAGAGAAACACTTTTATAGTTATTCTGGTGGTTACCTTTTTCACTTAAAATAATTTTAAGACCTCTGTTTCTCGATCTGACAAAGATGATTGGTTCTCAAACTTTAGCATGCATCAAAATCACCTGGAGGGCATGTTAGAACTCAGGTTGCTGGGCCCCACCCCTAGAATGTGATGTCGCAGGTGTTGTGACTTTGTTAAATTAATATTTGTTAGGTAGAGCTGGGGCTGACCCATTGTATAGTGAGCCAAGGTTTAACAAAAGACTAGAAGGGAATTGAAATAAAGAAGCTTATTACTCACAAGTCCTAGAGGAAGTACACGGGATGCCTCAAGGGGACCACACGGGAGGTCAAGGCAGGATGCAGCCAGAGAGAGCAGGCAGGACCTGGGAACGTGCCTTTTTTAGAGTGGGTGGAATGCTTGAGGATTCTTGGGTTAGGACCAGGTTGGTCAATTCAAACCCAAAGGAGCAGGGTTTTGGTAAGCTTTTCAGGGGGTCTTATCTGAGGGGTGCACAAGAGGAATGCCCTGGGAGGTGGGGGAAGATGCTTGTTATAAGGGTGGTTGAGGAGTCATGTTTACAGTACCTGTGGCTCTGCCCTCTGTTACTCAGGGCATTTGCTCAGGGAGGGGCTTGTGTCAGTTCACGGCCTCTTGGCCTCACAAAATGAGTGCTGAGCAACAATACCATGGAGTAGTTTAGTTGGACTTGCAACAGCAGATCTGGGGTGAGCATCTGAGAATTTGTGTTTCTAACACTGCTTTAGAGAGTATTTATTGAGTCACCGTCACACAGGATGAAGAAATTTGTGGATCTACACTTTCTTTTACTCTTTGTTCCTTTTCCACATCAACTTCTGTCAGCTCTACCATCACTTCTACGTTGTCAATATGTACAAAATTACATTGTTTCGTATTATTTTAATTATGTGTCCTGTTATTTGTATATAATTCAAAAATTTGAAAACCCATCAATAGTATTTATAATATAATAATAAAGTTAAATAGTGATATTCGATCCACGAAGAAGAAAATATAAGCTATGTATATAGGACCAAAACTATGAATGCTTCGAGAGTCTCTGTTTCACTCCCATCTTCACCTTCAAGTGTTGGTTCTGGCTTTGACCCTCAAGTACCTTTTCCTCCTCCACTTCCTGGGGATGTTCCAGGTCGCACACCAGGTTTGGGGCCTTTGTGATGCAGAAGCCAGAGGAAAGGAAAAGAGTCATAGGTCAAAGGACGTGTTAAGCCTGGGAAGGAGTTTTGGGGGATGTTTGAAGAGAAGGAATAGGAATAATTTTGTGTGTAAGGGAATTATCTGGAAGATTTATAAGAATTTGAAGAAGTATTGTCTGTATAATCCTTTACAGGGTACAAGAAGTGCCAAGAAAGATTCTGACTGTGCCTTTTTTTTTTTTTTTTTTTAATTTATTTATTTTTGGCTGCATTGGGTCTCTGTTGCTGCATGCCGTCTTTCTCTACCTGCGGCGAGAGGGGGCCACCCTTCGCTGCGCTGCGCGGGCTTCCTACTGTGGTGGTCTCTCTCGTTTTGGAGAACGGACTCCAGGTGCGCAGGCTTCAGTAGCTGTGGCGCACGGGCCCAGCTGCCCCATGGCATGTGGGATCTTCCCGGATCAGGGCTCGAACCCGTGTCCCCTGCATTAGCAGGCAGATTCCCAGCCACTGCACCACCAGGGAAGCCCCCGACTGTGCCTTTTTAATAGTTTTTTTTTTTTCAAGTTCTGTATTTCTCTTTCTTTCTCTTTTGTTGATTGAAAAGTCAAATGATTTTTATTTCTTTATTAAGAAGTTCTAGACTTTTAATAAACACAGTTTGTATACTGAAATTTAGCTTCTTCCTAAAGACACTTGAACTCTGAATTCCTTTTCTCATATTTTATTCTTGATTAAGGAAGTCTTTTGAATTCTTAGAGATGTAGATTTCTTCCTCAACTGTTGTTCTTACGAATGCACAAAACAGGAAATTATAAGTGTAATAGATTGGTTAATATAATATAATTCTCCTTGATCTCAGGGCCATTGTATACTCCTAAAAATTATTGAGGAACCCTAAGAACTTTTGTTTATATGAGTTATATCTACCAGTATTTATTGTATTAAAATCACAACTGAGAAAATTTTAAAATATTTACATATTCATTTAAAAATAATACAACTATTTATTAACATAAACACTGTTATGAAAGTTTACACTTTTCCAAAATAAAAAATAGTTATTAGAGTAGCATTGTTTTACATTTGTGTAAACCGCTTTAATGTCTGGCTTGATAGAAGACAGCTGTATTCTCATATCTGATTCTGCATCATTCTGCTGCCATATATTGTTTTGGTAGAAATACACAGAGAAAATCTGTCTTCACACTTCTGTAACTGGAAAAGGGAGGAGTGTTTTAATAGATTTTTTAGATGATTGTGACTATTTTTTAATACTATGCTGAAATTTAATAAGTGGTAGTTTCTAAAAGTTTAGTTGCAGTGTGGAATCTGAAACTATACTGTATTAGTTTTTTATTGCTGCCTCAACAAATTACCACAATCTAAGTGGTTGGCAACAGAATTTTATTCTCTCACGGTTGCGGAGGCCAGGAGTCTGAAATCCTGTTGGGCGGCACTCCCTCTACCGCTCTAGGAGAGATTCTTGTTCTGTGCCTCTTTGATCCCCTGATGACTGTTGTCATTCCTTGATTTGTGATCTTATCACTCCAATCTCTACCTCCGTGGTCACATTGCTTTATCCTCTACTACCTATAAAATCTTCCTCTGCCTAACTCTTATAACAATAATTTCACTGGATTTAAGGCCCACCCAGATAATCCAGGATAAGCTTCTTCTCTCAGAAACCTTAATGTAATTATATCTTTTGACATGTAATTCGTTCTTTTACCATATAAAGTCCAGGTTCTTGGGGTTAAGACATGGACATATCTTTTCGAGGGCCACCATTCAACCTGCTAAATGTTATCAATGACCTTGTCCTACTCTATTGCATTAAAATTCATTGGTTTACCTTGCAATCTGAATTGTATTTTACCATGCATACTATTTTAACATCATGCATTAGTCATTTGGAAAATACTCATTCATGAGTTATGAGGATCTTCCAAATATTGACACATTTTATTATGTAGTATCAAAAACCTCTGCTTATTAATATCAACACAGAACTTATCAGAAAAATCTTTGAAGATTGGGAACATGCATAGTGGCAGATACAAGTTTTCCAATTCTAATTTTCACTTGGAAGTGCCAGTTTTATCAATGGCAACAAATCTAGTCAGTTCTTTTTCTTGAAGTGACAGGCTCACTTTGCTCATTTTTAAGAAATGTTCTACCAAATATCTCCAACCTGAATAACTATCATTTGTTTGTCTGTCATTCTTTCAAGGAAAAATAGTATTCCATGAAAAAGTAGCTAGTTCAGCTCACAACTCAATTGCCTGAGTGCTTTTCCCAAAAGCAACCATTCTACTTGGATGCAGCAAAGTACTTTATGTATATTTCCCCTTTGTCAAATAGAATATTTAAAAGATGCATACCAAAGAGTTGGGATTTAATGCTATTAATAATTTCTGCTGCTTCTTAAGGATATTTTTAAGTGAAATTGACTTTTCTCCCTTATTATTAATTTTTTTGGTAGTGTGTGGGGTGAAAATATCACTGCTGGTACAGCTTGATACTGCTCGATTCATGTGAAGGTGCCAGCAATTTTACCCATGATTGCTGGCACATGTCAATGTGGTGAATAGGCAAATAGTACATTAAAATGATGAAATATTGTTTTGACCTTGCAGAATGCTGAAAGGTGTCAGGGACCCCCTGAGAATTTCTGAGTTGAGGTGTTCTCAAACCACTTTGCATGTAGAGTCTAGCACTTTTAGATTGAAGGTTTTTGAAGCCTTTTTCCATACAGAATTATACTCTGTATCATCAATGACATTAAAGTATAGCATTTATTGAAAGGATGCTGTACCATATACCCTGCAATTTTTTTCCAAGCTAATGCTATGCATCCAGTATATTTTGATATTGAACTCCTTCTGTTGATAATTTCTGTAAATAACGTGAAAAGTTCAGACGATAAGCAGGATGTATATTCCTTCCTCAAATAGTTCCGAAGCTGTTTATGACTGGACAGTTAACTGTTAAACTAGACAGTTGTTTAGTTTTGCCACTAGGGCTGAAAACTGAGGTCATGGTTGTACAAGCAATGATTAACATTCACGTGATATCGAATCATATATGCAGAAATACAGTATGTTGTACCTTTTGTTCTAGCTGCTTCTGTGCCTTTCAGGAGCATTTTATGGCTTTCCTCACATAGGTTTGGAACATTTCTAAACTTGAAAATAAATATAATCCTAATGGGGTCCTCTCTTTCATTATATCCTGTAATTGATTTTGAGTTGTGTGTTTATGTACTGTATTCCTTCATAGAAAGATTTAACATCATATAAATATTAATATTTTATAAATTAATAAATTAATTCAGTCTCAGTGCAATTATCATTTAGTTTTTTTCTCTCTGGGGATAAACATGTTGATTAGCCATTTAATTTGGAAAAACAAATAAGTCCAGCCATGAATGTCCTGATTAAGAGTAGTGGTATGTGGAGTGAAATAGCTCTATCAGATATTAAAACATATAAAGATCAAAATAGTGTATTATGACATTTAGACAAAGAGAAGGGAATAAGAAAATCTGTAAATAGATCCTAATCCTTGTGAAAATTTGTTATAAAGTCAGCATATCAAATCACTGGCGAAAAGATACGTATTTTTAAATAAGTGACATTGGGATAACTGACTAGACATATAGAAAAAGTAAAAATTCCATTCATTCTCACACCATACTTAAAGGAAAATTTCAAATGGATGAGAAATACAAATTTAAAAAACAAAGTATACAAGTACTGGAAGGAAACCTGAGTATGTTCCTCTGTAGCCTAGGAGTAGAGAAATTTCTTAACTATGATTAAAAGACAGAAGTAACAGAGGCTGGTATATTTGATCACTTAAAAAAATTGAATGACAAAAGAATTATAAACAAAATCAAAGATAAATGATAAGTTGCAAGTATTTCTCTAGTTTATTTCAAAAATAGTTACTATGTTACAGAGGTTCTAAAAATAAATTACTACAACTGCAGAGAAAAATTAGCAGTTCATAGAAGAAGAGAGGTTAAATGATTCTGAAACGTAGGAAAAGTTTCTCAACTTTGTTCCCAACAAGTAAAAGGCAAATTGAAACCACAACGAGATTCCATTTTATTAGACTGACAAAAGTTCCAATTTGACAACGTGTTCTTTGATCAAGCCTGTGGGGAAATAGGTGTTCTCATATGCTGCTAGTGGGAATACAAAATGATACAGCTATAATGAAGAGAAGCTTTGCAGTGTCTAGTAAAATTATATGTGTCTTTAATTTTTGACTCGGCAATTCCTCTGATTGAAATCTATTGCAAAGATACTCAGGCAAAAATGCAAAAGGATACTTGCATAAGACCCTTCATTCTAGGACTGTTAATTTTTCCAGTATCCTTTGATGTATATTTGGGTTTGATACTGTGTAAAAACTCTTACAGCCACACAATGGAGTTTTATTCAGTTTTAAAAGAATGAAAAAATTCTATATATACTGCCATGGAGTATATATATATATATATATTATTATAGTATATAATAAGGTATAAAAATGTGTATAATGTATTATTGCTTATATCTATATGTTTAGATATATACATATTATATATACATATAAGCCTATATATACACACGTATATATGTATATTTATACACATATGCATATGTATATATAAATTTTATATATTGTATAAACTTACATGTGTATATTATATGAAATAGGTGTAAATATGTGAATATACATAAATATGTATATATAAATTTGCTTATATTAAAACAATGGTTGAATAAATAAGAATATTTTTTAAAAGGTGAACAATATGTGGAGGGCACATAAATAGAAGCCAAACTGCTTTGAATATACTACATTTTATGGATTTGACTTTGAAACCAGGTAAATGTGTTTATGTTTCCATTAGATTAGAAAATTTATACAAAGAAACACAAAAGCGTTACATAAAATAAAAAACAAAATGAACTGAAAACCTAATTTTGACTCATTATGATTGTATAAATCATAAAGAAAGGAATTATTATACGTGATTTTAAATTCTGATAAATTTACCATTGATCCCCAGTGGATTATATTCTAAGGAAAAAATTACATACTGTTGACCTTTGAACAACATGAGGGCGTTGGGGCACCGTCAGTTGAGCTGTGGAAATTTCAGTATAACTTTAGTTTGCCCTCCGTATCCACAGTTCTACGTCCTCAGATTCAACCAACTTTGGATCCTGTAGTATGTAGTATTTACTATTAAAAAGAAATCCGCGTGTAAGTGGACCCATGCAGTTCAAACCCGTGTTGTTCAAGGGTCAATTGTACTTGAAAATTGTATTTTTTTAAGTAGTTATACTATTCATTATAATACTGGGATTTTTATTTTCTTATTAGTAGAATAAAAGAACTAAGGAATACGTTAATGCCACGTGGAACCGAAGTTTTCCAGAATGAGGGAAAAGAGATAAAAATAATTTAAATTTGAATAGAAATAACATGAACTCAACACTTCACGCTGCATTTTCTCTTTTAAGAAATGCACATCTCCTTGGTTTGTCTACTGAAAAACCTAGAAATAATGAACTCTGTAGCAATAAACACCTGTAGTACTCAGATTACTGTCTCTAAATACCATTCCCTGTCTTTTTTAAAAATTTATTTTATTGAAATATAGTTGATTTACAATGTTGTGTTAATTTCTGCCATGTAGCAAAGTGATTCAGTTATACATACATATATATACACATTTTTTAATATTCTTTTCCATTATGGTTTATCACAGAATATTGAATATAGTTCCCTGTGCTATACAGTAGTACCTTGTTGTTTATCCATTCTATATCTAATAGTTTGCCTCTGCTAATCCCAAACTCCCAATCCAGCTCTCCCCCAACTCCCTCCTCCTTGGCAACCACAAGTCTGTTCTCTGTGTCTGTGAGTCTGTTTCTGTTTTGTAGATAGGTTTATTTGGCCATATTTTAGATTTCACATACAAGTGATATCATATGGTATTTCTCTTTTTCTGTCTGACTTACTTCACTTAGTATGATAATCTCCAGGTCCATCCATGTTTATGCAAATGGCATTATTTCATTCTTTTTAATGGCTGAGTAATATTCCATTGTATATATGTACCACATCTTCTTTATCCATTCATCTGTCAGTGGACATTTAGGTTGTTTCCATGTCTTGGCTACTGTGAAGAGCGCTGCTGTGAGCATAGGGGTGCATGTATACCACCCTGGATGTGCCCGATCTTGTCCCTATCTTTCTGGAAACCAAAACATCTGGGAAAAATGAGAGACTTGAGTATAGAGCAAAGAAAGCTGTCAAAGACTTCTTTTTTTGTTTTCTACTTAGGACATACTGTGCTTCTTGGATGTCTTGATGTATATTTTTCTTCCATTCTGGAATATACTCAGGCTTTGTTTAGCTCTTAAATACTGCCTCTTCTCCATTTACCTTTTGGGATGCCAGCAAATATTTGATTCCTGATTCTGTCCTACATGCCTTCTAATCTCTTACACATTTTTCATCTCTTTCTTTCTCTCGTTTCATTCTGGATAAATTATTTGTATGTATCTTTTAGTTCATGAAGTCTCTTTTCTACTGTATCTTTCCTGCTGTTTTAAACATTCATTGAATTATTTATTTCAAATTCGCTTCTACAAATTCTGTTTTTTCAATTTTATGTATTTATCGCTGAGAGTTTCTGATTTATGCTTATCTTTGCCATTGCCCAGTTTGTTCATTTAAACATTTCACTCATGGTTCTTCTGATGCTGGGACCGACGATTTCAAAATCTTCAAGGATTGCAAGTATTAATTTTTTATTAATCTGTGATTTCTTGTTTTTGCTGGATGTGACTTAAAGTGGCTTACTTTCCTACATGTGTGGCAATCTTTGTAAAGTTAGGTATGCTTTTTATCTCTGGAAACTTTGCAAGCCTACTCTATAGGCTCTTTATGCTTCTTAAGGGTATAGGTTCAGAGCAGATAGCTCAGACTCAGCTTCTCTTCCAAGAGTCAGTATCCCCAAAACTGTGTTGCTGGAAGGCTTGTCCTCAGGGCTTCCTTGCTTCTTCCTGCTGCCCCACATCTAGGCCAGCTCACTCTTACTCTCTGCCTCTCTGGCTCTCAAGTACTGACTCCACTCTTCCCACATGGTTCTCTGAGGCATAACTGCTCTAGTTCCCAGCTACGAAAGCCTTGGCTTTAGAATTTTAGGACATTAGAGAACTTTAGTTCCCATCTCTGCTTCATCATTTACATACTGGTGTTAGCCAATACTCATAATTTTCTTTTTAACTTCATAAATGAGACACTGTAATCATAATTATTATTTTATCTAGACTTTTTAACATTTTTTACACTCATTTTTTCTTCTTGTGTTGGTCCTGATGGGAAGAGAGGCTAATTTGGGATATGTAAAAGATTTAAAAGATTTTAGAAGACTTTGGGTCCTCATGGAAGTCATTGCTGCCTTAGACATTAATAAACATTTTTCTAGTGTATTTTAGTAAGTAAACACAGTAAAATGTTCTTGGGGTGGGTCTGCAGGGGACAGAAAAATTGTATGCTAGATAGAGGATTTTGCTTCATGCCAGGGGGCTCTCCCATAGACTTTATTTCAATGAGGAAATCATGGCCTGTAGCTTGAGCCAGCAATTTACAGATTAGTAGACAAGAAGATTTATTGAACTAAACAGTAAAAAGGAAAAGCCATTTTATAATGTGTGATAGAATACTCTAACCAAAAAATTATCTCCCCTAATCTATACATAAATCAGTGCTTTATCATTTCTGTGCAGTCATGCTTAAAATTTTCTACCCTGGAATTATGAGCAAAATCTTTGTAATACTGGCCCTAGAATACATTTTTTTATGTCACATCTAATAAGCATGTTTAAAAAAATGCCATTCTCCAATTTTTTTCTCATTTTTATTCTGACTCTCTCTGTTGGAAACTTCCAATCCAGTAACTCACTCTGTGTATCATGAACAGAACCTCAGCGGCCCTGTGCAGGTGGCTCATCCTCAGATGTGACACATGGCTCTGCATGGAGAAAATAGGAAATTCAGGATCAGTACTCCAGCCTTAATGTTACCAGGGTCTGTTTTCTGTTGCAGAAAGTATGATTTTAGCGGTGGTTATTACTAAGGATGGGTAAGATCTGTTTGAGGCTGGTTTGGTTTTGTTCTTTCTCAAATTGACCCTTAAGGGATAAATATTTTTCTAGTGTTCATAATTCCATTCTTCATTTCCATCTCCTTCCTTTCTCTGTTTCTCCTGCTGCTCCAGCCTCATTTCAGACATGGCTGTTGACCAGAAGCGATGTGCGTAATGTGAGTTACCTGTCTGGGTCAGATCGCATCCCCATCATCAGTAAGATGGTTTAGAATCGGTTTTAATGTCGTAAAAAAATAAAATAAAATAAAATAAAATTGTGAAAAACAGTGGAAATGAGAGACAGAGACTATGCAGGGCTCTAATGTATTAGTTCCTAGGTGGGAAAAAAAATCTTGTGTTCGGGACAATATTTCTAAAGGAGGTGTGATGTTTGAGAGGGGAAGTAGTTTTCTTGTTGGTAAGGCAAGTGGTAAGTAAAGCAATTAATTAAAAAATGAAAGCAAAGAAGCCATAGTTTTATACCCCAAGCACCATAGAAACACCCTGGATAACTTTCTTTGCTTCCCTCCTCCTCTTGGCTTCCGGGAGGGCACCACCATTCTGAGATTCTGAATTTGTGATAATCATTCTCACACATTTCTTTCGAATTTTTTTAAAAAAAATGTTTCCTTCAACAATGTACCATTTTGCCCTTAAAAATAATTTGTAGCTATGGAATCATATTGTATGTATTCTGTGGGTTCCTTGTTTGGTTTCTTCCTGTTAATGAGATGGTCTATCTATTTTTACTGTCATATAGTGTTTCATTGTGTTTATCTGAGTGTACATGGGAATGTACATATGCGTGTATACATACATTTTCATGCACATACACATCATGATGGTTTATTTATTCATTCTACTAGTGATGCATATTTGCAGTGTTTCCAGTTTTTCTGGTTATGATTAATAATCCTGCTGTGAATAATAACAGTTTAAGCTATAATACTTCATACGTGCCAGGTAATGTTCCAAGCACTTTATGTATATCAGCTCATTGAAATAAAAGCACAAGCCTGTAGGCTAGGCTCTATTATCAACTTATAGATGAGGAGACTAAAACATAAAAATGCTAATAAGTTAACTAAGATACAGTTACCAAGTAGCATAGATGAGATTTCAATGTCAAGAGCCTGGCTACGTAGTCCGTGCTCTTAACTGAGGGGCTCTGTTGCTTGATTCTTGCAGTGCCTGTGAAACACATGTACAGATATGTCTCTATACTTGAGACACAGACATGGAACTGCTAGATTGTAGGGTTTGCACATGATCTGTTTTATGAGGTAATGCCACACCTTCCCAAGGGGTTGTTTTAATTTACCCTCCTACTAGCAGTGGATGAGAATTTTTGTTATTGCACATCCTTGCCAAAACTTGGTATCATCTGGCTTTTTAAATGTTACAGCTCTTGAGGGTATGAAGGGGTATTTGATTGTGATTTTCATTTTCTTTTTTAATGAGGTTGCATGTTTTTCACATGTTTATGTAGGAATTTTGTGTTTTCTTCTCTGGGAAAAGTCTTTTTTTTTAAATCAGTATTTTTCTAAATATTTGTCTTTTATTGATTTATAAGTTTGTTTTTTTTGGATAATATGCCTTTGCAGTTTATGTATGTTGCTAATATCTTCTCCTAGTTTATGGTTTGCTTTTTTAATATTGGTGTATAAAAGTCTTAGTTTTACTGTAGCCAAATTTATAATTTCCTCTGGTATGCATTTTTTTTGTATTTTAAAGTCATAGACATATTTTTCTTCATGGTATTCTAATAGTTTTTTAATAGATTTTCCTTTCAATTATAAATGTTCAAACTTTATTTTTTGTTTGTGATAAGGTAGAAGTCCACTTTTATTTTCTTTTTTTATGATAACCAATAACCCTAGTACCATGTATGTAATAAAGAATCCATCTTTTCCCCATTGAACAGGAGCTCCTATTCCATTATTAAGAATCCCATGTGTTTATATGACTGAGTGTGTGTGCATACACGTGTGTGCATTTATGGATTCATAGCCTATCTTTCTCTTTATATGTGTTCTTTATTGTCTATCCAAAATTTTCTTCACAAGTGTTCTAAAGTTTTTGTTATTAAATTTATTTCTAGGTACTTGGTATTTTTTTGTTGCTATAGGAAAATGATACCATTAAAATTATATTTTCTGTTTATGTTATGTAGAAATATAACCGTTTTATATTTTTATTTAAAAGACATTTGTTTTGATTTCCAGCAGTATTCCGATGCTCTTCTTCATGCTAACAATTACCTTTAGGTTATTTTGTGTGTATTAGGTAGATAACTATATTACCTAAGAATAATGACTCGTTTTCTTTTTTTCCAATTGTGATCACTTTTAATTTTCTTTTTTCTTATTCTACTGGTCAGAACTTCTAATACAAAGTTGAACAGGAGTGATGTAGTAACCATTCTTGTGTATAAAGAAAATTATTTTATAATGTCACCACTAAGTAAGACATTTACTAAGGGTTTTTATAATGCCTTCAATCAGATTAAAAACATTTCTTCATTTTGAAGTTTATCATGAGTGGATATTGAATTTTATTGACTGATTTTTGTGTGTTTATTGACTTTTCTTCTTGGTCTGTGGTAAATTACATTACTTGATTTTATAATATTACACTTAACTGTGCATACTTAATGTTAAACAGTATATTTTCTTTCTTCTAGGACAATTCATATAGGTTTACCAAATAAAATGCAGGACACACAGTTAAATTTAAACTTTAGATAAACAAAATGGATTTTTATGTGCTAAATCTGGCAGCCCTAAATTCATGAACATAAAAATGGCTTTGATTCTTATGAAGCAGATACTGTCCTTCTGTGTCTAGCTTATCTCACTTAGCTTAAATGTCCTTCAGGTTTATCCATATTATCACAAATGGCAGGATTTCCATCTTTCTCATGGCTGAATAATATTCCATTGTATGTGTATGCCACAATTTAAAAAAATCTGTTCATCTGTGGATGGATATTTAGGTTACTTCCATGTCTTGGCTATTGTGAATAATGTTGCAATGAACTTGGGAGTGCAGATATCTCTTTGAGATCCTGATTTGAATTCTTTTGAATATACACCCAGAAGTGGGTTGCTGGGTGATATGCTAGTTCTATTTTTTAAGTTTCTGAGGAACTTGAGTATTCTTTTCCATATGACTGTACCAATTTACATTCCTATCAATTATGCAATGATTCTCATTTCTTCAAATCCTCACCAACACTCGTTATCTTTTGTTTTTTTGTTGATAGTCATCCCAATTTGTATGAGATGATACCTCACTGTGGTTTGGTTTGCATTTCCCTGATGATGAGTGATATTGAGCACCTTTTCATAAACTTCTTGACCATTTGTATGTCATCTTTGGAGAAAAGTCTATTCAGTTCCTTTGCCAACCTTTAAAATGGGTTATTTGGTTTTGCTGTTGAGGTCCCTGTGTAGTCTGGATATTAATCCTTTATCAGATGTATAGTTTACCAGTATTTTCTCCCATTCTACAGATTGCCTTTTCATTTTTTCATTGCTTTGCAGAGCTTTTTAGTTTGATGTAGTCTCGCATTCTGTTTTTGCTTTTGTTTCCTGTTTTTGGTGTCATAACAAAGAAATACAAAGCCAATGTTTAGAAAATTTTTCCTAAGTTTTCTTTTAGGATTTTTATGATTTCAGGTCTTACATCTAAATCTTTTATTCATTTTGAGTTAGTTTTTGTGCAGAATGTGAGAGAAGGGTCAAATTTTGTTCTTTTGCATGTGGATATCCAGTTTTCCTAGCACCATTTATTGAAGAGATTACACTTTGCCCATTATATAATACTTGGGACCTTTGTGGAAGATTTGTTGACTGTATATGTATGGGTTATTTCTGTGCTCTCTATTTTGTTTCATTGGCCTATATGTCTTTTTATGCCAGTACTGTACTGTTTTGAAAACTGTAGTTTTGTAATATATTTTGAATTCAGGAAATGTGATGTTCCCAGCTTTTTTGTTCTTGCTCAAAATTTCTTTGGCTAGTCAAGGTCTTTTGTGGTTTCATATGAATTTTTTCAACTTTAATGAATTAGAACTGACAAAATTGTATATATTGAAAACATACAACTTGATGTTTTTGATGTTTTAAATATATATTTAAAATGATTACTGCAATCAAATTAACTTACATATCCATCATCTCACATTTTCTCTTTCTCTCTCTTTTTTTGTGCTTAAAATTTACTCTTAAGTACACAATATATTATTGTTAACTATAGTCATAACGCTGGTACATTAGAACTTCTGAATGTATTCATCTTGCATAACTGAAACTTTGTACCCTTTGACCAACTTCTCTCCGTTTTCTTGTACCTGCCCCTAGTTCCTTACACAGTTGTCTCTTGGTACCTGAGGGGAGTGGTTCCAGAACCCCCACAGATGCTCAAGTCCCTTATACAAAATTATATAGTACAGTTGATCTGCCATCAGTTGAATCTACAGATGTGGAACCCACAGATATGGAGGACTGACTGGATAATTTAGATATTAGCCACTTATCAGATGTACTGTTTGCAAATATTTTCTCCCATTCCATAGGTTGCCTTTTCATTTTGTTTGTTTCCTTTCCTTTGGTGAAGCTTTTTAGTTTGATGTAGTTCCACTTGCTTATCTTTGCTTTTTCTGTCTGTGCTTTTGATTTCATATCCAAAAAAATCATAGCCAAGACCGTCAAGAAGCTTTCTCCCTATTGATGATTTCAGGTCTTATCTTTAAATCTTTATTCCATTTCTTTGAGGTGTATTTGTGGTTTTTTCCACAGCTTTAAAATATTATTGACATATAACATTGTGTGACTTTAAGGTGTACAATGTGCTGGTTCGATATACTTATATATTGCAAAATGATTATTACCAGAGCATTAGCTTACACCTCTATCACATTACATAATTACTATTTCTTTTTTTTTTTTTTGTGGTGAGAACATTTAAGATCTACTCTCTGGTAACTTTCAAGTATATGATACTGTATTATTAACTATAATTACCATGCTGTACATGGTGTTTATGGGTGCGTTGTTCTGTCTTTATCCCATGGAAGAACTCATGCTCTGAGGGGGTCTCTCATGTTCTTAGGAGATCTCTCATGTTCCAAGGGGATCTCTCTTAGAACTGTGCTTTGCCAGGTTGGGGGAGGGGTGATATAGATAAAGTGAAACTTTGCTTCTTAACCTTGGCAGTGCATTTTTTTTTTTTTTTTTCCCATTTCTGTGCTTTACTGGGAGAGTGTAACCTCTTACTTGGGTTCTGGAGCTCTTGTAAAGGTATTTTCATACATGGATGATTGTTAAATCAGTGTTTCTGTTGGGGGAAGAGTGTGGGACCTCCTATTCCACCATATAGCTGATATCACTGCCCTGTTGAATATTAATTACAATTATAATAGCTAACACTTGTTGACTATTTACTATGTGCAGACACTAGGCATTATGTAATGTAATCTTTGCAGCAAACATATAAGATGCTATTTTTGTCCCAATTACCAGTGATAACATTGAGACTCAAAGTCACATAGCCTTATGTGGTGGAGCTGTAACTCTGACCCTGTATGACTTTAAAGCCAATAGTTGTAACCTGTATGATATATCAACTATACTACTTCTGTAGTATCTCCAAAACCCTGTGGCAAAGTGGAAGTGTTGTACATTGCTTTTGGGTAGGGAAATATTTCAAACCAGGTATCTTGGAAAAGCTAATAGATTAAATCTACAACCTTTATGGTTAGAATATTTGTGCTCCTGAGTGGTTACTTAGTGTCAAAATAAATTTTTTCTTTGCTGGCTTTATATATTTTAAAATTACACAACACTATTAAAGAAAAGTTGGTGTTTCCCTCTAAGATGATTTTAGAGGTGACAGTGTGTGTGGGGCTGGGGGGAGGTTCAGGAATAAGATACTTTAAATCTGGCATTGAGAGTTTCTGGTTGTAAGGTGCCAAATAGAACTGCTGATTGAGTAGGAAATAAGTTCAGTTTATATTTTTGTAATATTGCGTTGAGGGAAGCCTCTCATTCTAAAACAGTTGTTTTAGATATACTGTACAGTGATTTTGTTTTCTAATTCCTTTAAGTAAAATTCTTTTTTTTTTTGATTACTGTCTTTACAGAATATGGAAAGATTTTACATCTAGGGAGGAAACTTCCTGGCTGATGTGAGATATTTGTCTTTTTAAAAGTATTTATTACAAAGTATTTGAGAATAATGTCATAAACAAAGCAAGTTTCTGAATTGGTTAGCCCAAATAAAGCTGGAAAAGGTTGGTGATTCATAATCTCAGAACGCAGAGGATGTGAATGATTAGTTCATCTTTCTTTCTTGATGAACTCCTTGCGTAGAGAATCAATGAACACATTAGACCAACTTTGAATTACATCTTTTCCTCTTGCTCAAATAAATCCTTTTATACTAAGCATATCGTGGGTTTTTTGTTGTTGTTTGTTTGTTTTGTTTTTTTTCTTCAACCACTAACTTTTTGTCTCAAATGAAACGGATGGTTGGATTCTGGTTTGTTTTCTAGCATCAGTCTAGGTAGGTAATTGAAGTGAGAAGAAACTGTGTGGTCCTGGCAGTTCTGGATTAACCAATTAGCATCTGATGCTTGAGGTGAAAGCATTAGTTAACAAGCCCAGGCCTCAAATGCCTTTCTCACACCCATAATCAGACAACAGCTAAAGAATCGGCCATCTAGGGATAATGATTTTCCATCACTGTTGGCCTAGTCAAGTCCAAATGGCCGCCGTGGAAGGAACATTGCTGTGCATTATGTGTCGCCTTCCCATTGCTCCATTTCCTCTCCTTCACGTGGTTTCCATGCCATCGTGCCTTTGCTGGCTGCAGTGACTATCTCTAGGAATCTCCTAAATAATCAGGTTTGCTCTTAGGTTGTCTTTTATTGATGCTTCTAAAGTGTTTTAGTTCCTGTCCCTTCAAAGTTTAGCTTTTAACAGTTATAAAGAAACCTTTTCACCTACAAAGCTTCAATTAACTTCAGTACTTACTCATTTAGAAGGTGTATTATTATGTTACTTTTTTATTGTAGAGACATTTATCGTGTAGTCAAATCATTAGTAACCTCTGGAACTGAGTGTGAAATGAGGATTTTAAAGGCCCTCCCCAAGCTCTTTATTTATGAAGAAATTTCCCCAACTAATTTTATTAAATATATGTCCTTTTGCCTTGAAATAAATAATCGTTGGCACTGTCACGCTGTCTTGAGCAGAAACAAGTGGTGCTCTTAACATGTTTTTCTGAGAAGAACACATGGATGTAGTTACTTACGGGGAAATGAATGGAGAAAATAGAGACTTGAGGCAGAAATGTTTTAGACTTTTTAAACCCTAGGTCTAAATGTTTGCATATGTTTTATGTGTTGTACCTATGGTGTGGGGTCTGTTTTATGGTTATGAAGGGAAAAGCAGTTCTGGAAAGAGAGAGTATCCAATGTACGATTTCTTTGGGGGCATCTTTATTGGGGTTGCCATGAATTTTCCCTAAGTATTGGCCAAGAAGGAGGAAGTAAGTACAGATTTTTGGATTTAGTAAAATCTTTTTGATCAAAGAGAAATACTTCCCTTGACAGATTGTTCTTTTTATCCTTGACTCAAAAAGAGAAGACTATTTATTAAATTAGGACAATTGAGGCACAAAGGACAATGTTGCTGTTTGACAGTAGGAGCTATGAAAAGTAAACTATGTAATGTGATTTCTTTGTGAGTTGCACAACCAACCATGTTTTCCACATGTATAATTGTGTTAGCAGGATATTAATTCATTTGTGCTGCCACAGGGACTACCTTCTGTTAGAGAGTTGATAGGCTCCTTATGTGTGGCGGTAATGGAGGTGTGTGCCATTTGTTACATTTTCCTCATTTTACTTCCCTGGGTTGGTGAGCAGCGTTATCTGACTTTATATAGAAAACATGAATTCTTAATACACATACGGAAAGAAATATCTTCCAACTGTTATATTGAAGGGGAAGTAGAGTCTGGAAGAAATTCCTCCCCCCCCCCCGCCCACCACTGTTGGCAGAAAGAAAGCTATCACTGATATTTTTTTTCCTTTGGGAAAGAATTAGGAAACAGAATGCTTTTAAAATATGACGACATAAATATGGCTCTACTTTGTCTTATCACATTATTCTGGGCAAACATTTTACTACATCACAAGAATTGTCAACAGAGCCTCTGAAGACTAGACAAACAGAGCAGAAATATTCACTGAGGCAGAAACAGAAGTAGTAAAAATCCTGCAGAGTGAATGCCTTAGATTTGTTACATTTTTTTCTTTTCCAATCAGGAACTTCTGAAGATGAATGGATCTTGTTTGTTTAGTTGGATCTAGAATAGATCTAGTTAGTTTAGATTTTGGAAGAAAACCAAGCTAAAGACAGAATTAGATTCAGGGGTCAAAAGAAGTTAGGAGGGAGCAAATGTTCTGGAAAGAAGTGGCAAAATGAAGAATTTTTTTTAAAAAAGGCATGAAAATTATGCTGTGTGACTTTGGCTAGTTGCTTGTATTCTCTGGGTCTCCAACTTCTCTATCTGTGTAAAGAGCAGTGGTGATCCATGGAGGAGGAGGTGGTGATCAGAAGGTTCCACTGGGTGCAGGTGATAAGGGGGAGTATCAACTGTAGAGAATTTAAACTGAAATTTAGTTTCCTTTCTTTTCTTTTCTTTTTTTTTAGATCATCATGCACAGGCAATTCTAAGTGATGTTAGTGATAAAATACCCCTTACCACAGGGGAGGGCCACTCTTGCTGGCTGCCCTCTATCTTGAGATGCTGTTTCCTTCTCTACATCTCATTTACATCGGTCCTGGTAGTAGAAGCAGTGTTGAATATTCATAATTTACTGCTGAATCTAAGGAAATGAGAACTAATGCCTTACTATATTAATGATAAAACTACAACATGACAGAAACAACAGGGAGTGTTTATTGAACAATTGTGATATCCTAGGCAGTATACATAAATGCGTTTCTCTTTACTACAATCACAAAACAATTATTACTACATTTTTCAGTTGAGAAATTTGAGAACTTAAGAAATTTGGTTTAAGTGCTGATATTCATGTCCAGGTCTGTCTGATTTCAAATCCTACATTGTTTTCCATTATAAATACATGGTTTCCTACTAACTTGGTCTTCTTTGGAGAATGCTTTTTAAAAAATTTTTTTATTTTATATTGGAGTATAGTTGATTAACAGTGTTGTGTTTCGGATGTACAGCAAAGTGATTCAGTTGTACATGTATCTATTCTTTTTCAAATTCTTTTCCCATGTAGGTTATTACAGAATATTAAGCAGAGTTCCCTGTGCTAAACAGTAGGTCCTTGTTGGTTATCTATGTTAAATATAGTAGTGTGTATATTTCAATTCCAAACTCCCAATTTATCCCCCCCTCCACCTTTCCCCTTTGGTAACCATAAGTTTGTTTTCTAAGTCTGTGAGTCTGTTTCCATATAAGTGATATTGTATGATACTCATCTTTCTCTGACTTATTTCCCTTAGTATGATAATCTCCAGGTCCATCCATGTTGCTACAAATGGCATTATTTCATTATTTTTAATGGCTGAGTAATATTCCATTGTATATATGTACCACATCTTCTTTATCCATTCCTCTGTTGATGGACATTTAGGTTGCTTCCATGTCTTGGCTATTTTAAACAGCACTGAAATGAACATTGAGGTGCATGTATCCTTTCGAACCATGGTTTTCTCTGGATATATGCCCAGCAGTAGGATTGCTGTATCATGTAATAGCTCTATTTTCAGTTTTTTAAGGAACCTCCATACTGTTCTCCATAGTGGCTGTACCAATTTACATTCCCACCAATAGTGTAGAGGGTCCCCTTTTTGGAGAATGCTTTTTAATGAAACTTTGATAATAATTTTGTTCTTTTTCTTCTAGCTCCTAGTCCCCTTTCATTTTTCCATTCTCTTAAGAAGGGCTTTAATATTCTCCTTATCTCTTGACTCCTTTGACAAGTACCTCAGCTTGCCCTAAGTCAGATGTGGCTTTCTTGACAGATCCTGCAAGGCACTTGTGGCAGTTTGGGAAATAGACATGCAATGCACAACTTTCTAACCTGTTAACTTGAATAAGAAGCCAATGATGAAAGTGGGTCTATGGATAGGATATAACCTAGTTTCCTCTTGTTAATTGTGATAGGTCTGGTGTTACTTGTCACCAAGAGCACCTTCTTGCTGAATCCCAATGCCACTTGTTATGGACTGCATGTTTGTGTTCTTCCAAAATTCATATGTTGAAAGCCTAATCTCCTATGTTATGGTATTTGGAGATGGGGCCCTTGGGAGGTAATTAGGTCATGAGGGTGGAGCCCTTATTATGGGATCAGTGACCGTGTAAGAGACATGAGACAGCTTGCTTCTCTCTGCCATGTGAGGACGTAGTGAGAAGACCACCATCTGCAAACCAGGAAGAGGGATCTCATCAGAACTTGACCACACTGGCACCCTGACCTCGGTCTTCCCAGCCTCTAGAACTGTGGGAAATAAATTTCTGTTCTGTAAGCCACTTGGTCTATGGTATTCTGTTATGGCAGCCTGACTAAGACGTTACCCAGTTGGATTCTACCTGAATGGAGAGTCAACATCAAGGAGGAAGGAGGAAGGCTGTCATTACTCTTTTTTTTAAGACTTTACTTTTTTAGAGAAGTTTTAGGTTTACAACAAAATTGAGAAGGAGGTACAGGGATTTCCCATATGTATCCTGCCCCCACATGTGCACAGCCTCTTCCATGATCAATATCACTTACCAGAGTGGTACATTTTTACCAATGATGAACCTACATTGACATATCATAACCACCCAAAGTTTTACCTTAGGGTTCACTCTTGGTGTTGTAAGTTCTGTGGATTTGGACAAATGTACAGTGACATATGTCCATTATACTATACAGAGTATTTTCTCTGTGCTCTATTGATTGCTCTGCCCCCACCCCAACCCTTGGCAACCACTGATCTTTATACTGTCTCTACACTTTTGTCTTTTCCAGAATGTCGTATAGTATATATGTGTGTATATATATATATTTAGTATATACGTATATATATACTATATATCTATAGTATATAGATCATACAGCCTTTTCAGATTGGCTTTTTACACTTAGTAATATGCATTTACATTTCCTCACTGTCTTGCAATGGCTTGATAACTCATTTCTTTTTAGCTCTGAATAATATTCCATTGTCTGGATGTACCACAGTTTATGTATCTATTCACCTACTGAAGGACATCTTGGTTACTTCCAAGTTTTGGCAATTATGAATGAAGCCACTATAAACATCCATGTGCAGGTTTTTGTGTAAACCTAAGTTTTCAGCTCCTTTTGGTAAATATCAAGGAGCAGGATTGCTGTGTAGTAAGAATATGTTTAACTTTGTGGGAAACTGCCAAACTGTCTTCCAGAGTGGCTGTACCATTTTGCATTTTGGCAATGAATGGGAATTGCCGTTGCTTCACATCTTCATCAGCATTTGGTGTTGCCAGTGTTCTGGATTTTGGCCATTCTAATATATGTGTAGTGGTATCTCATTGTTTTAGTTTGCGCTTCTCTGATAACATATGATGTGGAGCATCTTTTCATATAGATATTTGCCATCCGTGTATCTTCTTTGGTGTAGTGTCTGTTAAGGGCTTTGGGCCATTTTTTAATTGGGTTGTTTTCTTATTTCAATAATTCTTTGTATATTTTGGATAACAGTCCTTTATGTCATTACCTTTTTAAAAAATATTGAGGGAAACAGGAAAATTATAGTATTGATTTTATTCCTTCTGACTATTTTTTGGACTACAGTAGGATCTGTGGTCCCAACTGCAACCCCTCTTTTAACTTTGATTTGAATTGCAGTGGATTTGCAACTATGAACAATGATTAAATAGTGATATATAATGAATATTTGATGTTACTGAATAATCATTTAAAATTTAATTTTGAATGTTTTAAAATATTCTTTACATAATTAAGGAGATACCTCCTTTTGCATTTCCTAAAACTGGTACAAAAGGACCCCTTCCCCCATCACAATAATGGTTATTTAAAATTAGTTTTAGTTACTTCCAAATATTTAATTGTGACTATTGTAGATCTTCACAAATGCAAAAAATCCCAAATCTCTGTGCTATCAGCCTCATGTGAGCCCTATTATTCACAACGATGACACAATCAAAATGCGTGACCAGATAAAATGGGGTTGGAAATAGCAGTTCCCAAAGGGTATAGAAAATTGCGTTCTGTATCCAAGGCTACGTGTTGTGATGCATAAAGCAACATACAAAGGGCAAATAACCAGTATCATTTAGATGAACAATTACTTCATAACTAATTTTGTTAGTATGTATTACATGAAGTATCACCCTGTTTTGCTAATTTATAATACAAAAGATGATTAGACCAAATGCAATATTTTCTCAAGCTGTGTTTTTGTCTATAAATGTATCCATTTGTCTATCTTAACCCATCCATCCTTAGCGCTGAGTTAAAACGCTTCGTAAAGAAAACAGACCTATATGCTCTTATTATCCATGGGCTACAGAACACTAAAGTGAGAAAAAGAGGTTGATATCTTGTAAAAGTGGAATGCAAATTGTTTGTATGTGCTATTTTCAGGAAAAGACAGATACATTTAATAACTGAAGGAGACTAAATGCAGACTATTAACCTATAAGCCACATACCCTCATTGATTGCTTATTTCATGTGACTTTGGGGAGTGGAGAGTATTATTTTACCCCTCATTGCTCCATGTGCAGAGTCTCTGCTGGCTTAGGACTGCTGGCTCCTTTGCTGACACATCACTCAGTCCTCCTTGCTGACTGCAGGTTAGAGAGAAAGAATAGAGAAAGCCAGCCGAGCCCTTTTCCTTCTATTTTTAGGAGTAGCTTCCTCCACTTTTGCCCTTTTCTCTTCCACACTCAGGTGAACTCCCAGGGATGGGTAAAGCCCGCAGTCCTGCCTGTCACTTGGTGTGTGAGTCTGTCTACTTCAGGGATGGAGTGCTGGGAAATCCTTTGGGTGCAGGTTTAAAGCCACATTCTCTAATCTGCTTTTTCAGCGACAAAGCTGTCATTTAAATCCCCATCTATCCCCTGTGCTTTATTTTTAATTGGTTCTGAACCTAAGATGGGAAGAAAGGAGTATTATATATTGACCTCATAAGAGCCGAAAGGTATCACACTGAAATCCCTGGAGCATATGTTTCTGTGAAATGTGGAAAATAAAGCCACCCTGTTAGAAATTCAGATGAAAATATGACTGAATTACATTCAAATGAACGCTGTTATATTTCTTAAAAATCCATTTAAAATTTCTAAAATGTGAACTAATCGAATATAAAATCCAAAATCATACATTTATTTTGGCATTCTTCATCCAGGTCAGATATAGAGAAACTATTCAATTCCAATGTATAAATATAAATATAAATCCCATGACTTATTACTTCAAAGATAGTGATTTGGGCTTTAGCCTGTGTTGTGGTTCATTATATAGTTTGTTTAATCATTCAAAAAAAACATCCTGTGAAAGCCCTTTCCTATTAGTTCAGTCTCATTGCCTTTCTCCAATACCAAGTTAATCTAAGAACTAGTGCATGATATTTATGGTATGAAAAATTTCAAATAAAAAGGGACATAATTTTGTTAGGGCTTTTAAAAGTTTTTACACTTGAGAAGGACATTTTACAGTATGTTTCACATCTTACAATACTTAGGGAGCATAATACAACTTTATTAGTATTCCTCATTGAATTAAATTTCTTCTTCAATTTTTTTGTTACCTATTTTTAACATTCTGGCCACAAAGTGAACTTTTCATTTTTATTGTCAAAGAATTGAAAGAGTCGAGGAATAAGATTGCCTTCCCTTTCAATATTTTGTATATTTGGTATTTCTCCTAGTAAAGGAGTATTCTTAAGGTGCCAGATTTTCTGGTTCTGTTAACCAAATTACATTTGTATTATTGCAAATAAGTTCTGCCACAAAGAAATCCACAGTGAAAATATTAAAGGGAATTAAAGTGCTGTTTATAACATGTGAGCTAGCTCCATTAATCTGAGGGCAAAGGGATTGAGCTATTATGTTCCCAGATGGCATCAGGCAATGAATGAACAGTCCTTGCTAAAGTGTTAAGTTGTTTTTTTTTTTTTTTTTCCTGAAGGTTAAGCCTAGGAGCAACAAATTGATGCTGGTTAATTGAAGTCCCTGAGAAGCATTTCAACTCAAGTTTAAATCTTTATGCCCCGAGTCATTAGGTCCCTGTTAACTAGCAAAAGATGTTTTAAGTTTTAAAGAGATACCTCCTGAACCATATTTGGGGGTAAAAACAGGAGTTAAACTAAGTCTGTATATACATTTGTTCTGCAGATTTGTAGGCACGATTGGTTTTTCTTAAGTTTTTAGGCTCTCAGATGGGTATTTTGTGAGACAAGAATGAGATTGTGATTGTTACAAATGCCAAATTGTTGAAAAATATTATGTTTCCTGGCCAAAAAAATTGGCGATTATGATCATGCAATAGGAGCTTCCTTTTGTCCATCCCTCTGAATTCTTAGTATTTATTTTCTTGTAGTGATTATTCGACCCTCAGAATGTACTACCTTACCACACTCATTGTATAGCAGAAAGAGCAAAAGCTTTGGAATCAGACGTACATGGGGTATGTCTAGCACTCATGAGCTATCGGACTTGGATTATTTTCTCTTAACTGATGTGAATCTCAATTTTCTTAGCTGCAAAATAGAACAATAAGTACGTTACAGAAAAGTTGCAATGATTTAATAAATTATATAACGTCCCTAACAAAGTTCCTGGCACGAAGTAGGTGCTCAACACATTTAAATATAACAAAGTCTTGTATTTCCCACTAAGGCATCACGTGCTTGAGCAAAGGAACTATGCTGCTTTTTTAGTGTTGGAAGAATTTTCTGTGGCTGCAGCTGCAGCTGCATTCCCTTCATGAAGATTCCTTTACTGGCACAGGTAGAGCTCTCGTAAGGGTTTTCAGTGACTGAGCAGACAGGGCACGTCAGACTTCACTGTAGAACTGCCTTGTGTTCTTTGATTTAACTCCTTTGGCTCTAGATGGAGAGGGGGGATGAGATGATGTCGGAGAGGTTTCCTGTCTTGCGGGCACCCTGGGCAGCCTGGAGACCACAGTTCCAGGACTCCATTGCCTTCAGGGTTCTGGTTACATCGTGGCAATTAAAGGCTTTCATGAAAATTCAGAATGGGAAAGGGGAGAAACCGTTCTCCCGATGCATCAGGTCAGGCACATGCCATATGCAGGTGGCTGAGGTGGGTTTTGCCTGCAGTTTGGGGGCATCTTCCTCAAAATCTCTCCTTTGATTACACAGGCAGATGAGATTACTGATGGCAGCTTCCTTCTAACCCCGAAACTCTGGATTTCCTGGGGGAGCTCACAATGTCTAGAGTAGCTTTTGTTCTTCTGATCAAACTTTAATAGATACCTAATACTAGCTTCTTTCAGTTTAACAGCCGACAGAGGAAACTTGTTATCCATTTTTATGAGCCAACAAACTAAACCTAAGCCTGGCGTGTGTACTCAAATTCATTTGAAAGAAAAGGAAAGCTAACAATTTATTACCTTCAATTTTGAACAGATTATTTTGGTGATAATATCTTGTTCATGGTAACACTAAGTGAAATTTTGAATAAATTATTGAAAGTTATCAGTTTCAGGTTAATAAGGCATTTGGTATCCTCTGCCCTCCTATGAATTGATTTTTAGTGAAAAGGAGAAAGGGAAAAGAGTTATTAATTAAGTTGAAAAACTTATTTGGGTAAGCAGAAAGAAAAGAGATGATTCAGGCTGCTTTTTTTTTTTTTTTCTTTTGGATTGGGAGATACTTCAGTGCATTTTTGGATGCTGTGGCTTGTAAATGCTTGTATAAAACATGCTAGAATGTTTTCTGGGATTATAGACACATAAAATTAAAAAATAAATAAGTGATTTCAATAATTATGTTTCTCAGATCATCCTATACAATTAGAAATTGGTTAATGTAGGAAAATTCATATGGTCATATGGATTGTACTTCTGAATTGGATTTGCATATCTGATAGCTGTGCTATTTCAGGATGACTTTCTACCAGAGTTGAGGGTAGAACGATGACTTGGCCAAAATCTCTGATTCTGAAAACTACAATCTTCTGGGGAGAAAACTTTAGTGTAGATGTTAATATCATATTTATAAGAGTGTTTTTAGGACCTGTTATTTGGGAATGGTAATGACTGATTTGAGGGTAACAAAAAGTCAAAAGAATTTAATACCCTCTTTCCTAAACATTTCCTAAAATTGTTCACATTATACAGTAATTTTTAGATCAAGATTTAAGCAGAGTTTTATGAGATTGTGGGATTAATGGTTCCAAGGTGTGCTGCTGAGCTGGGCTATATGAGTGGGTCAGGGTCTGTCAATCCATGATACCACTGTCCCCCAATCCTGACCCAAGTCTCAACAATGGCCATCCGGAGGGGTAAGAGTATGTACCCACGTAAATCCATGCTCATTTGAGAGTTCATACCTGTTGTGGAGGGCCACTATGATGTCCTTCATAACATATAACTTTAAAGCATTTTTTATAAAACTTCATATAACACCTGTACATTCATTATCTTATATGTTTCTCAGTCACCTTGCAAAAAAAAAAGATATTTTCATCTTTATTTTAAAAGATGCAGAATCTCAAGATCAAAGCACATCAATGTCTTGGCTAAGGGTATCTAGGAAGTTTAAAGGGAGGGTGGAGGGAGGAATCTGGGTGCACTGACCTCTAGGCCAGTGTTTCTTCTACTGCCATCTGAGCAGTAGTAATGGGTTTATTTTAATTTCGGGCACTGGGAATCTTGAGTGAGAGAATGACATAGCTCTAACACATAATATCAATAAAATAGATATCACTAGTAGAAAATAATTGCGGGCACTGTAAAAGATATGAAGCCCCACATTGCAAATTTTCTTTCAAACTTCAGTGTCTTATCTTTTCGTTCAGCCAAGGATGTGCTGTTAGTCTTCCATTGTTGCCAGAATGAACAACTTCAAAGAAACCATCAGCCGCCTGGCAAGGTTTTCCCCCCAACACTGATCCAGTGAATCTGTGCCAGGCTATTTGCACCATCTGTTGGGCATGATTCAGTGGAGGGAGGAAGGGTGGACAGCTGCAGCTGTCAGCTTTGAAATGCCACTTACTGGGGAAATACCAGAGTTCACAGCAAAAGGCATCAAAGCAAAGTCCTCTGCCAGTCCAAAAAGAAGACTGGTTAAATATGGTGGCATTTCTGACGAAGGTCTTCTCTTTCCAGACACTCAGGTCCCTTTTTTATCCTTCCTAGCCTCCTTCTGAGGGAGGGTTTTGTTGTGCCCTATGAAAGAGATGTGAGCAGAAACTTTTCATGTGAGTGTAGTAGGAAATTGGGAGATGTGAGCAGAAACTTTTCATGTGAGTGTAGTAGGAAATTGGGAAGCAGGGCATCTTGAAACTTTTGTTTGATTTTGCATTAGAGGAAGAGTTATACATTCATACTTGTGTCCATTTAGCTCTTCACCCATGCACTGAATGCTTACTGTACTCCAAGTGCTGATGGATGAAAGAGAATAATAACTACCATTTATTATGTACCTACCACGTGCAGTGTGCTTTAAATATGATAATTACTGTTGGCAAGAATACAACGGTATGAGCAGTATTTTCTCATTTTTCCATGACAAATAACCAATTCTGTGACTGTAACCAATTTTTAAAATAACCCAGGATTTCAATCCCAGATAAGTCCCTTTCACTTATCTGGTGATTTGGCACAAATTTACTTAGAGAAATCTAAAAAGTAAGAATTGAAAGTTCTCTACCTCTCGAACTTCACTCTTCAGAAGTCACCACCATTTAATAACACAATATCTTACAATAAATTGTTTTAATTAAAATGGAATCTTAACAAACATAATGGGTTGGAGGTTACTTTTATTAAAAAATAATGTATTATGGACATCTTTCTAGGTCAGTAGATTATATTTACTTATTCTTTTTTACTGCACACTTAGTATTCCATAGTAAGGTTATATCATAATTTATACTACTGTTTCATTTTGATGGCCATTTAAACTATTTTCAGTATATTGCTTTTACAAGATAAAGCTATAATGAAAATCATGTCTTTATGGCATTCATAGTAATAGATTGAAAAATAATTAATGAAAAATACCAAATATTCTAATGCATGAAATTATTCATTCAAATCTTTATTCATTACTGTGAAAGGTTGCCCCCCCCATTCCTTTCATAGAGTTTTGCCAATGTCTTAAGTAGAAAAAATTGTGTTGATTTGCAATTACAAGGGACTCTGTCCAATCATGCTGCTCTCTTATATGGAAGAGGCTTGTATCTCAAGAATTAAGTTATATGAAAATAAAGCACCCAATTTTGTTAATTCTATTTACCATGCTTACATTAAAATGAAAGATAGTCATGAGGGAAGAGCAAACAGAAAGACTACATAGTCCTGTTAGCATTCTTGTATTTGCTAATATCATTGAGATGGAAATTGATGAGTTTAATCACACAGGAAAATCAAATCCTAGACAAAAACCTCTTTACAATTGCTTGTAGAAAGAGAATTTCACTGGAAGGATTTATATCCTAAGGAATACAGTAATTTTAATGGAAAACATTCTTTCAGAAGATCAAAATACATACTATTTAGATTAGAATATTTTTAACTTAGTATAAATATCTAGTCAGGTGGATCTAAACTACATTCTAATAATCTCATCTGAATCAACTTTTTGTTTCTTTGATATTCAATTAATGATAATTTGCTTGTTAAGTATTTATGAAAAGTCTACACAATATCTTTGATATACTTAATAACATAGCTCATAATTTGTAGGCTATTATATTCTGTATGACATCGTTTAGCATAATACCATTGCAAAAACTATACAAACATATACTTGTCATTTAAAAATCTTTTAAGCCAAATCCTCTTATAACAAAACTTTATTTAGTGTAGTGAAAATGTCTATTAAAGTATTTAAGCCACATCAATTCAATCATCTCAAAAGGTATTTAGGTTAGTAAGATTCTAGGTTAAACAAATCGTACCTTCACCTTCGGGATATACTGAAATAAAAACTACTTTTTTTGATCATAAAAGCCAAAGACAGTTTCAAGTACAAAAAAGTCATCATCCTACTATTATTAATCTTGTCTTTATCTTTTTCATACAAAACTTTTATTTTTTAATCTTATTCTATGAACAATTTGGATTTGGAGCCTAGTTTTCGTTTTATTTATTTATTTATTTATGGCTGCATTGGGTCTTTGTTGCTGCGCGTGGGCTTTCTCTAGTTGCGGCGAGTGGGGGCTACTCTTCGTTGCGGTACGGTGGCTTTTGTTGTGGAGCATGGGCTCTAGGTGCATGGGCTTCAGTAGTTGTGGCACGTGGGCTCAGTAGTTGTGGCTCATGGGCTCTAGAGCACAGGCTTAGTAGTTGTGGTGCATGGGCTTAGTTGCTCTGCTGCATGTGGGATCTTCCCAGACCAGGGCTTGAATCCGTGTCCCCTGCATTGGCAGGTGGAATCTTCATCTCTGTGCCACCTGGGAAGTCCTTCCTTTATGTTTATAGCATAATTTGCCTTGCCTATTGATTTATGGTATTCATAAGCATAATTTTTAATTACTGCAAATATTTCATTATGTGTTTATCCATCAGTAACCTAAGTCATTTTTTTATTGTTGGACATTCATTTTGTGTTAATTTTTCACTCATAAATAATGTTGAGAGGGTGAATACTCATGTATATATTATTTAACCTATTATGAGTTATTTTATTAAGATATATTGCTTGAAGTTAAATGTCTAGATTTAATGGAATGGACATAAGTAAAATGTTCTGTCTGTTTTATTTTAGCAGTATAATATCAACAAAATTTTAAAAATACACTGTTAGGGATCAAATTGCCCGAAATATATATGTGTGTATATGTATGAATATGTATATACCTGTTTGTGTATATATATGTGTGTGTGTGTGTATGCAAATAGCCAATGTTGACTATATAGCTTAATACTGAATCTTGAATATATGAAATAATAAGCCTAAATGGGGGTTCAAGATACAGAGTTGGATGTCATAGAATCAGTCAATCTTTCATGCATAAACATTTCACCATAAATAAGCATTCCAAAGAACAAAGTGATTTCCATGGTGGCATATGGCCGAAACCACCAGTGTCCTATTGTTACAAATACTTCTCTACAAGAAGTGATTCTGTTAGATAATTTTGTGCCTGTTCACTAGTCATGTCCAAAATATTTTGCTTTCGTTAAAACAAAGAAGGTGAAACAAAAGAGTTGAAAGGTTTCTAAAAATTATTTTATATTGACAAGATTAAGTGACAATTGATATTCAGTTTTCTTCCTCTCTCTTAGCACTGGACATCTCTTAATTACTCACCATCCCCTAAACCCCAAAACCCAAAAACTGCAAACAAATCAAGCACACCTATACACCCATCCACACAGGACCTAAAACACCATCTAAGGCTAAACCAAACTTCAAGCCATAATTGGAAAAGAGAAGCTTACAGGGTGGTGAGCTCATTATACTCTTCTCCTTTCCCAGTTGAGTTCGAAATATTTCTTCTCACTTACTAATTCAAGCCAGAGTAGCCACCCATCAGCAGGGGTTCAGCTTGAGCTCTTCTGACTAAGGGTATGATTTCTAAAAATATATTCACAGTAACAAAATTTAATTAAAGCAAAAGCAAATTACAAGGAGAGAGACCTTTAAGATGGTGGAGGAGTAAGAGGTGGAGATCACCTTGCCCCCCACAAATACATCAGAAATACATCTACATGAGGAACAACTCCTACAGAACACCTACTGAACGCTGGAAGAAGATTTCAGACTTTCCAAAAGGCAAGAGGTTCCCCAAGTACCTGGGTAGGGCAAAAGAAAAAACACAAAGACAAAAGAATAGGGACAGGACCTGCACCTCTGGGAAGGAGCTGTGAAGGAGGAAAAGTTTCCACACACTAGGAAGCCCTTTCACTGGTGGAGATAGGGGGTGGTGGGGGTAGCTTCAGAGCCACAGAGGAGAGCACAGCAACAGGGGTGTGGGCAGGTGAGGTCTGGGCTCCGGCTTCGGAGGTCAGATCCCAGGGAGACGACTGGGGTTGGCTGTGTGAACACAGACTGAAGGGGGGTGGATAGAGCACCACAGCTAGCTGGGAGGGAGTCCGGGAAAAAGTCTGGACCTGCCTAAGAGGCAAGACACCATTGTTTTGGGGTGCGCGAGCAGAAGGGATTCAGAGCACCACCTAAATGAGCTCCAGAGGTGGGCGCAAGCTGCGGCTATCAGCACAGACACCAGATACAGGCATGAAACGCTAAGGCTGCTGCTGCAGACACCAAGAATCCTGTGTGCGAGCCCAGGTCATTATCCACACTTCCCCTCCCGGGACCCTGTGCAGTCCACCACTGCCAGGGTCCCGTGATCCAGGGACAACTTCCCTGGGAGAACACACAGCATGGCTCAGGCTGTTGCAACTTCATGCTGGCCTCTGCCGCCGCAGGCTCACCCGCCTTCTGTACCCCTCCTTCCCCCAGCCTGAGTGGGCCAGAGACCCCTAATCAGCTGCTACTTTAACCCTGTCCTGTCTGGGTGGGGAACAGATGCCCTCAGGTGACCTACACGCAGAGGCAGGGCCAAATCCAAAGCTGAACCCCAGGAGCTGTGCGAACAAAGAAGAGAAAGGGAAATTTCTCCCAGCAGTCTCAGGAGCAGTGGATTAAATCTTCACAATGAACTTGATGTACCCTACATCTCTGGAATAACTGAATAGACAACGAATCATCCCAAAATTGAGGAGGTGGAGTTTGGGAGCAAATGTAGACTTGGGGTTTGCTTTCTGCTTCTAATTTGTTTTGGTTTTATGTTTATCTTAATTTAGTATTTAGAGTTTATTATCATTGGTAGATATGTTTATTGATTTGGTAGCTCTCTTTCTTTTTTTTATATATAGATATATATGTATATTTTTCCTTTTTCTCTTTTTGTGTGTATGTGTATGCTTCTTTGTGTGATTTTGTCTGTGTAGCTTTGCTTTTACCATTTGTCCTAGGGTTCTGTCTGTCCATTTCTTATTTTTAATTTTTTTTGTATAGTTTTTAGTGCTTGTTATCATTGGTGGATTTGCTTTTAGGTTTGACTGCTCTCTTCTTTCTTTCTTTTTTCTTTTTTTATTACTTTTTAATTTAAAAAAATTTTTTATTTTAATAACTTTATATTTATTTATTTTCTTTCTATCTTCCATTTTTTCTCGCTTTTCTTCTGAGCTGTGTGGTTGACAGGGTCTTGGTGCTCCAGGCAAGTGTCAGGCCTATGCCTCTGAGGTGGGAGAGCCGAGTTCAGGACATTGGTCCACCAGAGAACTCCCAGCTCCACATAATATCAAACGGCAAAAGCTCTCCCAGAGATCTCCATCTCAATGCTAAGAGCCAGCTCCACTAAGCGACCAGCAAGCTCCAGTGCTGGATACCCTATGCCAAACAACTAGCAGGACAGGAACACAACCCCCACCCATTAGCAGAGAGGCTGCCTAAAATCATAATAAGGTCACAGACACCCCCCAAAAAAACCAGCGGACGTGGTCTTACCCACCACAAAGACAAGATCCAGCCTCATCCACCAGAACACAGTCACCAGTCCCCTCCACCAAGAAGCCTACACAACCCACTGAACCAACCTTACCCACTGGGGGCATACACCAAAAACAACAGGAACTATGAATGTGCACCTGCAAAAAGGAGACCCCCAAACACAGTAACTTAAGCAAAATGAGAAGACAGAGAAATAGGCAGCAGATGAAGGAGCAAGGTAAAAACCCACCTGACCAAACAAATGAAGAGGAAATAAGCAGTCCCCTAAAAAAGAATTCAGAGTAATGATAGTAAAGATGATCCAAAATTTTGGAAATAGAATGGAGAAAATACAAGAAACATTTAACAAGGATCTAGGAGAACTAAAGAGCAAACAGACAATGATGAACAACGCAATAAATGCAATTAAAAATTCTCTAGAAGGAATCAATAGCAGAATAACTGAGGCAGAAGAACGGATAAGTGACCTAGAAGATAAAATAGTGGAAATAACTGCCACGGAGCAGAATATAGAAAAAAGAATGAAAATAATTGAGGACAGTCTCAGATCTCTGGGACAACATTAAACGCACCAACATTTGAATTATAGGGGAACCAGAAGGAGAAGAGAGAAAGGGATTGAGAAAATATTTGAAGTGATTATAGTTGAAAATTACCCTAATATCGGAAAGGAAATAAGTTCAGGAAGTGCAGAGAGTCCCATACAGGATAAATCCACGGAGAAACACACTACAGCACATATTAATCAAACTATCAGAAATTAAATACAAAGAAAAAATATTAAAAGCAGCAAGGGAAAAGCAACAAATAACATACAAGGGAATCCCCATAAGGTTAACAGCTGATCTTTCAGCAGAAACTCTGCAAGCTAGAAGGGAGTGGCAGGACATATGTAAAGTGATGAAAGGGAAAAATCTACAATGAAGATTACTCTACCCAGCAAGGATCTCATTCAGATTAAACAGAGAAATTAAAACCTTGACAAGCAAGCAAAAGCTAAGAGAATTCAGCACCACCAAACCAGCTTTACAACAAATGCTAAAGGGACTTCTCTAGGCAGGAAGCACAAGAGAAGGAAAAGACCTACAGTAACAAACCCAAAACAATTAAGAAAGTGATAATAGGAACCTACATATCAATAACTACCTTACATGTAAATGGATTAAATGCTACAACCAAAAGACATAGACTGGCTGAATGGATTAACAAACCAGACCCGTATATATGCTGTCTACAAGAGACCTACTTCAGACCTAGGAACACATACAGACTGAAGGTGAAGGAATGGAAAAAGATATTCCATGCAAACGGAAATCAAAAGAAAGCTGGAGTAGCAATTCTCATATCAGACAAAATAGACTTTAAAATAAAGACTATTATAAGAGACAAAGAAGGACACTACATAATGACCAAGGGATCAATCCAAGAAGAAGATATAGCAATTGTAAATATTTATGCTCCCAACATAGGGGCACCTCAATACATAAGGCAAATTCTAACAGCCATAAAAGGGGAAATTGACAGTAACACAATCATAGTAAGGGACTTTAATACCCCACTTTCACCAATGGACAGATCATCCAAAATGAAAATAAATAAGGAAACACAAGCTTTAAATGATACATTTAAGGATGGACTTAATTGATATTTATAGGACATTCCATCCCCAAACAACAGAATACACTTTCTTCTCAAGTGTTCATGGAACATTCTCCAGGATAGATCATATTCTGGGTCAAAAATCAAGCCTTGGTAAATTTAAGAAAATTGAAATCGTATCAGGTATCTTTTCTGACCACAACACTATGAGACTAGATATCAATTACAGGATAAAATCTGTAAAAAATACAAACACATGGAGGCTAAACAATACATTACTAAATAAGCAAGAGATCACTGAAGAAATTAAAGAGGAAACAAAAAATACCTAGAAACAAATGACAATGAAAACATGACGACCCAAAACCTATGGAATGCAGCAAAAGCAGTTCTAAGAGGGAAGTTTATAGGAATACAGTGCTACCTCAAGAAACAAGAAACAAGAAAAATCTCAAACAACCTAACTGTACACATAAAGCAATTAGAGAAAGAAGAACAAAAAAACTTCAAATTTAGCAGAAGGAAAGAAATCATAAAGATCAGATCAGAAATAAATGAAAAAGAAATGAAGGAAACAGTAGCAGAGATCAATAAAAGTAAAAGCTGGTTCTTTGAGAAGATAAACAAAATTGATAAACCATTAGCCAGACTCATGGAGAAAAAAAGGGAGAAGACTAAAATAAATAGAATTAGAAATGAAAAAGGAGAAGTAACAAGTGACACTACAGAAATACAAAGGATCACGAGAAACTACTACACGTAACTATATGCCAGTAAAATGAATAACCTGGAAAAAAATGGACAAATTCTTAGAAAAGCACAACCTTCCGAGACTGAACCAGGAAGAAATAGAAAATATAAAGAGACCAATCATAAGCACTGATGCTGAGACTGTGATTAAAAATCTTCTGACAAACAAAAACCCAGGACCAGATGACTTCACAGGCGAATTCTATCAAACATTTAGAGAAGAGCTAGCACCTATCCTTCTCAAATTCTTCTAAAATAAAGCAGAGGGAGGAACACTCCCAAATTCATTCTACGAGGCCACCATCACACTGATACCAAAACCAGATAAAGATGTTACAAAGAAAGAAAACTACAGACCAATAGCACTGATGAATATAGATGCAAAAATCCTCAACAAAATAGTAGCAAACAGATTCCAGCAGCACATTAAAAGGATCATACACCAGGATCAAGTGGGATTTACCCCAGGAATGCAAGGATTCTTCAAGATACACAAATCCATCAATGTGATAAACCATGTTAACAAATTGAAGGAGAAAAACCGTATGATCATCTCAATAGATGCAGGAAAAGCTTTTGACAAAATTCAATACCCATTTATGATAAAAAGCTTCCAGAAAGTAGGCATAGAGGGAAATTACCTCAACATAATACAGGCCATATATGACAAACCCACAGCCAACATCGTTCTCAATGGTGAAAACCTGAAACCATTTCCTCTAAGATCAGGAACAAGACAAAGTTGTCCACTCTCACCACTATTATTCAACATAATTTTGGAAATTTTAGCCACAGCAATCAGAGAAGAAAAAGAAATAAAAAATCCAAATTGGAAAAGAAGTAAAGCTGTCACTGTTTGCAGATGACATGATACTATACATAGAGAATCTCAAAGATGCTACCAGAAAACCACTAGAGCTAATCAATGAACTTTGTAGAGTAATAGGATACAAAATTAATGCACAGAAATCTCTTGCATTCCTATATACTAATGATGAAAAATCTGAAAGAGAAATTAAGGAGACACTCGCATTTACCATTGCAACAAAAAGAATAAAATACCTAGGAATAAACCTACCTAAGGAGACAAAAGACCTCTATGCAGAAAACTATAAGACAGTATTGAAAGAAATTACAGATGATACAAACAGATGGAGAGATATACCATGTTCTTGGATTGGAAGAATCAACATTGTGAAAATGACTGTACTACCCAAAGAAATCTACAGATTCAATGCAATCCCTATCAAACTACCACTGGCATTTTTCACATAATTAGAACAAAACATTTCACAATTTGTATGGAAACACAAAAGACCCCGAATAGAAAAAGCAATCTTGAGAAAGAAAAGCGGAGCTGGAGGAATCAGGCTCCTGGACTTAAGACTATACTACAAAGCTACAGTAATCAAGACAGTATGGTACTGGCACAAAGACAGAAATACAGTTCAATGGAACAGGATAGAAAGCCCAGAGATAAACCCACACAAATACGTCACCTTATCTTTGATAAAGGAGGCAAGCATATACAGTGGAGAAAAGACAGCCTCTTCAATAAGTGGTGCTGGGAAAATTGGAAAGATACATGTAAAAGTATGAAATTAGAACACTTCCTGACACCATACACAAAAATAAACTCAAAATGGATTAAAGACCTAAGTGTAAGGCCAGACACTCTAAAACTCTTAGAGGAAAACATAGGCAGAACATTCTTTGACATAAATCACAGCAAGATCCTTTTGACCCACATTCTAGAGAAATGGAAATAAAAAGAAAAATAAACAAATGGGACCTAATGAAACTTAAAAGCTTTTTTACACAGCAAAGGAAACCATAATCAAGACGAAAAGACAACCCTCAGAATGGGAGGAAATATTTGCAAATGAAGCAACTGACAGAGGATTAATGTCCAAAATTTACAAGCAGCTCATGCAGCTCAACATCAGAAAAACAAACAACCCAATCCAAAAATGGGCAGAAGACCTAAATAGACATTTCTCCAAAGAAGATATACAGATTGCCAACAAACACATGAGAGGATGCTCAACATCACTAATCATTAGAGAAGTGCAAATCAAAACTACCGTGAGGTATCACCTGACACCAGTCAGAATGGCCATCATCGAAAAATCTACAAACAAATGCTGGAGAGGGTGGGGAGAAAAGGGAACCCTCTTGCACTGTTGGTGTGATTGTAAATTGATACAGCCACTATGGAGAACAGTATGGAGGTTTCTTAAAAAACTAAAAATAGAACTACCATACGACCCAGTAATCCCACTATTGGGCATATACTATGAGCAAACCATAATTCTAAATGAGTCGTGTACCACAATGTTCATTGCAGCTCTGTTTACAATAGCGAGGACATGCAAAGAACCTAAGTGTCCATAGACAGATGAATGGATAAAGATGTGGTCCATATATATAATGGAATATTACTCAGCCATAAAAAGAAACAATTGAGTTATTTGTAATGAGATGAATGGATCTAGAGTCTGTCATACAGAGTGAAGTAAGTCAGAAAGAGAAAAACAAATACCGTATGCTAATACATATATATGGAATCTAAAAAAGAAAATAAATTGTTCTGAAGAACCTAGGGTCAAGACAGGAGTAAAGATGCAGACATAGATAATGGACTTGAGGATACAGGGAGGGGGAAGTGTAAGCTGGGACGAAGTGAGAGAGTGGCATGGACATATATACACTGCCAAATGTAAAACAGATAGCTAGTGGGAAGCTGCCACATAGTACAGGAAGATCAGCTGGGTGCTTTTTGACCACCTAGAGGGGTGGGATACGGAGGGTCGGAGGGAGATGCAAGAGGGAGGAGATATGAGGGTATGTGTATATCTGATTCACTTTGTTATAAAGCAGAAACTAACACACCACTGTAAAGCAGTTATACTCCAATAAAGATGTATAAAAAAAAAAAAAAAAGAAGAGCAAATTACTGGTTCAGTGGAGTTCATTATAATGGGGTCTTACTCATATTTGTATTTTATCAAGAATATAAATCAACCTGCTAGAGGTTTTCTTTATCCTCCTTTTCTGGAAGCCACCTGCCAGTTTAATTTATATATTCTGCTCTCATGAGTGGGTACTTAGGAAAGCCAGTCCTGTCTGTGTGTTTCAGCATTACATGACAGATATGAAGTGTTTGCCACTCATTTGATAAGATTCACAAATGAGATGAGATACAGTGGTGTAATTTTTGTGTTATTAGGTTGTAACAGACTTTAGGAAAATACTTTCAAAGAGGCTACCCTTTGTCTATAGCATGGAAACCAGAATTTACCTTGCATGAGACATTCAGGATGGATTTATTTTCCAGAGGAAAGATGATAGGCAAAATAATCACTGCCTGGACCCATGAAGAGGACTTTATGAGTTCAGTCTGCCTTAAATAATAATAAACAGTTATAGCCCTTATTATATACCACATATTTTTCTAAGCTCTTGTATTTGTATTAACTCAGGCAGTCCTTTCCATAGCTGTATGAGATGTAAATTATTATTTGTTTTTGGATGAAGAAACTAAAGCTCAGTTAAATAAGTTACCTGAGGTCACACAGCTACCAGATGGTAGAGCTGAGAATCAAATCCTGGCAATCCCAGTCCAGAATGCATCCTCTTAATCACTGCTCCCATTGGGAGGTTGGAGAGATGGGGTACAGGGAGAGATGGTACTGGAATGTCTAGGCTAGATGCTTCCTCTTTTCCAAATGCAAATTGTACCTAAGAAAGTATGAGGGACCAGTGTCTCTGTCATAGGCCAGTAAAACAGACTTATAGGGCTGTGCTTCTCAAAGTTCAGCATACACAGGAATTACCTGAACAGCTTGTTAAAACACAGATTTCCAGGCTCCATTTTCAGATATTCTGATTTGAGATTGTGTACAAAGATTTATATGTCTAGTAAGTTGTAGTTGATGCTTATTCTGGCTTAGAGGTCACATTTTGAACAGGACTGGTATGAAGGACACCTGGGCCCTGAGTATCCCAGATGAGTAACATCCCCAATGGGATGAGATACAACTCTGGCTAAGAATTCTAAAGTTATCCAGTGAATAAAAAGTCAGAATGTCATTGGCTGACAAGATTGCCTTTGTTTTTCCAGTAGAGTTTATTTTACACGTTCGATCATTTTTTTTTAACAGGGCTTCACAGAAAGTGGGGAGTGAGTGAGGAGGTCACAGCCCAATAACCAGGGAGCAGAGTCATACCAATGAAGGGGTGGAGATTTGACAAAACAGAGTTGAAAAGGAACTTCTAAGTCCTTTCAAAATTTAAGGCAGGCTGAGGTCTCCTAAGTCTTGCACTGTTTCTCAGGAAATGTTTAAATATCAGTCTTTACGGTTTGAGGCGAATATTTGCTAACTGAGGGCTTCAAAATGCTTGTGTGTTAGTCTAGCTACTACATGTGTGTTAAGGAGTGTCTTATGTTAATCATACTTAGTATTTTATGGCCGGAAGTTTCTTTTTTCCTTTTAACCCTCTCTTACTTCCTTGTTTTCAGAAACATTTATAGAACAAACTACTATGTGCTAGACTTTGCAGTATTGATAGGTAGTGGGGATCATGGTGTCTGTGGTCAAGCAAGGGGAAACAGACACTAAACACACAAAGAAGCAAGTACTCCGTGAATTAATTGCAATAATGATTAGTTCTGTGAAGATGCTGGGGATGGGAGTGGAAAGTTGGCGTGGTACATCTTTGAAAGATTGGACATCATTCCTTATGATACTATATCTACCACAGGGAAATCTCCATAGTAGACAAGGTCAGACTGCCTTTCTCTGTGGTATCTGTCACATGATTACGTTGTAAAGAGACAATTTGTCGCTACTTGGGTTTGAGTTATTTCATTCTTGAACAAGAAAGAAAGGCCATATTTCAATGGACTTGTGGATGCTCATCCTAAATACCCCCTCCCCCCCCAAAGAAAAAATACATGTGAATGTCTAAACTCTTTGACGGTTACTGTTTATTACTTTTCTGGTGGCCGTATGACCTACATACACATGCTCTGTTCTGCTGTCTGTTTCAGATTGTAAGACTACTACAGGTCAGAGGCCCAGAGCTATGCAATTAATTTTCTCAGCACTGAGAGCTTCATGCATGATTAGGTGCTTAAACACTTTTTCATTCTAGCGATAATGCTTATTGAAGTTTTTGTATGAATTTGATTGATGGCCCAAATGATGTTTGGTTTTACACAGATAATATTAATGACTGTTTAATACAGTGTTAAGATGATTATGCTTATAAGCCAAAGTTTCAAAAATTAGTGAGAAAGTCATACATGGCCTTTTGTTATGTCATAGGGCCATATGCTTATGTAGAGTTAGTTATTTTTGATTAAATTTCTGGGTTGTGCTAGAGGGTAAGGGATAAATGTGGAGTATGGCAAGATGTCACAATAGGTTTGTTAAATAGACATTAACGTTAAACTTTACTAAGTATCACAAAGGTAAGTAAAGTCATGTTCTAATGTGGCATGGTTATCTGTATAGACATTTAATCTTTTCTCTATATAACAGATGAGAAAGTTGCAATCATTTTTTATGGCCCCAGTCCTCTGATAAATACTATATATTGATATATATTTAATATGTAATATATGTTAAAAACTATATATTAATTATTAATATATTATATATTGAAATCAGTATGAAAGTGCAAACTTAGTTCTCTAGGAAAATAAGCAAAAATCCTCCTTCGAGCAAGAATTAGATAAACAGAAACATTTTGAAGACATTGAAGGTGTCCTATAAATTTTAACCTTTCTTAACTGCTGCTTTTATATTATATTTTCTTATGCATATTAAAATTCCAAAGAGAATTTTCTGGGACTTGTGAAACAATGTTGAGTCTTGGTGTTCACTTAACGATAATCTGCTAGCAGCTTGGCATAGAGGGCATCAAGCTGCTTTAGCCTATAGAGGCTTGGAAGGGTCTGCATTTCCAGGATTGCTGTCTTTGCAACAAGGAACTGTCTTGTCTGGCCATTCAGAAGGTGTGAAATCTGATCCATTCAGTGTTCCTCTTTTTCCTTCCAGCACTAAATTCTTCCTAATTTCCTTATTCTGCTTCTTAGCTAACACCCATATCTTGGACAATTTGCTGTCAAACTTGGAAAGCACTATAGCTACTTAGAGTAGTGCCTAAAATACACATTTGTTCAGCTTTTCCTCAAGGGTGAATCCAGCTCAACTAAACCTAGACATTGTGGATAAACATTTTCCTTTTTTGATGATCCTCTGCTAAAACTATCAATCCAAAATGAGTCTGTCCCATGTTTGCTGCTCATTTACTTGATTTCCTTTTGCATACCTAGAGCATGTTAGCTTGGATTTTTCCAGCTCTGTGATTTCTAGATTTTCTCAGTCTGAGTCCTTTTGCTGACAGTAAGCCTTCATGACTCTCAGTTCTCTCATTTTTTAAAAAAAATAACACTTTCTTATAGGTTGTTGTAAGGATTAAATAAAATTAATGTGTAAAAAAGTTCACAATAGTTGGCACAGAGCATGAGTATTCAGGAAATTTTTAATTTAATTAAATAAAATATAGATATGTGATTTGAGAATCATAAAGGGAACATTCAGGTGAACACTAAAGTCCCTAACTGATGGAGTAATTAAGAATCAAATTTGTAGAAGTACCCAAATTTTAAGAAGTATTGAAATATGGAATGTCAAGTAGAAAGTAAAAGCATACAACAACTTGAAGGGTAATATACTAAAGATTTAACATCTAACATCACACTCTGGTGAAAAGCTGGAAGCTTTTCTTCTAAGATCAGGAAGAAGATAAGGATGCTCACTCTTGCCACTTTTATTCAACATGGTATTGGAAATTGTGGCCAGAACAATTATGCAAGAGAAATAAATAAAAGGCATCCAAATTGTAGAGGAAGAGGTAAACCATTTATCAGTGTTTGTGGATAAAATGGTTTTATATATAGAAAACCCTAAAGACTCCACCAAAAAACTGTTAGGACTAATAAATGAATTCAGTAAAGTTGCAGGATACAAAATGAATATACAAAAATATATTTTGTATATTCAGTTGCATTTCTGTACACAAACTATCAGAAAGAGAAGTTAAGAATACAGTTCCATTTGCAATTGTATAAGAATAAAAGAATAAAATAAAAGAATAAAATAATAAAATAAAAGAATAAAATACCTAGGAATAAATTTAACCAAGGAGGTGAAAGACCTGTACACTAAAAACTGTAAGATATTGATGAAAGAAATAGGGGAAGACACAAATAAATAAAAAGATATCCTATGTTCATGGATTGGAAAAATTAATACTGTTAAAATGTCCATACTATCCAAAGCAATCTACAGATTCAATGCAATCCCTATCAAAATTCCACTGGCATTTGTCACAGAAACAGAAAAAAAAAAAATCCTAAAATTTGTATGGAAACACAAAAGACCCCAACTAGCCAAGGCAACCTTGAGAAAGTAGAGCAAAGTTGGAGGCAATACACGCCTTGATTTCTAATCATGTTACAAAGCTATAGTAATCAAAACAGTATTGTACTGACAGATAAGTAGCTCAATGGAACAGAATAGAGAGAGAGAGCCCGGAAATAAATCCACTCATATATGGTCCATTAATTTACACCTAAAGAGACAAGAATATACAATGGGGAAATGACAGTCTCTTCAATAAATGGTGTTGGGAAAACTGGAGAGCAGAGTACAACAGAATGAAACTAGACCTACTATCTTATACCATATATAAAAATTAACTCAAAATGGGTTAAAGACTTCAAAGAACTGAAACCCTAAAACGCCTAGAGGAAAACATGGGCAGTAAGCTCCTTGACATTGATTTTGGTGATGATTATTTGGACCTGACTCCAAAAGTAAAGGCAACAAATGTAAAAATAAATAAGTAAGGACTAAATAAAGCTAAAAAGCTTCTGTGCAGCAAAGGAAACCATCAACAAAATGAAAAGGTAGAAATGGGAGAAATTTGCAAATCATATATCTGGTAAGAGGTTAATATTCAGAATATATAAAGAACTCATACAAGTCAATATAAAAAAAAAATCTGAAAAATGGGCAGTGGATCTGAATGGAGATTTTTCCAAAGAAGACAGAGAGATGGTCAAGAGGCACATTAAAAGATCTTCAACGTCACTAAACATCAGGGAAATGAAAATCAAAACCATTATGGGATATCACCGCAAACATGTTAAATGAAAGGCTCTTATCAAAAAGACAAGAAATAACAAGTGTTGGTGAGGATTGGAGAAACGGGGACCCTTGTGCACTGTTGGTGAGAATGTAAATTGATGCAACCACTATGAAAAACAGTATAGAGGTTCCTCAAAATATTAAAAATAGAACTACTATATGATCCAGCAATTCCACTTCTGGCTATTTATCCTAAGAAAATGAAAACACTAATTCAAAAAGATAATATGCATGCCCATATTCATTGCAGGATTAACTAGAATAGACAAGACATGGAAATAACCTAAGTGTCCATCTATAGATGAATGGGTAAAGAAACACAACGTATGTATATAATGCAATACTATTCAGCCATAAAAAAGAATGAAATCTTGCCATTTGCAACAACACAGAAGGACCTTGAGAGCATTATGCTAAGTGAAATAAGTCAGGGGAAGACAAATACCATGTGATCTCACATGTGGAATCTAAAAAACAAAACAAAACCAAGGGGACTTCCCTGGTGGTCCAGTGGTTAAGACTCCGTGCTTCCACTGCAAGGGCGCTGGTTCGATCTCTGGTCAGGGAACTAGGATCCTGCATGCCTGTAGTGTGGCCCAAAACAAAACCAAGGTAACAGAGAGAACAGATCGTGGTTGCCAGAAGACAGGGGAGTAGGGGGAGGGTACAGTGGTTGAAGGGGGTCAAAGGGTACAAACTTCCAGTTGTGAAATAAATAAGCACAGGGTTGTAATGTACAGCATGGTGACTATAGTTAATAACACTGTATTGCGTATTTCAAAGTTGCTAAGAGAGTAGATCTTAAAGTCCTCGTCACAAGAAAAACATGTTTCTAACTACACATGGGAACAGATGGTAACGAGATTTATTGTGGTTATCATTTCATACTGTATACAAATATTGAGTAATTATGTTGTACACCTGAGACTAATATAATCTTATGTCATTTGTACCTCAATTAAAAAATTTAAATCACGTTTGCATGATTTAACATTCATATAGTCAAACTCGTAAATCAAAAGTTTTCCTAACAAATTTCATTTTGAAGGGAAATTTTCAAATTCTAATTATTTCAGTAAATAATTATTGCATTCTCTTTATGATAAGCTAAATATTGTAGATAGGGTTAAAATTCTTTTCTTTTCCCTCCCTAGGGTTAAAATAATTTTTGTCTGTTTCATATATGCATCCATCCTTCTATTGTTTGTGTATATGCAAAACAAATGGAAACATGTTACTTTAATTTAAAATGTCTATAAATGGTATGGTGCATATATTTTGGAACTTAAATTTTTTCCTAGCAAAATGCCTTGATGAGTTTTCCATGTCAGTACATATAGATAGAGCTTTTAAACTGTTACTTACAATGGATATACTACTGAATTATAATTTCTTTCGTAACCCGGGGAAAATAGCGGCTCCTGACCTTGGCCTCACATATTACAAACTCAAATGATACATTTATTTAGGAACTAAAACACACTTGACATTTTGGATCTGGTACTCTGGGCTAGAAATAACAATTGTAGCCCTAAACATGCATTTCATGACTAACCCAATTCAGGCCCCAGGAAAATGCCTTTCCAGCTCTTCACCTATGTCCACAAACGAAAAGTGATATATCTGAAGGATATAGCACCGTGGGTAGTTCCTCTACTAAAGTTAGAGGTGGACGCCGCTCCAGAATGGGGGAGGATTTGTCAAAAAAAATCGCTGAATTAAGAGAAAAGGAATTAATTAACATGTCCAGTTCTTCCCAGCATATGCAATAGATTTTTGCAAAGTAAAATATCATTTCAAACAGTTGAGAATGCATATTTTGTGCTGTTACTATTCATCCTGTTCCAATTCTAAGTACCGTAAATTAGCACAGCATTCACAAATGTGCTGCATGGTGCCTGGGAACATTTTACAGGATTAAACAATTCACATTACTATTAAAAATCCAAATGCATCATGGGTGAAGTAAGATACTAATTTTTTACATTGACAAATATATGGAAGTTAAATTACTGAATTGAAAATCATTTTAGTTTTCTAGTAGTATTGAGATTTAATTAAATTTTCATAACACCAAATTTATTGTTGGTTTTACTTAATTTTGATTTAAAAATTAGTTAAGTTACAATTGAAACTTTACTTTTTAATTTTAGTATTTAATTTCAAATATTTTAAAAGTAAAATAACTTTAAAAGTAGATATTTATATTTTGATGTTTTTACATTTATCTTAATTTATGATTTTTCAATGAATTTATTATATTTCTGACTATAAATATTTGGGAGGAAAATATACTAAATTTTTTTTACTCTATAAATACAGCGATATTTCATTTTTAATTCTTTCAAAAGAATAAATAAGGTCAAGATAATGGTGGAAACAAAGTGGAGTTTAGAAAACAAACAAAACTGAAAAGAAAAGAAAAATCTTCAGAGAGGCAGTGTGATTAATTTGTTAAAACTTGGAAACAATAAAGTAAGCATTTTATGCTGTTAAGCCCAAAATACATAAATTTTGCTAATAGGACAATACGGATTTGTGATTTATTGAAGGTAATTACTGATAAAATAATGACAGTGACCAAGAAAATTAATCTCACCAAATTCAAACCTACAACTTGAGCAGGTCAGATAAAATCCCTGCAGCTTATATCTGTGCTACTAAATGAAGTTTTAATTGTTGATTACAATCATGAGAATTAAAAAAAAGAGAAGTATTCATATTGAATTCACAGATTAAAACTTAAAAAGTGCAACTCTCCCCATGACTTTTTCATTGATTGTACATCTGTTATAGAAAGTACAATTTTCAGTTTGAGAGGAAAATTGCAAAAATGATTTTGAATATTAACTATTAACACATGATGAAGAGTAAGTTTATTGGTAAAGGAAAAAAGTGTACAAGTAAGAATCGTGGTCAAAATATTAGTAAATATTCTATGGCATATTTGGCAACATAGTATAAGTTTATTCCCATGAAATGTGGGCTCAACTCTCCTAGGAACAAGTCAAAAATCATATCTGATCTTTGTGCCCAAACATTAAATGTCTTCATGAATCACATGACAGATATGACATTAAATCTCTTGGATGCATGGTGAGAATGTCATCATCCTACTGAATGCTGATTAAAAACAGTTATATTTAATTGAGATAAGATGTGAATGAAATGCAGTAGAATAATTGTGTGAAACAACAGCATATCTCCAAATAAATGCCAAATGGTCTTTGGTGAAAAACTTATTTTGAACTTGTACTACCCACAGTCATTTGACTATGAACTATTGCATATTATTAAAAATGTTAGCAAAAGTGTACCAAACATCTAAGTGTGGATATTTCAACCGTTTATAGATTAGAATTTTTTTTATTTTAGAAGAAACTTTTAATAACTGATATATACAAAAGTAACATTTGAATTAAAAATGACAAAAATGTATATACCTATAAAGGAGATTTATGAGCAAATAAACCTGAAACTAATTTCTACTGAGACCATTTCTGTTGTCAAGATATAGTCTCAAAAATGTTGCTCACAAATTGAGCAACATGCTTCTATATTTTGATTTTTAAAAAATGATGTCTTAGCATTGAAAACCTTGAAGAAAGAATTTAACAGTTTATGGGCCTAGATATGGATCTAGGTGATGTTAAAAATCATGCTGTGGTAGTCATTTATACAACTAAATTAAAATGTTTTGTAGTATATTCTGCAACAATGATAATTTATCATATGTAGTTCATTGCAGTGTTTGGATACCATATATATAATGTATTATCTATAATCTACATATGATTTATCAGTTCTATTAATAATTTCAGTTTATATCTCCTCAGCAGTAAGAAGTGGCTCCAACTAAAAATAAATAAAAACTATGTAAGAACTACACTAGCTTCAGAAGCCTATCTACTTTGATATTAATATCAATAGAACAAAAAATTTTTGAAAATCTGGATTATGGCATAGTCTAGTTATTGACTTAACTGAAAAAATCAAGAAAGATAAGTTTTATGGAATAAATGTGTAATAATTTATGGATTATCACGTCTTTGTTTAATTCAAATATTGCTAGCCCATTAAAAGACCTTTTAGACAATGGCAGTAATAACTACACCAGTCACTTGTTGATATCGTGCTGACTTTCAGTAATATAAAAATGTAGCTCTACACACGCTTTTCAATTTTGAGATTATGATGGTCTCTTTATCAAGAGGGAAGAGCATATTAAAAGTTACAGCCTTGGTTTAAAACTTTTTCTAAGACTTAAGTTAAAATCTTTTCAGATTTCATAGATACTGCTGAAATGCTCTGATTTTAGTCTCCTCCCCTCCGGTTCCCCATACCTTTGCCAACACTCAGTCAATCCTGTCTTCTGCATCTCTTCCTTGTTAAACTTTAATATCTTTTAACTGTAGATTAGAATCTACAGAAAGTTGTAAAATTCTAGTCTACTTTTAACTTTATTGAGAATGTTTCCAACATCATACCATACTTTAAGTTTCTGATAGATATTCCCAGTCTATTTAGAGAAATTTTCTTCATTTTTCTTAAATTTGAAGTTGATGATACTTGCTTATATGTTTATCTTTTTATTTGAGGTTCATACTTAGGGGAAGGTGTGAGATAAGTTGAAGCAGTTTTTCTTCAACCTTTGCTCACAGAGAGGGAGAGAAGCCCAGACAGTGCTGATATTGAATAGGTTGCCTTTTGCACGTTTCCCATTTTTACTGACATATATAAACAAATATATTGAAAGTGTGATTAGGGATGGGATACTTACATAGTTTCACAGTAATACCCCCCTCCCCCAATATTTATTAACTGGTAAAGGGGAAAAAGAATAACTTTTTAGTGGAGAAACCTGGTAGACACCGCCTAATAAAATGATCAAAGTTACCAATACCTCTAATAAGGCCAATCAAAATGTGTACAAACTTATAGGATGCAATGGAAAATACAGTGTCACTTCTATGATACTTCTCCTGTAAAGATTTGAAACCTGAATCTGATTGTGAGAAAATGTCAGACCAAGCCAAATTGAGGAACTTCTTACAAAATAATTGAACTGTAACGTTGAAAAGTGTCAAGGTCATGAAAGTCAGGAAAAGACGGAGAATCTCTTCCTGATTAAAAGAGAATGAAAACAAATGCACATGTGTTCCTGAACTAGTTGCTTTGCTATAACAGACATTATTGAGATGAATGCCGACCCTTGACTGAGGTCTGAAGATTAGATGGTAGCAGCATGTCACTGTTACTTTTCTGATTTTGATTGTTGTTTTGTGGTTATGTAGGAGAACGTCCTTATTTTCAAGATAATACTAAAGATATTTAAAACTTTAAGAATTTAAAAGTACATGAAAAAATTTACTAAAGTACTTAGGGTAGAATAGGAAATCAGGATGGCAGCTTATTCTCATATGGTTCAGGAAAAATCACAATTCTATTTTCTTGCAACTTTTCTGTAATTTTTGATTGTTGCAAAATAAAATATATTTCAATTGTACTGTATTCATATGTATTATAATTAAAGCTAATGTTTATTAAATATTCCTCTAAGGGATTACCACATAGTAAGTTATTCAGTCTTTGTAGCAACTCTGTGAGATTGGTACTATTATCATCCCTACTGTACAGAATAGGACACCAAAGAAAGCACGGAGTCAGATGACTTCCTCATATTTATATGGCTATAAGTGATGGAATTGTGTTTTGAACAAAGGCATTCTCATGGCTAAACCCTCCCTTGTAACTACTAAGCTTCCCTGCCCCCCCTGGCAATTCAGACTTTGTTTCTATAATCATATCAGTCATCTAAATTTTTTTTCTATAATTTGGGTCTGGGGAAATTCCCCTTGATCGGTACTTTTTATAACAGCTTTGTTTCCATCTATGAATCCCAACATTTCCTAAGCCAGAGCTTCCCAATCCATGTACCATGAATGGGTAACACATGCATTGAGGGAGTGATTCCTTAGCCCTGGGTGGACCAGGGGCAACCACACCCCGATGGCCAGGCTCCTGTGGCCCCTGAGAAGTAGTGCAGACAGATCATTTGCTAGGAACACCGTGATCTGGGATAGGGAAGCATTTTTAGGATAGTATTCCTCTTTCCTTCAGCCTGTTACTTATTAGAGCCAAAGTTGCAAGAATTTTCTTCTGTCATTACCTAGGGAGGATATACCACACTATTAGTCTTGAGATCACATTAGGGTTTTTTGGTTGCCCACATCAAACTCTTGACTTAGGATTGACATATTGTTGATTTAAATGTTTCTTTTCATCAATTAGGTGCTGCTAATCCACACCTGTATGATCTGTTGTGGTGATATTTTTCCTATAGATGCAGGGCCTTCTATTTAACCGGTTACATTTATCTTATATTTGACTCAGTAGTCCAAGCTATTCTGATCTTTTTGAGTTCTGAAAGTGCACCAGTATCTCTGGTATTCTTCCATTTTGTATCACCTGAAAATTTACACATACATTCTTTGCCTTTATCCAGTTTATTGCTTAATAAATTGAGTAATCCAGGGCCATAGATGGGGCCTTGAGCATGGCACTAGCTCAGCTACAGGGGTCTAGTTCAGCTGTAAGCCAATGCCCACTTATAGTGAAACAACTAAGGGATAGAATGTAGATGGCCCTGGGTTTCTGGCTTTGGCTAGTCCTTAGTAAGCAATGATTTGTTCTGTATTCACCACTTTGAAGATCTCAAAACACTCTCCCTCCTAGTTCTTCCCTTGACTTTTCTTGAAAACTCTCAGGATAAGGATATTCTTGTTACAAGTTTCTTTCCCGGGAAAATCGGTCAAATCAACTATCCATAACCTTTTAGTGGGAGTTATTATCAGTGATACAAAGTGTTGTATCTACCTAAGGTGTCTCAAAGTGAGTTACTTTGTTCAGCTTACCCTCAATAGTACAGCTGAGTACAATGTGACCTCTCTCATTGAACAAGCAGAAATCTATGGATTTAATGTCTCATGGTCTGCTTTACTATGAGGTCTGCTTTTTCTTGCTCACTTGGGTGTACTTAGTTTACTGTGGATTTTCTCATATTCGCTTAAACTTTATCTGGCAACATGTAGGGCTTTGGAAGGTGTGGCACAGAATTCCCACATTTAATCCTCAAATTGTCCACTTAAAAAAAAAATTTTTATTTATTTATTTATTTGGCTGCATTGGGTCTCTGTTGCTGCACGCAGACTTTCTCTAGTTGTGGCAAGCAGGGGCTACTTGTCATTGTGGTGCACAGGCTTTTCTTTGTGGTGGCTTCTCTTGTTGCAGAGCACGGACTCTAGGCTCACAGGCTTCAGTAGTTGTGGCACGTGGGCTTAGTAGTTGTGGCTCACGGGCTCTAGAGCACAGGCTCAGTAGTTGCTGTGCATGGGCTTAGTTGCTCTGCGGCATGTGGGATCTTCCCTGACCAGGGCTCGAACCCGTGTCCCCTGCATTGGCAGGTAGATTCTTAACCACTGTGCCACCAGGGAAGTCCCTCAAATTGCCCACTTCTTTAGGATTGGCCAAGGAGCAATATTGTTGTAAGTGACCCAGTAGGGTGTAGGCCAGTGGCCGTGAGCTGACATGTTGGAATTGTATAGTAGATGTCCAAGTAAACCATGACCCTTGTTCCCAGAGATGATGCAAATTGCCCCACTCTTATTGCTGGGGTAGGTAAGCCAGCTCACCTGGTCTAGGTCAGCCTAGAAGGCCTTTTCTAGATGATGCTACAGGATCCGTAGGTATCTAGTAAAGTGGTTCTCCTTAACACAGTATGCGCTCTATGGGCCTCGTACTAAAAAATGCTGATTCAAAAGAGCTGAGGTGGAGCCTGAGAATTTTTGTTTTTAAACAGCCCTCTTCTTGACTGTGCAGCTCAGCCAAGTGAACTACTGATTGTGTATTTAATTGGGACACTATTTGTCTCAGGTGGGTTATGTTTTGTATATCTGAGAGACTCCCATGGATTGAAATAGATTTTAGTGGCCCCTGCTCCACACTGAGAAGAGTTTACTTCGTTGCAAATTCAGTCACCCATCCAGTGCTCCAGTTTTATTAATGCAGCCCTACTAAGTGTTGGGTAAGCCTCTAGGAATGGGAACTGTGTGACATCTCAGACCATCCTCTTCAAATTTGACTCTTTCCTTATGATGAATTATATTACTCTTTTGTTTATACATGTTTGTCTTTTTATCTCTCAGTTCTTTACAAAAGTAGTTGTGCAGAAAGCTGTTGAATAATTGTTTATTTAATGGAATTGAATAACATTGAAGGTAAGCGGAGGGGGGAGAAAAGTGCTTCAGTTTTCTATGCTTTGTTATTATCTTTATTGTTTTTGTTGCAATGGTAAATGGGATTGTTTCCTTAATTTCTCTTTCTGATCTTTCATTGGTAGTGTATAAGAATGCAAGAGATTTCTGTGTATTAATTTTCTATCCTGTAACTTTACTAAATTCATTGATTAGCTCTAGTAGATTTCTGGTGGCATCTTTAGGATTTTGTCTTGTCATCTGCAAACAGTGACAGTTTTACTTCTTCTTTTTCGATTTGAATTCCTTTTATTTCTTTTTCTTCTCAGATTGTGTGGCTAGGACTTCCAAAACTATGTTGAATGATAGTGGCGAGAGTGGACATCCTTGTCTTATTCCTGATCTTAGAGGAAATGCTTTCAGTTTTTCACCATTGAGAATGATGTTTGCTGTGGGTTTGTCGTATATGCCCTTTATTATGTTGAGGCAGGTTCCCTCTATGCCCACTTTCTGGAGAGTTTTTATCATAAATGTGTGTTGCATTTTGTCAAAAGCTTTTTCTGCATCTATTGAGATGATCATATGGTTTTATCCTTCAATTTGTTAATATGGTTTATCACATTGATTGATTTGTGTATATTGAAGAATCCTTCAGTACATACAAATTGAAGTGGGGTAAATCACACTTGATCATGGTGTATGATCCTTTTAATGTGCTGTTGGATTCTGTTTGCTAGTATTTTGTTGAGGTTTTTTGCGTCTATGTTCATCAGTGATATTGGTCTGTAATTTTCTTTTTTTGTGATATCTTTGTCTGATTTTGGTATCAGGGTGATGGTGGCCTCATAGAATGAGCTTGAGAATATTCCTCCCTCTACAATTTTCTGGAAGAGTTTGAGAAGGATAGGTGTTAGCTCTTTAAATGCTTGATAGAATTCGCCTGTGAAGCCATCTGGTCCTGGACTTCTGTTTTTTGGAAGATTAATGTTATTAATATAATGATTCTCATTCTTCCTCTGTAAATGTTTTATATGTTAGGCTGTTGCATAATACTATCTCAGACCTTGGCCTTTTCAAAGCAGAGGTAGAGTCAGTAAGGAGATTGTTATAGGAAAGAGAAGCCAGTCATCAAGTTTATTTTCACTTGACCAGGATATAAATACAGATCTCCACAGTTGAAAGAATTGTTTCTATTGAGTTATCTGGCCCCTTTTATTATGGCAATTAATAAATCTCAAAATAATTTCATTCTCAAGCTTATTTTAGATACCTATCTCCAGTGGGTACCTTATGGAACACTCACTTTCTGGGGCCTGGAAGGGGTACTGGCAGACACAGAATAGAGTTCTGACTTTTTCAGTAGCCCTGTTGCCTATACATTTTATCTTCTCCATTTAAAAATCATGCAATGTGATACCGTAGGCCCCAAAATCATCTTGAAGAACATCAGGTTTGCTTTTTTAAAGCCTTAATTAGTAGACACGCTGACAGATTTTATTCTTTTAGTATTGGTGGTCAATAAAATCTCTACTGTGGTTGGAACACATAGTGTTTTTGAACCTTCTGATATCTTTGATCTAAAGAATACTATTTCACATAATAAAATAATTATTCTTTCCTTTTTAAGAAGAATGCTATAATTGCAAGATATTCTGTTTGGTTTGCTTTACAAATAGAAAGCATTCTCAAATAAATTAAAATCTAAACTAGTTCAATATCAGATATTGGCAAATAGAAGTAACAGTGCAGCAAATGGCTCCTATAGCCAGAAGTTAATACAAAAATGATAAAGCAGTACTGCTTCTGTCAGGAAATCCAGTCAACACTTAGGTCATATCATTCCTATGGCCAAATAATATTATAATTGTCTCTGGGTTAATAGAGAAGGAATTTCATAACAGCTTTGAAAAGTAATATATAATTGCCCAAAACAATTTTAGCAAAAGACTTTCTGTGCCATGATGACATTTAGTACATTTTGAACTGGACTCATGAGATCAACACAAAGTTTCCTAGAAGTGATGTTTTTTCATTCTCTTTGTATTGTCTTTAGGGGCATATGATGCCATTCCTATGTTCAATGGTTGATTGTATTTTTTAAGTGTGAAGAAATAATCTCTTCCTATTCCCACCCTTCAAGTGGGTCGATGGCAAGGCCCCTTTAAGTAGTCTTTGAAAATATTACTTGAATAGAACATTTGGATATTTCTAGTTTACATTAATATAATATACCAAGACATGAAAACAAATTTAACCACTGAGACAAATTTTATAATGTAGAGAGGGAGAGACAACCTTATAATGCAGTCAGGTGACACTGAGTACTTCAAAATATACCCCTGTTGGATTTAGCCAGGTTGCCTCTCTACAGTTTGTCTTGTAGACTATATTGGGTATGTCTTAAACTTTTGTACAGTACACAGAAAGTAGCGAATTCAAACAGATATATTCATATTTGGTATTCTTTGTTTGACACTTATCAGAAACACTAAAATTCCCCCGTACCTTGTTAACTCAAAAATGACAAAATTGACTCTAATCATCTTTGCTTCTGTGGGCTCGATGATAATGGTAAGCAAATACTGTACAGTTATTTACACTGCATTGACTTCCAAATTAGAGTGGAAGGGATGAAATATACCATTATCCAAATATAAAAAATGATCTAGTAGCATAATGTAACTTTCTTTTAAAAATTATAATCTTTGCATCACCATAAAAATCCACTTCCAAGGTGCCATTATCTTTGAATCACCAGCCCGGTGCCATCAGAGACGCTGAGAACACAGCCGGCCTAATTGTCATTTTTCCTGCACAATGAGTTGATAAAACAATGGAACGTAGTTCTTTCCGTTGCTCCTGCTGCAGGGCTCTGGTGTTTGGCAATAAAGCCTGCACGCTGAGAGGGTTGGTAAGTCGATGTACTGCATCCACCAGATGTGATGCTCGTTGTGCTCGACTTTTCAGCCAAATCTGAAAGATTATTCGTAGGAAATTAGATAGTAAATGCAGATAGGATTTTTAATATTCCTGCTGTCCACATTTTTCCAGTTGTATAAATGAGATAACTAAGCTTGGGAGGGATGAGCCCTTACTCATCATCATATAGAAAACTCTGAAAATAAGAGCGGAAGAAATCATTTCTGCCCTCTGAGCATCCCTGAGGAGAGTAAGGCAAGTGCAAATGGATTTGAAAATGGCTCTCGCTACCCCATGCTGGCAGCGTAATTGCTTTGATAGTACTCTTTCAGAACTGTCAGCCACAAGAATGATATCTAGGAATTGTGCCCTATCTTCTCAAATTCCTAGTGTATTTTTTAACTGTGCTGCGGTCCAGGGAGAAGTAATCCAAAAGCCTGGTGGTGGCTGCAGGATCGACCTCCATCTTTGTTTTACACTTTGCAAATCCTTTCCTGCTTCGGTCCTGCATTAGTGCCCCGTCATACTTAGATTTCTTTTTTGTTTGTTTATTTTATTTATGTTTTTATACAGCAGGTTCTTATTAGTCATCCATTTTATACACATCAGTGTATACATGTCAATCCCAATCTCCCAGTTCATCACACCACCACCACCCCCCTCCCCGCTTTCCCCCCTTGGTGTCCATACGTTTGTTCTCTACATCTGTGTCTCTGTTTCTGCCTTGCAAACCAGTTCATCTGTACCATTTTTCTAGATTCCACATATATGTGTTAATATATGATATTTGTCTTTCTCTTTCTGACTTACTTCACTCTGTATGACAGTCTCTAGGTCCATCCACATCTCTACAAATGATCCAATTTCATTCCTTTCTATGGCTGAGTAATATCCATTGTATATATGTACCACATCTTCTTTATCCATTCCTCTGTCAATGGGCATTTAGGTTGCTTTCATGACCTGGCTATTGTAAATAGTGCTGCATGCATTGGGGTGCATGTGTCTTTTTGAATTATGGTTTTCTCTGGGTATATGCCCAGTAGTGGGATTGTTGGGTCATATGGTAATTCTATTTTTAGTTTTCTAAGGAACCTCCATACTGTTCTCCATAGTGGCTGTATCAATTTACATTCCCACCAACAGTGCAAGAGGGTTCTCTTTTCTCCACACCGTCTCCAGCATTTGTTGTTTGTAGATTTTCTGATGATGCCCATTCTAACTGGTGTGAGGCGATACCTCATTGTAGTTTTGATTTGCATTTCTCTAATAATTAGTGATGTTGAGCAGCTTTTCATGTGCCTCTTGTCCATCTGTATGTCTTCTTTAGAGAAATGTCTATTTAGGTCTTCTGTGCATTTTTTGATTGGGTTGTTTGTTTTTTTAATATTGAGCTGCATGTGCTGTTTATATGTTTTGGAGATTAATCCTTTGTCCAATTGATTCACTTGCAAATATTTTCTCCCATTCTGAGGGTTGTCTTTTCGTCCTGTTTATGGTTTCCTTTGCTTGGCAAAAGCTTTTAAGTTTCATCAGGTCCCATTTGTTTATTTGTGTTTTTATTTCCATTACTCTAGGAGGTGGATCAAAAATGATCTTGCTGTAATTTATGTCAAAAAGTGTTCTTCCTGTGTTTTCCTCTAAGAGTTTTATAGTGTCTGGCCTTACATTTAGACCTTTAATCCATTTTGAGTTTATTTTTGTGTATGGTCTTAGGGAGGGTTCTAATTTTATTCTTTTACATGTAGCTGCCCAGTTTTCCCAGCACCACTTATTGAAGAGACTGTCTTTTCTCCCTTGTATACCTTAGATTTCTGATGGAAGTAGTGGGCAAACATTTTCCAGACTCAACAAGACTATATCATGTAGTCCTTATCCACATTAACTCTGTTGGGTTCTTAAAAAGATACAGCCTTATTGAGTTCTACTGTCTCTCTTACAGGGTTCAGGGAAGTGTTGAATTATAATTTTAGTGTCAAATTTATTCTAACACAGTTTATGACATTTTACAAACTTCTAAGTTATTCTAATTATGTTCAACATCCATGGCTCTATTATCTGAATGGTTGTATTCATGTACTGAATATATCATTTGATAGTACATTGTTCCTTTTAAGACCCTCTTCTTGAAATTCATTGTTACATATATTTTTTCCTTTTTCTTTCTTTCCTTTTTTATTTTTTTGCCATTCTCATAGCCTATTTATTTCCCTTAACAAATTAAAGGTTTAGAAATGTAACCCAAATCCATTTTGGGGCAAGAGTGGTAGTTTGTTCTGCAGTATTCATACTCCTTCTATTCTAAGGCAGTAGGAACCTCAATTTTTAGGTAGGTACATAATTGCCCAGAAAAAGGACTCTATTTCCCAGCCTCCTTTACATCGAGGTGTGAGCATGTGACTAAATCTTTACTAATGAGGTATAAGCAGAAGTGTTCTTTAGTGGTTTCTAGGACATTACTTTAAAAATAGTAAGGTTATGTCCTTTCTTCACTCGATGTCTCTTCATTTATCCTGTTGCCTGGTAAGCAGATGGGAGTAGAATTAGCCATTTGGAACCACATAGATTAGGTCCTAAGGGATGGTTAGCCATCGAACTTAAAGCAGCTTGGTTCCCTCCAGATTTGGGGAAACAAAGTACCACCTCAAGACTGTCCACCTCTCGTAGATTCCATGGTGGTGTCTGTATGACTCCTGAGCTCTGTACGGTAGAGGACTGAAATTGAAACTGGAATTGGGATATACCTTCTTCTTCTTCTAGATAGAGAGAAAATAGTATTAGAAACCAGGGGATCAGGATAGCTAGAGATACAGAATGTGAAAACAACTCAGACATTTTCTGGACCTGACTGGATTGTAGAAGGAAGATGTTCTGGTCTTGTTTTAGAAAGTAGTATGAGAAGACGATGAATTTCAAATACTTCATTTTATGGTTTGATCAGTTAGGCTACAAAAAAAAGAGTTGTAGCACTTGTGGTGTCCTAAAATATATTTTATGCAATAAATAGTTAATCAAAATTTTCATTTGATGGAATGATTCTGTTTATTCTATTTTTCTTGATGACATTCTTCTTGGAAACGACCTCTACCATTCTAATTGCTTTTTAGATTGGCTGTACAACTGTAATCTGATATATTTTTTTAATGTACTATTACATTTGCACTTTTTTTTTTTTTCCTGGTATCTCATGTCTTTTTTTCCTCTGTTTTTCTTTTGTTAGGGTACTTACTTGAATAATAAAAGAAAGAACACCTGAGAGGTAAACTTTTTTGATTCTTTTGATGTCTGAAAATATCTTCATTTTCTCTTTATACTAGATTCATAGTTTGCCTAAATATAGAATATATAATTATATGACCAAAATAATTTTTCCTCAAAATTCTGATACTATTTCACCATCCTATAACGTCCAATAAAGTTGAAAAGAAGGTTGTGCTATTCTCATTTTTAATCCTTTGTAAATCATCTCTCTGTCCCCTTTCCTTTCTCCAGAAGTTTTACTATCTTCTTATCCTGACTATCCTTACATTTCATGACGAAGTGTCTAGTTGGATTCATTCTTCATTTATTCTACTCAGTTCTAGGTAATAGTTTTTAATTCCTTTATTATTTATTTATTTTCTGAGTTCTTTCATTTATTGAAGTATAGTTGATTTACAGTAATAGTTCTGATGTAAGGCATAATGATTCAGTATTTTTGCAGTTTGTACTCCATTAAAAGTTATCACAAGGTAATGGCTGTAATTCCCCATGTTATACAATATATCCTTGTTGCTTATCTATTTTATACACAGTTGTTTGTATCTCTTAATCCCATACCCCTAAAGTGCCCCTCCCACTCCCATCTCCCCACTGGTAACCACTAGTTTGTCTCTTATATCTGTGAGTCCATTTCTGTTTTGCTGTGTATGTTCATTTGTATTATTTTTCAGATTCCACAAATAAGTGATATCATACAGTATCTGTCTTTATCTGACTTACTTCACTAAGTATAGTATTCTCTAGGTTGATCCACTTTGCTGCAAGTGGCAGAATTTCATTCTTTTTCATGGCTAAGTAATAGTCCACTGTGTGTGTGTGTGTGTGTGTGTGTGTGTGTGTGTGTGTGTGTGTGTGTGTGTGTACACACATATATACGCACAAACGTAGCCCAAATCTTTATCCATTTGCCTGTTGATGGACACTTGGGTTGCTTCCCTACCTTGGCTGTTGTAAATAGTGCTGCTATAAACATTGGGATGCATGTATCTTTTCAGATTGGTGTGTTTGTTTTTTCTGGATATGTACTGGGGAGTGGAATTGCACTGATTTATAGTCTCACCAACAATGAACAATGGTTCCCTTTTCTCCACAGCCTTGCCTACATTTGTTATTGGTAGACTTTTTGATGTTAGCCATTCTGACTGTTGTGAGGTGATATCTCACTGTTTTCATCTGCATTTCTTTGATAATTAGTGGTGTTGAGCATATTTTCATGTGCCTGTTAGCCATCTGTGTGTCTTCTTTGGAAAAATGTCTATTCAGGTCTTCTGCCCACTTTTTTTTTTTTTTTTTAATGATCCTTTTAATGTATTGTTGGATTCTGTTTGCTAGTATTTTGTTGAGGATTTTTGCATCTATATTCATCAGTGATATTGGTCTGTAATTTTCTTTTTTTTGTAGTGTCTTTGTCTGGTTTTGGTATCAGGGTGATGGTGGCCTCATAGAATGAGTTTGGGAGTGTTCCTTCCTCTGCAATTTTTTGGAAGAGTTTGAGAAGGATGGTGTTAGCTCTTCTCTAAATGTTTGATAGAATTCACCTGTGAAGCCATCTGGTCCTGGACTTCTGTTTGTTGGAAGATTTTTAATCACAGTTTCAATTTCATTCATTGTGATTGGTCTGTTCATATTTTCTGTTTCTTCCTGGTTCAGTCTTGGAAGGTTATACCTTTCTAAGAATTTGTCCATTTCTTCCAGGTTGTCCATTTTATTGGCATAGAGTTGCTTGTACTAGTCTCTTAGGATGTTTTGTATTTCTGCGGTGTCTGTTGTAACTTCTCCTTTTTCATTTCTAGTTTTATTGATTTGAGTCCTCTACCTGTTTTTCTTGATGAGTCTGGCTAATGGCTTATCAATTTTGTTTATCTTCTCAAAGAACCAGCTTTTAGTTTTATTGATCTTTGCTATTGTTTTCTTTGTTTCTATTTCATTTATTTCTGCTCTGATCTTTATGATTTCTTTCCTTCTGCTAACTTTGGGTTCTGTTTGTTCTTCTTTCTCTAGTTCCTTTAGGTGTAAGGTTAGATTGTTTACTTGAGATTTTTCTTGTTTCTTGAGGTAGGCTTGTATAGCTATAAACTTCCCTCTTAGAACTGCTTTCGCTGCATCCCATAGGTTTTGAGTCGTCGTGTTTTCATTGTCATTTGTCTCTAGGTATTTTTTTATTTCCTCTTTGATTTCTTAAGTGATCTCTTGGTTATTTAGTAATGTATTGTTTAGCCTCCATGTGTTTGTCTTTTTTACGTTTTTTTCCCTGTAATTCATTTCTAATCTCATAGCGTTGTGGTCAGAAAAGATGCTTGATATGATTTCAATTTTCTTAAATTTACTGAGGCTTCATTTGTGACCCAAGATGTGATCTATCCTGGAGAATGTTCCATGCGCACTTGAGAAGAACGTGTAATCTGCTGTTTTTGGATGGAATGTCCTATAAATATCAATTAAATCTATCTGGTCGACTGTGTCATTTAAAGCTTCTGTTTCCTTATTTATTTTCATTTTGGATGATCTGTCCATTGGTGTAAGTGAGGTGTTAAAGTCCCCCACTATGATTGTGTTACTGTCAATTTCCTCTTTTATAGCTGTTAGCAGTTGCCTTATGTATTGAGGTGCTCCTATGTTGGGTGCATATATATTTATAATTGTTATATCTTCTTCTTGGATTGATCCCTCAATCATTATGTAGTGTCCTTCCTTGTCTCTTGTAACATTCTTTATTTTAAAGTCCATTTTATCTGATATGAGTATAGCTACTCCAGCTTTCTTTTGATTTCCATTTGCATGGAATATCTTTTTCCATCCCCTCACTTTCAGTCTGTATGTGTCCCTAGGTCTAAAGTGGGTCTCTTGTAGACAGCATATATACGGGTCTTGTTTTTGTATCCATTCAGCCAGTCTATGTCTTTTGGTTGGGGCATTTAATCCATTCACGTTTAAGGTAATTATCGATATGTATGTTCCTATGACCATTTTCTTAATTGTTTTGGGTTTGTTTTTGTAGGTCCTTTTCTTCTCTTGTGTTTCCCACTTAGAGAAATTCCTTTAGCATTTGTTGTAGAGCTGGTTTGGTGGTGCTGAATTCTCTTAGCTTTTGCTTGTCTGTAAAGCTTTTGATTTCTCCATCAAATCTAAATGAGATCCTTGCCGGGTAGAGTAATCTTGGTTGTAGGTTCTTCCCTTTCATCACTTTAAGTATATCCTGCCACTCCCTTCTGGCTTGCAGAGTTTCGGCTGAGAAATCAGCTGTTAACCTTATGGGAGTTCCCTTGTATGTTATTTGTCGTTTTTCCCTTGCTGCTTTCAATAATTTTTCTTTGTCTTTAATTTTTGCCACTTTGATTACTATGTGTCTCGGTGTGTTTCTCCTTGGGTTTATTCTGTATGGGACTTTGCGCTTCCTGGACTTGGGTGGCTATTTCCTTTCCCATGTTAGGGAAGTTTTCGACTATAATCTCTTCAAATATTTTCTCTGGTCCTTTCTCTCTCTCTTCTCCTTCTGGGACCCCTATAATGCGAATGTTGTTGCGTTTAATGTTGTCCCAGAGGTCTCTTAGGGTGTCTTCATTTCTTTTCATTCTTTTTTCTTTAGTCTGTTCCGCAGCAGTGAATTCCACCATTCTGTCTTCCAGGGCACTTATCCGTTCTTCTGCCTCAGTTATTCTGCTATTGATTCCTTCTAGTGTAGGTTTCATTTCAGTTATTGTATTGGTCATCTCTGTTTGTTTGTTCTTTAATTCTTCTAGGTCTTTGTTAATCATTTCTTGCATCTTCTCAATCTTTGCCTCCATTCTTATTCCGAGGTCCTGGATCATCTTCACTATCATTATTCTGAATTCTTTTTCTGGAAGGTTGCCTATCTCCACTTCATTTAGTTGTTTTTCTGGGGTTTTTTCTTGTTCCTTCATCTGGTACATAGCCCTCTGCCTTTTCATCTTCTCTATCTTTCTGTAACTTTGGTTTTTGGTCCACAGGCTGCAGGATTGTAGTTTTTCTTGCTTCTGTTGTCTGCCCTCTGGTGGTTGAGGCTATCTAAGAGGCTCAATGGGAGGCTCTGGTCCTGCCCACTTTTTGATTTTTTTTTTTTTTTGATATTTAGCCTTATGAGCTGTTTGTATATTTTGGATATTAACCACTTATTGGTCATAAAATTTGTAAATTATTTCTCCCATTCCATGTTTTGTTTTTGTTTTGTCTGTGGTTTCCTTTGCAAAAGCTTTTAAGTTGAATTGGATTCCTTTTTTTTTTTTTCATTTTTGCTTTCTTTCTTTTGCCTAGGACACAGATCCAAAAAAATACTGCTACAATTTGCATCTAGGAATGTTCTCTTCTAGGATTTTCATGAATACCATTCTTATATTTAGGTCTTTAATCCGTTTTGAGTTTATTTTTGTAAATCGTGTAAGGAAATGTTCTAATCTCATTCTTTTACATATAGCTTTCCAGTTTTCCCAGCACCACTTGTTGAAGAGACTCTTTCTCCATTGTATATGGTTGCCTCCTTTGTCATAGATTAATTGACTGTAGATGCGTAGGTTTATTTCAGGGCTCTCTATTCTATTTCATTGATCTGTGTCTGTTTTTGTGCCAAGACCATGCTATTTTAATAACTATAGCTTTGTAGTATAGTCTGAAGTCTGAGCAGGGTATACCTCCAGCTTTGTTCTTTTTTCTCAAGATTGCTTTGACAATTTGGGTTCTTTTGTGCTTCCATATTTATGTTCTCACCCTGTGAAAAATGTCCTGGGTATTTTGATAGGGATTACATTAAATCTGTAGATTGCTTTGGGTAGTATGGCCATTTTAACAATATTAATCCTTTCAATCCAAAATATCTTTCCATTTTTTTGTATCATCTTCAACTTCCTTTATCAATTTTTTATAGTTTTCAGAGTGTAGGTCTTTCACCTCACTGGTTAAGTTTACTCTTAGGTGTTTTATTCTTTTTGATGCAATTCTAAATGGAATTTTTTTTTTACTTTCTCTTTCTGATAGTTCATTATTAATGTTAAGAAATGAAACAGATTTCTGTATATTAATCTTGTATCCTGAAACTTTGCTGAATTCATTTATTAGTTCTAATAGTTTTGCAGTGGAGACTTTAGGGTTTTCTATATAAAGTATCATATCATTTGAAAATAGTGACAGTTTTACTTCTTCCCTTCCAATTTGGATGCCCTTTATTTTTATTTTTTCATGCCTGATTTCTTTGGCTAGGACTTCCAATACTATGTTAAATAGAAGCAGTGAGAGTGGGCATCCTTGTCTTGTTCCTGAATTTAGAAAAAAGGCTTTCAGCTTTTCACCATTAAGGATGATATTAGCTCTGGGTTTGTCATAAATGGACTTTATTATGTTGATATATGTTCTCTCTATACACACTTTGATGAGAGTTTTATCATGAGTAGGTGTTGAATTTTGTCAAATGCTTTTTCTGCGTCTATTGAGATAATCCTGTGATTTTTATCCTTCTCTTTGTTAATGTAGTTTATCACATTGATTGATTTAGGAGCTTGGACCATCCTTGTGTCCCTGGAAGAAATCCAAATTGAGCATTGTGTATATGAGCCTTTTTTATGTATTGTTGGATTTGGTTTGCTAATATTGGTTGAAGATTTTTGTATCTATAGTCATCAAAGATATTGCCTATAATTTTCTTTTTTGGTAGTGTCTTTGTCTGGTTTTGGTATCAGGGTAATGGTGGCCTCATAGAATGAATTTGGGAGTGTTCCATCAAATTTAATTTTTTGGAATAGTTTGAAAAGGATAGTTCTTCTTTATATGCTTGGTAGAGTTCCCCTGTGAAGCCAAACTGTCTTGGATTTTGTTTGCTGGGAGTTTTTTTTTTTTTTTTAATAAATTTATTTATTTTTATTTATTTATTTTTGGCTGTGTTGGGTCTTCGTTTCTCTGCGAGGGCTTTCCCTAGTTGTGGCAAGCGGGGGCCACTCTTCATCGCGGTGCACGGGCCTCTCACTGTCACAGCCTCCCTTGTTGCGGAGCACAGGCTACAGATGTGCAGGCTCAGTAATTGTGGCTCACGGGCCTAGTTGCTCCGTGTCATGTGGGATCTTCCCAGACCAGGGCTCGAACCTGTGTGCCCTGCATTGGCAGGCAGATTCTCAACCACTGCGCCACCAGGGAAGCCCCCTGGGAGTTTTTAAAAAATTTCTTTTAACAAATTCAGTTTCACTGCTAGTGATCGGTCTATTCAAATTGTCTGTTTCTTCTTGATTCAGTTTTGGCAGTTTGTATGTTTCTAGAAATTTGTCTATTTTGTCTAGGTTGTCCAGTTTGTTGGTATATAACTGTTTGTAGTATTCTCTTATGATTTTTTGTATCTCTGTGGTATTAGTTGGTATGGCTCCTCTTTCATTTCTTACTTTGTTTATTTAGGTCCTCTCTATTTACTTCTTAGTGAGCCTGGCTAAAGGTTTGTCAGTTTTGTTTATCTTTTCAAAAACCAGTTCTGGATTTCATTGATCTTCTCTTTTTTTTTTTTTAATCTCTATTTTAGTTATTTCTTGTTCTTTAATATTTCCTTCCTTTTACTGGCTTTGGCTTTCCTTGTTCTTCTTTTTCTAATTCCTTTAGGTGGTAGGTTAGGTTGTTTATTTGAGATTTTTGTTGAGGAAGACTTGTATCACTATAAACTTCCCTCTTACAACTGCTTTTGCTGCATCTCATAGATTTGGGAGCATTGTGTTTCCATCTTCATTTGTCTCAAGGTATTTTCTGATTTCGTATTTGATTTCTTCATTGTTCCATTTGATTTTTAGTAGCATACTGTTCAGTATCTGTGTTTGTTTTTTTCCCATTTTTCTTTCTGAAATTGATATCTAGTTTCATATCACTGTGGTTGGAAAAAATGCTTGATATAATTTCTGTCCTCTTAAATTTGTTGAGACTTGTTTTGTGGCCCAGCATGTCATCTATCCTGGAGAACATTTCATGTACACTTGAAAATAATGTGTTTTCTGCTGTTTTTAGGCTGTAACGTCCTGTAAGTATCTATTAAGTCCAACTGGTCTGGTGTATCATTTAAGACCACTATTTCCTTATGATTTTCTATCTGGATTATCTGTCCACTGATATAAATGGGGTGTTAAAATCCCCTACTATTATGGTATTCTTGTAAATTTCTCTTTTTATATCTGTTAGCATTTGCTTTATATGTTTAGGTGCTCCTTTATTGGGTGCATATATGTTAATGAGTGTAAAATCCTCTTCTTGTATTGATCCCCTTATCATATCATGCCCTTCCTTGCTTTTCTTGTAGCCTTTGTTTTAAAGTCTACTTTGTCTGAAAGGAGTAATGCTACCCCGACTTTCTTGTTGTTTTGATTTACATGAAGTATCTTTTTCCATCCTTTCAATTTAAGCTTGTGTGTGTGTCTTTAGCTATGAATTGAATCTCTTGTAGGCAGCATTTTTAAGTGTCTGGTTTTTTAATCCAATCAGCTTCAGTAGTTTTTAATCAAAAACTTCATACTACTCTTCACCTCTAAGAAAATCCCTTCTTTTTCCCTGATTATTTATACCTCTATTTCTCTCTCTCTCTTTTTTGTTTTTTTAAATAGCACTCCTATTAGATCTCCTGGATTGATCTCATAAAAATGTGTCTCATATTTATTTTCTTTTTTTGCTCAGTGGTCTGAGAAAGTTCTGAAATTTTGTTATCCAGGTCAGTACTATTTTTCTCTATAATCCTATATACTCTTAGGTGTTTAAAGTGGTTTTCTGTTGCTTGATTTATTCTCGTTTCCTCTAGTGTGAGTTTAAAAATTGTCTATTTATCATGGTCTGTCTCTTTCATGATGCTATTTTTCTTCATTTATCCTGTGATTATACACAGTCGATTTGTATTTTAGAATAAAGGCATTTATTTGTTATTTCATGTGGGAAGTGGTTATCAGGTCAACTGCCAGGCTTCTTTTGTGGGTGAGTAAAAATACAGTCAGCTATTACTTGGGGGGAAACCCCCAAGTGACCAAAAAGACCTTTGTTTCTATATGCTGAGGATCAGTCTAACCTAGTTGTATCTAGGCAGTTAGTTCTGTTTCTTCAAAGATGAGCCCCATGTTTTCAGACCTGGAATTAAATACCCATTGTCCTTAGTTTGTGTTCTAGGGAGTAGAGAAATAAGGAATTTTTGGCTCCTGATTTCTGCCTGCCTTAAAAGTTGTAAAAAGAATGCCTCAACTCACAAATTTTATTGACTCTACTTCCTACATGTCTCCTAAAATCGTTAACTTCTTTGAATCCTACTGCTATTACCTTAAAATATCTTAAATTATCTACTCTTGTTTTGATTACTTCAACAACCGGTAGTGTCATTGACTAGTGTTTCCTCCTGTTCCCAATATTGCAAATGTGATATTTCTAAAACCAAAACTTGATGATTAATTATTCATCCATTCATAAAATATTTATTGTGTTTATAATGTGAAAGCATTATTCTAGGCATTTGTTTATTGCCCTCAAGGAGCTTACTTTCTAGTGATAATGTTGTGTGATGGTCAAATAATAAACAAGTAGACCAGAAAACATTCTGTCTTACATGAGATGACTCAATGTTTCATGGACATCAGTTATTTTTATATATATTCTTATACAGTTCATGAAATTCTAAACAAAATCTTGAAGGTATTTTCTTACCTTACATTTATTTTCAAAGTTTGTATGTGATTCTACAACTTCTACCAAAATCAACATAGTGATCAATGGAAAAATAAAGGGTATAAACATACTAAATATTCTTATTTATTGTAAGATAAAGTCAGTATTTTAGATCAGTGACACAAAGTTAATTTTTTCTGTGTAAAATAAAAGCACAATGTAGAAGTATGAGGGTTCAGGGAAGAGATTGTAGGATGTACAGAAATGATAAGAGAGATGAACCGATGGACTTAAGTAAGAAGAAAAATAAAAATTTGGAATGTCAGGGAAGTGAAGACCAAATCAGAATAAGCACAAGGAAAAATAGATAACATTGAAAACATAGTAAGAGGAATGAGAAAAAAACAAACAAAAGAAAATAAAAATGAGTTAAAAGGGGCTAGAGACAAAACGATAGAATTGGAATAGAGGCAAACAAGATTCAGTAGATGTGTAAGTGGAAACCCAAGGGGGAGGCAAATAATGGGATAGACAACTATTTAAGCAATTACAGAACAAACCAACCAATCAAACAAACAAACCAAAAAAACCTTTCTAGAAAAGAAATGAACTTGCATCCACAAAATGAAAATATACACTGCTTTTTTGAAACTACATATCTTTGTAAGTTTTCTAGACTTCAAATTTAAAAACATAGACATGAGTTTTATGCATCTTCCTTTTTGCACTTTCCAAGTTTTACATTGATTTTGTATTATTTTTAAACTTAGAAAAAGTTGACTATGGTAAACCAAGACAAATGAGAAAAAGGTTAGTAGCTCTAACATGGATCCAGAGATAAGCTGTGTAAATGTGGTAAAGATTGGTCATAGACTCTGTACCTCTCAGTAGTTGATGCAGAAGAAAAATTATCCTTGACAGTTGTTTTTAAAATGAAAAGTGTAATCCATTAGGAAAATGATTGGTTTTAGAGAGGATTTTTATACAGTATGAACACTATGTGGTAGAGGTATAGTCTTCAACAGTATTTGCATTGCCAGTAAAATGATATAAAGTGAAGTATTGCTCTGTAACAGCATTTCTTTGAGCAGCTCTCTGATGGCCTCTCTTAATCCAACGGCAAATAAGAGGACGTAGAGAAAGGATATTTATTTAACTAATAATTTTCCAAAATATTAACTCTTTCAACCACATTTTCTTAGGTATTTGGTAATAAGCTTGCAGGTTTTTGCTAACAAATATGTATACTCTATATATTCCTTGTTTTTAATATACATTTACTTTAGCTGCCTTTGCCGAATCATCTGGCATCATTGTGTGTAATGCTTGACTGGATCCAGGTAGTAGTCCATTCAGACTATCAGTTAATCTCCAATAATTTCTCTAAAACATGAGGTTAGTAACAATGGACCATTTCAGTTTTTACAGATTTTGATGATGTTTAAAATGTTTTGAATTCTTCTGGAAAAAATGGCATATAAATATAATTCAAGATAACTTTTATTCTTGCCATCATCTAAATTTGATAGCCTTGGTACAGGTCTTAAATATACCCAGTCCTCACATGGGACTCATGCATTTTATTTTGTAAGCATTCTAAGTCTTTGCTGATATCCTTACAGTGGAATTTGATTGTCTGGATATACTTCCTCAGTGTGTTTTACAGCATTTTCACTTATCCTTCCTAACAGACACTTTATACATTGCATGGCAGTGTATTATAGTCTTCTAGGGTTAGCTAAGTGCTTTACATACCATTAAATGGTAAGGTTGTATGGGAAGCCCACTGGCATGAACTGTGGAGAGTCAGCAGTTTTGAACTTGGTAAGTCAAGGCTGTGTTTGAGGGCTCTGAGGAGACTAAATATTTTATTCACAGAGTAATTCAGTGTATGTCTGAGGTTTCTTCCAAGAGTATGCCTATCAGGAAAATGCTGAATATATAGTATTAGCAAGACGGAAGCAATTTTAGCTGCATGTATCTCTGCCAAAGTGAGTTGGCCAGCATCCTGTTAAGAAACACTTTAAAAAAGGGAACAATGTAACTCTTCACCTAAAGCTAAAAGCTAAAGACTGAATTCCATATCTTTAAGTACCCACTTTTTTCCAGATTACAGGGTGAGGAATGTTTAGCCATTCCAGTGATTGGATAGACTAGCTATCTAAAATAATTTTAAGTGCTTTGCAATAGCTCTGACTTCCAGGGCAAATCGTATTCATTTTGAAGTTTAAAACATCTCTCTTTGCACCCACGTGAAAACTTTGGTTTGAAAATTTAATTACTGTTATATCTGTTATTAGCTAAACTACTAAAGAATTTGCCTGTAATATATGAAAGTATATTAAGTAAGAAAATAATTATTCTTCTGTTCTCAAGTTCTTGTTACACATTTGGAGACAAGTATTCAATGTCTGTACTTTACAGAGGAGGGGAAAAAAAGGCCTAAAAACTTCTAAAATAAATACTAACTCCTACGAGCCTGAGGTTTTATTCATAGGTAGTTAAGTTTTTATCTGTGGGTTGAAACCATGGCTCAGACTCCACTTGGTTGCACTTTGGAATCCCTAGGGAGCTTTAAAATGTCCTGCTATCTGGATCCCAGACCCAGAGTTTCTGAATTAATTGTTCTGACATATGTCCTTGCCATTCAGTGAATGCTTAGAAGAGGAAGCTATGATTCAGATTCTAGGTGACCCCTTCAACTCTCATGATGACACTCCTACTGTTTGTCATGACATACACAACCCCGTGTTGTGCAGGGTCAAGAGAGAAGGGAAACCAAGAAAAATGTCTTTAACAGTTAAAGTGGGAAGATTTGTCACTCATATGAGCTTTTTCCAAAATAGCTTATTTAAACTATGTTACAGAATCATAGCCTTATACCCATGACTCAGTAGGAAACATGACATCAGTAAAATCTCTGAGGATTCTGTATACCAACAAAATTTGATTGACAATATACAAATCAATGTAAATATTGGGAGATAATCCTCTATGGATCTCTTGTGTGTCTGCATGTCTTGAAATCAGAGGCACTGCCTGTCGTTTTTCAAGACTATGTTCTCCAGGATTTTTTATAGTGAACAGCCTTGGAAGATAGAGTATCTCCCTCTGGAGCAAAGGGCAGGCATACTTACCATCCATTGTAGAAGATACAGGTTCCCCAAGCTCAAGATTTCTCTCCTATAATACAACACACAATATAATACAACGTACAGTATAATACAATATAATATAATACATAATCCACTCTGTATTCAGGCATTTCTCAGGGCCTTTCTGCATCATCCTTGTAGGACTTGGGACAAAAGGAAGTGATACAAATATGCTGATGCTTATGTTTCTTGCTGTGCCGTGAGTAATAAAAGTCCTTTGTCTCTGGCCCAGGAGTCTTATGTCTTCTTCAAGCAGCCATGAATGGTAGCTGTCTAGCTTATTCATTTCCTAGTAAGCAAAATCTCAAACCCTTCACAGTTCTTGCAGGTAACACTGGTGAAATATTTTTAATGACTTAAAAGATTGAGTCAGGGATTATGTCCAGTCATGGTGTCCTTAATGTATCAAGGCTATATAAAATGTTATAACCATGTAAAAAATCAGGGAATACTCTACTCCCTGAGCCCTTTTTGAGGCATCTAGAGACAAAGAGCTCCATTTAACTAGGACATGACTGGGGAACTTGAGCAAAAAGGACTGGTGGTAATCATTCAGCTTATTTAAGTGGAGATCTAAAAATAAAACTAAGGTGAGGACAAGTATTAAGGCCAGTATGTCAGTGCTATAGTAAGATAAGTAGAAACATAAGTAGAAACATACAAGTAAAATTTTTGAGGTAAATAAAAGGATAAAGGGAAGTGTATAATGGACTTATTGATTACTACATAGTAAATACTAGTAAAAGGATATTACCTAAAGTTAGTTAACCCTAGCATTAGATGCCTAATTAGGAAAAGAGAGGACCTTAGGCATTATAAAATGTACAAGTATAAAGATAACTACTAGAGCAGTAATACAAACTTTACTAAATGAGAAAGAACAATAAAAAGCAGAATTAAAAACAAAAAAAACCCCCAAAAAAGTAAATTAAAAACAGTAAATATAACAAAGTGCACACAGTAAATACAGCATAAAATAGGCCAAACAAAGGAATTATATCTACAAATATAAATGGGTTTAACTCACTTATTAAAAGAGAAGGATTTTTAGAATTTTTATTTTATATTGGAGTATAGTTGATTTACAATGTTGTGTTAGTCTCAGGTATACAGCAAAGTGATTTCGTTAGACACATACATGTATCTATTCCTTTTCAGATTCTTTTCCCATATAGGTTATTATAGATTATTGAGTAGAGTTCCCTGTGGTACACAGTAGGTTCTTTTTTGTTTGTCTGTTTTATATATAGCAGTGTGTATATGTTAATCCCATCCTCCTAGTTTATTCCTCCTCCCCCCACCAACATTCCCCTTGGGTAACCATAAGTTTGTTTTCTAAGTCTGTGAGTCTGTTTCTGTTTTGTAAATAAATTCATTTGTATCATTTTTTAGATTCCACATGTAAGTAATATCATGATATTTGTCTTTCTCTGTCTGACTTACTTCACTTAGTATGATAATCTCTAGGTCCATCCATGTTGCTGCAAATGGCATTATTTGATTCTTTTTTATGGCTGAGTAGTATTCCATTGTGTGTGTGTGTGTGTGTGTGTGTACATATAATACATATATATATTACATATACCACATCTTCTTTATCCATTCATCTACTGTTGGACATTTAGGTTGTTTCCATGTCTTGGCTATTATAAATAGTGCTGCAGTGAACATTGGGGTGCATATTGGGGTGTATGAATCTTTTCGAAGTATGGTTTTTCTCTGGATATGTGCCCAGGAGTGGGATTGCTAGATCATATGGTAGTTCTATTTTTAGTTTTTTAAGAAATCTCCATAGTGACTGCACCAATTTACATTCCCACCAACAGTGTAGGAGCGGTCCCTAAAAGAGAAGGATTTTTATATTGACTCACAAAACTCAGTTAAACTCTAAAATAAAGTGATACAGGGTGGCTAAAAATTAAGTAATGGGCAAGGGTGTCGCAGGTAAATGCAAACAATAAGGAAGCAGGGGTTGTGATATTGATATCAGACAAAAGAGAAATCAGGCTGAAAGTAACAAATGAGAAAGAAAAGGAAACTGTATAAAGTAAGGGCTAAAAATCACACTGATGATCAAAGTGTATGGATATCTTTGCACCAAACAGACAGCAAAAACTTCATAATGCAAAAAAAAAAAAAAAGACTAGAATAAAGCAATAGTAAGTAGATTTTAAGATAATATTCTTGGTTTAACACAGTTCAAGTAGATAAAAATGGGTAAATATATAGAAGGTAAGAACAAGATCACCAGTAAGGTAAATATTATATAAATGTGCATCAAATGTCTTATGAGAACATGGAGGATTTATAAAAATTGACCACAGTAAATTCTGTATAACAGGAAAAGTAAAAATAGCATTTTCATATCATACTCCAATAACTAGAAGTTAATAACAAAACCAAAAAACAAAGTCCTTTAACTTGAAAATTTAAAAGTTCTCTATTAAATGTAAATAAAAGGAAATAAAAGGTGAATTTTCAGAATTTATAAATGAAAGCAATAAAGAAAACCATATTTTAGAATCTATTGGTTACAGCTTAAAGCAGTGATCAGAGGAATATTTTTCTAACTTATTTTGTCAATAAAAATGAAAGAATGACATACATAAGGTATATTCCTAACTCAAACAGCTTGAAAACAAAAGAAATGTAAAGAACAGAATAAGTATAAACACACACTGAGAAAACAAATATATTAAATAAAATGCTGTCTCTTCAAGAAAAATTCAATAATATGGCAAAGCCCTAACTAATCTAATAAAAATAAGGGGTGGGGTAGGGAGGGAACAGAAATATGCAAAATAAAGTATAAGGGGAAACATCTCTGAAAAAGAGGAAATTTCAAACACCTCTTTCAAAATATATTTGAGATTTTATATAAATAGTACAATTTACTAGGAAAATACAATCTCCAAAACTGACTTCAATTGAGATTGCCAGTTTAAACAGACCAAACTTCTATGGAATAAAGAAAGTCATAAACTATCCCACAAAAAGTTTTACACTAAGATGGTTTCATGGGGGAATTCAAGAAAACACCAAAAACTAGATGCAATTCTATTAAATTATTTCAGTAAATTGGAAAAAGAAAACTTTTAAATTATCCTTGAGACAAGTATAACACTGTTCCTAAACTGGCAAAGAATGTTCAAAAAATTAATACCAATGCAACAATTCTCAATAAAATACTAACAAAATCTAACAACACATTAGAAATAATAAACCATGATGAATGGTGAAGAACTGGATGCTTTCCTCCTAAAACTGAAAACAACACAAGGATTTCCTCTCTCACCACTCCCATTCAACATCGTTCTGAAAGTCATAGTTACTGCAATAAGAGAAAGAAAAGAATACAAGATACACAGATTGGAAACAAGAAATAAAACTCTCTTTATTTGCTGATGACAAATTGTTTATGTAGAAAATCCCAAATAATCTATTAAAAAAAACCTCATGAACTTGCAAGTGTAGCAAGACTAAGGGACCCAAAGTCAATATATAAAATCAAGTGCTTCTTTACATACCAGGAATGAAAAATTGGAATCTGAAATTTAAAAGTACCATTTCCAATAGCACCAAAGAACCCCCACTTAGATATAACTCGAAGAAAATAGGTATACTATCTACACATTAAACATTACAAAACATTGATTAAAAAATCAAAGACGTTTTAAATAAATGGAGAGAGATAATAAGTTCACATTTTGGAAGATTCAGTATTGTTCAGATATCAATTCTTCCCAACTTGATTTCTAAATTCAGCACAGTCCCTATCAAAATCCCAGGAAAGTATTTTGTAGTAAGCAAACTGATTCTAAAGTTTATATGAAAAGGAAGAAGCCCTGGAATAGTAAATACAGTACTGAAGAGTAACAAAGTTGGAGGACTCATACTACCTTATTTCAAGATTTAGAATAAAACCACAGTAATCAAGATGGTTCTGTTGTATTGACAAAAGAGTAGATGCATAGATCAATGGGAGAGACTAGAGAGCTCAGAATTAGATTTACATAAGAATAGACAACTAATTTTTGACAAAGGCATGGAGGCAATTTAATGGAGAAAATATAGTCTTTTCAACAAAGGGTGCTGAAAATACTGTGTAACCATACGTAAAAAAATGTACTTAGACACAGACCTCATACTTTCTATAAAAATGAACTTGAAACAGATCATAGACTAATGATCCATTAGTAATGTAAAATGCACAACTATACAATTTTTAGAAGAAAATATAGGAAAAAATCTACATGACCATGGGTTTGCTGATGAGTTTTTAAATAAAACACCAAAAGCACAATTCATGAAAGAAAAAATTGATAAGTTGGATTTTATTAAAATTAAAAAACTTCTGCTTTGCAGAAAATAATCAGTTAGGAGAATGAAAAGACAAGCCACAGACTTGGAGAAAATAGTTGGAAATCACATATCTGATTGTACCTAATATATACAAAAAAGTTTTTAAACTCAACTGTAAGAAAAGAACAACCCAATTAAAAAATGGGCAAAGGATCTGAATAGATACCTCACCAATGAAATGACAAATAATTATATAAAAAGATGCTCAGTAACATTTATCATTAGGAAAATGCATATTAAAACAATGAGATATCATTGTTTTTATAACCTACCTATTACCTACCTCTTACAGGTATTACCTATTTTTTAATTTTTAAATTTTTTTATTTATTTTATTTTTTTTTTCTTTTTGTTCTTGGTATTACCTATTTTTATTAGCTATTACTATTATTAGCTATTATTACCTACCTATTAGAATGGATAAAATCCAAATAACTGAGAATACTGACTGCTGGTGAGGACATGGGTATACATACATGTATTTTCTTGCTCTCTTAGCTGAGAGGGTCTGGAAGAGAGAACACTTAGTAGCAGTGAATACACCTAGCACCCCGATCTTGGTTTCTAATATTCTCAATAAAAAGGAATAAGGGCACCTTGGAGAAATGGCTAATTCAAGAGCTGAAGCCAGAAATATATAAGATGAGCCTGGAACATCTTGGAGAGCCAGAAAGTAAGGAAGTTTTCAGGAAAACAGTGATGGGATGTGTTAAAGGGACACAGAAGCCAAATGAAGGAGCTTGCAATAGTTAAATTAAAGCAGTAAAATTAATATCATGTTATTGAGTTATAATGCAAAATAAAAAATAAAAATACATGAGCTGGGGGACCTTCAAGATGGTAGAGGAGTAAGACGTGGAGATCACCTTCCTCCCCACAAATACATTAAAAATACATCTACATGTGGAACAACTCCTACAGAACACCTACTGAACACTGGCAGAAGACCTCAGACTTCCCAGAAGTTCACAGAGTGAAGAAAGACTGGTGTAAACCAAGAAAAATCTATAGGGTAGGCAGCAAAGCATGTCCCTGAGGATTGGGCTGTGGGCAGATTAGACAGGACAACAGCTGCTGGGATTTCTAAGCTCCAGAGGCAAAAAGCTGTGTGGCTGACAGGGTCTTGGTGCTCTGGCCGGGTGTCACGCCTGTGCCTCTGAGGTGGGAGAGCCAAGTTCAGGACATTGGTCCACCAGAGACCTCCCAGCTCTATGCAATATCAAACGGTGAAAGCTCTCCCAGAGATCTCTATCTCAGTGCTAAGACCCAGCTCCACTCAATGACCAGCAAGGTACAGGGCTGGACACCCTATGCCAAACATCTAGCAAGACAGGACCACAACCCCATCCATTAGCAGAGAGGCTGCCTAAAATCATAATAAGGTCACAGACACCCCCAAACACACCACCGGACTTGGTCCTGCCCACCAGAAAGACAAGATCCAACTTCATCCACCAGAACACAGGCACCAGTCCTCTCCACCAGGAAGCCTACCCAACCCACTGAACCAAACTTAGCCACTGGGGGCAATCACCAAAAACAACGGGAACTATGAACCTGCAGCCTGCAGAACGGAGACCCTAAACACAGTAAGTTAAGCAAAATGAGAAGACAGAGAAATACACAGAAGATGAAGGAGCAAGGCAAAAACCCACCAGGCCAAACAAATGAAGAGAAAATAGGCAGTCTACCTGAAAAAGAATTCAGAGTAATGATAGTAAAGATGACCCAAAATGTTGGAAATACAATGGAGAAAATACAAGAAATGTTTAACAAGGACATAGAAGAACTAAAGAGCAAACAAACAACGATGAACAACACAATAAATGACAGTAAAAATTCTCTAGAAGGAATCAATAGCAGAATAACTGAGGCAGAAGAACGGATAAATGACCTGGAAGATAAAAATAGTGGAAATAACTGCCACAGAGTAGAATAAAGGAAAAAGAATGAAAAGAGTTGAGGACAGTCTCAGAGACCTTTGGGACAACATTAAATGCACCAACATTCGAAATACAGGGGTCCCAGAAGGAGAAGAGAAAAAGAAAGGGACTGAGAAAATATTTGAAGAGATTATAGTTGAAAACTTGCCTAATATGGGAAAGGAAATAGTCAATCAACTCCAGGAAGTGCAGAGAGTCCCATACAGGATAAATCCAAGGAGAAACACACCAAGTCACATGTTAATCAAATTATCAAAAACTAAATACAAAGAAAAAATAATAAAAGCAGCAAGGAAAAAACAACAAATAACATACAGGGAATCCCCATAAGGTAAACAGCTGATATTCATCAGACACTCTGCAGGCCAGAAGGGAGTGGCAGGACATATTTAAAGTGATGAAAGGGAAACACCTACACCCAAGATTACTCTACCTAGCAAGGATCTCATTCAGATTCGATGGAGAAATTAAAAGCTTTACAGACAAGCAAAAGCTAAGAGAATTCAGCACCACCAAACCAGCTTTACAACAAATGCTAAAGGAACTTCTCTAGGCAGGAAGCACAAGAGAAGGAAAAGACCTACAATAACAAACCCAAAACAATTAAGAAAATGGTAATAGGAATATACATATTGATAACTACCTTAAATGTAAGTGGATTAAATGTTCCAACCAAAAGACATAGACTGGTTGAATGGATACAAAAACAAGACCCGTATATATTCTGTCTACAAGAGACGCACTTCAGACCTAGGGACACAGACTGAAAGTGAGGAGATGGAAAAAGATATTCCATGCAAATGGAAATCAAAAGAAAGCTGGAGTAACAATTTTCATATCAGACAAAATAGATTTTAAAATAAAGACTATTACAAGAGACAAAGAAGGACACTACATAATGATCAAGGGATCAATCCAAGGAGAAAATATAACAATTGTAAATATTTATGCACCCAACATAGGAGCACCTCAATACATAAGGCAAATGCTAACAGCCATAAAACGGGAAATCGACAGTAACACAATCATAGTAGGGGACTTGAACACCCCACTTTCACCAATGGACAGATCATCCAAAATGAAAATAAATAAGGAAACAGAAGCTTTAAATAATACATAAAACAAGGTGGACTAAATATTTCCAGGACATTCCATCCAAAAACAACAGAACACACTTTCTTTTCAAGTGCTTATAGAACATTCTCCAGGATAGATCATATCCTGAGACAAAAATCAAGCCTTGGTAAATTTAAGAAAATTGAAATCGTATCAAGTATCTTTTTCAACCACAGTGCTATAGACTACATATCAATTACAGGAAAAAATCTGTAAAACATACAAACACATGGAGGCTAAACAATACACTACTAAATAACCAAGTGGTCACTGAAGAAATCAAAGAGGAAACCAAAAAATACCTAGAAAGAAATGACAGTAAAAACACGACGACCCACAACCAGTGGGATGCAGCAAAAGCAGTTCTAGGAGGGAAGTTTATAGCAATACAATCCTACCTCAAGAAACAAGGAACATATCAAGTAAACAACCTAACCTTACACCTAAAGAAATTAGAGAAAGAGGAACAAAAAAAACCCCCAACGTTTGCAGAAGGAAAGAAATCATAAAGATCAGATCAGAAATAAATGAAAGAGAAGTGAAGGAAACAATAGCAGAAATCAGTAAAGCTAAAAGCTGGTTCTTTGAGAAGACAGACGAAATTGATAAACCGTTTGCCACACTCATCAAGAAAAAAAGGGGGAAGACTCAAATCAATAGAATTAGAAATGAAAAAGGAGAAGTAACAACTGACACTGCAGAAATACAAAGGATCATGAGAGATTACTACAGGCAACTCTATGCCAATAAAATGGACAACCTGGAAGAAATGGACACATTCTTAGAAAAGCACAACCTTCCGACGTGAACCAGGAAGAAATAGAAAATATAAACAGACCAGTCACAAGCACTGAAATTGAGACTGTATTTAAAAATCTTCCAAGAAAGAAAAGCCCAGGAATAGATGGCTTCACAAGCGAAGTCTATGAAACATTTAGAGAAGAGCTTACACCTATCCTTCTCAAACTCTTCCAAAATATAGCAGAGGGAGGAACACTCCCAACCTCATTCTACGAGGTGACCATCACCATGATACCAAAACCAAACATATCACAAAGAAAGAAAACTACAGGCCAATATCACTGATGAACATAGATGCAAAAATCCTCAACAGAATACTAGCAAACAGATTCCAACAGCACATTAAAAGGATCATACACTATGATCAAGTGAGGTTTATCTCAGGAATGCAAGGATTCTTCAATATATGCAAATCAATCAATGTGATAAGCCATATTAACAAACTGAAGGAGAAAAGCCATATGATCATCTCAGTAGATGCAGAAAAAGCTTTCAACAAAATTCAACACCCTTTATGATAAAAATCCTCCAGAAAGTAGGCATAGAAGGAACTGACCTCAACATAATAAAGGCCATATATGAAAAACCCACAGCCAACATCGGCCTCAATGGTGAAAAACTGAAACCATTTCCACTAAGATCAGGAACAAGACAAGGTTGTCCACTCTCACCACTATTATTCAACATAGTTTTGGAAGTTTAAGCCACAGCAATCAGAGAAGAAAAAGAAAAAAAAGGAATCTAAATCGGAAAAGAAGTAAAGCTGTCACTGTCTGCAGATGACATGATACTACACATAGAGAATCCTAAAGATGCTACCAGAAAACTACTAGGGCTAACCAATGAATTTGGTAAAGTAGCAGGATACAAAATTAATGCACAGAAATCTGTTGCATTCCTATACACTAATGATGAAAAATCTGAGAGAGAAATTAAGGAAACACTCCCGTTTACCATTGCAACAAAAAGAATAAAATACCTAGGAGTAAACCTACCTAAGGAGACAAAAGACCTGTATGCAGGAATCTATAAGACACTGATGAAAGAAATTAAAGATGATACAAACAGATGGAGAGATATACCATGTTCTTGGATTGGAAGAATCAACATTGTGAAAATGACTATACTACCCAAAGAAATCGACAGATTCAATGCAATCCCTATCAAACTACCACTGGCATGTTTCACAGAACTAGAACAAAAAATTTCACAATTTGTATGGAAACACAAAAGACCCCGAATAGCCAAAGCAATCTTGAGAAAGAAAAACGGAGCTGGAGGAATTAGGCTCCCGGACTTCAGACTATACTACAAAGCTACCATAATCAAGACAGTATGGTACTGGCACAAAAACAGAAATATAGATCAATGGAACAGGATAGAAAGCCCAGAGATAAACCCACGCACATATGGTCACCTTATTTTTGATAAAGGAGGCAAGAATATACAATGGAGAAAAGACAGCCTCTTCAATAAGTGGTGCTGGCAAAACTGGACAGCTACATGTCAAAGAATGAAATTGGAACACTCCCTGACACCATACACAAAAATAAACTCAAAATGGATTAAAGACCTAAATGTAAGGCCAGACACTGTAAAACTCTTAGAGGAAAACATAGGCAGAACAGTATGTGACATAAAGCACAGCAAGATCCTTTTTGACCCACCTCCTAGAGAAATAGAAATAAAACCAAAAATAAACAAATGGGACCTAATGAAACTTAAAAGCTTTTGCACAGCAAAGGAAATCATAAACAAGATGAAAAGACAAACCTCAGAATGGGAGAAAATATTTGCAAATGAAGCAACTGACAAAGGATTAATCTCCAAATTTGCAAGCAGCTTCTGCAGCTCAATATCAAAAAAACAAACAACCCAATCCAAAAATGGGCAGAAGACCTAAATAGACATTTCTCCAAAGAAGATATATAGATTGCCAACAAACACACGAAAGAATGCTCAACATCATTAATCATTAGAGAAATGCAAATCAAAACTACAGTGAGGTATCACCTCATACCAGTCAGACTGGCCATCACCAGAAAATCTACAAACAATAAATGTTGGAGAGAGTGTGTTGAAAAGGGAACCCTCTTGCACTGTTGGTGGGAATGTAAATTGATACAGCCACTATGGAGAATAGTATGGAGGTTCCTTAAAAAACTAAAAATAGACTACCATATGACCCAGCAATCCCCCTACTGGGCATATACCCTGAGAAAACCATAATTCAAAAAGAGACATGTACCACAATGTTCATTGCAGCTCTATTTACAATAGCCAGGACATGGAAGCAACCTAAGTGTCCATCGACAGATGAATGGATAAAGAAGATGTGGCACATATATACAATGGAATATCACTCAGCCATAAAAAGAAACGAAACAGAGTTATTTGTAGTAAGGTGGATGCACCTAGAGTCTGTCATACAGAGTGAAGTTAAGTCAGAAAGAGAAAAGCAAATACTGTATGCTAACACATATATATGGAATCTAAAAAAATAATAATAATAAATGGTCATGAAGAACCTAGGGGCAGGACGGGAATAAAGACGCAGACCTAGTAGAGAATGGACTTGAGGACATGGGGCGGGGGAAGGGTAAGCTGAGACAAAGTGAGAGAGTGGCATGTACATATATACACTACTAAATGTAAAACTGATAGCTAGTGGGAAGCAGCCGCATAGCACAGGGAGATCTGCTAGGTGCTTTGTGACCACCTCGAGGGGTGGGATGGGGAGGGTGTGAGGGAGGGAGACGCAAGAGGGAAGAGATATGGGGATATATGTATATGTATAGGTGACACTTTGTTATAAAGCAGAAACTAACACACCCTTGTAAAGCAACTATACTCCAATAAAGATGTTAAAAAAAAAAAAAAGAAAGGAGGGGAGAGGGGAGAGAGACACAAATTGGGGGTGTGGGTGAGATGTTAACAGTTGGTCAAAAGTATGTAGGAATTCATCACACTGGCTTTGAACTTTTAAGATTAAAATCTTTGAAAATAAAAAAGAAAATTTAAACAGCTACAAAAGAGATTCTCTAACCAACTTCCATATCCTTATTTTCTCCTTACTGAAGTTTCCACTGCAAGACCATAACCCTTGTCTTTGGTCATTAAGAAACTTCTGCTATGGAAATCTTTGCTCTGTTAATAGCTCTTATAATATTAGCTTCTAGTGAATTTTTCATTATGTCCTTGAAAGGAAATAATGTAATTGCCAGATGAAAGCCCCTTAAAATGTTTCCTCACTGCAATATTTAAAACATTCTGGAAAGTGATATGAGATCAGTAAACTGTGGCTTGTCATTTTCTGCTTTACGTCCATTCTGGATGTTACCTGGGAACACTGGAGAATTCGTGGAATTAGTTATGGTGGCAGTATCAGAGTCTAGAGTTGCCATGTCTAATATGTCTTCATTATATCTCCTAATATACACTGGGTGGTTTTTCAAATACTCTATGTCAGAGCCTGGGACATTTTAATTTGTAATATCATTTTCCTGTGAAATAAAAATATTCTCAAAACCCCAAAATAGCATTACATTTTCAAATTGAGAATTATTATAGATAATACATTTTCTTATCTCCTCAACTGTATAAAGTCACGTTGAGGTAAATTTAAGGAAATTTAATTTCTGAAAAAAATAAAATTAATTAGGCAAGATTTTCAGTACTATGTAAAAGCACATATGTACAGAATACTAGATAAGGTAAGTGTGTTTTTAAAAGAAAGAGGAAAATGGAATGCAATTCATAACAGCTACTAGATAGTCGATCTTAACTAGTCTTGAGATTTTAAAATTAGAGCCAATTAAATAGTAAAGAATAAAATCTTGAATATTTTGCTTCTTGAGATCTGAAACGATTTACTTTTTGCTGGCCTTTTTCCTGAGTTATATCCTTAATACTCTTTAATGTCATTATTCTGCTCACTGAGAGGCAGAAATGTAGCATTTGAAAATGATTTGGAAGACGGTAGCCATCAGTACAGTGTTGACAATGCTTGTTTCATTTCTTTGGGGAGTTGCCTCCAACAGCGTGTGTGGGAACATACTTGGCCTTCCAGAGAAATTTCTAAGGAGCTTGCTCCTAGGGACGTGAGAGACGGACAAGCTTGTCCTCTCAGATGTCTGAGTCTAATGACTCAAGATGGAAATGTCTATGGAATTTATGTCACTGTTGTTTTTTTCTTGACAGACATTCCATGATTTGGTATGCCGGTGAAACATTAGTAGCCTTGTCAGAAAATACTTAAGTTCATACAGTTTTAATCTGCCTGTAATAAGACAGATTTAAGCAAAGATGCTTTAAGTCAGTCAGTCTGTCTCTGTCTCTCTCTTTCTGGACACCAAAAGATCTTGACTTTTGGAAGCCACCACACGAAGCTAGACTTTAGTAGGTGAGGTATGCAACCTACTGCTGAGTAAGCTTTTCATGATCAAATCTTTCTGCATGTCTCTTGCATTGTTTAGCAAAAATAGTGCAATTTCAGTAAAGAACTATCCTACTATTTAAAGAAATATCATAAATATCATCATTTATTTGATGGAACCTCTGTACATCAGAACCAGATACAGGAAAGAATGGAGACAGTATACTAAATTCAAAGAGTGAACTCTGTTTTCCACAGTGTGGCATCCTTGGAAGTGTGAAGAAGATGTAACTTTGGGCCATGATGTACTTTGTGAGTGCAAAATTCATAATTTGTTTACTACTGAGCACACAGAAAAATGTTTTCCTGGCTCATTGCTGGTCCCCTGTGGCACATTTATATTGGGTTTCCAATCATGTAGTCCTTTAACATTGCATTGATATCAAATTGTGGTTTTAGAAAAGGCTAAAAATAGAGATTTGTTCTGTTGTGATAATCCTCCCAACATTAAACTAATAAAAAATAATTAAGTTGCATGGCATTTCTTACATTCCATTCAAGCCAGTGAAAATAGCTTATAATCAGAATCATGAAGATTTAATTTCTTAAAAGGCTGAATTTCTTCATTCAATGAATTTTTATGGTGTCCACTGTGTACCAGGCACTATTCCAAACTGAGTGAAGTCTAAAAGGGGAATGGAAGAATTTTCCTCTGATATTAAATGTAGTTTTTACTGTACTGAAGTGTGTTTTTAAAGTGAGTGAGTTTTCCTTAAGAATTAAAAAAACACAATTTTCTGACAAGTTAGGATCAAAATAATCACTGCTGTTAGTGTATATATACTACACCACTAACAACCTGGAGTTTTATAGAGTTGCTTTGTTGACTTCAGTTTAATTATTTTAAGATAATCTGGCACCTTGAACTTGATGCTTTCAGGAGCATTTGGTTTCTGCTCTAGACTACCAGCTTTAGATTTGATGTCTTTGTCTAACACAAATCCTAATTATTTAAATAACATTGTGGGTTTTCTAGGAACGATTAGTTTTGTTTCCTAGGTGTGTTCAATTTTCTGGATTCATTGATGCCCATCCTGATGTGAGGGTCATCACAGAACGAAGTGTGCAATTTCTTAATCTTTGGAGAAATATAGTGATTACAGTCTTATTAGAGAGGTGCCACACAGCAACCACTGAGCAATTTAATTTTTGCTAAATTAATTTTCCCATGCCATGGTACAGTTGGAAATGGCATTCTTCTTTTTAAAAATGGGATGGATACTTGTATATTTTATCTATTCATCGGAGAACCGCTCAATGTAGAAATTGGGAGAGTTGATCTTTCTAAAAATCTGAGTGAAATAATTCTAAAGGTTTTCAGACTATAACATTAGAATATTTTAAGTAACTTTTCTATAGTTTAGAAGATTATTTGAATTGTGGCTGTATTTTACATATTCCAGTTTTGAAGTAGGCCTAAGACCTGATATTTCCACCAATCATTGCCTGACTGGCAGTGATCTCTAGGGGGTGTTGATAAATAAGTATTTAAATCTTTGGGTCATTCTCAATAGACTCTAGACCAGTGTGTGAACATGATTTCGGAGTGCCCTCCATCTTCCTAGTTAGCCAATTTGGAAATGAAAGAACTTGTATCAATTTATACAACTAGCAAAAGAAATACTTTGAAATTTAATGAAGCTTTTTGAAGTAAATACCCCTGAAGATGAAGCAGAATATCTCAAAGCATTTAGCTTCATGGCTAAAAGCAACATTATTTACAAAATTACAGTGTGTGAGCTGTTTTGCCAGCACCATGATCTACTTGGCTATGTAGAGAAATGTTAACAGCTTTTTAATGGCTCTGCTAGCTGAGTAAATCATACACATTTAAGGTAAATGAAAAATTTCTTTTCTATCAGTCATTTCTTTAAGAAACTTCTTTCACAGGTATTTTGTATATTTATGTTTCCAAATGTTAGACTGAAGTTGAAAAATAATTTTGCTCTCAAGAAATTATCTAAACTTTCTGCCTTCAGTGTGGGGAACTGAGTAATGGAAAAAAGAAGAATGGGAGAGACATTTTTTTCACTGTTTCTTTTTGTGCCTTTTATGCAGAAGTTCTATAAATTTAAGTGTGTGTGTGTGTGTGTGTGTGTGTGTGTGTAAACTAGTAAGGCATGGGTAAATAATTTGATTGTGGTGACTCATGCACCAAAAGTATATTAAGCTAGGTGGTTCTGTTAAAAAGGGAGAAGTAAGATGTTTTCATAGCCAAAAATGTATTTAAAGAACTGATCACTATTTTGTGCTTCTAGAATTCCATTTATTTCTTTTTAATATTCATTCTACCACTGAAATCAATATCCAGTAAGATTTTAGATTTTAAGAAAAATGATTCTCCTTAAGGCAGTGAAGGAATAGTCTCCTGAATGAGTAGAATTCTGAAGCAAAAAGAAAAAATGGTCTTCCTGAAGACAGGCATAGAAGCATGGTCTACTGTAGCCCCCTGTTCAAAGGAGGGGAGGATGCTCCCAATTCAGATAAACCCCCTTCTCATGATAGTGGCCTCTGAGGCCACTGGGATCTGTTGCTTTGCATGGACTATTTATTCTCCTTACCAGCCTTAGGAAAAATGACCTCTTCCAGCGTTTTTGTGAGGCCCACAAAGGTACTCAACAAACTTAAACTTAATGTCACCAGTTCCTCTAATTTAGTCTTTCTGGATCCTAAGTGACAGTTTGTTGTGGAGGTTAAAGCTTATTTGTAATTATTTAATTTTTTTTTTTGCTGCTTTATACAGTTTTTTTTTTTTTAACATCTTTATTGGAGTATAATTGCTTTACAATGGTGTGTTAGTTTCTGCTTTATAACAAAGTGAATCAGCTATACATATACATATATATACACCCATGTCTCTTCCCTCTTGCATCTCCCTCCCACCCTCCCTATCCCACCCCTCTAGGTGGTCACAAAGCACCAAGCTGATCTCCCTGTGCTATGTGGATGCTTCCCACTAGCTATCTATTTTATATTTGGTAGTGTATATATGTCCATGCCACTCTCTCACTTTGTCCCAGCTTACCCTTCCCCCTCCCCATGTCCTCAAGTCCATTCTCTACATCTGCATCTTTATTCCTGCCCTGACCCAAGGTTCTTCGGAACCATTTGTTTTTTTTTTTTTTTTGATTCCATATATATGTGTTAGCATACAGTATTTGTTTTTCTCTTTCTGACTTACTTCACTCTGTATGACAGACTCTAGGTCCATCCACCTCACTACAGATAACTCAATTTCGTTTCTTTTTATGGCTGAGTAATATTCCATTGTATATATGTGCCACATCTTCTTTATCCATTCATCTGTCGATGGACACTTAGGTTGCTTCCATGTCCTGGCTATTGTAAATAGAGCTGTAGTGAACATTGTAGTACATGACTCTTTTTGAATTATGGTTTTCTCAGGGTATATGCCCACTAGTGGGATTGCTGGGTTGTATGGTAGTTCAATTTTTAGTTTTTTAAGGAACCTCCTTAAAAAAGGAGGTTCCTTAAAAAACCTTATGCTGTTCTCCATAGTGGCTGTATCAGTTTACATTCCCACCAACAGTGCCAGAGGGTTCCCTTTTCTCCACACCCTCTCCAGCATTTATTGTTTGTAGATTTTTTGATGATGGCCATTCTGACTGGTGTGAGATGATACCTGTAGTTTTGATTTGCATTTCTCTAATAATTAGTGATGTTGAGTAGCTTTTCATCTGCCTCTTAGTCATCTGTAGGTCTCCTTTGGAAAAATGTCTGTTTAAGTCTTCTGCCCATTTTTGGACTGAGCTGTTTGTTTTTTTGATATTGAGCTGCATGAACTGCTTGCATATATTGGAGATTAATCCTTTGTCAGTTGCTTTGTTTGCAAATATTTTCTCCTATTCTGAGGGTTGTCTTTTCATCTTGTTTATAGTTTCCTTTGCTGTGCAAAAGCTTTTAAGTTTCATTAGGTCCCATTTGTTTAGTTTTGTTTTTTATTTCCATTTCTCTAGGAGGTGGGTCAAAAATGATCTTGCTATGATTTATGTCATAGAGTGTTCTGCCTAGGTTTTCCTCTAAGAGTTTTACAGTGTCTGGCCTTACATTTAGGTCTTTAATCCATTTTGAGTTTATTTTTGTGTATGGTGTTAGGGAGTGTTCCAATTTCATTCTTTGACATGTAGCTGTCCAGTTTTCCCAGCACCACTTATTGAAGAGGTTATCTTTTCTCAGTTATATATTCTCTCCTCCTTTATCACAAATAAGGTGACCATATGTGTGTGAGTTTATCTCTGGGCTTTCTATCCTGTTCCATTGATCTATATTTCTGTTTTAGTGTTAGTACCTTACTGTCTTGATTACTGTAGCTTTGTAGTATAGTCTGAAGTCCAGGAGCCTGATTCCTCCAGCTCCGTTTTTCTTTCTCAAGATTGGTTTTACTATTCGGGGTCTTTTGTGTATCCATACAAATTGTGAAATTTTTTGTTCTAGTTCTGTGAAAAATGCCATTGGTAGTTTGGTAGGGATTGCATTGAATCTGTAGATTGCTTTGGGTAGTATAGTCATTTTCACAGTGTTGATTCTTCCAATCCAAGAACACGGTATATCTCTCCATCTGTTTGTGTCATCTTTAATTTCTTTCATCAGTGTCTTATAGCTTTCTGCATACAGGTCTTTTGTCTCCTTAGGTAGGTTTATTCCTAGGTGTTTTATTCTTTTTGCTGCAGTGGTAAATGGAAGTGTTTCCTTAATTTCTCTTTCAGATTTTTCATCATTAGTGTATAGGAATGCAAGAGATTCCTGTGCATTAATTTTGAATCCTGCTACCTTACCAGATTCATTGATTAGTTGTAGTAGTTTTCTGGTAGCATCTTTGTGGTTCTCTATGTATAGTATCATGTAATCTGCAAACAGTGACAGCTTTACTTCCTCTTTTCCAATTTGGATTCCTTTTTTTTCTTATTCTTCTCTGATTGCTGTGGCTAAAACTTCCAAAACTATGTTGCATAATAGTGGTGAGAGTGGACAACCTTGTCTTGTTCCTACTCCTAGAGGAAATGATTTCAGGTTTTCACCATTGAGAAAGATGTTGGCTGTGGGTTTGTCATATATGGCCTTTATTATGTTGAGGTAGGTTCCCTCTATGCCCATTTTCTGGAGAGTTTTTATCATAAATGGGTGTTGAACTTTGTCAGAAGTTTTTTTGCATCTGTTGAGTTGATCATGTGGTTTTTATTCCTTAATTTGTTAATGTGGTGTATCACATTGATTGATTTGCATATATTAAAGAATCCTTGCTTTCCTGGGAGAAACCCCACTTGATCATGGTGTATGATCCTTTTAACGTGCTGTTGGATTTTGTTTGCTAGTATTTTGTTGAGGATTTTTGCATCTATGTTCATCACTGATATCGGCCTGTAGTTTTCTTTCTTTGTGACATCTTTTAATTATTTAAATTTACTAGTTTATATTTTGATGTGAGCAGTTCACGTACTGCTAGTATATTTGGGCAACCATCACTGCTGTCGACTTCTAGAACATTTTCATCACCCCAAAAAGAAACCCCACAACCATTAGCAGTCACTCCCTTTCCTCCCTAATCCTGTTCCTTAGTAACCAATAATTTACTTTCTGTCTCTGTTTTTTCCTATTCTGGAATTTTGTATAAATGAAATAATATAATGTGGGACCCTTTGTGTCTGGCTTTTTTTTACTTAGCATAATGTTTTCAGGGTTCATTTATATTTTAGTGTGTACCAGTACTTCATTCCTTGTTATGGCCAAATGATGTTCCATTCTGTAGATATACTGCATTTTGCATTCATCAATTGATGGACATCTGAGTTGTTTCCATATTGGTGCTGTCAAGAATAATGCTGCTATGACCATTCATGTACAAGTGTTTCTTTAGACATGTTGAATTGCTGGGTCATATAATATTTCTGTTTCAGAACTACCAACATATTTTCCAGAGTGGCCGTGCCATTTTACATTCCCACCAGCAGTGTATGAGGGTTCCAATGTGTCTACATTCTCACCACTTATATTGTTAATGTTTCATTGTGCTTTTGATTTGCATTTCAATAACGGCTAATGATGTTGAACATCGTTTCATGTGCTGATTGCCCACTTGTGTATCTTCTTTGAAAAAATCCACTATTCATATACTTAGCCAATTTTATTTGGATTATTTGTCTTTATTGTTAAGTTGGAGTTATAGAAGTTCTTTATATATTCTGGATACTTGTCGCATGAGCTAGATGTTTTGCAAATATTTTATTCCATTCTGTGAGCTGTCTTTTCATTTTCTTGATGGTATCATTTGAAGAACAAATTAATATTGATGAAGTGTAGCTTATCTGTTTTTTTCTTTTGTTGCTTGTGATTTTGGGTATCATACTAAGAAACCACTAACAAATCCAAGGTAATGATTTATCCTCATTTTTGCCTGTGAGTTTTACAATTTTAGATCTTATAGTTAATTCTATAATCCATTTGAGTGAATTTTTTTGTTTCTGGTGTGAGGAAGGGGTTTAAATTCATTCTTTTGTACTATATGGATTCCTAGTTGTCCCAGTACCATTTGTTAAATAGCCTGTTCTTTCCCTATTGAATTGTCTTGGCACCATTGTCAAAAATCAGTCATAAGTGTAAACGTTGGTTTTTTTTTTGGACTCAATTGTATTCCATCTATGTCTATCTTTAAGTGAGTACCACACTTACTGATCACTGTAACCTGTAACTTTGTAGTAAATTTTGAAACTGGGAAGTGTAAGTCCTCAAAATTTGTTCTTCTTTAAAAAGAAAAACTTATTTTGCCTATTCTGGGTCCCCTCCAACTCCATATGAATTTTAGGATAAGCTTTCGATTTCTGCAAAAAAGTCAGGTAGAATTTTGATAGAGGAATTAAATTGAATCTGTAGCTCAATTTGGGGAGTATTGCCATCTTAACAAAATTAAGTCTTCCAATCCGTGAATACTAAATAAGTGTCTTTACATTTCTTTGATTTTTTTTCCAATGATATTTTGAAGTTTTTATTGTAGAAGTTTTATACTTCCTCGGCTAAATTTATTTCTAAATATTTTAGTCTTTTGTAAATGGAATTGTTTCTTGATTTTAGATTGTTCATTGCTAGTGTATCAAAATACGACTGATCTTTGTATTGATCTTGTGTCCTTCAACGTTGTTAAACTTGTTTATTAGTTCAAGTAGGTTTTTGTGGGGGTCTAAGGCTTTGAATGTTCCATACTGTTATTCCTTCGTGTGTGTGTGTGTGTACGCTTGTGTAGACTCAATCCATTTGATTCAGTTTTAGCTTTTTAGGTGTAAGGGTTAGATTGAAAAACTTCCTATATCTCACACTGTCCTCTTCTGACCTATGGTCTCATTTCTACAGACAAAAGGAATAACCATCTATGCCTTGCCCATTTTCAAGGGCACTTCTGGCAATATTGCAGGGCCCTGGCAGTGGGTGGTGGTTGCAACCTCAGTTATAAAGCATGCAGCCTGATGGTGGTTTCCAGACAAAGAATCTTAGAGTTTTCAAGTCAGTCATGACGAGAATGATAATATAATTTATCATCACCCTGGGACACTTTGGAGACTTAATGTGGGGGGGCGTGAAACATGTGCTATTAATTACTATGCAGTACAACAGGCATAAACTTTGAATATCCTGATTAAAAAGGTATGATCATCCTTGTCATAACAGATTGTCAACAGATGGGTTTTCAAGTGTAAATTAGACAAAATGAAAAGGGTAAGGCAGGGCAGAAGGTTTGGTACCAGAAGATGCCTATGGGTTCATGGTGGGGAACAAGGATTAGAAAGGTCAAATCAGGAAGGATGCTCTACACCGATATATGCTGGCTAAGAGCATGGGTTTAGAGCCAGATTGCCTAGGTTAAAATCCTTCCTCTGCTACCTACTAGCGTGTTAGTTTGAGCAAGTTGCTTAACCTCTTAGTGCCTGAATATACTCAAATACAGAGTGTGTTTAATAGTAGCCTTACCTCATAGAGTTGTTAGGAGGATTCATACATATGAATATATGTAAAGATTTAAAATGAAGCTCACCATATAGTGTATGCTGTGTAAACATTATCCATTAGTATTAGTTAAATACTGTAGTGATTGATTTTGTATCTTGGGTAGGGATATGGGCTGAGCCAACTCCAGGAGCCCACTAGTTAGTTAGTGGGACTTTGACAAATCCACGTTGCAGACTGTGTTACTGCTGAGAGGGACCTGTAGAGAATTTGCTGTGACCAACCTCTTCAGTGCTGCTCTGCACTGAGCCTCTGCATTCTTTTATTTTTAAAAATATTTTAGGAGCTACTTCCTACTTCCTTTTCAAAATACAGCTTTGGGAGAGAGGGTCTAAGAAAGCTTGAAAGGGACTTGAGTTTTGTAGGATTCAGCATGGACTTTGTAGTATGAAATTGTCAGCTACCCAGAAACCAATTCCATGGAGTGATATGTTAATTGATATTCTGAGGTCTAATTTCTAACTATTAAACTCTGAGAAACACTAAGTATATTTCTCCTCTTTTTCAATAGCATGTTACTGAAACAGAGATTCTTTAGGAGGGCTATGTACAAGTTAACTTTTCTTTCCAGGTAGGATAACTCTTAGGTAATAGTCTGGAAAACTCAAAAGCGGTATTTTCTTTCTCAGTTTAAGTACTTTCTTCTCTCAGGTAATTATTTGTCTGATTTTAACTTATCTTTTGAAGGTATAGAAAATTGAATATTTACTTATATCTAGAAGCTATAAATTTAATCAAATTTTCTTCAGAATATTAAGGGCAAAAAACCCCCAAAAACCCAAAGATACAAAAAAGAATATTAAGGGTGTTAGCCAAAGGAAGAACTACATTGAAAATGTATCTTTAGTTTATACTCAAAGAAACTTCACTTTTTATTATTTTTATCAATTTCTTTAAGGTAACAATCAGAAGTTTGGGCTATTTATTACCTTTTTAGACATAATATGGTATAAACCCATTTGTAATCTTTAGCCATTAGATTGGATAGGGATTCAAAATTTAATATGGGGTTTTTTGTCATACTCCAATTGGTGGTGTATCTGACTTTAGAGGACTTGGGTATTGATCTAGAAAACAGACTTGAATTCTTTATTAGGGCTCTTCTTTGTGATAGGAGGTAACTTTATTTAGTTGATAAGATTTTTGTATTTAGTTCTTTGCTTTTAGATGACTACTGGTATGCATTGCCTTATAATTTAAAAAAGGACCCTCGGGACTTCCCCGGCAGTCCAGTGGTTAAGACTTTGCCTTCCAATGCAGGTGGTGTGGGTTCGATCCCTGGTTGGGGAGCTAAGATCCCACATGCCTTGCCGCCAAAAAAACCCAAAAGAAAACATAAAACAGAAGCAGTATTTTAACAAATTCAATAAAGACTTTTAAAATGGTCCACATCAAAAAAAAAATCTTTACGAAAAATTAGGCACTCAAATTTTATCGAGTATAAAAATTAGTAGGTGGTTGTTCCATTTAAGATGAGTTTTTTTTCTATAAAGAAATTATCATAGGACTCCTTTAAGCCTTGCTTCTACATTCAATGTAAGATTTATTTTATATCGTAAAATACTAGTTTAAAGGGGTATTGCCACTTGCACCTTAGAGCATAGGGTCTTTGTCCTTTGTAAGGCCCCTAGTGTGATTTTATTGGTTGTGAAAATTTTCAGTTGAGTAGCCATCCTTGGTCATGAGGAGATGGAAGAATTGAACTTTCTTCCTTGTGTGGTTTGATAAGAGTTTCTCTCAAGTATGCTGAAATCTGGGAAGGGGGAGCCCAAATGAGGCAGATTTGGTGTCATCTGAGTGGGAAGGGACAAATATCCCAACTCTCTTTCCCCAGGACTTGTGGCCAGGGAGGTGAGCCAGGGCGTGTCCAGTGCCCCTGATAGGCCCAGGTATTAGAGGAGCAATGAGTTCCCAGAAATGAAATCCCTTGGAGGAAAGAATATTTATGCTGACAGCTTGGAATCAGCCTAAGAGTTCACTGGGAGGCCTGATTTCAATCGCTGCTTATGCATAAAATTTACAATTTACCTTTAAAAATATCTAGACTACAGCAATTAAAATTTTAAATAAATTCTAAATGACCGGAGTTAGGTTTACCATGTTTAAAATAACTAACACAGTGTCCAAGCATATGTAATGTACTAAAAATTTTATATCATTTATATAAATTAATAAAGACAAATTATACAATCAAGAGTGTTGGAAACTGTGAAAAGGAAAACTCTGCTATTACAGCCAGTTGTATTAGGTGCTGTGAGCAGAAGTCAGGTGGCAAAGATTCTCTCCTTGACCAGACTTTAGTCAGGCTCCTCTGAACTCTCTTCCCAACTAGACTGTGCCTTTTGAGCTTCTGTTTTCATCTTTGCATCACCCAGTTTCTAGCAAGAATTCTGCTAAGTCACTTTAGCATGACTCCCCTACACTCAATAACTGATATCTGATCAATTTCCTCATCTCCGACCCTTGTTACATGATCACTCTTGCCTGCCTTCAGCAAGAATCCTGTCTAGCTAAATTTTGGTTTAGCTAGAATCCCTCCTCACCCCAGATGTTTCCTCTTAGGAAATTTCTATCCACTGACCCTTGCCCTGCTCCTTGCCTATAAATCCCTACTCGTCCATGCTATATTTGGAATTGAGCCCAGTTCTGTACTGAAATCTTTTCCCCCTTACTGTAACAGTTCCTGAATAAGATCTGTTTTTCCACCTTTCACTACTGTCCAAGTCTTTCTTTGCTGTAGCTAAAGTTGGGGATAACTCAGTACATAGTTGTCAAACATCATTCATTATGTCCTTAATCCCTGGAATTAAGTATTATTAGTAAACCGATCTGAATCTTGCCCCTGTCACGTTGCACTTACAGAGCCGTATTTGCTTTTGGTGATGATCATGGACCATGCATTAAGTATAAGGGAAGGAAGGGACATGAAAATGAGAAAGAAGATAATCTAGTTTCTTGAATAAACACCGTTTGGAAATTGGTAAATAAGCCAATTGTTATTGCTTAAGTCAGCAGATGTCAACGCATAGCAGTTAGGATGTGTTCTCTGTCCACCTGATTCTGTCCCCTGGGTTTGACTCAGACCAAGGGCCTGGCTTCCCCCAGAGCTGCCTAGGCCTTAGCGGAGACCAAAAAAAGCCAAGGGAGGTCAGTAAGAGTCAAGAACTGTCCCAGCTCAGAGCTCTGGGTAAAGAGATGGTTAAGAGCCCTCCTGTTTTCATGGCTGAATATAAATCAGGGTCCACATTTTCTCAGCACAAAATAGTGATTGGGAAGTCAGGAGAGCTCAAAATCTGACAGCAGAATATTCCCGCCAAACCATCTTTTCTGGGGCTGTCACTGTAAGCCCTTCCTGCCTGGAGGCACTCTGGTTGAGTCAGAGGAACAAAGGTTTGGGGACAAAGAGACCTGTGCCCCGCCCGCCCCATACAAGCTCTGCTGCCCATTAAATACCAGACTAGGATGCATATGATGTGCACCTCTGTGCCTCATTTTTCCCATTTTCAGACAGGATACTGGGTGAAAGGTGCCCAGAACAGTGCCTGTTATTACTCATTCAGCAGATATGATTGAGCACCTACTATGTGCCACACATAAAGCTAGGCACTGGAATACAGCAGTGGAGCTTACAGACTGATTGGGAACAAACAAGCAAAAAACAAGTGAGAAAGCAAATAATGTAATTTTGAATTGTTTCAATAGCCAGGAAGTAAAAACTGTAACACAGGACATGGATATAGACGGTAACTATGGCGCCTTAAACCAGATGGCATGATCAGTCTGATCAACCTTTCAACTGAAACCTAACAAATAGCCTTTTGCTCTTCACCTCTTGTCCTCAGCCTGTTAAGGAAAGAGTGACCTTGACCAGGTGTGTCATGAAGATGTCAGGTCAGATTAGGTGTGACCTTACTGGGTTATGAAAAGGAATTTGCATTCATGTATAAAGTGGAGGAAGAATCGATTGGCATATGGTTAACATCAAACCTGTAATGGGGGACTTCCCTGGCGGTCCAGTGGTTGGGACTTCACCTTCCAATGCAGGGGGTGTGGGTTTGATCCCTGGCCAGGGAGCTAAGATCCCACATGCCTCAACGCCAAAAAGCCAAAACATAAAACAGAAGCAATATTGTAACAAATTCAATAAAGACTTTAAAACAAAACAAAACAAAAGCAGAAAAACAAACCTGTAATGGTAGTGGTTGCTGTTATTATCATTCCTATTGTTGTTGTTACTCTTCCAATCTGACTTTTATGGGGTATCACTCATGTCTTAAAGAAATAAAAGGGGAAAACTGTACACTGCAGGTAAAACAAAAACAAAAACAAAAACAAAAGCACCTGAATGAAATTTCACCAAAGAGCAATAACCCAGTTAATGTATTTGGCAACAATTTAGTTTGTCAGCTGTTTTCTTCAATTAAAACATAAACTGAGATGTAACAAAATAGTGCCTCCACAGAGATCATTTAAATTTTATTACACAGCTACCAGCCCTTCATCTACTTCTTTAAGACAAAGGGGATCCTTTAAAAATGTTACTATATCTACTTAGGGAAATCTCAATAACCAATAAATGGTTATTGAAGTTGAAGTGCAATTATGTTAATCTCTCTTTAGATAATACATGTAATTGAACCTTTTCTAGGCCTAAAGCAAAAACTACATAAATATTCATTCATAATATTCATAATGTGACAAATACCAAAATCAGGTCCAAAGATTAAGGTACAAACATATAAAACATGCTCTGGATGGTTGGGACATGAGAGGAAGTAGTTATATACACATATACAAATAGAGCCTGAAGAGGTTGCCAGGCTGTAATTTTCCATGTCCGGATTTTATTGGCTACAAGTGCATCTGTGTGGCTCTTGATCTTCAGTATAGAGGTAGAAGAAACATTTATGATTCAAAGATTTAAGCGTAGTTCCATTCCTTTGCTCCACTAATTTGAAGTGGAATATGATAGAAATACTTTGATTTCAAGCTCTGGTGATTTCTTTGTAGAAATGGTTTGTTTGATGTGACCGTGTGTGTGTATGTGAGTGGCAAAGTAGGGAAAGGGAGGGGCAGGGTAGTGTACAAGGGAGAGGATCACAACATAAATATAGGTAGCAAGTCTTGTTAGATCCACATGTCCATACATGTCAAACATGTGCATATTCCTTAAGTAACAAGATTGTCCTAGCAACTTTCTGCAGGAGGATTGTAGAACTAATTAACAAATTTGCATACTGAAGAAAAATTCCAGCAAGCAGTTTTGCTTTGTAAAAACATGTGAGCTGCCCTTACTGATTTCCACATCTCAAACAGTTAATATGAAAAAAAAATAGCAGAACATGGTGGACTACCTAGATAAGACAAGAGGGAAATATACCCAAGGATCTCTACCAGTGTCCCAGGATGAGAAAATTTCCTGAAGACCTCACCTCAGAAAGGGTATTGTTATTTTTCTTTTTAAGATCCATGTCAGGCAGATACATTACAGAATTCTGGCTTTTATATATTGCTTTATTCTCAAGGACCTGACTTTGAGATCAGGGTCATATAATGGAAGTGCAAAACTTGGCATCATGCTGCTGTGAGAATGTGAAAAAAATATTTACAGTAGCAATCTATCAGAAAAATTTATTCACACTGGACCCTTGGGTAGTGTGCAGAGACCTTGGGATTTAATTGTGACTCTCTTGTTAATCACTAGTGTCTCCTTGGTTTTGTCCCTTTGTTCTTCAACAACCCTCTTCAAGGGTCGATAATGAGAAGTTACTAACAAAATGTATACTACACCAAAACATGCTTCTGACATGCAGAGCTTTCAAATAAAGATCACTTTCAGCCAAGGTCTCTAACTAGAAAACTGCAGTGATGAAGCTGCTGGCAGTGACCTTTCTAAACCCCAAATCTGATTATATTACTTCCCTATTTAAAAATCCATAGAGAGCTTCCCCTTACTCTTTGAATGACATCCACACTCCCTAACGTAGTCTACAAGGCCTCGCGTGGCCCCTGCTTATTTTCCCAACTCATCTCTTGTCGTCAAGCCTGAAGCTCTTCCTCCCAGATATGCCAGCTGTCTTCCTTCTTTTTCTAGTACACCTTGGCCTCACCCATCTAAGCCACTGCACATTTACTACACAGAATCCTCTTTTCCCGTTTCCATGCCTGGATCACGCCTACCTTTGTCAAGGTTACAGGTGACCTGTCCCTTCCTATAAGATGCTCTCCTCGATCCCACAGGTGAAATAGACACCTTTCCTATTTGCTTCAAGCTCGGTATTTCCAATGTCCCTGTACCTTTCACACTGCATTGCACCTGTGTCTTTATTGCCCTGTGACCTGTTAACGCCACAAGGGTGGGGATTCTGTCTCTTTCATTCATTCTGGTATCACTGTGTCTAGCCCAGTGCCTTGCACAAATTAGTGCCCTCTGACGATTGTTTGAGTGAGCAAATACATAAATGAAGGACTCTATCTATCCTTTTGCAGTTCTACTGTTTATAGTACATACACTTAAAAATGAGAGGTAATTCAATACTTATTTTCTTTATTTCCTTTCTCTCATATTTTTAACTTCTCCCTCCTTATCAGCAACTTGCAGTTTGTCACTCAGAGACATAAGTAAGTCTTCCTAATTTTAATTGTAAAAATTCTCCTCTGAGTGTGAATTTCCATCAACCAGTAGAAGTGTTCTCTGGGGGCTTTGCTCAATTTCTTGAAATAATATCATTTGCTAGCTCCATTTTGTCAGCAGTCTGACTTTTTCCAGCATGATCTAACAAGCCATTGATAGAACTTTCTCAATATTTAACAAGCAAGGTTCTCTTTGATCAATCTAAAGGCCTGTTCTCAAGCCTGATCCAACTTCATACCAGGGACATTCTCCTCTGCGTATTCCAGATACACCAGATGCTGAATTTACTTGAAGGGCCAAATTATGGTAGTACAAAGTCCCACTGGCCTGGTTGTCAGAAAATCAACTTCAAAATGTTCCCAGTTGTTTATCCCCAAAGAATTGTCTGTCTAGGGGATGAATTCAGAAAGCTAGAATTGATTGCTTTGCCTCTCACCAGGTCTTTCCCTCTTGTTCTGTTTCTCATTTGTCAAAGCGAAGCCTTGATGAAGGCTTTCTACTCTCCCCGTCGGCCCTGAGAAAACTAATGTTCATTCTAAGTGCCAGTTCCAGATGCTACCAAACATCTGGTCCTCAGAGAGCAGAAGTACTGGTCAGTTTCAGCAGGCGTAAACAGAACAGGGAAAAATGGTCTCCTCTCCGATGTTACCCATGTGTCACCTGGCTCTGTGCCCAGAGCCTCACAGAGTCTCTCTGGGAAACTTCTCTCTGCTTCTGGCCATGACTCAGTATGTCACCTTGCACAGTCTTTCCCAGAAAATGCTAATTGCCATCCTTCCCAGAAATCCTGCTCTTGTATACATACAAAGCCAAACATATTCCCTATATAAAAATAACCACAATCCATTGAACCACTACCCACTCTCTCTTCTGATCTCCCAGCCAATTGAATTTCCTTCTTTTTCCAAGGGATGTAATGCAGCATTGATAACCACATGCTATGTGAAGTGGAGGTGTGGTTTGTAGCAACAATATCTAGTCCTCTTTCAATCACACAGGGTGTTGAAACATACCTGTTGCACACTAGCAGTAGTGCAGAAGTTTTGTGCAGTCCAACGATATCAGGCATAAAAAAATTCAAGTATATTGTATATATATTTTATATAAGAGTTGATCCTCATTGTTCAAGGATTCTGTATTTGAGAATTTGCTTATTCACTTGAATTTCTTTACAACCCTGAAATCAGTATACTCAAGGTGTTTTCATGGTCATTGTCAGACATGCACAGAGTGAGGAAAAATTTGAGTCACCCAAGGTGCTCAGTTTCCAGCTGAGGCCAAATAAGGTGATGTCTCCTTATTTCAGCTCTTACACTGTAAGCAAGTGGGGCTTTTTGTGGTCTAATCTAATGGAATGTTTTTCACATTTTTGTTGGTGATTTCACTGTTGAAAAGAGTCCCCAGGCATAGTGATAAAGTACTGTCTAGTGTCCCTAAGCATAAGGAGGCTATGATGTACCATATGGAGAAAATACTTGTGTTAGATAAGCTTCTTTCAGGCCTGAGTTATCATGCTGTTGGCCATGAGGTCAATGTCAGTGAACCAATATGTATTAAATAAGTGTCATTAAATGGAAACATACATAGAACAAGGTTGTGTGATGACTGGTTGATGAAAAGGTTGTGATCAGAGGCTTGCAGAAACCCAACCCTGTGTTTCCCCTGGGAGCAGTGGCTTAGTGCTTACTAATTCAGTGTTCAACCTGACTTTATAGGACATAACTACATGAATATTGAGAATCGATTATTTACATATCAAAAAAATGTTAATTTTTGAAATATGTACTGAGGCTGCCATTTTTCCTTGGTCTATATGCTCAAGAGTTGGTGGTTGGCAGAACTAGAACAAAAAATTTCACAATTTGTATGGAAACACAAAAGACCCCGAGTAGCCAAAGCAATCTTGAGAAAGAAAAACAGAGCTGGAGGAATCAGGCTCCCTGACTTCAGACTATACTACAAAGCTACAGTAATCAAGACAGTATGGCACTGGCACAGAAACAGAAATATAGATCAATGGAACAGGATAGAAAGCCCAGAGATAAACCCACCCACATATGATCACCTTATCTTTGATAAAGGAGGCAAGACTATACAGTGGAGAAAAGACAGCCTCTTCAATAAGTGGTGCTGAGAAAACTGGACAGCTACATGTAAAAGAATGAAATTAGAACACTACCTAACACCATACACAAAAATAAACTCAAAATGGATTAAAGACCTAAATGTAAGGCCAGACACTATAAAACTCTTAGGAGGAAAACAGAGGCAGAACACTATGACATAAATCACAGCAAGATCCTTTTTGACCCACCTCCTAGAGAAATGGAAATAAAAACAAAAATAAACAAATGGGACCTAATGAAACTTAAAAGCTTTTGCACAACAAAGGAAACCATAAACAAGACGAAAAGACAACCCTCAGAATGGGAGAAAATATTTGCAAATGAAGCAACTGACAAAGGATTAATCTCCAAAATTTACAAGCAGCTCATACAGCTCAATATCAAAAAAACAAACAACCCAATCCAAAAATGAGCAGAAGACCTAAATAGACATTTCTCCAAAGAAGATATACAGATTGCCAACAAACACATGAAAGAATGTTCAACATCATTAATCATTAGAGAAATGTAAATCAAAACTACAATGAGATATCATCTCACACTGGTCAGAATGGCCATCATCAAAACATCTACAAACAATAAATGCTGGAGAGGGTGTGGAGAAAAGGGAACACTCTTGCACTGTTGGTGGGAATGTAAATTGATACAGCCACTATGGAGAACAGTATGGAGGTTCCTTAAAAAACTAAAAATAGAACTACCATATGACCCAGCAATCCCACTACTGGGCATATACCCTGAGAAAACCATAATTCAAAAAGAGTCATGTACCACAATGTTCATTGCAGCTCTATTTACAATAGCCAGGACATGGAAGCAACCGAAGTGTCCATCAACAGATGAATGGATAAAGAAGATGTGGCACATATATACAATGGAATATTGCTCAGCCATAAAAAGGAACGAAGCTGAGTTATTTGTAGCAAGGTGTATGGACCTAGAGACTGTCATACAGAGTGAAGTAAGTTGGAAAGAGAAAAATACCGTATGCTAACACATATATATAGAATCTAAAAAAAAAAATTGGTCATGAAGAACCTAGGGGAAAGACGGGAATAAAGACGCAGACCTACTAGGGAATGGACTTGAGGATATGGGGAGGGGGAAGGGTAAGCTGGGACAAAGTGAGAGAGTGGCATGCACATATATACACTACCAAATGTAAAATAGATAGCTAGTGGGAAGCAGCCGCAGAGCACAGGGAGATCAGCTTGATGCTTTGTGACCACCTGGAGGGGTGGGATAGGGAGGGTGGGAGGGAGGGAGATGCAAGAAGGAAGAGGTTGTGGGAACATATGTATATGTATAACTGATTCACTTTATTATAAAGCAGAAACTAGCACACCATTGTAGGGCAATTATACTCCAATAAAGATGTTAAAAATAAAAAAAAAAAAAGAATTGGTGGTTGGCAGTGATTCCCGTGTCAGCCTGTCAGCGTTTAGTGACATACTGAAGCCCATGTGTGTCTGATTAAATGGACTTCTATACCACATTATATCACTTTAGTGAAATGAACGCTCACAGATGTGGGCAAATAGCTTAACAAATATTCCCATACAGAAGTGAAAGATGGGATGATATTTGTAATACAGGAAAGAAAAGTGAACAAAAATAATTTTAAAAAAGGCAGAACTTAAAAATTCAGCTGTAGTATGAGCTTTTGGTCAACTCCTTATTAGATGAATGAAAATTTTGTAAGATTTGACACACTTGCTCTTCTCTAATTAAAATTAGTGAGAAATATTTTATACATATATAAAATATATATATGTGTGTATATTTATATACATTTACTTAAAATCACTACCATATATTTAATGGCTGTCACCCTAAATTGATATTTTGCCTTTGGTATTTGCAAATGATAGTTGTGTATGTTAATCACCTACAAATTATAAATGATTCATAATTTAAAAGTTTTTACTGATGGGGTAAGAGACCATTGGAGTAATATAGTTGGAATATTGTTGGACTATAATATCCAATATATATACCAGTATGTAATATCCAATATATACCAGTATACCAGTATAAATAGACTAGTATTGACTATACAATATATTGGAGTATTATAGTTGGAGAGAAGAGGCCACAAAAATCATGGCTTCTTATAAATGGACACATGATCTACAATTTTACTTGTAAGTGTATATTTGAACATGAACTCTTATAACTGTTCAAGGTCATTAATAAAATTCCAGGGAATTTAGTCCTGGTATTGGTGACAGCCCTTGGAAACTTTATCTTTTTTCTCTTGTACTCATTCCTGATGTGGAATTCAGCACTTCAGTTCCAAATGCCAAATTACACTTAACCCATAATATCTCAGCTCTGTGTGTTTTTCTATAGAGAAAAAGAGAAGGAAAAGGAAAACCCTTTAAAATTCTTTGGATGGGGGTTTGATACTTTTCAAAATACTGGTCGAAACCAATTAATTGGAAGGTAAAACACATAAAATGGTAGGTTATTACAAACTCTGCAGGAAAATGTGAGGGCTTCAAGAGAGTCAACCAACAAACCTCTTGATGTATTTGAGAGTGTTGTGAAATATTTTTATATTCTAACAACTTCAGGAAGCTCGTGGAGAATGTGTGCTGTGCAATCATTCCCTTGTGTGTTTCTTCACATTCTACCATGTGAGCTGCTTTCCTCATGTGTAGGTTCAGCTGTCTACCCTTGGGTAAATAGGGCCTCTACAAATCCTCTCCTGCAGGGCAATTTTAACATACTGAGAGGTACCAATTTGTCTTATTCTTACTCCTGTGGAGAAAAAAGTTTTTATCTCAATCCCAATCCAAACACACTCAAATTTATTTGCTCACTAAGTCGAAAGACCAGGTATTTCTGTTCTGAGATTCCTTGTACCCTGTGGGGATTAACAACCTGTTTGGTTTTAGGAGCCATCGAAGAGAGAGCCCTCAGGGAGACATAAGTCCTTAAGGAGAGACTGGCTTTGCCCTGTAAGGGAGAAGGATGGAATTTGCAGCTTGGTGTTGAAGACCACATAGGATGGGGTTAATTTCTCCCAGATGAGAAGGACAGGATTCAGGTTAAAGGGGTTCTAATAACCAGTCCCTTTGGAAGCATTCTGAGAATGGCAGGACCTAAAAAGGGAGTCAGGCTGGTTACCCACTGTCAGCTGCCTTCTTAAGACATTTTGTGCTTTTCTCTGGTTCCACTGCCAGCTGGCTTCTAGTTCAGCTACTGGGAGGCAATGACAGGCGAGAGGACCAGAGGAAGGAGAAATCAAAGTATTGTTTCCTGCTTCCTTCCTCTTTGGGTGCTGTGTCCATGGCTGCGTCTTTCTACCAGACTGGCTGTGTGGCCCCTCCTCCATGGTCCAGCTCTCACTGGGCTCCTATAAAATTATTTCCTCCTCTTGCATCTTTAGGCCTAGTGGTGGTATTGGCTTTCTTCTGCTAGCCTCTGGGAGCTTCAACCTCTTTTGTGGATTCCTTTAATTTTGGCCATACCTCTATAAATATTCCTTTCATTAAACTTTTTAATTGAGCCATTTACCTGGGATTCTGCCTTCTTCTGGAGCCCTGACTGTTATGGGTCCTAGAGAGGTAGGGCAGTAGCAGCTTGGGTATGAGGCATCTTGCCTTGGAAGCCTGGGATGTTGATGATTCTGTTAGCAATTACTGTCTCTTGATTAGAGGTGTAAACTCTGGTTTAATGGGAGAATATGCCATGCAATGCACAGAGTATCGACTGCCAAACTAAGAAGTACTGACTGATAGCCTGACTGATTACATCTGTCATGATCTTAGAGGAGATTTGGATTATGAGAATAAATGTCAATTATCATATTATATGACTGTAGACAATTGAGGTAAATTTGTAATAATCTAAGATATTCCTTGGAAGCTGTTTTTTTAAACAAGACTATAAAACATTCTCTAATTTATGTATATATATATGTTTATGAGGCAGAGTCAATGGTGCAGATGAAGTCTGAAATAAACATTCATTTATACATTTTAGATTCATGATGATCTAATATAAGTATGCATTATCATAATTATTTTGAATATTTAATATATATAGGGTAAAAGTATCAAATTAAGAATATCTTTTTAATAAATCATAGAGTGATGAAATAGAGAAATCTGGAATGTATTTAATAGAAGGATAGAGATAAAGTTTCTTTTCTAGCATTTAGTGACCTTGATGTTACTATTTTATAAATTCTAGGTCAATTATTGTGATGACTTTATGGAATAGTTTCCTTTCTTTGAATTTGATACAAATATATACAGTGATTTATTTCCTGTGTAGGTAATCTCTATGAATTTCAGATGATGGAATGAGATTTCAGTGTACATTTTGTCATAAGACTCCCCGTTCACTTAAGAGATCTATTTTCTGATTCTAGGTATAGTTTCTTTAGCACTGATACAAAGTAAAGTCAGTGCATCACAATATAATGTGTATTAAATGGTTTGTTTATTCACCAAAAGTCTGCACATGGGGATCACTGTTAAAAATCCACATTAGTGCTTTGAACTGAATATTGCATTAATAGTTTTAAAACTCCATTTTAAATAGAGGAAATATTGCTAAAATTTGTCACTATCCCTCTTCTTAAACGTTTTAAAAACCTCACATATTATCAGTTATATTTTTCATGTTGTGTCTTTATAAATGGCTTTCTTAGGTCAAGATGTGACTGATTCTTATCATATGGACACCATTTACATGTATCAGTGCTGCCATCCCCTCATACTCAGCATGTCCAAAATTGAGTCCATCCTCTTCCTCACTAAATTGCTTTCCCTTCTTTGATGATCATACCGTTCTTCTGTATTTTTTGTCATTACTTCAGTTTCCAGGGCTAAAAATCTTGAAGCTATAAAATACCTGAGAATAAATCTAAGTAGGTAAAAGACTTGTACTCAATAAACTATAAGACACTGATGAAAAGAAATTAAAGATGACCTGAACAAATGGGAAATCATGTTCATAGATTGGAAGAATTAATATTGTTAAAATGACCATACTACCCAAGGCGATCTATAGATTCAATGCAATCCATATCAAAATGCCAATGGCATTTTTCACAGAACAAGAACAAATAACTCTAAAATTCTCGTGAAAACACAAAGGACCCTGAATAACCAAAACAATCTTGAGAAAGCAGAACAGAGCTGGAAGTATCGTGTTCCCTGCCTTGAGTGTATACTACAAGTTATAGTCATCAAAAGAGTATGGTTCTGGCACAGAAACAGACACATTGATCAATGGAACAGAATAGAGAACTCAGAAATAAACCCACACACTTATGGTTAATTAATGATAAAGGAGGCAAGAATATATGGTGGGGAACAGAAGTCTCTTTAAAAAGTGGTGCTGGGAAAACTGGACAGCTACATGTAAAAGAATGAAATTAGAACATTCTCTAACACCATTTACAAAAATAAACTCAAAATGGATTTAAGATCTAAATGTAAGACCAGAAACCATAAATCTCCTAGAAGAAAACAAAGGCAAAATACTCTTTGACATAAACGATAGCAATATTTCTTTCTGCTCCGTCTCCTAGAGCAATGGAAATGAATAGAAATAAAAGCAAAAATAAACAAATGGAACCTAATTAAACTTAAAAACTTTTGCACAGCAAAGGAAATCATTGACAAAACAAAAAGACAACCTACTGAATGGGAGAAAATATTTGCAAATGATATGACTGATAAGGAGTTAATATCCAAAATATACAAACAGCTCATACAACTCAATATCAATAAAACAAACAACACAATAAAAAAATGGGCAGAAGATCCGAATAGATATTTTTCCAAAGAAGGCATATAGATGGCCAACAGGTATATGAAAAGGTGCTCAACATCACTAACCATCCAAGAAATGCAACTGAAACCCACAATGAGATACCACCTCACTCCTGTCAAAATGGCTGTCATCAAAAAGAACACAAATAACAAATGTTGGTGAGGATGTAGACGAAAGGGAACACTTGTGCACTGTGGGTGGGAACGTAAATTGGTGCAGCCACTGTGGAAAACAATACAGAGAGTACAGAGAGGTTCCTCAAAAAACTAAAAATAGAACTACCATACCATCTAGCAGTTCCACTCCTTTGTGTATATTGGAAGAAAACAAAAACACTAATTTGAAAATATACACGCACCCCCGTGTTCATGGTAGCATTATTTACAATAACCAAGATATGGCAGCAACCTGTTTCTATCAACGAATGGAAAAAGAAGATGTGGTGTATATATACAATGGAATACTACTCAGCCATAAAAAAGAATTAAATTTTGCCATTTGCAGCAACATGGATGGACCTAGAGGGTATTATGCTTAGTGAAATAAGTCAGAGAAAGACAAATACTGTGTGTTATCACTTATATGTGGAATCTAAAAAATAAAACGAATGAATATTACAACAGAAACAGACTCACAGAACAAGCTAGTGGTTACCAGTGGGGAGAGGGAAGAGGGGGAAATGAAAGATAATAGTTTGTACCTCTTAATCCCCTACTTCTATGCATAAAATAAATAAGCTACAAGGATATATTCTACATCACAGGGAGTATAGCCAATATTTTATAATACCTTTAAATGGAGTATAATCTATAAAAATATTGAATCACTGTGTTGTACACCTGAAACTAATATTCTAAATCAACTATACTGTAATAAAAAAAGATTTTTTAAAGTTATAAAAAAAGTATCTTATTCATTTACGAATTCCCAGAATCTAGCTTTTACCTTAAAATAAGTAGGTGTTTGATAAATGTTGGTTTAATAAAAATATGTCATATTAATTTCTCTTTGTCTTTGCTGAGACCCCATTACCTTTAAGCTCTGTTTCTAACAACTCCAAATCCTCAGCATTCACAGAATTAAACTATTATGATTTGACAATTTGTATTAGTGTTCTGTATAGCTATGTACTGAATGTTTGTGTCCTAATCCCCAGTGTGGTAGTATTTGGAGGTGGGGGTCTTTGGGAGATAATTAAGTTTAGGTGAAGTCATGAAGGTGGAACTTCCATGATGGGATTAGTGCCCTATGAGATGATGAAGAGACCATAGTTCTCTTTCCACCATGTGAGTATACAGCAAGAAAATGCTTATTTGCATACCAGGAAGAGGAAGCAAATTGGCTGGCAACTTGATCTTTGCCTTCTGAGCCTCTACAACTGTGAGAAATAAATTTTTCTATATGCCGCCCAGTCTGTGGTAATTTTATTATAGCAGCCTGAGTTAAGACATATAGAGATTTATTTTAAGGAACTGTCTCACATGATTCTGGAGGTTGGCAGGTCCATATCTACAGTGTGGGCTGCTGGGCTTGAAAACCAAAGAAAGGTGATGGTATGTTTCCAGTCTGAAGGCCAGCAACCTGGAGACCCAAGAGAGCTGAGGCGCAGATGAAATCTGAAGGCTCGCAGATGAAAGTCCTGGCAGGCAAATGAAGTCCAAAGGCAGTCTGCTGGAGAATTCTCTTGCTTGGGGAAGTTGGTCTTTTTGTTCTAATCAGGGCTTCAGCTGATTTTATAAGGCCCACCTGCATTATGGAGGGCAATCTGCTTACTCAGAGTTCACTGATTTAAATGTTAATCTCATCCAAGAAACAAAAAAAACAGTTCCAAGTTGTCACACAAAATTAACCATCACAACAGTTGATGAGGGATCCCAGTCCTCTGTAACATGTGGTGATTTAAACATTGATAAGACAGCTTTGAAGTGCATACTGTGTAAGGTCAATGTGGTATTCTGAGCTTCTTGGTGAACAAATGAATATTGCATACAGTCTACTGCTGGTGCCATACAAATGCCTGAGAATTGGGGGATATTAAAGTTCTGGACATATATTTATCTTAAAAAATAACGGGTCTGTTGGATTCAACATGCTTTTATGTAAAAATTCACAGCTTATAGATTAGTAGTTGTTCTCTGATTGTTTTCATCTTTTATAGTTACACTGTGAAATGAAGGCAGGAACCATTTATATACTTTAGGTTCCTTCATATCAGCCATTGATGAATATAGTAGATGTTTATAGTAATATGTAGCAAAATCCTTAAAATATGTTGATGTTATACTTGCATGCAGTTGCTTAAGATCTAAATGTAGGGACTAGAAAATAAGGGTAATAACCTCTCAGGAGAAATGGAAGGGGCTGAATTTTCTGTTCTGGCATTGAATGGGTAGAGAAATAGTAGGTGAGAAAAGATCTTCAACCCCACCTTGGACTTGGGGCTTCTCACAGCTATTCCCTGGTAAATAAGCAAACAAGACAAAAACCCAAACACTTGGTTGTCAAGAGGGCAGGAAAGAGAGCCTGAAGGCTCACTAAGAGAAAAGTGTGTGGTGTGTTGGCTGATGGTGGTGAGAGCAGGGCAACCAAAGGAGCACTTGTAGAGAAGAGCCCAGGAATGTCTCGTGAGACACCTTAATCTTTCCAGATTCCCAGCACACCAGATCTTTATGGGCTGTATATACCCAGAGCCCGGCCCCCATCTAGGGGAGGAGTTTACTGTGGCTCAGCCTTATTCCGGGCATAGAAGCAACAGCAGCAACGATGTGGCAGGGCTCCAGTTCTCGGTAGTGCTGTGAGCAGTGAGGGTCTGTCATTCCAGTGATGTGGGAGCAGGTGAGAAGCAGGGAAAGAAGAAGGAGCAATCTTCCAAGGATCTTTATCATTTGCTACCTTTTTGAGCCAGGAGGAGGAATTTAGAGACAGTGATCCATTAGAGAGCTGTTACGCTGTTGATCTGCACCCTGTCTCTATTCCTGTCCAAGGAGTTCTAGGGAACTACTTGCAGCAATCTATCAAGTTATTTATTTATTTATTAAATTTAATTATTTATTAATTATTTATTAACTAAATTGTTGACAATGTTAGGGTTAATTTATTAATTAAATTGTTTATTTTTATGTATTAATTAAATTGTTGACAATGTTAGGGTTACCCAGATGGGCATGTATATTAGAACTCTTTGTTGCATGCTACAGAAACACAACTCAAACCAAAGTAGCCTCTGTGAAAAATGGGATTTACTGGATTATTTACCTGAAAAGTTCAGGGTTTTTTCTCGTTTCAGACATGGCTGAATCCAGGGGCTTAAGAATGTCATGTTTCTCTCTCTCTCTCTCTCATTCTCTGGCTCTCTTGCTCTTTGGCTCTGGCTCTATCTTACTCTCCATGTCTTGACACTGCATTCCTCTGAGCATTGATTTCATTCTGAAGAAAGTTTTTCTAGTTTGCTGGAAAAGATGGTTGTTGGCCCCTCCAAGTCCTTCCAGCCCACAGTTAGAACAGAGGTAGGCAAGTAAGGGATAGTTGAGGAGATTCCTTTATAGCTCTGGCTGCAAAACCCCAGAGAGAACCCCGTTTAAAAAGCCTTGTGTCATATACCCAATTTTGGATTTATTTCTTTGGCTGGTCAGTACTGGATCACATGCTCACCTCAAAGAAGACATTCTGGGTGAACAGCAGCTTATGTACAATGGAACAGAGAATATGTGATTTGAGGACATACCACGTATGTTAAATCAGAGTGATACTCTAATAATCACATTCTATACTTACAACACTAATTCCTTAGTAGAGTGAGTTGACTCTGGAGTAGCTTGTGAAATACATTGAAATTTCCCTTCCTTGCCTTTTAAAATTGGACAGTTTTATTTCTAAAGCATGGTTTAAATGTAAATTACATAAGATTTAGAGGGATGAGTTCTCTGAAAATACACAGGGTAAACTTCTGCCTTTTATGGTAGCAGTGCCTATAGCTGCTGTCTTTATACCGAGTAACACCATGAGTTCACCCTGCAGACTGGAGTCTTAGGCCAGGGAGAAGGGTACAAGTGTCCATGTAGATCTTGAAGCTAGTGACTGGTATTTAATCAAGTAAGAATGTATATATAGTACTTAAAATGTGCCAGGCTCTATTCTCAGTGCTTGGTGTATGTTAATTCATCGAATCCTTACGACAGCCCTATGAGATAAGTACTGTTTCCACACACCCCCCACCCCATTTTATAGATGGGGAAACTAAAGCACTGAGAAGTTAAGAAACTTGCCGAACATCACATTTAGTAAAAGACAGAAGTGAGACTTAAACCCAAGCATTTTATCTTCAGAATCCATGCTTTTAACCACTAGAGTCTTTGATGTGTGCAGATCAAAGAGAAAGGAAGGCGGAGTGTCCTGTACTATTCCTCACTGCCCCCTATCACCTAGCAAAGTTGTCTTCAAATTCTGGGACTCTATGAAACTCTTGAGTTTCATTTTCAAATGCAATTCATTTGTCTCAAAAATGGTTTAAAAATAGGGAGACTTAAAATTGATATAGCAAATTTTAACACTTTGGAAACCAAAGTATTAGCCAGTTTTGGCAGATTACCTTGACATTGCCCAGATATTGAAATGAAATTTCTGCCATTTCTGAGCATATAATTGAACTTCTTGTACAGGTGGTAAGAATTATTAAACTTGTCACATTGCATTGGTGTTTAAAAAACAGTTGGTCTGTGTACACTTGAGTATGTTAGTAAATGTCCACAATACTCAATTAAATGCAAGGCAAGGCTCAGGCATTTTTGCATGTTTCATATCCATTGGTCATTTATAACCATTTCCTTTCCATAAAAATCAAGTAAGATTTCCCTGCACACATAAAACTTGGAAGTCAGTGGCTACCGCATCCCACTCTTTGGGATACCATAAGAGAAACCAATAAAATAGCATTAAGTGAGCAACGTGGAATTTCCTGATGACTTGGAAAAGGAGAGGGCTTATACCACATACCACACAGAAAATGGCTTGGGATTCCTCTTCAACACTTTGCTTTTCAAAATCTCTTTTGACCCCCACCCTATTATGTATGAGGTCTGGAGGGAGGGAGAGGAGATGAGGTAGCCTACATGCGAGGAGGGTGTCCCAGTACCCTGGGCTTCAGTATCTTTGCCTCTTGAATTTTCCTTGGGACTTCCTAAGGCCTCCTCTCCCTAGAAAGCTACATGGGTGGATAAAAAACTAAGACTTTTTCACCTGCATATTTTTCTCTTAATTTGTATCCAGTACTCTTCTCATACTAGAAAAGTATTTGGTCATGATTACACCTTAAACTTTTAGTTATGATTCTCTTGCCAAAAATATATACTTCATAACATAAGAAAAGTGTTAAAAAATTAAGAATAATCCTTAAAAAATAAGCATTACATTAATTCTATTAATCCTGCATGTACATTATAACTGTATCAAAAAGCATGCAAAGGAACACAAGCTATACTTAAATTTTCTTTTGGGTAAGGAAGGAAGCCCAGGCCCTTTTTGTTTCAACTGTAGAAGACAGACACGCTGATTGCGGGGTCAGCGACACTTCCCTGCGTGCCAGGACACCAGAATGTTACTGAACAAACACACACCAAGCCATGAAAAAGGAGACAGTGAATACCTAGGCTAGGTGGCAACCAGAATATCAAATTTGGGCAAAATGGGTGAGGGGGTCAACTGCATGGTGATGGATGGCAACTAGACTTGTACTGGTGACCACTTTGTAGTGCATCTGGATGTCGAATTATAATGCTGTACACCTGAAACTTACATAATTTTTAAAAACCCTTTAAATATCCTAAAAAAAGAATATCAAATCCTTAGTTAATGCCAATTACATTTCTTTATGCCAAAAAATATTCTAATATTTCATTAATATTTCACTACATTTGCTAGAGAATAAAATACAAAACAAATCTAAACTGCTTATCTCTAAATATTTGGAGCTATTTTATTCAAATATTCATAGCAGTAAGCAGCAAAATAAATAGATAAATAGGTCTCAGATGTACCAATTGAGAAAATTAGTTGGGGTCAGACCAACAGAATACTTCTTACTATTAGTTTTTGACTACTTCTTCATAATGATCATAGAAACACAAGCCTAGAATTGTTTTTAATAACAGGCTATAGTGAACACTGATAATTCTTTTTTTTTTTTTTTTTTTTTTTTTTTTTCGGGTTTATCCTGCCTCGGACTCTCTGTGCTTCCTGGACTTGGGTGGCTATTTCCTTTCTCATGGTAGGGAGTTTTTTGACTATAATCTCTTCAAATATTGTCTCGCATCCTTTCTCCCTCTCTTCTCCTTCTGGGACCCCTATAATGCGAATGTTGACGCATTTAATGTTTTCCCAGAGGTCTCTTAGGCTGTCTTCATTGATTTTCATTCTTTATTCTTTATTCTGTTCCACAGCAGTAAATTACCCCATTCTGTCTTCCAGGTCACTTATCCATTCTTCTGCCTCAGTTATTCTGCTACTGATTCCTTCTAGTGTATTTTTCATTTCAGTTATTGTATTGTTCATCTCTGTTTGTTTGTTCTTTAATTCTTCTAGGTGTCTGTTGTTTATTTCTTCTAAGTCTTTGTTAAACATTTCTAGAATTTTCTCAATCTTTGCCTCCATTCATTTTCGGAAGTCCTGGATCATCTTCACTAGCATTATTCTGAATTCTTTTTCTGGAAGGCTGCCTGCCTCCACTTCATGTAGTTGTTTTTCTGCGGTTTTATCTTGTTCCTTCATCTGATACATAGTCTTGTGCCTTTTCATTTTGTCTGTCTTTCTGTGAATGTGGTTTTTGTTCCACAGGCTGTAGGATTGTAGTTCTTCTTGCTTCTGCTGTCTGCCCTCTGATAATTCTTTTTATTATAGGTATCCAACTATTTAGTTCTATGTTTATTTTCAAAATGTATTGTAAGCCCTGTAGCTAAAACACCTTTTAGTTATTATCATTAGCATAATAAAACGTATAATTTATAGTAATGATAACTTTTCTTTTGATAAGCTTTAAAAGTTTCTTTGGTTTTCAATCCTTTTTGCTGGTTTCTCTCTATTCCATCTGCCCCTTGATGTTCATCTTTTTCCCTCAAGTGTGCGTGTGTGGTGTGTGTGTGTGCACGCGCACATAGAAATCTAATTTTTAAAGGGGAGTAAATTTGACAATCCCAACAGGGACATGTTAAAGATATTTTTGGGTTCAAGATCCTGGGGTAAAAAGTGAACAGCAAACGTATTTTAAGATGATTCCACAGAAATGTCTGGTATTAGAGAATGCTTCTGTGGAATTTTTTTTAAAAAGCCTTGTTTTGTCATATTCCAATTGCAAGTAAATTCTTACTTCTTCTCTCTGTCATATGATGACAATTAAAGGGGGCCTCAGATTGATTATTGGAATAGTAAAAATCAGAGACTAGAGAACTTATCCTATCTCCCAGTGTTCTAGAACTTATGTTTTAAACCATTCTGGAAAATTATGTTTCTGGAATTTCTCCATTTTATATTACATGCATAGGTTACTTTTCTCTTTTTAATTTATTCAGTATTTTATGTGCCTACTCCCTCATGCTTTAAATAATTAGTAACCACCATTTCTGTGCCAGGCAGTTCTAGGCCCTTTAGATAGATGAATAAAATACAATCCCAGCCTCCAAGACAATGTGAGTCTGGTGGGAAAGCTCACAGTTTCACTGTGTTTACAGGGTCAGTTTAACTGCTGGTTTGAAAGGACTTTAAAAACCACATAATCGGGCTTCCCTGGTGGCGCAGTGGTTGAGAATCCACCTGCCAATGCAGGAGACACGGGTTCGAGCCCTGGTCTGGGAAGATCCCACATGCCGCGGAGCGACTAGGCCCGTGAGCCACAACTACTGAGCCTGCGCGTCTGGAGCCTGTGCTCCACAACAAGAGAGGCCGCGATAGTGAGAGGCCCGCGCACCGCGATGAAGAGTGGCCCCCGCTTGCTGCAACTAGAGAAAGCCCTTGCACAGAAATGAAGACCCAACACAGCTGAAAAATAAATAAATAAATTTATTAAAAAAAAAACAAAACAAAACCACATAATCTTAGGAGGCAGCGTTGAAAATGATCACTGGGGTGTACTAGTTTAGTTCTCATGAGAGAAATTTTGCAGTTAAAACAAACAAATAAAATCCACCCCCAGAACCCTGATTTAGCTCTGTTTGGGTTAAAATCTGGGACATCCGTGTAGATAAAACCAGTTAGATAATCACTAATTCCTGATCCCTTGCCATTTAAAAAATTATTTATTTATTTATTTCTGGCTGCATTGGATCTTCGTTGCTGTGTGAGGGCTTTCTCTAGTTGTGATGAGCCGGGGCTACTCTTCATTGCAGTGCGTGGGCTTCTCATTGCAGTGGCTTGTCTTGTTGCAGAGCACGGGCTCTAAGCGCAAGGGCTTCAGTAGTTGTGGCTCGTGGGCTCTAGAGCGCAGGCTCAGTAGTTGTGGTGCACGGGCCTAGTTGCTCTGCGGCATGTGGGATCTTCCCAGACCAGGGCTCGAACCCATGTCCCCTGCATTGGCAGGTGGATTCTTAACCACTGTGCCACCAGGGAGGTCCTCTGATCCCTTGCCTATTTGCTCTATATTATAGCCAAAGACAGTTTGTAGGCTGATCAGAGACCTTTGTTAAAAGTTTGTGCTGAGTTATTTGTGCTGCATTACATTTCAAAGTTGGGTCAGAGTGTTCAGTAAATTGATTTTTCTGTCCCTTCTATTTCTTGTTCTAGAGCTCTGCCATAACTGGATACATGCGACTTCCATTCTGTAGTGGGAAAACCTGTACCTTGAGTGACAGAGGCAGGCTTTTGAAGTTTTCATGAAGCAGTTGTGCTGATTTGCTCTTTGTTCAGCATAGAGGGTAGGATGCGTCTGGTTCATCTAATTTAGACACTTAGAAGTCAGATCCCAGTTCTACTTTTGAAAACCATCTGGGCTTCTTTTTATTCTCCAGACCCAGGAGCCCTCAGTGAAATCGATGGGGTTGGCAGGAAATATCTGTGAAGAGGTGAGGTTAGCTTGTTGTGTGCAAGACATTTTTCTGAGACCTGGACAAGAGAAAAACAGCTTTCTCGGGTAATATTTTTACAGAAATAAAGACATTTTGAGGGCTTTTGTGGAATGGTTAGGATTTATTAGAAGATAGGATATGTTAAATATGCTATTAACAACTGATGCAAAAACCAGTATGCATTTAAGTATTTTTCTTTTAGTTTTGATTGAACTCTAGAATTAAAAACGTAAATGACTTAAGGCACAATTTCTATGTTCTTTTCTTCTTATGTAAGAAAGATTGTTTGGGAGCAATATGTTATAAACTTTTCTTTATCTTTCAATTTCAGAAAATGGGGACATGTTAGAGGCTCATACTGGTAAATTGCAAGCTCAGAAGCTCTTTGATTAATGCTGTTATTCTAAAATAAGATTTGAGCCTAGTTATGGTGAAAAGAAATACAGTTTCATGCAGGGTCAATATATTGGGCAAGGTGATACTATGAATAAAGTTCAAGTGCCCTCAGCTGAGCCTCTAACTGTTATTTCTTCTGTGTCAGTGTAACAATTTTCCAGTCAATAGTGTATAAATATTTTTAGACACTGCACAGTCAGGTAAATTCTGTTGACCAAAGGTAAAGATCTATCTGTCATTAGTTCACTAAAGAGCAAGGTGATTTTCATTAATCATTTTTTAAAATTCTCCAACTCAGTAAGTGGTTATTTTGTCCATTATTATTTAATATTTATGGTGCCAAACTGAACCTCAGGTACATCTATACGGTTGATATAGAGTACAAAACTATTAACTCTCTATCAGTTTGATCACTGTCACATGATTTAGTGTGAAGTAATGACATCAAAGCCCATTCCAGTCCCTACATCTAATCATCCATTTATAAAAACTAGGAAAAGCTTTTGCACAGCAAAGGAAACCATAAACAAAACGAAAAGACAACCCACAGATTGGGAGAAAAATATTTGCAAATGACGTGACCAACAAGGGATTAGTCTCCAAAATTTACAAACAGCTCATGCAGCTTAATATCATCAAAACAAACAACCCAATCAGAAAATGGGCAGAAGACCTAAATTGACATTTTTCCAAGGAAGACATACGGGTGGCCGAGAGGCACATGAACGATGTTAAACATCGCTAATGATTAGAGAAATGCAAATCAAAACTACAATGAGACACCACCTCACACCAGTCAAAGTGGCCATCATCAAAAAATCCACAAATAATAAGTGCTGGAGAGGGTGTGGAGAAAAGGGAACCCTCCTACACCGTTGGTGGCATCGTACAGCCACTACGGAGAACAGTATGGAGGTTCCTGAAAAAACTAAAAATAGAACTACCGTATGACCCTGCAATCCTACTCCTGGGCATATATCTGGAGAAAAACATGGTCCAAAAGGATACATGCACCCCAGTGTTCGTTTCAGCACTGTTTACAACAGCCAAGACATGGAAGCAACCTAAATGTCCATTGACAGAGGAATGGATAAAGAAGGTGTGGTACATATATACAATGGAATATTACTCAGCCATACAAGAAGAATGAAATAATGCCATTTGCGGCAACATGGATGGACCTAGAGATTGTCATACTGAGTGAAGTTAAGTCGGAGAAAGAGAAATATTGTATGATATCGCTTATATGCAGAATCTAAAAAATGAATGTATTTACAAAACAGAAACAGACTCACAGACTTCGAGAATGAACTTATGGTTACTGGGGGGAAGGGTGGAGGGAAGGGATAGTTGTTAGGGAGTTGGGGATTGACATGTTCACACTGCTATGTTTAAAAAGGACAACCAACAAGGACCTACTGTACAGCACAGGGAACTCTGCTCAATGTTATGTGGCAGGCTGGATGGCAGGGGAGCCTGGGGGAGAATGGATACACGTATATGTATGGCTGAGTGGCTTTGCTGTGCGCCTGAAACTATCACAACATCGTTAATTGGCTATACTTCAATATAAAATAAAAAGTTTAAAGAAAGAAAACTAAGGCTCTTAAGTTTTTTTAATTTTCACGTGCCACAGAACCTGAAACCACTTCTCTGGTCATTGCAGTGCACTGGTTTTCAAAGCATGGCCCTTGACCAGCAGCATCGGCATGAGCTAGGGACTTGTTGGAAAATGCAGGTTCTCAGGCTGAACCTCTGAAGGACTGAATCAGAAAGTCGAAAGGGGACACTAGCAGTCTGAGTGTTAGCAGCCCTCCAGGTGATTCTCATGCCTGCTAGGAGTAGAAAATGGTGGGGAAATGAATCTTGCCTGGATTCCTCAGCACTCCTGAAAAACATCCTCCTTAGACATGGAAATTTGTGTAATGTAAAGATAGGGAGTATTTGCTTTCACTTTCTCTAGAAATATTTTACTCTTCACTTACCATGAGAATTAGATCTGTAGCCATTTGTCTGTTAAATTGCTCTGATCTTAAAGGATAATAAAACTTCTCATATCCTCCCAAAGGCTAAATGGTGACAGCCTAAACCAGGTCCCTAAGGTAAGCCCTAGGGTGCCGAGGAGGTGGGAAGGCTGTCCTTGGAGACATCTGGAGGTCACAAAAGCTGAGAAACGTGAGAGAATCTGACTCCCGGAGAGATCTCATTTGCATGAAACTGAGACACAAGGAAGTTAAGTAACTTTCCAAAGATCTTGTGAGTAGTGACTATGGAGTTAATTCTATTACTCAGGCACATTTTGTTTGCAAGGGGGGGGTCCATGCTGGAGGGGGGAGGGGCACAAGCCTCCTTCCCCTTTGCAGAGAAAAATCACTTTTTCCTCATCCCTCATCTAAGGAGTGCCTAGCTATCCATGTAGGAAAATTGACCTGGCTCTCATATTGCCCTAGGAGTGAGGACTAAGTGAAAGTGGGGAGGGCACACATTTTTTACTGGGAGTTTTTTAGAAAAAATAAAATCTGTGTATCTGTGTTCTCAAAAGGAACACTTTGTGAGTATATTCATGATAAAATTAATAAAGATGAAGATTAAAAACCCGACAATAATACATGATTCACTTAAGAATTTTTCTTTGTCTTAGGCCCCATACTATCTAAATTCATACTCATCAAAAGCAGAATGTCTGCATGTACACAGTTTGCATTACTAGACAGGACAGATCTAAAATCTCACTCTGAAGCATCTATAGTTGGCTACTTCAGTGGTTTAAATTTCCCTAAGAGCATTGTGTAAGGACTTCTTTACATATGCCTAACCAGAAATGCTCAAATGATTGGTCCTTCTCAGAAAAAGGACAGGGCCAGTCTCCAAAAAGGATTTAATTTTATCTCTAGAATGTGGTGATGGTTTAGGATCATCCCCGTATATCACGTGGCAGTTTGCCCACTATGAAATTTCAAGATCGAGTCTCTATCTCTTGCATGAGAAAAACACCACCACCTGCAACTCCAACTAGCAGTAGGGCTTTATTACAAATATCATTAATGTTCTGGGATATACCCCATTTTTGTAGACAGTTCCCTCCAGGATTTCATAATCACAGAACTCTAGAGATGAAGGGACTTCATCAGATGTATAAGTCAATTCCATCATTTTTACAGATGAAGAAATTGACACACCTGGAAATTAAGTAACTTTCCAAAGATCTTGTGAATAGTCACTACAGAGTTAGCTCTAGTTCCAGTTTCCTTGACTCTTTATAATCTGTTTTTCAGTATAATTTACTGCCTGTATGAATGGAAAATCTCCCGTGAATTCCTTCTATTCAGAGGTACTTCTACCTATTTGATTTTCTCTGGATTGGGGATGTTAAGCACAGGATCTTCCTTACAGGTGCTTTGGACTAACAATGGCAGAATTGGGAAGGCCTAGCAGTGGTTGAGGCTCTCTGCTTATTTATAGCTCAGACGTCTCGAACCACGTCTTCTTTTGGCGGCTTATCCTAGAATTTCTAATTTCAGGTGCCACTGTTGCTTAAGCTTTCTAATCATCAAAATATCTTTATTTAAAACACAGGGATACTATTTTTTTTAGGGTTTGGTAAAAATTCATAAGGGAGTGCATGTAAAGGCAAAAAGCAGTTGAGTAAATTGGAATTCTCCAAGCCTTCTAAGAAGAGGTTGTAGAGCTCTGAACACAGAAGCAGATAAACATGATTTTATAATTGTCTTAAATCTTAAATGGCATACTGTGGATCTGCAAAGCACACAGAGTACAAAAAAAAAAAAAAAATTAAAAAAGATGGAATAACACAGGTACACAATTAAATGATTGAATAAGAATGATAACAAGTGAGTTAATGAAAATGAGACTGTTTAGCACCTATTTTTTTCTATCCTTTCACGGACTGCAAGCCTTTTAGATAGTTTTCCATGTTTCAAAATAATTTTAGTTCTCATTGTATCAGTGATATGAACTAGCAGGGAAAATAACAAGGACTCAAGATCCCCAAAATAGTCCAAACATAAAAATAAGATATAAAATAAAAATGCGAAAGTTGCACGCAGCCAAAATCTCATGCTATAGCACACCTAGGAAATAGTGTTCCTTTTACTAGAGTTTTGAAAGTAAACAATGACAGGCTTTTAAACCAAGTGGTATAAATTTAATATGATTCAAGAACTATACTGTACATGAAATCAGAGATAAAGGCAGCGGAAGAAGGAGCCACTCATTTTTCTCTATTCTAATTATCTTCGTTTCAGTGGATTAGAAAATGGTAAATGTTGAAGTCAAGCTGGAGATGGGCCTGAGCTCAATCGCCTGCCAAGTTAAGTCTGATAAATGGCAAGTGTGTATAATTAATACTGTCACTTTCCCCTAGACCAAAGGGCGACTGCAGTAACCATAGACTGTAATTGTCATCATTGTCACATAAAATGTGCTATTATTAAGTTCAGGCTGAATTTTATTGCTGGGAATGCTCATAAATTGAGCGGTCAGTCATTTAAATTACCAAGTAGAAAGCTCTGTGGCTTGCTCTAAAACTACTTTCTAAGACAATGTATTTGACTTTGGACCTCTAGAAACTAATTGCATTTTTTGAACAGACGGTAGACAGGCTGTAACCTATGTGAGGATATTCTGACAGACATGCCATGTACACTTAAGCATGTTCGTAGGAATCTTACATTTTTATTTCCAAAATTTTTGGTTGTAGGGGCAAGAGAGGAATGAGGAGTAGATGTGAAATGACATATGAGTGGGAGAGATCATTTTGAAAGCACACTTATTGCTTTCTTGCAAGATGCCTACTTTCCAGAAGGTGATGTTGATAAAAAATTAAAGAGTGCAGGATGAATATTATGATGGATTTGTTGTTCATGTCTTAGAGAAGGATCGTGGGAGAGAAATTCGAATGGAGTAGCAAGAGATAAGGAACCAGTTAGCAATATGTTAAAAAGATTAATAGTGACTAATAGGATATTTGGTGATTCCATTTAATATTAGTTCCATCTTTTTTGTATATTTAAAATCAATGTAATTAAAGCAACATGTATTAAAAATATGTTTGCCTAAAATACTATGCTAGGTACTCTGATATGAAAATTATTGATGAGATGTATGATCTTATCTTTGGAATGTTTAATTCTATTTCCATCTTTCCATTTAAGTCTAAAAATAGAATTTTATATTTATATTAAATATAAAAATACAATTCTAAAAATAGAATTTAAAAAAATACACATAGAGGAAAAATACCCTACCTCCTTTATACTGGTACCAATATTGTTGCTATTTTAATGCATTTCATATATGTGTGTGTATATATATACACACACACACATAAATGAATTTTTATAATTGTAATCGGTACTTATGCAACTTTTAGTTCTGTTTTTATGCTCTGTGCATCTTTTCTCGGATTTTCTAGATCTTCACATAGCTGTTGATTTCACTCTTATTCAAGTCTCAAATCAAATATCACCTCCCCAGATCATTCCTACTATATTAGCCTACTTTCCGCTGCAGCTTTCTGTCATACTACCCTTCACAGAATTATTATATTCACAGTAGTTAGCTCTATAGTAAATAATTTTGCTTAATCATTTGTTCATTTATGTTCTGTCTTTCCTCTCTTAAAACCTAAGTTCTGTGACAGCAGGAACTTGCCTGCCTTATTCACTACTGTATCCCCAGCCATGAAAACAAGGCCTGACATCTATAAATAAATATATATTGAGTGAATCATGAAAAATTTACTGTACCATTCTTCCATTGTTGGACATAATTTATTTCAATTTTTGTGTTATTATAATTTATACATTTAGGGATATCTTCCATGAATATAATGATTTTCAAATTTTAGAAATGTTAGAAAAAGCTTAGAAAATAATTCCAATTTAGATGATAGGTCTAAGAGTCTGAAGGTATTTATATTTTGATATGTGTGTATATTGTATATATAATATATATATTTTATATACATATATTCAACTTGTTTTTTAGAAGGCTTGACCAAATGCCAATAACCTTATGTTTGTGTTTACTTTTTGTCACAGTTTTACCTCTTCTGTATATTATAATTTTAGAAAATCTGCTACTAAATTAATGGTCAAAAACAGCATACCCAAACTTGTTTTACTTTTCTTAGATTTTTAGCAAGTTTGTACTTTTATTTTTAATATTATTGGTAAGTAGGATTTTCTCTGTTGTAAATTTGTTTGTAGTCATTCCTCTGTTTTGTTTTAACATTTTTCTCAATCAATATGAGCTCTTGTGTATTTTTTTAACCCTTTGAGTGACAAACTTAGTTGTATTCAGTTAAACTGTCACTTAGAAAGGTGACGTGCTGTGAGTTTAACGGGTACAACAAGGAATGAGGAAGCTTCTGTTAATATCCCTCGTGTGACGTGGTGAAGGAGATAACAGTTATGGCCCCCACTGCTGAGCACCTGTTACATAGGTTATGTCAGATTCTGTGGTCAGTGCTTCATATCACTTAATTCTCACAACAAATCTGCAAAGTTGTTAGTGTATCCCTATATAAAGATGTGAAATTAAGGCTTACTGAGATCAAAAAGCATACCCAAGGTAACACCACTACTGAGTGTTGGGGTCGTGAGTTAAACTCGGATCTGTTCTCTCGCACTGTCTGCACACTTTCTGCTATTCCAGGAAGTTACCTTCGAGGTAGACATGTAGATATCTGACTTGCAAGGCAGAGTGACACAGAAGTCTGGGAGAAAAATCCTGGAAATGAAACAGTCTGGGAACATGGACCGATGATATTGAAATGTGCATTTTTTTCAATGTATTTGAATTAAGTCACATGTTTTATAAATGCACAAATGCATTAACCTCTTCATTTGTTTACTATGTTAAGTGCTAAAATTGTAATAATGTGGTTTAAATTGCTAACTAAAATAGTTTAGTCTTGCTTGTTATGCAAGATATTGAAGAATGGTTTAAAGATGTACAAACACATTCTATGGTTCAATTGTTTGCACAGTATTTTCACTGAAGTTTACATGGTATTTTAAAAGATGATGTGAAAACTGTTGTTCCTAGGGCATATTGACAGTTAAGATCTTGGCTTCTGCACTCTCAGTGGGATTTACTTACTTTCTCACATTCTGTTCCTGGATAAATCCATTTAGAGAATATATGATTTCCTATGCTTACATTGGCAGTATGGGGTTGTTTGAACATCACTGGCCTGGGTATTATTAGCATTATTGTGATAAACAAATACTAATCATTATTGTGATAAACTAATACTGATACTCACATGGCATAATTCCTACTTTTAAGACATAAAATCATATACTTGCACAGAAGTTCTGATGTAGGGAATAGAGAAAGTGGGGGGGGAAAAACCCCTTTTTTTCAAAATGATAGATCTCATGCAGCCAAAGAAAAAATGTCTCCAGTAAGACACTCTTTTTGGGAGTTGCTCTGGATATCTTTGTGTTGCTAAAGAGACATAGTAGCGTTTTATGTGTTATTTACTGTGGGGGAAGAGAGAGAGAGGAGAATCTCTCAGAATAGCTGAACTAGAAATGTCTCCCCATGTTCTTTGCCCCTCTCTTTGTGAGTGTGGAGAGTGGTGAATACCTGGGCAGAGACTTACAGAATTAAGATGGTGCCTTCGTCACGTCCTTTAGGTGTCTCTTTTTTAATAAACTGAATTGATAAATTTTTATCATGACCCAAAAATGTATTAGGAAAGGAAGTCCTACAAGTCACCTGTTGGCCACAACCTATAGAGAAGGCTTTCTTTGAACCGAACATTTTTTGCTGTGTTCCTGAAAAATAATGCAGTAGCACTTGCATTCTGATAAACTTCTAAACTGCCCTTTTTACCTCTCTTTCTTTGGTGCCTAAACTCCATACTTTCTTTTAAGTTGCACATGTAGTTGACATTATTCCTGTCAAATGTGTGTGTTGAAGTAGGAAGAGTAGTTTATTTTTACAAAAATGTGTCAGTGTTCTGGAAATAAACAAAATGTGCTGGGATGTGAGGCTAGGATGAGCCATCTTAACCACGCATTGATCTGGGTATCAGATGATGTGAATTTTTTTTTTTTTTTTCTCCAAGGTACGGTTTTCTCTATTAAGGCTCAGATAAGTTGCCTCCCAAGTCAAGTACTCATGAATGCCACAGTCCCTGGACCGAGGGGTGAGTGGGCAGGTAGATGATGTGAATTTTAATAGCAATTATACCATTGTATCTTGGATAAAGAATTTGATCTCTCTGAGTCTCTGTTTCTTTATCTATGAAAGAAGTATGTTAAACTAGGTGGTATCCAAGTTATCATAGAATCCTCGATTTCTGTGACACCGTCGCTTCCTTTGGAGAGGTATATGTGGAAATTAGACGCCTGTATTCTGTAGAGAACAATCATCTTATGTTGTATAACATAACCCCTCTGACCTTTCCCAGCCATTTTACCTGAAATAGTTCACTGCATCAATATCACAGTGCAATGATATGCACAATATGGTGGTATTATTATCCATAGAAAAAGGTGCAGAATCTGAGATTCAGATCAATCATGACTAATCCAAGTCCACACAATGAATTCCAACCAGAGCTGCATACCCTGGGTTCACTAATAAAGGTTCGATAAGTTATAATATCTTGCTGTGTTAGAATACCTACTGGCTTCCCACTGAATTTGCTTCTGCTTGAGACAAAAAAATTTCTTCTTAATCTGGTTTGCATCCAGAATTCACTAACTAGACTTCTAACTCCATATAGAGGAAAAAGAAAGTAGTCAGTGCCTAGAAAGCAGTAAGAAACAGTCTTTGTAAATTGGATCTGCCTAGATTCAGGTGATTGGTTCATGGTTGGGCTACAGTGTTTCAGGGCATCAGCTTGTGAGGTCTTTAATGCCTGGTAGCCCCCATACTGTTCTTTTCTGTTAAGACATAATGCTTCTTATTTAATACTAATGATTTGAAGTGTATGTTTATGGCTAGCATTCCTTTAGAATCTTTTATAGAAAAGAAAAATAAGGTAGAATAAGGCAGAATACTAAGAGGTCATCTTCAAGTCTGCATAGCTGAAATAGCATGTATTCCTAGAGACAGGAATATGGCAAGTAATAAGCTACTGTGTGAGGGATTACAGATCCCCATAATGCTTGTAAACTATCTCTTGGTGGACAGGGCATTTATAAGACAATGAGCTGTTAATATGTAAATTGCAGTTTTAGTCTGTAGTTTCTGAAAACATGTCAATATGCCATTTTGAAAATGTTATTTTGCTTTCCTGAAACAAGAATACGTCCTGTGAATAAACTTGCGTATTTGTCAAATCTGGATTAAGTCAGAAAAAGACATGGCTCAAAATAGTGGTTTGGTTTATCTACATATCATGTGTGTTCTGCTGACAGGCATTTATATGTGTATGATTCTCTTTGCCATGGTGACTATACTCTTACATTTAATAAATTTGTTTTATTTGTAAAAAGCAAAGCTCTATGCAGAATTAAAATATTAGTATTATTAGGAATTTCTTTTTATTAGACGGGGTCATATAACTTCTTGATTAAAAGAATCTTATAGTAGATGACTAGTTGGTGTAAATCGAATGTTTTAGCCTGTGATTTTTACATATCAAAGACAAAAGGAGAATAATAATCTCAATTATAAAAATACTGAGATACCCAAATTAATTTTGAGATTTGAAAGAGTTGATAGCCTCCATGTGTAATAGTTTCTCAGTTTGTATAAATTAAATTGTACGAAAACAACTCTTTTATTCCGGGCATTTCTGGTTGTAGAAAACTCAGAAGAAAGACTTCTGTTGTTTTTTAAGGTAGTGAGAAGCATTGAACTGAAAGCCAGGGTACTCAATTTCTAATGCCATCTGTTTGTCCTTGGGCAAATTTCATTCCATCCTATGCTGTTGGAGCATTTTGTTCTGTAACAGGGAAACCAAAAACCAGTAAAGTCAAGTCTACGGTATATTTGAGGAACTTGGAAGAAAAATGAAATAGAAATTAGATACCCTTTTATAGGCATGAAAATAAGCACCTTTATTATGCCTGTAAGAAATGTAACGATCTAACTTTTTTAATATTCTCTTTATTAACTTTGTAATGATGTTAAGGAATATGAATTTAGGGGAAATAGACACAAGTGTTGGGCAGGATCTAGATGGGCAGGAGACCAACTGGGATGTCATGAATCTTTATCTAAACATGCACAGCAGATCCAAACATTCTGTCTGACTTGATTAGGGGAAAAATCAATCAGGCCAGCTAGGCAGTTCAGTCAAGTCATGAATTCGTCAACTAGTTCTTACTGGTCTGAATGGATTAGCTGATATGTTTATTTATTCAGCCAGCAAATATCTTTTGGAACATCAGTTATATGCCAAGCAATGTGCTGTGAACACAAAGATGAAACAGACACACTTGACTTTAAGGCTTTCACAGATTATGTTTGATTCAACTGTAATCCAAGGCTTTGAGTTAAATGTCATCTAAATTGAGTTGAGGAGCAGTGGGCAAGTGTCTAGAGGATGAGACACTTCTGGTCAAAATACAGATAATTCAGGAAAAAGCTCTGCAGAGAGTTTTGGGATTAGGGAAATTTCTTGGCCCAGATATTGTTTCCATTCTTCAATCTCAACCCAGATGGCATTCAGCCAAGACTGAGAATAAGAGACTTTGTCTCTAATTTTGTTTTTACATTTACTAGCCCAAATTGACTGGCTTCCTTTTTGCCTAGTATCATCCAGAAACTCTTCCTTTCCGTGCTCTTTGATAGAGGACAGAAAATCAGGTGAGTAGGGAAGATATTTCACAGATAAGTAACATGACTAAGGAAAGGGAATAAAGGACCACTGCTCCATATGTGAAGATGAGATGCATGATGGAGAAATCACACAATACATTAGAATGTCAGTGGTAACGCTTAAAGTTCATCACCCCTATTAATGAATATATGAATATAAGTAAATGAGGCCCCAACATGAGATGGAACAGTGATTTGAACTTAGGCCTTGGGTGTGTAGCTCACTGATCTTTAGACCACAGCTTGAAAAGCTATGGAAAAATGTTTAAATGCCATTTTTTAGTGCTCTTCTTGGTAGTCTCCCTATTCATGTTAGATAGAAATGTGAAGAAGGAGGCATTTGTGTATTTATGATCATTCTGCAGTGAAGCTTTAGTATTCAGTATGATTACCGTATAAAAACTATTCAGTTAAAGCTATGTCTAATGAGAGAGAAAGAGGCCGTGCTAAATATTCTGTACTAACAAAATCCAGCTTTTCTGAAGGTGTAAAACCATCCTGGCTTTTGGTGTTTGGATGGTGGGACTGGGGGTTTGCAGGGACAGCACTTTATCAAAAGACCAACTCATGGATGGTAACGGCACTGGTGAAATGAACAGTGCAGTGCTCCCAGGAGGGCAAGGGATTCTTTCAGATTGTTTATGGGAGAGTTAAGGCTTTGTCTTTGCTCTAAAACAACAGGAACTGCTGAGATTCAGTTTAAAAATCCTGTCTAGTTCAGAAGTTTATTTTTAAAATAGATGTCATATCCGACTTAAGATCTTGCTGCATTATTTTTTCTGCACAATATTAATATTAATAACCTACATTCGGGCTTCCCTGGTGGCGCAGTGGTTTAGAATCTGCCTGCTAATGCAGGGGACACGGGTTCGAGCCCTGATCTGGGAAGATCCCACATGCCGCGGAGCAACTAGGCCCGTGAGCCACAACTACTGAACCTGCACGTCTGGAGCCTGTGCTCCGCAACAAGAGAGGCCGTGATAGTGAGAGGCCCGCACACCGCGATGAAGAGTGGCCCCCGCTTGCCACAACTAGAGAAAGCCCTCGCACAGAAACGAAGACCCAACATAACAATCAATCAATCAATCTAAAAAAAAAAAAAAACCTACATTCAACATTAACGTAGTTGTTAGTTACTTAGATATTATAACTAAATATTTATTTAAATGGATTAATAACAGCTGACTGCTGCTCTAGGAACCATCTGTCACGTTAATGCTTTATTGCTCTTTCTGTCCAGATCTCAGTGTGGGTCACCTAGTAGAACTGAATTAATTCGTCAACTTTTTATTCAGTTATACTGGTTTCACCGGTAAGGATTGCCAGAAGATTCTGCCTAGACTTTAATGGAAGGATCTCTGAAAGGTGTGGGGCAAGTTGTACAATCAGTAAGCCTGAAGCAAGCCTATCTGGAGTCAGCGTGGGCTATGCAGACTTAGTCTCTAAAAACACTCTTTTTTAAGGGACATTTTGGTTTATTTGAAGAGGAGAGCTGGAAAAGGAAGAGGAAGGGAGTGACAAGGTTACATAGTCATCATGATGCCCAACAACTTCGACTTTGGATCTGGAATTTAGTGTAGCACTGAGAGAGTCTGGTGGAGGTGGGAAGAGAATGGGGTGAATTTGATGAGGAGATTAACGAATTAAAGGTTCAGATGGTGGCTTCAAAGGATACAAAACCAAAAGGATTCCATTTTACTTAATTTCTTCTTAAACAAGCGTCAAGATACTGAAGCACAAAGCTCAGAAATGCTGTTGTATTAACCGATTAAATACTTACTAAGTAGCTTTTACATTCAAAGTTCAGGTAGGCAGCTGTGCTGTATCAAAAGCTTTGCAATCTCATAGTTAAAGGCAGGGGTCCACAAACTAGAGTCCCCCGGCCATATCTGGCCACTGCCTGTTTTTGTACCACCTTGGGACTAAGAAAGGTTTTTGGATTTTTTTAATGAATAAGATCAGAGGAATATTTAGTGACATATGAAAATTATATGAAATTCAAATTTCTGCCCATATATGAAGTTTTATTAGACTGCATCTAATTTCTGCCCATATATGAAGTTTTATTAGACTGCATCTATGCTCTTTTTTTTTTTTTTTTTAACATTTGGTTAATGGCTGTTTTCCTGCTACAAGGGCAGAACTGAGTAATTGAAACAGACTATGTAATCTGCAGGCTCTAACATATTTACTCTCTGGCCCTTGGTAGAAAACGTTTCTGAGCTCTGGTTTAAGATAACCCCAGTTCCACTGCTGCTTAATGTGGGATTCAGTGATCTCACAGCTAAGTTTTATTGAGGACTTTTGTGTGTTGAGCGTTTTTCTCTGAGCTTTACTTATGTCATTTAGTCCTCCGAACACTTTCATGAGATTGCTGCTATTTTTCTGTATATTTTAAAAGAAGAAACTGAAGCACAGAAATGTTAAAACCTTGCCCCTAAATCACATAGCTATTAAGTAATGGAATTGAGATTTGAACCCTGGGCAATCTGACTCCAAAGACTATGCTATACGCTTTCTAATTCTCAATTTCTCATCTTTAAAATATGGATAGTAATACCTTTTAAAACAGATTTATTATTAGGATTGAATTTGTTAAAATATATAAAGCCCTTGGTATAAAAAATTGATATGTAATATGTTCTTCATTTCTTTCTACCTTGTATGCCAATTTTTCTTAAGGCTCTCCTAGTTTACTTGTTAACATACAAATTTGAGATCCTGGACCCAGAGATTGTGGGAGGGAAGCTAAAAATATACTTTGTGAAGAGTACCCCCAAGTTATTTCAATGCACATGGTCAGGGTGGCACTTTGAGAAATCCTGGGTCATTGTGGGTATGAAGAGGGAAAGAAGAGAAGATTCTGCCCTCCAAAAAGATCAAACTTGTGTATGTAAATATATAACCATCATAATGAACATCCAAATCGAAAGTTATGAACGGGTCCTATAGAAATTCAGATGAGGGAGAGCTTATTGTAGGAATCAGAATTAAAATTATGGAATAAGAAGTAGGAAAGGTCACAAAAACACATAAAGAAAGACAGGGAAAACTGGCCAACTATAAGCTGTCCTAAATGAATGAATAAACTAATGTGGAAACTAACTTGAGGGGGCATTTACAAGACATTTCTGAAAAGTCAGGCTGTCCAGGTGTCTTCCAGGAGTAGACACAAGGACCCTACACAAGAAAGAATCTTGGTCCGCACCCTCAGGGAGTTTACGGTTAAGTCCAGGAAGCAGTGATGGAAACAATGGTTACAGTACAGTGTTGTAAGTTCAGTAACAAACTTATGATCAGCCTTGCATATCACTAAGGAAGAGATACCAATCCATTCCCCCTTGGGAAAGCAAGTAGGTTTCATTGAGGGGTCACCAACATTACTGGTGAGAAGCCAGATGAAACACGAAAACCATGATATGCAAAAGAGCAAGAATAAGCAAGGAACATCAATGGAGCAATTTGTGATGATGTCAAAGAACAACACATAATTTTTCTGCCAAAATGTGACCTAAATGCAGAAGGCTTAGGTCAAAGTACCTATGAACAAACAATTTTAACTTTAATAGATATGTTAGTTGTAAAAGACGCACACATACACTCTCCCCACTCTCCCTCCCTCTCCCTCCCTCTCCCTCCCTCTCCCTCCCTCTCCCTCCCTCTCCCTCCCTCTCTCCCTCTCTCTGAATTTAACAAGGTAGGTAGTTCATAGTTACCATAGTCACCAGTTTTAGGGAACTTGGTGATATGGGATGCAAAGATCCACAAAAGGTCCACTCTCAGGGCTTTTTGTTCAAAGCCTTACTGTGGTTCTCCAGATGAGCTCAAAATCAAATATGAACTTTTGAAATAATACAGATGACTAAAGTTAAACTGACTTTATGTCCAAATTTTCTGGTATAAGAACCCTCTATCTTTGGCCTAACTTCCCAAGATTAGCCTCCTTCAAAGTGTCTCCCTGCATCTTCCCTACCTTCCCCTTTTTCTCTGTATTTTGAAATATTTCAAATATGGAATGTAACACCACTACCAAGTGTCATCAGCTCTCAACATTTTGCCACATTTGCATCCTATTGGTCTTGATTGTAAATAACATGTTAAAGATACAGTAAACCTAAAAGACTCCTTTATATGCCTTTTCAATCTTTTCCCCTTCACTCTTTCTTTAGAATTAATCACTATTCTACTATATGACCTTGGCATTGATCATTCCCAAAGTTTTTAAAATTTTGCTATGTTAGGCAGTGATAAAAAAATATGAAGTACTGATGTCATATTTTAAAATTTCTAGTATTATTACATGTATAATTCTGAAGGATGCATTTTTATTTAAAACTGTGTTTTGCGGTTTATTCATATTGAACTTTGCAACTCTAGTTTGTTAATTTTAACTACTGTCTAACAGTCCATAGTGACTGTGCCACAAGTTATTAATCCATTTTCTTGGTAAAGGATATTTGGTTTGTTTCCAGCTTTTAGCTATGACAGATGATATAGCAATGAGTATTCTTAAAGGTATCTTCTTGTATACCTGTATGAAATTTCACCTGGGGCAGTGGTCTCAACAATGGCTGGAGATTGCAATCCCTCCATCTTTGAGCCTCATTTTAGAGATTCTTATTCATTTGTTCTGGGCAGGGCTTAGGTACTAGTATTAAAGATCAAACAAGCAAAAATCTCCTTAGGCAATTTTAGCCTGTAGCAGTAATTGAGAGTCTATCTCTAAACCAAGAATATAGTCGCTGTTTCACAGAATATGCATATTTTCAAATTTGTTAAATTTATTGACAGCTTATTCTCCCTGTAACAGTGTATGTGTGTCCCAGTTAAACTAAATCCTCATCAATACTTGAATCTGTCTCTTTATTTTTGTTTGTTTAACTGTGAATCTTATTAACTGAAATGCTATACCATGTGGTTCTACATTTTTATTTCCTAGATTACTTGTGAGATGAGTTTGCTTTTGTTTTATTTTATTATATACTTAAATTCTCATTACTGTGAACTTCCCATTTATTTGTTTTGCTCATTTTTCAATTGGATTTTTAATCTCCTTATTACTTTTTTGTATGTTTTTAATATTATCCAAATATTGTTCATATATCAATTATATGTGCTACAAGTGTGTGATTTTTTTCTCTTTGTTTATGGTAAGTTTTTTCATGCTGACATGTTTTATTTTGATGTAATCAATTTTATTCATGATTTTCATTATGATTTGTGTTATTTGTGACTTATTTTAGAAATTCTTCCGTATATTGAAATGATAAAATATGTTCTCCTGTATTTCTTTCAAAAGCTTAAAATTTTAGCTTTTCCAATTTGGATTGTTAATCCATCTGGAATTTATATTTGTATATGTTGTAAGCTCATTATAGTAGCTAGAGTTTAAATGGAGAACAGACAGTAGTAAAGTAGGCTGGTGTCCCATGTGCCGGTGGTGTAGAGTATTGGAGGAGAAGCAGATTGCAAATAAGTTGTGCTGCCTAGGACTGGTTGACAAGGTTTGGGATATGTATTAGTTTACAAGGGCCACCACTGTGACCACAGACGGGGTGCCTTAACCAACAGAAATTTATTTCTCACAGTTCTGCAGGCTGGAAGCCCAAGATCAAGGTGTGGGCAGGTTTGGGCTCTTCTGAGGCCTCTCTCCTTGGCTTGAAACTGGCTGTCTTTTCCCTGTGTCCTCACATGGTCCTTCCTCTATATGTGCACACCCTTGGTGTCTCTTTGTGTATCCAAATTTCCTCCTCCTAAAAGGACACTAGTCAGATTGGATCAGGGCCCACCCTAACGGCCTATTTAACCTCATCACCTCTTTAAGGCCCTATCTCCAAATACAGTCACATTCTGAAGTACTGGGGTTTGGGCTTCAACATAGGAATTTGGTGAGGGGGAGAGACACGTTTCAGCCCAGGACAGGATATATTGAGTTTGCTATATTTTTAGGACAACCTGACATGTACATAGCTCCTGGAAAGCAGTCATGGTAGCTCTGGGCTCTCAGAGAATGAAAGTGGAAGCTGCCAGGCCTCTGAAGGTCTAGGCCTGGAACTGCCACAGTGCCACTTCTGCTTCATTACATTGGTCAATGTAAATCACAGGGCCAGCGCAAATTTTGGAGGAGGGGAAACAGATTCCACATACAAGCACAGAGAGAATTCTTGGTGGCCATGATTGCAGACTAAGAATGTGGTCACAGAGGTGAGAAGAGAACAGGGCGAGTTCACTCTCAGATTCCAAGGAAGGACGGTGATTTGACTTACTGTGTTTGGGGTCTCCTTTTCACAGGCTACAGGTTCGTAGTTCCCGTTGTTTTTGGTGTCTGGCCCCAGTGGGTAAGGTTGGTTCAGTGGCTTGTGTAGGCTTCCTGGTGGAGGGGACTGGTGCCTGTGTTCTGGTGGATGAGGCTGGATCTTGTCTTTCTGGTGGGCAGGACCGCATCTGGTGCTGTGTTTTGGGGTGTCTGTGACCTTATTATGATCTTAGGCAGCCTCTCTGCTAATGGGTGGGGTTGTGTTCCGGTCTTGCTAGTTGTTTGGCATAGGGTGTCCTGCACTGTAGCTTGCTGGTCCTTGAGTGGAGCTGGGTCTTAGCGTTGAGATGGAGATCTCTGGGAGAGCTTTCGCCGTCTGATATTACATGGGGCCGGGAGGTCTCTGGTGGTCCAGTGTCCTGAACTCGGCTCTCCCACCTCAGAGGCTCAGGCCTGACACCGGCCAGAGCACCAAGACCCTGTCAGCCACACGGCTTTTGGGAGGTCTGAGGTCTTCTGCCAGCGTTCAGTAGGTGCTCTGTAGGAATTGTTCCACGTGTAGATGTATTTTTGATGTATTTGTGGGGAGGAAGGTGATCTCCGTGTCTTACTCCTACGCCATCTTGAAGGTCTCCAGGACAGTGATTTGAGAAGCATGTAATTCAAAGTTTTAAACATGGCAGAGTAATCAAACGGGGTATGGAACAGAGGCAGTCAGTAAGGACTTGGCAAACAGTGAGATGTGGGGGATACAGAAGAGCATGGATTTGAACTTAAGGATTTAAATTCAATGCAAGTGGGGGGAATAAAACAGTGAGCAGAGAGCTACAACTGCACGCACACAAGTACCTAGATCAAGAGAGGAAATGGGAGATACAAAGAGACAGGCTTCTCTGAGTTGTGTGGAGGAAATGGAAATGGGAAAGGAGGTAATGATAGATGATACCTCCATTGCAGGGGCACATATAAAACCTGCAAGATCCAGGCCCTGCCTTTCATTTAGGTTGTCATCTTTCAGACCTCTCTCCTATAGTGATGTGACTAGAATATGAGGTAAAGTCTGGCCTTTTTTGGGGAGATACTGAGGAGGGATTTCTCACTGAAGATTTTTTTCACTAAACAGCAGATAACTTCCAGAGAGAGCTTACGTTCTTGTGGTGTCTTTTGGTTGGGTAGATTGTTTTCAGATGGCACACACACCTCACAAAATCTGCCAGAAGCCTCTGTGGCGGGGATCAATAAATGAGTGTTCCTTGGCCTGCTGTCTGTTTTTGTAAATAAAGTTTTATTGGAACACAGCCACAGTCATCTGTTTATGTATTGTTTGTGGCTTTCCTGCTACACTGGCAGAGTTGAATAGTTGAGAAAGAGACCATATGACCCACAATGCCCAAAACATTTATTGTCTAGCCCTTTTCAGGAGAAGTTTCCCAATCCCTGCTGTATGATACTGAGAACTTTCTCTGAAGTGTTGGCATTTAGCAGGCAGCCAAGGCAGCCTAGGGTAATGGATTAGGAGAAAGTTTGGTAATTGACAAGCCACTGCTGAAGGTCATAGAGACCATGCTGGGGAAGGGGCATTATTCAGAAAAGTCAGGCTCAGTGACAGTCCCCAAGAGGGTGGCCAGACTCAGCAAATAAAAATAACAGACTACCTAGTTACATTTGAATATCAGATTAAAAAAAAAAAAAAAAAGGTGTTTTTTTTTTTTTTTTTATACGTATATAATTTGGGGGACCTACTTATTCTAAAAAAGCCTTGTTGTTTATCTGATATTAAATGTTTACTGGGGGTCCTGGGTTTTCTGTGTCTACCCTAGTCTCCAGGCATCAGAGTGGTGCTTAAGAGTGGACTCTGAGGGGCTTCCCTGGTGGCGCAGTGGTTGAGAATCTGCCTGCCAATGCAGGGGACACGGGTTCGAGCCCTGGTCTGGGAGGGTCCCACATGCCGCAGAGCAACTAGGCCCGTGAGCCACAATTACTGAGCCTGCACATCTGGAGCCTGTGCTCCGCAACAAGAGAGGCCGCGATAGTGAGAGGCCTGTGCACCGCGATGGAGAGTGGCCCCCACTCGCTGCAACTAGAGAAAGCCCTCGTACAGAAACTAAGACCCAACACAGCCATAAATAAATAAATATACCTTTAAAAAAAAAAAAAAAGAGTGGACTCTGAACACAGACTGCCTAAGTTCAAATATTGGCTCCACCTCTTCCTGGCTGAGTGACTTTTGGTAGCATATTTAGCCCTGGATGGCCCAGTTTCCTCATCTGAAATATGAGAATAATAACAGTTTTCACTTTAAAGGATTACATGGGGATTAAGTGAATTCACCTATACAAAGCATCTAGAACAGTACCTGTCACAAGTCTTCTGTATATGTTTACTTTTATTAATTATGCAGCAGAATAAATCAGGATGAGGAGAACTTTGAATCTTCCTGAATACAAATGCGGTGAAGGAATATATAAACAGAGGTGGTGCTCAGAGAGGCAGGTGTCAAGCCAGAAACAGATTGACTTGTCTGGCATCCATTTAGAAGCAACTGCCATGGACTGCAGTCTCTCCTTAGAGGGTGCATTTTTTTAAAAAAATGCAATTGGTCTAAGATGCAGAATCCCTTATTCTTAAAGTATCCTGGGATCCCAGAGTGACATCATCATTTCAAATCACTAAGCAGACGTTATATATTTGTTGCACAACAAGAAATTGGGTGGGGCACTTTTTTCTTAATCAGTAGATCTCAGGCAGCATTACTTTCTCTTGGAATGGTCCCAACTATTTACCATCATAGATCCTACTCCAAAAGAGACTATTTCTTAAAGTCCTCAAAATGGAATGTGCTCTAGTAAAGTAAAAAGACCAGTGGTCGTATCCCTGATTCAAATGATATCTCCTAACTAATGAGTTTTTACAATTACAAAACAGCTTCTATTTTATACTTATGACTGATTTTTCATAATGCCTTTAAATCTAGGGCATAATGTGACAATTCAGAAAGTGATAGCAACATGGAAACTGAGGCTAAAGTCAGGTTTTGATCTTTGACAGATCAAAGTAGGTTTTAAAACTGAACTAGCCTTGTCAGGACACACAGAAGGTCTAGACCAAAAGTTCTTCTCCTGTGATTACAACTTACATTCTCTTGTAAGCTAAAGATTTAATTTAATTTAATTTTATTATTTATTTTTAATTTTTTTATTGAAATATAGTTGATTTACAATGTTGGGTTAGTTTCAGGTGCACAGGAAAGTGATTCAGTTATACATACGTGTATATTTTTTCAGATTCTTTTCCCTTATAGGTTATTACAAAATATTGAGTAGAGTTCCCTGTACTAGGTAGTAGGTCCTTGTTGGTTATCTTTTTTATATGTAGTAGTGTGTATATGTTAATCCCAACCTTCTAATTTATCCCTCCCCCCACCCCTCTTTCCCCTTTGTAACCGTAAGTTTGTTTTCTATGTCTGTGAGTCTCTTTCTGTTTTGGAAATAAGTTCATTTGGGTCTTTTTTCTTTTTTTTTTTTTCAGATTCCACATATAAACAGTATCATATATTTGTCTTTGTCTGGCTTCATTTAGTATGATAATCTCTAGGTCTATACATGTTGCTGCAAATGGCATTATTCCAAGATTCTATTTAAATTCATTTCAAAAATTACTGTTTCCCTATTTACTAGTTCTCTGCCTGTAACCCCTGTTCATCTTTCTAACAGTGTTATTCACGTAAACAGAGCTCACTGTACATTGTTATTTGTATCCAAGCTTTTTCAATGTTTTAGTCGTCAATAGTCCTGTCTAGTGACCACGTGCTGGAAATAGAGGCACAAGCTTTCTCTTGGCATGGATTCCTTGTACGTATGCAATATAAGGTTTTTATTTGTGTCCTGACAGTAACAGATGACTTATGGAAACACTGGGTGGTTGAGCAATAGATGCCCTGAATGAATGGTCCAAGAATAACACAGCACACTCTGAATTACAAAACATTTCAGAATCATGATGATGAGGGAAAATAACTTACAATTATTTTCAGAATTCATTAAGAATTTTAAGTGATTAGGAGTTTAGATATATGTGCTATTGAGTCAGTACCAACAAATTATCTATTTATCTATCTTAGGAGGAGAAATGTTATGGGAGGTAAAGTTAATGAATAAATATGAAAAATATTGTAGGGAATGCAAAATTGTGCAAAGATGTAATATGTCTCTAAGCCAACACAATTTGGTTTGATACATGATCCTTTTATTTTACAGTTTTAAAACGCATCTCACAGCTCAAACCATTCTTTACTCTTCTCCTTGGGGAAATATACAAAGACAGGCAGTTCTACACAGGTCTGCCCCACTGGAAGGTTTTTATTTCAATGCTATCAACTTCTATTCTCTGCAATCATTTTTCTTTTATTCTCAGTATCCATTGTTTCCAGTAATTCACTTGAGCGATCTGAGCACCGCTGAGAATAACTGTGAGAAATCTCTCTGCCTGCCGACTTTGTTGAGAGTGAATTTTGAGAGGGAGGTTATTTCCGAGTCTATGGACAATAAATAAATGGACTGAAATTAAATTATCATTATCTCACACCATCACCTTGATAAGAAAATACAGTTTTATTTTTTTGCTGCACAGAAATGCCCTTAAATCATATCTGGTAACCTTGATCCCCAGTATTATGTGTGATAATGGTGTTTACTATTTTCCAGTAGGGAGGAAGCCGAGGAGGCATCAGGGCAAGCTCTCACCTCCCCTTACTCATAGCACAACTTCTCCTTGGTCATCTATCCTGTGATGACCTCAATTTTAATTTCTTTATCAGTGGCTATTCTATTGTATAAGGTAATGCATTCAGTATAACATGTGAATAAGTTCATAGGGAAAAAAAAAAAAAACCCAGCGAGTTATAAGGTTACTTTGGTTGTTTGAGCAGTTTTACCTGAAACGTACTCATGATATCTCTCTGATTGTTATTGTCATCGTCCTGATCATCAGCATCATAATCCTCGCCATGATCATTGATTTTATTAATTTTAAAGCCCTGACTGTATGATATCACAGTTACAGATTTACCTAATTCAGTCACCTTAAATAAGTCAAATCTGTTTTTTAAAATTAATAAAGGCGACCAGGTCCATCTGATTGTTCAGAAATAGACAGTCTAACTGATGCCTTGCCATTATTAGGCTGATTGGAGTGCTGGTCAGTTGCTTTCAGCTGACCAACTTCCAGATAACTGTGAAACTTCATAATCTGCACCTTTTTTTTTTCTGTTGCATCAACTGTGTGTACATAGAATAAATAACAGGTCTCTGTGTTCTTGAGGTTGGAAGGGATTCTCTATGTTATGTAGTAGTCTTTCACTTAATAGTTGTAGTGAGGGTGGCTTTGTCTCATGGAAGTTGCCAGTGTACCCCCTAGTCTAGGATTGTTATATCTGTTCATCTATTGAGGGAGCAGTTCCTTGGGTGTAAATAATTCATTTCACCAAGTTCTTCTGTTTGCACAAATTAAAAGTAAATTCTTACTGCCATGAGGTGATACCTCATTGTAGTTTTGATTTGCATTTCTCTAATGATTAGTGATGCTGAGCATCCTTTCATATGTTTGTTGGCAAACTGTATATCTTCTTTGGAGAAATGTCTATTTAGGTCTTCTGCCCATTTTTGGATTGGGTTGTTTGTTTTTCTGATATTGAGCTGCATGAGCTGCTTGTAAATTTTGGAATTAATCCTTTGTCAGTTGCTTCATTTGCAAATATTTTCTCCCATTCTGAGGGTTGTCTTTTCGTCTTGTTTATGGCTTCCTTTGCTGTACAAAAGCTTTTAAGTTTCATTAGGTCCCATTTGTTTATTCTTGTTTTTATTTCCCTTTCTCTAGGAGGTGGGTCAAAAAGAATCTTGCTGTGATTTATGTCATAGAGTGTTCTGCCTATGTTTTCCTCTAAGTGTTTTATTGCACTGTTGGTGGGAATGTAAATTGATACAACCACTATGGAGAATGGTATGGAGGTTCCTTAAAAAACTAAAAATAGAATTACCATAAGACCCAGCAATCCCACTACTGGGCATATACCCTGAGAAAACCGTAATTCAAAAAGAGTCATGTACCACAACGTTCATTGCAGCTCTATTTACAATAGCCAGGACATGGAAGCAACCTAAGTGTCCATCGACAGATGAATGGATAAAGAAGATGTGGCACATACATACAATAGAATATTACTCAGCCATAAAACGAAACGAAATTGAGTTATTTGTAGTGAGGTGGATGGACCTAGAGTCTGTCATACAGAGTGAAGTAAGTCAGAAAGAGAAACACAAATACTGTATGCTAACACATATATATGGAATCTAAAAAAACAAAAAAGGGTATGAAAAACCTAGGGGCAGGACAGGAATAATGACTCAGACGTAGAGAATGGACTTGAGGACACGGGGAGGGGGAAGGGTAAGCTGGGATGAAGTGAGAGAGTGGCATGGACATATATACACTACCAAATGTCAAATAGATAGCTAGTGGGAAGCAGCCACATAGCACAGGGAGATCAGCTCAGTGTTTTGTGACCACCTAGAGAGAAGGGATAGGGAGGGTGCGAGGGAGACGCAAGAGGGAGGAGATATGGGGATATATGTATATGTATAGCTGATTCACTTTGTTATAAAGCAGAAACTAACACACCATTGTAAAGCAATTATACTCCAGTAAAGATGTTTAAAAAAAAAAACAGTAAATTCTTGCCATGCAAGTTTTTCAAATACAACTATTGATTTCCAATTTGTTTGATCTCAGTCAGTGCAAGTGGAAAAAAAGTGCATGATTAGATCAGTGTGATTGAAAGGAATCAAGTATTATAATAGGCATATTTATTAGCACTTCCTCTGTGACAGATAGTAAGTTATTTATAGATATAATTATTGTCAACTTTTAACAACTCTATTCACTATTTTTCCTATTATATAGAAGATTTTGCTGAGACAGGGAGCCCCAAGGTACAAAGCTAAATAATAGTAAAGCCAAAAACTGAACTTGGCTTGTCTTGTTTCACAGTTTATGCTCATGCACATTACACTACACCCATTTCTACACTTTCCCTTTAAAAAATACCTGCTCAAATGCAATGAGATTTTTGCCTCATTGTAGGAAGAAATTTACATTTGTGTCTTGCTTATAACTGCAGCATTAAAAAGTTCTGGGATTTGCATGAGGTGGATGATGCAAAGGGAAATATTAACAGAGGAGAATTTACTGCCTCCCTTTTGCTTTATAGAGTCTTTCCTGAAGAAAATCAGAAAGAAAGTAATCAAGCCAGAATTTTCTTTGTGGAAGAAAAAAATGATAAATATGTAACAAGGGTTGGGGGGTGAACAGGAGACTCCAGAGGCAGCCAAGGTATGTGAGACAAAGGAAAGGGGAAGGAAGGTTTTTAAGTTTTCTACTTTATTTCCATTATGCATGTGGTCTTATTTTTAGCATTTTCTTGAGAGTAATGTCAAGAAAACTTTTAACTGATTTAACTGGTTTTTAATTATTTCTAGGGACCAGGCTGAGGTTTCTTGGGATATAATTGACCCTAAAGTTATAAAAGGAAGGCCTAACTGATATGGTTGACAAATCTTTTGCAATATTACTATGACTGCTAAAAATTAATATAATCGCCACAGCTTTTTGTCTAAAATTTCGTTTAGCTCATATTTTAGCATGACTTTATCTAGTCTTCACAAAAACCCTGTATTGTTAGTACGATTCCATTTCACCAGTTCCCTTTTTCAGACTGGTACATCCAATAACTGCTTTAGTTAGTTGCAGCATTATTAATTATTGATGTCAAAATGGAAAACATGGATGCTACTACTGGTGTAATAATAGTAATAGCTGCCTTTTTCTCTCTTTTTTTTTTTTTTTTACATTTTATTTTTATTTATTTATTTATTTTTTCACACACACACACACACACACACACACACACACACTGTATTTTATTTTTACAAGAGATAAATAGACTGACACCAAGCATTGTACATGGATGACCACAACAAAAGCAACGATTGCAATTACCAAACATGAAACACACTCATACTATGTCATAATATTGACATTCAGTCCAGTAATCCTCCACTGTAACAGCTCCTTTACTTTGCAGTGAAAATTGATTTGTATATTCTTTGCCTCTGAGTCCTTGTGGGATTTTTTTTTTTTTAATTCAGACAGAAAGTCACAAAAATTATACTCATCCTCATCAGTTCACTCAGTCCCATGTAATTAATTTTTTTTCATCTTGATCTTTTGTTAGCACTTTTATGAGTTCATCAGTTTTTCGTTAGAGTTCTGAAAATGCTTATTCATTCAGTTCAGCAGTACAGTCAGTTACCAGAAACCTGTACTTGTCAGAGTCTTTTCCATGAATTTCTTGAAGATGAAACCCTTTTATAGGAACATATTTGCAAAAGCATCAGAGTACACCGAGAACTGTCTGTAAATGACAAAAGACTTAAAAATGACCACAGTTAAAGATTTGATGAAAGTTCATAATAATGCAGTTGACAAGAAAATTAGTTATTTCTGAGATATACATTTTAAAGTAATAACTAGGATTGTGACTTATAACATTATACCAGAACATATAAGATTTTTAGAAATTTCATGTAATGTCTGAAACATTTATATTAACATATTTCCATACATATTTCATACAAATACAAATATAAGATTTTTAGAAATTTCATGTAATGTCTGAAACATTTATGTTAACATATTTCCATACAAATAACCCAATGAAAGTTTAGTATTAGTTGTTTTGTTTGTTTGTTTTTTTATACTGCAGGTTCTTATTAGGAATCAATTTTATACACATCAGTGTATACATGTCAATCCCAATCGCCCAATTCAGCACACCACCATCCCCACCCCACCGCAGTTTTCCCCCCTTGGTGTCCATATGTCCATTCTCTACATCTGTGTCTCAACTTCTGCCCTGCAAACCGGCTCATCTGTACCATTTTTCTAGGTTCCACATACATGCATTAATATACGATATTTGTTTTTCTCTTTCTGACTTACTTCACTCTGTATGACAGTCTCTAGATCCATCCACGTCTCAACAAATGACTCAATTTCGTTCCCTTTTATGGCTGAGTAATATTCCATTGTATATATGTACCACATCTTCTTTATCCATTCGTCTGTTGATGGGCATTTCGGTTGCTTCCATGACCTGGCTATTGGAAATAGTGCTGCAATGAACATTCGGGTGCATGTGTCTTTTTGAATTACGATTTTCTCTGGGTATATGCCCAGTAGTGGGATTGCTGGGTCATATGGTAATTCTATTTTTAGTTTTTTAAGGAACCTCCATATTGTTCTCCATAGTGGCTGTATCAATTTACATTCCCACCAACAGTGCAAGAGGGTTCCCTTTTCTCCACACCCTCTCCAGCATTTGTTGTTTGTAGATTTTCTGATGATGCCCATTCTAACAGGAGTGAGGTGATACCTCATTGTAGTTTTGATTTGCAATTCTCTAATAATTAGTGATGTTGAGCATCTTTTCATGTGCTTCGTGGCCGTCTGTATGTCTTCTTTGCAGAAATGTCTATTTAGGTCTTCTGCCCATTTTTGGATTGGGGTGTTTGTTTCTTTAATATTGAGCTGCATGAGCTGTTTATATATTTTGGAGATTAATCCTTTGTCCGTTGATTCATTTGCAAATATTTTCTCCCATTCTGAGGGTTGTCTTTTCGTCCTGTTTATGGTTTCCTTTGCTGTGCAAAAGCTTTGAAGTTTCATTAGGTCCCACTTGTTTATTTTTGTTTTTATTTCCATTACTCTAGGAGGTAGATCAAAAAAGATCTTGCTGTGATTTATGTCAAAGAGTGTTCTTCCTGTGTTTTCCTCTAAGAGTTTTATAGTGTCCAGTCTTATATTTAGGTCTCTAATCCATTTTGAGTTTATTTTTGTGTATGGTGTTAGGGAGTATTCTAATTTCATTCTTTTACATGTAGCTGTCCAGTTTCCCCAGCACCACTTATTGAAGAGACTGTCTTTTCTCCATTGTATATCTTTGCCTCCTTTGTCATAGATTAGTTGACCATAGGTGCGTGGGTTAATCTCTGGGCTTTCTATCTTGTTCCATTGATCTAAGTTTCTGTTTTTGTGCCAGTACCATATTGTCTTGATTACTGTAGCTTTGTAGTATAGTCTGAAGTCAGGGAGTCTGATTCCTCCAGCTCCGTTTTTTTCCCCTCAAGACTGCTTTGGCTATTCGGGGTCTTTTGTGTCTCCATACAAATTTTAAGATGATTTGTTCTAGCTCCGTGAAAAATGCCATTGGTAATTTGATAGGGATTGCATTGAATCTGTAGATTGCTTTGGGTAGTATACTCATTTTCACAATGTTGATTCTTCCAATCCAAGAACATGGTATATCTCTCCATCTGTTGGTATCATCTTTAATTTCTTTCATCAGTGTCTTATAGTTTTCTGCATACAGGTCTTTTGTCTCCCTAGGTAGGTTTATTCCTAGGTATTTTATTCTTTTTGTTGCAATGGTAAATGGGAGTGTTTCCATAATTTCTCTTTCAGATTTTTCATCATTAGTGTATAGGAATGCAAGAGATTTCTGTGCATTCATTTTGTATCCTGCAACTTTACCATATTCATTAATTAGCTCTAGCAGTTTTCTGGTGGCAGTTTTAGGATTCTATATGTATAGTATCATGTCATCCGCAAACAGTGACAGTTTTACTTCTTCTTTTCCAATTTGTATTTCTTTTTCTTCTCTGATTGCCGTGGCTAGGACTTCCAGAACTATGTTGAATAATAGTGGTGAGAGTGGACATCCTTGTCTCATTCCTGATCTTAGAGGAAATGCTTTCAGTTTTTCACCATTGAGAATGATGTTTGCTGTGGGTTTGTCATATATGGCCTTTATTATGTTGAGGTAGGTTCCCTCTATGCCCACTTTCTGGAGAGTTTTTATCATAAATGGGTGTTGAATTTTGTCAAAAGCTTTTTCTGCATCTATTGAGATGATCATATGGTTTTTATTCTTCAATTTGTTAATATGGTGTATCACATTGATTGATTTGCGTATATTGAAGAATCCTTGCATCCCCGGGATAAATCCCACTTGATCGTGGTGTATGATCCTTATAATGTGTTGTTGGATTCTGTTTGCTAGTATTTTGTTGAGGATTTTTGCATCTATATTCATCAGTGATATTGGTCTGTAATTTTCTTTTTTTGTAGTGTCTTTGTCTGGTTTTGGTATCAGGGTGATGGTGGCCTCATAGAACGAGTTTGGGAGTGTTCCTTCCTCTGCAATTTTTTGGAAGAGTTTGAGAAGGATAGGTGTTAGCTCTTCTCTAAATGTTTGATAGAATTCACCTGTGAAGCCATCTGGTCCTGGACTTTTGTTTGTTGGAAGATTTTTAATCACAGTTTCAATTTCATTACTCGTGATTGGTCTGTTCATATTTTCTGTTTCTTCCTGGTTCAGTCTTGGAAAGTTATACCTTTCTAAAAATTTGTCCATTTCTTCCAGGTTGTCCATTTTATTGGCATAAAGTTGCTTGTAGTAGTCTCTTAGGATGCTTTGTATTTCTGCAGTGTCTGTTGTAACTTCTCCTTTTTCATTTCTGATTTTATTGATTTGAATCCTCTCCCTCTTTTTCTTGATGAGTCTGGCTAATGGCTTATCAATTTTGTTTGCCTTCTCAAAGAACCAACTTTTAGTTTTATTGATCTTTGCTATTGTTTTCTTTGTTTCTATTTCATTTATTTCTGCTCTGATCTTTATGATTTCTTTCCTTCTGCTAACTTTGGGTTTTGTTTGTTCTTCTTTCTCTAGTTTCTTTAGGTGTAAGGTTAGATTGTTTACTTGAGATTTTTCTTGTTTCTTGAGGTAGGCTTGTATAGCTATAAACTTCCCTCTTAGCACTGCTTTTGCTGCATCCCATAGGTTTTGGGTCGTCGTGTTTTCATTGTCATTTGTCTCTAGGTATTTTTTGATTTCCTCTTTGATTTCTTCAGTGATCTCTTGGTTATTTAATAACGTATTCTTTACCCTCCATGTGTTTGTCTTTTTTACGTTTTTTTCCCTGTAATTCATTTCTAATCTCATATAGCGTTGTGGTCAGAAAAGATGCTTGATATGATTTCAATTTTCTTAAATTTACTGAGGCTTGATTTGTGACCCAAGATGTGATCTATCCTGGAGAATGTTCCGTGCACACTTGAGAAGAACGTGTAATCTGCTGTTTTTGGATGGAATGTCCTATAAATATCAATTAAATCTATCTGGTCTATTGTGTCATTTAAAGCTTCTGTTTCCTCATTTATTTTCATTTTGGATGATCTGTCCATTGGCTTACGTGAGGTGTTAAAGTCCCCCACTATTATTGTGTTACTGTCGATTTCCTCTTTTATAGCTGTTAGCAGTTGCCTTATGTATTGAGGTGTTCCTATGTTGGGTGCATATATATTTATAATTGTTATATCTTCTTCTTGGATTGATCCCTTGATCATTATATAGTGTCCTTTCTTGTCTCTTGTAACATTCTTTATTTTAAAGTCTATTTTATCTGATATGAGTATAGCTACTCCAGCTTTCTTTTGATTTCCATTTGCATGGAATATCTTTTTCCATCCCCTCACTTTCAGTCTGTATGTGTCCCTAGGTCTAAAGTGGGTCTCTTGTAGACAGCATATATATGGGTCTTGTTTTTGTATCTATTCAGCAAGCCTGTGTCTTTTGATGGGAGCATTTAATCCATTCACGTTTAAGGTAATTATCGATATGTATGTTCCTATGACCATTTTCTTAATTGTTTTGGGTTTGTTTTTGTAGGTCCTTTTCTTCTCTTGTGTTTCCCACTTAGAGAAGTTCCTTTAGCATTTGTTGTAGAGCTGGTTTGGTGGTGCTGAATTCTCTTAGCTTTTGCTTGTCTGTAAAGCTTTTGATTTCTCCATCAAATCTAAATGAGATCCTTGCTGGGTAGAGTAATCTTGGTTGTAGGTTCTTCCCTTTCATCACTTTAAGTATATCATGCCACTCCCTTCTGGCTTGCAGAGTTTCTGCTGAGAAATCAGCTGTTAACCTTATGGGAGTTCCCTTGTCTGTTATTTGTCGTTTTTCCCTTGCTGCTTTCAATAATTTTTCTTTGTCTTTAATTTTTGCCACTTTGATTACTATGTGTCTCAGCGTGTTTCTCCTTGGCTCTATTCTGTATGGGACTCTCTGCGCTTCCTGGACTTGGGTGGCTCTTTCCTTTCCCATGTTAGGGAAGTTTTCGACTATAATCTCTTCAAATATTTTCTCTGGTCCTTTCTCTCTTCTCCTTCTGGGACCCCTATAATGCGAATGTTGTTGCGTTTAATGTTGTCCCAGAGGTCTCTTAGGCTGTCTTCATTCCTTCTCATTCTTTTTTCTTTAGTCTGTTCCGCAGCAGTGAATTCCACCATTCTGTCTTCCAGGTCACTTATCCGTTCTTCTGCCTCAGTTATTCTGCTATTGATTCCTTCTAGTGGAGTTTTCATTTCAGTTATTGTATTGGTCATCTCTGTTTGTTTGTTCTTTAATTCTTCTAGGTCTTTGTTAATCATTTCTTGCATCTTCTCAATCTTTGCCTCCATTCTTATTCTGAGGTCCTGGATCATCTTCACTATCATTATTCTGAATTCTTTTTCTGGAAGGTTGCCTATCTCCACTTCATTTAGTTGTTTTTCTGGGGTTTTTTCTTGTTCCTTCATCTGGTACATAGCCCTCTGCCTTTTCATCTTGTCTGTCTTTCTGTAACTGTGGTTTTTGGTCCACAGGCTGCAGGATTGTAGTTTTTCTTGCTTCTGCTGTCTGCCCTCTGGTGGTTGAGGCTATCTCTGCCTTTTTCTCTTTTCAAATGCTTTTTGTAACTAGCCATGCTCCAGGCAAACTTTTTTTTAAAAAAATATTCATTTGTGCAACTAGCACTCTTAGAAACATTTTCTACATATGTCTCTGCAGAGTGTGTATCATGCAGCCCAGAGTGGTGAACATAGTACTTCACAGAAATAACACTACACTGATTCATTTCCACAACTAACACTTAGAAACATCTTTTACACTGTTGTCCTTGGAGAGTGTATAACATGCCAGGCTAACTTCAATAAAAAATTATCTGTAATTTTTCAACTACCCTGTAAGGCCAATATAATTATTGTCATTATGTCCTTGAGGAAATTGACACACAGGGAGGTTAAATGTCTCACGTAAAACAAATGCTTCATCCCAAAAGAACAACTGAAAACCCTGGACATTATATATCAAGCATTGTAAGAAGACTGTAAAGTGGAAAGAAGGCAGCAGACCCCAGAACCACCAGGGTAGCAAGGCTTATGTGTTTCTTGTTGGCTCTTATATCTCAGACTTTCAGTGAACCTACAGGCAACTGGTAAATGACAACAGGCACAGACAGAAATAGTCCAATAAAAGCCTATGCTTTCAGGTTAGAGGACCAAGAAAGGGGCAGCGTTTAAGACAGAAATTTTTAGACCACAGCCACTCAGCTACATCCAAACACCATAAGAAACACACACACACACACACACACACACACACACACACACACACACACACACACACACACACACACACACACACACACACACACACACACACACACACACACACACACACACACACACACACACACACACACACACGCTCCATCCCCACCCATGCCAGCAAAGGCCAAGTGAGAAGTCTAGACTTCAACCCTTGCCCAGCTGTAATGGGTGCTTCCATCTCCCCATCAGCGTGGTCTCGGAGAATGCTGAGTGAAAGACTTTTATCCCCATCTGGTAAGAATGAAGCACCTTTCCCTCTCACTAATGGGGTGGTGTGCGGGGAGGCCCAGTGGAAAGTCAGGACTTTGACCACCACACAGCCATAACAAGGCCATCCTCCACCCCCATGGTGTCAGTGAAGACTATGCAGGGAGCAATAACAAGGCACCCCAAACTATTCCAGCCAGGGAGGTCAGTGGATACCTTGTGGGGAGCCAGAACTGCCATGCCCACCCAGTAGTAATGAAGAATTCCCCCCTTGAGTGTCAACAGAGGCCAAATGGGGTACCTGGACTTCTACTCCACTAGGCAGTGACGAAGAGGTGCCCCATCTACCCTAGATGATTTCTACTATGTTGCATCTTCAACTCTTTTTGACTTTTAAATTTAGGAGTTGCAGTATGGTATGTGCCATAAATCTTAAGCAATGCTCTTTAAATCAGGGTATATTCTCCCTGGGGTATGTAAAAAATGATTTAGTGGGATGTAGAATTAAAATGTTAGAACTTGTATTAATATTTGGTTATCTCATCAAATGTCTGTTGTTTATGTTTAATTAATTAACAGTATGCAATAGTACCTGTGTAGCATTCGTATATAAAAACACGTGTATTGGGGAGATATGCTCAGTTTTTTACTGACTGGATACATCATGCTAATGTTTGGAGAAGACTATTTTAAACCATTAACATGTAAAAGCTTTTCTGACCTAAGGATTGAGCCCTGTAAAAATGGGTTGGTCTCTGGGCTTGGAACAGGTACTCAGAAGGGTGAGAAGGGCATGGCCAAAAGGATTTGGAAGGTTCAGGAGACAAATACGGTTTTGCCTATGATCAGTCTGATTGGACACAGGGACATACCTAGGCGATCACTTATTCTGTTATCTAATGACGTAGTTCTGACATGACTTTAAAATGTAATTATTTTAAGCCTTCCGGTAAAGGAAGAAGAGCAATGCAGCATGTTAAGTGGGATATGTGCAAAGTGCCGGAATTGCCTATCCCATGTGAAGTCAGTTGGGCTAAGGTGTTAATGGAGCAGGGCATAGACAGGGTTTGCTATACCTCTAACTGGGCATCTAACAGGATATGATGTAGGCTGTAACAGTGCTTCTAAAACTCTGATAATTGGATTAATTCAATCAATATGTAATGTCTTTAAACCCCAAGGGGATCACACATGAATGACATTTAATCAGTGATATTACCACAACTAAAGAAAGAATGATTCCAGTGAAAAAAAGTGGAAAGCCTGGAAAATTGAAATTCAGAAAGTGAAGATCTGCCTAATGTTCTAGTGAGTACTGCTCCACTAAGGAAGACTCTAGATTTGGGAGATAAAAACAAACTTGTTAATTGAACTTTACTAGAAATGAAATGTAATGCTATTACTATCAACACCTCATTGCCCTGGATCTTTCATTTCATATTTACCAAGCAAACTTCTGCTGAAAAAATGTGGGTTCCCAATAATCATGCTAATAACAGCTCAAAGTAGTTCATTATTACTATGTGCCAGACACTGTTCTGGGTGCTTTATAAGTATTAGTTCATTTAATTCTTATAACAACACTCTGAAGTGGAAGTCATTATTAGCCGCATTGTACAAATGAAAGAACTTGATTCCACAGAGACTAAGAAACTTGCTCAAGACCAAATTGTTAGTAAATGGCAGAGCTGGGATTCACACTGGGCCAGTCACAACTCAGTCTGAGATCTTAATCATTCTGAAACACTGCCTTGTTGAACCTGGGACAAGAGAAGCCTTGGAAGGAGGGTAGGTACTAAATCACTGGAATAATGCGACTGCTGTTTTATATTAATGAAGGTCATTGAGGTATAATGGTTAGAAGTACATAGATCAGTCTTGTGCATAGTCAGTTAGCAGGACTTCATTACAGAAAGACTAATCGCTCTACGTTACTAAGAGCTTTTGGTCTTTGGACTTGAAATCATGACTGCTGGCTCTAGAACTGTAGGGGATTATAAGGGGATTACATTTACAAGCCCCTCTTGGATAAAATCACCATCAGGATCATCCCATCAGAAATCTACCCTCTACTCCAAGGAGCTTTATTAGAAATAATGATGCAGGTATGTCCTATAAATGTGGTTTCTATAGATGATTTGAGATTGTTCAGACTTAGAGTATACAGTCTTCTCTTATGTGAACTCATGTATCTCCTTGTTCATTCTGACTTCAGCCCTAATCTTATTTGCTGCCTCTGAGAACTCAGAGTTACTTTTTAAAATAATCATGTTATTAATAGAGTAATATTGTAAAGATCAATTGAGGGTTTTTGTTCTGTACTGTGAATCGAAAACAATAAAATAGCTATTTTACCAGCAAAATGGGTTTATTCAGGAGTAGCAAAAAATTGCAGTTTGGGACATGCACCTATGGTGAACCTCATACAAGTCTGGTAAAAACAAAGGAGAGGAAATGCTTTTACAGAGGAAAAGGGGTAGGTGGGAAGGGCTGTTATAATCAAAAAGTCCATAGGTGGAAACTGGGAGTTTGAAGTATGGTGGCTGTTCATTTCCTGAGTTGTGACAGTTCTCATTGGCTGAGCTGTTGCCAGGCAAGGGAATCTTTCTTCCTCCTGCTTGTGATAGTAACGTAGGTCCCTTCCTCCCAGAGATGCTAGGTATGTCTCTTCCTGTTTGGGTCTGTATTAACTTAGGGTGGTACATGATGAGAGCTTCCCCTTCTGGCCTCCTGACTCCATTTTAGTGAGGTTTCTCTCTAGCAACTTTCACAGTCCGTTTGTAGGACTCAGAATTGTTTTAAAAAGTAAAGTTGATTATTCGGTAAACTCCCAGTTGTGTTAGGCAAGTTCTTCTCCCCGGGAAATTACTCCTGAGAGTTGGCTTGTGTCAATTACTACAGGCAGGAACAGCTGTTAAGCTGTTTTTTTCTTGGCATTTACAAAAATAGCTTTCAAGTTGTTGTTGTAGTTTTAAAAGCAATACATTTTCTCTGTATTCTCTTCTCTCTCCAAAACCCATCTCAAGTGATCCTAGCACCATGGGCCATGGTGATGTTCTCTTGTAGCCCTTTAGCTTCCTTCTGGCTGAGATGATCACCTGGAGGGTTGGGATCATCTGTGGGCACATCCATTAAACAGCTAAATCTAGCTCATCATGGCTGTAACCTCACCGGCTCACCTCACTCCCCCAGGCCTAGGCCTCTAATTTTCTCCCATTTCTCACTTAACTAGAATGTCCTCACAATGAACAGAGCTCAATCCAACCGACTTCCCTTGATACTTTCTCTTGCTTACCTATTTTTAATCATTTCTTGCCTGCCTACCCTGGTAATTTGACCTTCACCTTCATATGCTGCCTTTTCTCATTAATCAGACCAAGGAAGTTGCTTTCCTAGTTCTGGTTACTTCCACTGATTGCTTTCTGAGCACCAAAAATGACTTCTTTTCTCCCCCTTTTGTTATAAAAGGATTTCCTACTGCCTTCCTGTACCCAACTCAGTAAACATAGCAGAATTTTTTGAAAGAATGAAGGAAGAAAGATGGAAGGAAAGAAGATGGACAGAAGGGAAGGAGGGAGGGAGGGGGAATGGGGGGGAGACATCACTCATTAGATACCTTATCAAAAATTCAGCTGCTTCTCAAATATTTCTTCCTATCTCTTCTCTACAGAATATAGTGAAAGGCCATTTACTAATGCCTACCAAAGAGAATAGAAATAATTCAATGAATAATTCTTTGTTTAGTTTTCTAACTGATTTTTATTGATGGATAATTGTAAGACCTAATGTGTTGATTTTAGATATATATTGTCTTTGGAAGTATTGATCATATTTGTTACATGTCAACACTCTGAGAAAATAAAATATAATCATAGAAACTAAAACATTTGTATATAGACAATAGGGGCTTAAAGTAGCGATAGCACCTTAGTTAAAGTAAATGGTAATCCCCTATGTTCAAAGTTATCCTGACTCTAATTTATGAATTAGCTATTTGGTTTATTTTGTTGGGTCATGATTTTATATTAAAATGGAGAAATAAAGGTAGAATGACATGGTCATACAATATCATCATCTTCAGAAGCTTGAGACAGTTTAGGATAACATAAGCTTCATCCTTACACCTTTTACATGAGGATGGGTAGAACTAATTTTATTCTCTTTTCTAGAAATGAAGAAATTAAAATAGGAATTTTCTGTGAATTCACAAAATCTGAATACCACTTTTAGAAATTGTTCTTCTTTAGAATACATTTCTCATCATTAAATTTGCCATGATTTGAAAGTCCAAATGTGGCAAGAAGTAGCATGTTTAGTCAGAGAAAATTTATTAAGGTATATATGATGGCAAATGCAAAGGAGTCAAGTTTATAGCAACTGAGTGTATAAAAGGTAAGGTTGCTGAAAGATTTTCTACATTCAAATGTCAGCTCTAGGATTCACTGAAACATAAATAAGTCTTCAAAGTTTGCTCCCTTCCCTTGTACCCTCCTGACTTTCCAAGGACTTTTAAAGTGATGTTGAGCCCAGATCTACCTTCTCAGAGCAGCAATCTTATCCAGAAAATGGCTATCCCCCGTTCTTTCCCTTAAATAGGCAAAAATCCTTATTTATTCCAAATGTCACTGCTAAGGGCTAGTGGTCCCATTGGAAATTTTCTGATAAATTTATGTGGAGTCTATTTCATAGTGATATATATATCTTCTTATAAGGAACAAGTTCTTAAACACAGATGATTCACTATCTAATGCTGAAATGGGAGGTATCTGTAGCAGATTGATAGGGGGAAATTAGGGATGTAAGAGCCTTGGGGGATTTTAAGTCAAATAACCTCATTGGACCTACTGTAGATGCTTCCTAAACTTGGACGACTGAAGCTTTGTGTACTGGTTCTAGAAAGTGATGCTCTGCTGAATCATATTCAGGGCTGTGGTACATTATTACGTTAATAATTACAAATGAATAACACCTCCTCTTATCCATGTCCCTGTCTAGTTCTCTTCCACAATCACTGTGGGCTTGGTCATATGACTTGATTAGACCAATGGGTCATTAGCAAATATGAACACAAGTAAAGGCTTGTTCTTTTTTTCAAGAATACACATTCCTTTTATTTTTTTAAGATTTTTATTGGAGTGCAGTTGCTTTACAATGTTGTGTTAGCTTCTGCTGTACAGCAAAGTGAATCAGTTATATGTATATATATATATATCCCCTCTTTTTTAGATTTCCTTCCCATTTAGGTCACTACAGAGCATTAAGTAGAGTTCCCTGTGCTATACAGTAGGTTCTCATTAGTTACCTATTTTATACGTAGTATCAATAGTGTATATATGTCAATCCCAATCTCCCAATTCATCCCACTTCCCTCTTCCCCCCTTCGTATCCATAAGTTTGTTCTCTACATCTGTGTCTCTATTTCTGCTTTGCAAATAAGTTCATCTGTATCATTTTTCTAGATTCCACATGTAAGTGATATTATACGATATTTGTTTTTCTCTTTCTGACTTATGTCACTCTGTATGACAGTCTCTAGGTCTGTCCACATCTCTGCACATGGCACTATTTCGTTCCTTTTTATGGCTGAGTAATACCCAGAGAAAACCATAATTCAAAAAGATACATGCACCCCAGTGTTCATTGCAGTACTATTTACAGTAGCCAGGACATGGAAGCAACCTAAATGTCCATCAACAGAGGAATGGATAAAGAAGATGTGGTACATATATACAGTGGAATATTACTCAGTAAAGGCTTGTCCATACACACTTTGGTTTCACCCTTGAACCCCAGGATGCCTAAGATAGCCTGCCTTATAAGGAAGGTAGAGGAAAACCAAGGCACTCTGACTGACAGTATCAGCCAACTGCTAGCCATGTGGCCACTGGGGTCAACCAGCCCCCAGCTGACCTGCTAATTGACTACGTCTGCGTAAGTGAGTCAAGTCAACCTAACAGGCAGCAAAGACAACCTTCCCAGTGAAGCTCTGCCTAAGTTGCCAACCCAAAGAGTTGTAAGCAGATAAATGGTTCTTGTTTTAAGCCACTGTTTTGGAAATGGTTTGTTTTTCAGCTCTAGATAACCAAGCAATGTCTGCTAAAAAGTGTGTTGGTAATTTACTAAAAAACTAGGTAACTTTTTATCATTATCCACAGCATGATATTGGGTAAATTATATACTCTGAGACTCAATTGGCTAATAAGTAAAATAGGAATAATATAAGTGTCTTTCTGTTTACATTTCTTTAAATTACATAGGTCATTTAGTTGTCCTTTTTCCAGCTGCAGAGACAGAGATCTGTGGAGTTCAGTGACTTTATCAAAGTCACAAAAAATACTGGTTGGCAGAAATTAAATTAGCTCTCCTTTATATGAGTACTAAACACTTGAGTTTTAAATGCTATGGGATGAGATAAGAGGAGGAGAATTCACATTAAAAAAAAAAAAAAGCAAAACCATAAAATACCCAGGATTAAACTTGACAACAAAGGAGTAAGACTAATAACAAGATTTATGAGAGGATGTAAAATGAGACTGGGATAAATAGAGAGGCCTGCCAGGTTCCTGGGAAGACATGATATCCTTAAGATGCCAATTATGTCCAAATTCATGCATTTAATATCAGTCAACACTCTATTTTGTTGTTGTTAGAAACTGAAAAGCTGATAGTGCTGCTCGTCTGGAAGAATAATGTATGAAAATGGCCAAGAACTGTAGTTAGAAAGCAGAACAAGAAATTTGTGGAAAAGATAAAAACATTGGGGAAATAGACTGTGAAGCAATTGTAATTGAAATAGTATGGTTCTGGCATCCTCACTCTTAGGTAACATTCTTGCATCCTATTTCATGGAGAAAAATGGAAGCAATTAGAAGAGAATTTCCATATGCTCTCACCACTACATGTGTCAACCTGTCTACATCTGTATCCAGATTCTTTGTCTCCTGTAGTATCCTTATTGATAAACAGTTCATGTTCTTGTCCAATACCAACCCCTTTATTTTACAAACTGTATCTCCTTTTGCCTGTTAGACTTTGCTTTAATAATTATCTCTTCTCTCTCTTGCATCACCTTGCCCTGCTCCCCTGGATTATCTACCAGTATACAGTTATGCTGTTATTCTTCTTGGTTTGAAAAAAAGGAAAAAAAAAAAAAAGTCTCGCTTGACTCCTTATCTTCCTCCAGTTTCTGCCCCATTTTTCTTCCAGCCAAACACCTTTAAAGAAATTTCTGTAATCACTCATTCCACTTCTCTTCTCATCCTCTGGAAATCATTGCAGTCTTTGGTACATACCCCTCCATCAAAATAGCTCTTTTCCACCACATGAAGGACTTTTCTCTTGGGAAAGACAATGTTCAGCTCTATGCCTTCAATTTACTCAGTGCAATGCAATCTTTAACACAGTTGATCACTCCTAATTTTTAAAAAGACTTTCTTCATCTGGATTTTAGGAAATCACATTATCTTCATGACCATCATTCAGTCTTATGGCTTTAAATGATGTATTTACATGATGAATCTCAAAGCATATCTCCAGCCCAGACATCTCACTCAAACTTCAAACTTACCTGTCTATCCATCTATTCAATATACTTAGGCGTCTCAAACTTAACAAGCTCAAACCTAAGCTCTTGAATCTCGCCACCCCAAAATATTCATCTCACAGTCCTCTCCATTTAAAAAAATGGCAACAACATTCTTCTAGCTGCTTAAACCCAACATTGTGATGTTATCCTCTGTGTTCTTCATGCCTCATAACAGCAAATCCTGTTAATTCTAGTTTGCAAACATTTTTAGAAACTCTTCCATCACTCTCACTATCACTATCATTCAAATGATCATTTTTCCTCTCCTGGCTTATTGCAATAATCTCTTAACTTATCTTCCTTCTTAAGCCTTCCATACTACTTCCATGTAGTTTAGTTTAAACTACAACTAAATTAAAATATCCACACTAAAGAGGTCCTCTAATAATCAATATGGCTAATGTCATCTTTCTTGAGGAAGTAGTAGCAGATGTGGGTTCAGACTCAGATTCAACCATTTAGTATCAGTATGACTATAGGTAAATCATGAAAATTTGTAGCCCTTGCTCCTTTTTTAATGAAATGTGTGTGTCATTTGCTCACTCTACCCCATAGAGATTTTGAGAGGATTGAACAAATACAGAGCACGTCTGTGTATGTGAAGTTTGTAAAGCATGCTACCCAAATACAAAGTGATAATAATAAAGTGATAGTATAATTACTATGACAGTGGGATAAATGATTGTTCACTGTATAATATTTCTTCAAGTGTCATAAAATATTAACAACAATTTTAGGTTAATAGAAACCATACTGTAATAACAACTTCATAGAATCTACTGCAGGAAATGAATGGGAGAATGGCATGAAGAGTGTAGCACAGCCACTTTAGATGGGTTTGTAAAGATTTATTAAGCCCAAGGAGCAATCTGCAGTATAGTAAATTGGCATTTGAGGGGTGTCACAAATAATAATGTAATACATCTTGCACTACAATGCACAGGTGTCCAAAGGTTATTACAGTCTAAGCATTGCACTAAAATTGTATGAAGTTAATAGCCTGGCTGCTGTGAGAAAGGTACTCAGAAAAGAGCTTTTAAAAAAAAATCTATTTAGTACAATTACTGCTACCTTTAGTTCAATAAAACCACAGCAACTGAAGAAATTAAATTCTCTGCTTCCAATTCAGCCACTACTTCTTTAAGTAATAACTGCAGGATATCAGAAGGACGTCTGAAACTTTAGGCTTATTAGATTCAACCCATGTGTAAGGGATTGTTGAAACCTAACTGAGGATCTAGAAGATATTGGGCCTCTCAATATCAGGCTACTTTTAGAAGGAGTTAAATGAGCCCTTTCTAGTAAGAACTTTGGTATGAGATTTTTTTAATTTTTGGAATATCTTTTAGATCTATTGCAAAGGCATAGGGTATTTGATGCATCCCTTTTATAGACTGTATCCTTGTATCAGTTCTTGAGTCAAATTTCTCTCGATTATGTTCAACTGATTAATTATTTAGTTGAAACTCCCCGCAAATACAGGTTCAGTTCTGAACACAAAGGAAATAATAAAGCTATAACGCTCTTTCTATGCTATACTCAGTTAAATCCAGCATTATATCTTCTGCCTAATGAAAAAGATATTTTATAAGTTTAGAAATGTTACCCAGATATTGGGATAGAAAATTTCTTTTATGGGCAGAAGTTAAGGGAGCCAGCCTACATTAAAGATGATAAAAGGGCATCATAATTGTCATTCCTATAAACCATTTTAGTTTTTAATACCAGTTTCTGTACCTGCTAGGAATTATGCTAGGGGTTGGAGCCACAAGGATGAGCAGGAGAGAGACAGTCCCTGATGTGCTGTTTTTATATGATGTTCAGATGTATGGCCTCTTATTTTCCGAGATTTCCAGACTCTATTTCCCTCCCCTACTTCTTTTGGACCTTCTCTTTTCTTCACGCGTACTTTTGAGGTTGTGCTCCGTTTGAATTTTATTTCAGGCTGACTCTCTTTAATGTGAGGATTTAGCCAAGAAGGGATTTTCAGTTTGTCAGTCTGGAGAGCTCATGGCATCCTGATGGCTTCACCTCCTATAGACATTTCATGGGACCCCTGCAATTATTCCTTGACGGGAGTTTCAGCTGAAGTGCTCACACCAACTCGTCCTTTCCTCTGAGTACCTATTGACTGTTTGAGGTTCCCTTTCTTCCCCTTACTTCCTCCTGCATCTTTGCTGATGACACACAGGTCTTTTAGTTGTCATGATTTATCCATATCTTCTCATATGTGGGGCTACAGCTATATTTCACCTCTTTTTCCTGGTGATATGGTCTGTGGGTTTTAGTTTCTCTATTTCAGTTGCTTTTTTTTTTTTTTTTTTAAAGGGGAATGCAGGGAGACTCAAAAACTCTGCCACCATTACCATCTTCCCAGAACTCAAAACGTGTGTTTTTGAACTTGTCTGGACAAGTAGAGAATCTCTGGGGATGGAATAAAGCCAAGAGTTATACACATGCCAGAAGTGATAACTAACAGCACAGCTGGTCTGTACACTGGACTGGAAACTGTGAATCAGGCAGTTGTTTATCAATATCAGAATGTTTTTATTCTTGGAAAGCTTTCTTTCAGGCTGTTAAATCTATACTCACTAGTATTCTATGAATATGTATATGTACATATAGACTGCAGACAAAAACACACACATGATATTTTGGAACTGGGAACCAAAATGGGATGCTGTATTACCACCTGTGTCTAATTAAATATTTGTGGTAATTGAATGTAATTAAAAATTAAACAACCATTTGGTACAGGATAATATATTTCCTACATCACTTATGTGCTTCAATATGCTCTCTGCTGATTGTTTTAACTTGGATTTGGTGTTAACAGCTCCTACAATTGTCTGTTCTAGTTTGTTGAGTTTAACATTTAAAACACCCTCTGCTTGCATGTCTTTCCTCCCACTCTTCACCCAGTTAAATTCCTCATCATACTCAGGTCTTAGCTTGAATGTCGCTTTCTCAGAAAGGCCTTTTTTAAACTAATACACACCCAACTCCAGCTGAAATCTGGTTCTCCTTTTACTCTTTGTAATAATAGTTCTTCTGCGGTTCCTAGGAAGTGTCAATAGTGGAATAAACGAATGAACAGCAAAGCAATATCTCCTTATGATTTTCATACAGTTTTTTGAACTCTGTGATTTTGAAGAGTAAGGTAAACTCAAAACCCATTTCTAAAGAAAGTAGGGTCATAAAGCTTCAGTTACTTCAGTGTCTGAAGCTCTGTGCTGTAGGGCTTAACTGATGGGTTTGTTATTGGAGTAGGAATTATGGCCCATATATTTTCTTTTGAAGGCCCAGGAATAACAGTGTCATGTAACTCTTATTATTATTTGTCTGCGCAGTTGCTCTACTACCATATCAGGAACCACTCCTCCCAAAGGGGAGTTTGAATATTTATATAACCTGACTCTACTCCAGGCTTAGGAGTGGGTAACTAAACCAAGTGGGCCCAATCAGGATTTCCTGGCAGGGATATAAAGTCAGGATTTAAGCATAGTTGGACTTTTCAGTAGAGGATCTATAAACCTCAGAGATATGGTCACCCATGTGCTACCATGTGAACTTTTCATAAGGAAAGGTGGTATCTTATGAGTTAGAATTCTGGTGTACTCTGGCAGAGAGGCAGACATGAGAGATGAAGAGTGTTCTGTTGGCATTTGTATCCCTGGTTACAGGTTTATTCTGAGGCCTGATTGAAGCTAGATCCTTTATGCTCCATAAGACAATTTTATATTCTAAAAATTCTTTTTTTTAGTATAATTTAATTTAGTGGCTTTTTGCTAGTTGCAATCTACAGAGAGCTAATAAAAGTACTAATTATTAGCTATTTTTTTTAACATCTTTGTTGGAGTACAATTGCTTTACAATGGTGTGTTAGTTTCTGTTGTATAACAAATTGAATCAGCTGTACATATACATATATCCCCATGTCTACTCCCTGTTGCGTCTCCCTCCCACCCTCCCTATCCCACCCCTCTAGGTGGTCACAAAGCACCGAGCTGATCTCCCTGTGCTATGTGGCTGCTTCCCACTAGCTCTCTATTTCACATTTGGTAGTTTATGTATGTCCATGCCACTCTCTCCCTTTGTCCCAGCTTACCCGTCCCCCGCCCCGTGTCCTCAAGTCCATTCTCTACGTCTGCATCTTTATTGCTGTCCTGGCCCTAGGTTCTTCAGAACCATTTCTTTTCTTTTTTTTGATTCCATATATATGCGTTAACATATGGTATTTTTTTTTTTCTTTCTGACTTACTTCACTCTGTATGACAGACTCTAGGTCCATCCACCTCACTACAAATAACTCAATTTCGTTTCTTTTTATAGCTGAGTAATAGTCCATTGTATATATGTGCCACATCTTCTTTATCCATTCATCTGTCGATGGACACTTAGGTTGCTTCCATGTCCTGGCTATTGTAAACAGAGCTGCAATGAACATTGTGGTACATGACTCTTTCTGAATTATGGTTTTCTCAGGGTATATGCCCAGTAGAGGGATTGCTGGGTCATATGATAGTTCTATTTTTAGTTTAAGAAAACTCCATACTGTTCTCCATAGTGGTTGTATCAATTTATATTCCCACCAACAGTGCAAAATGGTTCCCTTTTCTCCACACCCTCTCCAGCATTTATTGTTTGTAGATTTTTTGATGATGGCCATTCTGACCAGTGTGAGGTGATACCACATTGTAGTTTTGTTTAGCATTTCCCTAATGATTAGTGATGTTGAGCATCCTTTCACATGTTTGTTGGCAATCTGTATATCTTCTTTGGAGAAATGTCTATTTAGGTCTTCTGCCCATTTTTGGATTGGGTTGTTTGTTTTTTTGATATTGAGCTGCATGAGCTGCTTGTAAATTTTGGAGATTAATCCTTTGTCAGTTGCTTCATTTACAAATATTTTCTCCCATTCTGAGTGTTGTCTTTTCATCTTGTTTATGGTTTCCTTAGCTGTGCAAAAGCTTTTAAGATTCATTAGGTCCCATTGGTTTATTTTTGTTTTTATTTCCCTTTCTCTAGGAGGTGGGTCAAAAAGGATCTTGCTGTGATTTATGTCATAGAGGGTTCTGCCTATGTTTTCCTCTAAGAGTTTTATAGTCTGGCCTTACATTTAGGTCTCTAATCCATTTTGTGTTTATTTTTGTGTATGGTGTTAAGGAGTGTTCTAATTTCATTCTTTTACATATAGCTGTCCATTATTCCCAGCACCACTTATTGAAGAGGCTGTCTTATCTCCATTGTATATTCTTGCCTCCTTTATCAAACATAAAGTGACCATATGTGCGTGGGTTTATCTCTGGGCTTTCTATACTGTTCCATTGATCTATATTTCTGTTTTTGTGCCAGTACCATACTGTCTTACTTACTGTAGCTTTGTAGTATAGTCTGAAGTCAGGGAGCCTGATTCCTCCAGCTCCGTTTTTCTTTCTCAAGATTGTTTTGGCTATTCGGGGTCTTTTGTGTTTCCATACAAATTGTGAAATTTTTTGTTCTAGTTCTGTGAAAAATGCCATTGGTAGGTTGGTAGGGATTGCACTGAATCTGTAGATTGCTTTGGGTAGTATAGTCATTTTCACAATGTTGATTCTTCCAATCCAAGAACATGGTATATCTCTCCATCTGATTGTATCATCTTTAATTTCTTTCATCAGTGTCTTATAATTTTCTGCATACAGGTCTTTTGTCTCCTTAGGTAGGTTTATTCCTAGATATTTTATTCTTTTTGTTGCAGTGGTAAATGGGAGTGTTTTCTTAATTTCTCTTTCAGATTTTTCATCTTTAGTGTATAAGAATGCGAGAGACTTCTGTGCATTAATTTTGTATCCTGCTACTTTACCAAATTCGTTGATTAGCTCTAGTAGTTTTCTGGTAGCATCTTTAGGATGCTCTATGTGTACTATCATGTCATGTGCAAACAGTGACAGCTTACTCGTTCTTTTCCGATTTGGATTCTTTTTATTTCTTTTTCTTCTCTGATTGCTGTGGCTAAAACTTCCAAAACTATGTTGAATAATAGTGGTGAGAGTGGACAACCATGTCTTGTTCCTGATCTTAGAGGAAATGCTTTCAGTTTTTCACCATTGAGAACAGTGTTGGCTGTGGGTTTGACATACATGGCCTTTATTATGTTGAGGTAAGTTCCCTCTATGCCTACCTTATGGAGGGCTTGTATCATAAATGAGTGTTGAATTTTGTTGAAAGCTTTCTCTGCATCTATTGAGATGATCATATGGTTTTTCTCCTTCAATTTGTTAATATGGTGTATCACATTGATTGATTTGCATATATTGAAGAATCCTTGCATTCCTGGGATAAACCCCAGTTGATCATGGTGTATGATCCTTTTAATGTGCTGTTGGATTCTATTTGCCAGTATTTTGATGAGGATTTTTGCATCTATGTTCATCAGTGATATTGGCCTGTAGTTTTCTTTCTTTGTGACATCTTTGACTGGTTTTGGTATCAGGGTGAAGGTGGCCTTGTAGAATGAATTTGGGAGCATTCCTCCCTCTGCTATATTTTGGAAGAGTTTGAGAAAGATAGGTGTTAGCTCTTCTCTAAATGTTTGATAGAATTCACCTGTGAGCCATCTGGTCCTGGACTTTTGTATGTTGGAAGATTTTTAATCACAGTCTCAATGTCAGTGCTTGTGATTGGTATGTTTATATTTTCTATTTCTTCCTAGTTCAGTCTTGGAAGGTAGTGCTTTTCTAAGAATTTGTCCATTTCTTCCAGGTTGTCCATTTTATTGGCATAGAGTTGCTTGTAGTAATCTCTCATGATCCTTTGTATTTCTGCAGTGTCAGTTGTTACTTCTCCTTTTTCATTTCTAATTCTATTTATTTGAGTCTTCTCCCTTTTTTTCTTGATGAGTCTGGCTAATAGTTTATCAATTTTGTTTATCTTCTCAAAGAACCAGCTTTTAGTTTTATTGATCTTTGCTATTGTTTCCTTCATTTATTTCTGATCTGATCTTTATGATTTCTTTCCTTCTGCTAACTCTGGGGTTTTTTTGTTCTTCTTTCTCTAATTGCTTTAGGTGTAAGGTTAGGTTGTTTATTTGAAATGCTTCTTGTTTCTTTAGGTATGATTTTATTGCTACAGACTTCCCTCTTAGAACTGCTTTTGCTGCATCCCATAGGTTTTGGGTCGTCGTGTTTTCATTGTCATTTGTTTCTAAGTATGTTTTGATTTCCTCTTTGATATCTTCAGTGATCTCTTGGTTATTAAGTAGTGTATTGTTTAGCCTCCATGTGTTTGGTTTTTTTTTTTCAGATTTTTTCCTGTAATTTATGTCTAGTCTCATAGAATTTTGGTCGGGAAAGATACTTGATACGATTTCAATTTTCTTAAATTTACCAAGGCCTGATTTGTTACCCAAGATATGACCTATTCTGGAGAATGTTCCATGAGCACTTGAGAAGAAAGTGTATTCTGTTGTGTTTGCATGGAATGTCCTATAAATATCAATTAAGTCCATCTTGTTTATTGTATCATTTAAAGCTTGTGTTTCCTTATTTATTTTCATTTTGGATGGTCTGTCTATTGGTGAACGTGGTGTGTTAAAGTCTCCTACTATGATTGTGTTACTGTCGATTTCCCGTTTTATGGCTGTTAGCATTTGCCTTATGCATTGAGGTGCTCCTATGTTGGGTGCATCAATATTTACAATTCTTATATCTTCTTCTTGGATTGATCCCTTGATCATTATGTATTGTCCTTCTTTGTCTCTTGTAGTAGTCTTTATTTTAAAGTCCATTTTGTCTGATATGAGAATTGCTACTCCAGCTTTCTTTTGATTTCCATTGGCATGGACTATCTTTTTCCATCCTCTCACTTTCAATCTGTATGTGTCCCTAGGTCTGAAATGGGTCTCTTTTAGACAGCATATATGTGGGTCTTATTTTTGTATCTATTCAGCCAGTTTGTGTCTTTTGGTTGGAGCATTTAATCCATTTACATTTAAGGTAGTTATCGATATGTATGTTCCTATTACCATTTTCTTAATTGTTTTGGGTTTGTTTTTGTAGGTCCTTTTCTTCTCTTGTGTTTCCCACTTAGAGAAGTTCCTTTAGCATTTGTTGTAGGTCTGGTTTTGTGGTGCTGAATTCTGTTAGCTTTTGCTTGTCTGTAAAAGTTTTAATTTCTCTGTCAAATCTGAATAAGATTCTTGCTGTGTAGAGTAATCTTGGTTGTAGGTTTTTCTCCTTCATCACTTTAAATATGTCCTGCCACTCCCTTCTGGCTTGCAGTGTTTCTACTGAAAGATCAGTTGTTAACCTTATGGGGATTCCCTTGTATGTTATTTGTTTCTTTTCCCTTGCTGCTTTTAATATTTTTTCTTTGTATTTAATTTTTAATAGTTTGATTAATATGTGTCTTGACATGTTTCTCCTTAGATTTATCCTGTATGGGACTCTCTGTGCTTCCTGGACTTGATTGACTATTTCCTTTCCCGTATTAGGGAAGTTTTCAACTATAATCTCTTCAAGTATTTTTTCAGTCCCTTTCTTTTTCTCTTCTTCTTCTGGGAGCCCTGTAATTCAAATGTTGGTGTGTTTAATGTTGTCCCAGAGGTCTCTAAGACTGTCCTCACTTCTTTTCATTCTTGTTTCTTTGTTCTGCTCTGCAGTAGTTATTTCCACTATTTTATCTTCCAGGTCACTTATCCGTTCTTCTGCCTCAGTTATTCTGCTATTGATCCCTTCTAGAGAATTTTTAATTTTATTTATTGTGTTGTTCATCATTGTTTGCTCGTTAGTTCTTCTAGGTCCTTGTTAAACGTTTCTTGTATTTTCTCTATTCTATTTCCAAGATTTGGGATCATCTTTACTATCATTTCTCTGAATTCTTTTTCAGGTAGACTGCCTATTTCCTCTTCATTTGTTTGGTCTGGTGGGTTTTTACCTTGCTCCTTCATCTGCTGTGTGTTTCTCTGTCTTCTCATTTTGCTTCACTTAGTGTGTTTGGGGTCTCCTTTTTGCAGGCTGCAGGTTCGTAGTTCCCGTTGTTTTTGGTTTCTGCCCCCAGTGGCTAAGGTTGGTTCAGTGGGTTGTGGAGGGGACTGGTGCCTGTCTTCTGGTGAATGAGGCTGGATCTTGTTTTTCTGGTGGGCAGGACCACGTCCGGTGGTGTGTTTTAGGGTGTCTGTGACCTTATTATGATTTTAGGCAGCCTCTCTGCTAATGGATGGGGTTGTGTTCCTGTCTTGCTAGTTGTTTGGCATAGAGTGTCCAGCACTGGAGCTTGCTGGTCATTGAGTGGAGCTGGGTCTTAGCGTTGAGATGGAGACCTCTGGGAGAGCTTTCACAGTTTGACATTATGTGGAGCCGGGAGGTCTCTGGTGGACCTGTGTCCTGAACTTGGCTCGGCTCTCCCACCTTAGAGGCACAGGCCTAACACCCCACCAGAGCACCAAGACCCTGCCAGCCACACGGCTTTTAGGAAGTCTGTGATCTTCTGCCAGCGTTCAGTAGGTGTTCTGTAGGAGTTGTTCCACGTGTCTATGTATTTCTGATATATTTGTGGGGAGTAAGATGATCTCCACATCTTACTCCTCCACCATCTTGAAGGTCTCCCAATTATTAGCTATTGAATGAGGCACATGACATGACTTATAAGAGTTATAAACTCATAGCTTTCAGTTGAGGAAATAAGCAGTCACTATGATAAGAGAAGAAGGTTCATTCTTCATACAGCACTTGATTATGTTATATAGGGCAGGCAGAACTATTCAGAATGTCTGGTCACTTGGCAATTAATATCAGAAGTGAACTTGAGATTCATCTAAGCCATTTAACCATGTCTTGGGTATCTTTCACATGTATCATCCTCTTTAAATAGAGATCAGCTAAGTTCCTCAGTAATAGCTGCAGAGCTCATGTAAAACAGTGATATTAATGTAACCTACACTATCCAGGGCCTATCTTTGAATAACAAGTGCAGTGGTTTAACTTCCTCCTGGTGTATCACGGTGCCACCAAAAAGTGGGGTGTGAGGAAAGCACTGGCCTAAATATGAAATAGTTATCTCTGACTCTGGAATAGAAACCAGCTGGGGCAGGAGATAAACCTAACTCTATGCAGCTTCAAGGAGTTCTTCTGCTACTGCTGTCATCACAGAAGCTCCCCTTGAAGGCTTTCTTAAGACAAAGCCCCTGATAGAATGTTTGAACCTGATTCTCATATTGATTCTGTGATCCAGTACTTCCAAAGGTTGATTTTCATACCATGTGCCTAGAACAAGCTGAATCGAAGTCCAAGACAGCATAATTTGTTGAACATACTCTAGTTTATGAAACTAAGGAAGAACATTCTTTAACAGTAACCCTCCAGGTTGCATCAGAGTGAGGGAGAAACACAAAGATTAGGGACTTGGTAAGTAGTAGCTGCTCAGGTAAGTCAGAGCCAGGCCAACAATATGGTAGATGATTCTTCTCTCTGACTACCAAAAAGTAAAAAATAAAAAAGATGGAGGAAGAGGTGCCAAATGAATACATACTTTCCATGTAATTTGTACCTGTCTCTTTCCGCTGATCCAGAATGATTCTCAGCTTCTCAAGACTGAGCTACTTTTTATTTGAATTGTTTGATCATACAGGCAATACCTTCTTGTACTCTTTTTGCATGTTTATACTATTATGACATGAGTACTAAATGAAAATAAGGAAAATACTTAGGTTTGTAAGCTTATTAATGGACTGATTGCCAACAACTAGTTAGTATTTAAATCGGGATCTTGAGGAACATGCCATAGCAATCTGCATCAGAGCATTTGCAGTTAAGTGACTAAAAAATTCCAAGTCAGCCTGTTCCAGTAATTCCCTATATTTCATGTATTTGTGTTTGTATGTCCATATGTATGAGCAGTCAAATGTTTTTATCCTATTATGTTGATTATTATTTTTATTCATTTTCACATTTCGTATTGCATGCCTTCCTTGTTATATTTAGAGCCATTAAGCGTGAAGCCTATATGGTTAAAACTGGAATTATTATGAGTTTTCAAGTGCTGTCCCTAATAGCTATTATCATGGATAATGACACCATAGAAATGATTATAACACACACAAAAAGAGCAAATTGGATATTTTAACCAGAATAGTGTAGATTAAAACAGGACTAACAAGCCTCGCTTGGAAAGTCGATATTTAAAGAAGAAATATATCCTTTCTCTAGAAATGATATTTCCCTTTAAAGGCACTATTTGTTTGTAATAGTGGCTCCATAAGCCTTCAGTGTCTATATATCATGGCATTCAGCATATTGTTGGAGTAAAGGGAAACTTTGTCATAATGAAATGTCATTTCTTCCTAAAAGACTTGCACATTTAAATCTGTGGAAGTAATGAAGCTGATATCATCAAAATATCCCCTACTCCTGAAAATTAAATTTTTTTTTATTGATTTTTCAAGTATGCCAGAGTCAGCATTTTATCATAATTTCTTATGGATTTTCCTCTATCCATGGAAATAAAGCTATTAACTCTAAGTATGAGCTTTAGCTCTTTTTTTTTTTTTTTTTTTGACTTTGCTGAAATTTGTTCCATAATGTTGTTCGGTTTCTTGCCAGTTTCTAATTTTAAGCCCTTTTAAATACTTCTTTACTCTTTTAACTTAGGTGCCAGCTGTTAGGGTAAGATGAGAATTATCATGGCATATGCAGAATTGGAAACCTTATTTTGAGGGATCTTTGTTTCAGTGTCTGAGGCAAAGGTCAGTGTGGAAACCATGTTGTTTAACATGCAGTGGACAGTTACATAATATCAAATCTGTTTCATTGGCTCTAGGGGCTACAAATCATGTGACTATGAGAGAGTAACTCTCCTGAGATTCTGTTTGTCCATGTAGAAAATGTGGAAAATAAGGAGCCCTGGAAAACCTATCACTCAAAGAATATAAGGGGAAAATAGGATAATACATATAAAAGAGCTTTGTAAATTGAATAAAACTTTAAAAAGTTCAGAGGCTATTGGCATTTCCACAGCAGACATAATTACCAGAGAATTTAAATTCCTTGAGAATCTGGTAAATGTTTTTATTTCTTTGAGATAGACAGAGCAAAATCTGGCTCATCCAGGAATGTTCTAAAGCTCTACCTGAGGAGCTCTGTCTCAGATGTCCCAGGAAAGGAGGACTATTAAACATTGTCTGCTGAATGTCTTTTGGGCACCCAAGAAAAAAAAATAGCTTGTAGATGTATAAGCCTTGGGTGCAACAAATCCTTTACATTACTGTTGTTTTTATAACTAATGCCCTTTTTGGGTTATTGGAGTTATTATAGATAAAATCTTAATTTTGAAGTTTTCTGATTATAGATAGAATAATAATAAGGAACCAGTATTTCTCATAAATCATGGTGAAATAAGAGGAAAAGTCATGTATTTTCCCTATCATTCAAGTTTCTGAATTTCATACAGAAATTCTGGAATTGAAACAAAGTGTGAGTATTGTAGAAGTTAAATATATGTAAGTTGAATTGTAAAGTTCAAGCACAACTAATTATACTTTACATACATATGTGGAATTTCAGCACCATATTTATGCATTACGTATTTTGGATGAGATGCAGCTAATTCAGTGGACTCTACACATGAAATTTAGTAGAAGAGAAGAATACCTGCTATCATCCTAGAGATATGTTATCTGATTAGCAATGCCATTGATATAAAATAATGGTTTTTTGGTTTATAATGGTAATTTCTCTATATATTTCAAAGTTATTTTTACTTGTTTTTTTCCTTTTAGTCCAATTGCTTTTTGATGACCTTCATGCCCTTGGGGCTATAATCAGAGGACGGGATTAATTCTTACATGTTAAGAGTGGAGAGGGTCATAAAAATAAAATAGAGTTGAGTATGGCATATTATACTATGAAATCTTGAATTTACTAATTAATACGTCAGTTCTAAGTGCCTTCTTCAGCTCATCAACTCTATTAGGGCACCATGGGATAAGTTGTTGTAAGAGCTCACCAGACATATGTAGTTTCTCACGGTCTCTCTGTGGTACACCTGTCTGATGCATATGTTTGAACCTGCTCCCCTATCCCCAGACTGGCAACCTTCTCTCTCTGGCATCTTTAGGTCAGAGCTGCAGAGCACATATGAGGATGAGAAATAGCCTGGACCTACCTCAGAGAGTAGCTTATGCCACCTCTTCTGTCTCAAAGGTTCATTTCCAACTCTTACCAGAATGATGGTATTCAAAATCCTAGCAGAGTATTGCTATCAGAAATGTTTTCCTGGCAGATTTGAAGTTGAATCAGGCTGTTGGCATTTACTTGCAAAACTCTCTTGATGCCAGCAGCTTCTAGTTTGTGAGAAAGGGAGTGTGTGTTCTCAGCCTCATAAACTCTGATATATTTAAATTTAGTACAATATAAACTCGACAAGTGATATTTGCCATGTTAAAACTGACAGATACAAGCAGGACTTGGCAGAGAAGTACTGAAAAATAAAAAGCAGTTACCCAGAAGGACAACAAAGCAGTGATTTTGGTTTTGTAAACACCACTAGAAAAGACAAGTACGTTAAATCACATAACTCATAGATTTTTCTGTAGAGCACAGACTTCCTTCAAGAGCGGATGCAATGATTAATATAGGGAATGCATTGAGACATAGGAAGAGTTAAAAATTAAAGATTCCATGGATGTTATTGTGTTTGTATGATATGACTGTCTTATAAAGGAAGTGAGTAGAATAATACAAATGCATATATCATTGTGATATTCTAAGCCTCCTTGCTGTCCAAAAGTCCACTTTCATACTTATATGTTAAGTACAGATTTATAATCCTAAAGTGTATTAAAAATAAAGACATATTTTTGAATTCAATACTTTGAATATATTTTTGTGCAAGGAGCATCTTTTATCTATGGAAATGAGGTTCTGTTATTTCTCAGTCATTAATGGTCATGTTTTAATTCTAGCCTGGCTTTCCCTGCACATCTATGGCACATGCAGGTTATTGCTTTCAAGGTTTGTTGTTTTCTATTCTGAGCGTGAGGGCAGGATCATGTTTTAGTATTGATGAGATATCAACATTTCCACCTAGATCCAAGCCAGAGAAATAGCAAATTCCATAGAGCTTTATACACAAACTTTAGATTTTCTGTGCTTCTAAATCATCTTTGGTAGCACACCCAAGAGGAGATCTTTCCTTAGAATTCTATATTGCTAGCTTCTTAGGTAGCATTTTTTTTTTTTTTGCCTTCATTTTTGTGGATAGAAAAACACTAACAACAACAAAATTTAAAACTGCTTTGCAGCCACTTAGCACAGGGAGATCAGCTCAGTGCTTTGTGACCACCTAGAGGGGTGGGATAGGGAGGGTGGGAGGGAGATGCAAGAGGGAGGATATATGGGGACATATGTATATGTATAGCTGATTCACTTTGTTATAAAGCAGAAACTAACACACCATTGTAAAGCAATTATACTCCAATAAAGATGTTTTTTTTAAAAAAAGCTTTTGCCTTCATAACTGCTCAAGTAAATCATAAGAAAACATAACCTAAGGCTGACTTAAAGGTCCATTTCTGAAATTTACTCAGCAAAGAGTGTATATTTGTGACCCAAATCCAACCATTGGATGAATCTACAGATGTGTGCTGCAGAGCTAAAAAGAAATAACTCTTTCTTTCATACCCACTAGAGCAGAAGCAGTAGTATCCTTCAGAGTACAAAAAGGAGAACCTCTCTTCATTTCTATTCCTGCTGCCCCACCTAATTTGAAAGAATTAGTTCTGTAACTACCCATGAGATATGGGATTGCCTGTAAATTACATATACTTTTATAGGAAAAATAACTATACAGAATATTTAAGAAAATCTGGTGTATCATCACTCATATTCTGGATGCCTGATGTCAGTAAAAGTTTTCCCTCTTGCCTGCTGCTTTTCAGTACTGTCTACATGCATACGTGTTTTTTTAACAAATACGTATTTTTGCACCATTTGCTGTTTTCCTTTTTGTTTTTAGGTTAACCTTAGAGCATACACATTTTCCTGATTGCTATCTGAATTTCATACTATTTTTAATGACTGTATAATGAATTGTCCATTTTATTAATGTATAAGTAAATTATTTCTGGCTGATTTAACCTTAAGATTGAATCTAATTTGCTGTTATAGATGATGCAATGAAGTACACGCCTGCCTAAAATACTTGTGGTATATTCGTTTTTATATAGTAACAGGATGCACTTCTACACATTCTTTTAGTAACTCTGGTGTCCTCACTCTCTATTCCTGTATGACAAACCACTCCACATTTAGTGACATAAAGCCACAACAATTTTATTATGCTTATGGATTTGGTGGTCAGGAATTTGGACAGGGCACTGTGGAGATAGAATTCTATTTGGGGCCTCTGCTGGGCAGACTGGAATGGCTGGGGGTGACTTAAATGATGATTCTCTCTGGAGGTTTTGTCACTCACATATCTGGCTGCTGGCCTGGGATGATTCAAAGGCTGGGCTCAGCGTAGGACTAACTACTGGAGTGCTCACATACAGGCTCTCCACGTGGCTTGGACATCTCACAATATTGTGTCTTGGCTCTGAAAGGGAGTGTCCTGCAAGGGAACAACTGTTGCACAGTGTTCCTATTGTCCAAGCAGACCAAGATGCTATAGAGGAAACTAAATCATGTAGGGCTTTGTAGGGGACAGGCTTCTTTGGACCTAACCTCAGAAGTCACAGGAGTTGCTTCTATCCCATTCTATTGGCTTCAAGTGAGTCAATAGAGTCAGTTGAGATTCAAGGAAATTAGACTTCCTCTCTTAATGGGGGACTGGTAAGGTCACATTACAGAAGAGCACATGGGGTAGAAGATATTTTTCCAGGCATCTTTGGCATACATGGGTCGCTAGAGTATTATTTCTGGTGGGACAATGTATTAAATGTATATATTAACTGCTTAGGGGAACTGTGGGAATGATACTCCATTTGGGTCAGAGGGTTTCTACAAACCACTTTGCCATCCCAGAGAAATACATGATTTTAACTCTGCATAGCAGACCATCAACAGAATGCAGAATCCTTCAGCCCTGGTCACTCAAACCTCAGAAACAACTTTTGAGCAGGGCCATAGTGTTTCAGATTCACCTCCCTTGTTTTCACCTAGAGCCAGATCTCTTCTTAAAGCTCACTTCTTTTTTCCAATTATAAAAGTAAACATGCTCTGAGACATGCTTTTCATCTCTTTCTATTTGAGACTTGATGGCTAGGATTATGCAAAATGCCTGATTAAGTAATTAATCCATTTAGTGTTTCATTCTTGCATGGATGCATACACTTATTCCTTTAACAAATGTTTATTGAGTAGTTTTTTGCTAAATTATGTACATTGTGAATAAAGTGATGATCCCCACTATCTTGGGTTTTAGGGCAGCATGAGAAAGACATTAAAAATGCATATCATAGCACACATATAATAGCACATTGTGATAGATGCTATGAAAGATAAGTGATGAGAGTGACATGTGAAGAATGAGAAGGAGCCAGGCTGGTGAAGAGGTTGAAGTAAAGCATTTGAGACGGGAGGCAGCATTTATTTGAAAGCGAAATTTGTAGCTGAAGAATTGAAGGAAGGCCAGTTTCACTACTGTAGTGAGGGAAGACAAGAATAGTGCAAGAGCTTAGGGAGATGGGCAATGGTCTGGACCAGCAGGATCCTGCAGGTCAGTTGAATAGTCTGAATTGTCTTCTCAACATGAAGGGAAAGCATTAAACTGTCTTAAGAGAGAAGTGATGTGGTTTGATTTATTCTTTAAGAATTCTTTGGGTGAAAAATAGTTTGAGGGAGGCCAGAGGGATTCCATAGAGAACAGTGAGACAAAAACTCAGCAATTCAGTTTAGAGATAATCAAGGTTGGTAGGGGAGGTGAAGAGAATTGGAAAGCTTTCAGATGTATCTTGAAGTTTAAATTAAGGTACATGCCCCCTAATGTTCATAGCAGCACTATTTATAGTAGCCAAGACATGGAAACAACCTAAATGTCCATTGATATATGAATGGATAAAGAAGATATGGTACATATATACAATGGACTATTACTCAGCCATAAAAAAGAGTGAAATAATGCCATTTGCAGCCACATGGATGGACCTAGGGATTATCATACTAAGGGAAGTAAGTCAGACAGAGGAAGACAAATACCGTATGATATCACTTGTAAGTGAAATCTGAAAAACTGATACAAATGAACTTATTTACAAAACAGAAATAGACTCACAGACATAGAAAACAAAGTTAAGGTTACCAAAGGGGAAAGTGGGGGGAGGGAGGGATAAATTAGGAGTTTGGGACTAACAGATACACACTACACTATATAAAATAGATAAACAACAAGGGCCTGCTGTATAGCACAGGGAACTATATTCAATATCTTGTAATAACCTACAATGGAAGATAATCTGATAAAGAATATATATATACACACATACATATGTAGATTATATATATATATATGACTGAATCATATATAAAAATATATAAAATATATATAATATATATACAAAATGTATAAAAATACTGCCAAATCCTTAAATGTTCCTAAAAGCCCTAAGGCTACTGTGGCTGGAGGAAATGAAGTGTAGATGAGTAGTAAAAGGTGAAGTCAGAGCGGTAATAGGGAGTCACACTGTGTCAGACTTATAAGTCACAATAGAGACTTCAGATTTCACTAGGAGTAAGGTGGGACACCACTGGAGAGTTCTGTGCAGAAAATAGATATGATCCTAAATGGTTTAATAGAACTACTCTGTTAAAGCCAAATTGCAGGAGGGAAAGGTCAGATTTAGAGTGACAGATTAGGAGAAAAATGCAGTATCATGGAAACAGGTGTTGGTAACTTGGACCAAGATGTCAGTCTTGCAGATGGAAAACAGTGGTCTAATTCTAGAAAACCTTTGAAAGTCACTGGCTTTAGAAATAAACATTTTGGTAATCATAACTCCTTGTACTCTTCCAGAAAGCTTAGGTCAAAATGGCATTCTGCATTTTACTGAAACAGAGCTTACCTAGCTGAAAAAGAGCATCAAACTTTCTATTAACATGTCGAAGAATGATGCTACCGTACCCTGCACCCATTTTAGGTATGAAAGTTAATTTTTTCATGGAAGCACTGAAAACAAGTTGCAAGTAATTTCCACTCATTTTTGTAGTGCAAATTTTCTATATATATCTGTTTCAAAGTAGGATGAATAGATTATTAGGGATATGCTATAATATACACTGTTCTCCTTTAGGGGATAATGTAGACCTCATAGTGTTTTTACCTGAGACACTTAGAAGTTCTATATGCATAGTTTGTATCTTGTTGAATACTGATTCAAACAAATAACTTGAAATAGATTGAGAAATATGAGCATGTAATGAATATTTCATGATTTTAAGGAATTATGGTCTTTTAGGTATGATAGTGATATCATGGTTATGTTTTTAAAATGTCCTTATATTTTAGAGGTGCATACTGAAAAATTTAATGAAATCTATATTGAAAAAAATCTAATAGAACTATTGAATGTCTAAGATTTGTTTCAAAACAAGCCTCCGTGTGTGTGCATGCATGTATGTGTGTGTGTGTGTGTGTGTTTGTGTGTGTGTATTTTGGGAGATGATGAAGTGGGTGGAGTATATATAAAACAAGGTTGGCCATGACTTTATAATTGACAATACTGGGAAGTGTTCATAAGGTTTCATCATACTATTTGGACTACTTGTGGTATTTTGCATATTAAAAACATTTATAACACAAGCGATGTGATAAAGAAATCATATGAGAGCCTGTCTGGCTGACCAGGAGCATCTCGTAGTGTGATAATAATCAAAGATGATCAGTACCTAAGGAGACAAACGACCTGTATGCAGAAAATTATAAGACACTGATGAAAGAAATTAGAGATGATACAAATAGATGGAGAAATATACCATGTTCTTGGATTGGAAGAATCAACATTGTGAAAATGACTCTACTACCCAAAGCAATCTACAGATTCAATGCAATCCCTAGCAAACTACCAAGGGCATTTTTCACAGAACTAGAACAAAAAATTTCACAGTTTGTATGGATACACAAAAGACCCCGAATAGCCAAAGCAATCTTGAGAAAGAAAAACGGAGCTGGAGGAATCAGGCTCCCTGACTTCAGACTATACTACAAAGTTACAGTAATCAAGACAGTATGGTACTGGCACAAAAACAGAAACATAGATCAATGGGACAGCATAGAAAGCCCAGAGATAAACCCACGCACATATGGTCACCTTATTTTTGATAAAGGAGGCAAGAATATACAATGGAGAAAAGACAGCCTCTTCAATAAGTGGTGCTGGGAAAACTAGACAGCTACATGTAAAAGAATGAATTTAGAACACTCCCTAACACCATACACAAAAATAAACTCAAAATGGATTAAAGACCTAAATGTAAGTCCGGACACCGTCAAACTCTTAGAGGAAAACATAGGCAGAACACTCTATGACATAAATCACAGGAGGATCCTTTTTGACCCACCTCCTAGAGAAATGGAAATAAAAACAAAAATAAACAAATAGGACCTAATGAAACTTCAAAGCTTTTGCACAGCAAAGGAAACCATAAACGACGAAAAGACAGCCCTCAGAATGGGAGAAAATATTTGCAAATGAAGCAACTGACAAAGGATTAATCTACAAAACATACAAGCAACTCATGCAGCTCAATAACAAAAAAACAAACAACCCAATCCAAAAATGGGCAGAAGACCTAAATAGATATTTCTCCAAAGAAGATATACAGATTGCCAACAAACACATGAAAGAATGCTCAACATCATTAGTCATTAGAGAAATGCAAATCAAAACTACAATGAGATATCATCTCACACTGGTCAGAATGGCCATCATCAAAACATCTACAAACAATAAATGCTGGAGAGGGTGTGGAGAAAAGGGAACACTCTTGCACTGTTGGTGGGAATGTAAATTGATACAGCCACTATGGAGAACAGTATGGAGGTTTCTTAAAAAACTAAAAATAGAACTACCATATGACCCAGCAATCCCACTACTGGACATATACCCTGAGAAAACCATAATTCAAAAAGTCATGTACCCAAATGTTCATTGCAGCTCTATTTACAATAGCCAGGACATGGAAGCAACCTAAGTGTCCATCAACAGATGAATGGATAAAGAAGATGTGGCCCATATATACAATGGAATATTACTCAGCCATAAAAAGGAATGAAACTGAGTTATCTGTAGTGAGGTGGATGGACCTAGAGACTGTCATACAGGGTGAAGTAAGTCAGAAAGAGAAAAACAAATACTGTATGCTGACACATATATATGGAATCTAAAAAGAAAAAAAGAAAATAAAAATGGTCAGAAGAACCTAGGGGCAAGAAGGGAATAAAGATGCAGACCTACTAGAGAATGGACTTGAGGATACGGGGAGGGGGAAGGGTAAGCTGGGACAAAGTGAGACAGTGGCATGGACATATATACACTACCAAACGTCAAATAGATAGCTAGTGGGAAGCAGCCGCATCGCACAGGGAGATCTGCTAGGTGCTTTGTGACCACCTGGAAGGGTGGGATAAGGAGGGTGGGAGGGAGGGAGATGCAAGAGGGAAGAGATATGGGGACATATGTATATGTATAACTGATTCACTTTGTTATGAAGCAGAAACTAACACACCATTGTAAAGCAATTATACTCCAATAAAGATGTTAAAAAAATTTACAATGTACTACATAAATATTAGTTTTTCTATTTTTTCAATTTCCTGTTCATTTATAACCATCAGAGAGCTTTTACTGTTCTGACAAAAATTTTTAAAGGTTATGAAACAATAGTAATGTTTTCCATTGATTATTGAGGTCATTTTTGCATCATTTCAGTTTGCATGGTCATTTTTATGGTTCAGCACTACTGTGCAAAGCAAGGACTGCCTATATATCAAAATGTTGATAATGGTAAGGTGATAGGATTATTGGCAATTTTTAATTTCTTCCTTTTGCTTATCTGTATTTTCTAGTTTTAATTCCATAAACATGTATTGACCTTGTAATTGAAAAAGTGGCAAAAAATTATAAAAATTTTAGAAGAATAAAAACGATACAGTTTTGTGCAGATATAAAAAAAAAAAGAGAGAGAACAAAAGAAGATGATCGGTTCAGGCCAGAGTATGGCTCGTAGGTTGAGAACTACAGTTTTCTAAGGCACCCAGAATTAGTTGAACTTGGGTGACTGATTCATATTAACCAAGTTCAGAATCTTGATGTAAATTTGGGGATACTTTTTCCTAGTGATGAGAATCTTTGGGCCTTTCATTATATGCACCCCCTAGACACATATCAGACTGGAAGGTTATAGATGTGCAAGAATGAGAGGAAAAGGGCATGCAGCATTTTCAAGGATGTGTCCTCCATGCCATGGTGAGCCCTCTAAGCCCTTTCTGATCCTCAATTTAAGGGCACTTCTCTAGGAATTGGAGGCCCAGTGTTATTCCTCCAAATCCACTTGGTCTGTGCTTGGCATATATGCATTGTCAAAGTCTGTTTTTACATCCCATTCTTTCTGATCATAGTCTATGGTAAAGTTATCTGTGTATCTTTTAGACAGATACTGTAATTCACTCATTGACTCTGGGTCAGAAAGCACTCTAGCCACATGTTCATTCCCAAGGGTTTTTTCATAGGTCTCATTCATTAACTTTGGGGTTTTCCTAATATCATCCTGAGGTAGTTTCCATGACCTTTGGTCTAAACTTGCTGTTATCCTATAGGACAGGGATCCAGTGTATAGCTACCCTTTCCCTTGAGAATTATTTAATGACATTATTGGCAGAGAGGTTGAGTGAGGTACATGGTAGTGATGGGTACATTTTATGGGGCAATATTTGAATAGCAGTTTTTTCAGTGTGTGTGGGGGGATCACTTAGGTAGTTGGTAATTAAACTCATTTTCTATTTCTGCATAATAAATTTCCACAAATGTAGTAGCTTGAAACAACATTCGTTTATTATCTCACAGTTCTATAATTCAGAAGTCTCGGATGGTATGGTTGGATTCTTGACTCAGGGTCTCAGAAGCCTGAAATTAAGTTATTGGCCAGCTATGTTATTATCTAGAATTTTGGTTCCTCTTCAAAGTCATTGCTGTTAGTGGCAGAAATTAGTTCCTTGTGATTTGGAATAAGGTTCCCATTTCCTTGTAGGTTGTTGAACTGAGGTTTATTCTCAGCCTCTTGACCCATTTTGTCATTCCTTGCATGGGCCCTCTCTATCTCAGTGACATGTCAAATCCTTCTTGTGTTTTGAAATCTGACATCCCATTCTGTTGCTCCCTGGAGAAAATCTTTGCTTTTAAAAGGCCTCATAAGATTAGTTAAGACCCATCAGATAATCTCCAGATTTAAGATCAGTTGTGCCATAGAACATAACATAATAATGGAAGTAATAGCTCATCATATTTCAGCCTTCATAGATGTAGACGGGACATTTTTAGGAAACCATCTGCCTACCACATTAATCCTGTCCACAGCCCAGCATCTGCATCTAAAATGCTGTTTTTGAAATAAGTGTGCAGTTTTATTGAATTTATAAAATGTCTGTATCTTTATGGAAAAAAAAAACCCTTCCCAAAGGAAAGAGTTGATATAGTTGTGTTTGTAAATTTGGGTCTTTGGCTATAAACCTCAAGAATGTAAAGCTTATACTATTATTGTTTTCAAGGCTACACATGACTTACTATATATACATTTTTTTGTAAAATTTACTGTATGTATACTTTTACTGTATAATTAGAAGGAAACTGCATACAAACTCCATCTGATATAGAATTGTTATAGATATAGAAACAACTTTTGTACTTATTTCCAGTTCCCTTCCTAGTTCACTCTTATTATAAACTCAGTCTAAGACCAAATATGTTACTCTCAACAACCTCAAATTAAATGCACATTTAAGGAACAGTAACAACTAGTCTACCAAACATGTCTCTCAGTCCAATGCATGTACCATTATTATGTATAAGATTGCTCGGGTGACAAAATATTTCCTCTTTATAAAATTATAGACATAATAATTCAGAAAGAGAAAAAACTCCATAATTCCAAATCTAGTGAAACCATTTTTTAAATTTTGTATGAATTTCTCTGGGTGTTTTTTCCCTATGCATATATTAACATATAGATTTACAGATAGCTATAGTTACATTATTTTTAAACAAGAGGGACTTATTTATTGAGTTAAAAGTCACATAACATAAAATTAATCATTTAAGGTGAAAATTTTTAATGGCCTTAAGTACATTCACAATGTTGTACAAAACCCACTTCTATCTAGTTCCAAAACCCTGGAGTTGCCATCACTCCAAAATAAAACCCTGTGTGCATTAAGTACATTCTCTCCAGTACCCTATCCTGCCAGTCCCTGGCAACCACTAATAAGCCTTCTATCTCTATGGTTTTATTTATTTTTAGAGATTTCATATCGATGAGATCATACAATACTTAATATGGGTCTGGCTTATTTCACTTAGCATAACGTTTTTAAGGTTCATCCACAGTATAGCATGTATCAGTATTTCATTTCTTTTCAAGGCTGAATAATATCCCATTGCGTGTATATACCACAATTTGTTTATTCATTCATCAGTTGATGAATATTTGAGCTGCTTCACCTTTTTCTTGGCTACTGTGAATAGTGATGTCAACTCTGTGCCAGATACTTTTCTAGGCAATTGAGATATATCAGTGATCAAGAGACAAATGTGGTTCCCCCCCAAAGACTACATTTAACATGTTAACATTTTTCATTCTTTATGTTATACAAATATAATATTATAATTATGAAGATTGATGTATGCTCAGGATATGGAGTTGGAATTTTCTTAGAAAATAATTCCCTTGACTAATGAAAAAATTTGACCTAACAGCAAATGTGTAACCTGAGAATCATCCAACTTTTTACCTCGTTTGAGATATTAATAGCAAATCTGAATAATTCATAAAAAGGACAATTGTATAACATGATTTGTATCTATATTATCCATTATTTCTTGACCTCTTTGGTTTTTGTCTTCTTATATAAGAAAATGGCTGGCTTTTCCTTAAGTCAATTTCACTGACTTGAGTGAACCTGGACTACATTTCTCTGCCTCCCTTGTGATTAGTTTTGGCCATGTGAGTGAGTAATTGGGTGAGTGGAACCCTGGCAAGTGTGATATACACCAGTTCAAGCCATGGTACATGTAATTCTTCAATGGGAGATCTTCCATGCTCTCTCCCATCATGTTGGCTTGATGTAGATGTGAGCAGTAACCTTGGAAACCGTATGTGGAATATGGTGGAACCAAAACATGGAAAGACAATGGGTGCTGATTTTCCACTTGGAGGATAGCCACCTGCTTAATAAGAACAACTCTTTTGGACTTTGGTTTGAGGCATTTTATGTATTACAGCAGCTAGAGTTACCTTTATTTTACTTCCCTCCATAAATAGCAAAGGGAAGCAAAAGTGTCAGTGGATTGGAAGCAAAAGAGCTATTTAACAGTTTAGGGTTGAATATAAAGAAAGGGTTGGTTTTTCTAAAAATCTTTTTCATAGGGGTAAGTGTGTGTGTGTGTGTGTGTGTGTGTGTGTGTGTGTGTGTGTGTGCGCTCATATGTATGTATTTCATTCCCTCAGAATGAAAGCTTAAAGACAGCCAGAGTAATTTAGGAATTTACTTTTTTAATTTTACTTTTACTTACTTTTAAAATTTAAAAAAATTTTACTGAACTCCATCTAACAGATGAGAATGAGGACACAATGAGCAGAAAATAAGACAGATACATTTTCTACGCTATTTTCTCCAATTTCCTAGAGGAAAGCAACAAACAGTCAATTTAACCAAGAATTAGACTATGATTTGAACAAAAAAGTATCCAGGACATTCTTCATTATTGTTTTGATTCTTGGTTAAATGGGCATTGCATTTGTTATTGGAAATATCTAAGAAGGTACCACAAGCATGGAGTTAGACAAAAATAAAGATTTTCCAAATGGGAGTAAATTAGATTTCAGAAGCTGAGAACTAAAGAGCTTGGTGTTGATTTATATTAACACTTTAGAATGAATTATTAAGCACATGGCTTGAGTGAACTTAGAAAATACTATTAGCTAACATCTTTAGTAACTTCAACTCTTGCCAAATTAACCTGCCATTCTTTTTCAGAGGGTAATTAGGCTGACAGAAGAGGAAATTGACAGAGTCTTTATACATGTTAATGTAAGCCAGGCATCTCACAAAGATTGCTTATACACAAGAAAGAATCATATGCTCTATAATATCACTCTTAAGTGGAATTCTGGTCACTTTATAAGTGAATGTGGAGGCAACTAGTGCAAAACTAAATTTTTTTTTTTTAACTTAAGCTCTCTTAGCTAGAAAAAACATCTCCTAACTATCTCACATTCAGTGGAAAAATAGTTTTTATTTAGCTTGTAAGAGAAGAACATGACTGAATACCCGTGATTTAATATTACAAAATTATGTCTAATAAAATTAGCAATTACTCAGTAATTTGTTTTAATATTATATACATTGCAGTTTACTTAAATGACAAAATTTGCAAGCAGCACACCACAAATAAAGTGCCATTATGGAAATTCAACCAAAATTATATATATATACACACACACACACACACATACACACATACACACATACACATACACATACACACATACACCAGCTTCAACAAGAAAAAAAATGTATGATTCACAAGTAAGCCATCGTACATACATACATGTCTTATAGTCCAACTGAAAAATCGTGGGCTAAAATGTGCAAACGATTCTACTGTACATTGTAGACAATGTACAGTAGAATCTCACCTAGTAATCTAATAATAATAAAACAAAATTAACACTCGTTTAAAGTGAGAAAGGAAGAACAACAGCATATGAAAATTCTGATGATAACTCAGGACAACAGTAATAGTGCATAGTTAACTGTTCTTTTTGAATATGTCAGGATTTTCAGATATGTACACGTGAATTGATCTGGTTATCTATTACTGCATAACAAATCATCTCAAACTTATTGGCATAAAACAACAATTATTTTATTATGCTCGTGGAGTCTGTGTCAGGAATTTGGAGAGGGCCTTTATAAGTTTCCTAAGGCTGCCGTAACCAGTTGTCACAAACATGGTCATTTAAAACAACAGAACGTGATTCTCTCGAAGTTCTGGAGGCCAGAGGTCCAAAATCAAGGCATCTGTAGGGCAATGCTTGCTCAGAGACTCTAGAAGAGAATCTCTTCCTTGCCTCGATCTCCAAGTGGAAAATCTAGAGCTGAAAAGCATAATAATTGAACTGAAAATTTCACTAGGTGGGCTCAACAGTGGATGTGAATCGGCAGAAGAAAGCATCAGTCACCTTGAAGATAGATCAATAGACATTTTCTAAACTGAAGAACAGAGAGAAAAAAGACAAAAGAAAAATGAACAGAACCTTAGATGTTCAGATGACATGTGGGACAGTGGTCAGGGTTCATCCTATGTTAACTAGAGTTCCAGAAAAAGAAGAGAAAATGAAAGAAACAGAAAATTAAATTTGAAGAAATAATGTTCCCAAAGGCCCCAAATTTAATTTTAAAATGTTAGATTATAGATATAATAAGCTAAATTAAACCCAGGTGGAATAACTATTGATATAGCATTGTATCATCTTCTAGACATTAACTCATTCCCTATATTGGAAATGCTTTACTGACTGCTGTGGCACAAGGTCTTGCGTGTTTGACTTGCGTGTGCCATCAAGTGTCTGTGTGACCCAATTTTCCTATTAGTTTCTTTTATTTAAGCCTCAGTCCATGATGATATCTTCAGTCTTCACTTGCAATAAAATTATTACTTGTCCATTAAGTCTATTTCTTTTCTTCTTCTCATTTGCCTAGGGCAAGAATTATCAAACTATATCTGTAAAGTGCCAGAGAGCAAGTATTTTCAGCTTTGCAGGCTGTACAGTCTCATAACTACTCATCTTTGTCATTTTAATGTGAGACCCACCATAGACAATAAGTAGATAATGAATGTGGCTTGTCCCAATATGACATTTACAAAAAATAGGATGTGGGCTAGATTTGGGGTGTAGGATGTAGTTTCCTGAGTCCTGTTTGGGATAATGCAAGATATACTACTTGGGCCAAAAAAAGTAGGAAATTTTAGCCCTGAAATGACATGCCCTTATCAAAAAAAGATTGTGATTCACATAATTTTGAAAGTGCTTATGTTACGGTTTCATATGAGGAGAAAAAACACAGTTTTTTCTTTAAAAGAGAAATGATCAAATTTGAGAAACAGTGACCTAGAGGAAGATCTCTACTGGTGAACTACAAGCTGAACTACTTCTTTTTCAATAATTTTTATCAATAATTTGGATGAAGTTAGAAAAAACTATCTTTCAAAATGGCAGAAGGCACAAAAGCAGTAAAGATGTCTAATATTTTGGAGAAGAGAACAATGAGGCCATTCTAACGATCTCTTAAAAAGCAATTTAAGGTGATAGAATATTTGCATACTATAATATTAAGTGAAAGCAATAGGATAAAAAGTAAATACAGTAAAATCTCAATTTTGTACAAATAGGGGGAGAAACACCAGATTATGAACAGCATAATATTATATCTGTAATAACAGCTAACTTTCTTGAATGTTTATTATATTTGTCTGCCCTTTAAGAAATTTACAACTTTATCGCATTTAATGCTCACAGCTAAACTATACAGAGGATTTTGTCATCTCTTCTTAAAATGAGAAACCTTAGGCAAATAATTTATTTGCTCAAGGTCTATATGCAGTAATTTTTGGAGTTAGATTTGAATTCAGTTTTTTCCTGACTGCAAAGACAATGGCCTAATTTGCTAGTCTTAAATGGTGGGATTATGGCTTTACTTTTATTCTCTATATACTACATATTTTTGCATCTTTTATGTTATCCACATTGAAAATGTATTATTATGATAAAAATAAATATATCAGAAAGAAAATAAAGATAGGAATTTTTGACATAGTAAATTGACATTTTACAGTCATATTAATATATCAAAATCACTGAATTTATATTTTCAAAAGCAATTCAATAATATAGATCTGGATGGATTTATTTATTTAACCACATAAAAAATAAACTTAATTTTTTTTATGGAAGTATAGTTGATTTACAGTGTTGTGTTAGTTTCAGGTCTACAGCAAAGTGATTCAGTTATGTGTGTAAATATATACTTTTTCTTTTTCAGAGTCTTTTCTCTTATAGGAGTCTTTTCTCAATATTACAAAATATTAAGTATAGTTCCCTGTGCTATACAGTAGGTCTGGATGGAATAATTTAGATTAATAGATGTTAATGGGAATTTGGTTGACAGAGTCTCAATTAAAGGATATACTTTCAGTACTCATACAAGCATGGGCTACACAAAGTTAAGTACAGCATCTATTACCTGGGACAGTGCTGCTCAAAGCATGGTTCTTAATTGCTGGCCAACCAAAACTACTTGTCACCAGTTTATGAGGAGATGAGAAAAGAAATTGAGAGGAAGCAATTGACTGAGTAATTTTACGTTAGATGAATCTAATAATAATAAACAGGGCTTATAGTTTGTGTCTTTTTTCACTGTTTTACTTTTTTTTTTTTTAAACAAAACTTTGGTCCTCAAGAGAGAGCGGAATAGAAGCTCAGTGGTATTTCACTATAGATAGTAAGAGAATCACTGACCTGGGAGGTAATCTGTGGCAATGGGTACACATGTCTGTGGTACTTATACATACTCAGGTATAAAACTTAAGTGGAACTTTCACAGAAGGGAGGTTAGGATAATTAAAAGCCTGGAAATGGCATCACATGATGAATGATAAAGTGGAGAGTTAGCAACAGGTAGTCCGATGATTTTGAAATTTGAAGAGTCATCATAGGAAAAAGAGGAAGTGCTTATTACGTGTAGATAGAACTAGAACCAAAAGGTAGAAATGAGTAGAAGAAAGATTTTGAGTCAATAATCAAGAAGAAGCCTAATTATCAGAGTACTAAAAATGAGCATATTTCTGCTATAAGATGGAAAATTCCACCACATTAGAGCTATTCAAATAATTTTGGGTGATAACTTGAAAGACATTTGGAGTAAGACTGATTCTTGAAAGTTCTCGCTTACTTCCAAGACTGTGACTCTCAAAATCAGATAAATAATCTGATTTGGTAATATTGTCCCAGCTTACACTGGACATCAGTGCTCAGTGGGCTCTGAAACCAGTAGTGCTGCTGTCCATGTAAGTTCAAGACCATACTAATTAACTGGGTTGATCTTAATTTTGTCATGTGTTTTGGTTCCCTTAGGTGTAGAGTTTTGGCAACCCTATTTTTAAAACAATCACTTATTCTGAAATGGTATTGAGTAGTCTACATACATTTTTTTCCTAAGTCTTTATTTTTGTTCAGTGAGATGCTTTTGCTGTCCAGATATTTTTTTCAACCTTACATATCTTACTTTTGCATGTGTGTTCTAAAAAGAACAAGCCAGTCCTAAAATATACTCAGGAACTAACACTGCATTTGACAGCCATAGGTGTAACAAAGGTAAAATGAATTCATATTTTATATCCTGAAATAACCTCTTCTCTTCTCGACTCTCATAGGAACTTCTTTATACCTTATTTTCTCCATTGCATTATATTTATCATTCTTTTATAATAAATACTTGTCACAGCTTAGTTAGACTGTTCTCTTCTTGGTCTCTCCTGAAAGCAAAAGGCATGCATAATGTTTTCCTTTCCATGAGAAGTGAAAGGGAATGAGAACTACTTCTTCCTGTGCAATTTTGACTGTTTTGCTACTCATTATGACACTAAAACTGTGAACGTTTATCGAGCCATTGCTATGTCGAGGCTTTGTGCTAAACATACTAATTGCATCTTACCATTTATCCTTAGTCATGGCTTAGTTCCGCCTCTAACATGGGTAAACCTGGTGATTAGCTAGTCTTGCTATTACTAAGATGAAAATTTTTTTGGTTCCTATGTGCCAGATATTGAGTTTGGAATATTTTGATTTGCCCTTGGAGAACCATGCATACTTAAGCCATTTGTATATGGCTTTAACCTCCTACAAGGCAGTGGTTGTATCATATTGTTATATTTTCTTACAAGAATAAAAATCTCTTATACAGGGATAGCTCAATAAAAATTCATTTTATAACTTAAACTAATTTTAGCCTGACGTACGGATGAGTGTTATAAGATCATCCAAGCCTACTAGAATTGCATTAGATAGAGAAACCACCACTCCATGGACAACTTACAAACCAAAGCTGGGGATATGGAGCAGTAGTGACCATTTTTAAGAATGGATTGTTAGTAAACAGAGCGTGAGACTGGGAATGCTGGTAAAACAGTCCTGGGGCTGAGGAAGAAATTTAACTCAACAATCATTCTTCTCTTGTCTTGCCACCGATGCCAGATTTAGAGCACAGGCTTTGGACCCCAACATGCCTGGGTTTCTGTAGTCACTTAAATTAGTGACCATAGGCAAGTCATGTAATTTATTTGTGCCCCAATTCCTCATTGATAAAATGGAAACAATAATACCTATGTCAGAAGGTTATGGTGAGGAGTAAATGAGGTAATCTAAGCCAAGCAAGAACATAGTATCCCGCACATAGCAGGCACTCAGCAAATGATTGTTTTTTCTTTCCTTCATAACTGATTCTAGAATATATGTTTGGCGCTGCCTTATTGTTCACCCATGATATTACTGCCTATTATGAACCCTAATTCGAACATACATGTTTTTGATTTTTGATCATATTCTAACTTCTCAGATTCCTCTACACTCTTGTCTTGGCTCTTTTTTTTTTTTTTTTTTCTCCCACTTTGGGCACTCAGCTTCATACCTATCCATTTCTCACAACTTCATCTCACATAATCCTCTCAAGAGCAGAGAAAGCATAAAGAAATATTAGCACAAGCATAAGAAAACAAACAAGATCTGATATTTCCATAGAAAGATATTTTTAATCACTTGAATATCTGATGAAATCTGCCTTCTGTGTGTATAAATAATATTTTAACAAGCCTTATGTCAGCTTCACAAAAGTTTGTGTATTTTTTTTTTTTGCAAAAATGTTTTCTGATCAGGGAATGATAGTAATAGAATATGCTGCAATATCTTTACATTTGCACTGTTATATCTCACTACTCTTCTGTTGCAGAAGAGCGGTAATGACTCAGCCGGGTCAAACTTGCCAGTATGTGAACGTTGAATTTAATATAAATAAATGTCCTAGTTTATATACCTATGTAATCATTATAATATAGAGTTATGGTTTTGTAGACTTGAATTCTGCCTTAGATAAATATAATATTTAAAAACTAAATGTATAACATTCAGAAAAAACCAAATTAAAGAACCTGAATATTAAGTAGGTTTTCTTTAAGGAAGAAGGGATTTACAAAGTGCTATGCAAACTGGTTAGATAAGCCCATAAATCATTCTAGGTTTTCACTGACTTCTTGCATATCCAAAGACTATCTGGATTGAGAAATTGTAATTCTGTCATTAGCTTGTCTTTACCACAGATATGACATATAGCCTCAAATATTCAAGAGCATTGTCTTTAAAACATAATATGCATTTAAAATCTGAAAATGAAAAAGTAGGTGAATTAGATAATCACTGCTATGTTTCTATATGTTAAATATTTATATAAGAGACTATAGTAAATAAAATCTGTATTTTTAAGTAAGGAACATTTACCAAAGAGCATTATAATACAGATAGTTTATTTTTAAGAATTTACCTTATTTAGAAGTTCAACATTATTGAAGAACTTCCAGGATAAAATGGGTTATGTTGCAAGTACTTGTACCTTATTGAATTTAGCCCTTCATTGCTTTGCGTAAGTATTCATGGTTCATATAGTACTGCTAAAATTTATATTTACTACAAGTTCATTAGTACAACTAATTCGTCTAATTATCATGGGATAAAAATACCAGACTAAATTATTCAGTGATTGGTTAGTAATTTGAGCTGGACTTCACTGAACATTTCTGGTTTTATCTAGGCTTCCTCATGTGTCTTCAGCCATCTGGGGGCTGTTGGTGCATGATGGCCTCCACACAGTGGCTCGCTCCTGCCTGCCAGCCCAGGCTTATTCACATAGAGACTCATTTCAACAGCAGCAAGAATATAAGCACCAAGGCACCAGCATTTTTCAAATCTCCATTTGTGTCATGTTATATCCCATTGTTTCATATTATGCACTATTGGCCAAAGCAAGCCTTATGAGAAAGCCCATCAGTCAGTGTGGTATGGCATCAGCCAAAGGTGGAAACACACAATGGCATGAATAAGTTTGGGACCATACTGCAATAATCTACCACAGTGAGGTTTTATGGAATTATTCACATTAAGCATTCTCTTACTTCATAAGAAAATAGTTAAAACACAAAATGTAAGCATTGCCTGTTCACTAGAATTTTATTTGCTTGATGCCATAAGAATATATTTGCTTGATAACTTCTCCTGTAGCAAATAATTTCCTGGTGACACATATGTCTTATGGAGACATATGTTTGTTTCTATGTAGAAAACTTGAATGTTCTTCCCTTCCTCCATCCCATCATCCTTCTTCACTAACCCCTCAAAAAATTAAATCATGACCAATGTGTTTCTTTTGACATAAAATGAACCCCACACAACAAACCAAACCAAACCAAACAAACAAAAATCAAAACCCTCAAACTTTGACAAAAAGCAGATAAAGTATTTTTTAGAGAAAGTTTACATATAACACTCATTTTGCATATCCATACTTCGAAATTAAGATTTCTAACATGAAATTAAGATATATACTAAACAAATTTCAGAATTTCAAAATTTTAGGGAAATGTTCATATATGGTAAGTGTTGAGTCGCAACAACTCGTTATTAACGTACAGGGTTTTGGTGAGAAAGTAGAGCTTATTAAGTACTATGTTAGTCTCTATATAAGGAGTATATTTTGTTGCCTTCCTATAGCATATTCCTTCTCTAATAGTTGCAAATCAGCTTCTCAATATCTTCCCCTCTTTCTCTTCCTCATTTATTTGCAAATAATTTTTATTGTTTACTGACCTGCAGATTTATTTGGGAAAATCTGTGAGTGAAAGCAAATTATAATTTACGGGGATAATAAGGTCTCTCAAGAGGGTTTTTTGACTAAGTAAACTGAGCATATTTGTAGGCAAAAGAAATGAATCAGAAGAGTGAAGCTTTGCAAGAGAAAGGGTATAATGGTGGAATGCGTTCACAGGGAGCATAGGTGTTATCCTTAGAAAGTGGGATGAGCTTGTTCCTCTCTGAGAGAGAAAGAGGGTAGTGTAAGTATAGACTGAAGAACAAGGCTATGCAAGAGAGCAGAGTGTGATATAAAAGAGACACAGTACATTCATTGGAAGAAAAGACTTTTTCTCATGCTTCTTAGTAAGAGCAGTGATAGGATCACTTACTTAGATTGAAAGTCCAGTTCATTTCAGTTCATCTCACATTATTTGAGCCTCTCTTATGAGACAAGAGTCATGATAGGTACCTATGATCCAAAGAGGAATAGTACACAATCTCTGTATTGAAGGACTTTACAATCTAGGTGGGAGACAGCTGCATAAATCCAGTCTAATGTTCATGGGAAGGCTTGCAGAGGAAATGACACCTAAACTTGATTTTAAGGGATGTATAGCCATTGACCATGAGAAGACAGAGAAGGAAATTACAAGCAGAAGGAAGAGCAATTGCCAAATCAGCCAGGATGGACAGATAAATGTTCAACATTGATAGAGCTGTTTCTCAATTGTTTTTAACCTATTACCCCTTTGATGAACATAAAAAATGTTCACATCCTTCTTTCAGAGATGCGAAATTGCCTTCCACCAATGAAGACCTAATTTTCTAGTATAAAACCTGATGTTTCTTAGTGATGAGAAGACTCCTCCTGAGAAGATTGAACTGGCCCTGGGAATTATGTGTAGGTCTTTTCATTAGCAATTATGTGGGAGGTGAATGCTGAGGAGACTAGAGGTAGCAGAATATAGATGGAAAGGAAGTGAAAGCTAAGATTAACAAGACCCCTCCTTTTCACCCAGAGGAGCCATAGATGACTAGAAATTGTTCCAAGGCAGTCAAACAAGGTGCTTAAATTTTTCTACCATTGAATTCCAATATAACCTCTAATGAAATACCAATTGATTAGAATAACCAACACTTAGGAACTGCATTTCTCAGTTCTACATGTTTCAGAAAACTGTTTGTACTGTTATTCTTTTTATCTGCATTTAAGTAAAATCCAACAATTGGGTTGAATTGATCCTTTGGCTGTCAAACAAATAAACCAAAAAACAGATTTCTAAGTTCATGTTAATTAAGTGAGCTTAGAAGCCATTTGGGTAATCCACTTGGACTTCACTAAAAGCTACCCTTCTAATGACAATCTGCATAGGGGAACAATGTCATTAAGCCAGCGTTGCTTAAAGATATTTATTCATAATATCATAGGTTAAATTCACTGTTACATTATGATTCAAATACTCCGTAGTTTTATATTTGTACATTTAATAATGCGTTCTTAATGTCTTTGGATATATTTTATGGAAGGAGTGGATAACTGGATTAAATGGCTCATGAAGTTGACATGTCACACATATCTGAGACCCCAGAGGTTTTAACATTAAAACTGACAATAGAGGGAATCGAACCAGCGACCTAAGGATGTCCACATGTGTCGGGTCTACAGTCTTCCACCCTACCAGTTGAGCTATCGAAGGGTGCACGCCGCCAGGCCCGGGCCCTTACTTTTTCTGGAAGTGCCGGAGCACGGCACTGGGACGCCCGAGAGTTAGTGTTTCATCAAGGAGGTTATTTTGCGCTGTTGACGTTTGTATGAAGAAGGCAGAGCTGTAGGTGAACGTGAGCTTAAGTAGCCTCGGAGGGAAAGCTCAGCGGTCATCTTTGGGGGACAGTGGAACGAGAACCGGCACCGATGTGGGGGTTGCAGAGGTTTCGCTGGGTTGGCAGGAGATGTTATTCTCCTCAGCAGCCTGGCAGTGAGGACAGGATTGGTCTGGCAGTTGTTGATTTGACTGAATCAGCTGAAAGTCTTGCGGCCACACAGCAGTCAGGCTTCTTTTTCTGTGCCCCAGGAAGACCCACAGAAGTTTGCACAAGTATTCCAGTGTGCTTTCAGTTAACAGCCCCGCTTGTGGGGATGTGCCCTGGCTGCTTCGTGGAACTCTGCAACCAGAAGACTTGGCTGCTTGGAGCAGCACATCGGAGACTCAGTGACCCACCATACAAAGGGTACTGTGTTCATGACCAAGGGAAGCCAGCCGCCACGACTGTGGCAGAACTAAGACCTTTAGAGAACCATCCAGAGGGTGTTCGTGGGTATACTTGAAGCCTTTCCTGCTAAAGGTTTTTGAATTATGCCTATTATCATGGCTACTATGGATGCTGCTTTGATAACAGCTTTCACCCCTGCCTATCCCATGAAAACCCAGATTTCATCTCCAGTCAAGTTCGGGTGACATAATTCTTCTGTTTGGCGTTTGCGAGACCGCACTCAAGATAACTACATCTGCACAGCTAATTCTTCTTTCTGCGGACGTACAAACTTCACCTTCTATGGACCCAACTTAACTTTATGGTTAGGTAATTCAATTACGTCTAGAGTATTTGTACAAATGTCTGAATCTTCACAATTAAGCATAACAATCCACTCTTTAGTTTCTATAAAATTCTATGACTTTTGTTTCACTCGAGTCCATTGAAATGGAACTTTGCTAGAACAGTGGTCGAGATCACTTGTTCATGAAACTTTTAGCAATCAGTCTTTATATAATAGGTCTTCTATTAGTAATGTTCTTTCCCTTCATGAAGTGTCATTCCTTTTATGTATTCATGGCACGGAAATCAAAAATGGACCATGGTGGAGTGGTCATATAACAGCTTTACAAAACCATCCACCTGTAACCCTCCACCCCTTGGTAAGGATTCCTCAATCTTGCATCACAGTGGGGCAACAATATCAAAAACATATATTACACTTTAATATTTCTTTCCCTGCCCAAGCTAAATGTAAAAATAAAAGAGCTTGGTATGATACTTTATTAGGCGCTACTAGAACTCATATGGGCCTAGTTAACTCCATAGGGGTAGAAACTCTAGCTAATCGATTACATAATACTGGAAAGGACATAGCTCAAGCTTTAACTAATGTTCAGTGGATGCCCACTATTATGAAACCCCATGAGCTAACCCTGAATTATGATAAAGAATTCATGCAATTATTTAACATATCCCAAATTGGAAAGCTGAAGCAAACTCAAAAAGTAAGTAAAATTTTCTGTTGGACAGTATGCTCTATACAGATGTTATATGGCCAAAAGGATAAGGCTCAAAAAATCTTAATGTCTAATAATGTATATGCATGGAGAAAAATATTTGCTCAATGAGTCCCTACAAATCATTGGTTATCGATTCCAGAAGGAACTACTAAATGAACAGATACTTGGAGTACAGGCACCTTGTACCATTGTAACGTTTTAGATAATTTTACTATGTGTCAATTTCATGTGTTGCCAGTTGTTTTTAATGATGAATATTGGCTACCCCACTTACATGGAAATTATCTAGATTCAGATAATCAAACACACCTTTTACTGGACTGTGTGCGAGCTGCTGAAGGACTAGTCTGTGGACAAACTTTGAGGATATGGGAACCCTGTTTGTTGGAACGTTCTATCAACTATTAACTATTGTTAATGGACTATATACCCTCAATCTTACTGTATGTTTTTTTAAAGTGGCTCCCCAATTCTTATGTATTGTCACCAATGATGAAACACTATTTCAACTTATCATTTAGAAGTTCCATTTTCTGGTTGTTTATCACATGTTGATAATTTATATCGGAAAGGTGTTTGGTATAAGTTTTTATCTGTTAAAGAAAAACCATTGTGAACACAATTGTCAATTCCTACTTTACCCACTACTAATGCTACTCTACCTTTAGAACCTTGAAAAAAGATATTAGAGGGCACAAACAATTTAGGCAAATTTATTGGAAAACATAATCGTTCTTTATTAGAACATTCTGTAATCACTACCATTGCTGCAAACAAATTGCTGGATTTAAACGTAAATGTCCAAAAACACGTCTCACTCCTGGTGGGACGTTTTCTTCACTCAATCTCCTAGTGCCTCAAAACTGTTCTCCACACTGTTTAATCCTTTATTAGTTGCATTGATTGTCCTATTTCTGTTAACTATTTGGAATTGCCATTTGTCATACCAGATCAGGAAAACTGCTCGTGTTATTTTGCCTTTTTCCTATGCTCTTCGGCCTAAACAATCCTGAGGCCGACTGTCAGGAAAATTGAAATGGAAATAGTCTTGTTCAGGCTTCAGAGGCAATACTAGGCCTCTGACCAATTCGTGACCTTGCCTGGACTACATGCTTGCTCATAAACTGCTCTCAGCAAGTCTGGTGGCACTTAAGATAAAGAAAGGGACTGGGTCTTGGAATTTCTCAAGCACTGAGAACCTGGCCAGGTTCCCCGGGGTCTGGAAAATCTTGTGACTCACAAGGTAAAACATACAGCATTGCTGAAGAAAACCAGAGCTGCATATTTGCATGCAAACTGATGATATCAGCTTGCGGCCTGGGATTATAAACGGGCCTCTCCTAGACTACAATCTGAAGTCTAACCCGTGGAGTGGATGCATTGCCCAGGTCCTTTCCCAGTTGGGACTCCAGATTGCTGTTTCCGGCAGTTCCCAGCGCTGTTCAAGTCTGGATATAGGTGTCGGCCCAATTTGGTGATATAAGTGCTTTTACTTCTCTCTCTTATTTATATTTCTTTCTTTTTGATGATTTCCTATTAAAATTGAGCTAAAACTGTTGAAAAAAACCCCTGACAATAGAATAAAGTTATGGTAAATAAAATAGTTTCAGATATTATGGTAAATAAAATATGTTCACATAATAGGTATGAATGTATGTCAATCTCATAAAACGTTAACTTCATAGGACAATGTGACCATGACGAAGGAATCACTGTTTGTTTGTTTTTTTTAATTTTTATTTTTATTGAGATATAGCTGATTTACAATGCCGTGTTAGTTTCTGGTGTACGCCAAAGTGATTCAGTTATATATATATTCTTCTTCATATTCTTTCCCATTATGGTTTTTTGTTGTTGTTCTGATTTTCCACATGGTCAGGAATTGCTGCAGCACCTTGACGAGAGTTGTCACACTAATGTGTGCCTGGGCTGCACCCAGCCTTAACTACCCTGGTGGGACCACCCTCCCAAGGGGGCCGGTTGGAGCTCCCTGCCTGACATCCTGAATGGCGGTCCTCTCTCCCCTGTTGTTCCCAGAGGCCACAGGGGGTTTTAGGGGATGGAGAGTTGCGCTCTAGTTCATCATACTAATTATTTTTTACCCCCCACTATTTCTCAGGCCTTCTATCATAAGGTGGTAGAAGCCTCACAGAGACATATTATGTTCTACTCTTTTGGGTCTCTCCTGAATGCTAGCCCCCTGAAACAGCTAGTTCCTCCTATATATTTATCCGGGTCGTGGCCCGCATCATTCCTCCCTGTGCACTGGTTTTTCTTGATTTCCCTCCACATTACCTTTAGAAAATGGCTTCATGGATCTGATATTGTTCACCTAGCCCATGGTTACCCTCTGTGCTTCTCATCTTGTCTTTCATGGTGTTATATACACTGCGGATTATGAGATATGATTATCAAAGCAGTTTTCTTTGTTCTCTCATCTTTCCTTTTTTAATACTATTTTTGACTGCGGTAAAATATATATAACATGAAATTTACCATTTATAACCATTTTAAGTGTACCATTCAGCAGCATCAAGTGTATTCATAATGTTGAATAACCATCACCACTATTTACAAAAGTTTTCATCACCCCAAACAGAAACTCTGTTCCCATTAGGCAATAATTAACTCCCCATTTCTCCCAGCTCCTGGTCACCTCTAATCTACATTCTGTCTCTATGAACTTGCCCATTCTAGATATTTCAAATAAGTGGAATCATAGAATATTTGTCCTTTGGTGTCTGGCTTAGCGTAATGTTTGTCACTGAGCATAATGTTTTCAAGGCTCATCCATCGTGTGTCAGAATCTCATTCCTTTGCATAGCTGAATAATATTCCATTGTATGTATATACCACGTTTTGTTTCTCCCGTTTCCTTTTAAAATTTATTCGCCTGGAGTAGTCCTTCCTCTCCCTGGCTCAAAAGTCAGGCAGACTCTGTAAGCTCAAAAGTCAGGCACTTGTGCGCGATAAAAAGTCTTAGAATCACTTTATGTTGTGCATTCATGTTCTCAATCCATTAAAAATGCCTTGTGTTGAAAAATAAACTTGATGTATCATTAAATCTTCTCTCTGGCCCCTGAGGCCCAGCCCTTTGCGCCATACCTGAGTGCACTTGGCGTAGAAGCCCAAATGGGCTGATGCAGCTCACCTGGTCGCTCTGAGGGTTCATCAGGTCCTACCTGTACCATGACTCTTTATTCATCTCAGATTAAGGTTGACAGGAAACAATAATAGCTGATTATTCACTTTATTCCCCTGAGAATTGTCCACTTCATCTATCTCCAGATCTAGGTGTTTTAATTCTAGTGCTTAAAATTAGTTTGCCTTGAATAAAAATAACTTAACCCTGCATTAGTGCCTCTAATGTTTCAGCCTCATTACAGGATCATCCCTACAGACCAAAGTCCCCTGTCCTAGCTTTGGTAGCAAAATCCTAACTGTGTTCCTGTAGGTATAACAGAAATGTGTTCCTGCCCGAAATATAGCTCATGGACATAATTGCAAAGATTTGTCAAGATATGTGTGGAGGATATTCTTTGTAGCACTGTTTTGTAGTAGACAAGAAGTTGGAAACAATCAAATTTTCAATAATATCGTAGTGGTTAAATACATTTTTGACATATCTGTATAATACATCTTGTTTAAAAAAATGGCAATGTGGTTAGGTTGAGAAATTTTTTTCTGATGGTTTTAATATTAATTTCTTTCACTCTCCTACTTAAAACAACTATTTTTCTCTAGTATCCATATTGAATGGAATCACCAAATCAAATTTGAATTCTGAAAATTTATCTTAATTTTACCTATCCTGTATTGTTCTTCTGTCTCCCCATATTTGTAGAGGGGATTGTAAAGTGTAATTAGGAACTTGAACTTGGAAGTCAGACATACCTAGATTTTGGTTGTGTGAATTTAGGCAAATTTTCAATGTCTTAGGCTTGGTATTAGTTATTTCTTTTTTTTTTTTTTTAAACATTTATTTATTTATTTGGTTGCACCGGGTCTTAGTTGTGGCAGGTGTGCTCCTTAGTTGTGGCTCACCAGCTCTTAGTTGCGGCACACGGGCTCCTTATTTGTGGCATGCAAACTCTTAGTTGCAGCATGCATGTGGGATCTAGTTCCCCGACCAGGGATTGAACCTGGGCCCCCTGCATTGGGAGCATGGAGTCTTATCCACTGCGCCACCAGGAAAGTCCCAGTTATTTCTTTTTATCTTTCTAGCTATCTTTATTTCTATCTATCCATCCATCTATTCATCTATCCTTATCAATAAAATTGACATAATAGTACATACTTCAGAGGGTTGCCAACATGGTTAATGAGATCAGGTACAAAAAGTACCTTTTTCTTTTCTCTTTTTCTTCTTTTTTTGCATAGACTCTCAATGAACTACCACTAATAAAATAATAATGAACTTTCCTCTTGAGGCAAGCATCACTTTGTCCTGAACACATCAGGCTCTTTTGACTCCCATTTCCTTCTGTATGGTTACTGCTTCTTCCTATATAAATTATAATCCCTTAGATGAGACCAAACCAAAACCCCACCTATTCCATGAGGTCTTGTTCTACGAATGCAGAACACAGAAGTTTCTGAATCTAGATCTAAATTTTGTGTGTGCCCTTTGGTCCTTAATTGGAGTTGTGGGCCACTGTTGTTGTTTGTTGATTTGCCCATGTAGATATTATTTCCTGAAGAGGTTTAAAATTCTTAGGTCGTAAATTATATTAACAAGAAACAACAGACAACAAAATAAAACAAAACAAAAATACTATCAACCAAAACAAACTATTCCCCCCGGACTCTTCCAGAATATGTTTTAAGCTGTCACATATTGACTGAGTGGATATTTGAATGGCTGTCTTAGAATATTAGAAATGACTCTCAAGTTCAAAGTGACATTGACTACACCCAAAACGGAATATTTTTTCTTAGAGAAGTTCTTGTCAGCTAAGCCTTTTATTGGTGTTGAAAGGTTGGCATTAGATCACAGGGTAAAGTCAACTTTACCTCCTCTAATGTTGATGCTGCATTTTGATTTTGGACCTCCTACAAACTTAATGGTGGCAGCAGAGCTGATATTAAAGATGGGCTGGGGCTGGTTTTCTTTTGCTGGCTTGCTTCAGATCTCCTTTTATTATCTCTGGTTACCTAGCAACAGATAATGTTGCGCTAAGGCCAGATGATGCCGTCTAGACTCATCCCTGTGCTAAGATTTTGAGTCTTTATTCATTAACCATATTTCTTTGATGTTCATGTAAAGGCCCATATTTGTGTGGAAAATGGGAAAGAGTGATTTGGCTAATGAAACAGCCACACATTATTTGAGTCTCTAATATAGTGCAAGCTTGTTTTAAAAATGTACTGAGTAAACTTCTTTGATACTTAGCAGAAAAATAATTTGGTGGTGACTTACTATAATTTAAAAAGAAGTGGAAGTGATTTCTTTATAGGTGGTTTCTTTCAAATTGCAGGTTTAAAGGTGGCTGATCACAGTAAGGAACTAATCGCCCAACGTTAACTAGGCTCACTGCGGTAAGAAATCTTGAAAATATTTCTTCTCGTGGTGTTTGTATCACCTTGAGCTTCATTTTAATGATGCCTTAGTCTTCTAGTATTGAGCCTCATTTCTACAGAAAATGTGAGCTATTTTCACTTTTTGAAAAGCAGGATCGTGTAAAATGTTTAAAGCTGCTAAAATAGTTTCTCATTAGTTTTAAAAATTCTGCACAGAGAGGTCAGTTTTTCTTATTTTTTTCAAGTTTATAATACTGTGACTTTAGCAACTCTCTCTAATATCTCTGTGATATTTGTCATTTTTACTTCAGAAATATAATTACCAATGCCTGTGGAGTGTAATTGTATGACTGTTTTGATAGAGAACCATGAGAATCTCAAATTTATGTAATCTAAATTCTAAAATTTAAGGGGATCTGCATAGCTTTATAACTAATTCTTCCATCTAACCAAAATTTAAATTTAGAATGAATAAAATCAATTTAAAATGTTAAACATTTTTAAAAAACAACTGACTTCTAATTTAATCCAACAACCCCTACTGCATGTTTGCTATGTTTATATGACTGAGTGAGACACTTTAGGTCTTGCCAATGAAAATGACATAGTCTTTGTCTTCAAGTCTTGCCAATGAAAATGACATAGTCTTTGTTTTCAAGTGACTTATAATTTATGAAGGAGATAATGGGTATGCAAGTAAATATAACACAAGGCAAATGGAGTTACAAACAGAAACTTATGCAGATATAAATACATGTACATACTAGATCTGTTCAAGAGACAATAGGGCTTAAATTTGTCTAGGACAGTGGTTCTCAAACGTGCACTGCAGACTAACCAGCAGCATTAGAATCTTTTGAGAACTTTTCAGGAATGCAGATTCTTGGGCCTCATCCCAGACTACAAACTCGAAAACTCGGGACTAGAGTCCAATAATCTGTTTTCACAAGCCCTCCAGGTGCCTTTGATGCATGATAAAATTTGAGAACCACTAGAGAAGAGCCGTCCCATACAGTAGCCACCAGAAACATGTTGCTACATTATTTAAATCTAAATTAAATAAAATCAGGATTTCAATTCCTCAGTTGCATTAGACACATTTCAAGTGGTCAGTAGGCATAGGTGGCCAGTAGCCACCATATTGGACAGGACAGACGTCTAACATTTCCATCACTGCAGAAAGTTTTATTGGACAACATTGCTCTGGAGCATGGAGACCTCAATGGGAAATTACTGAGAAATGAAAGAAAGTAGATTTAGCTCAAATCACACAGATTCTTAAATGCAATAGTAAGAAATTTGAGCTATATTCTCAGAGGAGAATGATGGTTTTTTTGAAAGGACATGACAAGCCTACACTTTGTTTATGGAACATCACTCTTGCAATCAGGTGCCTGATGCTTCCTACTGAGTGAGACTGGAGGAAAGCAAACAACAGGTATATTTGTACTGAGACTGTAATAGTGGGAAGGGAAAGAAGAATGTTTGTTTATAAAACGTTGAGAATATAGACCCAGTAGGAACTGATTACTTTTTGAATGAGAGGTGGTCAGAGAGAGAGAAAACTTAAATAAGACTGGACTTTGAGTGAATAATTGGGACAAAGTTAACACCATTAACAGTGAGAAGGAAATAGGAATAACAGTAGTTTATCAGATTACATGAAAAAAAGATCTTGGGTTTGCTATGCAATTCTGTTATCCAGTAGCTTTTATATTCATCCAGAAATTTTCTTCATTACTCTTAAAACACAGTTTTATCCTGTTACTTTCTTTTGCTATCTGGTAATTTTTTAGATAACTGGTTTTAATGAAGAAAATGAACATTTTTCCATTAACTACTTTGAATGTTTTTCAAAGATGGAAGAGATTTTATTTATCAATGCATCAGGTGGAATATGTCAAAATAATTCCTTCATTTTTGGCTAGAAAATACTTTTTCTGGATGAAAGAGTTGCAGAAAAATAAAAACAGGTTGTAATGTGTTCTATGAAAATTCTGGTTTCCTCAAGTACCATCTGAACATTATAGTTGTATTTCGTGGCAAAATTGAAATGACTTTCAGTTTCGTGCTAAATAGAATACAGTTGACCCTTGAACAACATGGGTTTGAACTGCATGTGTCCACTTACATGTGGATTTTTTTCAATAATAAATACTACAGTACTACATGATCTCGGGTTGGTTGAATCCACAGATGCTGAACCATGGATACAGAGGAACCACGTATATGGAGTGCCGACTATAAGTTATATGTAGATTTTTGACTGTGTGGAAGGTTGGAACCCCTAAACATCAAGTTATTCAAGGGGCAACTGTATTTGTGTTTAAAAATAAACAGAGTGCTTGGAGTGTCAAGCCTTGTTCTAATCCTTTGTTATCTTACAAATTTCACAGCAGTGTATACTTTTACACATTAATATACTTATATCTCTGTGGATTAACTTTATTTTTATTTTTGAAGATTTTAAAAAATCCTGGTTAACATCATATTAGAATGGTTTGTGCATTTTAGCTAGTACTTTACAGAGGTAGCATCATCAGTATGATTTGAGGCATCATAGTAAGGTAGAAAAAAAACCACTGTTAGGTGTCCAGAATCGGGGGTTGTAGTTCTACTATGTTTAGGATGTTAGATAAAGTGTAAAATTCTATGGGCTAACATTTTTCATTTATGTAATGACGAGCTTGATCTAGATTACCTTGGTATTTCTGGCTCTAAATGGAGCAAAGCATAAAAACATAATTGCTTGCAAATTATTCATTAGCTGCTGTTGATCAAAGAGCATGCCTCTTGGGTGGGAAGGAGGCACAGGGCAGGCAACTTGCTGAGAAGTTGAGGAAAATAAAATGTGGGGCAGAGGATGGAGTTGCTTGTATCAGATTGGACAGTAGCAACTAGAGACTTAACCTGAGGACTCTGAGACCTGGGGTAGTGTTCCCATAGGGGAATTGCTATCCTCATGTAAACGTGATTCTAATTGGTAACAGGTAGTGTGATGGAAAATGAAGAAGAATGTTACTTAAGGTTGTCCGGAAGTGGAGTTAGAGAGGCTTTTACAAAGACTAACTGTTCATATAACTGTTGTACTTGGTCTGCCTCTAGCTTCTGTTTATACTGTTAAATGCATATATTCAAAATTTGTACAGGGTAGAAGTGAATTTGGAAGATACATTCATGGGTGAATAGCTGATGGGGTAGAAAGAACACTGGGTAGGGAATCATGAAGCCTTGTTTGGGTGCTAGCTCCTGTGACTAGTACCATAGTGTTGCACAAGTTCCTTACATTGACACCTGCTTCTGTGCCAACTACCCTCTGGGCAGACTTGACACTCTTAGGCATATCTAAGCAGCAGGGAGAGTGATCTAAACAGCAAGTGGCTAAATTGCTCTAATTCCCAGCCAGTCTACTTAGTTTACCAGCTCACTGAAATTGGCAGCACCCCAGATCAAAACTCTTTCTGGTAACCATGCTGACAAGTAGTCCTAGGCAGACCACATGGATTTGTGAACATTCACAATGTTGACCTTGACTGTGTCCAAACCAGAGGAAGAAACAATAGGTACGTGCAGCAGTAAGGAGTGATTGATCATTCAGATGAGTTTAATGCCTTTCTTACAACACTTGGGTTTTTTTTCCTCCCATAGTCTAGTCCTTTGTCTGCAGCACCAACACTTATTAAATTTCTCTCCAGACCTTTCCAAATGGGGCTTTCTAATTGCAGTTTCTCAGCCTCCTAAATATCATTAACTTCATTTATGTAGTCATTTCTTGTTGACCCAAGGAGGGATGTCTGTTATCAGGGAAACCAGAGGGTTGGGGGACAAGAAAAGTTAAATCTGTGCTTGAACCTGCTTAGACTCCACCTGTGTTTTCTGCTTTTCTCACTCCACTGACCACAAATTGTGTAGTGACAATGCATTTATTCTTGTCCTCTGTATTTCATTGACCAGAGATTTCTCAGTGACCAGAAGAAAGTTTTGAGTTTTTATTACCTCACCAGAGAACCGAAAATAGTTTTTCAAAATCCTTTACAAGATTTTCCATAAAGTAGATATTTTATAATTCTTAAAATTGATTACTACACTGATATATTTGTCTTACATTAAAATGAGAATAATGATAACATTAACGTAAGTCCTTTCTTCATCCTCTCTTCTCCCAGAAGCTTTATCTCTGGGCTGTATTTTTTTTCCCCTGCAAATAGAGGAGTTTGGATTTGGTGATCTCTGAGTCTCTTCAAGCTCTGAGACTAAGTCTGAAAGTTAAGGATGATAATAGGAGGATTTTCCTAGTTTCTTGAGATTGAAGTCATGAAAAGTGTCTGCTGTGCTACTTTCTAAAACAGGCTTTAGATTCACTGAAGTGAGTAAACCATTGCAGTGGTCTGACACTGAATGCTGTGTATCTTCTGATTTTCCTCAAATGGTTGCCTCTCACTCTTCCATGCAGTGATTTTGCAGGCATTCAGTCCTTGAAGCAAGTGGCATTTTTCTAATTTTAACTCAGGTCAATCAGCTCGGTGAGTATTGATGAACCAGCATTTGTTAAAACGATGTCTCAAGTAATGTCAATCTGGATTGAACACGTGCCGTGCCGAAGAGATTTCTTCATTAACCTGCTGACACTGCCAATGAGAGTTCAATGTTGTTTCAAGAAAGGGTCCCAGAAGCACGTGCCCCTTTGCTATTTTTACCATTAGCCTTGGTTTTCCATGAGTATCATGTCTTTTATTTTCCTTATCAAAGCTAAATAATTTGTGAATACCATTTAAATACGTAATTTTAATTTTTAAATATGCTGGTGACTGTAATATTTGATCATTGAACCCTGGAGGTACTGAGATATAGGAATATCTAAGTCACAAGCTGGGACTGAATGAGCTACTTCTATGATTTTGATTTGCTTATTTATTTGTTTTTTCATTTATTGCTTTTAGACAGGTCTGTTTTGAAGCCACGTATCTGTAAAGCTTTCCCTGACAATCCTGAGACTCTCTCCCAGGGACAGGATGTTCATCTTGCCATTTTTGCAAGTGTAGTATAGCTGCTGCTGTGGCTTTTACTCTGGAAAACCTAATATGTGTCCATTTCATTTTCTGTCAGATTTGCTTAGGTAATAAAAAATATATATTCCACTAAAAATAATATTATGTTTATCATGGATTAATTAATTCAACAGCATCTTCAAAAATTGGATAATTTAAATACAAAAAAATCCATGAAGTACACTAACATTAAGGGCTCAGCTTGAAGAATTTTACATATATTTACTACCCAGATTAAGATACAGATTATTTTCAAACTCCGTAAATTTTCCTGGTGTCCCTTACCAGTCTGATCTACTCCTCTCCCCTGTTGAGGCAACCACTATTCTGATTTCTATCATCATGACCAATTTTGCAAGAATTTTTTATTCAGATCCGAAGAGAAATAAGATAGAAGCTTTCTCTTTCCGTAGATCACAATATAATGGGGGGAGATAAGAGCTGAGAAGAAATTACCAGAGTACCAAAGTGATCCCTAAGTGCTATATGTTTCTAAGATTAATAATGCCATCCTAGATTTTATAGTATTTGGTATTTATAAATATGTATACACTTATAATCATAATTGACCCTTACAACACTTCTGGACAATGAATGCCATTATCTTCATTTTACACACAAGACAGCTTAAGATCATAAAGGTTAACCAACATGCCTGTATTAGTTTTCTATTTCAGTGTAACAAATTAACACATGTTTACCAGCTTACAATGACAATATTTATCATCTCACTTCCTGTGGGTCAGAAACCCAGAAACAGGCTAGGAGATATAAACCAATGGGCAGGAATCTTTGGGGCCATGTGAGTACCAAAATGTCAGTAGTGTCACATAGGTGATAAAAAATGAACTAAACATGGCTGTGTATCTTTTTTTTTTTTTTCTAACGTCTTTATTGGAGTATAATTGCTTTACAGTGTTGTGTTAGTTTCTGCTGTATAACAAACTAAATCAGCTATACATATACATATATCCCCATATCCCCTCCCTCTTGGGTCTCCCTCCCACCTTCCCTATCCCACCCCTCTAGGTGGTCACAAAGCACGGAGCTAATCTCCCTGTGCTATGTGGCTGCTTCCCACTAGCTATCTATTTTACATTTGGTTGTGTATATATGTCCATGCCACTTTCTCACTTCGCCCCAGCTTACCCTTCCCCCTCCCCATGCCCTTAAGTCCATTCCCTAAGTCTGCGTCTTTATTCCTGTCCTGCCCCTACGTTCTTCAGAACCATTTTTTTCCTTTTTTTTTTTTAGATTCCATATATATGTGTTAGCATACGGTATTTGTTTTCCTCTTTCTGACTTACTTCACTCTGTATGACAGACACTAGGTCCATCCACCACACTACAAATAACTCAGTTTCATTTCTTTTTCTGGCTAATATTCCATTGTATATATGAGCCACATCTTCTTTATCCATCCATCTGTCGATGGACACTTAGGTTGCTTCCATGTCCTGGCTATTGTAAATAGTGCTGCAGTGAACATTGTGGTACATGACTCTTTGAATTATAGTTTTCTCAGGGTATATGCCCAGTAGTGGTATTGCCTTGTCATATGGAAGGTCTATTTTTAGTTTTCTAAGGAACCTCCATACTGTTCTCCACAGTGGCTGTATCAATTTACATTCCCACCAACAGTGCAAGAGGGTTCCCTTTTCTCCACACCCTCTCCAGCATTTATTGTGTGTAGATTTTTTAATGATGGCCATTCGGACTGGTGTGAGGTGATACCTCATTGTAGTTTTGATTTGCATTTCTCTAATGATTAGTGATGTTGAGCATCCTTTCATGTGTTTGTTGGCAAACTGTATGTCTTCTTTGGAGAAATGTCTATTTAGGTCTTCTGCCCATTTTTGGATTGGGTTCTTTGTTTTTTTGATATTGAGCTGCATGAGCTGCTTGTATATTTTGGAGATTAATTCTTTGTCAGTTGCTTCATTTGCAAATATTTTCTCCCATTCTGAGGGTTGTCTTTTCATCTTGTTTATAGTTTCCTTGGCTGTGCAAAAGCTTTTAGGTTGCATTAGGTCCCATTTGTTTATTTTTGTTTTTATTTCCCTTTCTCTAGGAGGTGGGTCAAAAAGGATCTTGCTGTGATTTATGTCATAGAGTGTTCTGCCTATGTTTTCCTCTAAGAGTTTTACAGTGTCTGGCCTTATATTTAGGTCTTTAATCCATTTTGAGTTTATTTTTGTGTATGGTGTTAGGGAGTGTTCTAATTTCATTCTTTTACATGTAGCTGTCCAGTTTTCCCAGCACCACTTACTGAAGAGGCTGTCTTTTCTCCATTGTATATTCTTGCCTCCTTTATCAAACATAAGGTGACCATATGTGCGTGGGTTTATCTCTGGGCTTTCTATCCTGTTCCATTGATCTATGTTTCTGTTTTTGTGCCAGTACCATACTGTCTTGATTACTGTAGCTTTGTAGTATAGTCTGAAATCAGGGAGCCCAATTCTTCCAGCTCCGTTTTTCTTTCTCAAGATTGCTTTGGCTATTCAGGGTCTTTTGTGTTTCCATAGAAATTGTGAAATTTTTTGTTCTACTTCTGTGAAAAATTCCATTGGTAGTTTCATAGGGATTGCATTGAATCTGTAGATTGCTTTGGGTAGTAGAGTCATTTTCACAATGTTGATTCTTCCAATCCAAGAACATGGTATATCTCTCCATCTGTTTGTGTCATCTTTAATTTCTTTCATCAGTGTCTTATAGTTTCCTGCGTACAGGTCTTTTGTCCCCTTAGGTAGGTTTATTCCTAGGTATTTTATTCTTTTTGTTGCAGTGGTAAATGGGAGTGTTTCCTTAATTTCCCTTTCAGATTTTTCACGATTAGTATGTAGGAATGCAAGAGATTTCTGTGCATTAATTTTGTATCCTGCTACTTTACCAAATTCATTGATTAGCTCCAGTAGTTTTCTTGTAGCATCTTTAGGATTCTCTATGTATAATATCATGTCGTCTGCAAACAGTGACAGCTTTACTTCTTCTTTTCCAATTTGGATTCCTTTTATTTCTTTTTCTCTTCGAATTGCTGTGGCTAAAACTGCCAAAACTATGTTGAATAATAGTGGTGAGAGTGGGCAACCTTGTCTTGTTCCTGATCTTAGTGGAAATGGTTTCAGTTTTTCACCATTGAGGACGATGTTAGCTGTGGGTTTGTCATATATGGCCTTTATTATGTCGAGGAAAGTTCCCTCTATGTCTACTTTCTGGAGAGTTTTTATCATAAATGGGTGTTGAATTTTGTTGAAAGCTTTTTCGGCATCTATTGAGATGATCATATGGTTTTTATTCTTCAGTTTGTTAATATGGTTTATAACATTGATTGATTTGCATATATTGAAGAATCCTTGCATTCCTGGCATAAACTCCACTTTATCACGGTGTATGATCCTTTTAATGTGCTGTTGGATTCTGTTTGCTAGTATTTTATTGAGGATTTTTGCATCTGTGTTCATCAGTGGTATTGGCCTGTAGTTTTCTTTTTTTGTGACATCTTTGTCTGGTTTTGGTATCAGGGTGAGGGTGGCCTCGTAGAATGAGTTTGGGAGTGTTCCTCCCTCTGCTGTATTTTGGAAGAGTTTGAGAAGGATAGACATTAGCTCTTCTCTAAATGTTTGATAGAATTCGCCTGTGTAGCCATCTGGTCCTGGGCCTTTGTTTGTTGGAAGATTTTTAATCACAGTCTCAATTTCAGTGCTTGTGACTGGTCTGTTTATATTTTCTGTGTCTTCCTGGTTCAGTCTTGGAAGTTTGTGCTTTTGTAAGAATTTGTCCATTTCTTCCAGGTTGTCCATTTTATTGGTATATATAATTGCTTGTAGTAATCTCTCATGGTCCTTTGTATTTCTGCAGTGTCGTTGTTACTTCTCCTTTTTCATTTCTAATTTTATTGATTTGAGTCCTCTCCCTTTTTCTTGATGAGTCTGGCTAATGATTTATCAATTTTGTTTGTCTTCTCAAAGAACCAGCTTTTAGTTTTATTGATCTTTGCTATTGTTTCCTTCATTTCCTTTTCATTTATTTCTGATCTGATTTTTATGATTTCTTTCCTCCTGCTAATTTGCAGTTTTTGTTCTTCTTTCTCTAATTGCTTTAGGCCTAAGGTTAGGTTGTTTATTTGAGATTTTTCTTGTTTCTTGAAGTAGGATTGTATTGCTATAAACTTCCCTCTTAGAACTGCTTTTGCTGCATCCCGTAAGTTTTGGGTCATCGTGTTTTCATTGTCATTTGTTTCTAGGTATTTTTTGATTTCCTTTTTGATTTCTTCAGTGATCTTTTGGTTATTTAGTAGTGTATTGTTTAGCCTCCATGTGTTTGTATTTTTACAGTTTTTCACTGTAACTGATATCTAGTCTCATAGCGTTGTGGTCGGAAAAGATACTTGATATGATTTCAATTTTCTTAAATTTACCAAGGCTTGATTTGTGAACTAAGATATGATCTATCCTGGAGAATGTTCCATGAGCACTTGAGAAGAAAGTGTATGGTGTTGTTTATGGATGGAATGTCCTATAAATATCAATGAAGACCATCTTGTTTAATGTATTATTTAAAGCTTGTGTTTCATTATTTATTTTCATTTTGGATGATCTGTCCATTGGTGACAGTGGGGTGTTAAAGTCCCCCACTATGATTGTTTTTGGTGTCTGCCCCCAGTGGGTAAGGTTGGTTCAGTGGGTTGTGTAGTCTTTCTGGTGGAGGGGACTGGTGCCTGTGTTCTGATGCATGATGCTGGATCTTGTCTTTCTGGTGGGAAGGACCACGTTAGTGGTGTGTTTTGGAGTGTCTGTGAACTTATTATGATTTTAGGCAGCCTCTCTGCTAATGGGTGGGGTTGTGTTCCTGTCTTGCTAGTTGTTTGGCATGGGGTGTCCAGCCCTGGACCTTGCTGGTTGTTGAGTGGAGCTGGGTCTTAGCATTGAGACAGCGAGCTCTGGGAGAGCTTTTGACGATTGATATTACGTGGCACTAGGAGTTCTCTGGTGGTCCAGTGTCCTGAACACAGCTCTCCCACCTCAGAGGCTCAGGCCTGACACTCGGCCATAGCACTGAGACCCTGTCAGCCACATGGCCAGGTATGTGGGGAGTTTCTTGCCTTTTGGGAAGTCTGAGGTCTTCTGCCAGCATTCAGTAGTTGTTCTGTAGGAGCTGTTCCTCATGTAGATGTATTTTTGATGTATTTGTGGGGAGGAATGTGATTGCCACATCCTACTCCTCTGCCCTCTTGAAGGTCCTCCCAGAGCACGGCTGCATATCTTATGTATCTTTACACTACACCATGCATCTGTGTAAACACGAAGAGAGAAATGACATTAAAAAATGCTCTTCTAGCCAGCTAAAGTTATCATTTATTGAATTCTTATGTTTCAGTATTAGATTTAAAGCTATTGTTAATTTTATGAGACAGAATTTTAGTTCTGTTGTAAAGATATGGAAGCAGATGCTTGGAGAATTTAATTAACTTGCCTAAGGTCACACAGTTTGTACATAAATGTGCCAGGATTCTAACCTAGTTCTTTCTGACTCCAAATCTTCCACTCTTTCCACTCTATTACATGCCTGAAGGTCATATTTGAACTAGCCTTTGACAGATCTGTAGCTTTTCAAAAGTTAGAGATATAAACAGAAATTACCAGTAATAATGAGAAATGACAGTAAAAACAGAGATAGAGATTTGGGAAAGTGTCAGATATGTTGTTTGGACTGTGGGATTCCCGTTAGCATAGCTGAATTGTACAGATCAAATTTTCACCTTCCCTTAGACTAGTGTTTTATTGGCTAATACTTTATTTTGATACCAAGGACTTATGAGTACTGTAAATGGCTCTGTGGAAGTTTGTGGTGTCACATGTAAGGAGAGTGCTCATCTCCTGTGCAGAGGACCTTTGGGAGAAATTTCTTTGTAGTTTTCAGTTGAAGAAGAGCTGAGTTCACTGAACTGAGTTACAATTATTTTCCCTCTTTGCCTACTTAGAAATCTTGGTGCTGAATTTTTGGCCAAGCCTCACGTGATCAACGTGCAACCTTTTTTGGTCTTACCCTCTTTTAATGTATTTTTTCTCCATTAGCTGCCTTAAATTCTTCTTTGGAACTAGTCAGGATATAAATAAGCAAATATATGAATAAAATTTGGGTAGGTGGTTTCCAGGAACCACTTACGAATTTGCAGGTAGGCAGAGTTTCTGATGCTCAGCTGTCAGTCCTGCTAAACTGGGTGAACTGAACACTAAACCATCAGCTTGGCTGTTATGCTCTTGTCAATAGACCCCAGTGGCAAGGCCCAGGCATTGCATTATAAAGATCATGATTTGGACCTACTGATAAAGATTCCACTCTAGTGTCTCGTTTCTTTAACTTAGACAGTAACTGGATTCAAAGGATGTAAAATGGGCATTTTAAGAAATTAAGGTCCTTCAAGAATTACTTCAAAAGCTGTGTCAGCTCAGTTTAGAAAAAAAGTATGCTGGCACAGACTCACAGAATGTGGTACATCAGCAAAAGGATGATTGTTACAAATCAAAGCATCACACCTCTCTCACATTTTCAGAAATGTAAACTGTATTAGAAAAATGATGCTATACAACTCTGTTGCAAATGGGATATGGGAATTTGTTAACGCTAAGCTCTTTTAAAAAGTTCATAGCAATAGCTTTAAAAAAACCTGATGAGTAAACATTAGCAAAGGAAGTAAGTTTAAAAATCTCTTAGAAATTTCAGGAAACCAGAAAGGAGGAGGTGGATGAAGAAGTGGTTAAAGAATCAAATAAGCTAAAAAACATGGAGGAAGATGGGAATCACATAGTTAGAGAGTATAGAAGAAGAAGAGGGACATATCCTAGGAAGCTTTGAGGACAGAAACACAATGAGAGAAGTGAATGGTTGGGGGACACATGAATCATGGGGAAGGAGAAAGCAAACAAGAGAGTCAAGAAGGCAATAATCTAGAGACAAAAGAAGAATTTCAAGGACAGTAGCTGAGAGGTGGCAATTATGTATGCATTTGATGTATGTTGTAAGATGAGTATTGATGCAGCAGGAAAATTGGGTTGAAACAGTAGCAACAAGTTGCCTATTTTTAATATTCTTTCTTGTGAAATTGGGGAAATTAAGAGACTCTTCCCTATTGAATGCATAGAAATTGAGATTTACTAGATTCCTTTTCACTTTTTGGACCGTATATAGCAAGAAACTTGGGGGCACCTATGTTCATTTAATCACTAATCAGTCCAGAACTAATATACATTTCAGTTCATGCTTGTATTAGTTTACTGTGGCCACTGTAACAAATTATCACAAACATTGTAGCTTAAAATAGCAGAAACTTATTTTCTTACAGTCCTAGAGGCCAAAAGTCCAATATCTGTTTTCCTGGGCCAAAATCAAGGTGTTGGCCAAGCCACACTCTCTCTTAAGGCTCTAGGGGAAAATCTCCTCCTTGCCTCTTCCAGCTTCTCGTGGCTGCCAGGGTTCCTTGGCTTGTGGCTGCATATAATTCCAGATTTCAAGTCCAGTACCTTCAAATCTCTGTCTGCTCCTTCACATCACCTTCTCTGTGTGCATTCTCTCACTGCCTCTCTTGTAAGGTTATACTTGATGGCAATTAGGGCCCACTTGTGTAATCCAAGATAATCTCCCATCTCAAGTTACTTAATGACATCTGCAAAGACCCTTTTTCCAAACAAGGCGACATGCACATTTTTTCAGAGATTAGAGATTGATATCACTGGAAGCCATTATTTAGCCTATGACAATGCCCAGTTTAAACATAGAATGGTATCTTGGCATAAAATAAGCACTTTGGTGCAAATCAACCTCTCTTAACCTCTCTAGGCCTCCGTTTTATTCACCCTTCACATGGATATGGTGTGGCTTGCATTACTATGTCATTGCAAAAAAATAAATTAGATCATGTTTATAAAAGTGTTTTCTAAGTGATAAAGCACTATACAAATATAAGGCAATGTTAATATTTTCATATCAAACATTCTATTCTAATAAAATATTTGTAAGATTTTATTGCGACCAATAATAATGGTACTATGATACTATAATGATACGATTTGAGGGAGCCTGGAAAGACTTACAGAGTCAAAGATAATCTCCTCTTTTGTTCCCTATTTCCTTATTAAATGCGAATAATAATAGCACCCGCACCCTAGGGTTGTTTTCAGGATTCAATTAAATGAGTTAATGTATCTAAAGTACTCAGAAAGTGCTAGGCACATGGTAGAGTTAGGAATAATAACAGTGAAAAACCAAAATAATGAACTAAGAGCTCCAGGTAATTGGTCTGTAGTTTGGTAAAAGGATGTACCACCTAGAAATAGGAAGGAGACTCTGAAAGATGTGAGTTGAGATTGCCAAAGAAATGTTTTGATATAACCCTCACATGGAAAATATCATTTTGGGTTAGCCCTGCCTTTATAAAATTTTTTTCATTTATTATTAAAACATGCACAACCTATTTTTAGCATTCAATATTTGTATTAGTTAATTGTTAAATGACAAAAATATAGCTCTGAGGAGTGCCATAAGCAGAATTCATAGGCTACCACTGGGGCTCCTTGCAGTTTGTAAAATAGACCATTGAGGGATTAGGATGGGGAAAGCGTTAGGATTTTTGACCCCCATATCACAGGCCTTTGACTTTCCATATATGGTGGAAAATTGAGTCACATGGAACAAATCCATGTAAATAAATCATTGGAAGACTATCACATAAGTCCTATAAAAAAAGCATTATGGGAGTCCAAATATGGTAGAAGGGGCCAGGAAGAGCTTCATGAAATACATGATATTTGAGCTGAGTCTAGAAAGATGAGCAGGGATATACTTCTTGGGCAAGTGTGTAGGAACATGTTTCAGGCTTAATAAGCAAAATAAGGCACAAAAGAACATAACACGTTCAGGGAACTATGACTAACTATTAAAAATAAAGTTTAGTGAGCATTTGTAGTATTCTGGGAAATGTCTTTGAAAAGATTGAGACCATGCTATCAAGGAGCTTGCAATTCTAATGAGTCTGCCCTATTTTATAAGTGGCATGGGCAAAGTTTATGCAAAAAAAATATATAATAGTAAGTTTCCAGTTTAGAAAGTATAGCCTGGAATTTAAATACACAGATCAAGATGGTATACTGAAGCTATGGATATTTTATATTATATTTCTCTTTATTTCCCATAATGTATCAATGAATATATTAAGGGTTAAGGCATTCTAAATAGATAGAAAATAGAGATGTTCCAATCATGTATATGATACTTTCAAGCTTATTGTCAGTCAGTGCTAAATTGAGAAAACTCATCAGATGGAATAGAGTCCCCAGTGAAGTAGGTAAAGTGATTCCTCAATATTTCCCATGCCAACTTCTCTAGAATCCCAATAACATCTTTTAATTCAAAGTAAACTCTGAACAAAAGGATGGGCTTTGAAGCTGTGGCAAGGAGTTGGAGAGATGAATCCCAGGCTTTTCGCTAAGTGCCAGAAGCTTCAAAGTAAAGTATCCCATAGAAGTCACATAAACTTTGCACACAGACATCCAGGAGCCTGGGCAACCTACCGCACACAGCTAAAAAGCATTGCAGCATTTGGCATCTAACTCACACAAATCAGTTTCTGTGAAATTATGGTTTTCTTTGCCTAAAACTCTATCCCATCTCCCATGGCAGTCATACTGGATCTTGAAGCTTTAAAAAAATAATAAAGTACGTTTTATAATTTTTTTATTTTTTTATTTTTGTATTTGTATATTTTATTTTTGTCTATTTTACTTGGGACTGATAAAAATGAGATGTGACTACAGTTTCTGACAGCTAATAATTACCAACATTAAGTGAGTTAGAATTAGTTAAATCCACCCTGAAGTTTAACAGTGTGGGCCTCTGAGCACTCAAATCAAATAATTTTAAATACACAGGCTTAAAAATATTCTGTTTAATAATGAGGGTGACATTTAGAGAGCATAACACAACACTAGAATGTTCCAAATAAGAAGAGAACTAAAGTTTCTAGAAGTTAAAACGATGATTAAAATTAAAATGGTTTATTCCATGTAAAATCCAGTATGCAATGACAGGATATTATTGTATTAAACTTGATGGTTAGAAGATGGGCTTGAGATATGCTAAAAGAATTTAGAATACTAAAGACTTTGAACTTATCAGGGAGGACTAAATCAATTGCTTTCTAAAAACCATAGGATTTTCCTTATTTATTGCTTTTCAGGAGCAATTTTTCCATATATCAATAACTCTGGAAGCAGGATGTGTCTAGCAATCTATACCATATTACAATTCCTATTGCTTTATTTGTTTTGCATTATAATATCTCTGAAATTGAGTTAAATTTTATTGTAGATGGGATCATAGATTTGCTGAAAATGAGGACTGTTAGTTCCAGAAGTGTTAAAGAACAGCAATATTCAAAGCAGGAGAGTGAGGAGAAACAATGAAAATAACTGAAGAAGAAAACATCTTTACCTAGGAAAAGGCAAGACTTTCCAAATTGAAGGGGCTCAGAAAGTCAGGAAAGATAAAAGAAATAAAGACCCACAGTTAGATATATTTCAGTAAATTTTCTTTATTTCAGTGGATAAGAGAGAATCATGCAAGCATACAAAGGGACAGTGCACGCACACACACAAAGCAAAAGCAAAAATCTAATTTTCATCAGACATCTCATCTCCTGCCCTTCCCATCCCCCAATTCTGAGAGACGTTATAGAGGCTGACCCTGTAATTGGACCTTGCCAAAATTTCCCTTTAGGCTCTTTTTCCCTCATGCTAAACTGCATCCTCACTCTTTGCCTCACATGGTGTCTCATCAAGTGACCTGGAAGAACACTGGCCTGAGAATTAGAAGATTTGGATTCTGATTCTTGCTCTGTCCCATCCAAACTTCCCCATTTTCAAGGTAGTATATTCTGTCAATTGGGACTTCGATTTCCTTGCATGTTGACCAGTTTGAATTAGTTGATCTATAATGGTTGTTCTAGCTCTAACATTCTTTGGTAGTGAGGTGGTCCAAAATATGCTTTATGATTGTTACAGAGTTTGAGAAGTAACTTTGTAATTGGGAAGCAGGAATCAAATGGCATGGACATGTAAGATTTTTTATTATTATTATTTTCAATGATATAGGCAGTTTCATTCAAAAGTGTAGTGAAATCTGAATAAGGTCTGTATCTAGTTAATAGTATTACACCAATGTCAACTTCCTGGTTTTGGTATTACATGTGTAAGTTATAAAAGATGTCTCCATTGGGGGAGGTGGGTGAAGGGTACACAGGATTTTTAACCTCCTATGAATCTATAATTATTTCAAAATAAAATGCTTTTTGAAAGAAAAGGAAGTGTATCCCAGTAACCTTCTAGTACGTTCTAGACTGGCCAGTAGATATGGAAGCACTTATCATGCTTACCCAGAGTTTTGGCATTATTGCCATAATTTTAACTTGAATAGAAATTTCTTAAAAGTAATCACCATGTGCAATTTTAAGACTCATGTCTGCTAGACCAATTAGCAATTTCTGATTGGTAGCATTCTAAGTCAACAGAAAAAATGATGAATAATTTAAAAGAAAGCTGAGAAATCAAAAATATTTTAAGCCAAGTTATGCTTATATAGTATAAGAAAAGTTTGTAATATACCTAATCATAATGTTTCAGTACAGTGTTCAGTATCCCTTAGTGAAATCAGGAATTTAATATGAATTAGTATCTTCATAAAGAACAAAGCCCTTTCAATAACTTTTATCAATTTTGAAAAAATGAAAGAATTTAAAAATCATCATAATCTATCTTAATATATTACAGCGTTTTAATGCTTCCCTTCATGATGAGTATATTTAACAGTGGATAGTGTCAACTCTAAGATCATATAGCAATCAAGTTTGGAATATAGCAATCTTTCATCAGTGACCGAATCTGAAATAAAGGCTTCGATCATTAAGTTTACAGATTATTTCAAGGCAGGTAGAGTAAATAGTAGGACCTAATTACAAGTGATCTTTATAAATTGAAGATATGATCAGGACCAGGCAGAATGAAGTTCATTGAAGTTAAGTGCACCCTAGGTGTGTGCAATTGGAGAGCTTGTGGTTAAGTGTAATAGTATTTTCTCATGTGCAGTGGATACCATGTATGTGCCACGTGGATTAGGAGATAAGAGAATAGAGGGCAATTAGCATGCTTCACTCTGATGCTGTGAGAGGCAGTGTAGGGGAAGGGCTCTGTCTCAGGGTCATTGATTGTGAGATTTTCAAGTGACCTCAGATTTCAGTTTTTAAATGAAAATACCTTAAACGCTTTTGACTATAATTACAAAGGAAAACATGGAGTAAGAATATGTCATCTATAAAAAATACACCTAGAATTTGAATTATCCCCACATGATTTTGGGCTCACAAAGTACAAAGTAAGACTGTATAATAGATAGACTAATTTTATCAATAGCCACAGCTGTTAATCAAGGAATTCTTTATGCCTCACATCGGTAGAAGTAAAGTCACTATTTAAATTCTGAGTCATATTTACTATTGCTTAGCCATTTTAATTGTAGAAGAAAGTGAAATATATGGCATTATATATGTGTTAGATATCATAGTGTTTTATTAGGTTATAGAAGAATATTATTTATTTATATACCTATATCCTCAAAGCAGAGTTTTTAATTAAATATTTGTCATAATATTTATGTATTTTAAATACAATCTTGATGATAAATCCATAAAGAATTTAGAGGTTCTTTTATGATGAGTTTACTGATTTTTCAGAGCTCTTCAGAAGTAATAATAAAATACTCTGAATTTGTGATATAAAGCATATAATGAGAATGTCACCCAGCAGCACTTACATATTTTAAGTAGTCATTAAAATGACTTAATATTAGGGTGATATGCAATATGAAAAAAGGAAAACACAATTCTTAAAATCAGGACATCCATCAAAAGTAATATTTTTTATAAAAAGAGCTTGAACACAGACATAAAAAATATAGATGCATATTAAAAACAACAGCACTGAAGAGCTTAGGAAAAGACCTGCTACACTCATAAAATATAATAATAGAACTCAGTTGGATTAGTAACGATTTTATAAAATGAGATTTTCTTATATTTTAATATTATGGACCATATTGAATTGAGACCAAAATAAATCTTTAAGTGCAATTATACATTACTTCAATTGGTAATAGAATAGTAACAAATACTGGCTTATTTGGGGATAATTCAACTCAGTTTCTTTAAGCCATTGTTAAAGATGAAATCCTTTAGATTTTCAAATATCCTGTAACTGTAGAAAGAACAAAATTAACCACCTTTTCCTCTCCTGAATTCCATACTACAAGTTTTCATAGTATATATGTGTAGGTGATTGTCCTGTGACACCTCTACTCTATTCCCATCTGTGGGATTTGTATATGGCACATAAGAAAGCTCTATTACTGTTGAAGAAGTGAATGATCTGGTTCAACAAGCGTTGATCAGTAACATATAAAGTTACAGCATTCAGTTTGGGGATTTAACTGTGCTCATTTTAGGATTTTACAACTTAATGAGATTGACATTTAGGCCTGAGGGACTTCACAGTCTACTGGGAAAGTCAGGCTTGGAAACAAATCATACCAATATGTTGTGATGATTAAAGTTTGTATAACGTGCTAAGCCACTTTGGGTGTCCAACTCTTGCTTTGGCAGATTGAGGAAGACTTCCTGTGGAGGCTCTTCTTGAATTTCTGTGTCTTAAATGAAAGTTAGTTTGATGAGTTTCTGGTAGATTTTAATTTTATTTGAAGACATAGACCCCTAAGTTAAAGCATTGCCTACCCCTTAACTATTTACATTCATTCATTCATTCATGTCCCAAATATTTTTGACTGTTTATGTATAGATGCTTGAGATGCAGTGGTAAATAAGACTACTCCCCAGAAACTAGATATAATAAAATACACTTTTCATGTCCTCTGTGAAGCAGGAGGCAGGGGCATAAGTCAATATTGTGAGATGTTATAGATGTATTCACAAGTTCCCAAGGGCGAGTTAACTCAGCCTAACTGTAGAGGAGGTAGTATAGAGTGGTTTAAAAAGGATCACCAGATGAGATAACAGCGAAATGGAGCTAGAATGATGAGCAGGAGTCAGCAGAGTAGATGGACTATGGGGAGAAGGAAAGGGATGATTTTATGACAAGGGGACTACTTTAAAAAACATGTAAATGAGCTGTAGTGTGTTAACATATTTGGATAGCAAGTTGGGTTTATGTGTTCTTCTTTGGTTGTATTTATGCTGAAAACAGCTAGCAAATGAGGATTTTAAGTAGATCAAATGGACACTAAAAGGCACACTGAAAGAAGAGTGGAGAAATACATAGGAGACTAAGTAACTTGGAGGAAGTTAGACGTATACATGTAGTATTCCTTGTAAGAAATTATGAGCGTTTAAACCAATGTAGTAGCAGTCGGGATGAGGAGAAAAAAATAATCAGCAGGATTTTTTCTTTTGGTTTTTTCTATTCTGCCTTATTTCATGAAAAAATTAAAGTAGCTTTTAGGGATATATAAAATGCAGCAGAAAAACATAGTAGCTCATAGGATTATATTACCATCAAAGGGATTAGTGATTAATCAATTAGGTCTAGGAAGAGGGAGAAAGAGAGGATAGTGCCTTGGATTTTTTGCTAGGGAAATAGACAAATGCAATTCTTCTTCACTGAAATAGGAAGTAACATGGGGAAATTAGCTTACCTGGAGAGAAGGTAAGTTCATTTTTATAAATATTAAATTTGAGGTGCCCATGAATCTTCCAGATGGGTACATTAAAATGAGAGTTGGATATTTTTGTTTAAAATTCAGGAGAATGATTTGAGAGACATTAGCAAACAAGTAGCATAGTAGCAAATACTTGTTTCAAAAATTCTAAATAGAAACTATCCCAAAGTTCAGTGGTTTATAACAAGTACTTATTTTTTGATCCTGGGTCTGTGGATTAGATGTGGCTCTGCTGGACTAGATTGCAATGTCTTCAGGCTGCAGTTCATCTCAGTACTGCTTCATGTGTCTCCTTATCCTGGGTTAGAAATTTCTCAAGAGATGTTCTTTACATAGTGGATGATGGCAAAACGCTAAAAGAGCTAGCAAAAGCTCAGGGTGCACCCAGCAAATTGCCCTTATGCTCATAGTCAATTGACCAAAACAAATCACATGGCTAAGCCCACCATCAAAAGGGCCAGGAAGTATAATGTGCCCTCTGTAGAGGGACCTATAGAAAAGGTAGGAAGCATTCTGAAGAAAAAAATACAATCTCCCATAGGTAGTGTTTGTATTAATAGGGTTGGGTGACATCACTCAGTGAGAGTAGGTAAAAAGGGGATGATGATAGCGCCCTCAGAAACACTAATGTTTAAGGAATAACCCCAAGAATGAAAATGAAGGAAGGATGGAACAAAATCAGGAAAATAGAGGGTCCCTAAGGTCAAAGAAGGGGAACTTCAATGAGGAAAACATTATCCCATCCAATGCAGAATTCAAATCAGAATTGAAAGTGTCTTTTGGATAGCAGTTTAGAGTTCATTAATGAGACCAGTTTCTGGATAATGGAGGCAGAGACAAATTGTAATAAATTGAGAAGTGGATGGAAATGAGGAAGTGGAGATCACTATAAAACTACCCTTTCGAAAACCTATAAGTGAAGGAAGAAAGGTTTGGAGGTCTAAAGGTGGTAAACTACCTGCGTTTGTGAAAGTGATATTCCTCTAAAACCTCTTATAAAGTTAGATCAGTTGAAAATGATTCCTTATTTGAAAATGATAAATCAAGAAACCCTACACTTCAATGACTATACCTTGAAATCTACTTAAAATGTTAGCTCTATATAACCCAATTGATTTATTGCGATTATTATAAAATTTAGTCCATAAAAGTTTTATTCCTGTATGCCAGATGTTATTAAGACATAGACGCACTAAAACCTAGTTCTGAAATTCAAGAAAATTTCCAGATGAAAGACCTCCGTGTTTAGAGTTACGGTTGCAAAAGCTGTGTGTATGCCCATTGGTTCACCTGAGAAATTCTTAATGTACATATGAAGCTTAAAAATCATTTGATTTACTCCGAATACTCATTTTCCAGATTGATTCCAAGGAATGAAAATTTGATTGAATGGATCAATTTTGTGGATTTTCATTGCTATAGGTTTATTATTTCACATCTGATGTTTGTGGCTTTAAAATGTAGAAGTATCAACAAAGATTGCTGCTCTCTTTGGGAGAAAGCCATCAAGATAAGCAGAGAAATGTGTGGAACAGGACAGAGGAAAAAGTTTTTGTATTTCAAATAAGATCTGAAAGGATGTGTTGAGAAAAATTATGCATACATGTATTTAAAAATCAAGGCAGTTGGAACCATTGCTTAGCTAGAAAGCCTCCCAGGTGATGATATTTATAGAAATTACTCAGTTTTTATATCTCTCGCAGCACTCTCATTCATCACTCCTCAGAAACATCTAAATAGGCTTTTTCCCTTCTAAACCTCTGATACCCTATTTTATCCATTGTTACCTACATCTGCCCATTCATCAAGTTCTTACAGAATGATAGGTAGTTGAAGGTTATATATCCTTAGGGTAGCTTCAGTTCGGTTTCTAACATTATCTCTTCTTTACCAAAGGGCATCAGACTATCAGCTAACAATATTTAATACTGAAATAGCTAACAACTTGTCCTGATTTTTAATGCTCTATCTTTATAATTTATCTACACATTGACACAGAATAAAAGCTTTGGTTTAGGGCCTCTCTCTTTTGTACTCCCATTGCATCTTTATATGCATACCTATTTTAACATTTATTGAATATCATTTATTTTCATGTCTTTTTTTTACTCTGAGAGTGATTGGGTTATTCATCCATGACCCTAATATAGTTATATGACTTAGTGGATAATTAATAATTTTTGAATAAATGGACAACAAGTGAACAGATGTAAGTATACTAATGATGAAACAACAGTAGGACCAATATAATTTTCCTTTCATTTTTACCTTTTGGTTTTCATAGAATTGCACATTAATAGGGAAAGTTGGATTAACAGCATGTGATTATTTTTCTCTTGCAAGAAGAAATGGCAAGAAAATATATATAACGTTGTAATTGACAGGGGCATAAATCTATGAATGTTTTGTAAGCTCAATGGAACTGTCTATTATTGAATATCAGTTTTTGCATTGCTCCAGTATGAGGATGTCAGTAAAATTGAAGCTCCTCTTTTCATAATTCGTTGTAACTAGCAGAGAAGGACCTCTTACGGAATGGAGTAAAAAGGGAAGGGAAGATCTATACAGAGGACACCATGACTGTAAATCTTAGGAAAAAGTAGTCGTACAGAGTTCTTCATAGTAAATAAAATGGTACCATGTAGGCCAAAACTTTAAAATGCTCTTTTTAATTATTTTAAATTATTTTTAAATTTTATGAAAGAGAAATGGGTGTATTGACTCTTGTCTAGAACTCTGTTCAACCCCCTTGAGAATCAGAGGTGAGGCTGATGAGGAAACACACAGCAGTGCCTTTTGATGAGCTGGAGAAAAAATTCTGAAGGGGGAAAGCCAGAATGCATCTACTGAGTTTTGTCACTGAAGGAGAAGTAAAGATGGAAAAACAAACAAAAAAAAACACCACCTCACTAAGGCTTTCACTACAGATGCAAGAGAGAAGTGTCCTTGTATTTTCTGTCTGATTATGGCAGCCAGGATTGAATGGAGGAAGTGCAAAAACGTGGAGAGAGGAAAGGAAATAGTTTTTGCAATTTAGAAATAACCTTGTAAACAGCACAGATCTGGTTTCATTCCAAAAAAGGAATCTAAAATTTGAGTTTTTAAAAAACCTCAGTCATAGCATAAACTATCTCATACGATACTTACGTGAACCTAAGAGAAACCCTACTAGCCTGAAGCAGTGTCCTGTTCTACTCAATATGAACTGCCTACAATTAACTGTGCCAGAAAGAACTTTATTAAAAAAGATGAATAGTAAACAAAAAGGAATCTGCTTAAGAGGAATAACAGAAACAATTAACAAATGAAGAACACTCATAAAAAAAGTTTTCATGAACCAGATGAAAATTGTGTTCAAATGTACAGCTGTGGATTAGAGAAACTTAAGCTTTCATCCTTAGAATAAGGGTTCAAAGACAAGTGAGAGGTTAATGGAGAAATAGGTGACAATAGAACATGAAATGAGCATCAAACCTTCAACTGAAGGACCAAGACTAATGTAAACCTATTCAACTGAAGGACCAAGCAATTACAGTTTCAGAATAAAAAATAAATATTGAAAATCATGAAAAAGTAAAAATGATAGTACCAATATACTCTGTGAATAGAACTGGAAAGAAAGGGGACAGAAGTGATGTTAGTATGCAGATTGATTTACCCTTTTAAAACTATGGGTCAAAAGTTATCACTGTAAACTTGAGAAAATCAGCAATAGGATATAAGTATATTTAAATGCATAAGGGGAAACACTGGAAATACTAAGAAAAATAAGCAAAGGAGATAAAATCTAGTGGTAGAGGGATTGTGGAGAGAAAAGAGTAGAAATATGTATGAGGGTAATCACAAGAAAACTCCTCAGTCATCTGCCTTATTACTTTCATATCCACTACTGTCCTGTTCTCTGTATCACAGGAACTGACCCCTGAAAAATATGTTTTCTAGGCTTCTGCCTTTGGCAGTGTGTTCTCTGGCTTCTACCATTGTCAAGTTCCCAACTTGCCAATAGCAGAATCCAAAACATTGTTCCAAGAGATGAGGGGCAGCCAGCTACCTTGTAGAAGACTGGATACTCTTTCTTCATTAAGATGAAGGATTTGTTCTCATTAGAATATATACCTATTCTATATGCACTTATTTGTATTGATGTTAGAAGCCTACAGTGCTTCTCCCATCACCACCACTACTGGATTTACAGAATGTCTTAGAAGCGATCAGTCTCCCACATGCTTCTGCCCATGTGAATCATTGGTCTTATCACAGACCTCACATCTAGAAGAAGCATGTGCCTTACAGAAGTGTGGAATCGCTCACTGAACCTTATGTTACAGTTTGGGCTGGGAGACAACTTCCTGAAGAGTTGGGTGCTGTCCTACATAGAAAATATGAACTTTAACCTATTGACCAAAATGCACATATCCAGGAACTGAGGGGTAGAAGTGGGAGTGGCCATCTCTTGTGTCACCTAATTACCCAGTTACAGAATTTTTGTCTTCTGTACTCATAACTCTGTTCTTTGCTGCTTTCCCAATCATGATTTTCAAAGAAGAATGCTTATATCAGGGGACACATCAATGGCTTTGTTGAATTTGGAAGTTGAAAATGCCATCTGGACTATGTTTTGACCTCAAGAAATTCGGTAGTGTGTCTCTTGTTTACATATTGAATAGCTGAAAGTAGACTTCAGCAACCTAATAAAAGCAGGGTCATCAAGGAATCAGACACTTCAGGAAGATGTAATAGAAGAAAGAGACTTACTTACAAAAAAATTTGTTTAAAAGATAAAAGACACAAGAATAAATCTAACAATAAACTGACAAGTTCTCTGTGAAGGATTCTGAAATGCTGTTGAAGAACACAAAAGGTGACTTGGAAAAAATGCTTTGGATAAGATAGACTCATTATCATCATAATAAATATTATCTAAATTAATACATAAATTATCAAAATTGCAACATCCCAATAAAAGTAACAGTAGAATTTCTGAAGAGCTAGAGAAGCTGATTATAAAATTTATATATTAAAAAGAGAAGTAAGAATGCCAGAAAATTGAGGTCATGCAGGGGAAGTAATTAATTAGTCTACTCATAACAGTCATTAAAATATAAAGCCAAAGTAACTAAAATGAGGTAATTGTACACAAATTGAAAGTAAAAATCAATACAGAGTGCAAAAATATGTCCACATACATACACAAATTTAGTAAATAATGAAGATTTCATATTTCATATTCCTCCTTGGCCTGCTCCGGATCCTGCTGCAGTTTCTTGGGAGGCCGCGGCCGCGTGGACTGAGGTGGTCCCGCCTTCCTTGATGCAGCCGGGATGCTTGATGCAAGTGCCCGCGGCCCTGCAGCGCCCGCAGCTCCCCGTGGACCCAGAGGCGGACAGACGGGAGGGGAGGCTGGGCCGGGAGAACCCCATTTCCCCCCCGCCCCCCCGTTTTCAGCAGGGTAGAAAGTCCTGTGCTTGTGCCCACAACGGCTTTAGAAAATGACCTCATTTAACCTTTCCAAAAATGTTATCCAAGCTGCAAAATCTTGGCTGTTGGCAGACCTTTTAAGTCACAATACCAAAGAGCTTTAGTCTGGATTAAATGTAAAATGCCAAATTTTCACTTTTAAAAGCAAGCACAAGGGCTAAGTGCAGCCTAAGCATGTTTGTAAAAAGAAAAAAAGGAATATAGTTTTATTTAAGTTAATAAAATAAATTACCAAAAAACCTAGTTAAATTACATTTAATGTTGAAATAGTGAATACTTTCCCTCCAAAATCAGGAAAAAGGTACAGATGTTGCCTCTTACTATTCCTACTCAGCATTGTACTTATGATCCTAGCCAGTGCAATATGTCATGCAAAGGAAATAAAAGTCATATATATTAGAGAGAAAGAAGTAAAACTGTATTTATTTGGAAACTACATGTGCAGGTATATAGGTAACTTGAAGGAATCCACAGTGACCTATGAAAACTAAGGTGACTTTAGCAACTCTATTTCTATATGCTATCAACATATAACTGGAAAAGAAAAATTTTAAATACCAGTTGTAATAGCATCCAAACACAAGAAATACTTCAGGTAAATGCAACAAAGAATGTACAAGACCTATTAATAGAAAACCACAAAATACAGAAGATATTAACATTAAGAGATTTTAATAAATATATAAACATACCATGGTTATAGATTGGCAATACCGATATTAAGATGTCTATTGTTCTGAAATTGATATACAGTATCAATGTAATTTTACCCCAAATCTTTACAGTGTTGTTTTTTTTTTTAAAGAAAATGGCAAGCTATTCTAAAACATATATTTTAGAATATACTGGAACAGCCAGAACATATTTGAAAAAGGAAAACAATAGGAAGACTTAGGCTGTTTCAAGGCTTAGTATAAAGCTATAGTAATCAAGATAGCATAGCACTTGTGAAAGGATTGATATATAGGTCAATGGACCCACAAATACGTGGAAAATGTATTTTTAATAAAGGTGCCCCGGTAATTCAAGGTGCCCCGGTAATTCAATGGGGAAAGTAGTCTGCAAGAAATGGTGCTGTAACAATTAGATATTTATGGGCAAAAGACAACATCTTCCCCTAACTCAAAACATGGATATTATTTAAAAAGAGATTGTAGACCTAAATGTAAAACCTAAAATTATAAAAATTATAAAGCAAAGCATAGGAGAAAAATTTCAGGAATTTGGAGATGCAAATCTTTTTTGGATATGACACAGAAAGAACAGAACACAAAAGAAAAATATTGGTTAATCAGATTTCATTAATATTGAAAACTTAACATTTGGTCTTTAAAGTGTTAGGGTAATAAAAAGACAAGTCAGACTGGGTGAAAGTTGTCTGTGTATGTGTGCTGACAAAAAGCTTACATTCAAAATATATAAAGAATTCTTAAACCTCAATAAAATAAAGACAACCCAATAGAAAATTTTGAGCAACATCCCCATAAAATATATTACTGGAAAATAAGCATATTAAAAGATATTCAACATATTTATTTATTGAGCATCTCAAAGTCAAACCACAATGAGATACCACTAAACATCAACTTGAAGAGCTAAAAGTAAAAGACTGACATAACATCAGGCAACCAGAACTCTTATATATTGCTGGATGGAGAGTAAAGCTTTCCAACCACACTGGAAATCAGTTTGGTATTTTTTTAAAAGGTTAAACAGTGTCATATAAAGAAATGAAAACATAAAAACAATGGTCACATGAAGGCTTGTAAATAAATTTATTTATATTAGCCAAAAACTGGAAGCATCCCAAATCAAGTGTCCATCAATTGATGAAATGATGAACAAATTTTGTATATTCACACAGTATAATAATACTCAGGAATAAAGAAGACTACACTATAGATATAATATAGACAAACTCTAAAACATGATGCTAAGCAAAAGAAACCAGGTAGTGAGTATATACTATGCATTTATATAGAGAGTTTTAGAACAAGAAAACTAATCTGTAGTTACAAAAATCAGATCATGGTTACTTGGGAAGATGAAGAGGAGAGAAATGATGAAAAAGGGAAATGAGAATACTATTTAGGTATTTAGTTGACAAAAATATTCTATATCACATGGTACAATACAACTGTACACTTAAAATGGGTGAATTTTATTGCATGTAAATTATACTTCAATGCAGCTGAAATAAACATAACAATCAAAAAGCAAATGACAGCGTGGAAAATTTGTATTGTGTGTTTCAAATCTAATTCTCAATTGTTTATAATGTAAGAAAATTAATAATACAATTTAAAAAATTTTAATAACCTATAGAAAAATAGGCAAAGACTAGACGCAAAAACAAAGATAACATAAAAGACATTTTCAAGACGCTTTTAAGGAGAATGTAAATTAAAATAACAAGGAGACAGCATTTTCATCTAAATACGTTCTGGACATCAAAACATTTGATTATACCGCTGGGGAAGTTTAGGGAAATGTCTTTCCATATATTTTTTGTTGGACGGCATTTTGATGAATTCTATCAAAAGAGCCATGACCTTTGAATTAGAAATTCTGCATCTAGGGCTGTTGTTACTAATAAACTCACATATGTCCGAGTTGATCTACATACAGCAATATTCATCGCAATGTTGTTTGTAATCTCATAATAATGGGAATAACAATGTCTACAATACATAGCAGGCTAAATAAATGATGTAAAATCCATGCTGTGGACTGCTGCAGAGCCATTACACAGAATGAAACAACTTTTCATGAACTAGTGGGAAGGAGCTTCCAGATCTTGAATAAATGGTTAAGGGACAAAACAAGGTGCAGGACTATATTCACACACAAATGCGCACATAACTACCTAACTGTATATGCTAGGGGGCAATTTTAGATAGAATAGCTGAATGCTGCTTTTATTTTGACATTGACATGATTTGCTCAAATCATGACGACAAACTGACTTTTTCCAAGTGTTTTGAGTTAGGGGGAAAATCCCATTTTCTGGAAGAATTATACTTGCAACCTTAATTAATTTTTAACATTCAGTAATTGATCCTGTTCACCGTTCAGTAAGCTTGACTATCAGCACAAGACATAAATAAATACTGTATCATTAGCCATCACACATCACCATTATACCGTACTCAGGGGCATTTTTCCTGGATTCAGTGAGCCTTTTGATCTTTTGAGGGTCCAGTCTTGTTAAATCCCTGCTCTTGCAATGACTTTCAATTAATAAGGTCATTTTGTGGCCTGACATGGTAGTCCAATCAACTGGTATCTGTTGTGTGAGCCAAGCATTGTAATTTATCTCTGAAAAGAGATTTTGATTGTGCCAAAGGAGGACATGAACTGATAAATTGCGACTTTTTAGACTACTATCCAGATTTTAGGTGTTGGATTTTCTGAAATGATTTGCTGAAAGTATAAATGTGCAAAATGCTTGAATAACTTTTTAGTGCATGCTGTTGAAGTGATGTGTTTGTATTAAGAGCAAAGGGAAAGTCAGATTAGTGGGAAAAGGAAAATAAATTTGAGAGATGTAACACAATATCAGTTACAGCTATTTTTTTCTACCTAAATTATTTCTGTGACTCCAAAGATTAGATCAAAATTTCATAGATAAATTATACAGAAATATATTTTAAACTGGCAAAGGTTCTGGGTCCTCATTGTTGCCATAAGATTTAATTATGCCAAAATATATTTTTGGTGAGTATACATCATAGTGGCATAACTTTTTCTATTCCAGTTCACTAAGCTATATAGTGGTAGTTGAATAAAAGTGAAAGGCAAATTAATTTAGTTAGAAATTCTAAAAAGAAACAGAGGCAATATTTTATTCATCTGAGTTTTACAGTAAAAAGAAAATGAAATGTTATTCTAAAGGTACAATCAATATTTAATCTTCTCCTTGAGTTTCGCAATGCAGTTCCTTAAGAAGCAGGTTATAGGCCTAGTAAGGAAGAGAGAAAAGGAAAGAAAATATAAATGTGGCGTTAATGTGTGTGTGTGTGGTGGTGAGGTGCTCAAATTGTAGAGACAGGCTCAGACAAATTAAGAAGTCAGGGAACAAGACTGTGGAAGCACATTCCCAGAATTAAAGAGTGACTGAAGAGGGAGTGGATAAATGAAGAGAAGGCAAGGCAGGCAGATAATTATGAGACAGAGACTGCAGAGGTTCCAAAGCGTTAGGTAAATTACTCTCGTCAACTGTCTCCCTGGCACTGTGACTTCAGGGTGTCATTACTTCTTACATCTTCCCAATACTGCTATTAAACACTCTCAGATTTCATTTGCTCTTCAGCTCAAGGAGTTCCCCAGGTGAAACGTTTTTCTGTGACCTCTGGGGGTGTGACCACATCAATTTCAACAGAATGACAGCCGGGTCTGAACTTCAGATCAGAAATTCCTGCACCTGCTCTCATTTTGCATGTTTCTTTTCCACTAGCTGAAAATTAAGGTTTTCCCCCCCCCTTTGCATTATAAAAGGAGTCGTGTGTAGAAAGGGTGTTATGGGTTGTGAAAGGAAAAAGCTCAACTTGTTACTGCCCAAGATCTTTGAAGCACAGTAAAACATATTTTTTCTCTTTTATAGATTTATCTCTTTAAAACCACTTTCATGGGGAATACATTTTAGTGAAAAAAATTAAGCTATGCCTGTTAAAAGGCAGTTATAGCATTGTCTTATTATGTTTTAAACTTTAAAAATGATTTCTATTATTCCTTATATAAATACAACATAGTAAGATATAACTTTAAAAATGATTTCTATTATTCCTTATATAAATATGACATAGTAAGATTCAATAATTGGAGGATTGTGACATTTTGAGTTGAGTAGGAAATGTTTATTTTGCATATGTACTGTCTACTTGTTTATTAATTAACAATTATTTTTAGAAAATGCTTTGCTTGTACTAAGTATATTTCACAATAATATTGTAGTCTAGACTGTAGACAAATCAAACTTCCAGACCAATTCACTCCTCCTGTTGAACTACTTTCTGAAAACCTAAAAAAACTTTCTCTTTGAACATTCATTCTGGTATAATCATTCCTATGAAAACTAGAGTATTTCTTGAGATAGCTCAAGTCTAATCTTCCACTACTTGGTATAATTTAATTTTATGGTTTGCATTTAGAAGTATTTTCTGTTAAAAAAAAATAGATTGAATCCTATGAAACTGACATTTCTGAAAAATAAAAACTTTTTAAAAATGTCAATATCATATGGTCCATTTGTCTATAATATTATGTTTTGGGCTACATTCAGACATTCTAGAGGACAATAGTTATTCTTAAGTACAATCATAAAAATTACAATATGTTTTCTGTAGACTAATATTTGTATTTATATTATTTCATACCTCACCCAACTACCCGTGAACAATTTGCTACTATCTAGTTGTGAAATACTTGATTTTAGAAAATTTCTCAGGGATAACATTTACAATTTGGAGAAAGGCACAGAAATTTTGTTTTGTATCTGAGAACTATTTCTTGATTCTTGCTCTTTTCCTTTCCACATTTTCTATTTCTTGATATATTCAGCAATTTAAATACTTCAAAGTCAAACCATTAGAACTTATGAAATGCACAGATTGATTTCAGGCTTCTCTCTATTATATACTTTCTCTTACACCATTAGTGTTTGTATAGGCAGGCAGACTGATAGCTTTATGCTAAGATAAATCCAAATGAATTATTGTTTTATAGAACACTCTTTATTATTTTTTAAACTTTGCTAATATATACCTGAGAGACATTACGATTTTTCTGAGATGTGATTCAAACCAAACCAAATGAAAGCAAGTTGTTTATGAAATGTCTTTGTTAAAATGCTGCTTTAGATAATTAGCTATAAAGTTGGGACAGATGAATCAAATGCTTATCAAATTACATCTAAAGACAGTCATCAACATGCATCACAATTGCTAAAACATTTTTGTAGCGTCACAAAAGCCAGAGTTGGAAGACGGAGAATTTAATTTCTCATAATTTTCTCTACCCAAATAGGAGATAGTGGTCTTCAAATGTAAAATCACAAAAGACAACAAAATGGATTTTGATAATCTATCTGGCTGCTTTACTTGAAACCTCAGATTTTCTAGTTTCCCACATTCCGTTTGTCATGTGATTGACAACCATGTGTACACTACTCAACTGACTGATAGCCAACCATCAGGAAGACAGTAGGTGCAACTGAGCTTTAGTAAGAGGAACGAAGGGCACAGATTATTCTGGTTGGTTTCCATTAATTTTAGCACCATTTTCTCTTTCATTTGAACTGTTAAATGTATATGAATTGTTAGCAAATGCACCTTAAGTAAAGGTATTTAATCCTTTTTTCCAGTTTGTTCCCGTTGTTTAATAACATATTTCCATAATTTAAGAGATAAAGATAGCTGATAAAAATAAGCAAGAGAGTATATCAAGTGAAAATTAATTTACTTTTTTAACATATTCTAAATCGGCTATACCAACACATTCCAGTCAAACCTCACTGAAAAGAAAATATATTCAGTTTTTTTGATTCTAACCCCAAATAACTATTTACACTATGCATTCTGATACTACATGATTATGAGAAACAATGTGTATATGTGATATAATTGATGCTATAAGCTTAGAATTTTCTTCATCATTCTGACATTGGCCCATTCTTTTGGAATGCTCTCATATGACTTTGGGTAGATGGAGAGAGTGAATAGGAAAAAGTGCTTCTTTTTCTAACGTGGACAGTGAATAAGGATTCAGTTCAGTAAAACCCACTGTGATTGTGTGTGTGTTTGTGCGCTCATACGTGCATTTACTATATTTTCAAATGAAGTTTCAAAAGATAAATGATGGCATCACATCTACAATCCTGTGACCCTGTATCATTTACTATAGTTGCTATTTTGTTTTAGAGAATGGCAAGTAATCTTAGTGCCTTCGAGTCTGGATAGCACAAGTAGGTCTAATTCCTCTGCCAGTTTTGATCAACTGCTAGTGGCTATTGGTTGTGTTGAGAAGAATTCTCAAAACCAGGCTGGTTCCTCAGGATTCTGTGTGGCAGTTGCTTGGAAATGTGTGCTATATGTGTGAGATTGGTGGTACCCTTACTATCTTATTTGATATTTTTGAGCTAACACAATTTTTTATTTTACATCTGAGGAAACAGGGTGGGAAAGAGGAATGACATTTATTGACCGTGTATTGTGTTCCAGGGCAGGCACTCTGCTAAGCATGTTATAGCTTTTATTTTATTTACTCCTGATAGAAATTTCATGGTGGCATAATCTCCACTTTACAGATGAGGCAATTGAATCTCACAGAGGTTAAGTTATGTGCTTATGACACAAAAGTAAAGTCAGGACTTAACGTTCAACAAGGATAACTCCAGATCTCCCACTCAGAACCACTTCACTGTGCTATCATTACTTTTTCCAGGTCAATAGTATCAGATTTAGAACCCTATTTTTGGATTAGGATCTAGTGTATTTTTCCATATTAATTTTTAGTGATCACAAAGGATTCATAAATAAAATATGAAGGGATACTTCTTCTTTTTATTTTTTTCATTCGAAGTACAGTTCTCTGCAAAAATAGAGCCATGGACTTTTCCTGATGAAAGGGACTTCAACTACCCCAACCATCCTTTTTATGCTCAAGCCCTCCCTCCACTATCACTATTAAAAATCCATGTAGCCTATGATTAAACAACTGTACTAACTCCAAACCCACCAAAATTCAAAGAAATGATATTTTACATACCTATTCATTATATTATTTTGAATAAAGTCATTTTCTATATTAGTTCTGCCAATTACTTCTAATTCCTAGGGATATGTAAACATTTTATGTCAAAAAACATTCAGAGATGCTATTTCATGGGAAGAGCTTTACTCGGGGTATCAGGTAACTTCTAGTCCAGATTTTACTACTTGTCAATTTTGAACCTTATAAGTAGATTACACACTTAACCTAAAATTCTAATTTCTAAAAGATGTTTAATATATACAACCACTACTCCAGTCTGTTCAGTTCAGTAAATATTATTGGAGGCCTTTTGTGTGATGGGTATTGTAGAGGGTTGTGATACCAAGAAGAATGAACTAGAATCTTTGTTGGTATGGGAAACAAATACTTATCTATCTATTTATCTATCTACTGGTTCATAGTTATTTAGATAACAGTGTTGATAAAGTTTTATTATTATATAACGTGATAAAGATGTTTACAGTGATAAGGGGACATGGAGGAGAAACAAAGCCTTTAGTATGCTTCTGAGCCTCGTCTAAGAATAAGTGCTTATGTGCTTTAAGAACAAAATTGCAAAAAGGTAAGTAGAATGTTATAATTATTATCATTACCCTGTATATGCTTCTTAGTCTCTTAGCCCCAGAAAACAGAAGAAATTCAAGAGGTCTTAAAAACAAGAGATTAATTATTTTAAGAACTTGGAGGTTATTTTAGTAAGAGTCACAATTAACATAATTACCTTTTAAAAATACTCTAAAAAGATTACTTGTGCCTGATAAAATTATGGGGCTTTGACTGGTGACTGCAATAGAGCCATCACTCTAGACTGGAGAATTCACACCTTCCAGAAGGTAGAACCTTTAACATATTGATACAATACCATAGAATTGTTTCTCTATAATATGAAACAAACAACACGTAAATAAAACAGAAAGCAAATTGTGAAGTAAGAAATTTGTGCAAATTCTATTATTCCCTGAAAACAGATTTAAGTGCAAGGTAGGAACCAATAGTAATACTCTGAATCTCTGGCTGAAAGGGACTTTCTAAGATCAGAAGTAATATTTACTGTTGGGGCAAACGGCAATCTAATGTCAAATGTATTTCATTTTATTTTCTTCAACAAAAACTTTGATGTTTGTATAAAATGTTTGCATTTTGTTTGTTTCCTGAGTGTAATTCCTCTTTAAATAAGCACCTGTTTATCATGATATATAGCAAGTGTTTCTGCAAACTGGAATTAAAATGGACAGATCTGAACGCTTATTACAAACAAAGTGGTAGATTCATCAATTTGTGTTTACTTAACTGATCCTCTGTGACAAAACATATGGCAAAGTATCCATCTCTGGTTAGGAAACTTTGGCCATGAGATCACATATGTGTTTTTCATGCATGTATCATTCATTTAGTCAACCATACAATAAATATTTTTTGAGCACTGACATTGTGTACAGCCCTTGTAAGGTATAGGGATACAGTAGTGGGGAGGAAAACTGACATGGCCTCTGTCTTTGTAGAACTTAATTCCAGTGGGAGGGATCTAAATTTAGCTAATAAATAGGCATATGACTACAAGTTGTGATATATAGGAAAAGAATATGAGCCATGAGAGAGTATAATAATAGGGGATCTGCTTTAAATTGGGTGGTCACAGAAGGCCTTTATGAAAATTGGTATTTCATGTGAGATCTGTTGGATAGAAAGAAGCTAACAATGCGGGATGGAAGGTGAAAATGGATTTGGTCAATGTAGGTTGTATAATGGGCAGAGGCATTTGCAAAATTCCTAAGACAAGGAAAAGAATATTGATTTTGAGTAATTGGAAGATGGTTAGCACGGTTGGGAATCAGTGCAAGGAAGCACGAACAAGACAGACGTGTCTGGAGCCAAGTGACCCAGGGCCCTGTTAGCTATGGCCAGGAGTTGGCATTGTGTTGCCACAGAACATGTTGAAATCTCCAGGCCCCCTGTAGATTGATTGAACTACATTAACTGAACTCATTCAATCATTTGTGTGCCTTATACCATACTTTAAAAACTTGCACTCTTTCATTTATTCGTTCATTCATTTTCTGAGTGCCAAACTTAAATATCAAGAATCAAAGAATTCATAAGATAGGTCTCTCCTCATCCTTCATAAGACCGTTAACAAATGGGGTAGGCAGATTTTTAAAAAGACAAATTATATCATACTATAAATCGCATTAATAATAAAACTGAAAGTGCAATGTCTTGTTAAACAAAGTATTTAGGCCTTCAGGGATGGAATCCAGAGAGTTAGGAAAGGTTTTTTAGAAAAGGAGTTGTGTACCCTGGATGCCCCGAAGAGCTAGTAGACATATGCCAAGTAAGTCAGGCATTCTAATCAGAGGGCCCAGCACTGGGGAGTTTGTTCGAGGGATGCATCTGACATGTGCTGTGTAAGGAGGAAATGAGGCCCAAGAGATAGACTGGACACAACATATTTACATGTTTTAATACCACATTCAATGTTTTAACAAGTAATCTGTTAGACCAAAGACTTTTCAAGTGGGAACATGACTCAACAAGGGGGTGGATTTTAGGATGACATTTTTAAGTTTTTAGGAGACTTGCTCTGGCCTCTATCCCAGGCCACCACTTAGCTCCTACCAGCCTCTGTGATGTTCCTTTCTTGTGTCTTTGGAGGTTTTAGTGGCACTCATTCTTTGTCATGAATATCATCCTTATGAGATCCCTAAGCAGTCACAAACCTAAATTCATTACAGACACTTGATATATGTTAATTGCTTCCTGTGTTAGTGTCCTATGGCTGCTGTAGTAAATTACCACAAACTTAGTGACTTTAAGAAAATTACGTTCTTACAGTTTTAAAGTTCAGAAGTCTAAAATCAAGGAGTTGGCCAGGCTGTATTCCTTCTAGAAGCTTTGGGGGAGTATCAGTTTCCTTGCCTTTACCAGCTTCTAGGGGCCACCAGCATACATTTGCTTGTGGCCCCATCTTCCATCTTCAAAGCTCAGCACTCCAACATCTGGTTCCATGGTAACATCTCCTTTTTATGACTTTGATCACTTGTAATTACTTTGGCCCAACTGAATAATCCAGGATAACCCCTTCATCTCAAGGTCTTTAACTTAAGCACATATACAAAGTAGCCTTTACCATGTAAGGTAGCATATCCACAGGTTCCAGAAATGAGGATGTGGACATCTTTGGGGGCATTATTCAGCTGACCACATATGTGGTTTGGGTCCCCAAAACTTGATTGAACATTTTATCTTCTCAACAAAGTGGGGGATGATAGAGCTTTAGAGGTGCTGAGTAGGTGACAAAAACCTGCATGATTTCACTTTACTTTTCTACCTAGTCGCATTTTACTAAAGTGACATTGTCCCACAGAAGGGAATAAGGGAGACTTTGAAATGCTGCCATGTGCAGAACCCTGTGATGCTGAGATCCAGTAGAGCTTTCAATCCCATCTTTCTTCCTCGGAAGGGAGTCTGTCACTCTGCAGGAAGCCTCTTTGAAGCAGCCACAGCTTTGGGATTGCTGAGTGCAGGGACTTCTCAAAGAAAACACTGCTCTATTCATTTCCTGTCAACGAGGAGTTCAAGTTCAAAAGAATGTGTTCTCTTTTCTTGGTTTTTCATATGTCTATTAATAGCACAGTGCCAAGGCTCTGACCAGGAGTTTATAGTAAATTCATGGAACTAATGAGAACGGAATTAGGTTACTAGATTTTTCATCTCTTTGTGCAGTTATGAAGCAACACAGTGGAGACATAATGACCCCTTGCCTATTAGTGAGATCTTATTCTTGAGGACACCAAAAAGCTTTTAAAAACAGGAAGCCACTAATCTTCACACTTTAATTAGCAAGAATGTAGGAAAACTATTGCCTTATTTCAAAAAACGAAGGCTACATCTATACAAGTGACCAAATCAAGCAGCCTGAGAATTTAGTCCTTTTTTTACGTTCATATAGGTGATCATTTAGTATCATGTTTGGAACAAAGAGAGAGTCAATGAGGAGGTTCAGCCTGGTTCTCAAGTCACTGTAGCATGACCTGTGGGAGCCCAGGTACCTGGGCAAAGCAGTTGATACATTTGGAATAAATGAAGACTGCCACACTTGCTGAGTGTCTAAAGAAAGAGTTAAGGTCCAGAATCTAGGTAATTGAGTAGATAGCAAATATTTAAGAACAGTAAAGTGCCTTAGACCTTAGAGCATAGACATTTACCTCTTTCTAAATCTACCTGTTAAATATAGGTGGTTCTGAAAAAGTATATAAGGTGGTTCTGGATTTCCTAGTTAATGATTGAGAAAGGGCCAGAAGCTGAAGTGAATTTCTCAGTTTTACTGGGAGGTGAGTCAATTGATTTCCAAGTCTATAGTCATCTCGACTCACTGCCTTTTCCTAGTTAGTTTAATTTTAATTTTTACTACCAGCTTGTTAAAATTTGATCTGTTGTCTGTACAATTCAGTGGAGTATTATTATTAATTTAAAGGGATGTCTTTTGATTTAAGCCAGATCAACAATCAGGAATTTCAGATTTTCAGTGTTTGTGGCAAATGTCCTTCAATTCTCAGAATTTAATCATGCTCCTCACTGAGGAAATAAGGTTTAATACTTCATTAGTTTAAAAAAAAGTGTTTTTTTTTTAACACTACAATATGTTTGGAAGTCAGAATGCTTTTTTCCAGGAAGACAGTAAGTGACGCTTAAGGTGACTGATCAGCTTTGTAAACTCACACTTGGCTTAGCTGTAAGCCTTCTGAGTTCCTTTGAGGTTTTTAATGAATGAAGAGATGAGATGTGAAGAGGTTCTGGTTTCCGGTGTAAGTGAAAGTGGAGAGGGCACTGGGGTGTGGTGGGTTTACAAGTCAAGAGGGACCTAGAAATAATTTTCCATTCAATACTACTTTTATTTCTTTAAGTAATAACCTCTAAGAGTCCAACACAAGCTGTGATAAGTGGGTTTACTCACCTTTGGTAGATGTTTTGTAGGCTATGGGAAGCTGTTGGGCAATCTTAGTGCATTTCTTTTTCTTTTTCTCTTTCTATAAACCATGCTTATTATAAGGTAATGGGACTTAGGCATTCTACACTTTCCTAGAGGTATACTTTTATTACATCCTTTCTGGAGGGTTATTTTGAAACAATATATCAAGGTCTCAAAAATGTATATAATTTTCGAAGTAGGAATTCTTCTTCTAGCAATTTTGTATAAGGAAATAATCACAGACACATGCAAAGGTTTATGATCAAAGATGTTCTTTGTTGTTTTCTTAATGAGAGTGAAAAATTATGAACAGCAATAGGTTCACAATATGAATTGGTTAATTGCATTGTATCCATCTGGATCCAATTAGGAGATAGATACGCACAGGGGAGGTTTAAAATAGAATCATTAAACTCTACAAATAGAGTAACATATATATATATACACACATATATACACACATATATATATATATATACACACACATATATACACACATATATCTGACGGATGTAACAAATATATTTGGAGAAGGTATGGTTGAGCTCACTTCAAGCTCAACCATAGTAGAGAGAAGCTGGAGCTTATCTGCCATCATTGGGCAAGCAGGAGGCAACCGTCTAGATTGCAGGCAAGGAGTAGGCATTCAGCAGCTGTAGCAGAAGTTTACAGAGAGGTGGAAACACTTTGGGCTGCAGAAGAGCTGTGAGTGTTAGTAGAGGCTCAGTGAGAATCCCCTGGGGCATGGGTGGGCCGTACAAAGGACTGCAGAGAAAACAGGAGGGCATGGGATTCCTCAGTAAGTGATGTATCTTTATGGTTGCTTGCAAAAGACAAGAGTCTGCTGGGTCAAAGACTGCTGCAGGCATGCTGCTCAGGGAACTGCAGAGGAAATCATGGTGCTGATGTGGATGAGAAACCGTTAGGGCAACGGTTGTCTCAGTCAAGTGAACCATAGAAAGTTTATTTCCAGGCCAGGGCTGTAAGGCTGCCAAAGATTCTTGCATTCCAGGCCAATGGCTACAGCAGAGTTCTACCTGATATCCTCACATCCATATTTCTGGCACTTCCACCCTGTGCTACAGCTGGAAAATACTGGAGGGCCCCTTCCATGTGCAATTTCCCTCCAGCACTCTGTACGGAGAGAGCTTAAAGTCATGCTCACATTAAAGGAGAAATACTTAAAGTAAGTCCATCTGTTATCACAGAACATATATTAAATGGTGAATTCAAAGGTGAGAGGTGATAAATTCATAAATAGCATACACACGACGGTGAAACATAAGATAGTATTTTGTAAAGGGAACACCCTTGGAATATATAGCATATGTGTACTGTATTCCTTTGCAGTGGAGGTTTGCTTTAGTTCAATCAATTACTGAATCATTCAAGAGGAAGGAAGGTCCTAAAGGACTAGGCCTGCATCAAGGCACCATCCCTGAAACGGGATACAGACAGTCACATCTGAAATACATTATACAAGAATGAAAAAAATATGGATGTTCTTGCTAGAAGATGTTGGAATTAATGCTAAGCGGGCAAAAGCAGGGGATACCCACTACCATTCCCTTGCGTTATTATCTAAAATTTTATTCAATAAAATATGAAATCCAAGACTTGGCTTCTTCATGGCTATTCTTTTGGGAAGCAGGTACTGAGGCGCCACCTGCTTCTGTTTACTCTGCTCAAGTGTATACTACTACCATACATATGAAAATAATCATTTGTTCACACCATTCCACCGACTCCCAGGAACAATATGAAAACTCATTAGGTTACAGCTGTGAATCACATAGAGTATTTATGAGGGCAGTGTCATTTAAGTGTAATTTACAGTGTTATTCTTATTGAATAATTTTTGGGGACCTGTGCTCTGAAAATTTCCACTTGTTCCTCTTTATAGTTAATGATAAAATGTCATTCAAGCAGCAACTGAAAAAAAGATTTAAAGCAGATGTTTAAATAAGCTGCACGACTGATTTTCTGAAGTGACTGATAGAAAAAAAAGAACAATGAAAATAATTCTAGTGTGGAACAAAAAAGCATTGATATATATTTGTAAATAATTTTTCAATAAAAATTGTAAAGTAGAAATATGTGTATTTTCACACTAGCTCAGAGATCACATAAATGTCAAAAGAAGTGACAGTCACTGAAATAAATGTGTTTTTTATGAAAAGCAAAGTAGTAAAACAAGCAAAATAGATGCATAAAATGGGTAAATTTTCAGTGTATTAGTTATTGCTGCCTCAGGGAAGCTGTAAATTACAAATATGTTTTTAACTTTTTTTTTTTGGTATTCATGAATATATTTCAGATCTGTTCTTCCTTCTACAGCCCTTGTGATTTGACCCTTTCCTGATTTATAATCTTTTTTAAAGTTTATAAATCAAAGGGTACCAGAGAGTTGGATAAAAGATTCGTGTAAAAACTAAAATGTGATGGCAGGTAAGATACTAACTTTAGAAATATCATTGTTAAAAAAGGTTTAAAAGTTAAAATAAGTGCAACAGTTTATTTCATCTCCCTTTATCAAAAAAAGCTACTTTTAATGAATATAAAATTTATTATTTTGCTTTTTTCTTTCAAAAAATGGGCAATGCTATGTACAATGACTATGAAAGATTTAAATGACAAATTCTCATTCATCTGGTCTTACCTTCCTCATAGGTCAAGGTGATTAACTCTGCAGTGAAAACATCTGTAATGAGATATAGAGAAAAACTGTAAATTAAAAATGCTTTTATGGCCTGGCAATGAATCCTTTAGACAGAAAAGTCATTTTATTATCTTATATCGAGGCCTAAACATTTCACCCCAGCACCTTGAGACACAGAGAACAGAACAGAGAAAATGAACTTTTGAATAGCATTGCTTCCAGAGGACTACATACCCTAAAGCACACACCTGGCATCCACTTATGCAATCACAGTTAAGAACTGAAACAAAAATGGCAAGAGCTATTAAAAATATTTGGTTCTCCGTCTCTTAAGCAGAATATCAGACCTAGGACTGAAATTTAAATAACTGCCAAAGGTACAGACTGTAAGACAGTAGTAGGTTAGGTAAAGTTTACAATTAATGTATAATTCTTTTTCATTTTTTCCCCAGACTTACTGAGGTATGATTTACAAATAAAATTGTATATTTTGAGGTGTTCTGATAAAATGTATACACTTTCGTGTATACCACAAATCAAGCTAATTAATATATCCAGTACCTCACACAGTTAGATTTGTGTGTGTGTGGTGAAAACACTTGAGATCGATTCTGTTAGAAAATTTCACGATACAGTATGTTATTACTAACTGTAGTCACCGTGCTATACATTAGGTCGCCAGAACTTATTCATCTTATAACTAAATGTTTTTACCCTTTGATCAATATCTCCCTTTTTCCCACCTCCTAGCCTCTGGTAACCACCATTCTACTCATTACTATGAGTTCAAGTTTTTTTTTCTTAGATTTCCCATATAAATAAGATCACACAGTATTTGTCTTTCTGTACCTGGCTTATTACACTTAACACAATGCCCTCCAGGTTCATTCATATTGTTATAAATGCCAATATTTGATTCTTTTTTGAGGCTGGACAATGTCTCATTGTATATAAATGTATGGATAGATAGGAAGGTAGGTACGTAGGTAGGTAGGTAGATGGATAGATGCATGGATGGATGGATGGATGGATAGATGGATAGATGGATAGACAGACAGACAGACAGACAGATAGATAATCACATTTTCTTTATCTATTCAACTGTTAATGGACATTTAGGTTGTTTCTATGGTGAATAATGCTGCAGTGAACGTGGAAGTACAGATATTTCTTTGAGATACTGATTTTGTTTCCTTCAGATATATAATCAGAAGTAGGATTGCTGGATCCTATGGTAGTTTGAGGACCTTCCTTAATGTTATCCAAAATGGCTGTATTAATTTTTATTACAATCAACAATGTACAAGGGTTCTCTTTCCTCCACAACCTTGTTAATGCTTGTTATCTTCTGACTTTTTGGTGATAGCCATCCTAACAGATGTGCCATAATATCTAATTGTGGTTTTGATTTGCATTTCCCTGATGATGAGTGATGTTGAGCATCTTTTCATATACCTCTTGGCCATTTGCATGTCTTCTTTGGAAGATTGTCTACATTTGCCCATTTTTAAATTTAGTTGTTTGGTTTTTGTGCTATTGATTTGTATGAGCTCCTTATACATTTTAGATATTAACCCTTATCAGATATATGGTTTGCAAATATTATCTCCCATTCCATAGGCTGCCTCGTTAACTTTCCTTTTCTATGGAGAAACTTTTCAGTTTGATATAGTCCCACTTGCTTAATTTAGTTTTTAGTCATGAATGGATGTTGAATTTTTTCAGATGCTTTTTCTGCATCAAGATAATCACATGATTTTTACCTTTTATTCTATTCATTGGATGTTTCATATTCATTGATTTGTGTATGTTGAACTATCCTTGCATTGCAAAGATGAATTCCTCTTGATGATGGGTATGATTCTTTTAATGTGCTGCTGAACTGAGTTTGCTAACATTCTGTTGAGGATTTTTGTATCTGTATTTATCAAGGATATTTCCCTATAGCTTTATTTTCTTGTAGTGTCCTTATCTGGCTTTGGGATCAGTGTAATTCTGGCATCAAAAATGAGTTTAGGAGGGTTCCCTCCTGTTCTGTTTTTGGAAGAGTTTGAGAGGGATTGGTGTAATTCTTCTTTAAATGTTTGGTAAAATTCACCAGTGAAGCCACCTGGTCCTAGGCTTTTCTTTGTTTGAAGGTTTTTTATTTGATTTAATCTCCTTACTCATCAGTGATCTGTTTAGGTTTTCTGTTTCTTCCTGATTCAGTCTTTGTAGTTTATATATTCCCAGGATATTATACACTTCTTCTAGGCTATCCTGTTTGTTGGCATGTAGGTGTTCATAGTAGTTTCTTATGATCTTTTGTATTTCTGTGCTATCAGTTGTAACAATTTTTCTTTGTCTGGTCCTAAGGTAGCAAGTCCCTTTGAGATTTTCCACGGATATGTAGGCTCTTCAAGATATTTCATACCTATTTTCCATGCTGGATGAACATATTAAGACTTTACTGGAATTTCTCATTCATCGTCTTTCACAGAAGCACTTCTGATCTCTGAGCATGGAGTCAAACACCTTTCAACACTGAATGAAAAAGTTTTTGTTTCTCCTTGGACAACATATTTCAGAGCTTATGTTAGAAAGTCATCCATTATTTATGTTTAAATGCTGATTTTTTTTTTTACTGGATTTTTGTTTGTTTTCTTAGTTATAATAGAATGCTGATCCAAGCCACAATCACCAAACTGTTCTTATGTTGGTCCTCTCCTAATGGTTTCCTGTCTCTACCATTAATCCTTCTGTTCCAACCTGTTTATAGAGGCAAAGTAATCTTTGTAAAACAATCAGATCATCCCTCCCCTGGCTTCCGTTTTGTTATCAAGGCCTACAGATACTACAGGATTTGGTCCTGCTGTTTACCTCCCTAACTCTTTTCACTCCTCATTCACTGCTCTCCATCACACTGGCCTTCTAGCTGGCCTTCAAACAGGCCAACGCTGATACCACCTCAGGGGCTTTGCACATGCTCCTCCTGTTAAATAATTCTCTTCACTGAAATTTTACTCTGACATTTTCTTTCTCGTTATTCATGTCTCAATTTTGAGGTGGCTCTTCAAAGCAGTCTGCTTTACCCACGTCACTAAAGCAGTACCCCCAATGCTATTCTTCCATTTTATCTGTTTAATAGCACCTGCCAGCTCTAGAAAATATCCTAGTTAATTTAGTTAGTTAGCTAGTTAGTTCATTCAACTAACTAGTTGATTGATCAATAATCAAGTAATTGATTCAGTAATTTACAAGTAACCAATCTATTTACTGTTCTGTCTACCAGATCCCTCTCAGTCTTCCTTTGTGGCATATTCCCTGTTGTAACACCTTGAGAACTACGGAGGTTAGAAGGAGTCTCTGAAGAGATCTAGCTTTGGAGTGAGGGAGAGAATATAACTGCCCATTCTAGGCTACTCTGCTTTGCACTTTCTTAGAAACCAAGACTGAAGACATTAAGCTGAGTTCTTGATTGGGGATTTGGGTAGGATGGTGAGTTGGCAAGAACACCAAAGCCTGCTGCTAACAAAAACAGTCTCCAGAGTAAGCTATAGATATAGGAATCCTGATTCAGTAAGGTCTCTGGAGTGGACCAAATGCAAATTGCCCCAAATTCTACTCAACTTTGAAGAGAGTGGTATTGACAAGAAATTAACATGTAAAAAAGGGCTATGATTGTTCATGCCCTACAGCAATCCCTGCAAAGTAACCTTCCATCCTTAACCCACACCAGTCAAGGAATTATCTAGTATCCACAATGGGTGATTTGATTCCAGAAGTTGTGTTTTTAAAACACTTTGCAGATTGTGTCATCACCCAGACTGGGAAGCTCTGATTCATCCAGAGTTTGCCACCTGCAAAGAAGTAGGCTCCAAAATCCTGGTATCTAATTGTGGTGTGACATTAGATTGTCTGTCTTTGTAAATACATTTTTAGTTAAATGCAGAACCATTGTAAAAGTTTGAGAAATACGTGCTTGTTGATCCATGCATTTTTTTTTTAAACAAACTTATTTCAGAATAGTTGTGGATTTATAGAAAAGTTGTAAAGATAACAGAGTCCTGATAAACCCATGGCCAGTTTCCCCTATCATTAACATGTTGTGGCACATTTGTCCCAATTAATGAAACAATATTTTTACATTATCATAAACTAAAGTGCATATCTTATTCATATTTCCTTAGTTCTCACCTAGTTCTGTTCCCATATGGTCCCATCCAGGATATTACATTACATTTAGTTGTGTCTCCTTGGGCTTCACTTGGTTTTGACAGTTTCTCAGACTTTCCTTGGTTTCGATGCCCTTGACAGTTTTGATGAGTAGTGGTCGGATATTTTGTAGACTGTCTCCCAATTGAGATTTGTCTGATGTGTTTCTCATGATTAGACTTGGGTTATGGGTTTTTGGAAGTAAGACCATAGAGGTTAAATACCATTCTTGTCACATCACATCAAAGATAAATACTATCAACATGATTTATGACTCTTGATGTTGACCTTTATTACCAAGGCTGAAGTAGTGCTTGTCAGGTTTCTCTACTGTAAAGTTACTCTCTTTTTCCCCTTGTGCTCTTTGGAAGGAATTCACTGTTGTGCAACACAAACTTACGTACTAGAGAGTTAAGTTCCACCTCCTTGAAAGTGGATTATCTACATAAATTATGTAGTATTCTTCTGCAAGGGAGATTTGTCTATTCTCTATTTATGTATTCAATCACTTATCCGTATCAGTATATACCTATAAATATTTATTTTATACTTCGAGGTGAGTTATAATCCAGTGTCACTTTTTGTTTATCAGATTGTTCTAGCTTTGACAACTGTAAGCTCTTCAAATTGGCTCCTGTGTCTCTTGACATACCCCCTCACTGTGGGTTTTTTCCAGAGTACTTCTCTACTTTCTGGCATTATAAGGTGCCCCATGCTCATCTTGCAAGTTTCCTGCCCCAGCCCAAGAGTCAGCCATTTTTCCAAGGAGCCTTAGTTCATTTTGTTAGAGAATGGTATTAGAAACAAAGAAAGATCTGGCTGCTAGGTATGTTTGTTGCTACTCTGGTGCCACTGTTTCTAGGCCCTCTCAGCAGACAGATCAAAGAAATATACCTGCGTATATTAACTGGTGTATGTACACATACCTATAAATATTTCTAGACATCTGTATCTGTATTAAGCTAAACATGATTCTGTACTGGTGTTTCCATTACCACGTGGATCATTCTCCCCTTGCTTTGCTGTAACCTTGAATGTCAACAGTGTAAAACTCAGCTCCTAGCATGCATCATTCATTTGCTTAATTGTTTAATTCTAGTATAAATATGTAGTGACTTCAGAATTGTTTACTCATACCTCCTTTGGAAACAACTTTATCAATTATAGCACAATGCTTATGTGTAGTTCCTTTTGCCTTTATTCTTACAGAAACCACACGTTTCCGAAGATATTTAGCTTAGCACCTTTTCCTCCCTGCCTCTTTAGATGTTTCATATATTTGTACTATAGTTAGATTTTTGTGTCACAGCCTGTATTCCATCCCGGGGTCCTCAGCTTCCTAAATATTTTCATATTTAAGGCTCGTTCTTTGTGCTGTAAAGTTTTAATAGTTTTGACAAAAAGCATAGTTGTATATATCCACCATTTAAGTATCACATAAAATAAAAAGACAGTAACTAAGATTCATTCATGTCTTTGTATGGCTTGATAGCTCATGCTTTCTTATTGCTGAATAGTATTACATTTTATAAACATGCAACATTTCACTTACCTATTTACCTCTTAGTTGTTTCCTGTTTTTGGTTATTATGAGTAAAGTTACTGTAAGCATTCATGTGCAAGTTTTTGTGTGAATGTAAGTTTTCAACTCATATGGGTATATACCTTGGAGTGTGTTTGCTAGATCATATGGTAAGACTACATTTACTTTTGTAAGAACTGCCAAACTGTCTTCCTAAGGGACTGTAACATTTCGCATTCTCACCAGCAATAAAAGAGAGTTACCAGTGATTGTTATTGTTAGGTTTTCGAATTTTGGCTATTCTAATAGGTATGTTGTGGTATTTCATGGTATTTTTACTTAGCATTACCCTAATGATAAATGATATTAAGCACCTTTTCATATGCTTATCATCTCTATATATTCTTTGGTGATATGAATGTTCTGATCTTTTGCCTATTTTTAAAAATGTGTTGTTTGTTTTCTTATTATTGAGCTCTAAGTGTTCTTTGTATATTTTGGATACAAATCCATTATAACATATGTATTGTGTAAAATTTTATCCCCATCTCTGGCTTATTTTTACATTCTCATCAGTGATTTTCATAGAGCAGATTTTAAATTTTAAAAAGTCCAACCTATCAATATTTTCATTCACGGATTATGCTTTTGATGTTATATCTAAAAACTCTTCACCAAGGTCACATAGATTTCTCCTATGTGTTCTTCTAAAAATTCTATACCTTTGAATTATATATTTATATATAATTTATAATATTGATGCATTTTCAGTCAATTTTGTGTAAGGTATAAGATCCATGGTCTAAGTTCATATTTTCCATATGAATGTTCAGTTTTTTAAAGGGCTATCCTTTATTCATTTGATTGCTTTTGCTCCTTTGTCAAAATCAGTTGATCTTATTTGCTTGGGTCTACTCCTGGGCTTGGTATCCTGTTCCATAGATCTATGCATCTTTTCTTTAGCCAATACCATGCCGACTTGATTACCATAACTTTATAGTAAGTCTTCAAAAATTGTATAGGGTAAGTCATCCACGTTCTTTTTTTTCCCTCCAGTATTCTATGTCTTTCCATATTAACCTTTTTAAAATTTCAATTTATTTACACTAAAAAACAAACAAGCAAAAACAATTCACTCATTTCTCTCACCTCCTACACGCTACCTCTGGCAACCACCAATCTGTTCGCTGTTATCTATGAGCTTTTTAATAAAAAATTAATTTATTTTCAGATTCCACATATAAGAGAGGTCATAAAGAATTTGTATTTCTCTTTCTGACTTATTTCACTTATAATGTACTCAGGGTCGATTTATGTTGTCAAAAATGGCTGCATTTTTTATCTGGTTGAATAATATTTTACATATATATCTATCACGCAGTTAAGTATTCATTCATTGATGGACAATTAGTTTGTTTCCATATCTTGGCTATTGTAAATAATGTTGCAAAAGCACGGGGTTGCAAATAACTTCTCAAGTTTGTGTTTTTATTTTCTTCAGATAAATACAGTGGAATTGATGGATCATATGATAGTTCCTTTTTTTATTTTTTGAGAAACCTCCATACTGTTTTCCAAAGTGACTACACCAATTTACATTCCCTTCAACAAGGCATGAGGGTTCCTCTTTCTTCACATTCTCTCAAATACTTGTTATATCTAATCTTTTTGATAATAGCCATTCTAACAGGTGTGAGGTGATATCTCATTCTCGTTTGATTTTCATTTCCCTGATGATTAATGGTGTCAAGAATCTTTTCATGTACCTGTTGGCCATCTGTATGTCTTCTTTGGAAAAAATTTCTATTCAGATCTTCTACCCAGTTTTTAATCAGATTTTTTTTAGTTGTACGAGCTCTGTACATATTTTGGGTATTTGACCCCTTATCAGATATATGACTTGCAAATATTTTCTTCCATTCCACAGGTTGCCTTTCCATTTTGTTAATGATTTCCTTAGCTGTGTAGAAGCTTTTTAGAAGCAAATGTAGTCCCATTTGCTTATTTTCGCTTTTCTTGCTTTGCTTTCGGTGTCAGGTTTAAAAAGTCATCATCAAGACCGAAGTCAAGGAGCTTACTGACTAGCTTTCCTTCCTTTCTTTCTTCCTTTCTTTCTTTCTCTCTCTCCCTTCCTTCCTTCCTTCCTTCCTTTCTTTCTTTCTTTCTTTTTTCTTTCTTTCTCTCTCTCTCTTTCTTTCTATTTACTTTTTACATTTGTATTGGAGTATAATTGCTTGACAACGTATACACATATCCCCATAACTCCTCCCTCTTACATCTCCCTCCCACACTCCCTATCCCACCCCTCTAGTAGGACACAAAGCACTGAGCTGATCTCCCTGTGCTATGCGGCTACTTCCCACTAGCTATCTATTTTACATTTGGTGGTGTATATATGTCCATGCTACTCTCTCACTTCGTCCCAGCTTACCCTGCCCCTCCCCGTGTCCTCAAGTCCATTCTCTACATCTGCATCTTTATTCCTGTCCTGCCCCTAGGTTCTTCAGAACCTTTTTTTTTTTTTTTTAGATTCCATATATATGTGAGAGCATATGTTATTTGTTTTACTCTTTCTGACTTACCTCACTCTGTATGACAGTCTCTAGGTCCATCCACCTCACTACAAATAACTCAATTTTGTTTCTTTTTATGGCTGAGTAATATTCCATTGTCTATATGTGCCACATCTTCTGTATCCATTCATCTGTTGATGGACATTTAGGTTGATTCCATGTCCTGGCAATTATAAATAGAGCTGCAATGAGCATTGTGGTACATGTATCTTTTTGAATTATGGTTTTCTCAGGGTATATGCCCGGCAGTGGGATTACTAGGTCATATGGTAGTTTTATTTTTAGTTTTATAAAGAACTTCCATACTGTTCTCCATAGTGACTATATCAATTTACATTCCCACCAACAGCATAGGAGGGTTCCTTTTCTCCACACCCTCTCCAGCATTTATTGTTAGTAGATTTTTTGATGATGGCCATTCTGACTGGTGTGAGGTGATACCTCATTGCAGTTTTGATTTGCATTTCTCTAATGATTAGTGATGTTGAGCCCCTTTCATGTGTTTGTTGGCAATCTGTATATCTTCTTTGGAGAAATGTCTATTTAGGTCTGTCCATTTTTGGATTGGGTTGTTTGTTTTATTGATATTGAGCTGTATGAGCTGCTTGTATATTTTGGAGATCAATGCTTTGTCAGTTGCTTTGTTTGAAAATATTTTCTCCCATTCTGAGGGTTGACTTTTCGTCTTGTTTATGGTTTCCTTTGCTGAGAAAAGCTTTTAAGTTTCATTGGGTCCCATTTGTTTATTTTGTTTTTATTTCCCTTTCTCTAGGAGGTGGGCCAAAAAGGATCTTACTGTGATTTATGTCATAGAGTGTTCTGCCTATGTTTTCCTCTAAGAGTTTTATAGGGTCCGGTCTTACATTTAGGTCTCTAATCCATTTTGAGTTTATTTTTGTGTATGGTGTTAGGGAGTGTTCTAATTTCATTCTTTTACATTTAGCTGTCCAGTTTTCCCAGCACCACTTATTGAAGAGGCTGTCTTTTCTCCATTGTATATTCTTGCCTCCTTTGTCAAAGATAAACCCATGCACATATACTCACCTTATCTCAGGGCTTTCTATCCTGTTAAATTGATCTATATTTCTGTTTTTGTGCAAGTACCATACTGTCTTGATTACTGTAGCTTTGTAGTATAGTCTGAAGACAGGGAGCCTGATTCTTCCACCTCCATTTCTCTTTCTCAAGATTGCTTTGGCTATTCAGGGTCTTTTGTGTTTCCATACAAATTTTGAAATTTTTTCTTCTAGTTCTGTGAAATATGCCATTCGTAGTTTGCTAGGGATTGCATTGAATCTGTTGATTGCTTTGGGTAGTATACTCATTTTCACCATGTTGATTATCCCAGTCCAAAAACATGGTATATCTCTCCATCTGATTGTATCATCTTTAATTTCTTTCATCAGTGTCTTACAGTATTCTGCATACAGGTCTTTTTTCTCCATAGGTAGATTTATTCCAAGGTATTGTATTCTTTTTGTTGCAGTGGTAAATGGGAGTGTTTCCTTAATTTCTCTTTCAGATTTTTCATCATTAGTGTATAGGAATGAAAGAGATTTCTGTGCATTAATTTTGTATCCTGCAACCTTACCAAATTCATTGATTAGCTCTAGTAGTTTTCTGGTAGCATCTTTAGGATTCTCTATGTATAGTATCATGTCATCTGCAAACAGTGACAGCTTTACTTCTTCTTTTCCGATTTGGTTTCCTTTTATTTCTTTTTCTTCTCTGATTGCTGTGGCTAAAACTTCCAAAACTGTGTTGAAGATTAGCGGTGAGAGTGGGTAGCCTTGTCTTGTTCCTGATCTTAGTGGAAATGGTTTTATTTTTTCACCATTGAGGACGATATTGGCTGTGGGTTTGTCATATATGGCCTTTATTATGTTGAGGTAAGTTCCCTCTATGCCTACTTTCTGGAAGGTTTTTATCATAAATGGGTGTTGAATTTTGTCAAAAGCTTTCTCTGCCTCTATTGAGATGATCATATGGTTTTTCTCCTTCAGTTTCTTAATATGGTGTATCACATTGTTTGATTTGCATATATTGAAGAATCCTTGCATTCCTGGGATAAACCCCACTTGATCATGGTGTATTATCCTTTTAATGTGCTGTTTCAATCTGTTTGCTAGTATTTTGTTGAGGATTTTTGCATCTATGTTCATCATTGATATTGGCCTGTAGTTTTCTTTTTTTGTGGCATCTTTGGTTTTGGTATCAGGGTGATGGTGACCTTGTACAATGAATTTGGGAGTGTTCCTCCCTCTGCTATAGTTTGGAGGAGTTTGAGAAGGATGGTGTTAGCTCTTCTCTAAATGTTTGTTAGAATTCGCCTGTGAAGCCACCTGGTCTTGGGCTTTTCTTTGTTGGAAGATTTTTTTTTAAATAAATTTATTTATTTATTTATTTATTTTGGCTGTGTTGGGTCTTCGTTTCTGTGCGAGGGCTTTCTCCAGTTGCGGCGAGCGGGGCCACTCTTCATCGTGGTGCACGGGCCTCTCACTGTCGCGGCCTCTCCCGTTGCGGAGCACAGGCCCCAGCCGCGCAGGCTCAGTAGTTGTGGCTCACGGGCCGAGCCGCTCCGTGGCATATGGGATCCTCCTGGACTGGGGCACGAACCCGTGTCCCCTGCATTGGCAGGCAGACTCCCAACCACTGCACCACCAGCTAAGACCTGTTGGAAGATTTTGAATCACAGTCTCAATTTCAGTGCTTGTGATTGGTCTGTTTATATTTTCTATTTCGTCCTGGTTCAGTCTTGGAAGGTTGTGCTTTTCTAAGAATTTGTCCATTTTTTCCAGGTTGTCCATTTTATTGGCATATATTTGCTTGTAGTAATCTCTCATGATCTTTTGTATTTCTGCAGTGTCAGTTGTTACTTCTCCTTTTTCATTTCTAATTGTATTGATTTGAATCTTCTCCCTTTTTTTCTTGATGAGTCTGGCTAATGGTTTATCAAATTTGTTAATCTTCTTAAAGAACCAGCTTTAGTTTTATTGATCTTTGCTGTCGTTTCCTTCATTTCTTTTTCATTTATTTCTGATCTAATCTTTATGCTTTCTTTCCTTCTGCTAACTTTGGGGGTTTTTTTGTTCTTCTTTCTCTAATTGCTTTAGGTGTAAGGTTTGGCTGTTTATTTGGGATATTTCTTGTTTCTTGAGGTAGGATTGTATTGCTATAAGCTTCCCTCCAGAACTGCTTTTGCTGCATCCCGGAGCTTTTGGGTTGTTGTGTTTTCATTGTTATTTGTTTCTAGGTATTTTTTAATTTCCTCTTTGGTTTCTTCAGTGATCTCGGTTATTTAGTAGTGTATTGTTTAGCCTCCATATGTTTGTATTCTTTACAGATTTTTTTTCCTTTACTTGATATCTAGTCTCATAGCGTTGTGGTCAGGAAAGTTACTTGATACGATTTCAATTTTCTTAAATTTATGAAGGCTTGATTTGTGACCCAAGATATGATCTATCCTGGAGAATGTTCCATGAGCACTTGAGAAGAAAGTGTATTCTGTGGTTTTTGGATGGAATGTCCTATAAATATCAGTAAAGTCCATCTTGTTCAATGTATCATTTAAAGCTTGTGTTTCCTTATTTATTTTCATTTTGATTGATGTGTCCATTGGTGAAACTGGGGTGTTAAAGTCCTTTACTATGATTGTGTTACTGTCGATTTCCCCTTTTATGGCTGTTAGCATTTGCCTTATATATTGAGGTGCTCCTATGTTGGGTGCATAAATATTTACAGTTGTTATATCTTCTTCCTGGATTGATCCTTATATATTGAGGTGCTCCTATGTTGGGTGCATAAATATTTACAGTTGTTATATCTTCTTCCTGGATTGATCCCTTGATCATTATGTAGTGTCCTTCTTTGTCTCTTGTAATAGTCTTTAAGTCTATTTTGTCTGATATGAGAATTGCTACTCCAGCTTTCTTTTGATTTCCATTTGCATGGACTATCTTTTTCCATCCCCTCTCTTTCAGTCTGTATGTGTCCCTAGGTCTGAAGTGGGTCTCTTGTAGACAGCATATATATGGGTGTTGTTTTTGTATCCATTCAGCAAGCCTGTGTCTTTCGATTGGAGTATTTAATCCATTTACATTTAAGGTACTTATCGATATGTTTGTTCCTATTACCATTTTCTTAATTGTTTTGGGTTTGTTATTCTAGGTCTATTCCTTCTCTTGTGTTTCCTGCCTAGAGAAGAAATTCCTTTAGCATTTGTCGTAAAGCTGGTTTGGTGCTGCTGAATTCTCTTAGCTTTTGCTTGTCTGTAAAGGTTTTAATTTCTCCATTGAAACTGAATGAGATCCTTGCTGGGTAGAGTAATCTTGGTTGTCGGTTTTTCCCTTTCATCAGTTTAAATATGTCCTGCCACAAACTTCTGGCTTGCAGAGTTTCTGCTGAGATATCAGCTGTTAACCTTATGGGTATTCCCTTGAATGTTATTTGTTGCTTTTCCCTTGCTGCTTTTAATATTTTTTCGTTGTATTTAATTTTTGATAGTTTGATTAATATGTCTTGGCATGTTTCTCCTTGGATTTATCCTGTATTGGACTTTCCATGCTTCCTGGACTTGATTGACTATTTCCTTTCCCATATTAGGGAAGTTTTCAGCTATAATCTCTTCAAATATTTTCTCAGTCCCTTTCTTTTTCTCTTCTTCTTCTGGTACCCCTATAATTCGAATATTGGTGCATTCAATGTTGTCCCAGAAGTCTCTGAGACTGTACTCAATTATTTTCATTCTTTTTTCTTTATTGTGCTCTGGGGTACTTATTTCCACTATTTTATCTCCAGGTCACTTGCTCATTCTTCTGCTTCAGTTATTCTGCTATTGATTCCTTCTAGAGAATTTTTAACTTCATTTATTGTGTTGTTCATCATTGTTTGCTCTTTAGTTCTGCTAGGTCCTTGTTAAACATTCCTTGTATTTTCTCCATTCTGTTTCCAAGATTTTGGATCATATTTACTCTCATTACTCAGAATTCTTTTTCAGGTAGACTGCCTATTTCCTCTTAATTTGTTTGGTCTGGTGGGTTTTTACCTTGCTCCTTCATCTGCTGTGTATTTCTCTGTCTTCTCATTTTACTTAACATACTGCATTTGGGGTCTCCTTTTCACAGGCTGCAGGTCCGTAGTTCCCATTTTATTTTATGTCTGCCACCAGTGGGTAAGGTTGGTTCACTGGGTTGTGTAGGCTTCCTGGTGGAGGGGACTGGTGCCTGGGTTCTGGTGGGTAAGGCTTTATCCTGTCTTTGTGATGATCAGGACCATGCCCAGTGGTGTGTTTTGGGGTGTCTGTGAACTTATTATGATTTTAGGCAGCCTCTCTGCTAATGGGTGGGGTTGTGTTCCTTTCTTGCTAGTTGTTGGTATGGGGTGTCCAACACTGTAGCTTGCTGGTCGTTGAGTGGACCTGGGAATGGAGATTTGAGATTGAGATGGAGATTTCTGGGAGAGCTTTCACTATTTGCTATTATGTGGGGTCGGGAGGTCTCTGGTGGTCCAATGTCTTGAACTCGGCTCTCCCATCTAAGAGGCTCAGGCCTGACACCCAGCTGGAGCATCAAGACCTGGTCATCCACACAGCTCAGAAGAAAAGGGGGGAAAAAAAGAAAGAAAGAAAAAATAAAGTTATTAAAATAAAAATATATTATTAAAAATGAAAAAATTAAAAAGTAATTTAAAAAAAGGAGAGCAACAAAACCAATAAACAAATCCACCAATGATAATAAGGTCTAAATACTAAACTAAGATAAACATAAAACCAGAAACAAATTAGATGCAGAAAGCAAACCCCAAGTCTACAGTTGCTCCCAAAGTCCACCGCCTCAATTTTGGGATGATTCTTTGTCTCTTCAGGTATTTCACAGTTGCAGGGTGCATCAGGTTGATTGTGGAGATTTAACCCGCTGCTCCTGAGGCTGCTGAGAGAGATTTCCCTTTCTCTCCTTTGTTCGCACAGCTCCTGGGGTTCAGCTTTGGATTTGGCCCTGCCTCTGCGTGTAGGTTGTCTGAGGGCATCTGTTTCCCACCCAGACAGGACGGGGTTAAAGAAGCTGCTGATTAGGTGGCTCTGGCTCACTCACGCCGGGGTGGGGGCTGGGGGGTGGGGGAGTGGTACGGAATGCAGTGCAAGCCTGCGCAGCAGGGGCTGGTGTGACGTTGTGACAGCCTAAGGCGCGGCGGGGAAGTTGTCCCTGGATCACGGGACCCTGGCTGTGGCGGGCTGCACAGGCTCCCAGGGGGAGTGTGGATAGCGACCTGTGCTTGCACAGAGACTTCTTGGTGGCTGCAGTAGCAGCCATAGCGTTTCATGCCTGTCTCTGGTGTCCACACTGATAGCTACGGCTCACGCCCATCTCTGGAGCTCGTTTAGGCGGTGCTCTGAATCCCCTCTCCTCACGCAGCCCGAAACAGTGGTCTCTTGCCTCTTAGTCAGTTCTAGACTTTTTCCTGGACTCCCTCCCGGTTAGCTGTGGTGCACTAGCCGCCTTCAGGCTGTGTTCATGCAGCCAACCCCAGTCCTCTCCCTGGGATCTGACCTCCAAAGCCCAAGCCTCAGCTCCCAGCCCCCCACCCCCCGCCCTGGTGGTGAGCTGACAAGCCTCTCGGGCTGATGAGTGCTGGTCCGCAGCATTCCTCTGTGCGGGATTCTCTCCACGTTGCCCTCTGCACCCCTGTTGCTGTGCTCTCCTCCGTGGCTCTGAAGCTTCCCCCCCTCCCACCTCCAATCTCCACCAGTGTAGGGGCTTCCTAGTGTGTGGAAACTTTTCCTCCTTCACAGCTCCCTCCCCGAGGTGTAGGTCCCATCCCTATTCTTTTGTCTCTGTTTTTTCTTTTTTCTTTTGCCCTACCCAGGTACATGGGGAGCTTCTTGCCTTTTGGGAAGTCTGAGGTCTTCTGCCAGTGTTCAGTAGGTGTTCTGTAGGAGTTGTTCCACATGTAGATGTATTTTTGATTAATTTGTGGGGAGGAAGGTCATCTCCATGTCTTACTTCTCTGCCATCTTGAAGGTCCTCCTGCCTAGTTTTTCTTCTAGGAGTTCTATGGTTTCAGGTCTTAAATTAAAGTCTTTAATACATTTTGAGTTATTTTTTGGGTATGGTGTAAGATAGTGATCCAGTTTCATTCTTTTCCATATGGCTGTACAGTTTTCCTAACACCATTTATTGAAGAGATTGTCTTTCCCTATTGTATATTCTTGCCTTCCTTCTTTTTTAATCTCTATTTTTTTTAACATTCTGTTTATAAGTGATATCATGTGATATTTCTCTTTCTCTGTCTCACTTACTTCTCTCAGTAAGACAATCTCTAGGTCCTTCCATGTTGCTGCAAATGGCATTATTTCATTCTTTTTAATGGCTGAGTCATATTCCATTGTATATATGTACCACATCTTCTTTATCCATTCTTCTGTCGATGGACATTTAGGTTGCTTCCATGTCTTGGCTATTGTAAACTGCACTGCAGTGAACATTGGGATGCATGTATCCTTTTGGACCATGTTTTTCTCTGGTTATATTCCCAGGAGTGGGATTACAGGATCATATGGTAGCTCTATTCTTGGCTTCTTTGTTGTAAATCAGTTGATCATATGTGTGTGGGTTTATTTCTGTGCTCTAAATTCTGTTCCATTTATCTGTGTGCCTGTTTTTATGCCAATACCAGACTGTTTTTATTAGTATAGCGTTGTAATATAATTTGAATTCATGGAGTATGATGCCTCCAGCTTTGTCGTTCTTTCGCAAGATTATGGTTCCATCCAAATTTTAGGATTGTTTGTTCTATTTATGTGAAAAATGCCATTGGGATTTTGATAGAGATTGCACTGAATCTGTATATTGCTTTGGGTTGTATGGACATTTTAACAAATATTCTTCCAATTCATGAGCACCAAATATCTTTCCTTTACTTGTGCCTTATTCTATTTCTTTAATCAATATCTTATAGTTTTCAGTGTACAGGTCTTTCACTCCTTGGTTAAGTTTCTTCCTAGGTATTTTACTGTTTTTGATGTGATTATAAATGGGATTGTTTTCTTAATTTCTCTTTCTGATGGCTTATAATTAGTGTATAGAAATGCAACAGATTTTTACATACTGATTTTATATCCTATAACTTTACTGAATTCGTTTATTAGTTCTAACAGTTTTTTTGATATGGTCTTTAGGATTTTCTACACATAATAGCATGTCACCTACAAATAGTGACAGTTTTCCTTCTTCCTTTCCAGGTTGCATGCCTTTTATTTCTTTTTCTTGCTCAACTGCTCTGGCTAAGAATTCTAATACTGTGTTGAATAAAAGTGGCAAGAGTGGGCATCCTTGTCTTGTTCCTGATCTTAGCTTTCAACTTTTAATTATTTAGTATTATGCTAGCTGTGGGCTTGTCATATACAGCCTTTTTTATGTTGAGGTACATTCCTTCTCTACCATCTTTGTTCAGTGTTTTTATCATAAATCGATGCTGAATTTTGTCAAATGCGATTTCTGCATCTATTGATGTGATCATATGATTTTTACCCTTCATTTTGTTAATGTGGTGTATCACATTGACTGATCTGCAGATTTTTGAACCATCTTTGCATCCCTGGAATAAATTCCACTTGATCAATGTCTATGATTTTTTTAATATTGTGTTGGATTCAGTTTGCTAATGTTGGATTCAGTTTGCTAATGTTTTGTTGAAGATTTTTGCATCTATGTTCATCAGGGATTTTGTCCTGTTTTCTTTTCTTGTGGCATCCTTGTCTGGTTTTGGTCTCAGGGTAATGCTAGCCTCATACAATGAGTTCATAAACATTCCCCCCTCTTCTATATTTTGTAAGAGTTTGAGAAGGACTGGGTTAATTCTTTTTCACATGTCTGGTAGAATTCACCAGTGAAGTCATCAGGTTCTGGACTTCTGTTTGGAGGGTTTTTAAATTAATAATTCAGTCCCTTACTGGGAATGACTATGTTCAGATTTTTGATTCCTTCATGATTCAGTCTTCAATCACTATGTTCAGATTTTTGATTCCTTAATGATTCATAGGTTGTATGTTTCTAGGAGTTTATGCATTTTTTCTAGACTGTCTAATTTGTTGGCATATAATTGTTTATAGTAGTCTCTTATGATCCTTTGTATTTCTGTGGTATCAATTGTAACATCTCCTCTTTCATTCTGATTTATTTGAGTCCTGTTTTTTTTCTTGGTGGGGCTAACTGAAGGTTTGTCAATTTGTTTATCTTTTCAAAGAACCAGCTCTTGTCTTTTTAGTCTCTGTTTCATTTATTTCCACTCTAATCTTTATTTCCTTCCTTCTACTAACTTTAGGCTTCATTTGTTCTTTTTCTAGTTTCTTGAGGTGTAAAATTAAGTGGCTTATTTGACATTTTTTTTTTTTTCGTTTGTTTCCTGAGGTGGGCATTTATTGCTATGAACTTCCTCTTAGAACTGCTTTGACTACATCCCATAAATTTTGATATGTTATATTTCCATTTACATATTTTTCAAGTTCTTTTTATTGAAGTACAGTTGACTTACAATATTATATTAATTTTAGGTGTACAGTGTCTCACGGTATTTTTTTAATTTATCTTTCGAGTTATTCTTTGACCCATTGTTCAGTAGTATGTTGTTTAATTTCCACATAATTGTGAATTTTCCTGTTTTCTTCATGTAATTGTGTTTTTTTAACTTGTTTTATGGCCTAACAGATCATCTATCTTGGAAAATGTTCATGTATAATTGAGAAGAATGTGTATTTCATTGATTTTAGATGGAATGTTCTATAAATATATGTTACATCCATCTGGTCTAAGGTGTCATTTAAGGCCAATTTTTTTTTTTAAATTGATTTCCTCTTGGCTAATCTGTTCATTTATTTAAGTGGGATATTAAAAAGTCCCCTACTATTATTGTATTGTTCTCTATTTCTCCCTTTAGCTCTGTTAATATTCGCATTATATACTTAGGTGCTCCCATGTCATGTGCATAAATATTTATAAATGTTATACCTTCTTGTTGGATTGACACCTTTATCATTATGTAATATCCTTCTTTGTCTCATCATAATCTTTGTTTTAAAGTCACTTTGTCTCATATAAGTTTAGCTATTCTTTCTTTTGGTTCCTATTTGCATGGAATATCTTTTTGCATCCTTTACTTTCATTCTGTGTGTGTGTCTACATCTAAAGTGAGTCTCTTGTAGGCAGCATATAGATAAGTCATTTTGTTTTCTTTTATTTTTTAATCCATTCAGCTACTCTGACTTTTGATTGGAGAATTCAGTCCATTTACATTTAAAGTAATTATTAATAGGTACGTGCTTATTGCCATTATGTTTATTGTTTTCTGCCTGTTTTTGCAGTTTCTGTCTATTTCTTCCTCTCTTCTTCTCTTCCTTTGTGATTTGATGACTCTTCTTAGTGGTATGCTTAGATTCCTTTTTCTTTATCTGTTGTGTATTTACTGTAGGTTTTTTGTTTTGTGGATACCATAAGTCTGACATATAACAACTTATATCTATTACAGTCTATTTTACATTAATAACAACTTAAGTTTGAGTCCATTATAAAACTCCACATTATTACTCTCACCCACATTCGATATTTTTGATGTTGTATTTTACATCTCTTTATCTTGTGTATTCCTTAGCTAAGTATTGTAGTCATAGTTATTTTTACTACTTTTATCTTTTACCCTTCATACTAGCCTTGTAAGTAATTAATGCACTATCTTTACCACATATTTATCTTATTGCCAGTGAGATTTATTCTTTCATGTGTATTCTTGTTACTAATTAGCACTCTTTTCTGCTTAAAGAAAGACCCTTAACATTTCTTGTAAGGCCAGTTTAGTGGTGATGAATTCCTTTAGCTTTTGCTTGCCTGGGAAACTCTATCTACCCTTCACTTCTGAATGATATCTTTGTCAGGCAAGGTATTCTTGCTGGAAGTTTTTTTCTTTCAGCACTTTGAATATATCATGCCGCTTCCTTCTGACTTGCAAAGTTTGTGCTGAAAAATTTACTGATAGTCTTAAGGGGTTTCCCTTATATATATAACAAGTTGTTTTTCTCTTGTTGTTTTTAATATTCACTCCTTGTCCTTAACTTTTAACATTTTAATTATAATGTGTCTTGGTGTGGGTCTTTGGTTTCCTCTTATTTGGGATTCTCTGGGATTCCTGGATCTGGATGTCTGTTTCTTTCCTTAGGTTATGGAAGGTTTCAGCCATTATTTCTTCAAATAATATTTAGGCCTGCTTTTCTTTCTGCCTGCCCCTCGTGCTGAAGCTCTAGGACAAGAAAAGGGGCCTCTTTCATAGAAAGCCTGGAGAGATGTGCCTTAGTCCATACATCCCTGCAGTGTCCTGCGGGTGGTTGCCTGTCAAGAACCATTGCTCACATTGCCACAGTCCCATGGGATTCGGGAATGCAAATCCTCCTGGCCACCAGAGAGAGGTTATCAAGGGGTGTCTCCTGGGCACCAGACATAAAAACCAGGGCACAAAATGCATGTACATCACCCCTCCAAGAAAAACTAATGCTCCTGGGACATGCCAGTGGGTGAACACAAATATAGTGCCTACCCTCCAAGGTCCCTGGAAAGGATTACAATCAGTTCTAAATGTGTGTTTAATTAGAAGTCTGCCCTTCAGGCCTCAGTCATAACAATTAGCTAATAGGTCTCCTTCACAGATCAAGCTCCTGGGTCTCTTGTCTCTTGCTATGCTCTGGGGGTGGTAGTTGTTTAAGAACCTTTTATTCATTGGTTACAGTCCTGTGGGACCCAAAAATGTAAGCCCCACTGGCCACCAGGGTCAGGAAATGTACAGGTGTCCCCCAGCAGCAGCTGTAGAAATTGGAGCACCAGACACATGTATTTTCTGTGGATGAGTTTAGGTAGTTTGTTTTTTGAGGGAATGTCATATAATTTATCAAATTTGTTCACATAGAGTTGTTTGCAGCATTCTTTATTGTCCTTTTGATTTCCATGGTAGCAGTAGAGATAATACCCCTTTCATTTCTGATATTGGCAATCTTTGTTTTACATCTTTTTTTTTTTAATTAGTTTGGTTACATGTTTATAATTGTATTCTCCCCTGCACTTCTCCAGCAACCATCTTTTTGTTGATATTCTCTATTGTTTTAATTGGTTTCTGTTCTATTTTTTCTTGTGTATGCCTCAGGATTATTTGCTCTTCTCTAGTTTTATATGGTGAAAGCTTGTGTTATTAATGTTAGATTGTTCTTTCCTTTTAATATATGCATTTAGTGTTATCCACTTTCTCTAAGCATTGCTTTAGTTACAGGCCACAAATTCTGAAAAGTAGTGTTTTTATTTTTACTTAGTTCAAAAATGTTTTATCTATAACTTGCCACAGTTTTTGTATTCATCATTTTACCAGTTAAAGTGTAGGAAAAGTCCTTCACATTAACTTCCTTTATCCTCCTACATTTATAATAAATTGTCATAACTTTTCTTCTAAATACATTTAGAACCACTTCAGAGTGTGTTATAATTTTGTTTCAACTGTAAACAATTTAGAAAATAAAGATGGGTGTCTGTTGTATTTACCCATATTTTTACTTGCCATCTTGTTTCTTCTTTTATGATATTCTAAAGTCCCTTCTTTTATCATTTTCTTTTTGTTTACATAATTTCCTTTAGCTGTTATTTTAGGGTAAGTCTGCTAGTGACAAATCTCTTAGTGTTCTTTAATTCTAGAATATCTTAATTTCTTTCATTCCTGTAGGATATTTTTACTGGATCTAGGATTCTGGGTTATAACAGATGTTTTCTTGCAGTATTTGAAAAATATAGTGTCATTTCCTTTTGGCTTACATAGTTTTTGATGCAAAATCCACTGTCATTTGAAGTTTGACAGTGTGTAGTAGGGTGGTAAATCTTTGGGGGCTATAATGTAGTAGGCAGAATTTCCTACTACAGGTATGGTTTCATTTCTCTCTGGTGCCTTTTAACATTTTACCTTTTTATTTAGTTTTCAGAATTTTAATTTTTATGTGGCTTTGCATTGATTTATCTCATTTAGGACTTGATTAGCTCTTTTAGGCTGTATTTTTATGTTTTTTTGCCATATTTGAGAAGTTTTTAGCCATTATTTTTTTTCAAGAGCTTTTTCATTCCTCCCCTCTTTGTCCTCTTCTTCAGGGACTTCAGTGACATAAATGTTAGATCTTTTATTATAAGCCTCCATGTCACTGTGCTCAATTTTTTCAGTCTAATTCTCTGTGTTTAAATTGAGGAACTTCTATTTTTTAATCTTTCAATTTCAGATTTTTCCTCTGTCTCCTCCACTCTGCTTTGGAGTCTATTCACTGAGCCTCTTATTTAGTATTACACTTTCCAGTTCTAAATTTCCATTTGCTTCTACTTCTTTTGCTTTCCTAAAACTTTCTATTTCTTTGTTGAGGCTTTTAATTTTTTCATTATTCTCAAGCATGTGTCTAATTGCTTGTTGAGCTTCTTTATGATAGCTGCCTTAAAAACTTTGTCAGGTAATTCTAACAAATGGTTGTAAGTGTTAGTATTGAAATCTTTTTTGTCCTATGGCTGCTATAGCAAATTACCACAACTCTAGTGACCTAAGACAATATAAATTTATCTTACAGTTTTAGTGGTCTCACTGGTTGAAAGTCATTGTATTGGAAAGGCTGTATGCTTTTTTAGAGGCTCTAGGGGAAACTTGTTTTTCTTACCTTTTCAAGCTTCTAGACACTTTCTGCATTCCTTGAATTGTAGCTCCCTTCCATTTTCAAAGCCAGTAATGACTGGTCAGATCTTTCTTAGATGTATCTTTCTGACACCAATGCTTTTGCATTCCTCTTACACATTTAAAGAACCTTGTGATTACATTGGGCCCACCTAGCTTAAAGTCAGGTAATTAGCAACCTTAATTCTATCTGCCACCTTAATTAATGTTTTTCATTTAACAAAACATATTCACAAGTTCTGGATGTGGGCATCTTTGGCAGGGGGCATTATTCTGCCTACTACATTATAGCCCCCAAAGATTTACCACCCTACTACACACAAAACGCATTCACCCCATTCAAACATTCCCCCAAATCTCAACTTACTGCAGCATCAACGCAAATCCAAAATCTCATCTAAGTCATAGAATCTCAAGAGTCCCAAATATTATTATCTAAATAATAAATACAAGACAGGGATGAGGCTCTGGGTATAATCCATCCTGAAGCACAATTTATCTTTGTTTGTGGACCTTTGAAACTCAGAAATCAAGTTATCTGTTCAAAAATATAATGAGAGAGGCATAGGGTAGTAGTTACAGATATTCACATTCAAAAAGAGAAAAGGTGAAGGAAAAACAAAGTCACTGGCCCTGAGCAATTTTCAAATGTAGTTGGGCAAACTCCTTTTGTTGTCTGGGCCTGGGAATAATTTTACCAGGCTCACAGATCCACTCTTTGGAATCATAACTCTGTGATGGGCTCTTGACTCCACCTTCTGAGTCACTCATCCTTTTTCATGAATAGTAGAATGTGTCTACAGTTGAATAGTGTTATCAACCTGTTATCCTGCTTGAAAAATATTGCAGGTCCAACAGCCATCTTTCATTTTTTCCCTCTTTCTCTTTCAAGCCAAACTGGTAACGTTTCTGCTCTTAAAACATTCTGAAGCACTCTGTAGATCTCCCATGTATGCCAAAGGGATTTACTCCATTTAATCATGAGATTTGTGCACAGATCTTTCTTGAGGTAATCTCCTCTATTTTTTATTTTTACTGACATAGTAGAGGGGATGAATGAGTTAACCTCTAATTTCTTTTTTTTTTTTCTTTTTTTATTGAAGTATAGTTGATTTACAATATTGTGTTAGTTTCTGGTGCACAGTAAAGTGATTCAGTTATACATATGTATATTTTTCCAATTTTTTCCCATTATAAATTATTACAAGATATTGAATATAGTTCCCTGTGCTATATAGTAAATCCTTGTTTAATCTCTAATTTCTTTAAAGAGACTTATGTAACTGCATACTGTGAACTTTTGATCTTTCAAAAGTATTAGCAAAAAGTTATGAAGCCTCAGTCTCAGATTTTTCTCTATAGGATACTTTGACAGTAAATCTCTTAATTTCAGCATTTTTTGCCAGGTGAGGATTTCTAAAATCATCATGCCCTGGTCCCTTTATGTTTAAAAGTTTGTCTCTTAATTTATCTCTTTCCTATGCATTTTACTAAAAGCAGCAAGAAGAAATCAGGCCATAGTATGCTTCAACACTTTGCTTGGAAATCTCCTTAGTTAAATAGCTAAGTTTTTTTCCAATCCTAAAATTTGTTTGGTTCTTCTTTATATCTTTTCTTTGCTTAGACTTTCTATATTTTTGTTGAGTCATTATATTTTGCTCTTTGATTTAAGCATGTGAACAAGTACTTGTTGAGCATTTATATAATGTCTGCTTTAAAATCTTTGTCAGAAAATTCTAACATCTCTGTCACCTGTGTTCTCTTCTATTGATTGTCTTTTCTCATTCTTTGAGATCTTTGTGGTTCTTGATATAATGACTGATTTTTTTTTATTGGAACCTGGACATTTGGAGTACTTTCTTAAAAGACTCTGAATCTTATTTAATCCTATTTAGTTGTTTTTGTCTGATACTGTTCCTGCTAGGGATGAGGGGTGTTACCTCATCACTGGCAGGTGAATGTAGAGTATGCTTTCACCATTTGGCTTTCATTGAAACCCAAGGGAAAGTTCTCATTACTGCTGGATGGGAGTGGGAGGTCCAATTATTCATATGGTTGTCACTGACACCACAAATAGGGACACCTGATTATTAGATGGAAAAATGAGAGATCTGGTTCTCTACTTGGCCCTGATAGATCAAAGTATTGTTCCTAGTGTATATTAACTGGAGACATAGGAAGAAGTGATCAGAGATTTTGGAGATAATGCAATACTTTTGATGAGAAGATCAAGTATTTCGTCATGACAAAAGGTAACTGAGATGAGGTCGAATAACCTGATGTAGACAGTAAGGAGGTCAAGGAAGTGAAGGCTGAGGTACTATAACAAATAGTATATGTGAGTATTGAAATTTCCAAGAATTTTGGTGCAGTTATGGTGGGGAAGGCTAAAATATTCAACAAATAAATACAAATGATAGCACAGTCTGAAAGAAAGCTTCAGTTGAAAGAGTATTTTTGAGGAAATATAAACTGGCAGTATCAAAGAATTACCTAATCCACTCAGAGTCTCTGAGGTCTGTCAAGAATAGAGAAGAATGCTTTTGTTTGAGAGTGTTTTAAGAGAGACAGTGTCTTTGGGTTGCAGCAAGGTTTTGATTAGAGCAAGTAGTATGAGGAGTTTTCAGAGAAGAGGTAGATGACTAGATTGTACTGATATCAGAACTTGAATTACAAAGGAAATGGTTGTTGGGAAATAACAGCCAGGTGAAAAATGGTGTTGATGAGTAGATGTACAGAGGTATGCTCTGTTTTATATCTAGGTCATGATGGCCTTTCTGGGAGGCTTGAGTTTTTGGCAGTGATGGAGGTGTGCTGCAATGCAAGATATAATGAGGTTAGTTTAATTGGTCTTTCAGGAAATGGACAAATCTTACAGTATCCCCTTGGGATTTCTTTTAGGCAGTTAGCAAGGTATTTGATGTCATGACTAGGGAAGGGCCACTTTACATGGACCATGGAGATCAGTAGGCTTTCTTTAAAAACTTCAGCAGGTGGTGTCCCATTTGGAGAAGGGCATTTTATTCAAAAACCAGGCGAGCTCAGCCTTTAACAAGTTTCAAAGGAAGCCGGCAATGTTTCAGCCAAGATTTGCATAGGATTTATTAAAAGCATGTTGACCTTTAGGGATTTCATTTAAATCCCTCCAATAATTTAAAATCTAATAAGAGAATATGTAGCTAATGCAAGATTTGTGGAAACTGTGATACAAGAGTTACAAAAGTGAGTTATCACTGACTTCATTGAGAAGCGTGCATTGAAATGATAACCTTTTGTATCCAGCTCTAATACCAACACATTAAGCAGAAGGCCATTCTTGACAGAAGTTTCATGAGTAAAGTTGGGAAAGCATTACTAGAGACTTATTGAGGAAATATAATCTCAAGATGTAATGAAAAAAGAGCAAAAATACATCACATAAAGCAAGTGATGAAGAGATCCAAGAAAACAGAGGTGAGAAAGGGAAAAAAAATCAAATAATGTAAAAAAGGTTTAAATTTATAAATAAATGAAATTTGATAAGCAACTTTATTTATGAATCACCTGGGGAAATTTGTTAAAATGCATAATTTAATATCTGAAGAGGGACTCACGATTTTGAATTTCTAACAAGCTCCCAAGGTGATGTCAGTGCTGCTGGTTTTTGGACCAAAACTCTCAGTACCAAGGTGGGGAGAGATGAGATAGAAACAGAAAACAGAAGAAAGGAAAATGATGAAGTGAGGCAAAGAAAAAATATGGTTCGTTTGAGGTCATGGCTAGAGATGGGCCACTTTACACGAACCATGGAGATCAGTAGGCTTTCTTTAAAAACTATACCTATTCTGCTATATCTTGGTTAGCTCTTAGATGGCAAAAAATTTCTGCTTCATTTACAGTCTTGTTAGTGTTAATTTTTCAGAGGGAGCTTGAAGTTGCTACTGGTAGAAAAAAGAGTAGGAAAAGTCAGACATGTACAACGTTTTGAAGGACCAAATGTTATTCTTCCATTTGTGTTCCCAGGTAACTCCCACAATCCTAGCATTTCCCCAGCTTGGTTATCCAGCCTGGCTATCCAGCCTGGCACATACTTTCCTCCTCCTTAGCTAGTAGATATAATCTCCTTGTATGTTTGATGGAAACTCAGTTGGCCTTAGGGAAAGCATTTAATTCACGGAATTCACATGAATTTTTAATAACTATCATGCACTTAATCCTATTGGGGCACTTGCATTTTAGAGAAAGGACTGCTTATTCAAGAATAATAAATCTTAAATAGTGCATCATGTTTGGGTGAGGCTAACTTTCCTAATCGTCATAAATAATCTCATGGACCACTGTTCTTCTAGGTATGGGAGATGTAACAGTCTCCTGGTGCTCTTACATGCAGTCTTCTCAAAGGATTGTAAAAAATCATTCTTTAGTTTTACTTTTTTATAACAATAGTACAAAGAAGTTAAGATTTTGTTGACTCTCACTCTTGATATGTATTATGTATAGATTCAGTTCAACCTAGGTTTTAAGGAAGAAAGCCATGGCCATTTTCTTTTTGAAAAGTTTATATATTGTTGCATTTTATTCCAGGTTTCCTATTTTATTTTTATTATTTTTTTAACATCTTTATTGGAGTACAATTGCTTTCCAATGGTGTGTTAGTTTCTGCTTTATAACAAAGTGAATCAGTTATACATATACATATGTTCCCATATCTCTTCCCTCTTGCATCTCCCTCCCTCCAACCCCTCTAGGTAGTAACAAAACACTGAGCTGATCTCCCTGTGCTTTGCAGCTGCTTCCCACTAGCTATCTATTTGACGTTTGGTAGTGTATATATGTCCATGCCACTCTTTCACTTTGTCCCAGCTTACCCTTCCCCCTCCCCATATCCTCAAGTCCATTCTCTAGTAGGTCTGTGTCTTTATTCCCCTCTTGCCCCTAGGTTCTTCATGACCTTTTTTTTTTTTCTTCTTAGATTCCATATATATGTGTTAGCATACGGTATTTGTTTTTCTCTTTCTGACTTACTTCACTCTGTATGACAGACTCTAGGTCCATCCACCTCACTACAAATAACTCAATTTCATTTCCTTTTATGGCTAATATTCCATTGTATATATGTGCCACATCTTCTTTATCCATTCATCTGTCGATGGACACTTAGGTTGCTTCCATGTCCTGGCTATTGTAAATAGAGCTGCAATGAACATTTTGGTACATGACTCTTTTTGAATTATGGTTTTCTCAGGGTATATGCCCAGTAGTGGGATTGCTGGGTCGTATGATAGTTCTATTTTTAGTTTGTTAAGGAACCTCCATACTGTTCTCCATAGTGGCTGTATCTATTTACATTCCCACCAACAGTGCAAGAGGGTTTGCTCTTCTCCACACCCTCTCCAGCATTTATTGTGTGTAGATTTTTTGATGATGGCCATTCTGACCAGTGTGAGATGATATCTCATTGTAGTTTTGATTTGCATTTCTCTAATGATTAATGGATGTTGAGCATTCTTTCATGTGTTTGTTGGCAATCTGTATATCTTCTTTGGAGAAATGTCTATTTAGGTCTTCTGCCCATTTTTGGATTGGGTTGTTTGTTTTTTTGATATTGAGCTGCATGAGCTGCTTGTAAATTTTGGAGATTAATCCTTTGTCAGTTGCTTCATTTGCAAATATTTTCTCCCATTCTGAGGGTTGGCTTTTCGTGTTGTTTAGGTTTCCTATTTTAGTAATGTGAATGAGGTTTGCTGTCACCTCCTACTTCTGATAATATTAGTGACTTCCATACTGTACCTTTTATATTTTTCAATTTTTGTTGTACTTCTGCCACAGCTCCACAGTGAGAGGAGCAGATGATTTCTAGCTATTGTGTGGCTACTTCTTCCCATGGACCATTTGGGTGTGCTCAGTTACAGCACTGTGTCAGATGTCTTCCAACTAAACAATGATTACATTGCTTTTTTCTTTATTCTGTGGATATCTTAGTCACTGGCCTACAGCAAAGCTGGAATGAAGTCTCAGAGGTACATTTCAACTTGCAAAGCAATCATGAAGGATGGCCTTGCATTTGCATAAGGCAGTTTGTGTTTTCTTAAGAAGTTCTTCTTATCCTCTGCCTAAATGGCTTTACTTGCCTCATGGGAATCAGCTGACTCTGTGTGAGTGTGACTTCACCCAACCTTTTAAGAAACTATTTCTCGTTATTTTCAACTTTGGCATTTCCAGGCAAAAGTTAGCATAGATTTTTGCATAGAAAATATGAGTCTGCATCTAAGCCTCCTAGCAGGGACTTTGTATCAAAAGTGAAAAGGAAAGAAAAGCTAAAATCCTTATACATGGCTACTTGGGTGTAGCTAAGAAGCAATCTAGACAGACATCCTGGTTTGCTTGTAAGCATATCATGGGTATACAGTGCCAATCTTAAATTTGAAGAAGTTAGCAATAGCTTTTAAAATCACCACACCCATATAACCCCAACCAATATTGTTACATCATTGTGCAGTGTTATCTGAAAGAATTCAGATAATTCTTTCAACTACTTCTTTTAAAGTTTGTTGTCTCATTAATTTTCTCAAGTTCATGCAACATAATGAAAGTCATCTCCAAATCTTATTTACTTGAGAGTTAGTGACTCTCAAAATGTATACAATACACAAAAGTCCTAGAAAACTGGACCACCTTTATAAAAAAATCTTAGTGAATTCACATTAAAGTTTGCCAAGTTATGCTACCAACCAAGCTGTGGTCCAAAGTAAAGCAACTTAGCTAATATATTTATTCTTGCCTCAACTGTTGAGTTTTATGACTGAGTGGAGTGTTTTTATTGTTCGTTTTTCTTTCTTTTCCTGTTTGCATAGTTGCTTCCTTGTTCTATTTTGTAACTTCCTTTCTTTCATTCATACATAGTTAAGAGAAATAGCTGCAAAAAACAGCCATTTCCTAACAACCCCCTTTTCAATTATTCAGGTTTCCTAGAAGAAGAGCATGAGGTAAGACATACATACTAATTTTATTCAATGAGTGTGTGGGGTGCAATATTATAGAAACAAATGTGAGGATAAAAGGCAAGCAGGGCAGAGAAAGAGGTGCATTGCAGAGCTGACAGTTTTACTGGAAAGTTGTTACAGCTGGTTACAAGGGTGATGTATCTGCTAGGGGAGAAGAAGAGAAAGGCATTTATCTGGTTTCTTTCTGTTTCCCATCCATTACTGGTTAAAATTCATCCTAAAGGGCATTAACATTTTCATGTGATGTCATCTGGCCCTTCCAAACAGCCATCAGGGAAGCCAGATTCCATACGAATACAGCAACCATGGCTGGCTAGCAAACATGTATGAGCTAGCAGATCTCTGTCTGCCGGTACCTTGTGTGTGAAGAGGGTTCTGCATGTCTCATCATCAGAGACAGTAGGAAAGCTCCAGAGTGGGAAGCCAGCAGTGCACAATATTAGCATTGAGACAAGGCTGTCTTGGTTTGAGAGGCATGAGGATGGGGAGAACCAGGCTGAGCTGCAGAATGGTCCAACATCATCACTTGTGTTGGTCAAGTCAGAGCTCTACGTGCTTTTCTCTATTGAAGACTGAAGCAACCTGTGGGGTCTAAGAATGTCTTCCTTTTTTTTTTTTTTTAAATTGGTTTTTATCTACTCGAAACACTTTGCTGAGGGTTAGTTTTATATTCTGGAGTAGTTCAAAGCATCCCATCGTGATGCCACTTCTCATCCCTTTTAGAGGCACCTCACATTCAGATTTTCCTGTCTAATCAATCATTTATCTAAATTCTTCAGTGTACATTTCTCCCCTCATGTGTTCACAACCACCTTTTTACCTTGCAGAGGCCAAGCGAGAAGTGTCTGGATAGGGTCAAATGGTGTCTTAGTTAGTTTTGGCTGGTTTAATAAAATACCGTAGACTGGGGGGGTCTTATAAACAGAAATTACTTCTTAAAGTTCTGAGACTGGAACTCAGATCATGTTGTCAACATGGCCAGGTTCTAGCAAGGTTCCTCTTCATAGTTGCAGACTGTTGAGTTCACCTTGTGTTTTCGTTTTCATGTGGCTGAAAGAGATTGATCTATATCTCTGACCTCTTCTTATAAGATCACCTACAAATAACATCATAATGGGAATTAGATTTCAACATATGAATCTTAGGGAGGCACAAACATTCAGTCTGGAACAAATACTCAGTTCGAACTAATTGATTTTTTCAGTTATCCCCACACCCAAAAGTCTAAAAATGGTACTGTATTTTTACAGAGTGCTTACCAAATATATGAAAGGCTTATGATTCGAAACTCATTAGAACTTCATAATATGTATTTCCAGTTAAAATCACTTTTGCTTTTATTGAAGAACTGACTAAAAAGAATTCATTATTATTATAGAAAACATGAATGATAGAATATTACCCTATCCTTCTTTTACCTCCCCCCTCCCCCCAACCTAGAGTCAAAGTCTAAGCAAGTCTTACACCTTGCTGTATCAAGGAGAATGGAATTTATTTCCAGTTTTACCTGTAGCAGACGGAGCAAGCTATTGATATACTAAGCACTGGTCCTTTTGGACTTTCAGACCACAAAGTGTACAAATCAAATCATCTTTTTAAGATGTCTTTTTGCAGGCACTTAGGTTAGCTTGTTTTTTAACTGACTCCCGTGCATCACATTTTGGTGTGTTCTGATGATTGATAGGAGGAGAGTTGATGGGAGCGGCAATCACAGGCGCACTCAATGTGTCCCTTTCAGAGAGGATGCTGTTAGTCCTTTTACTGAACAAATCCTCTTATGTCTTTGAAGAAAGAAGGCGGTTCTCTCTGCCTGTTGAGCAAGTTCAATTTAAAACCTTGTGGGGAGATTTCACAGCATGCAAGCAGAAACAGTTTTATTGCCTCTATTTTCAGAATCTCTTTCCAAATTACAATAATATGCCCGAGAAGAATATGAGAAAAAGCAATCTTTTGGGGCTAAAACAGAGCTTTTACCTTTTAAACCCAAAATATAAGTAAAGGAATCACTTGGCTTTTATAAGAGTTTATTTTCCAATTTTAAATTCCACACTTCAGGAAATGTTATACTCTTGTGGAAGCAGAGAAAGAAATGCTTATATAAAGCATCTCTTTTCTATAAATATTAGACTCATCCAGATTGAAAATGCTCTCATAACTTACCACCTGTGGAAGTAGATGAATTTTCATTTCCCCAAAAGAGATTTTTAAAAGATACTGGAAAAATAAGTTATTGTATTAATGTGCACTTAAAATATATTACTTATTATTCATCATGCTTAAGAAAAGCTTTATTTAGTTTCATAATCCCCTAAGAAGTTTTCCTTCACGTTCCTGGGGGAAATTAAAGCATTTATGTTTTGACTGACATGATTGGGGATTATTATAAGCCAAGTGAGGATGTGATGCATCATATTGTTTTTTACATAGCATAACTTATTTTTAGTTATGTTTCTTACTGTAAAATTAAATTTTGTTGCTTTTAATATTTACCATGAGAGGTGGACCTGGAAATTAAAGTTGGATAAATCTTTGTAGAACTCAAAAATTATTATAGAAAATTTACAGCTGAAATAGGCAACATCATAGATAACTACCTTTGGATATTTTGCAATTGATGCATTGATTTAATACATCAGCTTGTTTTATGCATAATCTATTCCCTGAGCAGAGTTCTTTGAGGATTCTGAAAAATGTTTACATATACTGATAAATTTAGGCAGGGGGAAATCAGGTACTAATGTATCTGGCTGTGAGAGCAGTTGCTAAGTAGATATTTCTTTTGTCACTACAGTCTATATAGTACTTGCTAGGGTTGCAAGACTGTGGCATGAGGATAAAAATCTGTATTTAGAGCTCTGGCCAATTCTCTGCTATTTTACTACTAAGACTTCAGTGACTCACTCTTAATTTCTCTTTCATGTGTAGTAGATGAAACAAAATTTTTGTCTGATTAAGTACTTTTCAGAAAAATAAAAATAGGCATATTACCAATGCCAAAAGAAAAACCACTGATACCTTAGCAAGAATGTGAAAGTAGATAATAGTTTTGAAGAAAAAAGGAAAACTTTAAAAAAAAGAATACTATTATAATTGTGTTTTATCAGACATGAAAACATTTTTTTAAATGCATTAATTAATTTTTAAGCACTTATCCAGAGCTGAGTCACTAACAACTTCAGATCTCTAGGCAACTAAAATAGTCATCATAGAACTTGTCTGATGATAAAAAGCCAGAAACTTTATTAGAAGGAGGAGGCCTAATAACTCAGAGCCAACTATCTACATCCATCCATATTTTAAAGTAAGAAGATAGGTTTTTTTTGTTCCTCAGCTCACTGCCTATTAGAAACACCACTAAGAGGGAGCTGGCACCACTAGAGGCAAGTGCAATGATACAAGGAGAGGGAGAAACCTGAGCAAATGCTATTAAAGAGAGGAGGAAAAAAATGTTTCAGGTAAGATGAGACCATGTAGCACAGGCACCCTGAGTGCAACATTGAATTGTGTCACAGAAAGAGGAAAGTGCATAATAGTAAAAACTTAAAAAAAAAAAAAAAAAATCTATTTATTTATTTTGGAAAATTCACTTTTTAAATACACTATTCTGACAACACCCACCAATTTTTCCAGTAGTAAATAATATCTTTTAAATTCTTTTAGCATATAAAATCTTATCAGTCAATTAATTAGATATCATCAATCTATGAGATCCTATTTCAAACCCTCCAGGTTAGCAAAAAGCTTGAAAATACCAAGTGTTTTGGCAATGTAGTGTAAGGCCAAGTCATAAAATGCTGATGGGGGTCCTGAAAAACAAGAATAAGCTAGTAAACTTGAATGTATGTATATAGTAGCATATATAGCTTCCTGTAGAGAAAAAAATCACTGGTATGTACTAGGGCATATGGAAAATAATGTTCTTAGCACTGCTGTAATTGAAAAAAAGTGGAGAAAACTAAATGGCTATCAAAATTAATGTTGATTATTAATTATAGTACATTCAATCACGTAATTTAAAGCAGTGAAAATAAACTAGAGCTATATGTAAAAAACATGTATATATCTTAAATAATATTGAACAGAAAAATAAGCTTGTAGAAGATTAACTACAATATGGTTACATTTTTATAAAGTTCAATGCAAGCTGAACAAAATAATATGATGGGGTTAGTGTTTTGGCAAAATATATCCACTTTTCCCTTGAACAACGTGGCTGTGCTTATACGCAGCTGTTTTTCAGTAGTAACTACCACAGTGCTACACAATCAGCAGATACGGACCACAGATACAGAGGGCGGGCAACCCTAACCCGCTTACTGTTCAAGGGTCAACTATAGTTGAAACACACTCTGTGAGAAGAGACCTGATTTCACTATATGGGAAGTTTACTCCAAGTGAAATCTCAGACATGGTTTTCAGGTGAGTTTTCATTCAGACATGGTTTTCAGGTGAGTTTTTATATGAAAATGTTTTGTTACACTCAAACATTTTTAGTGATGGGAGTTTCTCTGTTCTATACTGTTAGTTGATAATGAAAGGTTGGCTATTATATTCAATACTTTATATGTTCGAGAACTTTATATAGCTAATATGTTTGTAAATGAATGGAGTTTGAAGATACTGGACAGATTCATAGAAGAGTCAGGTTAGGCAGATACTCTGAACAATTACTTAAGCTGCAGTAAATTCAGTTTCTTACAAGATGTAACTGACCTTCTAGTATAATAGATTCCCTAATCATACTCATAGCTCTGGTATTGGACTTACAGTCTCCATATGGGGGTGCAGGGACAGTGGAATTAGTAGACACTAAGAGAGTTATTAGAGAGGGAGGCAAATTGTATTTAAAAAATATTAAAATCTTTTAGATTTCATATATAGGTTAACAATGATGTCCTCCCTTAATCTATAGATGAGATTTTCCTATGCCTAATGTAGCTCAAGGTGATTCATATAAATTGGAGAATATTCTCTTTCTTGGGTAGATGATGAGGTTAAAGTAATAAATGTAACAAGAAATCTGTTTCAAACTTCAAAATTGTCAAGAAGATTCTTTATCAGTCTATGATTAATGATGAAACTGAAGTTATCGTGATTAGGGAAATTTTCAAAAGTTCAGCCCCAAGGATCTAAGGAAAAACTTTACTCTTTATTTCATTTGGGACATCTGAAATTCAGCATAAAAATGTGTGCTTTAGAATGTCTTCACTAAACTTGATAAATGTTCGTCAGGTGATTCTGAAGTTTCTGCTTAGTAGTAAAAGTTAAAAGTTAAAACATCAAACACCTAACTAGTCACATACCTTGGTCAGCATCTAGTGTTGGAAAACAGAAATTCCTAAAATAAAAAAAGTGTATTGAATATATTTGAGAACAGTGTATTTAAAACAATGTATTCAGTTTGGAAGTTTGCTATACAGTGGCTTAAAAACAGATTTTCAAAACTAGTCTCAGATTGTTTGACAAAGAAACTTACCATTTCTGGTACTTTAGCATCCTGTGAAAAAAAATAAGTTACTGACAATAAATGTTTTCTTCCATAACAAAATATTTTAAGGTAAAAACTTGCAAATGTCATTATCAATGTTAGAACTGTTTTATCTGTGATTTTAAAAAGAATTTAATGTAAGTTTCCAGCTATAACTATATACCTGGAATGCAGTCCTTACATCAGTCAGAGAAACATTTCAGAAACAGACATGGAAACCCCAAGTGAACAAAATACTATCATCAATGTGGTTAGTTTTATAAAAACAGGACTTTTAATAGTAAAATCTTTATTATGTAATGACATGGGTAATGGCTTTGAGACTTTGGATATTAGGGTAAAGAACGTTAAAATAATTGGCAGAGTTAAATTGAACATGTTCTTTTCAGCAAGCCAGAGGTTTTACAGGAGTTGACATTTTTCTGTGATGTAGTTGTCAGTCATGTGCTATCTAGCAGATTGTTCTAAATTTAAAAGCATAACAATTTATCCCTTGAAAATATAGCTCTTTTTAATAGAACTTTTGAAGAGGAAATACATTTATGTGGTTCAAAATGCGAGAATAAAAAGTAGTATAGAGTGAGTGAATAGCCTCCTTTCTCTAGCCAGTCTCTTGCATATTCTTCCAGACTTTATATAAGAAAATGCATTTTTATCTCCCCCCCCGTCTTTTCACACAGAATTTAGCATATTACACATACAAGTCAAAACTTAAATTTCTTTTAAATAACACTAGTCTTGGAGGTCTTTCTATATCATTATATACCATACATCATCATTCTTATTTTTAAAATAGCTGTTTGAGATTCTTTATATGGATTTCCCACAATTAATTTACAAGTCCCATTTGTGGTAGGCTGTGTTCAACAATATCCATTTCCTGACCTTCGAGATCACACTTCTCTATCATGGTACAAACTTGAAGGGACAGTGAATATTTTGTCATGTTCTCTCTTTTCTTACCCTTCCCTCTCCTTCTTCTTAACCAACAAAACCAGTACAATTCCTTTTTCAACCTGGAAAAAGGTACTCCTTCCACGTGTACTCCAGAAGAGTACAGTAATTAGGACCTGTGCTAATTAATTAAACACCTTGTGTGAATGAGAAACACACTTACTGCTATGAAAAATGATACCAGAATTAGTGTGCTACCATAACATAGACCCATGTGTCACCGTCATCCTGGTTAGGAGATAAATTGCAAGAAAATTTTTTTTAAGTAAGTAAGTTGGAAGGATGGAGGTCTACATTAAGCTTTGGAGAAACAGTGATAAAACTGTAGTCTGCAATAACTTGCAAGTCAGTAACATCCTTTATAGTTTGGTGGAAAGGTTGGGAAACAGAATACTAGTAGTGGGGGTTGTCTACTGTTAACTATACTTGAAGAAGAAGAAATAAATAAGCCCAGAGCAGAAATTGCCAGTTTGAAAGGAAAAATGGAAAGGAAGAAGACAGTCCTGAAAGTTAGGACTTGCCGTTTGTAAGAGGAAATTGTGTCTTGATTTCTAACTGTAAAAGGTAAAATTAAGAGAAAAAGCCTGTGAAATCAGCCTTGTAGCAAAGATCATATAAAACATATGGACCATAAAATAAGAGCTAAAACATTTGAACAGGTGAAGTGGCCGGCGATACATTTTTTTGTTGGAAAGATGGTTTAGTGAAAAAAGACTAAGAATGTGATTTTCTTTAAAATATAACTCTGATAGCTTAAGGTATCTGCAATTAAGTATACATGGAGGGGCATGTCCTGGGAAGAATTGTGACTGTGGCTATTTGTATGTACATAATGATGATTGAAATCAAATAAATAAGAGGTCAATAGATTATTTCAGATAGTTATACTATCAAGAGAAACACTAACCTGGACTGAAGTAGACTGTTGTGCTTCTAACTCTTTGTGGGCAGAAAGTGGGCTGAGAAAGCTTTTCACCACTTAAAAAGTTATGTTGTCACATGTTTGCTTCTTCAGTTGTAGCCTAGGAAGATAATGGAAAAAGAATTACCTCCCAGAGGGTGGACTCAAGGACCATGGATAGCTGTGGACTGGGAATTACTCTTAGGTTAGGAAGACAAATCAATCAGAGGCTTACTCTCCACTTTCAGTACAAAAGCTCATTTCTGGATATGGCCAGCGTGAATTGGCCTTGCTAAATGTGAGTAACTGCTATATGTTTCTCGATATTTCTCCATCTGAATCGAGGTGTTCATAGCAGGTATGCTGTCCCTGTTTCACTACTCTGTGTCTGGCAGAGGGTGTCCATCTGCCTGTGGTGAACTCCTGGAATGACTGTCTGAGACCTAGGGCTTGAAGATCAAAGCAGTAAATGGACGGGGTGTTTGGGTAGTTTCTCTTGGGAGGAGGTGAGTGAGTAAGTGAGAGAGGGAGGGAACCAAAGATTTGCTGATCTGAAGACTGTGGTCAGTCCTATTAGTTCACTAATATTCAATTTCCTACCATAGAAGAGAATTACGTTCAAATTACTACTCTCCTTGGCCAACACTGGCCATGTGCCTTGCTTTTACCAAAATAAATAAATAAATAAATAGAATTGATTCGGCCAGCATTTTTATAGCATAGGGCAGACTTTGACATTTTCTTTTCCATCACTGCAGCCCTCAATGTTTCTGGACAGTTCCTGTTCCATAAGCTTCGAGTAGGTGAATAAATTCTCTAAGCAGAATCCATGTAAAGACCCTCACTGAGCATGTAGGATGAAATAAATAAATAAAACTTTACTGTTTTAAACCATTACAATTGTGGTGTCTGTTCAGCCTAACGTCGCCTATTCTGATATAGGTTTTTCTCCAACCTTTTGTTCTAACAAATACAACTGCAGTGACTTACACACGTCCTTTTGAAAATGTGTAAGGGGACCTGAAGTTTAAATTCTCAAAAGTGAAATTATATTTATTTACAAGGAGTTTATGACATGCTTATTAACACACCAAGAAAACTTTGATAATGCATTTAGGTTGGTCAGTCTGGAAAGCAAACATTTTGAAAATGAGCAAAAAATGTTTGTTTGTGAGAGAAACATCCTTTGGAGAAAGCATTTTGTAAAATGATATTTTAAATGTTTTTATCAAAAATCTTATCTTCTATAAAATTATAAATGTAGACAGTTAGAAACAGAATTTTCTAACAGATTAAAATCTTCCATGCAGAGTTTCTGTGGGTTTTTAATCTAATTTAAAAATCTGTAACATCTGATTGAAAAAACTACTAATTTATATAAGGAAAGGTATACATTTACAAAGGAAATTAAGGTACTAAAGGAGGAACATCATATGATCATATTGCTAGATGTATACATAGTATTTGATAAAGTTCAGCACTCACTCAGTAGTAGAAAAAACAACTAGGACCATAAGGTAATTTTCTTAATCTGAGAGATGGTATCTATAAAAAATATGTGGCAGACTTTAAGTGTGAAATACTAAAAACTTTCTGCTTGAGATTAGGAATAAGAGGATGTCAGCTTAGCTTATGACATTTCTATTAAACATTGTATTAAAGGTCTTACCCAGTGCTGTAAGTAAGTCATGAAAAAGAAGAGTTAGTTAGAGACAGATTTGTCATTTTTAGTAGTTGACATGACTGTGATTAGAGAAAATCCAAAAGAATGAATAAATGACTTAATAAGCAAATTTAGCATGATCACTGGATATAAGATCAGTATATAAAATCAATTGCATGTCTATATATCAGCAACAAACGACTAGACATGACATTTTAAAAAGTTTTCAACTAAGTAGGGAAAATGTTACCATTTTATAAACCAGCAAACTTCTAGGAATAAATCTAATTTTTCAACAGCCGCCACTACGAAACTGCCACAAGTGCTACTACTCTATACGAAAAAAAAAAGTGGCATACCATTGACAAAAAATATTAAAGTAGGCCTAAATATAGAAATTTATGATGTTTATTGATTGAATGATTCAGTACTATAAAGATGGCAGTCCTACATAAATTGATATATAGCTTTACTGTCATCCCAATAAAATGTCTACCTATTTTGCGTTTTTGGAAATTAACAAGTTCATTTGAAAATTTATATGAAATGCAAAGGAGAATCATTTAAGTAACAGAAGATGAATTTGGTCTGTGCTGTGATTCTCACACTCACTAGAAAGTGCTGTTCCTCCTCTGACAAAATGAGGGAAAATCCAATTTCCTTTGGCACCAGTTTGTCAAAATACTTTTACCACCCCCCCACCCCACCCCCGTTCTCTGTTGACAGTCTCTGCAGCTGCCTTAATGTAATGCTAAGAAACCACTTTTTTTTTTTTTTGGCCTAGGGACCTTTAGTTGCTTCAAGACTTAGTCTAGGGAGCATAGGTAGCTGAATTAAAGCTTGCTTAAAGTTTCGCCACATCATTAAAGACTACGTATTAAATAAAGACCTCCATGATCCAACAGACAAAAGAATCTGCTTAGAGTTGTACATTTAACAAAATAATTTTTAATAAAACTAATACATTTCAGCAAGACCAACTAATTGCTATCTCTGCTTCCAGAATCCAAATGGCAATAAACAAAATTCACAAAAAGCCTGGCCTTCAATCTTATATTCATATCCAGATGACTATTTCTTACTCTGAGGAGTACCTTTCCCAGTAATTTTCTATCTCATCCAACTCTTGGTCTCAGCTTAAGATAAATTTCTGGGAAGCTTTCACAGCCTTCTCATTCTAAGTTAGGTGCTTCTCCTCTGTGTAATCTTGGGACCCTGCTTATTTATCTCTCGTGGATCATTGTAAACATTGTGTTATAGAAATTTTAAACTCAATATATTTGTATTCAGTTCAGCTAAGCTTCAGAATAAAATAGACCCCAATGTCTCAAAACCAATACAATGTCGCAAAAATAATAGCGCTTTATTGATCACTCAAGTTAACAGTTCAAGGAAAGTATGTCTAGTTCTCAGGTATCTCTCATCCATGAACTGAGGCACCATCTGCTTTCTCTAGGACAGCATAGTCACTTGCATTCAGTGGCAGGAGAAGATAAAACAAGAAATATGCACAGGGGAATTTTTTATCCAGGTCTGGAAGTGGTACACATCACTGCAGTTATATTCTCTTGCATAGAGCTCAGTTACGTGGTTCATTTAACTACCGGAGACTCTGGGAAATGTAGACAGGGCATAGAGCTCAGTTACGTGGTTCATTTAACTACCGGGGACTCTGGGAAGTGTAGACAGGGTATGTGGCTAGCCCATATTAGAAACCTCTGACAAAAGGTTCAAACCAAATTCATTGTTTCCTGACACCTCTTCCCTTTACTATCCCTCCTAATGTGTTTGATTATATCTCCCTCCATTCATTCTCTAAATGTATAAAATGTAGAATCTTCATTTTACTCTATTTGATTATGGAGTCAAAGGAAGACCATTCGGCTCTTTGAGGGTGCTGTCTCAACAATATGCAAATGGACCTCTACCATTGCCCTAGTGTAGATAACAGTATCTTTTACATAATCGATTTTGAAAGTCAAACTTGTCTTACCACCACTAGTGCTTCTTTATTAAGCAAACTTTCCAGAATCTAAGCAAAGAGTTTGCAAAATTTATAAATCTGCTATGATATTCTCTTAACTGAGTCTCCATTATGAGTTCTGTGTTTAGGGGTTCCCATTTCCTAGGGATTGAAATTAAACCCCAATATGGTGTTCAGTACCCTTCATAATCAGAATTTGCTATCTCCAACAGCGTTCCCTCTTCTTACCCGCTGTACTTCAGACACAGGATACTATTTCCTGCCCTTGAATAAAACATGCAATTTTCGGTCTCTGATTCTTTCCTTCCTCTGCCAAAAATAGCCTTTTCCCTTACCCCTTCTCTTGTTTTCCTTCTCTGCCTTCTTGATACAGCTACCTTAAGGTATAACTCAAATGTTACATATTTTGCAAGGCTTATCTTTCTTAATATCCATAATCTCAATCACTTTTTCCTTTTTGCTCCCACAGGAAATGTTTATAGTTGTTTTATACCATTTATCACTGTGGACTTGCATTGTAGTTACTTGTGAATGTGTGTCTCTTTACCTTCACCCAGGATAGACTGAGATTCTTGATAGTAGTTATAGCATCTTATCCACCTCTGTGTCTCTAGTGTATGTACACAAAGTAAATACTTGTGGGATTGAATTGTAATAATCCGGGTACTTGTTTATCAATGTTTTAAGGAAAAACAAAAAGCCGAAAATCCCTTACATGTTTTTTCTTGATTCTTACGAACAGAGCTTCGAAATAGTTCTTAGGAATTAAAAGAACATTTTGTGAACAAATATAAAAATACAGGTGTGAAAACGGAAAATAAAATTTATTTATTATTTAAATGAATCTTTTCAAATAGCATTAATCAAGTGTTGTAAATGGATATTGCTTATATACTGCTATAAAGCCATATGACCAAGCCACACGGGCTTCACTAAGAATACACAATGAGTATTTAAAAATTCTATGTTAGATATACTTCAGGATGTGAGTGATCTATATACCAAGAATACATTTTCTATGGTTATGGAAGGAGGGAAAAGAACCTACTAGAAAATATATGGATGAATACAAATTTGCCTTTGATGGGCTTATGCAAGAAAAACAGCTAAGGCAGTTTATCAGTGACTGACAAGTACTTTGCAAGTCAGAAGACTATTTTTTGATGCCAGAAATAGAGATCAGAACCACCTTTGTTCAATGGAGAATGCCAACTTTTGCCTTTTTCCAGACCCTCTCAGTTGCTGTACACAGACTGACCTAACTAATCTCTACCTTAATCAAGGAGTATATATATACAAAGAGCTCCAGCTTTACCAGAGGGTAAGTATAGAATACATCTACTGCCAAAGATCTGTTGTCCCGTATATAATAGTGTGAGCTTTGAATAGCTACGTGACCCCTGGGAATCAAACTTGTACCACCCTCTGCCCCACTGCCTTGGCCTGGGGTTCCTCCTCCATGACTCTGCCTGGTACTACAGTTGTCTGCTGTAGCTGAAGCCTTACCTAGAACTTCAGCTCTGTTGTTTGCAGCTCTGATACTTTAACACTGTCTGAACCCCTGTCTTCTGGGTGATGAATTATTTTCTATATCCTCAATACTAACTAGGATCTTGCAGTGATGAACTTTCCACCTCAAACCTGTTTTTCCCTGTTACCTGCTTTCTGGGCTCTTTGCCTATGATCCAGACTTTGGTTTGGACTTCAACTTCTGACTTGATCAAATCAGAGAAGGCTTTGTCTCTTAAGTCACTAACAATTGGATAGCATGACTCTCCCTTCCCATCCTGTTTCCTAAAGAGCTAATCCTGCAAATGGGTCCATTTCCCCAGCTTGCTCTTTTATCTTCTCTGCCTGCTTCTGCCCAAGTTGAGAAGATCTCGGTCTGTTTTTGATCCAGTTTTGGCCTATGAAAATGGTTACTACAGAACACTGCAATTTTTGTTTACAGCAGCCACTGTTCTATCTGCAAATGGACATAATTTGTCCCTTGATTCCTCTGAGGCCAGTGACCCAAGGGTTTGTGCATAATCACACTGCATTTTGCAAGTCTCTACACAGCATATGTAGACATACTTATTAGCTTTCATTCCTGTTTCTATAGCAGAGGTGAGCTTGTCTGTTATTCTCTGATATGTTTCATGTCTTATTAAGCTTGTAGCTACTTTCTTTTCTCCCCTTTCCTCATTCCTTCTCCACACAGTCAGGGTACTAAGGCAGCTGGCACAAAGGAAATATCACAGTAGTTAAGAGGGCAGACTATGATGTTTTGTCATTGAATTTTTCAAAAACTAGCTGTGTTTCCTTAGGCAAATCATCTACCCTCTCAACCTCAGTCATTTCCCTTATCTGTAAATTGGGAAGAATAATATATTTTATTCTGTTGTGAGAATTTTAAAACAGACTCAATATAAAGAGCTTGTTATAATACTCAGCATATTAAGGCTTAGTGATGTTAGCTATGATTATGGTAAGCATTTAAAATGTTTGTTAAATAAATAACTGAGACCAAATAAGAAATCATTAGACTAGGAAAACAAAGGGAAATTATTGTCTATGGAATACAAATTAAGAGTAAGACTACTTGTGCACATAAAATCCAGGAGGATATTTTGATGTAATGATACTTGAAGGGGGAAGAAAAGTTATCAGGAAAACATTTTTTTTTATTTATTTGTTTCTGTCAGCAAGACATTAGAAACATAACCAAAACAAAAATGTATAGGAGAAAGTTTCAGTAGTGTGAGATATAGTCTAGTTGGTAAATCAAAGGTGATAATTACAGAAGTGATGTCAGCATCATGGTTCCTCTTTTTAGTTCCCCCTTTTCAAGAAAAATTTAGACATTTAACAAAAGTGCCTTTGTGGGAGCTGTGGGATCCAGCACCATATGCCAAGGGACGTAAGAGGAGTCTCACCCATCTGTGTATCCAGCAAGAGGTAGACAGACTTTAGTATGGACTGTGGAACCAGAAGAGAAGCAAACTTGCCCCAGCACCTTTTGCCACAGTTGGGAAAAAACCTGAAGAGTGCTGACCTGAGCAGATATCCACAGACACGAGAGACATTTCAGAAGTCCAGCCTTCCTGACTTCCTGAAGGGATATTCTAGCATGCCATTGGTGCAGTGAAGTTGGTAAGAACAACTTCAACAGTGCTGCCCCCACCCAAGGCAAGCCTGCACAATGCTGAACTGTCAGGTGGTGGTGACCTCTCCCTCAGGGGAAAAGGAGAGCAGTGAGCGAGTGTCCAACTACCCCAGTGATACAGAACCCAGCTGGAGCAAACATTCTCTCCAGCAGCAATCAGAGTCCTGAGGACAAGACCTTCATGACTGAGAAGAGGGAGGAAATCAGGAAAGAGGGAAATAAGAATAACGAAGGACATTAAAGGAAAACAGACCCTGATGCGTGTGCTCAGCAGGAAGTCCCCCCATGAGCACTGGGGAGTACCACACATGTACACACAGCAGGAGCACTCGCTACGGGAGTCAGCAATCACCCCCAATACCCTATCCACACCTCCTCCCACTCTGCAGCCAGCTCCTGAGTGCGGTAATGAGATCAAGCTCCAGTAGACAGAATATACTCAGATAAACTAAGAAAAAAGAAGACTCAAATAATGTTACAAATGAAAGAGGAGACATTACAACTGATACTACAGAATTACAAACGATCATGAGAGACTACTATAAACAATATTATGTCAACAAATTGAATAACTTAAAAAGAAATAGATTCCTAGAAACGCACAACCTACCAAAATTGGGAAGAAACAGAAAATGTGAGTAGACCAATAATGAGTAAAGGGATTGAATCAGTAATCAAAAACCTCCCAACACAGATGAGCCCCAGACCAGATGGTTTCACTGGTGAATTCTGTCAAACTTTTAAAGAATAATTATAGCCAATCCTTCTCAAACTCCTCTACACTTCCAAACTTATTTTACAAGGCCAGGATTACTCTTTTACTAAAGCCAGATAAGGACAGTACAAAAAAAGAAAACTATAGACCAATATCCCTGATGAACATAGATGTAAAAATTCTTAGCAAAATATTTGCAAACCAAATTCAACAGCACATTACAAAGGGTCATTCACCAGGATCAAGTGGGATGTATCCCAAGGATGGCTCATCACATACAAATCAATAAATGTGACACACCACAATAATAAAATGCAAGACAAAAATCATATGATCATCTCGATGCAGAAGAAGCATTTGACAAAATACAACATCCTTTCCTAATAAAAAAACTTTCAACAAACTGGGCATAAGGAGAACATAACTCAACGTAATGAACGCCATATATGACCTACCCAAAGCTAAAATAGTACTCAATGGTGAAAAACTGAAAGCTTTTTCTTTAAGATGAGGAACAAGACAGGGTACCCATTCTCACACTCATATTCATCACAGTACTGGTAGTCCTAACTATAGCAATTAAGCAAGGCAAAGAAAATAAAGGGCATTCAAATTGGAATGAAAGAAGTAAAATTCTCTTTATTTGCAGATAATATGATCTGCAATGATGTGAACTCCCTAAAGACGCCCCCAAATAACTGTTGGAACTAATCAATAAATTTAGCAATGTTGCAAGATACAAAGTCAACATACAGAAATCAGCTGCATTTCCATATGCTAAAAGAGAACTTCTGAAAAAGAATTAGAGAAAACTATCCCATTCACTATAGCATCAAAAACAATAAAATAACTAGGAATAAATGTAACCAAGGAAGTGAAAGATCTATACACTGAAAACTATGAGACTTTGATGAAGAAATTAAAGAATACACAAATGAAAAGATATCCTTTGTTCATGGGTTGGAAGAATATTGTTAAAATGTACATACTATCCAAAGCCATCTATGGATCCAGTGCAATCCCTCTCAAAATTCCAACAGCATTGCAAGGATCACAATTTTTTTTAAAAACCCTGTAATATTTAAGGAACCACAAAAGACACTGAATACCCAAAGAAATCCTTAGAAAGAAGAACACAGCAGGAGGTATCACACGTCCTGATTTCAAAATATACTACAAAGCTATAGTAATCAAAACAGTATGGTACTGACATAAAAATAGACACATAAACCAGTGGAACAGAATTGAGAGCCCAGAAATAACCCCCACACACATTTACAGTCAACTAATATTTGACAAGAAAGCCAACAACACTCAATTGGGAAAATAATAATCTCTTTAACAAATGGTGCTGGGAAAACTGGACAGCTACATGCAGAAAAATGAAATTGGACTGGATCTTACACTCTCACAAAAGTGAAGTCAAAATATATTGAAGGTTTTAACATAAGACCTGTTACCATAAATGTACTAGAAGAATTCATAGGGAAAAATCTCCTAGATATTGATCTTGGCAATGATTTTTTAGATATGACACCAAAAGTATAAGCAGCAAAAGCAAAAATCAACAAGTAGGAATACATCAAACTAAAAAGCTTCTGCACAGCAAAATAAACAACCAAAAAAGGCAACCTATGCAATGGGAGAAAATATTTGCAAACTGTATATTGGATAAGGGGCTAATACCTAAATTATACAAGGAATCTATACAAATGAATTTTAAAAAGCCAAACAATTGAATTGAAAAAGGGCAGAGGAGTTAGGCATTTTTCCGTTGATGACATCCAAATGGTTAACAGCTACATGAAGAGATGCTCAATGTTACTAATAATCGGGGAAATAGAAATCAAAACCACAGTGAGATATTACAGTGAGGTATCACCACACACCTTTTAGAATGGCTATCAAGAAGACAAGAGATAACCAATGTTGGTGAGGATGTGGAGGAAAGGGAAGACTTGTACACTCTTGGTAGGAATGTAATTTGGTTCAAGCACTATGGAAAATATGGAGGTTTCTCAAAAAATTAAAAATAGAACTACCATATGATCCAGCAATTGTACTTCAGGGTATATACTGAAAGGAAATGAAAACAGATATTGAAGAGATATATGCACTCCCATGTTTATTGCAGTATTATTCACAATAGCTAAGATATGGAAACAACCTGAGTGTCCATCAATGGACGAATGGATAAAGAAAATGTGGTATACACACACACACAATTAAATATTATTCAGCCATGAGAAAGCATAACATCTTGCCATTTGCACCATGAATGGAACTTGAATACATTATCCCAAGTGAGATAAGTCAGACACACAAAACCAAAAACTCACTTATGTATGGAATCTGAAAAAGCCAAACTCATAAAAACAGAGTAGAAATGTGGTTACCAGGTGCTGGTGGGTGGGAGAATTGAGGAGATATTGTTTAAGGTATAAATTTGCAACCAATAGATAAATAAGTCCTGGAGATCTAATGCACAACATAGTTATTACAGATAATAATATTGTATTGCAAGTTGCTAAGAGACTAGATCTTAATTACTCCCACCACAACAAAGAAGTGATAATTATGTGATGCGATAGAGGTGTTAGCTAACACTAAGGTGGTAATCATCTTGCAATATATAAATGTATCAAATCAACACACTGTACACCTTAAACTTACAGGATGTAATACATCAATTTTGTCTCAATTAAAAAAACACAAAACATTAAAAAAAAGTACTAAATGATACAAGCACAATGTATTCTAGACCAGCCTGCTTAATATAAATTTCTGTGCTGACAAAAATGTTCTTGGTCTGCAAGACCCGCAATGGTAGCCAAGAAGTACACCCCCAATGTTCATTGCAGCACTATTTACAATAGCCAGGAAATGGAACCAACCTAAGTGTCCATCAACAGATGAATGGATAAAGAAGATGTGGCACATACATACAGTGGAATATTACTCAGCCATAAAAAGGAATGAAATTGAGTTATTTGTAGTGAGGTGGATGGACCTAGAGTCTGTCATACAGAGTGAAGTGAGTCAGAAAGAGAAAAACAAATACCATATGCTAACTCACATATACGCAATCTAAAAAACTGGTAGTGATGAACCTAGTGGCAGGGCAGGAATAAAAATGCAGATGTAGAGAACAGACTTGAGGACACTGCAGGGGAAGGGAAAGCTGGGACGAAGTGAGAGAGTTGCACTGACATATACACTACCAAATGTAAGACGGATGGCTAGTGGGAAGCTGCTGCATAGCACATGGAGATCAGCTTGATGCTTTGTGAAGACCTACAGGGGTGGGATAGGGAGGGTGGGAGGGATGCTTAAGAGGGAGGGGATATGGGGATACATGTATACATATAGCTGATTCACTTTTTTGTACAGCAGAAACTAACACAACGTTGTAAAACAATTATCCTCCAATAAAGACATTAAAAATAAAAAAAAGATGGGTTGCAAAAAAAAAAAAAAGAATAAGAGCCCAGGATTTTTCAAAACTAATGAAATTCAACAAACAAAAGTCAAATTACTGCCCCCCCAAATATAAGTATAAAGAAAATCTTATCTAGGCATATAGTAGTCAAACTACTGAAAACAGAATACAAGAGAGAAAATCTTGAAGGTATACTGTGAAGAAAAAACAAAGATAACAATGTCAACAGAAGTCCTGTGAGACAATTAGAGCCAGAAGACAAAGGTATGGCATCTTTAAAAATGGAAAAAGGGGGAATTCCCTAGCTGTCCAGCAGTTAGGACTCAGCGCTTTCACTGCCGGGGCCCGGGTTCGATCCCTGGTCGTGGAACTAAGATCACACAAGCTGCATGGTGTGGCCAAAAAAAAAAAAAAAAAAGGAAAGAAGAAGTGAAACACCTGTAAATCCAGGATTATATACCATGCTAAAATATCTTTGAAAAGTGAAGGGGAAATAAACATATTTTCACATGAACAACTGCTGAGACCTGAATTATAAAAATCATTTCTATAGATACAGAAAAAGCACTTGATAAAATTCAACATCCATTCATGATAAAAACTCTCACCAATGTGCTTATAGAGGGGACATATCTCAACATAATAAAAGCTATTTGTGACACCTTTTATTATGTTGAGATAATAAAAGCTATCATACCACAACCAACATAATAATGGTGAAAAACTGAAAGCCTTCCCACTAAAATCTTGAACAAGACTAGGATGTCCACTTTCACCTCTTCTATTCAACATAGTGTTGGAAGTCCTACCCATAGCAATCAGATAAGAAAAAGAAATAAATTTATCCAAATTAGAAGGGAAGAGGTAAAAGTGTTATTTTATGCAGATTACATTATACTCCATGTAGAAATGCCAAAGACTCCACAAAAACACTATTAGAACTGATGAACAAATTCAGCATGATAGCAGGATACAAGATCAACACACAAAAATTGGCTGCATTTCTTTACACTTAAAATGAAATATCAGAAAGAGAAAGTAAAAAATTCAATCCCTTTTAAAATCGTGTCAAAAAAAAAACAAACCTAGAAATAAACCTGACCAAGGAGGTGAAAAACTTATATGCTGAGAACTATAAAACACTGATAAAGGAAATTAAAGATGATTCAAAGATATGGAAAGATATCCCATGCTCTTAGATTGGAAGAATTAAATGGCTAAAATGGCCATACTACCCTAAGCAATCTACAGATTTAATGCAATCCCTATCAAATTACCCATGATATTTTTCACAGAACTAGAACAAATAATCCTAAAATTTTTGTGGAACCACAAAAGACCCACAATTGCCAAAGCAATCCTGTGAAAAAAGAATAAAGTTGAAGGCATAATCCTCCCAGACTTCAGACAATACTACAAAGCTACTGTAATCTAAATAGCCTGCTATTGGCACAAAAACAGACATATGGATCAATGGAACAGAACAGAGAGCCCAGAAATAAACCCACACACCTATGGTCAATTATTCTTTGACAAAGGAGACAAGAACATACAATGGAGAAATGACATTCTCTTCAGTAAGTGGTACTGGGAAAACTGGACAGTGTCATGTAAAACAATTAAATTAGAACATTCTCTAACACCACATAGAAAAATAAACTCAAAATGGAATAAAGACCTAAATGTAAGCCTGCATAGTATAAAACTAGAAGAAAACGTAGGCAGAACACTCTTTGACATAAATTGTAGCAACATTTTTTGGATCTGTCTTCTAGATCAATGGAAATAAAAGCAAAAATAAACAAATGGGACCTAATTAAACTTAAAAGCTTCTAAACAGCAAAGGAAACCATAAACAAAATGAAAAGACACCCTACGGAATGGGAGAAAATATTTGCAAATGATGCGACCAACAAGGGATTAATTTCCAAAATATACAAATGGCTAATACAGCTCAATATCAAAAAAACAAACAACCAGTCAAAAAAAGGGCAGACACCTAAATAGACATTTCTCCAAAGAAGACACACAGATAGCCAACAAGCATATGAAAAGATGCTCAACATCACTAATTATTAGAGAAATGCAAATGAAAAGTACAATGAAGTATCACCTCACACTGGTCAGAATGGCCATCAAAAAGTCTACACACAATAAATGCTGGAGAAGGTGTGGAGAAAAGGGAACCCTCCTACACTGTTGGTAGGCATGCAAATCGGTGCAGCCACTACGGAGAACAGTATAGAAGTTCCTTAAAATACTAAAAATAAAGTTACCATACGATCTAGTAATCCCACTCCTGAGCATATATCTGGAGAAAACCATAATTCAAAAAGGTACATGCACCCCAGTGTCCATTGCAGCACTATTTACAACAGCCAAGAAATGGAAGCATCCTAAATGTCCATAGACAGATGAATGGATAAAGAAGATGTGGTATATATAATACATACAAGGAAATATTACTCAGCCATAAAAAAGAATGAAATAATGCCATTCTTAGCAACATGGATGGACCTAGAGATTATTATACTAAGTGAAGTAAGTCACAGAAAGACCTATATCATATGATATCACTTACATGTTTAATCTAAAAAAAAATGATACAAATGAACTTATTTACAAGATACAAATAGATAGAAAACAAATTTATGGTTACCAAAAGGGAAAGGAGGAGAAAGGGATAAATTAGGGGCTTGGGATTAACAGATACATACTATTATATATAAAATAGATAAACAACAAGGTCCTACTATATAGCACAGGGAACTATATTCAATATCTTATAATAACCTATAGTGGAAAAGTCTAAAAAATATATATACATATGTGAATCAGTTTGCTCTACACCTGAAACTAACACAACATTGTAAATCAACTATACTTCAATAAAAAATAAATATAAGGAAAAAAAAGAAATATTAAAGAAAGGTCATCAGGTAGGAGCAAGATGATATCAGATAGAAATCTGAATCCACACAAAATACAAGAGTGAGAGAAATGGAAAATGGGTGTATTAGAATACAATGCTTCTTGTTATTAAATAGTATAAAAGATAATTGTTTAAAATAAGATAGTAATATATTACAGGGTTTGTAGCATACAGAGAAATAAAATGCATGACAGCAATTAACACCAAGATTAAGTGGGAAGATATAAAAACATGGTGTTGTCAGGTTCTTATATCGTATGTGAGTTGTAATTATATTATTTGAAGTTGCACTGTGATAAACTAAAAGTGAATTTTAGAAAATCTATAGCAATTAGTACAAACAAACAAACAAAAAAGCCAATAAGGAGATAAAATAGATTAGTAGAAAAAATCAAAATAAGACAAAGAAGAAAAGGGTTAGACTAGCAAATAGCAAGATAAATTTTAACTTAACCATGTAAAATTTTTTTATTAAATGTAAACCAGCTAAACACTCTAATTCAAAGCAGAATTATTACACTCAATAAAATGCAATACCTAAATAGATGCTGTCTATAAGAAATTAACTTTAAATAGAAAAAAAAACCCAGATTAAATGTAAACTGATGGAAAAAATGCACCATGCAAACACTAATCAAAAGCAAGCTGGAGTGGCTATGTTAACATCAGATAATGTAAGCCTCAGAATAAGAAATATGGGAACCAAGAATGAGAGGGACATTACACAATGACAAAGAAAAACCAATTTATGAAGGAAAAAATAAATATCCTAGATTTATCTGCACCTAACAAGAGGAGCTCAACCTATGAAGCAAAAACTAGTATAACTAAAAGTAGAAATAGATACAGCCACAGTTATAATTGAAGAATTTAACACTTCTCTCTCAATAATTGATATAACAAGTAGGTAGAAATCTCTAAAGATACTGAAGACTCGAACGACTTTTAAAATCTCATAACAAGTTGATATTTATAGAAAATCACACCAAATATCAGCAAAGACAAATTCTTTTCAAATGCATATGAGATAGTTATATGATAGATCATATTCTGAGACATAAAATGCATTTAAATTATGTGATTAGACATAATACAGCATATGTTCTCTGTGACAGAATTAAACTAGAAATTAGTAAGATAGGAATCTGGAAAATATCCAAATATGTGCAAATTAAACAATACATTTTAAAATAACCCATGGGACAAAGACGAAATTACAAGAGAAAATAGAAAATAGTTTGAAGTAAGCGAAAATGAAACACACATATCAAAATTTTTGTGATTAAGCTAAAGGAGTCCTTAGAAGTAAATTAATAGGACTAACTACTTAAATTAGAAATAAAAGGCTCAAATCACTTGAACTTTTATTTGAAGAAACTCCCATGTGAGGAAACTTGAGAAAGGAAACCAAATTAAATTCTAAATAAGCAGAATAAAGGAAATGGTAATAATAAGAGCTGAAATTAGTGATTTATAAAACATCTAAGGAGCAGAAAAAGTCAATGAAATTAAAAATTGGCTCTTTGAAAAGATCAGGAAGATTGCAAACTTTAGTCCATAGTAACCAAAATATGACAGTGAGAGAGAGGAGAAAAAATAATTGTCAGTATCAGGAAGAAGGGCATATCACGTCAGATTCTACAGACATAGAAAGGGAAATAAGAAAATACCAGGAATGACTGTTTTTCCAATAAATTTGACAACTTATAATGGACCAATTTCCTGAAAGACACAAAATACCAAAATTCATTCAAGAAAAAACATTCAAGAAAGAAAAAAAATACATGACCAAAATTTCCCTTTATCTATTCAAAAGTTGAAGTCACAGTTAAAAACCTTCCCACAAAGAAAACTCCAGGTGCAGGTGTCTTTATTTATGAATTCTACCAAACAAATAAATAATACCTATTATATACTAACATTCAAGATGATAAAAGAGGGAAAACATGTGCCAACTCATTTTATGAGGCCAGCATTAACCTTGATATCAAAACCAGACAAAACCACTCTCAGAAAGCTAGAGACTAATATCCTTTATGAAAAGTCCCTGAAAAATGTTTAGCAAATCAAATGCAGTAACAGAGTGTTTTTTAAAAACATAGCCAAGTCATGTGTTAGTATGCACAATTAAAAGAATAAAGGATACGGAGCCAAACTAGATTCAATTCAACTCAATTCAAATTTCCTAGTCATGTGACCTTGGGCAAGACATGGAATCTCTCTAAGCCTTAGTTTCCCCAACTGTATGGTAATAATGCACCTTTAGAGGATTATTGTGAGGACTAAATAAATAAAATATAGTGTATCTAACATAATTTCCAGAACATGGTAGGTACATTTTTTCAAATCTACAGTTAAATTATAAGTATACTGAGGTCTATACTTTAAAAAATTCCCTATGGGGCTTAGCACAATACCTTCTACAAGTAACTGACTATTGAAAAATTGGTTAATTGAAATAGAATTTTAAAAACTGTGTTCTGCTGATCTTTTAGTTGGTTTTTAATTTGTGTAGAAAATGATAATTTTTAACCTATTGAAAAAACAGGTCAGGTTCCTGAGCATAAGAAACAGAAGAAAATGGGAAAAAGAAATCAATTTAGGGACACAGATGAATTATGAAAATTATTTTTTTTAAAGTAGTTGAGGGGAAGACAGAATACAGAATTAAATTTGAGTACTGGTCCCTTAGCATACCTGGATAGCATTTATTATGGAATATTATAAAGAAAAACACCAGCCTGATTATTGAGAAAGCATTCATTCTAACTAAAAACAAAACAAACCACCCCCCCAAAACTGGAAGTAGTAATTATTAGAGAAGTATAAAGAACTTTGACTATATTTTCTGCCTGAATTATGTTTGAAGAGCTTGCCTTTATTTTGAGCCAATGGAAGAGAGAGGCACTTCATCCATAGGGCTGGTGTTCAACATTTAGAATTGTTAGAATTGCTATCACAGCAAAAACCAGCCATTTTGTATGTTGCCATAAAAAGACTAACACTTAATTCTCACAACTACTCTATGAAATTATTATCATCAAAAAATGATTAGGCTCAGAGAAATTTAGAAAACATGCCAAGCTCATCTAATTAACAATTCTGGAGCCAAGACTCAAATTCAAGTTTCCACATATCGGGGCTTTTTGTTGATGCTGATGTTGTTACCATGTAGCTATCTATGATGTTTAATTTAGTTTAAAATTTTACAAATTATCTTTGTCCTCACAAGACCCTATTATGTATTGTTAGCTTTTATCATTTTATAGTTGACAAAACTGAGGTCAAGAGAATTTGCACTTCTCCTAAGCAACACTCGGTTGGAGAAGTAGAATTCGAATCTCAGCCTCGACCTCTCTGGCTTCAGTCTGAATAATGACAAAATTGAAGTCTAGGATCTCCCTGTTCCCAAATGCCTTTTGTTTGTGAATCTCTATAATTTCAAATATTGTCTTTTATTCGGTTCCTGCCTGGCTTTCCCCCCGCCCTCCCTTTAGCTGCCTAGGAGAAAGCAGTTGTGATAACTATGAAATGATTGTGCAAATTCACTGCAACTCAGAATGAAGATTTCAGAGAGAAGGAATGGAAATGACCAAGTCGCAATATCTCATCATCTCTACCCCAGACAATGCTTCTGAGCCACTTTGTAAAATCCAGTTCTCAATGATGGATGGGATATATGGTATTATAAAAATGTGCTAAAATAATCATTAAGAAGAAATAATTATCAGGAATGCCACACACAAATAGGAAATAACATTGGTAGTGTTTAGTCTTGAAGACAAGGATTGTGAATCTCTGCTTGATGGGACATTAAATGAGTGATGTCAAAATTCTATATCATATCAATATAAACAATAAATTTCATTTAATATAGATGTTTTATGATTTATTATGAAACCTTTGAAAAATGTTGTATTACAGTTTTAACTATTAAATAACAGTAGTACTTGAATTTTGACTCTGTACTTTTCCGGTAAGAATTTATATTAAAATGTTCCTATCTGAAACTTTAATAGCTTGTTAATCCAAGAGAAGACTAATTCACTGGAGGCTGCAGAAACAGCTACTGCCTATTCAAAGCCCCAAATCCTTTAAAGCTCTTTTCTCCTTCATTTTAGAAACATGAATAGCAAGACTTAAATCTGGCAGCCAGTTTTTGCAGGCTATTTTTTCTCTCAAAATTTTAGGTAACATTTCTTATAACAGTCTTTACAATAAGCAAACATATGTAGAAAAGTCAGGTGTTAAATGAAGCCATGCAAATTAGCCATCTGGATTGAAAAACATTGTCTTGCCTAATATTGAGCTCAACAGATTTATAGGTTTATAAAGAATCTTTTAGCCTTTGGAATATTCCAGTATATGTGACCAATCCTTATGATTCTTCAAATGGAAATTAAGCTTGAGAGTTGGGAATAAATAGTTGACAAAGCCTTCATATTTCCATCCAAATCTCAAGGCAGTTATTTTGGAAAGAAAGACTAAAATAATAGTACCTAAAATATATATTTGATAAAATATTTGATTTTTACCCAATGCTTTTTAAAATTTTTCCAGAAATGCCTAGAGCCCACCATTGTGATTCCATTTTGGTTGTGTGAACATATGTGTTTAAGATCTCTGCTGATGGTATCTGTGAGAAAGGCTGCCATGATAGAAACAAAGGAACATTGCCACTGATGGGCAGGGAGCTTATGCAAATCAGACAACAAAGAGATCCTACCATTTAAGGAGGAACCATGGCATGCTTTCTCCCACGGCTTGCTGGACACTTGTCTATCCACTTGGCTGAGGATGTCACTCCAAATGTTAAGAAAGGGAAGGGAAGGGATAAGGGGAAGGCAAACAAAACAAATTGATGCCCCATCATTCATTGGTTCACAAATAATATCTGAAATGTTTATTCTGATATTTATGACCTTGCATGTTCTAACTCTATTTACCTTTCCAATTTGTGTTGCAACAATTCTTATTCATTTATCTTTTGTTCCAGTCAAATGGAACTCATCGCTGCTCCCCACACATGCCATATGCTTTCCTCCCTAGGTGCCTCTGCTCATGAGTTTACCTTGCTCATATCTATTCCCTCTCCCTAGCAACCAATTCATTTTCACTATTTAAATTTACATCATTGACGTGTGATTTACAAGCCAGAAGATGAACTCATTTTAAATGTTTTAGTGAGTTTTGACAAATTATCACTACATTCAAAATATAGAACATGTCCACATGACTTTACTCATGATCCTTACAATAAAACTCGCTCTCACCTCCACACCCCTTCACATACACCCTGAAACGAAGGCAAAGACTGATCTGCTTTCTAGCACTAGTTTTGCCTTTTCTAGAACTCCATATAAATGCATTCATATAGTACTTACTTTTTTATATCTGGTTTCTATTGCTCAGCATAATTTTTTTTGAGATGCATCTGTGTGGTGGCATGGATCAGTGCTTCATTCTTATTTACTGCCAGGTAATAACCTATGGTATAAATATTACCAAATTTTGTTTATCCATCTACTATTGGACATTCGGTTGTGTCCAGTTTTTGAATATTATGAATAAAACTTATGAATATACATGTGTAAGTTTCTGTGTGCATATATGCCTATTTCTCTTTGGTAAATGCCTAGGAGTAGGATTGATGAGTCACAAGATAAGTATTTAAAGTTTTTAAGAAATTGCAAAAAATATTTCCCCGACTGATTGTATCACTTAAACTCCTATCAGAAATGTTTAAGGTTCTCAATTACTACACATATTCACCAACACTTGATATAGTCAGTCTTTCTTATTTTAACCATTCTGATGGATGCCTAGTGGGTATGTCATTGTAGATTTTATGTGCATCTTCCTGATGACTAATAATGCTGAGCATTTTTTCATGTGTTTTTTAAAGCAATTAACATGTCATATTTAGTGAAGTTTCTGTTCAAATCATTTATAAATTTTTACTTAACTGTTTTATTTTGACTTTGTTACTTTTTATGGATTCCTTAGAATTATGTTATGTATGAATAAAGATAATTTTTCTGCTTCTTTTCTACCTACACACTGTATTTTTTCTTGTATTATTGCACTGGCTAGGGCCTCCAATACAATTTTGAATAGAAATGTTGAGAGTGGATACACTTGGCTTTTCCTGTATACTGGGTGAAAATATTTAGTCTTTCAACATTAAGTACAATGTTAGCTAGTTTGCCACAAGTTACTGTGTTGTGTTTGTTGTTTATCATCAGTGGGAGTTACATTTTGACAAAGTATTTTCTGACTCTGTTGTGATAATTTAATGGTTTTGCTTTTTTGTCTATAAATATTGTGAATTACAATAATTACTTATAATGTTAAACTAACCTTGAATTCCTGGAATTGTACATTTGCCAAAAAATCTTTGAACTGTATACTTGGTCATAAGTTACTCTTTTTACATATTACTGGATTCAGTTAGCTAAAATTTTCCTAAGGAATTCTGTTCTATGTTCATAAAGGATATTGATCTGTACTTTGGAATTTTTTATAGCTTTGTTGAGGTATAATTAACACATAAAGTTGTAAGATATTTAAAGTGTACAACATGATAATTTGATATGTGTACACATTGTGAAAGAATTCCCCCCACTAAGTTAGTTAACATATCCATCACCTCACATATTTCCTCTTCTAGTTTTTATGAGTATGCATAAAATTGATATTTCTTCTTTGATAGAATTAAGCATTGGAGCTGCATGGGTCTGGACTTTTCTTTGGGGAAGGTGTTAAGCTACAATTTCAATTAACATAACAGATACAAATGATTCAGGGTATTTATTTTTTTAGTGTTTTGCTAGTTTGGAATTTTTCCATTCCATTTATGTTGAATTATCGACAATAATTTGTAATAGTCTCCTATTATGCCTTTAACATAGGACCTTTTATCTGAGCTCTCTGTCTAGGGATTTATAAATTTTTCTTATCTTTCAAAAAATAAGATTTTAGGTACATTTATTTTCCTCTATTTTTCTTTTACTTAACTAATATCTGTTCATTTTAAAATTTTTATCCCCTTCCTTCTGCTTACTTTGACTTTACTTGGCTCTTCTTTATTATTTTTGAGGTGCTGGTTTAGATTATTTCAGAATTTCTTTTCCATGTAATGCTATAGGCACTAATTAAAATGCATTCTTCAGATTTGAATATGTGGATTATTTTAACCTTCATTTAATTCAATATGCCTTCTAATTTTTCTTGTAGTTTCTCCTTCAACCCTTCGGTTATATGAAACAGTGAGACCAAAACAAATGTTATTTGGAACTCTGAGTAATAAATCAGATGAAAATCAAGAAAGATTGTTTTGAATTTGCCTATTAATAGAGAAAACAATGCTTTTTTAGGAAACTGTATTAAACACTACTGATTAAAGTTACTATTTTTATTCAACATAAATTTTACATATATTTGTAGAATTTTCACTTGATATTGGGGCAAGATAAATAAGAGAGAATTCCTCCTCTCAGAGTGGTTTTAGTCTAGTGGGGAGAGAAAAGGCAAAATATTCATACAGGACAATGCTGTACAATAGAAATATTTGTAATTTAAAATTTTCTAGTAGCTACAATAATACAGTAAATAAAAGTAAAATTAAGTTTAGACACATAAGGTTAAATATTATTGAAATGTCATTTCAACATGCAATCAATATAAAATTATGAGTGAGACATTTTGCTTTTTTAGCACTAAGTCTCCCAATATTCAGGGTGTTTTTGATATTTACAGCATATCATAGTTCAGACTAGTCACATTTCAAGGGCTCAATAACTGCAAGTGGCTGCTGGCTACTATACTGAACATCCCAGTAGTATTGAAATATACAGAAAGTGCTAATTTAGTCCTCACAGGAATGCGTCTCCATTATATTGGACATATTGCATCTTAAAAAGATTAAGTAACTGGTCCATGATCTTTCAGCAAATAAGTAAAAGAGATGTGATTTGAATCAAAATTTTTCTGACTTCAAGTTCTGTGTTATTTTCATGACCCTTAATACAGCTACAGTTCCTTGTTTTCTGGCCTCCTTCTAGCTGCTGACTTCTCTATATCATTATTTACAATCATGTAATCAACATTGACGTGCTCTAGAGCTACCAAACAGAGAGTTGTAGCAAAGTGCAATTCTCAATGACGTGAATAAAGATTAAGGACAGGAATGTAACGATGCTTCTCTTGACATAGCTGGGAATCAAGTTTCTATCCTTTGTATTTTCTTTACTTCCTAAAAGAAGTATACAAGTACATTGCAAAGGTATGGTAATGTGTTCTGACTGTCCTAGTCCTGAATCTATTTCCCTGCTTAGGGTTTTTAAGAATAGGTGGGAGGGACTTCCCTCGTGGCACAGTGGTTAAGAATCTGCCTGCCAATGCAGGGGACACGGGTTCGAGCCCTGGCCTGGGAGGATCCCACATGCCACAGGGCAATTAAACCCGTGCGCCACAGCTATTGAGCCTGCGCTCTGGAGCCCGCGAGCCACAGCTACTGAGCCCACGTGCCACAACTACTGAAGCCCGCGTGCCTAGAGCCCATGCTCTGCAACAAGAGAAGCCATCGCAGCGAGAAACCCGCGCACCACAATGAAGAGTAGCCCCTGCTCACCACAGCTAGAGAAAGTCCACGCGAAGCAACGAAGACCCAACACAGCCATAAATAAGTAAATAAGTAAATAAATAAAACTGCATAACATAACAGGATTAAAAAAAAAGAATAGTTGGGAGAATTCTACTTGGACAAGAAGAATAATAAAATAGACTGTGTTTGGATAAAGTTATTAAAATGGGCTTGCCTATAAACCATTAGATAAAAAGTTCTCTTTCCTTATTGACCAAGAAACTCAGAATAGTTGATAGGTTTAAGGGTCTTGCATCTAAGCAAAGTTACCTACACATGTCCCTAGTATGGTCTAGACTTATTTTTAAGCCACTAGATCAATGTCATTTTGGGGATTAACTTTTTTCGTGAACAAAGAAATCTTAACATAGCGTGGGTGTGACATCTGTAAAACCCATGCTAAAAATGAAATGAGTTAAGGAACAAATTTAGATTCACTAATCCATTCAGTCACCAATACATATATACATTTTATTAAGCATAAGTGACTTGGGTGCTGGAGTTGCTTACTGAAATCACAGGAGTTCTGCTCTCTAACTTTGTCTCTAATTACAAGTCTAATTAAACGTCTTAATCTCTCAGGGCTGTCTTCCCTTACCATAGCCTGAAACTATGAGTCTAGGCTCATGCTCCATTGAGCACATTAGGAACAGACAAAGTGATGTTTCCACAGCAGTCCAATTAGATGTATGGATAGGCACAAGCATTAAATTCCTCACAAAAATCCCATGGGGAGCTTTGTTTGAGATTTCTGTTTACCAGCTCTTAGGTCTTCCCATACTCCTACTATATCTGATTCTGGGCACTATTTTTAATTCAAAAAATTTATTGAAAGATATTTTAAAACAGCTAAATAGAGTGATATGTGATACTTTTGGAGGGAGTCAGTGTAGTTCTATATATTTATATATATAGTTTTACAGAGAGAGAGTTTTATAGAGTTTTATGCAGAGAATTTTAGATACCTAGATTTATAGTTTTATGTGTATATATAGAACATATACATATGTGTGTGTATATATATCTATATATATACATATATTTTTTTAAATTTCATTGACCTATAGTTTGGGTGGAATGCCAATTGCAATCAAAATTCCAAATTTTTTTTGCTGGCACTCTTTTATAAACAAACAATTCTTAGAACTTTTTTTTTTTTTAAAGGATTCTGTTCATAGAATAAATTTGTCCTGAACTGTCCAGTTTTGTGAGATTTGACTGTTAAGTTTTATCTCCAGGTCAGAACAAAAATTCTGGAGGAAAAAAGCTATATGAAAAGTGTTGAGTATACCTGCTTCCTTAGATCCTGGGTAGGGCAACTGACATGAAACATCAGTTGATGCATTACAGTTAATTTAACTCACCTCTCTGTACTAAGGCAATCTAAGTTTGCTAAGAAAACCAATTTGGGTGTTAGAAAGGGTAGGTTTAATAATTAGTCACTTATAGCTTATTTTGATAATTAGAGAACTTTGCTAACCTGATAAGACTGAACTTCAGCATGTAAAATCCTTTATCAAGAATGGTTCAAGGGCTTCCCTGGTGGCGCAGTGGTTGAGAATCTGCCTGCCAATGCAGGGGACACGGGTTTGAGCCCTGGTCTGGGGAGATCCCACATGCCGCGGAGCAACTAGGCCCGTGAGCCACAATTACTGAGCCTGCGCGTCTGGAGCCTGTGCTCCGCAACAAGAGAGGCCACGATAGTGAAAGGCCCGCGCACCGCGATGAAGAGCGGCCCCCGCTTGCCGCAACTAGAGAAAGCCCTCACACAGAAACGAAGACCCAACACAAGCCATAAATAAAAAATAAACAAACAAATAAAAAAAATTAAAAAAAAAAAGAAAAAAAAGAATGGTTCAAGATCAAGCAGCACATGTTGAAAATTGTGTCTTAAGTAAAATACTGACACATGATGCAGGCAAAGGATGGGCATAATTTTGCTAATATTAAAGCAGCACTTGACTAGGTTCAGAGTGCTGCTGTTCAAGACAATGAAATAGTTACCCATGCTTGGGCAAATGTGGGTGAAATGGGGTGTAAAATGTGCTCTGCTAAAAGTCATAACTAAGAAAAATGATAAAAATGTGAACACTGAAACAGAGAGCAATAAGGAAGGCAAAGCTTATCAGAGCTGCTGATTATAGACACAGGTCATGAAACTGCAAAATAGCATTTACAGGTAGCAATCTCACATGGCAGTATCCATTCAGATATAACCAGAATCATACACCTTTTTATTTCTATTGCAAAGATCATCTCTCTGCTAGTTCAAAAGTATGCTGGGAGATGACTGAATTTGCCAGTAGTGAAGTGCCTGTTCTTTGGGGGTGGGGAAGGAGCAGAGAGGGCTTCTATGGGGGAGTGATGGTGGTAACCCCAGTGATCTCTTGAACAGAGAATATGGTGGCCAAGTATTGACTTTGTTTGCCATGGAGCTGAACCAAGGAAGAAAAAAACCTTAGTTAAAACTATCCTTAATACTCATAACTCCCAGTTATATTTCCTTCCTACCTGCCTCACTATCTCCAAACCAAAACAAAACCTTATTAAATACTTCCTCTGTATTAAGCATCATTCTTGAATCTGAAGCTTCAACACTAGACAAAATAGATAGTATTTTCTCTGTCTTACAGAGCTTATATTTAAATGAGGGGACACAGACACTAAAAAATAGATAAAATACATACATATGCGAGTTAGTAACAAGAAGTAAAATTTTAAAAGAGGCAAGGGAAGGAGACTGATGGAGGGAGAGTTACTTTAGAAAAGGTCATCAGGGCTGGAGTCTCCAGTAGGGTGACATCTGACACCTGAATGAAGTGAGGAGTGAGACATGATGTTTGGGGGAAGAGAGCATGAGGCAGAGAGAACACGTATGTTTGGCTTTGGTCCCACTATTGTCTACATCAGGAATGCTTTTGTAACTTCTCTGCCTACCAATACCTTACTTACCTTTCAAAGCTGAGATTGACTAGTCTTCCCTCACTGGTAGCTTTTTCGATTTCAACCAATTGGTAGGAGTTGTTGTCATGTGCCAGGCTAATTCAGCCTTCTTTTTATATTCTAGAATAGCACCTGTTTAATCACCAAATGGTAAAGTATGTACTAGAGACCGGAAACAGGAAGAATAGGAGTACCTGCCCTCCAGGAGCCAGTGAAATTACACCGCCCTCAAGGAGTTTACATGGAATTTTAGTTTTCTGTGTTCCTGTCCTCCTCCCTTACAAAGCTATAAGCAACTTGAGCAGAGAGATCAGGTCTTATTCATGTTAATATTACCATATACTTATAGCAGGCCACATGTTGCAAAATCGTTTGTAGTCTAAAAATATTAAGCGATATTAATAGAGCGTAACACCAATATTCATCCAGTAGTATCAAGAAGTTTCATGTCAGAGGTAGAGAATGGACTTGAGGACACAGGGAGGGGGAAGGGGAAGCTGGGACAAAGTGAGAGAGTAGCACTGACAAATATACACTACCAAATGTAAAACAGATAGCTAGTGGGAAGCAGCTACATAACACAGGGAGATCAGCTTGGTGCTTTGTGACCACCTAGAGGGGTGGGGTAGGGAGGGTGGGAGGGAGACGCAAGGGGGAGGAGATACGGGGATAAATGTATATGTATAGCTGATTCACTTTGTTATACAGCAGAAACTAACACACCATTGTAAAGCAATTATACTCCAATAAAGATGTTAAAAAAAAAAAAGTTGCATGTCACAGTATAGTTTTAGCTAAGACTCTGCTTGGAATGTGGTTCTTTCTGCTTATGAAAGTAAAGTTCTCCCTTTACAGTGAAGAAGCAAAACGAGACTGAGGAGACAATGCCGGTGAGGCAGAGATCCTGTTTAAAAGACAGCACATAAGGCTTAGCATACGGGAAGCATTTTGAGGAGAATGAGGGGATCAGAGCTGCTATAGATATCAGTCGAAAAACTCAGTTCTTAAAGTCAGCTTTGAACAACTGCGAAAGTGGAGACCAAGAATATAAATATAATTACAGAAGGAGCTAAATCTAGTACAGATAACTGTGAAACAAGCTTTAAAGAAAAAGATGAGCAGCAAGGCTGCTAATTCTGCCTATGCAGGATGTGTTCACTGTATAACACTAGGGCAGGTGCTTAACAATACAACACCATGTGAAGGAGACATTCTGGAGTTGTGCAACGTAGGAGTTGCTACCCGCTTACCCCAGCACAATCCAAAGCCTCAGAAACTAGGGCAGAACATGGCTTCTTCCTTTGTCACCCAGGCTAAAGATATTCCCCCTTTTGTCAGAACACTTTGTAACTGGATATTAGAATTCTATTCTTTATTCAAGTTGATATATTTTAAAACACAATATAATGCCATTTGCAGCAACATGGATGGACCTAGAGATTGTCATACTGTGTGAAGTAAGTCAGACAGAGGAGGACAAATAGCATATATCACTTATATGTGGAATCTAAAAAAATGGTACAAATGAACTTATTTACAAAACAGAAATAGAGTCACAGATGTAGAAAACAATCTTATGGTTACCAGAGGGGAAGGGGGGGGAGGGATAAATTGGGAGACTGGGATTGACATATACACACTACTATATATAAAATAGATAACTAATATGGACCTACTGTATAGCACAGGGAACTCTACTCAATACTCTGTAATGACCTACATGGGAAAAGAATCTAAAAGAGTGGATATATGTATATATATAACTGCTTCACTTTGCTGTACACCTGAAACTAACACAACATTGTAAATCAACTGTACTCCAATAAAATAATAATAATTAAAAAAACCATGAAGTTCCCTCTTTCCTCAGTGTGCCAATATCCACAAATAATTTTCCCATTTTTACTAAACTTCAAATTAAATACTCCCTATTATAAGTGTCATAAATTATTTCCTGGAAGAGAGAATACCTCTTTATTACTACGGCAAAGATTCTGGTGCTCTTGGTGGTCAAAAAAAGTAAAAAACATCCCTGACAGAATGCTGTTTCAATAAAGTTTATTTCTGTCTTGTGAGCTGCATATTATCAGAAATTCAAGAATATTTGGAAATCCTTGATTTTCATAATATTTTAGCTGGCTTCTGGCCTCCACACTCAGCCTACTTGCCATCTTTGATGACAGGCTCTAGGCTTTCTGCTGTCAGGACCTGCTTGCTCCTTATACCTCATGTGCAACTAAATGTGGCCATTTTCTCTTGCCACACTCAGGTCACACAGGCTGGGACTTGGTCCTTGCCTTCATAGAAAATGTCCTGAACTAAAGCAGAGTTTTGGTGCAGTGTCCGAAGGATAGATTTTCTTGCTGCTGCTTGTGTCTACTTGTCTTCACAGCCCGCTTTTCCAGGCTGGACTCTGTCTCCTTCATGGCTGAGAGCCTGAGGCTTGCTACCTTCCTTCCTAAGCCTTTGAGGTTCTCTGGTTCCTATTCTGCAGGCTGCCTGGAGCATCAGTGACTTCTGATGTCAGAAGCACCCACTCAGACTCCAACTCTGATCCTTTTGGGTACTTGATCCTCAACTCAACCACTATCACCAACTTCCAGACTAAAGGGAAGCCTTTCCCCATCTTTCTGGTCCCTTCTCCTAATGCTGGCTCCCCTGTTACCCCTCCTGATGGCTGAGCACATCAGCTGTTGCCCGTGGCCTGGCACCAGTGGGCAATGGTGCTCTCACATTGTTGAACATCTTGGTGCTGTCAGGATTACCTCAAAGGCGAATCTGAAGAAAGCTACTGTTGAGTGAAAAACCTTGGGTCCCTGGTGAAAAAATGGATAACCAGTAAAGTTACAGAATTTTGAACTGAGTGTGATAATCTAATCAGCTCTCTTCTGGAATCATAGATGAAAAGATGTGATTATGATACAATCTGAGTTAGGAAATTATAATTTTTATTGAAATAAAAAACCAATGTGAATGTTGATTATGGAAGAAATAAAATCACACAACTATATAGACATTGCATTATCATTTTCTGAGTGTGTGTAAAAAAACTAGACACACTTGTCTGAGTTAAGAGACAAGCAAGATTGTTATAGCCGAACATAGTTCCCAGGGTCTCCACATGTATTATATGCCTTAATCTTTATAGCCAACATATTAGGTAGACACAATTATCAGCCCACTGCAGAAATAAATTCCAGTAAGGAGAAGTTAAGTAATGTGCTTGTATTTGCAGAAATGCTAAGCCGAAGGATTTGAACTCAGTCAGTCAGGCTGGCTACATGGTGTGGTCTTAACTATATTGCCCATTCTCATACTAGTACATGCAAAGGAAAAGGCCCGGAAGGATATACTCCAGGGTACTAATAGTGTTCATTCCTGGAGAGTGGATTGGGAAGGAGGAAAGCTGTGAGAGAAATTTCACTTTTCACGATATATAATTCTCTATTATTTTCATTGATAATTTTATGTAGTTCAAAAAGGAATAAGAAAAGTCATTAAAATAAAGCAAAGTCCTTTCTGTGGCTCAATTCCTACTAACCTTAATGATTGGTTTTTGATGGAGTCATAAATAAATGATAATCTCAAACCTACACAAAAGTCACAAGTGCACGGCAAAGACATTCTTCCCTGATGCTATTGAGATTCTGTGATTGACCTGATGCTCTACAACCCTCAAATATTTTAGTGTGTCTTCTCTAAAAACAATACATTCTCTATGTAACCAGAATAAAACCATCAAAACCAAGACATTACCATTGATACATTACTGCTATCTAAACCTCAGTAGTCATTCAGGCTTTGTCACCTCAGTAATGTCCTTTATAGCAGAAGGATCACATTGAGACTCACAATACCTTTAAATATTATGTCTCTTTAGTTTCTTTCAATTTTAAACAATTCCTTGGTCTTAGCGTTTATGATCTTGACACCTTTGAAAATTACTGACCAGTTATTTTGTAGCACATCCTTCTACTTGGAATAAGCTCACATTCTTCATGGACTACATGGGATACTGTTTTTTTGATTGCATGCTACATAGCGGCAAAGTATTTTAACTTATTTAGTTATTGATGATGTTTGCTTTGATCACGTGATTCATAATCAAAGACTCCATACATCTTATGGTGTCTCCCAGACTTCACTGTAAAGTTGTTCATTTTCTCCTCTGAATTAATAAGTATTTTGTGAGGAGGTACTTTGAAACTATGTAAATATCCCTATCTCATTAAACTTCCAATTTTTACACTTATCTATGAGAGCATATACACTCATGGATTCTTGTTTTTTCCGTGAATTATAACCCATTAATATCGTTTATTTTGATTTTAAATTGTCCACATTTGGCCTGTGGGAGCCACTTCAAGCTGGCTCCTATATCCTTTTGACAAGTCTTCATAACTTTCTGAGTACTTCTTTACTTTATAGCCTAAGACGTTCTGGGTTCATCTTCTTTTTCCTCCTGTCACAGCCATGCTTCTTTCTATCAAGAAATAGCACTAGATGCACTTGTTCTTTTTCAGGCAAAATATATGCATTTCTTCTGAGAAACTTATGGAATCAGATTCTGAATGGAAGTTAAAACTGAAATGATAATCCGAGTTTAGTCTTTCAAAGACAAGTCTAAAGCAGATTGAGTACAGTGCAATTTAGATTCACTCCAAATCCTTCTCAGAATCTCCTTTTGGAAAAGTTTTTGTTTTCTTCTCCTTTATTATCACCAAGACTTTTGGTTTCTCAGAACTCCTGACCTATAGTCACTGCTGTTTCAGATCTCAGGACCTCAGGGGAAATTGTTGGGCTAAAACAAAACTAAAGTAAGGATTCCCAAAGGTGAGAGGATGGAACACAGATATATTTAGTCACTGTTCTCTCCTTTGATCTAAACAAAAGACACTGGCTTCCTATGTATGTGCTTAAATATGACCTCAGGGCAGAAATGCCCGTGTTGGAAAGTAGATTTTCTTTTCTTTGGAGTTACAGCAAAATCAATAAATGACATTGAATAAAAATTCTCAGTTCTAAAATGTATCATAGTCTGAATTATAAATAGACAAGTAATCATTGAGTAGCTTTCTAAAAACAGAAGAATTACCAAACACCAAAAAAATCTGAGTGTTAGCTCAGTTGATTCTAATGCATAATAAATCTATAAGATATCACTATTATTTTATAAGCTATCCTATAATTAGATATACTTTATCTATATTAAAGATTCTGCAGTCTGAGTAATAATAGATAAAATATATATTCATATATATTATCTCATATTCTCCCTGAGAAACCTGCTGAGACAAGTATTATCAGTCTCATATGACAAAGGTAGAAGTGGAATCTCAAAGAGTTGAAGAGATTTGGCCCCGATTGATAGTCAAGCAGCTAACTGGTAATGCAGCATCTTCTAATTCCAAATTGTTACTTCTCTTATAATGATCTCTACATACCCCCTCCCCAACCTTTACCTTTGCCCAGTCAGCATTTTTTACTATTTTTTTTTAGATCAGTTTTAGGTTTACAACAAAATTAAGAGGAAAATACAGCCATTCCCCTATACTTTCTGCCACCACACATGCATTGCCTCCTCCATTCTTAACATCCCCCAATTCACTCTTGGTGTTGTACATTCAATGGGTTTGATCTTTTAATTTTCTCCACAGTTTGTCTTTTCCAGAACATCTTATAGTTGGACTCATAGAGTATAGCCTTCTCAGATTGGCTTCTTTTGTTTAGTAATATGCATTAAATTGCTTCATGTCTTTTTTTTTTAAAAATATCAAACCATGATTTATTTCTACCTAAAAACAGATAGGCATGCAGTAACCACTAAATAGATGCTAGCTGACTTGAATGAATTACCACTCTGGAAAACCGACCACCCTAAATTTAATCCTGCAAGTCTTTTTGTAACTTGATAGCTCTTTCATTTTTCAGCACTGATTAATATTTCACTGTCTGGATGTACCACAGTTTATTTACCCATTCACCTATTAAAGGGCATGTTGGTTGCTTCCAGGTTTTGTCAATTATGAATAAAGCTTTTATAAACATCTGGGTGAAGGTTTTAGTGTGGACATCAATTTTCAGCCCCTTTGAGTAAATATCAAGGAGCACTACTGTCCGATCATAAGGCAAGAGAATATTTAATTTTGGAAGAAGCCACCAAACTCTTCCAAAGCGGCTGCACCACTTTGCATTCCTCTAGCCGTGGCTGAGAGTTCCTGTTGCTCTGCATCATCACCAGCATCTGGTGTTGACAGTGCTCTGGATTTTGGCCATTCTGATAGTTACACAATCACTTTTGAGGAAATCATTTTAACCTTTTAGTTGGGTTCAGTTGACCAGATTTGACACACATGTCACCTGAAACTGATCAAAGTGATATTAAAGCATTAAAAGAACTACATTTTTTTTTTAATGTGCGATTTTTTCTAAAACAAGTAGAATCAGTAGGCCCATGATTGTTTCATACACAATAAAATATGTTTTTATCTCACGGGGCTTTTTAGTCATAAAAAGTGAAAAATTCTGTTTTGTGGAGATTTTACCAGCAAAAGAGGGATGAAAAGTCATGATCCATTGAGAAAAAACTGAAAATTAATAATATGATGATTTCTAATAGGAGTCATTGTGGCAGACAAGATTCTGCAGACAGAGAAAGCAGAGATTTAACTAGTCATGAGATTAGGTGTTGATTATTTGTTTATTCTAAGTGCTGTTTCAGCTTCTGTTATATCAAGCACTGTCACAGCTGTCGTAAGAAAGCATTTAATTTATAGAGTCAGGAACCAATGGGGAACTCAAAAGCTGTGTTTTGTTTTGGAAATTTTGACTATTTGGGCAGATAATACAAAATGTTTCTATCAACCAATGAGTTAAAATGTCATATAATTGCCTCTTCGGCCACGTTAGGCCCAAGACAGGAGAGAAACAAGACTTCATAGCCTTTTTTTTTTTTTAAATTAAGTGTTTTCTTCACAGCATTCCCAAATATTCAAGAAGCCGAAAGATATATTTTCAGCATTTGCTCTTTCTCCAAACTGTATTTTCTGTAGAAGCAAGACAAATGAAAGACATGTTTTTTAACTATCCCATGCTGTTCAGAGCACCACAGTTTGTAAATTTTTAAGTGGAAATGGAAATTGCTTTTATTTCCCTGATTTTTATTTGCAAGTTTCATGCCCCAAACCTGTGTGCCTTCTGATCAAAAGTGACAGCTAGAAGTAGCAACCCGTTTAAGAGTGACATATTGTGTTACACTCAGCACATCTCTAGTTTAGGGAATTAAAGAACAAAAAATATGCAAACAGAGGAGGGAAAACTACCGTTTATCTTAATTTTTTTTTCCCCTTTGTCCCTTTCCTGAATATTCTACCTCAATTTTGCCCAACCTTCCCCTGACAAAAATAAAGTGAAAGAAGCCACACAAAAGATTAGCGGAAAGAGAAAAATCTCAAGGGATAACTGATTTGTGTTTTCATCTGTAAAAAAACCAATTGCTTTTGAATTTAATTTCTTTACACAGAGCTACAGAAACATCATTTATGAAACTTGAAATTATATCAAATACTGCTGACCAGGCTCAGTTTACATACTTGTTTGACTACATTTGATTTCTAAATCTATATTCAGATATATCATTCCTTAATTTACATGAGGAAGAAAAGAAGATTCACCCTCCTCTATTTTTGTTGTATTTTAGATTAGTTTTTTGGGGGATATTTTGTTTCTTCATAAATAAATGCATGCAGAAAAAACAAACCTTGCCTTATCTTGGAACATTAGAATAATGCAATTTTGTCTTGTGCATATAAAATGAGTTTTAACAGGGTATCTAACATTGCGTTCTGCTGAAATAAGTCTGAGACAAATATTTGGATACAGGTGATGTTTTGGGGAAGGTAATCCCAGGAAGCCGAACTGATCGATGAGGAAAGTAAATGCAGAAGGGAAAGCAAACAGAAGCTGCATAAGTGAGTTGGCCATCACTACGGACAATTAGTACTCTGCCACAGTTGTCTCTGGGAAGTCTTATAAAATGTATCTTAGAACTGTCTACCCAGGTGATGAAAGGCAAAAGCCTTTGACCATCAGTTCCTGTACAACTTATCAAGGTTGGTTCACAAAGAGTTAATTACCCTGGACTTCCTGGGTACATATGCATGAGAGCTGATCACAATGCTGCAGGGTTTCATATACAATGGTATCAAAGAAGTACCATAGCAGAAATCAAGTAGTATTCAGTGTGTTCTGAGGTAAGGATCTGCTTATTGGTCTGTACAATACGACCTTTCTTGCAGTTTGCCAGAGGCTTCACTCAACATCTTATACACAATAAATAAGATTAGTACCATCAGATCTGCTGGGTCATATGGCCTGGTAACAGAGAAACCTTCCCCACAGGCTGGACCTGTGACTTGGATCTGGAATTACAAAGCAGTTGCTTTCTCTGGACCCCACTTTAGACTAGTAGAGTTCCCAAGTCACCCATTAATATAAAAGTCTGCCAAACCTGGCCCATGGGCCAAATCCAATCTGCCACTTAAAAAAAAAAATACTATTAGAACAGCAGCACACCCATTTGTTTATGTACCATCTATTGCTACTTTTGTGCTATAGACAGCAGAGTTGAGTAGTGGCAACAGAAACCACTTGGTCTGCAAAGCTTAAATACTTACTAATCTTACTCTTCATAGAAATAGTGTGTTAACTTCTAGAATAATAAATAGGAGAGATGGAAATTTTCCTAGGTGTAGGATATTATGTCTCCAAAATTGGGGAAGAAACCCCACAAACCATCGAGTGAGGTGCCTTACATTAGGGCAATTCTATTAAATCCTTTTAATTGATTTAACTGATTTTAAATATGGTTGACCCTTGAACACCACAGGTTTGAACTGTGGGGGTCCACTTACACACGGATTTTTCCCAATAAATATGTACTACAATACTATACAATCTGTGGTTAGTTGAATCTGTGGATGTGGAAAGGTGGAAACAAAGGGCCAACTGTAAAATTATAGATAGATTTTCAACGGCGAGGAGGGCCAATTCCCCTAACCCCCAAGTTGTTCACGAGTCAACTGTATAATCTTAAATGCAGATGTAGTAGATGAGGGTCTCCTTAAAAGATGACCTAGAAGCTACCTGAATCTCAGAGTTCATTGAATTGGTAGATGGTTGACTTGATCCTGATACTCCTTTATTCAATGTTTCCATATTAATTAACAAACTCCAGCCAATTCATAATACATATAATAACCACCCCACCCATATTGTTCAAGGGTCACAGTTACCACACCATTGTTTTGCATCACTTCACAATCCATGGATGAGAATCATCGTAACTGTGATGCTATCAAGTATCAGGGGATTTCATCATCCCACTTACCATCAAGAACTATGTCCACATTGCTGTCTGACCTGTGAGTGATCCAGCTCTATAATCCCATCCTAAAGGTCTGCTTAGTAGGGTCACTTGGGGCATAAACTAAATTAGTCTAAGCTTGGGTTCTTCGAAGGCAGAGCTGGAGACAAAGATTTACATGCAGATCACTAACTTCGAAATATGACCCCAAGGAGGAGGAGTGACAAACTTGTGACCTGAAGCACAAAAGCGGATAAAAATCAATACAAAATAGGCATTATTGAGCTGACCACTGTTACAAGAAAATGGTGCTTAGCTACACAGTTCCATGGGACTTTCTGAGGATACTTTTGAAATATGTTTGGGGCATTACATTTTAAAAATATATCAGTCATAAGTGAGTATTGAGCCATTTCCATAGGCATTTCACAACATAACTGAAGTCTCAGGACATAGGGGGTTAACTGTATGGGTCCAAAGCAACGGGACAGCAGGTTGTACCTGTGTGAAGCCAGTAACCCCATCAGTGGCTTAAAGGGAGAGTTGATGAGCCTAATAGGAGATGCCCAATACATTATTTACTAATTTTGAATTTACCTGTTTTTGATTTTTGATAAAAATGGCTAAAACCAACACAACAGCTATATATTACATATACAGTTGGCTCTTCATGTCACCAAGTTGTACATCTGCAGATTCAACTAACCTGAGATGGAAAATATTGCGAAAAAAATTCAAGAAATTTCAAAAAAGCAAAACCTGAATTTGCCATGTACCTGGAATTTATTTACATATGCGGTAGGTTATATGCAAATACTATGCCAGTTTTTATAAGGGGCTTGAGCATCCATGGATTTTATTATCTGTGGGGTCATGGAACCAATCCCCCATGGATACATAGGAAAAAATGTATTTAAAGTTCTGACAATCCAGCTTCTGGATTACAAAGATGTAATCCAAAAATCCCCCCCAAAAAAAACCAAAAAAAACCCCAAGTCATTCCACTACAAATAACAATCATAAATTCTGGAAAAATTAAGTGAGCAAAAGGAGTGGATTTTGAAGGGGAGTCAGTTTAGAGGGAGCAATGGAATGTTTTATATTTTTGTAATTGGGCAAAGGAAATGAATAGACATTTTTCCCAAAGATGGCATACAAATGGCCAATGGGTACATAAAAGGTGCTCAACATCTCTAATCAAAGATATAAAAATCAAAACCACAATGAGATATCACCTCTTATAGGTTAGAATGGCTATCAGCAAGAAGACAAGAGATAACAAATGCTGGTGAGGACTTGGAGAAAGAGAAACCTCTCTGCACTGGTGGAGGGAATGTAAATTGGTACAGCCACTATGGAGAACTGTATGGAGTTTCCTCAAAAACATTAAAAAAAAAAAAAATGGGGGCATCCCTGGTGGCGCAGTGGTTGAGAATCTGCCTCCCAATGCAGAGGACATGGGTTCCAGCCCTGGTCTGGGAAGATTCCACATACCGCGGAGCAACTAGGCCCGTGCGCCACAACTACTGAGCCTGCGCATCTGGAGCCTGTGCTCCATGAGAGGCTGCAACAGTGAGAGGCCCACACACCGCGATGAAGAGTGGCCCCCGCATGCTGCAACTAGAGAAAGCCCTCGCAACCTTCCAGAAAAAGAATTCAGAATAATGACAGTGAAGATGATCCAGGACCTTGGACAAAGAATGGAGGCAAAGATGGAGAAGATGCAAGAAATTTTAAACGAAGACCTAGAAGAATTGAAAGAACAAACAAACAGAGATGAACAATATAATAACTGAAATGATAACTCCCCTAGAAGGAATCAAGAGCAGAATAACTGAGGCAGAAGAACGGATAAGTGACCTGGAAGACAGAATGGTGGAATTCACTGCTGCGGAACAGACTAAAGAAAAAGAATGAAAAGAAATGAAGACAGCCTAAGAGACCTCTGGGACAACATTAAATGCAACAACATTCGCATTATAGGGGTCCCAGAAGGAGAAGAGAGAGAGAAAGCACCAGAGAAAATATGTGAAGAGATTATAGTCAAAAACTTCCCTAACATGGGAAAGGAAATAGCCACCCAAGGCCAGGAAGGGCAGCGAGTCCCATACAGGATAAACCCAAGGAGAAACACGCCAAGACACATAGCAATCAAATTGGCAAAAATAAAAGACAAAGAAAAATTATTGAAAGAAGCAAGGGAAAAACGACAAATAACATACAAGGGAATGCCCATAGGTTAACAGCTGATTTCTCAGCAGAAACTCTACAAGCCAGAAGGGAGTGGCATGACATATTTAAAGTGATGAAAGGGAAGAACCTACAACCAAGATTACTCTACCCAGCAAGGATCTCATTCAGATTCAATGGAGAAATCAAAAGCTTTACAGACAAGCAAAGGCTAAGAAAATTCAGCACCACCATACCAGCTCTACAACAAATGCTAAAGGAACTTCTCTAAGTGGGAAACACAAGAGAAGAAAAGGACCTACGAAAACAAACCCAGAACAATTAAGAAAATGGTCATAGGAACATACATATCAATAATTACCTCAAATGTGAATGGATTAAATGCTCCAACCAAAAGACACAGGCTTGCTGAATGGATACAAAAACAAGACCCATATATATGCTGTCTACAAGACATGCACTTCAGACCTAGGGAAACATACAGACTGAAAGTGAGGGGATGGAAAAAGATATTCCATGCAAATGGAAATCAAAAGGAAGCTGGAGTAGCAATAGTCATATCAGATAAAACAAACTTTAAAATAAAGAATGTTACAAGAGACAAGGAAGGACACTACAAAATGATTAAGGTATCAATCCAACATGAAGATATAACAATTATAAATATATATGCACCCAACATAGGAGCAACTCAATACATAAGGCAACTGCTAACAGCTCTAGAAGAGGAAATCGACAGTAACACATTAATAATGGGGGACTTTAACACCTCACTTACATCAATGGACAGATCATCCAAAATGAAAATAAATAAGGAAACAGAAGCTTTAAATGACACCACAGACCAGATAGATTCACTTGATATTTATAGGACATTCCATCCAAAAACAGCAGATTACACTTTCTTCTCAAATGCGCATGGAACATTCTCCAGGATAGATCACATCATGGGTCATAAATCAAGCCTCAGTTAATTTAAGAAAATTGAAATTATATCAAGCATCTTTTCTGACCACAATGCTATGAGATTAGAAATGAATTACAGGGAAAAAAACGTAAAAAACACAAACACATGGAGGTTAAACAATACGTTACTAAATAACCAAGAGATCACTGAAGAAATCAAAGAGGAAATCAAAAAATACTTAGAGACAAATGACAATGAAAACACAATGATCCAAAACCTTTGGGATGCAGCAAAAGCAGTTCTAAGAGGGAAGTTTATAGCTATACAAGCCTACCTCGAGAAACAAAATATCTCAAATAAACAATCTAACCTTACACCTAAAGGAACTAGAGAAAGAAGAACAAACAAAACCCAAAGGTAGCAGAAGGAAAGAAAATATGAAGATCAGAGCAGAAATAAATGAAATAGAAACAAAGAAAACAATAGCAAAGATCAATAAAACTAAAAGCTGGTTCTTTGAGAAGATAAAGAAAATTGATGAACCATTAGCCAGACACATCAAGAAAAAGAGGGAGAGGACTCAAATCAATAAAATTAGAAATGAAAAAGGAGAAGTTACAACAGACACCACAGAAATAAAAAGCATCCTTAGAGACTATTAAAAGCAACTTTATGCCAATAAAATGGACAACCTGGAAGAAATGGACAAATTCTTAGAAAGGTATAACCTTCCAAGACTGAACCAGGGAGAAATAGAAAATATGAACAGACCAATCACAAGTAATGAAATTGAAACTGTGATTAAAAATCTTCCAACAAACAAAAGTGCAGGACCAGATGGCTTCACAGGTGAATTCTATCAAACATTTAGAGAAGAGCTAACACCCATCCTTCTCAAACTCTTCCAAAAAATTGCAGAGGAAGGAACACTCCCAAACTCATTCTATGAGGTCACCATCACCCTGATAGCAAAACCAGACAAAGATACTACAAAAAAAGAAAAATACAGACCAATATCACTGATGAATACAGATGCAAAAGTCCTCAACAAAATACTAGCAAACAGAATCCAACAACACATTAAAAGGATCATACACCATGCTCACACATCACGAATCATTAGAGAAATGCAAATCAAAACTACAATGAGGTATCACCTCACAGCAGTCACAATGGCCATCATCAGAAAATCTACAAACAGTAAATGCTGGAGAGGGTGTGGAGAAAAGGGAACCCTCTTGCACTGTTGGTGGGGATATAAATTGATACAGCCACTATGGAGAACAGTATGGAGGTTCCTTAAAAAACTAAAAACAGAACTATCATATGATCCAGCAGTCCCACTACTGGGCATATACCCAGAGAAAACCATAATTCAAAAAGATGCATGCACCCCAATGTTCATTTCAGCACTATTTTCAATAGCCCGGTCATGGAAGCAACCTAAATGCCCATTGACAGACGAATGGATAAAGAAGATGTGGTACATATATACAATGGAATATTACTCAGCCATAAAAAGGAACGAAGTTGGGTCATTCGTTGTGACGTGGATGGATCTAGAGACTGTCATCCAGAGTGAAGTAAGTCAGAAAGAGAAAAACAAATATCATATATAAACGCATGTATGTGGAACCTAGAAAAATGGTACAGATGAACCGGTTTGCAGGGCAGAAGTTGAGACACAGATGTAGAGAACAAACATATGGACACCAAGGGGGGAAAGCCGCGGGGGGGTGGTGTGCTGAATTGGGCGTTTGGGATTGACATGTATACACTGATGTGTATAAAATTGATGACTAATAAGAAACTTCTGTATAAAAAAATAAATGAAATATTCAAAAAAGAAAAAAAAGGAAATATGATACACACACATATTACTCAGCCATAAAAAAGAAGAAAATCCTATTATTTCAGATGACATGGATGGACCTTGAGGGCATTATTTTAAGGGAAATAAGTCAGTCAGAGAAAGACAAATACTGCACAGCATCACTTATATGAGGAAACTTTTTTTTAAAAAAAGAGTCAAACTCATAGAAACAGAGTAGAAAAGTGGTTTGTGGAAGCAGGGGGTGGGGGAATAGGGAGAGGCTGGTAAAAAGATATAAACTTTCAGGTATAGGATTAGTGGTCTGAGGATCTAACATGAAATATGGCCACTATACTTGATGGCACTGTATCATATACAACTGACTCATGAACAACACAGGTTTGAACTGCCTGGGTCCATTTACATATAGATTTTTTTCAGTAGTAAGCACCACAGTACTACACAATCTGTGGATGGTTGAATTTTAGGATCCAGAGGAACTGAGGATCTGGAGGGCTGACTGTAAGTTATACTGGGATTTCTGACTGTGCAGAGGGTTTGCGTCCTTAACCCTGGCATTGTTCAATGGTCAACTGAGATTGAAATTTGCTAAGAGTAGAAGTAAATGTTCTCACCAAAACAAACAAACAAACAAAACTGAAAACAAAATGTGAGACCATGGATGTGCAGATGTTAATAAACTAGATGGTGGGAATCCTCTCACAGTGTCTTAACAAAAATTTTTAGAGGAAGCAATGTAATGTTTTACTTATTTACTTAATTTATTTATTTTTGGCTGTGTTGGGTCTTCGTTGCTGCACACGGGCTTTCTCTATTTGCGTCGAGTGGGGGCTCCTCTTTGTTGCAGTGCCCGGGCTTCTCATTGTGGTGGCTTGTCTTGTTGTGGAGCAAGGGCTCTAGGCATGTGGGCTTCAGTAGTTGTTGCATGCAGGCTCAGTAGTCGTGGCTCATGGGCTCTAGAGTGCAGGCTCTGTAGTTGTGGTGCACGGGCCTAGCTGCTCAGCAGCATGTGGGATCTTCCCGGACCAGGGATCAAACCCATGTCCCCTGAATTGGCAGGTGGATTCTCAACCACTGTGTCACCAGGGAAGCCCTGTAATGTTTTATATTTGTGTAATTTTGCTGTGAGGGCAGCTGCAGTTGTTATAGGGATGCAGTGTCTAAAATTCTAATAGGAAGCTCACTGTCTTTCAGGTTAGAGAATCCACAGATGAAAGGTTGGAGAAAACAAAACTGTCGAAAAGTGAAGTAAGTCAGAGAGAGAAAGAGAAATACTGTATGATATCACTTATATATGGCATCTGAAAAATACAACCAACTAGTAAATATAACAAAAAAGAAACAAACTAGTGGTTACCAGTGGGGAGAGGGAAAGGGGGAGGTGCAATATATGGTTAGAGAATTAAGAGATATAAACTATGAGGTATGAAATAAGCTATAAGGATATATTGTACAACACAGGGAATACAGTCATTATTTTATAATAATTATAAGTGGACTCTAGTCTTTAAAAATTGTGAATCACTGTATTGTACACTTGTAACATATAATGTACATTGATATACTTCAATGAAAAAAAATAACAGACAAAAGTTAATAAATACAAAAAAATTAAATTGTAAAAGAAAAGAAATAATAATAGGAATAAAAATGGAGCTATATCTCCATACATTGCACAGATTGAAAGACAGGATATTTCTGAGACATTTGGAAATTTGAATGCTAACAGGCTATTTGATGATGTGAAGAAATTATTTTTAAATTTTTGAGATGTAATAATGGTACTGTGATTTAAAATAAGGGAACTTTTTTTAGAGATACATACTGAAATTTTTATAGGTAAAATTATATGATGTCAGTTTTGCTTCAAAATAATATTAAGAGGGGAAGTGACTAGGGTGTGAATAAAGCCTAACTGGCTGTGAGTTAATGACTGTTAGGACAAAATGATGGGGGTTCATTGTACTATCTTGTCTCTTTTCATACATGTTCAAAATTCTCCAAAATAAAGCTTAAAAAGAAAAGAAAAGAAAAGAAAAACGAGTGAAGAGAGGAACTTTAGAAAGGAGAGTACCAGGGAATTCCAAATATAAAACCTCAAATTGTAAAATTTCTAAAAGAAAATTTGATGGGATAAAATCGTTTTGACTTTGGTTTAAGCAAATATTTCTTAACTACAACACTAAAAGTATTAAAAGAAAAAACAATAAATATGACTTATCAAAAAAACCCATTTTGTTCTTTGAAAGATGATGTTGAGAATAAAACCCCAAGCCATAGACTGAGAGAAAATATTTGCAAATCACATATCTGATAAAGGACTTGCATCTAGACTATACAGAGTCTCAAAATTCAATAAGATAATTCAAGAGAAAAAAAGGGCAATGGTTTGAATACTCAGAGAAGCTATATGAATGGCAAATTAAAAAAAGGAAGTAATGTTTAACATCAGTCATTAGGGAAAATCAAAACCACAATGAGATTTTACTACATACCAAGTAGGATGTCTAATATTTTTTAAAAGGGCCATGCTGAGCAGCAGCTGCGCGACGCTTCTCCAGTTGCAGACCATTAAGAAGAGGACTTGGAGAAATGGCGGAGCACAAGATGGAAAAAAGCCTTGGTCTCTTAACCACCATGTGGAAGCGTATCTCTTGACACTTAATGCTGTGTGGCTGACAGGGTCTTGGCACTCCAACCGGGTGTCAGGCCTGTGCCTCTGAGGTGGGAGAGCGGAGTTCAGGACATTGGACCACCAGAGACCTCCCAGCTCCACGTAATATCAAACGGCGAAAGCTCTCCCAGAGATCTCCATCTCAAAGCTAAGACCCAGCTCCACTCAACAACCAGCAAGCTACAGTGCTGGACAACCTATGCCAAACAACTAGCAAGACAGGAACACAACCCCACCCATTAGCAGAGAGGCTGCCTAAAATCATAATTAGATAACAGACACACCAAAACACACCACCGGACACGGTCCTGCCCACCAGAAAGACAAGGTCCAGCCTCATCCACCAGAACACAGGCACTAGTCCCCTCCACCAGGAAGCCTACACAACCCACTGGACCAACCTTACCCACTGGGGGCAGACACCAGAAAAAAAAAGGAACTACGAACCTGCAGCCTGCGAAAATGAGACCCCAAACAGAGTAAGTTAAGCAAAATGAGAAGACAGAGAAACACACAGCAGATGAAGGAGCAAGGTAAAAACCCACCAGACCAAACAAATGAAGAGGAAATAGGCAGTCTACCTGAAAAAGAATTCAGAGTACTGATAGTAAAGATGATCCAAAATCTTGGAAATAGAATAGAGAAAACACTAGAAACGTTTAAGAAGGATCTAGAAGAGCTAAGGAGCAAACAAACAGTGATGAACAACACAATAAATGAAGTGAAAAATTCTCTAGAAGGGATCAATAGCAGAATAACTGAGGCAGAAGAACTGATAGGTGACCTGGAAGATAAAATACTGGAAATAACTACTGCAGAGCAGAATAAAGAAAAAAGAATGAAAAGAATTGAGGACAGTCTCAGAGACTTCTGGGACAATATTAAACGCACCAACATTCAAATTACACAGGTCCCATAAGAAAAAGAGAAAAAGAAAGGGACTGAGAAAATATCTGAACAGATTATAGTTGAGAACTTCCCTAATATGGGAAAGGAAATAGTTAATCAAGTCCAGGAAGCACAGAGAGCCCCATACAGGATAAACCCAAGAAGAAACACGTCAAGACACATATTAAACAAACTATCAAAAACTCAATACAAAGATAAAATATTAAAAGTAGCAAGGGAAAAAAAACAAATAATATACAAGGGAATCCCCATAAGGTTATACAGCTGATCTTTCAGCAGAAAGTCTGCAAGCCAGAAGGGAGTGGCAGGAAATATTCAAAGTGATGAAAGGGACAAACCTACAACCAAGATTACTCTACCCAGCAAGGATCTCATTCAGATTTGATGGAGAAATTAAAACCTTTACAGACAAGCAAAAGCTAAGAGAATTCAGCACCACCAAACTAGCTTTACAACAAATGCTAAAGGAAATTCTCTAGGCAGACAACACGAGAGAAGGAAAAGACCAAAAATAACAACCCAAAACAATTAAGAAAATGGTAATAGGAACATACATATCGATAATTACCTTAAATGTACAGAGATTAAATGCTCCAAACAAAAGAGATAGACTGGCTGAATGGATACAAAAACAGGACCTGTATACATGCTGTCTACAAGAGACCCACTTCAGACCTAGGGACACATACAGACTGAAAGTGAGGAGATGGAAAAAGATATCCCATGCAAATGGAAATCAAAAGAAAGCTGGAGTAGCAATTCTCATATCAGACAAAACAGACTTCAAAATAAGGACTATTACAAGACACAAAGAAGAGCACTACAAAGATTTAACAATTATAAATATATACGCACCCAACAAGGGAGCACCTCGATACATAAGGCAACTGCTAACAGCTTTAAAAGAGGAAATTGACAGTAACACAATAATAGTGGGGGACTTTAACACCTCACTTACACCAATGGACAGATCATCCAAACAGAAAATTAATAAGGAAACACAAGCTTTAAATGACACAATAGTCCAGATAGATTTGATATTTATAGGACATTCCATACAAAAAAAACAGAATACACTTTCTTCTCAAGTGCTCATGGAACATTCTCCAGGATAGATCATATCTTGGGTCACAAATGAAGCCTTGGTAAAGTTAAGAAAATTGAAATCATATCAAGTATCTTTTCCGACCACAACACTCTAAGACTAGGTTTCAATTACAGGAAAAAATCTGTAAAAACTACAAACACATGGAGACTAAATAATACACTACTTAATAACCAAGAGGTCACTGAAGAAATCAAAGAGGAAATCAAAAAATAGCTAGAAACAAATGACAATGAAAACACGACGACCCAAAACCTATGAGATACAGCAAAAGCAGTTCTAAGAGGGAAGTTTATAGCAATACAATCCTACCTCAAAAAACAAGAAACATCTCAAATAAACAACCTAACCTTACACCTAAACAATTAGAGAAAGAAGAACAAAAAAGCCCCAAAGTTAGCAGAAGGAAAGAAATCATAAAGATCAGATCATAAATAAATGAAAAAGAAATGAAGAAAACAATAGCAAAGATCAATAAAACTAAAAGCTGGTTCTTTGAGAAGATAAACAAAATTGATAAACCATTAGCCAGATACATCAAGAAAAAAAGTGAGAAGACTCAAATCAATAGAATTAAAAATGAAAAAGGAGAAGTAACAACTGACACTGCAGAAATACAAAGTATCATGAGAGATTACTACAAGCAACTCTATGCCAATAAAATGGACAACCTGGAAGAAATGGACAAATTGTTAGAAAAGCACAACCTTCCAAGACTGAACCAGGAAGAAATAGAAAATATAAACAGACCAATCACAAGCACTGAAATTGAGACTGTGATTAAAAATCTTCCAACAAACAAAAGCCCAGGATCAGATCGCTTCACAGGCGAATTCCATCAAACATTTAGAGAAGAGCTAACACCTAACCTTCTCAAACTCTTTCAAAATATAGCAGAGGGAGGAACACTCCCAAACTCATTCTTCAAGACCACCATCACTCTGATACCAAAACCAGACAAAGATGTCACAAAAAAAGAAAACTACAGGCCAATATCACTGATGAACATAGATGCACAAATCCTCAACAAAATACAAGCAAACAGAATCCAACAGCACATGAAAAGGATCATACACCACGATCAAGTGGTGTTTATCCCAGGAATGCAAGGATTCTTCAATATACGCAAATCAATCAATGTGACACACCATATTAACAAACTGAAGGATAAAAACCATATGATCATCTCACTGAGGCAGAAAAAGCTTTTGACAAAATTCAACACCCATTTATGATAAAAACCCTCCAGAAAGTAGGCATAGAGGGAACTTACCTCAACATAATGAAGGCCATATATGACCAACCCACAGCCAACATCATTCTCAATGGTGAAAAACTGAAAGCATTTCCTCTAAGATCAGGAACAAGACAGGGTTGCCCACTCTCATCACTATTATTCAACATACTTTTGGAATTTTTAGCCACAGCAATCAGAGAAGAAAAAAAATAAAAAGAATACAAATTGGAAAAGAAGAAGTAAACCTGTCACTGTTTGCAGATGACATGATACTATACATAGAGAATCCCAAAGATGCTACCAGAAAACTACTAGAGCTAATCAGTGAATTTGGTAAAGTAGCAGGATACAAAATTAATGCACAGAAATCTCTTGCATTCCTATACACTAATGATGAAAAATCTGAAAGAGAAATTAAGGAAACACTCCCATTTACCATTGCAACAAAAGGAATAAAATACCTAGGAATAAACCTACCTAAGGGGACGAAAGACCTGTATGCAGAAAACTATAAGACACTGATGAAAGAAATTAAAGATGATACCAACAGATGGAGAGATATACCATGTTCCTGGATTGGAAGAATCAACATTGTGAAAATGACTATACTACCCAAAGCAATCTACAGATTCAATGCAATTCCTATCAAACTACAAAAGGCATTTTTCACAAAATTAGAACATAAAATTTCACAATTTTTATCGAAGCACAAAAGACCCCCGAATAGCCAAAGCAATCTTGGGAAAGAAAAATGGAGCTAGAGGAATCACGCTCCCTGACTTCAAGCTATACTACAAAGCTACAGTAATCAAGACAGCATGGTACTGGCGCAAAAACAGAAATATATATCAATGGAACAGGATAGAAAGCCCAGAGATAAACCCATGCACATATGGTCACCTTATTTTTGATAAAGGAGGCAAGAGTATACAATGGAGAAAAGACAGCCTCTTCAATAAGTGGTGCTGGGAAAACTGGACAGATACATGTAAAAGAATGAAATTAGAACACTACCTAACACCATACTCAAAAATAAACTCAAAATGGATTTAAAATCTAAATGTAAGGCCAGACACTATCAAACTCTTAGAGGAAAACATAGGCAGAACACTCTATGAAATAAATGACAGCAAGATCCTTTTTGACCCACCTCCTAGAGTAATGGAAGTAAAAACAGAAATAAACAAGTGGGACCTAATGAAACTTAAAAGCTTTTGCACAGCAAAGGAGACCATAAACAAGATGAAAAGACAACCCTCGGAATGGGAGAAAATATTTGCAAATGAAGCAACTGACAGAGGATTAATCTCCAAAATTTATTAGCAGTTCATGCAGCTCAATATCAAAAAAAACAAACAACCCAATCCGAAAATGGGCAGAAGACTTAAATAGATGTTTCTCCAAAGAAGATACACAGATAGCCAACAAACACATGCTCAACATCATTAATCATTGGAGAAATGTAAATCAAAACTACAATGAGGTATCACCTCACGCCAGTCACAGTGGACATCATCAGAAAATCTACAAACAACAAATGCTCGAGAGGATGTGGAGAAAAGGGAACCCTCTTGCACTGTTGGTGGGAATGTAAATTGATACAGCCACTATGGAGAACAGTATGGAGGTTCCTTAAAAAACTAAAAATAGAGCCTCCATATGACCCAGCAATCCCACTACTGGGCATATACCCTGAGAAAACCATAATTCAAAAAGAGTCATGTACCACAATGTTCACTGCAGCTCTATTTACAATAGCCAGGACATGGAAGCAACCTAAGTGTCCATCGACAGATGAATGGATAAAGAAGATGTGGCACATATATACAATGGAATATTACTCAACCATAAAAAAACCTGAAATTGAGTTATTTGTAGTGAGGTGGATGGACCTAAAGACTGTCATATAGAGTGAAGTAAGTCAGAAAGAGAAAAACAAATACCATATGCTAACACATATATATATAGAATCTAAAAAAAAAAAAAAAAGAAGTGGTTATGAAGAACCTAGGGGCAAGATAGGAATAAAGACGCAGATGTAGAGAATGCACTTGAGGACATGGCGAGGGGGAAGGGTAAGCTGGGGCGAAGTAAGAGAGTGGTATGGACTTATATACACTACCAAATGTAAAATAGATAGCTAGTGGGAAGCAGCTGCATAGCACAGGGAGATCAGCTGGGTGCTTTGTGACCACCTAGATGGGTGTGATAGGGAGGGTGGGAGGCAGACACAAGGGGAGGAGATATGGGGATATATGTATATGTATAGCTGATTCACTTTGTTATACAGCAGAAAGTAACACACCATTGTAAAGCAATTATACTCCAATAAAGATAAAAAAAAAAAAAAAGGACCATCCCAACTATTTGCCTGGTTGTGGTGTACCTGAAACCCATATGCACTGCTGGTAAGAATGTAAAATGAAACAATTATCTGGAAAATAGTTTGGCTATGTTTAAAGTGAAATACACACCTGTCTTAGCACTTTACCATTCTAGTTATAGGTGTTTACCCAGGAGAAATAAAATCTCATGTTCATACAAAGAATTGTTCATGAAGGTTCATAGCAGCTTTATCTAGAATAGACAAAAACTGAAAACTTAATAGGTACTCGATAAAGAAACTGGTATAGCCATACAGTAAAATAATAAGCAGTGGAAAAAAATGAACTGTTGATACTGGTAATCATATGGATGAATATCAAAATAATTATGCTCAATGAAAACCCAGACAAAACAGAGTATATACTGCATGACTCCTCTTATATAAAATTCTCGGGAATGGAAATTAATATTAGCACACAGCAGATCAGCAGTTGCCTTGGACTGGCAGGGGATGGAGTGGAGAGGTACAGGAGATAGGGATTGCAAATGGGTGTAAGGACATTTTGAAGGTGGAGTATATGTTCTTTGTCTTGGTAATGGAGATGATTTTAGGGTATATACAAATGCAAAACCTAACCTGTGAAATTTTACATGTTCAGTGTGCTGTAATTCCATATATTTCAATAACCCTGCTTTTAAAAAAATCGGAGAATACAAAAGAATAAATCTGGAAAAATGGAGTTTATGCAATTTGAAGTTCAAAATATTTGTAGTTTGCTTACGTTAAGAATCTAGTATACGAATGTTTGTTTAAGAATAAAGAATAAAATACGGTTTTGTAGTCACCCAGAGGTCATTCCTTCCTGCTTTGATAATGGCATACTGATTCCTGTGTGGGTAAGTGACTCTTCCTCGTTGTGTGCAGTCCCAAAGTGACCCTCAGTACATTTCCCTGACCACCTTCATTAAGGAGGCAACACATAATCAAAATAGAATTAGTGCACTCTGTATCTCCCCAGGCAATGATTCTTAAGTAAAGAGTTTTAAGGGGACTAAAGTAGTTGGAGTTTATTAAACCTGGCCGTAAAGACTTAAAACAAAGCAAAAAAACTGCAGATGAGTTTCTATAACTAGAACACTGAAGCTTCCTGCTTCCTATTGTTTTCTGAGCCCAGTTCTGTAGCCCTTTTTTAAAAGAATTCTGTCAGCTAGTTGATACGTTTCCCATAAATGGTTTTTATGCTTAATTTATCTAAAGAAAGTTCCAGTTACTTATAGAAAAAGAAAAGTTGTCAAAAAGGAAAACTATATGGGGAGTAGTATGTTAATTGTAGTGTGTCTCAAGCAATATTATTAAAACGTATCTTCCACTCCTTTAAATTTTGCTGAATAAGACAGAAAATATTGCTATTTTTAAATAAAATAATGAAGATTGGTATGTTTGTGGGGAGCTTTCAGCCATCCTCAAGTAAGAGTTCAGTCAAAGAGACTGAAAGAATTCTTTCAGACTTAGAGTAAGAATATTTCCACTACTGCTTTCTTATTTTTCCTTTGTCTTCTTGTTGATGACGGGAGAGGTCAAGAGGTTTCATGTATGTTTACCACTCAATCCTCACCTTGGAACGCTTGTTTCCCTAGGCTCACTGGAAACAAAGCTGGAGCTTTTACCCTAAATGCATGATCTTTACTTCCCAGTCTCCTTTGTAGTCATCTTTCCTCACTTATCCACTGCAGGCTACTTTCTGCACAGACCTATCTTAGGCCCCCTTCGTTCTCTCTGCACTCACCTTTCTTGTGTAAGCTCATCTATCCCTAAAAGCTTTGGTAACTATCTAGTAGTTGGTGACCCCTAACTCTGTCTTAGATCTCTTACAGCTCCAGACTCATTAGGCCTCCTGCTTGTTAGATATCTTACTTCAAATGAAACATGCCCCAAAGAACGCATCCTCTACTCCTAGCACACAACCTTAAGTTTGTTCCTACTTTCATGTGGCCTGAATCCACCAAGTTACTCAAGCCCCTTTTTCATACTCCAATACAAATAATCACCAAGCATTATAAATACTCTTAATGCATATTTCTATTAGCTGTGGTGATTCACCACTGTATACATAGTGTATTGCCTGAAATATAATGACTATTCAGTAAACATCTTCTGAATGAATTAATGAACATTCCAGGCCACCATTTTATCTCCCCTGACCTACTTTCGACAATCTCATAACTTTGTCCCTGCCTGCTTCTACTCTTACTCTATTCTTGCAGATATTCCATTCTTTTTCTAGAGTGATTTTATGAACATATGAATAAAACCAGTCACTTACCTGCAGACTTGCCAATTCCCTGCAGACTCCCTATGGCCCCTCCACACTTTCTCTTTTATCTCTTACCATCTTCACCCTCCCCATTATACAATCTAAACTTCTTGAATTTCTTTAAGTCTCCTAAATGCTTTCTAAATTTTCTTGCCTCAAAATCATTGAATATGCGGTTTCTCTGCCTAGAAGAATTGGATTTCCTGGAAAACCTTTATCATCCAGATCGCAAGGTAAGTCTCATTTTTTCCAGTTGGTCTTCCTTGATTTCATCGATTTGTTGACGTTCACTCATTTTGTACGCCTTTAACTTCCTGTAGTTCCCTGTGCTTAAATAAAATATCTTTGGGACTGACGTGTACACACTGCTATATTTAAAATGGATAATCAAAAAGGACCTACTGTATAGCACAGGGAACACTGCTCAATATTCTGTAATAACCTAAGTGGAAAAGGAATTTGAAAAAGAATAGATACATGAATATGTATAATTGAATCACTTTGCTGTACACCTGAAACTAACACAACATGGTTAATCAACTATGCTCCAATATAAAATAAAAATTAAAAAATAAAATAAACTAGTACTACCAGAAAGAAAAAACAGTAATAGTAGATGGTATAAAAAAAAATACATCATTTCCAATAAAGAGCAAGATCCACAAAGGCAGGGGTTGTGCCTGTCTTATTCACTGAATGCGTCTTGAGCACCTAACATAATGTCCAGGACATAGCAGACATTCTCAATTTTTATTTTGAATTTTTGAATTTTATTTTTTATACAGCAAGTTCTTATTAGTTATCCATTTTATACATATTCGTGTATATATGTCAATCCCAATCTCCCAATTCATCACACCATCATACCCACCACCCCTACCGCTTTCCCCCCTTGGTGTCCATATATTTGTTCTCTACAGCTGTGTCTCTATTTCTGCCCTGCAAACTGGTTCATCTGTACCATTTTTCTAGGTTCCATATATATGCGTTAATATACGATTTTGTTTTTCTCTTTCTGACTTACTTCACTCTGTATGACAGTCTCTAGATTCATCCATGTCTCTACAAATGACCCAATTTTGTTCCTTTTTATGGCTGAGTAATATTCCATTGTATATATGTACCACTTCTTCTTTATCCATTCATCTGTCAATGGGCATTTAGGCTGCTTCCATGACCTAGCTATTGTAAATAGTGCTGCAATAAACATTGGGGTGCATGTGTCTTTTTGAATTATGGTTTTCTCTGGGTATATGCCCAGTAGTGGGATTGCTGGATCATACGGTAATTCTATTTTTAGTTTTTTAAGGAATCTCCATACTTTTCTCCATAGTCGCTGTATCAATTTATATTCCCACCAAGAGTGGAAGAGAGTTCCCTTTTCTCCACACCCTCTCCAGCTTTTGTTGTTTGTAGATTTTCTGATGATGCCCATTCTAATTGGTGTGAGGTGATACCTCATTGTAGCTTTGATTTGCATTTCTCAAATAATTAGCGATGTTGAGCAGCTTTTCATGTGCTTCTTGGCCATCTGTATGTCTTCTTTGGAGAAATGTCTATTTAGGTCTTCTGCCCATTTTTGGACTGGGTTGTTTGTTTTTTAATATTGAGTTACATGAGCTGTTTATATATTTTGGAGATTAATCCTCTGTCAGTTGCTTCATTTGCAAATATTTTCTCCCATTCTGAGGGTTGTCTTTTTGTCTTGCTTGTAGTTTGCTTTGCTTTGCAAAAGCTTTTAAGCTTCATTAGGTCCCATTTGTTTATTTTTGTTTTTATTTCCATTACTTTAGGAGGTGTATCAAAAAAGATCTTGCTGTGATTTATGTCAAAGACTGTTCTTCCTATGTTTTCCTCTAAGGGTTTTATAGTATCCGGTCTTACACTGAGGTCTCTAATCCATTTTGAGTTTATTTTTGTGTATGGTGTTAGGGAGTGTTCTAATTTCATTCTTTTACATGTATCTGTCCAGTTTTCCCAGCACCACTTATTGAAGAGACTGTCTTTTCTCCACTGTATGTCCTAACTTCCTTTGTCATAGATTAGTTGACCACAGGTGCATGGGTTTATCTCTGGGCTTTCTATCCTGTTCCATTGATCTATATTTCTGTTATTGTGCCAGTACCATATTGTCTTGATTACTGTAGCTTTGTAGCATAGTCTGAAGTCTGGGAGTCTGATTCCTCCAGCTCCATTTTTTCCTCTCAAGATTGCTTTGGCTATTCGGGGTCTTTTGTGTTTCCATACAAGTTTTAAGATTTTTTGTTCTAGTTCTGTAAAAAATGCCATTGGTAATTTGAAAGGGATTGCATTGAATCTGTAGATTGCTTTGGGTAGTATAGTCATTTTCACAGTATTGATTCTTCCACCAAGAACATGGTATATCTCTCCATCTGTTGGTATCATCTTTAATTTCTTTCATCAGTGTCTTATAGTTTTCTGCATACAGGTCTTTTGTCTCCTTAGGTAGGTTTATTCCTAGGTATTTTATTCTTTTTGTCGCAGTGGTAAATGGGAGTGTTTCCTTAATTTCTCTTTCAGATTTTTCATCATTAGTGTATAGGAATGCAAGAGATTTCTGTGCATTAATTTTGTATCCTGCAACTTTACCAAATTCATTGATTAGCTCTAGTAGTTTTCTGGTGGCATTTTTAGGATTCTCTATGTATAGTATCATGTCATCTGCAAACAGTGACAGTTTTACTTCTTCTTTTCCAACTTGTATTCCTTTTATTTCTTTTTCTTCTCTGATTGCCATGGCTAGGACTTCCAAAACTATGATGAATAATAGTGGTGAGAGTGGACATCCTTGTCTTGTTCCAGATCTTAGAGGAAATGGTTTCAGTTTTTCACCATTGAGAATGATGTTTGCTGTGGGTTTGTCATATATGGCCTTTATTATGTTGAGGTAGGTTCCCTCTATGCCCACATTCTGGAGAGTTTTTATCATAAATGGGTGTTGAATTTTGTCAAAAGCTTTTTTCTGCAACTATTGAGATGATCATATGGGTTTTATTCTTCAATTTGTTAATATGGTGTGTCACATTGATTGATTTGCATATATTGAAGAATCCTTGCATCCCTGGGATAAATCCCACTTGATCATGGTGTATGATCCTTTTAATGTGCTGTTGGATTCTGTTTGCTAGTATTTTGTTGAGGATTTTTGCATCTATATTCATCAGTGATATTGCTCTGTAATTTTCTTTTTTTGTAGTATCTTTGTTTGGTTTTGGTATCAGAGTGATGGTGGCCTCATAGAATGAGTTTGGGAGTGTTCCTTCCTCTGCAATTTTTTGGAAGAGTTTGAGAAGGATGGGTGTTAACTCTTCTCTAAATGTTTGATAGAATTCAACTGTGAAGCCATCTGGTCCTGGACTTTTGTTTCTTGAAAGATTTTTTATCACAGTATCAATTTCATTACTTGTGATTGGTCTGTTCATATTTTCTATTTCTTCCTGGTTCAGTCTTGGAAGGTTATATAACCTTTGTAAGTACTTGTCCATTTCTTCCAGGTTGTCCATTTTATTGGCATAAAGTTGCTTTTAGTAGTCTCTTAGGATGCTTTGTATTTCTGGGGTGTCTGTTCTAACTTCTCCTTTTTAATTTCTGATTTTATTGATTTGAGTCCTCTCCCTCTTTTTCTTGATGAGTGTGGCTAATGGTTTATCAATTTTGTTTATCTTCTCAAAGAACCAGCTTTTAGTTTTATTGATGTTTGCTATTGTTTTCTTTGTTTCTATTTCATTTATTTCTGCTCTGATTTTTATGATTTCTTTCCTTCTACTAACTTTGGATTTTGTTTGTTCTTCTTTCTCTAGTTCCTTTAGGTGTAAAGTTAGATTGTTTATTTTAGATTTTTCTTGTTTGTTGAGGTAGGCTTGTATAGCTATAAACTTCCCTCTTAGAACTGCTTTGGCTGCATCCCATAGGTTTTGGATCATGGTGTTTTCATTGTCATTTGTCTCTAGGTATTTTTTGATACCTAGAGACAAATGATTTCTCTTTCCTCTTTGATTTCTTCAGTGATCTCTTGTTATTTAGTAACGTATTGTTTAGCCTCCATGTGCTTGTGTTTTTTACATTTTTTTTCCCTGTAATTCATTTCTAATCTCACAGCATTGTGGTCAGAAAAGATGCTTGATATGATTTCAATTTTTTTAAATTTACTGAGGTTTGATTTGTGACCCAAGATGTGATCTATCCTGGCGAATGTTCCATGCACACTTGAGAAAGAAGTGTAATCTGCTGTTTTTGCATGGAATATCCTATAAATATCAATTAAATCTATCTGGTCTATTGTCTCATTTAAAGCTTGTGTTTCCTTACTAATTTTCTGTTTGGATGATCTGTCCATTGGTGTATGTGAGGTGTTAAAGTCCCCACTATTATTGTGTTACTGTCCATTTACTCTTTTAGAGCTGTTAGCAGTTGCCTTATGTATTGAGGTGCTCCTATGTTGGGTGCATATATATTTATAATTGTTATATCTTCTTGTTGGATTGATCCCTTGATCATTATCTAGTGTCCTTCCTTGTCTCTTGTAACATTCCTCATTTTAAAGTCTATTTTATCTGAAATGAGTATTGCTACTCCAGCTTTCTTTTCATTTCCATTTGCATGGAATATCTTTTTCCATCCCCTCACCTTCAGTCTGTATGTGTCCCTAGGTCTGAAGTGGGTGTCTTGTAGACAGCATATATATGGGTCTTGTTTTTTGTATCTATTCAGTGAGCCTGAGTCTTTTGGTTGGAGCATTTAATCCATTCACGTTTAAGGTAATTATCGATATGTATGTTCTTATGACCATTTTCTTAATTGTTTTGGGTTTGTTTTTGTAGGTCCTTTTCTTCTCTTGTGTTTCCCACATAGAGAAGTTCCTTTAGCGTTTGTTGTAGGGCTGGTGTGGTGGTGCTGAATTCTCTTAGCTTTGGCTTGTCTGTAAAGCTTTTGATTTCTCCATCAAATCTGAATGAGACCATTGCTGGTTAGAGTAATCTTGGTTGTAGGTTCTTCCCTTTCATCACTTTAAATATGTCATGCCCCTCCCTTCTGGCTTCTAGGGTTTCCGCTGAGAAATCAGCTGTTAACCTTATGGGAGTTCTCTTGTATGTTATTTGTCATTTTTCCCTTGCTGCTTTCAGTAATTTTTCTTTGTCTTTAATTTTTGCCAGTTTGATTACTATGTGTCTCGGCACGTTTCTCCTTGGCTTTATCCTGTATGGGACTCGCTGCTCTTCCTGGACTTGGGTGGCTATTTCCTTTCCTATGTTAGGGAAACTTTCGACTATAATCTCTTCAAATATTTTCTCTGGTCCTTTCTCTCTCTCTTCTCCTTCTGGGACCCCTATAATGCGAATGATGTTGCATTTAATGTTGTCCCAGAGGTCTCTTAGGCTGTCTTCATTTCTTTTCATTCTTTTTTCTTTATTCTGTTCCGCAGCAGTGAATTCCACCATTCTGTCTTCCAGGTCACTTATCCGTTCTTCTGCCTCAGTTATTCTGCTGTTGATTCCTTCTAGTGGAGTTTTCAGTTCACTTATTGTATTGTTCATCTCTGTTTGTTTGTTCATTAATTCTTCTAGGTCTTTGTTAAACATTTCTTGCATCTTCTCAATCTTTGCTTCCATTCTTTTTCCGAGGTCCTGGATCATCTTCACTATTATTATTCTGAATTCTTTTTCTGGAAGGTTGCCTATCTCCACTTGATTTAGTTGTTTTTCTGGGGTTTTATCTTGTTCCTTCATCTGGTACATAGCCTTCTGCCTTTTCATCTTGTCTATCTTTCTGTGAATGTGGTTTTTGTTCCACAGGCTGCAGGACTGTAGTTATTCTTGCTTCTGCTGTCTGCCCTCTGGTGGATGAGGCTATCTATGAGGCTTGTGTCGATATTTATTGATAAAAAGAAAATAAGTTATCCAAAGGTGTTTAAAAGTCTGTATGTTTGACAACTGAAAGTTTGAAGAATTTAGATCATTTGCATTCTTTAATTCCATATGGTCAAAGCCAAAATTAAGCAGTTTTGCCTATTTTAATAGCTAAGTTTTATTCCAGGAGTTAAGGGAATAAGAATGGCAAGAGACATAAAAGCAATGTAGTTATGACAAATGTATTTCACAGTTCCCAGGTCTGTGAAAAATGTTAAACAGAGGAAAAACAAATGGCAGCAACTAATGGATGTGGTGCTCCTCATTCCACTAGCAACATGAACAGACTTTTAGTCCCAACACAGAGTTATTCTCCTTAATAGTATCTTCTCAGTGGTACTTAGGTCGAATGCAGAGAGATCATCATGAAAGTGACCTAGAGGAAAGGACTAAAAATTCCACTTCAGTGAATAAAGGAAGCAAGAACTCAAAATCTTTTATTTGGTAGTTAGAGAATGCTTCTAATGAATTATCCAAATTTCTGAATCATATGTTTTCAGTGCAATTGGTGACTGTATTTTCAAAATCTGAAAAATAACCCAACTTTGAATACCACCATCTTACAAAAGAATCTGCAATCTTTTTGATAAACCAAAATGCTTAGAGTTTTATTTGTACAGTATAAGTCAAAGGTATCTCTTTCTTATTGTATTAACGTAAGTTTTTTTTAAGATCTATTATTTAAATAATCACAGCTTGAAGTACTCTTTCAACATTAACTCAAAATGGATTACCTCAACTTACTAAAAAGTGTACTTATTCTGAGGAACAATACTGAGGTCCTTTTGTAGGATTCTGACCTGACAAAAAGAATGCAAAACCATAGTAAGTAAAATACATAGTTTCCCTGCTGATTTCCTTATTAGAGTTATGAATGTGGAAGAGGAGTTGTAAAACTATAGAGATACTCAAATTTATTCTAATGCAAAATTTTCACTTTGAGCTATTTGACCTCCTCATCTCCAATGCAAATGGGCTATATTCTACCACAACCATCCCCTACTGTGCTTGTACCCTTTGTGTTGACACCATTAATATCAGGACACCTCCAACATTCCAATTCCGGATTATGACCTCACCTTATATTTCTTTACCAAGACAGAAACAGAAAGGAATGATTTTATCTTCCTGTAAACAAACCTATAACCTTTTGGATTTCGTAGGTTTCTCCAAGCTGTGTCTCCTCCTAACACTATGAAGATGTGTCCATTGTCTTACTAATGGCCAATTCTATGTTTGTGACTTGGATCCTACCCCTTCTTGTCCTCCTAAGTATTTCACTCTTTTTTTATCCTCTCTTATTATCTAATACCAATAATTTTTTCTGCTCTATTGAATAATTACACTAATGTGCTCTGGTATTTCTAATCTTACAAGAAAATTATTATTATTTAAAAGTCTCGGGCTTCCGTGGTGGCGCAGTGGTTGAGAATCTGCCTGCCAATGCAGGGGACACGGGTTCGAGCCCTGGTCTGGGAAGATCCCACATGCCGCGGAGCAACTAGGCCCGTGAGCCACAACTACTGAGCCTGCGTGTCTGGAGCCTGTGCCCCGCAACAAGAAAGGCCGCGATAGTGAGAGGCCCGCGCACCGCAATGAAGAGTGGCCCCCGCTTGCCACAACTAGTGAAAGCCCTCGCATAGAAACAAAGACCGAACACAGCCAAAAAAATTAAATAAATAAATAAGTCAGGAGCTCTTTTAAAAAAAAATAAATAAATATATATTTTTAAAAAGTCTCAACTTTTATGCTACATTCCATTCCAACATTTGCCTCTTTTTCATACCCTTTCACAGAATAACTTAAAATTAATTATATTGCTTTTTCCTTGTCCTCATCTTCCATTTTCTTTCAAGTCCTCCTTTGATCAGGCATTTGTCCTCTACTTTGCTAAAATTGCTCTCATTAATTTTACTAATGATCTCCGTGCTTCGTAGCAGAATTCAACATAATTGTCAACTATCTCATTCCTATTTTTGCTTGTTTGTTATGTAGAGACCACTCTCTTTCTACCCAATTTTTGAATATTGAAGGGCTCTAGAACTTGGTTTTAAGCTCCATTCTACTATTTCTCTAAAAATTCTTCCTATATCATCTCACCTAGTTGCATTGCTTAAAATACTATGAACTGGGCAGTAAGTTCCAAACATATGTCCCCATGTCTAATTTTTTCCCTGAGCTCCAAATTCATAAACCCAACTGTCACCGGAATGACTAATAGGCATCTCAAATTAAACATGTCTAAAATAGAACTTTTTGATTTGTGCCTCCCCCCCGACAACAAGATTTTCCATCAATCTTCTCTCTCTCAGTAAAGAACACAGTCATTCACTCCGTTGCTCAAACCAAAAAAAACCCTGTAGCCATTCTTAACACCTTTCTTTCCCTCACCACCACGCCCCTCAACACACACACACACACACACACACACACACACGTCACTGTTAAATCATGTCAGGTCTACCTCTAATACACACACCAAATTTGATCACTCTTTTACTTATTCATTGCTGTCACCCTAGTCTATGACACAATCATTACTCGTTGGGCCATGGCACTGACATTTAAACTGAGTTTTCCACGTACGTGAATTTGGTCAGGTAGAAGTCATTCACTGATGGCAGCCAATCGGTCGTTCAAAATGTAGATGAAAATTAGATGTTTTCAGCTTTGCTGAAAATCTTTGTATAGTTTTCAGGGTACTTTGAAAATCCAGATCGTTACCATGTCCTGCACATAATTTTGTTTTTATAAGTTGACCCCTGCCATACTCCGCCACCTGACTGTTAACCATTTAGTGTCCTATAGGTCACGTTAAGCCAGCAGCCTTGTCCCAGCCTCATACCTTTGCATTTGCTGGTTCCTCTGCCTGTAATACTCTTCCCCCCAAATATTCCTTTGGTCTATTCCTTCCTGTCATTCATGTCATAGCCTGATTGACAACCATAACTAATACTGCCCCCTCATGTACTGTTTTATTGCCCAGATTTTGTTCCTGCATGGCACTTTGCAAATGATCTTTTCATGTACTTGTTCATTTGACAGTTTTCTCCCCTTCCCCTCCTACCCCAGGATATAAATGTCACATGAGCAAGGACCTTGTCTGTTTCTTAACCCTACTTTGAGAACTAACAACAGTATCAGAAGCTACTACATACCTTAATAAAAATTAGTTGAATGAATTGTAGGAATTAGTATGAAATACGCAAAATTAATGAAAGAAGAGTTTCTTATTATGACCTTCATTTCAATAACCAAGTAATAATAATTTTGAAACTTTTGCAAATTCTGATTTTGAGCTAGCAGAGTTAGCAGTTCTAAAGTGGTAAATTCTGTAGTTTTGATGTTCCACTTACTCCAATGTTAATGTTATTATTACTAAGAAGTATGGTGCTTATTTAAGAATATACTATCTTTGAGACATTACATACACATGGGTACATGCATTTATATAACTATTCTTGATATAAAAATTCCCCAAATTCTGAATTCTAATAAATAAAGATATTACAGGTATTTTCCCTTTATGATACTTCTTTTCTACAATATTTCAACTAATCTTTGCTACCACCAATGAAAAAGTGAAAAGGCTTAAAAACAGACTTTTCATATTAGTGCAAATGTACACTTATGTTCTATTTCTATTGTAGCTCATGCCAATTGTAAGACCAACCTGGCAAAAAAGGGAAATTTTGCTTTGTTGCTCTTGTTGCTTTAGAAATTCATTGACATGCTTGTTGAAGGAAAGTCAAGCTTAGAGAAGGGAATAAAGAGAGATGCCAATCATGAAATATAACCATACATGGATTTTTGAAAATTCTCTAATGGCAAAGTTTAACATATTAAATCATGTCACTTAAAGATTGGAGATAGATGGTATGTTATCTTCTAACTTCCAGAGTATACTGAAGTAAAGAAAAGTCATAAGCTATTTTTTAAATGTTCCTACTTTGATTCCTCTTTAGCTCACATTATGTTCATTCATGGATGTCTTCCACTTACGATCCTAAACGTCCTATCATCCCTTTCCAGCAGTTGAAATAGCTCAGTTCCTTATAGGGTCTATAAAGCTCCAGGATGATATAATCAGAATTCCAATCTATGAGAACTTTTCTCTACAAATGAGTTAACACACATTTGAGATATGAAGGCTTTAATTTTCTAAGTTTATTTAAAATAGATATGTAAGATGTAGCCCTGTTTTAAAGTGAAAGACAGTATATACAGCTTAAAAATGTATTCTCTATAACTATTTTGGTTTCTAGTCCTCAGAACAATGGAGATATAAATATTCTTGCCATAAAAAGGGGAGACTTGAATAAGTTAGCAGAGCAAGGAAACAAATCTTGTAAAGTTAGACTACTTCAAGAAAATGCCTCCTTTTGTAAAAGATACTTGGACAGCTTCCCTATCAATATTTGTCTGGCAATGGATTCAGCTCTTTTTCTGCCAAGTATTAGTTCATACCTTTGTCAATTGGGTCCTTGATTTATTAAATTATTATTTTTTCTATATTATTCATTTTAAACCAGGCACTGACATAGGCACAGGGGATAAACGCACAAGTAAAAAATTATTGTTCTAGCCAAAATGTTTAAAATCTAGTGGAGAGATTCACAAGTAGACCAAACATTGCACAATAATACCATTATTGCTACAATGGGAATGTATATAAATGGCATCTCCTAATCTGCCTGGAGTAATCAGGGGAGTGTCCCAGAATCTGCTCTTATCTATAGCAGAACATCCCTGAAAATGAGTCCTGTCTGCTCCAGGGTGGGCTTATTTGAAAGAACTGGAAATCACTTAATGCAAAGACTGGGTAACAAGAACTTGCAGGAAAACTAAGGAACAAAACTACAAGAACTAGAGATCAAAACATGTTGAGATTTCTGCTGTCCATACAGGTGGGTAGCAATGACATAATATACAATAACTGAAAAAGTAGAGCGTGGTCAAATGACTGCAGATAAAGTGGTCTGAGGTCAGTGGTCTAGGACATAGTCCCAGTAGCCAAGGGACCACCAGAATGGTTGAATTTGCTGCTTGATTCTATTTTGTCACCCATCTAAGAACTAGGTCTGAAGCAATGTGTTCAGTGTTGCTTCGGATTGCTTCAAAACCACTGGAGGGTAACTGTGTAGAAAGTATCAAACTTTCTGGCAAAAGTTTTCTCTAAGAGTTTTACAGGAGTAAAATTTGAAATCAAAGGCAGACATCAAGCTCCAGAGATGCTGGATAGGTCCCTGCTCATGGTTAGGTCCCTATAAATCCCTGTTAGATTCCCAAACTCTCTATATCCTGCCCACCTGCCTTCGACATAGACCTGTTCTTTCTGTCTCATTTTGCTATACTATATTCTACATGATGCTCAGAACCTGAACCTAAACTGAATGTTGCTATTGGTTGATTCCTTCCAAGGGCTAGATCTCTCCCATTCTCTATATGCCAGAAAAAGGGGATTCCTGCCACCAACATAACCTGGATCCATGTCTACTTTGCTTGCTTTCTCATTCTGGTATCTAGAACAAGATATTAAAGTTTCTTTGAACTCCCACTCTGACAATTTTACGTTTCTTCTAATCCTGGCTTTTGGCAGTGAGTAAAAATTTCTAAGGTCAACTTTTTGGTTTGGCCAAAAAATTTGTCCGGTTAGTGAATATGTTGTTCAATAAAGTTCTTTGTGAAAATGAAAAATGTGTCTTTTATTTTTACTTAAAACCAAGCGGACTTTTTGGCCAGCCCAATACTTTTATATGAATATATGTGTCTATAATATATACTTATATTTTATATATTACATGTATATATATATTATAAACACACACACACCTTTAAACAAGCATAGGTAGCCATTACGTTTAGTCTTATACCTATATAACTAAAACCACATTTAGTTGTATACATTTACATATATATAACTAAATGTAATGGCTGCTTACTATTTTTTTTTTCTTTTATTCTTCCACAAAGTAGTGCCTATATTGTTTATTCTGTATTGGGTCCTACTCTTAACAATTTATGTACGTTAACACAATTTCTGTAACAACCTTATTGTGTTAGCTACCATTATCATCCCTATTTTATACATGGAAACAAAAAACCCGAGGCACTAGGAAATTAAATGACTTTCTCAAAGTTCCAGATCTACCAGATAAGAGAGCCAGGATTCAAATCCAGGCAGTCTGGCTCCATGTTCAAGGTTTTAAAGAGTGACTCCATCAGATATGAGTTTTAGGAAGTCCTTATGACAGCACTGAAAATGGACTGGTTTTAGGGGAGAGAGGTTGTGATATGGAAGGGAAGAATGAAGGCAGAGGTACCATTTAAGAGATTATTTGTATCAGAAAGACAATTTGACCTTAGGCAAGGTCATTGGAGATGAGAGAAGTGCTGAAAGGAATCAATAGGACACAATGACTGACTAGTAATATGGTTTTGACTTGTCCTGACATTCTTGATGGCATAAGAATAAAAAAGTCAAGTGATTGACAAAATTTCTATCAAGAGTCAAAGGATAATACTTGACTTCATTCAGTTTTCAGAATTATTAAAAATTCCATCTCTCATGTCCTCTAAGAATAGGTTGATATTTTTCCCCCAGGGCTTCCTTTCTCTGAGTCTGATGAAATCCTTGAAAATCACATCTAAAGTACTCTTTGCATTCCAGATTTATGTTGAACTGAACTAAAAAGAAACACATGAATAGTAAATGGCCTGGCATTTTGTAGTTGTCACTATTAATATATGGTAGACACCATGTGAATACAAGAATTTAAAATTAATGTGTCATTTTCAAACATGCTTGCTTGTTTGATCTCTTTTAGTTTCATATGTTTTAAAGGAAAAGAACCCATTCCATAGGTTCTATTGTTTTGTAAAATTATGACAAGATAATAAGTTAAATTAGTCATGATTATACATTTGATTACATGATAGCATTATTTTTATAACAGTATTCTTGTACTCTGTATTTAGGCATTTTGAAAAGCCTTCTCTCTCAGTTTCTACATAGGACACGCTTTTAATGTAAGTGCTTCTTCCATAGATAATAACAGTTAAAGAGTATCAGGGAAATTAACCCTTTTTTTTTGGGCTATAGTCATTCAGAGACATTGAATAAAATAATGAGAAAAGTATTCCTAGCTCACAACAATCACAGCCCTGTAATTATTTCCATTAAATTTGTTAATCCATGCATATTTTTAGTTCTTTAAGCAACAGCATTTACCAGTAGCTTTCGCTGATTTTTCAAAAGGAGAGAACACAGGTTCTTTTTAAACAATCCTCATGTTATTCTAAAATCCAAATTTTTAGCAATAAATTTTGTCTTATTTGAGAGCAAAGCACAGTTTCATAAATTTACTAAACAGTAAACATGTTTTATATTTTTTCAACATGTATGCAAAATTTTCATGATATTATTTATAAAAACAAGGATAAATAAAAATTATTCATGAAATTACAATAATATGACCATAAAGTAAAAGTTACCAAAATCTATGTTCCTAGTGGTATCACATCATACTCTAGGACTTAGGCATGTTACTCAAGCTTTCTAAGCTTTCTATGCTTCAGTTTCATTATATTCAAAATGGAGATAATACTGCCTGCTTCATAGGATTATTTTAAATGAGTTAATATATATAAAACATTTAGGATAGTGCCTGAGAATAGTTATTGTTTTTATATTATCATGGGGATAAATTTCATCTTGTAAAGTGCTTTACTGAAAAGAGACGGCGGAAGGTATAAAAATAGTTCTTTAAAATAGTGACTGTTTTAAAAACTAATTAGACAAATGTATATTCATGTATTTCAAGAAAAATCTGTGTTGCTAAATCATAAGAACTTTTCAGCTTTCTTTGGACAGAGATACTAATGAGAGCACTTTGAAAAAAATGCTCTAGGGTAAGAAAGAGCAAAGTGGTAAGGCATAACAACAGGAATTTATCCAGGATAATTTAAGCTACTACAAAGCTTCCCAAACAGTACTAGTAGACTGACTAGTATCTAGTTGTCACAGTGAAGCACATAGGGAGGTTACTAGTAAGGCAGGTGGATGGAAATGTATAAGGGTTAGCAAAGCAAGACAGAAGAAGGAAATCAGAATTGGTATAGTTTCTAGATGAACTTTCTCAGCCAAAATGAAAAACACAGAATCAGAATACTGGATACAAAGTAACTCAGTTTAAGATAATCCAAAGAGATAAATATACATACTATCCTTTTGTCCAGGAAAAGTATAGATTCTTCAGTTTTTAAAACAGACCCTTTAAGATCTAGCAAGACTACAGGTCAGTTATAAAATTGAGAAACATATCCTGTGGGGAATAATTTAAAAAAACAAAACCTCAAAGAAAGCATCAGTCACAAAAGTCAGCTGAAGAGTATTCTATAGGCAGTGTTTTTAAACTGAAATTGTATATAATTTGATAAAATTCCTTTGAAAGAAAAATAATTTGTAAAGTTAATACATGATCATTTTTTACTTTGTAGGAATACTCAAAAGTACATATTTACTAGTGAGGTTTATCCTGCTTGCACCATCCGTAAACAATTATATTTTGCACTTGGTGACTGCAGACATTTTTCTGTGCATGTACACAAAAAACAGAGATAAATATAATTGACCACAGATTGTAGTTTTCCTAATAGGACTATATCATTTCATATTTTAACCAATTTAATGTGCAATGAATAGATAATCAAACTGATTTTCCTAAAAATTTAGTTAATAAATGCTACCAAATTCCTTGAGTTCCTTCATGTCTGTGAATGCCTAATTGCATTGAAACTTAAGTATGTTTGCTTGGATACAATTTTATTGAACATTGTTAAATTGTTTTTGGACATTGTAAGCTGATGTTAGGTCTGAGGCCAGCTTGGTTTTTTTCCTTTGTGACTTGTTTATTATGCCTGAATGCCTTAAATTTTAAAAAAGTTTATCTTGAAATTTAACTACTTAATAAAATATGTCAAGGATTTTGGAATAACTATGATTCGTATGTTAAAGGATTTAAGGGAAAAGATGGATAACATACATGAATGTAGGCAATTTCGGCAGAGAGATTAAAACCATAGAAAAAAGTCAAATGAAAATGCTAGAAATATAACCATTGCATCATTGACAAACAATTCCTTCAATAGGATTATCAGAAGAATAAAAAATGTTAAGAATCTGGGAACTTGAAAGTATGTCAATAAAAATTATCCAAAATGAAACACAAAGAGAAAAAGAGTGAAAATAAAATACCGGAGTATCCAAGAGTCATGATACACTATCAAGCCATTTAAATCTAACATATGTACAAACTAGAGACCCAGAAGGAGAAGACAGGGAAACAAAGTTTAACATCAGACTTATCAGAAGTTATGCAAACCACACAGAAAGCACTTAAAGAAAAACAAATTTTCAACTTAAAATTCTATCCTAGCAGAAATATATTTAAAAATAAAGGCAGGGGCTTCCCTAGTGGCGCAGTGGTTAAGAATCTGCCTGCCAACACAGGGGACACAGGTCTGAGCCCTGGTCTGGGAAGATCCCACATGCCGTGGAGCAACTAAGCCTGTGCGCCACAACTACTGAGCCTGTGCTCTAGAGTCTGTGAGCTGCAACTACTGAGCCCGCGTGCCACAACTACTGAAGCCCACATGCCTAGAGGCCGTGCTCTGCAACAAGAGAAGCCACTGCAAGGAGAAGCCCCCACACCTCAACAAAGAGCAGTCCCAGCTTTCTGCAACTAGAGAAAGCCCGCATGCAGCAACGAAGACCCATTGCAGCCAAAAATAATAAATAAATAAATTTTTTAAAAAAGGCAAAATGAAGACTTTGCTATAAGACAAACAACAGCTGAGATAATTTATTGCCAGAAAGACTGTACTACAAGAAATGTTAAAAGTGGTTCTTTACAGAAAGAGTACGATCCCAGATGAAAACTTGGATCCACGCAAAGAGAAAAAGAGTGCTTAATAATGGTAAAATGAAAGTAAATATAGAATAACTTTTTTTTCTAAGTTTACTCACTTGAAAAGAAACTGACCACCTAAAACAAAATAACACTGTCTTGTGATAATTATATGCAAAATTCAAATGTATGACAAACATAGCATGAAGGATGACATGGAAGAATGAGACTATATTGCTGCAAGATTTAAATACTATGTGAAATGATATAATATTGTTTAAAAGTAGACTAAATATATTAATGTTGTATAGTTTAGGTGTTAATGAAACCACTAAAATTAAAAAAGAAAAAACTAAAGAGCCAATAGTGGAAATAATACGGAGTCAATTAAAAAAAAATCACTGTTTTGTTTTTCAGAACAAGGAATAAAAATGAAAAAAGAACAGATGGGACAAAACAATCAAGATGGTAGATTTAAATTCCATCATCAGCTAAGCTATGGCAATTATTCTAAACACCCAATAAAAAAACAAAGTGGCAGATAGTATATAATTTCTTGGATTTTTAAAAACCTAAGAGAAATCTACTTTAAATATACGAACACAGATATGTTAAAATTAAAACAGAAAGATGTTTAATGTTTAATAGTAATTAGAGAGATGGATTGGGTACACCAAAATCAAATAATGTAGACTTCTGAACCGAAAATATTATCAGAAATAAAGAAGAAAATTCATAAAGATGAAGAAACCAATTCATTAAGATATAACAATTATATAGGTATATGCACATTTTCTTCAAAATTTATGAATAAACCGATAGAACTGAAAGGAAAATAGACAAGATTACTATTACAGGTAGAGACTTCACTTCTCTTCCAGAGACAGGAAAACATTAAGGATATACGACTTTAACGATACCATCAATCAACTTGGTCTAATTGAACCCTCCAGCAAACAACAACAGAATACACATTTTCAAGCACGCATGAAACATTCACCAGGTGACCACATTTTGGACCTTAAAATTAACTTCAACAGATTTAAAGAACTGGGAACAAACTGAATGGACTAGGGTAAGTATTAAAAAGATATCTGGAGAATCCCCCCAAACACTTGAATACTAGAAACACTGATAATAACACTGTGTCAAAGAGGAAGTCACAAAGGAAATTAACAAACATTCCGGACTGAATAAAAAATACATATAAATGTGTGAGATGCAGATATAGTGCCTAAATGAGAGTTTATACATCATGTGTTTACATTGGAAAATAAAAATCTCAAAGTAAATCTAATCTTGCATCTCAAGGAATTAAAAAGGGAAGAGAAAATTAAACCCAAAGGAAGAAGGGAGGAAAAATAAATTGGACTGAAAATGAATATAAATGCAAATATGAAAATAGAGAAATATTTGCAAGAAATAATGATAAAAAAAACTCACACACAGAAAATATAAAGAATTCTCCCAATTTCCCTAGGAGAACATAAACATTCCATTTTTTTTAAAGGACAAACTTTTCACAGACATGCTAGGAAAGAGATGGAGCGCAAACAAGCATATGAGCATGAAGTTACCCAATATCATTAGTCGTTATGCAAATGAAAACTAAAATCATAATGAGATCACTACACATTTATTACAAAAAAAGAATAAACCCCTGAAACCTCCAAGTTCTGGCGAGGATGAGGTGCAATTAGGGCCCTCATACATTGTTGTGAGAATGCAAAGTGATACAACCACTTTGGAAAATAGTTTTCCAATGTCATTTGAAGTTACATACACATTATCTTAAGTTTCAGAAATTTCACTACTTAGGACTACAATGTTTCTTCCATACAAAAAAAAAATAAACTGGTGAATCTTTTTAGCACCTTTATTCATAATTGCCAAAAACAGGAGATAATTAAAATGTTAACCACCTGGTGAATAGATAAATTATGGTATCGCTAAATAATGGTATAATATTCAGCAAGAAAAAAGAAAAAAACTACTAATAAATACAATGACATTGATGACCCTCAATGGCATTATTTTAAATGAAAAAAAATCCAATTCAAAAGCCTACATACTAGAAGAGTCCATTTAATAACATTCTGTAAAAGGCAAAACTATTAAGGACAGAACTATCAGTCCTTTCCAGGTACTGGGCAGGGAGCAGGCAGGGAATAAGCACAGACTGGCACTTGGGAACCTTTGGGGTAAAGGAAATATTATATATTCTCATATGGTGGTGGTGACACATATGTATTTGTCTATCAAAACTCAGAGGACTGTACATTTATATAGGTTAATTTTACTTGAAGTAAAAAATTATATATTGAAAAAAAAGAGGAAATGGGAAAACCTAGGTGGCAGATGTACAAGTGTTACTGTACTTTTTTTCGACTTTACTCTGTTATGAATTTTTATATAAAATGTTAAAAAATGGAAACAAGATTTTCATCCCCCAAATAAAATCCTTATAATAAGACAAGGAGATGAAAATTTGTTATTAAAGGCAAAAATAAAGATATGCAAATCAAAACTACAATGAGGTATCACCTCATACCTGTCAAATGGCCATTATTAAAATGTTCACAAATAATAAATGCTGGAGAAGGTGTAGAGAAACAGGAACCCTCCTACTCTGTTGGTTGGAATGTAAATTGATACAGCCACTATGGAGAACAGTATGTAGGTTCCTTAAAAAACTAAAAATAGACTTACCATATGATCCTGCAATTCCACTCCTGGGCATATATTCAGAGAAAAGCATAATTCAAAAAGATACATGCACCCCAATGTTCACTGCAGCACTATTTACAATAGCCAACACATGGAAACAACCTAAATGTTCAATGACAGCTGAATGGACAAAGAAGATGTGGTATACTTATACAATGGACTATTATTCAGCAATTAAAAAGAATGAAATAATGCCATTTGTACCAACACGGTTGGACCTAGAGATTACTGTACTAAGTGAAGTAAGCCAGACAAAACAAATATCATATGATATTGCTTAAATATATAATCTAAAAAAAATGATACAAATGAACTTGTATATAAAACAGAAACAGACCCATAGACATAGAAAACAAACTTACAGTTACCAAAGGGGAAAGAGGGGGGAGGGATAAATTAGGAGTTTGGGATTGACATATACATACATATTAAAAATAAATATCCAATAAGGACCTACTGTATACAGGGAACTACATTCAGTATCTTATAATAACCTATAAAGAAAATAATCTGAAAAAACTAGGTGTGTATGTATAACTGAATCACCTTGCTGTACACCTGAAACTAACACAACATTGTAAATCAACTATACTTCAATTAAAAAAAGGAAAGGAAAAATAAAATATAATTAATTAATTTAGCATAAACAAATTGCACAGTATGTCAATCATTTTCCACTACAGGGTTACAAGTCAAACCCTAAATAAGATGGAATATTATGAACATTAATATATTCATAATAACTCATATTTCTACGTAACTTATGGTTTATATACTGTACTTTCTACACATGATTCCTTTTGATCTAAACAATAAGTACATCAGGTAAGTGATATGACATTACAGATCCAGAAACGGACACACACAGCAGTTAAGCAACTTGCCTTAGGTCTGTAAGCCAAGGCCTGAATTCCAAATTTCAAGTCTTTTTTCTATGGCTTTTTATATTGAGGCATAATAAAATAGTCAGATAAAAATGTGCATTTAGGAACATTATATTCAGAAAAAGTGCACATATAAAGGTAAAGTTTAATGACTTTTCACGAACACCTGTGTAACCTGAATTGAAATCAAGAAACAGAATACCCCTAGCACACCAAAAGTACCTCAGTTCTTTTCAAGGGTGATCAGTATAAGAGATACATTTTTATAAAACATTTAATTCTGGGGTATTATCACCAGTATAAATAACCTTGCTTTGAAGGGACCTTTAAATAGTCAACTATTCTACTATATTTAAAATATGATGTCATTTATAAAACATTTATTTGCACACAGCTCTTCAGGAACATATATTTAGATAGACTGATAGGAAAATTCCCCCAAAATAACATCAATTGGTAGTAACCATTTAGAAAATTACTAAAAGTCTGTATAAAAAGTTAACATATTAATTGCTTTTAGCCAGAAACATGGTTAGAATGCATTGACTAATGGGATTCACATCACTGGTCAAAGTAATTCTTAGGACATTATTAAGCATGATCAACAAAAATAAACTCAAAATGGATTAAAGACCTAAATGTAAGACTGGACACTATAAAACTCTTAGAGGAAAATATAGGCAGAACACTCTGTGACATAAATCGCCGCAATATCTTTTTCAATCTGTCTCCTAGAGTAAGGGAAATAAAAACAAAAATAAGCAAATGGCACTAATCAAACTCAAAAGCTTTTGCATAGCAAAGGAAACCATAAAATGAAAAGACAACCCACAGAATGGGAGAAAATATTTGCGAACGATGAGACCAACAAGGATTAGTCTCCAAAATTTACAAACAGCTCATGCACCTCAATATCAAAAAGAAAAAGACAACCCAATCAAAAGTGAGAGAGTGGCATGGACATGTATACACTACCAAATGTAAAACAGATAGCTAGTGAGAAGCAGCCACATAGCTCAGGGAGATCAGCTCAGTGCTTTGTGACCATCTAGAGGGGTGGGATAAGGAGGGTGGGAGGGAGATACAAGAGGGAGGAGATATATGTATATGTATAGCTGATTCACTTTGTCATAAAGCAGAAACTAACACACCATTGTAAAGCAATTATACTCCAATAAAGATGTTAAAAAAAAAAAAAAAATGGGCAGAAGACCTAAATAGACATTTCTCCAAAGAAGACATACAAATGGCCAAGAGGCACATGAAAAGATGCTCAACATTGCTAATTATTAGAGAAATGCAAATCAAAACTACAGTGAGGTACCACCTCACACCAGTCAGAATGGCCATCATCAAAAATTCTATAAACAATAAATGTTGGAGAGGGTGTGGAGGAAAGGGAACCCTCCTACACTGCTGGTGGGAATGTAAATTGGTGCAGCCACTATGGAGAACAGTATGGAGGTTCCTTAAAAATACAGCTACCATATGATCGAGTAATCCCATTCATAGGCATATATCCAGAGAAAAACATGGTTCGAAAGGATACATGCACCCCAACGTTCATAGCAGTGCTGTTTACAATAGCCAAGACATGGAAGCAACCTAAATATCCATCGATAGATGAATGGATAATGAAGATGTGGTACATATATACAATGGAATATTACTGAGCCATTAAAAAGAATGAAATAATACCATTTTCAGCAACATGGATGGATCTGGAGATTATCATACTGAGTGAAGTAAGTCAGACAGAGAAAGACAAATATCACATGGTATCACTTAAATGCTCAGTCTAAAAAAAAATGATACAAACCAACTTATTTACAAAACAGAAACAGACAGACTTAGAAAATGAACTTACGGTTACTGGCGGGGAGGGACAGATTGGGAGTTTGGGACTGACATGTATACACTGCTATATTAAAAATAGATAACCAACAAGGACCTACTGTATAGCACAGGGAACTCTGCTCAATACTCTGTAATAAACTAAATGGGAAAAGAATTTGAAAAAGAATAGATACATATATATGTATAACTGAATCACTTTGCCGTACACCTGAAATTAATACAACATTGTTAATCAACTCTATTCCAATACAAAAAAAAAAAAAAGATTCTGAAGGAAAAAAAACCCTGGAGGCAAAGTAGGTAGGTAGGAATAGAGATAAAATAAGATTGGTCACGAAATAATAATTTTTGAAACTGGGTGGTAAATATTTGGGGGTTCATTATATTATTCTACTTTTTTTATTTTGAAAATTTTTATAATAAAGCATAAGAAAAAATATCAACATGGGTGAACCTTGAGGACATTATGTTAAGTGATGTAAATCTAGTAGAGAGAGATAAATAGTGTATGATATCACTTATATGTGGAATCTAAAAAAGCCAAACTCATAATAACAGGGCATAAAATGGTTATTCCCAGAGGCTAGGTAGGGAGTAGAGGAAAGAGATTTTGTTAAGGGCACACACTTGCAACAAGTAGTAAATAAGTCCTAGAGACTTAAGGCACAGTATAGTGAATATAGACAACAATATTGTATTATAAACATCAAACTTGCTAAGAGATGAGATTTTAATTATTCCAACCACAGAAATTATTATCATGTAACATGGAGGTGCTAACTATGACTACATTGGTGATAGAAATCATATTACATATAAACATATATAGTAATCATATTGAAGAGTAATGTATCAAATCAACATGTTGTACACCTTAAATTTACAGTGTTATATATCAAATATATTTCAAATAAAAACATAAAAATTTAAAAAAGAAAAGATGAACTTGATGTTCCCCTCAGCTTGACTAGACTTTAGACAGGTATCTTCCTGACTGTAGAAATAAGGCCAGAAATAAACTCATGCATATAAGGTCAACTAATATTTGACAAGGGAGCCAAGAAACCTCCTTGGGGAAAGACAGTCTCTTTAATAAATAGTTCTGGGAAAATTGGATAGTCACATGCAAAAGAATGAACATAGGACTTCCCTGGTGGCACAGTGGTTAAGAATCCGCCTGCCAATGCAGGGGACACAGGTTCGAGCCCTGGCCCCGGAGGATCCCACATGCCGTGGAGCAACTAAGCCCGTGTGTCACAACTACTGAGCCTGCACTCTAGAGCCCACAAGCCACAACTACTGAGCCCATGTGCTGCAACTACTGAAGCCCATGTGCTTAGAGCCCGTGCTCTGCCACAAGAGAAGCCACCACAATGAGAAGCCCATGCACTGCAACGAAGAGTATCTGCCGCTCGTAACAACTAGAGAAAGCCCGCACACAACAATAAAGACCCAACGCAGTCAAACAATACATAAATAAAACTTAAAAAAAAATAAAGTGCATTTAGGTTTTAAAGATATTTCAATATACTCTATAAAAAAAAAAGTAAAAAAGAACAAACATAGACCTCCCATCTTAAACCACGCACAAAAATTTACGCAAAATGGATCAAACACTTAAATGTAAGATCTGAATTCATAAAACTTGTAGAAGGAAACATAGGGGAAAAGCTTCCTGATGTGTCTTGGAAATGATATTTTGGATATGACACCTAAAGCACAAGCAACAAATGCCAAGTTAAACAAGTAGGACTACATCAGACTAAAAAGCTTCTGCACAGCAAAAGAAAGGATCAACAAAATGAAAAGGCAACCTACAGAATGGAAGACAATATTTGCAAACCACACATATGGTAAGGGGTTAATATCCAAAATATATAAGGAACTCGTGTAAGGAACTCAGTAGCAAAACAACAATCCAATTAAAAAATTGGCATAGGACCTAAATAGACATTTTCCCCAAGATATTCAAATGGCCAACAGGTACATGAAAAGGGGCTCAACGTTACTAATCATCAGGGAAATGCAAATCAAAATCATAATGTGATCTCAGGTCATGCCTATGAGAATGGCTATCATCAAAAACACAAAAGATAATAAATGCTGGTGAGGATGGGAGAAAAGGGACCCCATGTATACTGTTGGTGGAAATTTATATTGGTATAGCTACTGTGGAAAACAGGATGGAGATATGATCCAGCAATTCTACTTCTGCAATCCAAAGGAAACAAAATCACTATCTTGAAAAGATAACTGCGTTCCCATGTTCATTGCAGAATTATTTATAATAGCCAAGACATGAAAACAACCTAAGTTTCCATCAACAGATGACTGAACATAGAAAATGTGAACAGGTAAACACACACACACACACACACACACACACACACACACGAATGCTATTCAGCCATAAAAAGGAAATCCTGCCATTTGCAACAACATGAATGAACCTTGGAGGCATTTTGCTAAGTGAATTAAGTCTGAAAGTGTAAGACAAATACTGTATGATATCACTTCTTATATACAGAATCTTAAAAACAAAAACAAACAAGAAAATAAACTCATGGCTTACAGATACAGAGAACACACTGGTGGTTGCCAGAGGCGGGGAATGGGGTGGGGACAAGGGAGTGGGTAAAATGTATGAAGCTTGTCAAAAGGTACAAACTTACGGTTTTAGGATAAATAAGTTCTGGGGATATAATTTACATCTTGAAGACTATAGTGAACAATCTTGTATACATGAAAGTTATCTTAAAAGTTATCACTAGGAAAAAATTGTAATTATATGAGCTAATGTATATTAACTAAACTCACTTATGTGACAATCATTTTACAATATACACATTTATCAAGTCATTACGTTATATACGTTAAACTTACACAATGTTGTGTGTTGATAATCTCAGTAAAACTGAACAAAAACTAAGAAAAAAAGACCTGAAAACTCTCTCTTTGAAATGTAATCATCACAAAAGCAGAGGTCCTATATCCCCGTCTCTGGGGAGTGTAAAATCCCAACTTTGACAATGCCAATTACATGGAGGGCCGTAATCACATTGACCAACCTGCTTCTCCAACATCATTTAGTACTCTTCCACTCCCTCACCCCAGTGCTTAAGAACTCTCTTAACTTTTGTTTCAGGACAGTTGAGTTCACTCTTTCTCCCCTGTTGTGGTAGTACTGACTAAAGTCTTCCTTGCCTATTTACCTCCCTCTGGTGCAATTTTTCTTTGACCAATGCCTACTGTACTCTAGGTAATAAACCATCACCTCAGACCTTGGGTATACTCAGCTAGATAACTAAGCAAATATAAATGAGTGTGATAAACACAGTGTTCACATTTACACATGTGCTGTAAAAAAGAGCTATGGGAGATTTTGTCCCCCTCTCCATTTCTCCCGGGGGTATGAGGGGCTTTAAGAAGTTAGACAGATTAGAAGATAAAACTGAACAATGAAAGATTCAAAAAATAAGTTTGCTTAGTATACATCATATGAAAGGAATTCTAGGCAGATAAAAACAGCATGAATGACAATATGGAGGCATGGAGTTCATGATATGTCTGGGGAATAAGAGGTCAAGAGTTGCTCTAATATAGTGTAAACACGTATGAACCAAAAAGTGAGAGTTGGAGCGGCTGGGAAGACTGACTGCATTCAAGTATAAAAATAATTATAAGTGATCCCTAAGTAGTCTGGACTCTAGGAATTGGGAAGTGAATAGGAGTGTATCAAAAAGTGATTAAATGCATGTTTTTGAATATTCCTCTGCTAGCAGTGTAAAGGCTGACGTGCTGGTAAACTGGATCTTCTGCAGGACATGGGTGGGGAAAAGCCCTGATTTGTAGAGTTTACAGATTTACCTGGTGTAAACACTCCCAACTGTGGCTGATTTCAAACTGCCAATGGTTTAATAACAGGATTTCTGAATCCCTGAATATTTAACACTGTGTTCTCATGAGCCAGTACAGTTTGCTCTAGAATATCACTGGTGGCAAGGGAAAAGAATGGGCTTTGTCTAGGTGAAATAAACCATAAAGCCACTGTGAATGTGGATAGGAGGGAACTCAATCAAGGGACATTACAGAAGAAGAGCTAACAAACCATATCAGAGGTATTATTCACATTATAAACAGCATTCTCTTCAAGGATCCTTCAAGTAGTCAACTATTTAAAGGTCAAATAATGTGTGTCAGAGGTCAAGTAATACGCCCATGGTCACCCACCTTGCCAGTGGCAGAGCCTGGATTTGAACCCCGTCTGCCCGATTCCAGTGTCCCATATATAGGCTTATGAGCTCAACTCCGGCTCACCTGGAAAATGAACCTAATGGGATCGCTCTGATGATGAAGTAAGAAAATACACAACCAAAGCACCTAGGACAAGGTCTGATACCTACAAACATTTATGAAATTACAGCTAGTATTACTAATATTGTCATTACCATTATCCTTATTTTGCCACAATCATCATGTTTAATTGAATTTGTTAGGAGTGATGAAACAGACAACCAGGAGGTGCTAATAAAGAAAGCAATTTTCTGTGCTTAAAAAGTTTACCAGCTGGAGAGAATAATGCATTTTAAATGCTGTGGGTTTTGAATTGTAATACTTAATCTTCCCCCCCCCCCAGTAAAAACTAAATCTTATAAACAAATCTATGTGTCTTGGAATAGAGCCTTCTGTTTTATCATCACAGTGAGTTTTAGGCTTGCCTGGTATTGCTAAGCTGTCTAACATTTCCCCATGTTAAAAGCTAAGATAACCGTCCTGTAAACAATCAAACATTCTTTCCATTGTTCTGCTAACATCAGAAGTAGAATTAAATCTTGAATTATGCCGGTAATGATTCATAATCCTCAAGTAAATGAAAACTCTTTTAACTATGGAGTATTTCACAAGGGAGAAAGATACCAATGTCCAGCCCAGCTCTGACCACTGGAGATTATACGACCTGTTGTCCGTGTCACACACCATTGGGTTTTGGCATCTATGCAAAGAGTTAGCTGTACCTCCAGTAAGATAAACCTTTTAATCTATATACAGAGCAAGAATCTTTTGGCCCATAGCTTTATAGCCTCTGGTGCTTTGGACCCACAAATAAATCACTTATAAGATAGAAAATTTGGCAGAAAAATTTGGACTCTAAAATAACCTGAAAACTATTTAAGTTTAAAAATTCAATAACTGCTATCAAACACACATGATGAAGAAAAATGCATCTCCTGCAGTTTTCACTGTTTGGCACACCAGAGAATACCTGAAAGACAAGGTCACCAGAGCTGGGATTGTGTTCACACTTTTTAAGTCCATGATAAATAAACTATCTTCACTCAAAATTGAAACATACATTCATGAACAAGAATCAACACATCATAAAGTACCGCTTCTGACTCTGAACAATTCATAGAAATAATCAATGCAAATCAATGCCAAAGAATACATGTCACATTGCTTATTGCAGGAAAATTGCTTCATAATATAATTACATTAGTTTTATACTCAGTATTTTTAATGTTTATTTCTCACCTTCAGTTTCAACCTTGGCATGTATATTCTCACTGTGAAAGCGAACAGTGAATTGTTTGTTGTTATTTTGTTCTGACCAAAAATATACATACTACAGCTTTCATAATAAAAATCTTAACTGTGTTTTGCATGTGAGCACAAAAGGGATGTTTGCAATCAAAGCGTGATGTTCAAAGGAAAATATTATTTAAATCCTCACACAGAGGGCAAGTTGAATTTCTTTTCTAGGCAAAGTCTTATGTGGAAGACTCAAATATTTGCCCTAGCTCTGCAGTGAACTTTGAGTCTGTTTGCTCTCACATTGTGAGAATTATGTGAGATAGAATTTTATATGGCATCTGTTTGGAATCTTTTTCCCCTTATCCACCCCAACTTGAAATTTTAATTCAAATTTGTGGAAATGATTTGCCAATTGGTTTCACACACACTGTGGTATGACTCTTCAATCCACCTTTGAATCTAATGTGCACCTCCTATGAGTGGATTGTTATGGAGAGGTGATTTTAAATATAGCATATTAATGGAAATTTGAGGTATAGTAAGGCCAACAGGTCAGGAAAACGACTGCCATGGAAAATAATAATAAGCTATTACTCACCCTTCCCAAGAGGGGCAGGCGGGCCACGCCACGGGAGGACACGCCGGGAAGCTCTGAGAGCCAGGTAGGTCGAGAGGCAGAGGGAGAGAGAGGAATTGTGGGCAAGGGTCTTGATTGTGGCTTGCTCTGGAAGGAACAGGTGAGGCAAATAAGCAGGTTTAGGATTGGATAGCTCGAATAATTTCAGTGGGCTCTGGGGCAAAGGGGCTGTCCCAAGTTGTCTCCTACTTGGCCTTGGGGGTCATTTGGGCAGGTGTGTAGTGGTCTGTAGGGACACAGCCCAATGGGTTGGGGGAAGTGGGCTCTGGATTGATTGGCTTATATTTGAAAAATAGTCCCCAGGAGGAGGACTCTTCCTGAGAAGGGGAGTGGGTAATGATGAAGGCAAGATGCCAAAGCAAAGTGATTTAGGTAGATTGTCTGGTTCTCCAGAACGAGGTATAACTAGCCTATGCATGGAGGGCAGATCTTAAACTATGATGCTTACAGAGGCTACAATGGTGGTTAAAACAAGAAGCATGACTTACTATAACACAACTGAAGCATTTTGCGTACGTGGTGGGTGCTGTCAGCACCCAGGGCAATTGAACCAACAATACGGTGAGGATCAGCTGCTAAGGGCTCACAGCTTTCTCCTCTGGAGAACTGCCCTCAGCCAGGGGTTCTCAAACTTCATTGTGCAGCAGAATCACCTGGAGAGCTTGTTAAACCACAGATTGCTGGGCCCCACCCCCAGAATTTCTGATTCAGTAGGTCCGGGCTGAGGTCCAAGAAACCATCATTGCTAACAAGTTCCCAGGTGATGCTGATCTGGGGACCATACATTGAGAACAACTGATCTAGACTGAAAAGTATCACCTCTCCCAGGGATTCCTGGGAGGTTTTACCCTCCAGAGTCGATGACTGACTGAAATAGGATGTAAAAGTCCAGCTACCTTGCCGCAAATCAGAACAATTCTGTGGTGCGGTCCATTCTCCTGAAATCCACAGGAGATGAGACTGCGGCTAGGCTTCGGCTGACTTTTATCTTTTTACCAAGGTTCTTCTACTACCCAGCGGTGTTTCCCTCACTTCCCCACAGATTTCTGCTTAGTAAACCACTTGCACAATACACACAACTCAGTTTTTGTTTCTAGGAAACCCAACCTAAGCAAGCATATTTTGTCCAAAAGCATCTTTTTATTTCCGAAGCTACATCCAAGAATTCTTTTGCCATTTTAAAGTTTTATTTACCCTCAATATTCCTGTTGATCCTCAAACACAGCAGTGGATTTGAGAGTGGTCAGTAGTGATCAAAATGCTCAGAAGGATAGGAAGTATAAATAGGGGAAAAAATAAAGGTAATTATTTGGAGAGTAGAAGGCAGAAAGGGAGATGAGTTAGTTAGCCTTGTTAAGAGAATCCAGTGCCTACTTCCTGTTCGCACTGTTCTTACAAGGCAAATTAAAAAGACATGATACTGCCTTCTGGTACTTTACGCTATAAAATATTGTCTGAAAACAAATTTACATTTTGGGAGGGGATAATTCATGCAGAGAGTATCATGGGCAGTATTTTGATATCTAAACTAACTCCCCACAGCTGATTTGTTTCAATTAATAAAATGTAATTAAATTCTATGCATGAATGAATAAATGAATTAATATGCATTTAATAATCTAAATATGTCAGACACCAGGCTAGCCACTTTCTCATACATCATTCATTCAATCTATTTAAGCCTTATGATTAAGGACTCCAAATAAGTTTTCAGAAAAGATATTCTGTGTATTTTTAAAAGAGTAAATATAGTTAGTAAAGAGCACAAACCCACATAGTACTACTGTTTTCTTGTCAGTAATATAATAATGTTAAGTGATTTAATGAATTAATGTATGATTGAAGATGAATTAATGTCATGCTTACAACTGATTTTTGCAAAACACTGCAGAATGTGGGACTACCTTTCCTTCACCCTATTCCAAGCTTTTGAACAGAACTTACCACATTTAATTCTGACTTTGGAAGGAAAAAGAACAAGTATTTTGGGCTTGTACTTTCTTATCAGAAACCAGAGCATGTGGTGGATGAGGTGGAAGAGTGTGAAAAAATTTGAGTAGATGTTTCTTAAATTATTATTAAGGACAATTCATGCCATGAATTCATGTAGTTCATGCATGAACCCAGGAGGCTCTCAGGCTTTGGTTTATGAGAGAGAGTGTTTTGGTCTCATCTGACTTTTTTTTTTTTTTTTTTTTTTACAATGCAGCAGGTTGTAATGGAAAGACTCCAATATCATCGGTTCAAATTCTGGCTTCCCTTCTTATTTTCTGTTTGATCTAAATCAAGTTATAGTTGTCTGGGTCTTGATCTTTTTATTTCTAAATTGATGATAATAATGTTCACCTTGATAGTGTGGTTGTGAAGATAAATGAAGTAATATATGTAAATTTCAATATACCATGGCTAAAGTATCACAAGTTCACAACAAATATTAATTTTTCTTACTTTTAATTTTATCCATATCTCCTTCTTTTTATTAACACATATTCTGTACTCCAAACTAACTACTGCCATCTGTAAACAAATTCTGCATTATCTAGCCCTTACATCTCTTTAACCTCATACTTTTGAACTATCTTTCATGAATTAGCTTCCCTCCCTGATTCTCTAATGAAGAGTGCTTTATTCCTCCTATGACATTGAGCCCACTTTGCCATATATTATTCTTACACAGATTATGTCTTCAGTGTTATTGAGTGCAGTGTTTCATTCTACCTACAGTAGATGCCCTTTATATATGTCCCAGTTGAAATTATCACATGAAATAGCATAACAATATTAGTAGTTGTCTGTTTGTCTGTCTCCCACACTATATCATAAGCTCTTGGACTTATGATATGCATTTTGCCTATTTCTCTCTCTACTCCTCTCTATATTCTATTTTTCTCTATATTCCACCTCAGTGGTGTATTCCCACTGGTACTCTCACCTTTGCAACAATATGGGATTTTCCACTGTAGAGGCATAGGTATCCAAGTTCGTGGTTCATCCTGGCAAATTCAGTGGAAATTTTAATAGGTTTAATGATTTAACAACTAAAATCAATGGCTGGTAATCTGAAAGAGGGCCATTTGATGGCAAACCTTCAGACAATGATGGGAGAGATCTTATTGCTCTCATCTTCTCTATGAGACAGTCATAGTTTATGGCGCCATAGGCTAGTAGATCCGAAGGGACCTGGAATCTCCAAGAAGTAACTTACAAGCTAGGCAAAGCACCCACTTGATCACTGGAGTTAGGGCTCCCAGGCCACCTCCTCTTAGCTGGCGACCCTTCTATCTTCCTCCTGAATTTCCTCAACCTCTGTAGCTACCCTTGCTGACTTCTGTTTAGTGGACCTGACTCTACTTCCCAGTGTTTCTCATCATGACTGGTTATCCTCACTTGGACCTCTTGATTTCTTTATGTTTTACTCCAGAGTGAGATTGATGTGTTTTTGACTCCATATTGATACCAAATTATGCCCGAGTAGTTTCCATTCATCTTTTTTTTAGTACTAACCATAGCCTGACTGCTCAACCCTTCATAGCTTTACAGTCAACAGTGACGTTTTTTCCAATGAAAATGACCCTGTAAAAATATGGATGAAGAAGACTTCCCTTTATTTTTCCACCCAAAACAAAACTTGTGCTGACTTATTCAGGTCCTTGGCATCATTTTGCCACTGCAGGTTCTTTATTGTGTGTGTGATGTTGGGGAAGGGGGTGTGCTTTTCCATAGACATTTTAGGGAACAGGGACTCTAGGGGCCTCTACAGGCCCTCACAGCCTAGAACTCTAGAAACCAATTCACAGGCAAAATCTAAATCGAAATCTGTCATGTAGAAGCCACAAAGAAACACTGGGATAAAAATTTTGGAGACATGCTGACTATGGCCATGTTTTTGGAAAAACACCTGTAAGGAAGGCTTAGGCAATGTTGTCTCCAGCAAGCAGGGTTTCCAAAACTGGAATGTTACTATTCCTCTAAGAACACTTAGAAGTAAGTGGACAACATGTGTGGACATGTAATAGAGCCTGTCTCTTGGCAGAATGAAATCTAAAGCAGAAAATATGCTTTTTTTTGAGTAACATGAAACATATCAAAGTTTTCAATCCAAACATGACTCCAAAAGACTAGGCATCGCACTGCTGGAGAACATGCTGGAAAGAAATCTTCACAAGGGTAAGTAAAGAGTTCCCTCCACCAGACATTTCAAGCAAAAGAAAATCAACCCGCTCAAAGAGAATACGTTGCTGGGCTATGGTAACATGAGCTATGCCAAGGCGAAGACCAAGGCCACACTCATGGAAAAAACATCAGGGATGAGAAGAGGGGGTAAGCAGAAGGAGATGGTGCTGTCATGCTCAGTGTTAAATTGCACAACCATTCCACAGAACAAATCTGGGCAAACAAGGAAAACGTCACCAAATAAAACAAAGACTCCCTCTTAGGTGACCCCTCCACACCCTTACACCCCAACTTCAACAAATAAAGTGACCAATTTCTAATTCTGGATATTGTATGAGCATGAGCCCAAATGTTCTGGATCATTCTGCTTCCATTGTTCTGCTTAGCTTTGTCTTTGTAGACAGATTATCTGGGTCCCATTTGAACCTATTGCTCTTCTGATAAACATGTACACACCAATCTCTGAAATGCAAACCATTTTCATGATCATTAGGGAAACGTGAACTACAAGCTATTTTTCTATTTCATCTCATTAGCAAGAATTCATTGTCCCTTTAGATATAAATATGATGTTTGGGTAAAAAATAAAGGATTCTGTGAGATACATATTTGTAAGTTACTTTTTCATCATGGTTGTTTTTAAATTTAATTCTATTTTTAAAGGAAAATAATGCAACCTAACTCTTCATTGAAATATATTTTGTGTGTCTTACAGACCAGGCTTGAATAATACATGAAAACTAAACTTCGCCATTTGTTTAAAATTTGAAATCAAGATTCATTTTACTTTCATCTCAAGCATTAGTAGAGGAGGCAAGAAACATCATTTTCTTAACTCCAAAGTCCAACTGCATGGCCAATCAAGGTTGATTGATTGAAGGTGTCAAAAAGAGTGGCAGCCAATATCCTCCAGTCCACTGACCTTGCGTTTCAGAAGACAGATTAAACCAGGCTGTCTCTTTCTAAATTCAAATGGATTGAAAAAAAAAAAATCTTTGTGCCTTGATCCATTATGGGGCTGTGCTTAATTGATCTTTGACTCATTACTGCAGCTGAACAACTTAGGGACACAGACATGAATACCTGTCTACAAAATGGTAAGCCAGGATAACAGTTCATCTCCAGCTTCGAAACAGAATAACGTAATAAATGAAAACAAACTATAAGGAAATTATAAAACGGCCTCAATCAAGCAGTATCCTATTCAACTACCATCATTTAAAAGTTACTGTGGAGCTCAAGGCATTTTAGGGCATGAGCCAACCATCTCCTTGCACGGCCCTGCGATAAAACCTTTCTCTGCTCCAAACTCTGATATTTCGGTGCCTGGAGCTGCAGACTTTTCCCTGTCGAGCAGGAGACCCCAAAGCTGGTCCATCCTCTCTCCTCTCTGTAGGCCAGGGAGGGCATCATTTGGATCCGTGGATGAATTCCCTCCTATCAGGATCGTGCTTCAGGATCTTCCTGAACTTTCCCAGAGTCCTTCTGAAGTGAGCGCCCTGAGGTTCAGGCAACAGTGTTAACTTGCTTCCTCTCCTCTAGCCTTTTACAAGGGTGGTGTGTTTGAGGGTGGCGGTCTGAGGAGGATTTTCTCCTACTTTCTGATGCAGCATTGACAGACATAAAGGAGGGCATTTAGCTGATGGGTAAAGAGTGACTTTCTCTGATGGGCTTAGGGCTGACCTAGAGTTCAGACCTGGACCCTGGCACCCACAGGGCTGGAGAAGCTGTGAAATAGAAGACGTGGCACGAGAAGAGACTAGTGATGGCAGGGGGAAGGAGAGGAGGGCTGAGTCCGTAGGCAGCCGAGACTCAGCAGGGCATGCTTCTGAGATGGGAAGAGACCACGGTCATGGAAACCGGGAATGCTGCTGATGGATATTTGTGAGAAATGCCAACCATGCAAAGAAAGGGACCCTTTAGAGTGAGACTAGAGTGACATTGAGGAGAGGAATACTGGGCCATAGTTAAAGGTACACAGACATCGGTACAGACATGGAGAGGCAGAGTCGGGCATCATAACAATGGCCATTTTTATGGAGATCCTCTCCTATGCCAGTAGCTTTGCACGATCAACTCTACTCCTCATCACTGCTCATGGAGGATGCAGCATCATTCCCAATTTCTGATGAAGGACACTGGCAGTGTTACTCAGTGGATCCACATCCATCCATCCATCCATCCATCCATCCATCCATCCATCCATCCAGATGTACCTGGAGTTAGGAAAGTCCTCTCTTAGAGATTAGTATTTAAGCCAAGACCTGACTGATGAGAAGGAGGCAGTCGTGGGCAGATCTGGCAGAAAAACACCTCAAGAAAAAGGAATGGCAAGTGCAAAGCCCTAAGACAGAAATGAGCATGGCATGTTTGAAGAATGAAAGAGGGCCAAGCTGGCTGGTGGCCATGAGGAGAATGGTATCCGATGAGGTGAAGAAGTGGGTGGAAATCAAAGTGCACAACCAGCATGACATAGGTGTAGACCAATCAGAAATGAATGGCTGGGCAGAGGCCAAATTATGCAGGGCCTTGTGGGTCATCATAAGGAGTTTGGAACTAACAGTTGTTGTAATGGGAAATCATTGGAAAGCTTTAAAAAGAGGAGCAACACAATCAAATTTAGGATTTAAAAAGACAACTCTAGAGGACTTCCCTGGCTGTCCAGTGGTTAAGACCCCGTGCTTCCATTGCAGGGGGTGTGAGTTTCATCCCTGGTCAGGAAACTAAGATCCCACATGCCATGTGGCACGGCAATAAATAAGTAAAAAATAAATAAATAAAAATAAATTATTTTAAAAAAATAAATAAAAATAAAAAAACAACTCTATAAAACAACGAGATACCACTACACCTATTAGAATGGCCAAAATCCAAAACACTGAAAACACCAAATGCTGGTGAGTAGCAGGAACTCTTATTCATTACTGTTGGGAATGCAAAATGGTATGTAAGACAGTCTGGTAGTTTCTTACAAAACTATACATACTCTTACCATATGATCCAGCAACTGGACTTCTTGGTATTTACCCAAATGAGTTGAAAACTTATGTCCACACAAAAACCTGCACACAGATGTTGACAGCAGCTTTATTCATAATTGCCAAAACTTGGAAGCAACCAAGATGTCCTTCAGTAGATGAGTAGATAAATAAACTTTGGTACATCCAGACAATGAGATGTTTTTATTCAGCACAAAGAAATGAGCAATCAAGCCTTGACAAGACATGGAGGAAACATAAATGAATATTGATAAGTGAAAGAAGCCAGTTTGAAAAGGCTACATGCTGTATGAATCCAACTATATGACATTCTGGAAAAGGCAAAACTATGGAAACAGCAAAAAGATCAGGGGTTAGGGGAGGAAAGGATGAATAGGTGGAGCACAGAGGATTTTTAGGGCAGTAAAACTATTCTGTATGATACTATAATGATGGATAGCTGACATTTTGCTTTTTTCAAAACCAAAAGTGAATCCTAATGTAAACTATACTCTTTTACAACAACAAGAGCGAACACTAATATAAACTATGGACTTTGCGTGATAATGACATGTCAATGCCGGTTCATCAATTGTAACAAACATACAACTGTGGTGCGAGATGTTTATAGTGGGGGAGGCTAGGTGAGCTAGGGGTACATGGAAACTTTCTGTGCTTTCTGCTCAATTTTGCTATGAACCTAAAACTTTTTTAAAACATAAAGTCTGTTAAAAAAAAAAAGACCACTCTAGCCACTGTGTGAAGAGTGGATTGTGTAGCAGCAAGAGAAGAGGAAGGGAAGCAAGTTAGAAAGAATTTACAGTAAACTAGGTAAGAGATGTCAGTGGTTTAGACTAATATTTTGATGATAAACAAGGGAAGAAGTAGGCAAATTTGGGATATATTTGGAGGTAATGTTGCCAGAACTTGCTGATGAATTAAATATGGAATTTGAAGGAGAAAAAAGAAAAAAAAGTCACTGATAGCAGTAATAAGTTGCATAAATTGGTAATGTCCTATATCCATACATCTAGCATATTTGCTGATACTTTTTCAGTATTTAATTTCAACATTATTTCCAATATTTAATATCAGCTTGCTACAATGCAACAACAATTCCTGAACATGACCAATGTTCAATGACTATATGTACTGTATAACTTACTACGCTTTGGTAAAATAATGAGTTGTTTGCTACTTCAAGTTACCTAAGACTTTTGATAGCTGTATAATTTAAAATCATTTTCAGTGTCAATTTTTATTATAAAAAACAATTCTTAAATGTTTGAAGGTAAAATTCGGTTGCAAAATCACCACGAACAAAAACTTATTAGTGTTCTTTCATGGCCATTATATTCCTTTATTTCTAGCAAATTGAAAGTATTCAATAACTTTTATCAAGTTATATCTTAGTTGTGAAATTTATAAGAATTATTGGAAATTATTTGCTTGATAGAGGAGTAAATTGTGATTGGATGGATTTATAATCTGAGTATAATATATTTACCACCAAATCATAAAGTTGACATACAATAAGAAACATGTAGATAATATACCAGTGACTTTAGAATATCCTCCTCCTCGAATATCATATATAGGAACTTGTTCATTTGTTTCCTGTTATTTTATATTAAGAAAATGAAATTACCCTTATGGGATCCTCAAGCCTTCTCAAGAAAGAGTGTTCAAATACTTAATGATGTGTGAGAGAGAGACAGATAGACAGACAGAAAAAGAGAGAGAATATGAATGTTACTAACCTGACTGTGTATGTGCTGTGCTGTATAGTCATCATTCTAAATTTCATTAGATCTAAAACAGCATCAATTCCAAGATACACTATTATTTTATGAGCCAATATTCAAGAAAAAATTCTGCCATATAAACTGTGACACAGTCCTAAGATACCATCAATTACAAGATGCATCCTGATTTCAGAGCTGTACAATGTGAAAAAGAAACATGAGATAAATTCTGGTAACTTCTTCCTGGTAACACAACCATGCTCTTCCCACAATGATTCCTGTGGCCAATAATAATATGAACAAGAAACATGCTACCCTGGCTTTCATCTTACTTCATTCATGCCTCAGGTTCCTTTGGGGTATCATTCCCTTCATTATTTCTGAATGATAAGGTGCTCCAAAGTTCAGTCCTCAGACCTCTCTGCTATGTCTGCTCTCACTCATAAGTGATTTTACCTAATGCTTTGTATTTAAACATCACCTATGTGGTGGATGAATCAGTCTTCAATTTGTAAGTTCATTTCCAACCTCTCCCTGACCTGTATTCCAACTGCCAATATAATAATTCCACTGGCTATCTAAAAGACATCTCAGAATTCTAAATGTAATACACAACTCTTGATTGCTATCTCAGTAAATGGCACCAGACATTCAGCAGTCTACATGAACAATTAACAGCCTTTCATGAGTGTTTTCTCAGACCCCCATTCACTCCTATCAGGTCAAACTTCAAAACTGGTTCAAAAATGTTGAACTTTTGGTCACCCTTGCCAGTCTCACTCTAGCCCCAAATACACTCAGCTTTCTCAAGCACTGCTGCTTTAGACTCCCAACTGATCTTTCTGCTTCTACAGTTTCTCAGATTCTCCACAGTGTAGCCAAAGGGATATTCCAACAAAGTGAATCTCATCATGTCATTCTCCAGCTAAAATCCCTTAATTCAATTCTAGTTAAACTTAGAAAGGTATTGACAGGAACCAAGACGGAGGAGTAGAAGGACGTGCTCTCACTCCCTCTTGCGAGAACACCAGAATCACAACTAGCTGCTGGACGATCATCGACAGGAAGAAACTGGAACTCACCAAAAAAGATACACCATATCCAAAGACAACGGGGAAGCCACAATGAGACGGTAGGAGGGGTGCAATCACAGTAAAATCAAATCCCTTAACTGCTGGGTGGGTGACTCACAGACTGGAGAACACTTATACCACAGAAGTCCACCCACTGGAGGGAACGTTCCGAGCCCCACGTCAGGCTTCCCAACCTGGGGATCCAGCAATGGGAGGAGGATTTCCTAGAGAATCAGACTTTGAAGCCTAGTGGGAATTGATTGCAGGACTTCGACAGGACTGGGCGAAACAGAGACTCCACTCTTGGAGGGCACACACAAAGTAGTGTGCGCATCAGGACCCAGGGGAAGGAGCAGTGACCCAAGGGGAGACTGAACCATACCTACCTGCTAGTGTTGGAGGGTCTCCTGCAGAGGTGGGGGGTGGCTGTGGCTCACCCTGGGGACAAGGACATTGGCAGCAGAAGTTCTGGGAAGTAATCCTTGGCGAGAGCTCTCCCAGAGTCTGTCACTAGCCCCATCAAAGAGCCCAGGTAGGCTCCAGTGTTGGGTTGCCTCAGGCCAAACAACCAACAGGGAGGGAACCCAGCCCCACCCATCAGCAGTCAAGTGGATTAAAATTTTACTGAGCTCTGCCCACCAGAGCAACAGTAAGCTCTACCTACCACCAGTCCCTCCCATCAGGAAACTTACACAAGCCTCTTAGATACCCTCATCCACCAGAGGGCACACAGCAGAAGCAAGAACTACAGTCCTGCAGCCTGTGGAACAAAAACCACATTCACAGAAAGACAGACAAGATGAAAAGGCAGAGGGCTACGTACCAGATGAAGGAACAAGATAAAACCCCAGAAAAACAACTAAATGAAGTGGAGATAGGCAACCTTCCAGAAAAAGAATTCAGAATAATGATAGTGAAGATGATACAGGACCTTGGAAAAAGAATGGAGGCAAAGATCGAGAAGATGCAAGAAATGTTTAACAAAGACCTAGAAGAATTAATGAACAAACAAACAGAGATGAACAATACAATAAGTGAAATGAAAACTCCACTAGAAGGAATCAATAGCAGAATAACTGAGGCAGAAGAACGGATAAGTGACCTGGAAGACAGAATGGTGGAATTCACTGCTGTGGAACAGAATAAAGAAAAAAGAATGAAAAGAAATGAAGACAGCCTAAGAGACCTCTGGGACAACATTAAACACAACAACATTTGCATTATAGGGGTCGCAGAAGGAGAAGAGAGAGAGAAAGGACCAGAGAAAATATGTGAAGAGATTATAGTAGAAAACTTCCCTAACATGGGAAAGGAAATAGCCACCCCAGTCCAGGAAGAGCAATGAGTCCCATACAGGATAAACCCAAGGAGAAACACGCCAAGACACATAGTAATCAAATTGGCAAAAATTAAAGACAAAGAAAAATTATTGAAAGCAGCAAGGGAAAAATGACAAATAACATACAAGGGAACTCCCATAAGGTTAACAGCTGATTTCTCAGCAGAAACTCTACAAGCCAGAAGGGAGTGGCGTGATATACTTAAAGTGATGAAAGGGAAGAACTTACAACCAAGATTATTCTACCTGGCAAGGATTTCATTCAGATTTGATGGAGAAACCAAAAGCTTTACAGACAAGCAAAAGCTAATGAATTCAGCACCTCCAAACCAGCTCTACAACAAATGCTAAAGGAAATTCTCTAAGTGGGAAACACAAGAGAAGAAAAGGACCTACAAAAAAACCCCAAAACAATTAAGAAAATGGTCATATGAACATACATATCGATAATTACCTTAAACCTGAATGGATTAAATGCTCCAACCAAAAGACATAAGCCTGCTAAATGGATAGAAAAACAACACCCATATACAAGACCCATATATGCTGTCTACAAGAGACCAACTTCAGACCTAGGGAACACATACAGACTGAAAGTGAGAGGATGGAAAAAGATATTCCATGCAGATGGAAATCAAAAGAAAGCTGGAGTAGCTATACTCATTTCAGATAAAATAGACTTTAAAATAAAGAATGTTACAAGAGACAAGGAAGGACACTACATAATGATCAAGGAATCAATCCAACAAGAAGATATAACAATTATAAATATATACGCACCCAACATAGGAGCAATTCAATACATGAGGCAACTGTTAACAGCTCTAGAAGAGGAAATCGACAGTAACACATTAATAATGGGGGACTTTGGGCTTCCCTGGTGGCGCAGTGGTTGAGAATCTGCCTGCTAATGCAGAGGACACGAGTTCGAGCCCTGGTCTGGGAAGATCCCACATGCCGTGGAGCAGCTGGGCCCGTGAGCCACAATTACTGAGCCTGCGCATCTGGAGCCTGTGCTCCGCAACAAGAGAGGCCGCGATAGTGAGAGGCCCACGCACCGCGATGAAGAGTGGCCCCCGCTTGCCACAACTAGAGAAAGCCCTCACACAGAAACGAAGACCCAACACAGCCATAAATAAATATTTAAAAAAATAAATAAATAATGGGGGACTTTAACACCTCACTTACATCAATGGACAGATCATCCAAAATGAAAATAAATAAGGAAACAGAGCTTTAAATGACACCATAGACCAGATAGATTTAATTGATATTTATAGGACATTGCATCCAAAAACACCAGACTACACTTTCTTCTCAAGTGCGCATGAAACATTCTCCAGGATAGATCACATCATGGGTCACAAATCAAGCCTCAGTAAATTTAAGAAAATTGAAATCATATCAAGTATCTTTTCTGACCACAATGCTATGAGATTAGAAATGAATTACAGGGAAAAAAACATAAAACACACAAACACATGGAGGCTAAACAATGCGTTACTAAATAACCAAGAGATCACTGAAGAAATCAAAGAGGAAATCTAAAAATACCTAGAGACAAATGACAATGAAAACACCACGATCCAAAACCTATGGGATGCAGCCAAAGCAGTTCTAAGAGGGAAGTTTATAGCTATACAAGCCTACGTCAAGAAACAAGAAATATCTCAAATAAAAAATGTAACCTTACACCTAAAGGAACTAGAGAAAGAAGAACAAACAAAACCCAAAGTTAGCAGAAGGAAAGAAATCATAAAGATCAGAGCAGAAATAAATGAAACAGAAACAAAGAAAACAATAGCAAATTTCAATAAAACTAAACCTGGTTCTTTTAGCAGATAAACAAAATTGATAAACCATTAGCCGGATTCATCAAGAAAAAGAGGGAGAGGACTCAAATCAATAAAATTAGAAATGAAAAAGGAGAAGTTACAACAGACACCACAGAAATACAAAGCATCCTAAGAGACTACTATAAGCAACTCTATGCCAATAAAATGGACAACCTGGAAGAAATGGACAAGTTCTTACAAAGGTTATATAATCTTCCAAGACTGAACCAGGGGAAATAGAAAATATGAACAGACCAATCACGAGTAATGAAATTGAAACTGTGATAAAAAATCTTCCAACAAACAAAAGTCCAGGACCAGATGGCTTCACAGGTGAATTCTATCAAACATTTAGAGAAGAGCTAACACCCATCCTTCTCAAACTTTTCCAAAAAACTGCAGAGGAAGGAACACTCCGAAATTCATTCTATGCGGCCACCATCACCCTGATACCAAAACCAGACAAAGATACCTCAAAAAAAGAAAATTACAGACCAATATCACTGATGAATATACACTCAAAAATGCTCAACAAAATACTAGCAAACAGAATCCAACAACACATTAAAAGGATCATACACCATGATCAAGTGGGATTTATCCCAGGAATGCAAGGATTCTTCAATATATGCAAATCAATCAATGTGATACACCATATTAACAAACTGAAGAATAAAAACCATGTATCATCTCAATAGATGCAGATAAAGCTTTTGACAAAATTCAGCACCCATTTATGGTAAAAACTCTCCAGAAAGTGGGCATAGAGAGAACCTACCTCAACATAATAAAGGCCATATATGACAAAACCACAGCAAACATCATTCTCAATGGTGAAAAACTGAAAGCATTTCCTCTAAGATCAGGAAGAAGACAAGGATGTCCACTCTCACCACTATTATTCAACATAGTCTTGGAAGTCCTAGCCATGGCAATCAGAGAAGAAAAAGAAATAAAAGGAATACAAATTGGAAAAGAAGGAGTAAAACTGTCACTGTTTGCAGATGACATGATACTATACATAGAGAATCCTAAAAATGCCACCAGAAAACTACTACAGCTAATCAATGAATTTGGTAAAATTGCAGGATACAAAATTAATGCACAGAAATGTCTTGCATTCCTATACACTGATGATGAAAAACCTGAAAGAGAAATTAAGGAAACACTCCCATTTACCATTGCAACAAAAAGAATAAAATACCTAGGAATAAACCTACCTAGGGAGACAAAAGACCTGTATGCAGAAAACTATAAGACACTGATGAAAGAAATTAAAGATGATGCTAACAGATGGAGAGATATAGCATGTTCTTGGATTGGAAGAATCAATATTGTGAAAATGACTATACTACCCAAAGCAATCTACAGATTCAATGCAATCCCTATCAAATTACCAATGGCATATTTTATGGAACTAGAACAAAAAAAATCTTAAAATTTGTATGGAGACACAAAAGATCCCGAATAGACAAAGCAGTCTTGAGGGAAAAAAACGGAGCTGGAGGAATCAGACGCCCTGCCTTCAGACTATACTACAAAGCTATAGTAATCAAGACAATATGGTACTGGCACAAAAACAGAAACATAGATCAATGGAACAAGATAGGAAGCCCAGAAATAAACCCACACACGTACGGTCAACTAATCTATGATAAAGGAGGCAAGATATACAATGGAGAAAAGAGAGTCTCTTCAATAAGTGGTGCTGGGAAAACTGGACAGCTACATGTAAAAGAATGAAATTAGAACACTCCCTAACACCATACACAAAAATAATCTCAAAATGGATTCGAGACCTAAATGTAAGACCGGACACTATAAAACTCTTAGAGGAAAACATAGGAAGAACACTCTTTGACATAAATCACAGCAAGATCTTTTTTGATCCACCTCCTAGAGTAATGGAAATAAAAACAAAAATAAACAAATGGGACCTAATGAAACTTAAAACCTTTTGCACAGCAAAGGAAACCATAAACAAGATGAAAAGACAACCCTCAGAATGGGAGAAAATATTTGCAAACAAATCAGCGGACAAAGGATTAATCTCCAAAATATATAAACAACTCATGCAGCTCAATATTAAAGAAACAAACAACCCAATCCAAAAATGGGCAGAAGACTTAAGTAGACATTTCTCTAAAGAAGACATACAGATGGCCAAGAAGCACATGAAAAGCTGCTCAACATCACTAATTATTAGAGAAATGCAAATCAAAACTACAATAAGGTATCACCTCACACCAGTTAGAATGGGCATCATCAGAAAATCTACAAACAACAAATGCTGGAGAGGGTGTGGAGAAAAGGGAACCCTCTTTCACTGTTGGTGGGAGTGTAAATTGATACAGCCACTATGGAGAACAGTATGGAGGTTCCTTAAAAACCTAAAAATAGAATTACCATAGGATCTAGCAGTCCCCCTACTGGGCATATACCCAGAGAGAACCATAATTCAAAAAGACACATGCACCCCAATATTCACTGCAACACTATTTACAATAGCCAGGTCATGGAAGCAACCTAAATGCCCATCGACAGACGAATGGATAAAGAAGTTGTGGTACATATATACAATGGAATATTACTTAGCCATAAAAAGGAACGAAATTGAGTCATCTGTTGAGACGTGGATGGATCTAGAGACTGTCATACAGAGTGAAGTCAGAAAGAGAAAAACAAATATCGTATATTAACGCGTGCATGTGGAACCTAGAAAAATGGTACAGATGAACCGGTTTGCAGGGCAGAAGTTGAGACACAGATGTAGAGAACAAACGTATGGACACCAAGGGGGGAAAACCCCGGGGGGGTGGTGGGGATGGTGGTGTGCTGAATTGGGCGATTGGGATTGACATGTATACACTGATGTGTATAAAATTGATGACTAATAAGAACCTGCTGTATAAAAAAGAAAAGAAAAACTTAGAAAGGTACAAAACTTTCTCTTCTGTGGCCTATAAAGTCCTATATTATCTGGCCCATGGGTACCTATTAGTATTATTTCCTAGCACTGTTTTAGACACACAGACACAGGTAGACAAATGCACAAACACACACACTCCCTATGACTTTACTAGAATATAGGATTCTTAATTCATGACTGCTACTAGATGTTGGTTTTATCTTACTTGCCACTCTATAGGCAGTGCCTAGAACACTGACCAACATATAGTAGATACTGTGTAAATATAGTAGATGATTGAATGGATAATGAATGAATGGATGGATGGATAAAACAGGAAAATGCTTTGTAAACACAATCTGTCTCCTCTTCTCACTAAATTCTTGTGATGTTGGGTGTGGTGGAATTCAGAGTGAAAGTGTGTCTGACACTGAGTCTGGGGACGCTGAAGAAACTTACAGGCTGATGAAGATGCAAAACATTTGGCTTTTGTCCAGGAATAGAGACATTTTGGTTAAAGAAACTTCTTGAGACTGTTGGTGTTTTTAGGTCAATGATGTTAACATCTTTATATAATGGTACAATGGTCAGTTAGAATATATACTCCTACAAGTCCTTACCTAACATTGAAAACAAGCTATTCCAAATCTCAGGCTCTCTTTAGATGACAGTCTCCCTAGTTTGTCAGTCTGACGGTTCTGAAGTTAATGATCTGCCATCTATCAAGCACCAAGGCGGAGACGATGTCTACCGGACATCCAAGTCGATTGCTGTCCGCACTGCTGAACCTAAGGCTAGGACTTTGGTGTCAAGGCTCCTCACTTCTGTCTGGCTATTAGGCTTGTGAGCAGCAGATTAACTGCTGTTACTGAACTTCATCACACAACGCTCCATCCGAAACTTACATTGAGGCAGTCAGTGAAATCTGTCTCTATGGGGCAGAGGGTCATCCGTCATTTTGAAAGAAGCTTGCCAGGGCTCTAGGGCTCTGAAGGGGTGTTATAATACGAAATATTTACGTGAGAATGGGGATTGAGTGTGACTTTGGGGCCGTGGAGCAAATGATGGTAATATTTTTGCTCAGAGTCAGAATGTTCTGGCAATAGCTAAAGCCACCTGGGATTCTGAATCTCTTCTGGTCATGTGGTTTTCTGGCTTCTCAGCTCCTACTTGATGGTGTGTGTTCCTCCTCCACTGCTGTGAGCTGATTATCCTCTAATATTAAGGGTGACCACTAGCAAATGTGCTGCAGGTCGAGGGATGCCAGTTCTGAAAACTTTCTGTGATGAAATGGCCATCTTCTTCCCTTGGTGGAACTTACGTCTCTCAATGGTTCTGCGATATTAATCTATCTTTACACTGAAAACTATAATTCATTTTAAACCATTTATCTTAGGTGGGTCTGAGGATCCTGAAGGTTTGAGGAGATGGCTGGAATTAACAACCTAGCTAGGGAGAACTGGGCAACTTGTTTAGTCTCAGGATACCTCAGGCGAAGAAAGAGGAAACAAAACAGTATCTCAAGAATTTCATGGGTTATTACAAGGGGCACCAAGTGATAAACATTAATGGAAGCATCACTTCGACAGAAATGACACTGTGAGTCAGGATCACTACTCAGAACTCCTAGGAAGTTCTAGACTGAGCCATGACTTTAAAGCAATTGGAGGAGAATTTATGTCTCACAACCACTTTCTGATTTGAAACTCAGCGATAATAATAGCTGATTCACAAAAAAAATTGTTGTGAGAAATCAAAACAGAAAACACACATAAAAGCACCTGGTAAATTTTGAATGGCAAATCAACTTTCAAAAGTATTTTCTGGTTACTTTTACTGAGTGGGCATGAGCCTCCAATATTGTCATGGCTTCCAGAGATACGTTCAACTTCATCTTAAGAAGAAAATGGCTAATTAATTGGACACATTCAGATTTAGAGCAACAAATGCAGTTTATATCTACAGGCATACCTCAGAGATATTGTGGGTTCAGTTGCACACCATTACAATAAAGCCTGTATTGCAATAAAGTGAGTTAACATGAATTTTTTGGTTTCCCAGGGCATATAAAAATTAGGTTTATACTATATGGTAGGGTATTAAGTGTGCAATAGCATTATGTCTAAAAAATAATGTATGTACATTAATTAAAAAACACTTTATTGCTAAAAATGCTAACCATCATCGGAGCCTTCAGAGAGCCATAATCTTTTGTGCAATAGTAACATTGAATATCATTGATCACAGATCACCATAACCAATATAATAATAATGAAAAAGTTCAAAATATTGTGAGAATTAACAAAATGTGACCAAGAGATATGAAGTGAGAATATGCTGTTGGGAAAATGGTGTCAATAGACTTGCTTGACGTAGGGTTGACCTAAGCCTTCAATTTGTAAAACAAAACAAACCCCTCCCCCACAATATCTGCAAAACACAATATAATAAGGTGTGCCTGTATACCTACACTATCTACCTCTCTCTCTCTCCTTCTCCATCTCTCTCTCTCTCTCTCTCCCTGATGTATATACACATATATTCTTTTATCTGTTCTCTTCTTGAAAAATAGTAAGAGATTTCTGGTTAGGGATTGGTATGTAGTCTGAAGAAAGAAATTTACGTGAACCCACATGATAAGAAAGGGGGGGATGAATTAGGATTTTGAGATTAACATATACACACTACTATATATAAAATAGATAACAAACAAGGACTTACTAAATAGCACAGGGACATCTACTCAGTATTTTGTAATAACCTATAAGAGAAAAGAATCTGAAAAAGAACATATATATGTTATATATACATGTATAACAATCACTTTGCTGGACACCTGAAACTGAGACAACATTGTAAATCAATTATACTTTTAAAAAGTAGGAAATACTTAATTATACATTCTTCTTTTCAGAAACAAATTATTGAATGAAATAGTTTGGGATTGATAAAATCACTGTATTAATTATGACATAGTTTTTTGCTGATTGAAGCAGAAACACAAAATAAAAGTGACTCAAACACGAGCCAGAAAGATTTACTAATCCAATTTTAGAATGTATTTAGAATAAAATTTAAACTATGTAGGTAAATGTTTTAGGGAACAGTGATAGTCTGTAGCAATACTTTCCTATTATATTCCTATCATAGGGCACATAAAAAACATGACAATAGGTGTATGGCCCACAGGTGTAAAGAATGAGGCTTTTTACAGGTGAAGGCAAGTGGTTAGGTGATTAGTGTCACCTAAACTCTGCTTGGCAACTGAAAAGCTAAGGAGATCAAAATAGTGGAACCCACAGCTTAGAGATCTCTGGCTTTAGATCTAAAAAGCATCCCAGCCTAGCTGTATCACTTACTAACTTGGTAAAGTCACCTAATCTGTCTGAACCTGTATTGCCACATCTGCAAGACTCGGATAATAACCCTTTCCCCTGGGTACACTACATGAGGTTCAAATGACACACGGTATATGTGAAAGATGAAAAAGTAAAGCATTGTACACATTTGCGATATTAATACCAAAGATAATTTGAGTTTTTACTTATTTATCAAAGTTTGGCAATTGAACAACTTGGAGCCCTAACTAATTAAAAATAAAGAAGTTCTATAATGGGAAGTGGTAAAAGCAGATTGGACAGAATGGAAATGGAAGGAAATGAACATGACTTGATTCATACATTTGCTGTGGAAGGTGCCACCACCCAAATGAGATGGAATTTTGCTTTTAAAATTGAAAGGAAATTATTTCCTCACATTTCCAAAATATAACCTTCATGCGTTTATGAATGTCAATCCAGACTATACTATGTTGAAATGTTGGGTCAGTATCTGTACTCTGTTCTCTTCAAAGAGGATGACTTCCAAATCTCTTCTTCAGCCAAATGATAAAATGAGGTTTCCTAGAAACAAGTTAAACTTATAGTTCACACACTAAATATTACTCTGTTAATTTTCCCAGCCAATTACAGTGCTGAAAGCTTAACTTTGGGAGTCATAAAGTAGATTTGTTGAATAAAAAATCTACTACTTAAATTCCTTCCCTCCTTTTTCTTACAACACCAGCAAAAATAATAAAAGAAGGGAAAAAAAGAAAATGGGAAAAAATTCTGTTTAACCTTCTCTCAAGCTGGCTGAAAACTCAAGCAGGGGATGGTCTGATGGTTAAGATTGATGAGCACCGTCTCCCCTGGCTGAAGATCAAGCCTGTCTCATTTGTAATTTTCTCAGTACCCTTGGCTAAGGAAAAGGGTTCTGAGGTTGAACACACCTGCTTCCACCCTTGGACCCAGTGAGAGCAACCTCTGCTATAACTAGGCAGACCTTCTTTGCCAGATGGGAATGGAGAGCAAAGTATACAGAAAAAATTAAAACTACACAGTCCTGTAGTAGAGAGAGCTGAAGAGAGATGACATGCTATTATTTCATTTCTAACTTCACAGTGACCCATACTTTAATAAATCAAATATGCACTGTCATTAAAATGTAGAAAGGCTCTTTGGAGGTAGGGAAGAACATTTTTACTAGTAAGAGAAATGATAAATTAATTATGTTATCAATGTGAAACTTTAAGGAGGTGTTTTATCATATACAGCCTTCCTATATTCTTTTGAATATGGCACAATGGAAAACATAAGCACTGCACCTTATATACTAAATATATTATTCGGCATTGCTTTTAAGTTCTTGAAAATAAGATGCACCACACTTTCACTGAACATCATTAGAATAATACATGTATAAGTTTGGTCCTCTCAGGGCCCTGAGTCAATGAGAAAATGGACTCAATTGAATCTACTCTAAAAGTTTTATATATAAAGCTTACCAAGAAGGGTTATTTGTTGTTGATTTCCTTAATGCTATGTGATTTAAACTTTTTTAAAAACCACATCTGTCTTCAAGTTCCATGCATTGGTAAAACACCTAGCGATGATATAAACTAGGAAGACATTTCCAGTGACCATTCTTAATCTTCCTTTCTTCTGAACTTCTGTTTTTCTTCCCCCTAACTCTACCATAAAATGTAATTTTAGAAAGATCCAAGAGGAAGTGGTTGGTTACTTAGGGTAAGAGAAGATGAAGAAGAAATCTTTGGAAACTCTAAAGTAGGCATGGGGACCAGGAAGAAAGACAGACCAGGCACCCAGAATCAAAACATAATAATCATGTTTTCTCTCTGTCCACTCAGGATTTTTTGCTTAGGCAAGTATATTCTAGAAAATTGACTGTGATTATTTATTTAGTTTAACAAAATAGATATTCAGTCTTGGAAAACTGGCAGTCCAAACTGATGGGAACTGCACAGTTACCTGTCTTTGTGAGAAGCTGCATTGTCCAAAGATATGGCACAGAGGAAGATAAGCAAACCCAGGCTCCCTGAAGAATCTAATCACATAACTGACTTAGAGGCAACTTCAAAGCTGCCAGGGAAACTATTTGAAAAGCTTGCCAGTGTGTCAGATCCTGCTGCTAGTGAGAGGTCTTTCAAAGGCTGGCATCTGGCTCCTGTGATTGCCATTCAGACAGGGAGGCTGGGACTTCGTGCTTTATTTCTGGTGGTCATGTGCTCAGGCTATTACCAGGCTATTTGGACTGTGAAGACTGTTGTCTTGATTCACAACGAAAGCTTATCTTGTGATTTCACTTCTGAATGAGATTCTTTCAAGCTGTCCTTTTTATTTATTTACTGTTCCACATTGACTTTAGCGTGTGTTTGCTCTGTGCTGTGAATTAACTAAGAACTTTTTCACAATATGGGGGTAAAGCTAAAAATCCAACTTTTGGCCCACTTGTGGCTAATAAATCTCATAAGTAATGAACTTCACATCCCCTGTTTTTAGAATATTGTTTTGAGCAAGTTCTTTCATCAGTTAAACATCCTCATATTTGTTTTATTTGGAAATTTCTTTGATTGACCTTCACAAAGCAACTAGTATCATGTAGCTATTACATATATTTTGTCATAAAAACCCTATTGCATCTCCTTTACCCCTCCCGCCATAACACTCCCAAACACATCCCATGGTTGATGGGGTCTCTCATCAAGAGAGTTATATCATAATGGAAATATTCATGCCACTGGTATTTTAGAAAAGTTTTTACTCTAATCTGTCTTAGGCTCCACTAAGGCGGTTACCCAAAGCGCACAGCTCCAGTCACCACTCATTTAGCGACCTGTGGAGGTATCTTGCAGGTAAGCAAATTCACCCTGCATGGCTCACTCCCACCTTAACTTTCTTTCATCTCTAATGATTCTCATCATACAGCATCCTCCCCTATTGCACAGTCCACCAGATAATTGCATATACTTGGAACGCCTTTAGAGCAGATGCTACAATTCTCCTTCAAATGCACGTGCCATTAACTATTCAGTATTTATATGGTCTTCTTCCTCCTAGGTTTCAGTTTTGTTCTAGGCTATAGATCATCCTCCCTTCCCAAATATCACTCTGCCGTTTTAATCCATTGTGCTGAAGCAATCATGGTCTTGATATTAGCTTTGCTGTTAGTCTCCCTAGCTTGAGGCTCTTGCAATAATCTTCATGCAAGTATATAAAATTCAGTATAAAACCTACATGTGAAATTGATAAAACTCCACCTGAACACTGGAACTTTCCTGAAGTCCAAGCATTTTTTATTGAGAGCGTAATTATTATACACAAAAATAGAGTAGCTGAATGGATTTCGAAAGGATTACTGATTTCTAAGATATTTACCAAGCAATATCTGAAAATATAGATTTATAGCCATGGGAAGTCTAAATATTATAGCTGTAGGCATTTATTTCTCTCTTTAAAATTGTTTGGAGTGTTAACTGAAGTTTTGACTCTATTTAAAGGAGAAACAGGGCCATGGATGTGGCTGTCACCACCCTTGATTAAAACCCTTCGTGTTCTGGCATCTGTAGCTTTCCAACTAATATCCTGACCACTCAGACCTGAAGCAGAACCTAGTAATTGACAAACTACACCTACCACAAACTACTTTTTTATAGCATGTCTGGCCAAACTTTCCATTTTGGTGTGTACCTGATGAGGGAAAGGGACTTAAATACACAATGGAGGAAATGCATACCTGCTATTTAGATTAACCCAATTTCTAATTCTTTAAATATAAATGAATAGTCAAGGATAATTAGACAAATGAAATGTTGATTTCAACATCAGAAGAGAATGAATAACAGAACTGCTGACCCAAAAGACCAAAACTTACAGCGGTAATTCAGAAAGTAAAAGAGATTTTTAAAATTCTAATACAGAATTTGGTATACACAGACAAATTTATAAAATCAGAAGAAAATGCACTGAAAAGGTAACATTCAGAAACCAGGATAGAGTCCTTTGAAATTAAAACACACACACAGAGAGGAAGAAGGGCAAAGAGAGAGGTAGGGGAAGGGGGAGAGGGGGAGAGGGGAAGAGAGAGAGAGAGATCTGGCAGAGGGCAGAAGGCAAAGACTGAGTAAAAGGGGATAAAATCTTTGTTATAGAAGATAAAATATCAGAAAAAAATTGAGGGGAATATTTTATAAGAAATAAATTGATTTCTCATAGTTTAAGAAAGACAAAAATCTTTAGATTATATGGTCCTCCAGGGATCTGTAGAATAGTCAGTCCCACATATTGATAAAACCTTCTGAAGTTTCAGAGCGCAAAGATAAAACAGAAGACTGTAAAACGTTTCCAGAGAAATATGGCATGTCTCTGATAAACATACAAGTGATCAGTGGGCACGAGATGTGGTCACTAATGTGACATGTTTGAAAACAAAGGAGTACTATCTACTGAGTTTTAATAGAAAAGGATTATATACCAATATAATATAGCCTTGGTGATTTTATTTGACAAAAGAGGTAGAGGAGGAGGATTTGTGGCTGTTTTATATAATTATATATAAAATACACAATAGAAATACTCAAGAGTAGTGAATCTTAGTTGATGTCGCAGTATCACCATTAAAAAAACACAGACTTTAGCCTTGATATTTCATTTAACCTCACAGTCTTAGTTTCCGTGCCTTTGAAATGCTGATGATGCCTATTTTACTAGCTCAGCACAGTTCTGAGGATGCCATGAAGTAATTCGTTGAAAATGCTTTAATAATAAATAATAATAAATTTTAAATTCCAGATTTAAATAAATTTTAATAATAATAATAAATTTTAAATTTAAAAATAAATTATTTTTAAATAATAAATAATAATAAATTTTCCACCTCTGTCTCTTACAACTTCTCACTCATGAATAAGCCACTCAAGTCAATATCACCATTTTATTTCATGAGCACTCTTGGATGGAATATTTCTTTTGAAACTTTGATCTTTAGCTGGAAGGTCTTCTGATATCATTATGATGGACTGGGAGCTACGGGAAGTAGGAGAGAAGGTCAAAGGTCTGAAGTGCTCTGTTAATGAGCCATGTTTTAAATTAGAAAAATTTGATTTTGCATAAAAATTTAAGTTGAAATGGACAAGTGCTAATGGTGTCTTATTTTTGCATCCACGCTCTCAGTCTTTTTGCACTGGATTTGGTACACTGGATAAATGATACCTTCTTGGCTACGAGGAAAATTCTCTGGCCTAAGAGAACTTGGGGGCTCTCCTTCTCTATGAAACATATTCCTGATGGATTCTAGAAGTGATATGGGCTAAGTTCTTTAGTGAACAGTGAGATACCTTTCCATATTTTAAAATCTTGAAATATCCTAGTTCCTGTATACAAATGCCAATCTACTTCACTCAAGCCTAATGGCCAATTTCTCTCTTTACAGTTTCTCTTCTCTGAAGAGTCAAACTTGCTTGTATTGCTTTCATTGAAGCCTTTAATCCAGCTCCTGTAAGTGCTATCCTGGAAGCTGCTATTTTCCCCTAATTTTCTATTCTTATTCTAGTGTGTTTCAATCCACATCCCTATGGCCACGTCAGTGGCTTTTTGATTATGAGTTGATGAGCTTTAGAAAGATTATTTTTGCTTAGAAGAGTGCCAATAATATTTTGCTTTGTCATCAGAACTTAATTTCATTATAGGACTAGTGAGTGGCCACAGAGCATTTTTCCTTTGGAGGTCTACTATACAAGTGCAATACAGATTCCAGTAGTAGGCTGAATAGCATATACAAACTCTTATATATTGAAAAGTAATCAGAATAGGGTTTAGCTATTAAAGATTGTCCACATCTATGAATATTTTTGCATATGAATGATTTTCAGTGAGAGTCTATGATTGCTCTACATAATTTTCCCAATTAACTTACATTAAATTTCAATTGCCTCTTGTGTTTCAGCATTCTGGAGGGGTGTGTGTGGGTGGGTGTATGTGTGTGTATGTGCCCTTCGAAAGAAGTATCATTTAGCCACTGCTTGCAAATATAGAAACAGGAACGTAATGTTATTTTCAATACAAACATAATTTATATTAGAGCTATATTTTTTCATAAATGGATAAATGTGTTATGTTCAAAGAGCTATATTGTTGTTCATCTACGAGAAGAAGCAGTGGCTACAGGTAGAAGTTACTGTGTAGTGTCATCAGCCATTTATTTTATCAGGTGTCTGGAATGTTTGTCAATTCCATCGGCTTGTTTTTGTACAAAAGATTTATGCCCAGTTGTGCTTCTCTGGTGGTCATTTTTGTTTGAAGATTACAATTTTTCTTTGTAAGTATACGCTTCTTGTTTCCCAACATCTCTGTGTGACTGACGTGTTACTTTTTTACCCCTAAGACTTTTAGAGATAAATAATTTAATTTGCATGAATGAATTCCCTATGGTATATATTTGATAAGCCACTCTAATTTAAAGGAAGGTGACTTCTACATTTAATTGAATCTGATAAAGTAGTTGCAAAAGACATTTTCCAAATGAATTCTCCTTATGCATTAATTATTAAATTTCTGCTTCCTTACAAACATGTCTGTCGCAACTTAAAAGACACAATAATAGAGACGTTGAACAAGGGTTAAATAATAAATCAATATTGTGTCCTCTTATTAAATTGCATGAGGGACTTCCCTGGTGGTGCAGTGGTTAAGAATCTGCCTGCCAATGCAGGGGACACAATCTTCCATCCCTGGTCTGGGAAGATTCCACATGCTGCGGAGCAACTAAGCCCATGCGCCACAACTACTGAGCCTGCACACTAGAGCCCACGTGCCACAACTAATGAGCCTGCATGCTGCAACTACTGAAGCCCGCACACCTAGAGCCTGTGCTCTGCAACAAGAGAAGCCACCGCAATGAGAAGCCCGCGCACCGCAACGAAGAGTAACTGCCGCTTGCCACAACTAGAGAAAGCCCACGTGCAGCAACGAAGACCCAATGCAGCCAAATAAATAAACTTAAATTGCATGATCTGTTCTAAAAAATAGCTTGGATAAAATACATAAAAATATTAGCAGTATTTGTCTATGAATCATAGTTATGTCAACAATTTTACCATCTCCATAAATTTGGCATAAAAATGCTTAACAATGAGTATACAAGACTTTGATGATCAAGGTATTTTTAAATTAATAATTTTTAATTTAAAATTTAATAAAGAAGTTATCTGTAAAAAAGAAAGCTTACCTAAACACTACAAAAAATTATGGCTGTGTTAGATCCATGGGGTCCTCTACTATATAAATCACAGAAATCACAGCATATTAAGATCAGATCATGAGACTTTTTAATAGACGAGTAGAATGAGTACCAAAAATATTAAATGATTTTTCCAATGAAAAATCACTTTGCTGTGCACCTGAAACTAACACAACACTGTAAACCAATTATACTTTTAAAAAGTAGGAAATATTTAATTACACATTCTTCTTTTCAGAAACAAATTACTGAATGAAATAGTTTGGGATTGATAAAATCGTTGTAATGACTTCTTATTAACTTGATTTCCTCTATAAAGACCTGATCACATTCTTGTCACATTCTGAGATCCTGAGGCTTAGAATTTCATGGAAGAACATGATTCAACCCATAAAATATTCTGATTTAAGGCCCAACTGGGCCGTGCCTTTAACACTTCTAACCTTCAAAGAAGGGAAGTTCAGAGCCTTTCAAAACCCAGATATAAAAGACAAATCTCTTCTGCTCTGACTCACATTTGAGAATAACTGACTCTGTTATCCTAAGGGCTCCCTCCTTGGCCTTTATTTTGCCTTCTCTGTGTCTCATCGCCAGATTGGGTCCTCTCACTCTCCTGTGCCCCTTGCTCATGAGATTGGGTTCTCCTGGCTTCATCAGTTCCAGGCAGGCATATTACCTGCATGAGTTTTGGGCTTCATTCCTCAGTGAACCTCAGGTGGCTGGCCCTCCTGAGGCAGCTACCCCACTTTGCAGCCCAGTAACTGCCTTTGTATCACGTGAAAATGGACGTTCTAAGAAATCAGTCCTACCTGCCAAGGAGGTACTATTTCAAGTTCTAATTCCCCTCCCTTCCAAGTGCCTTCCGGTAAGGAGGGCTAGTTTGACAATCTTTCTGTTCTCTGCACTTTGATCAAGGGTTGCTTTGTGCTCTTCCTTGGGCATCATACCTCATTCCTGCCCCCATGCAAATGGGTCTGCCATTTTGTGAGCAGGGTTAGTCATTTTACTGCCACACCAGCAAGTTCTCAGGCACCCACTGGGGGCCAAACCAAGCCCACTTGATTTAACTGCCATTCACATGCCAGCTCCAGGAAACAACATCTATTTGCTTGGTGAAACTGATGCTTCACAGTTCTGCTTTGAATTTATCATCTTGCTAAAAAGCTCATACAAACTAACCCCATGTACATGTACTCAATTAAACCCTTTAGGAAGAGTCATAGCATAGCGTACCAAGTGTATGCCAGAAACTCTGCAAAATATTTTATAGCTATTGCATCTTTAGTCCACAGAAGGCATTCATGAGCGATGCCTTATTGTTTACATGTTTTGGATGGAGAAATTACTACAATTTATTGAAGGTTTACTATAAACTATGCACAGTGCTACATATTTTACATGTATTAACTTAGGTAAACCTTACAAAAAACTTATGAAACAGGGATTATTTGTGTCCAGTAAGGTCTTTGCAGGAAAAGGATTGAAACCAAGCAGGACCCTGTGGGGCTCCTGGGCACGAAAGCCATTCTGTGTCTCCCATTTCTTGATTACAGGAAATAGGCTTCATTCAGCCTCCATGACCTTCCCTGAATTCCAAAGGGCAGGTTCAAACAGCTGTTAATCAGGGAAGGGAGGGGAAGTGGAGACAGGGGAGGAACAGTCAAGAAACAATAGTGCAGCCTTGGGGTGGGGTCCTGGTTCCCCCTCAAGGGATATACATAACAATATCTTTGAGCTGTTTTGCAGATACTGTAACCCCCACCAGGTGGGAGAAGTTAACTGTTTGCTGCCCACAAACACATAGACCCCAGACCAGTTGGAACTGGAAGGTTGAGGCTGCTGGCTCCTAACCTCCTCACCACCAACCAATCAGAAGAATGTCCACAAGCTGATCATGCCCTCCTCTTTGAACCATTACTATAACACTCCTCACTACCCTCTCCAGGTCGGGACACACAGTTTTGAGGGCATTAGCCCACTGTGGCCCCCTTTGCCTGGCAAAGCAATAAAGCTATTCTTTTCTACTTCAGCCCAAAAACTCTGTCTCTGCGATTTAATTCGGTGTTGAGGTACAGAGGCCAGATTCAGCATCAGGATGGCTCAAACTAAGATATGTTAATGCAAAGCAATGACAAAGAAACAATACTGAGGCACCCGGTCATCCTGACATGGTAAAGATTTATCATCTCCAGAGCCAAAGGGACTAGAAAAGAAGGTATATCAAGAAGCCAGGAAGCATCTGGAGCCCCAGTAGGAGCTGAAGCATAATGTAGGGGTCAATTGGCAGGTACTCTCATCCAGAATTGATATATAAATCAATATGGACTTAATAAACATCACAAAACTTCTATAGGCTCATGTGTTGATAAAATTAAGGGCTCAGAACGTAGACTGTCTGGGTTCAATTGCTAACATTATTACCTAGAGCAGTAGTTCTCAAAGTGTGGTCCTCTGACCAGGAACGTCAGCAAATCTTGGCTATACCCTGGGCCTACTGAATCAGAAGTTCCAGAGTTGGGGCCCAGGAAACTGTATTTTAATGAACTTTCAAGGCAATGATTATGTACATTCAAAATTGAAAACCACTGGCCTAGGTCAAGTTACTTAACCTCATAGAAGCTCAGGTCCATCCTCTCAAACAGATAATGACCATAAGTACCTTTTAGAGTTGTTTAAAGAGTTAAATAATGTAACATAGGTAAAGCTTGGAAAAGGGCAAGAGCACAGCACATTTCAGCAGCTCTTTTTTTTACTACAATTAGTAGTCCCCAGTCTATTTATATTAAGTAAGAGGAGCAAGTATTTGCTCATGAGGCAGTACAACATAGTTGCTCAAGGCCCAGAAGCTACATTTCCTGAACTCAAAGCCTGGCTCAGCTCAGACCTGGGGAGTTATTCTTAGTCTTCTGTTTTCTCACCTGTAAAGTGGGTATAATAATCAAAGTCCCTATATCAAAAGTTAGAATAGTTCTTACTACATACCAAGATTTGAATTTGAATGTTACCCACTGTATTTATTTCAAAATATTTATTTATTTTGAATATTTATTTCAAAAATTCTATTTGGTTCCATCCCTTAAAAAAAAAAAACAAAACCCAAACAAAACAAAAACCTCTTTCCCACTTTCCTTCATAAGCAGTCCTTCAATCTATATACCTCCTGTACTTGTTTACTTTTGAGTAGCTCCTAAGTGCTTCTCCCAGGTGAATTAAAGCTGAGGAAGGATAAACTAAAAAAGAAGAGACCTTAAATAATTACAAGTAAAAAAGCATGTTTGTACTCATTTTAAGGGCTCAGAACAATCTTAAACCTTTTTAAAATCTACTTAGTTACCTTTCACAGGTCACGGGTAGTTGCCTGTAGATATGAGCTTCTTGTGCTGAAGAAAATCAGGGTTTAGGCTACTTATAAAATACTATCTTGAACCCTGAAAGCCAATTTAGCATTTCATGTCACTTTCAAAGTTTTTCTCACTTCAGCAAGAGCCACTCATGTTGTCTGGGATGTTTGGTAATTGAGTTTCTCAAGGAATATGTGACATATTGTGATGTAGTGTAAAAGGATTTCAGAGTTATCCATTCCCAAACCCTTCATCATCGACTAAAAATATATCTCAGTGTCCCGTCCCCAGCCTGTGCCTCAGGTGACCCTACCAACCTCATATTTCTTAATCTGATCTTATTTTCTGGTCATCAATTTGATTTCTCAGCAACTGGCAGGGATTGGTCTTCTTTGAATAGCCTCGTGTCTATAAATCTTTATTTCTATTTTTTCAATTTTCCTCCCAGTCTCTGTTGATCTTAACCCCTAAATTTTTATCACTTGTAGCCTGAATTACAAGTGACCTTTTCATTGCTATCGGTCAAGTTTCCACTTAATAAGGTTGGAATGGCCCTTGGCATTTAAAAAAGAATAATGAGCAGTCCTCAGAATGAAAGGTAGAGAGTAGAAATACACAGTGGGTGGGGAGAGCGAGACGGGAGTTGTGGGGGAGAGAAGAAAATGAAAGAAAAAACCCAGTGCTTTGAAAGTTGAGGGCTTCACTGCCTGTACTTCCCTTCTTATTTATGCTTCACCTATTCAACTCCCTGTTTTAAATGAACCATTGTTTACTTTTTCTGGAAAAATAACTGAATAACTTGAGTCCCATCATGAGCCACTATGAATAGACCAAATACTTCATATGATAAGTTTATTATTTGAGGGGAAAGAAGCCCAACACTTTTACTACCCACCAAAATGTACCTTTCTATAATAACAAAAAGTGAATCACTTATAATTTTGTATTTTCTGTGTAATGTTTTTAAAGATGTGCTTTAAAAACATTTAAATGTGCTTCAAAGAGGTGACTATTTCCTTGTACAAAATATTTCTTGTCTAGTCCCTTTCGACCTTCTTTGAACATGGAAAATTTAATCATGATGCTGGAGGACATCTGATAGACATCCATCTTATGCAAAGTTTTTCTTTTTAATTGTTCACCTTCTCTCCTCTTGATTCTTTGACAAATATGTCAGATTTGCCTCTTGTCATTCAACATGCATGTAGCAGACATCTCAGTGAGTCAATGGTAACTGCTACAAGAATAATTTCATCGTTTGGGAATTTGGGTCCAAGGGAAATAGACATGTGACTAAAAGAGACATTCACCTAGAGAATGACAAAGAAATGTCAGAAGAAAATAAATCTCCTACATGATTCAAAATACTTTAGCAACGTGAAAAAAGGTGCTAGATTAAAATGATAATCAATATAATGTGGAAAGAAAATGCACTCAAAGGGCCTCAATTTGAATTTTTGTTCTACTGGTTATTTTAGATACAAGGATTGATTTTTCATAGACTTAATGAAGTGATAAGTATAGAAGGGTGATATATAGTATAACGTGTGTAACAGCCCCAGCAAAGGACGCTCCCTCCAACAAACCATTGCTAGGTTTCCTCTCTTGAGCATGGTGGAAAGGAAACTATTGTGTGATCCTATTGGTTGGGGATTTATTGAGCAACTACTATGTATCTAGGCTTATTTACGTCTTATAGGTTAATAAAATTATGTTTAAAAACCTTTCTAACATAAATAACAATTTATCACAGATGTTGAGGAAAATATTAACAAAGAATATGATCTCTGTTACTATGCTAAATACTACAGTGTATAGAAAATTAGAATATATATGGGAGCACCGTAACATAAAAGAAGCTAGAACAATATTATCCAAACCATTTTCCAAGGTGTCTCAGTAAGAGGATCTATAAGAAAAAAATGTGTAGAAAATCTGAATATTATAACATTATTTTAAAAATTCAACATAGCATTCACGTAGTAAAGCCTTTGAGAACTGCTGCAGATTAATAATTTTTTAATATTTGTAACTTAAATTACTGGCATCTAAAATGGGTATGCTTGTACTATATAATATATATATTATATACAATAAATTATGCATATATTACTATTAATATCATAATATATATTCTAAAATGCTATCAAAGAACCTGTCCATTATTAAGAACTATGAAAGAAACCCATACTGCCAATTGAACTATGACACATTTTCTTATCACAAAATTTTACTTTATACTTATTGAGAGATATGTTTTCATGGAATTTTATCACATATTACTTCTATGCATGCATAAAAACATAAGTGAAATAAATTGGTTAAGATTTTCCTAAAATATTTTTCAAGTTTAGAGTTTGAAATTTGGAATCCCTTTTCTATCTAGAATAATGAATGTCCATATTTTCCCACAAAATATCTACCTCTGCTCCATCAAAAGCGTTGGTGGCACAGCACTTCTTAAAATAATCTTACAAGTACTAAAAGTCATTAGAGATAATTCCTAAGGTGGCTTTGCAACTGAATACAGCTAGCCTGCTTGTTTTCTGGGTTTGGGAATAAAGCACAACCCTCTGCTTGACCACATTTAGCCATCTTACAGCTATTTGCTTCCTAGGAAATAAAAGAGGGCTACAGTATTGTCTTTGAGATTCTCTTCTAAGCCACTGACGCCCAGTCTACACCTTTTGATCTTGCAGTGCACGTGTGTAGGCAATGACAGTCATTACCCCGTCATGATTGCAAGAGGCACTTGATTTCAAGAGACGGTAATGTGTGGAGGAAAAATGCACCTCAGAACAAATAAAGCACGTCATTCCTTTTAAAGGTCAAGCATGGCATTAGAATGAGGACATTTTGGCCCTCAGTGAAACATTCTGAAATCAGTTGAGTGTGCAAACGGATGATGGCAAATTTCCTTTAGTGAACTTAACCTCAACTCTTCTATCCTGCGGCTAACGACAAAGAATTTCTCTTGCGGGGAGTCAACTTGAGAGCAAAACAGGAGACAATCTGTAAGAAATACTGAGTGCTAAAAATGGCTTCTTTCATGTACTTAAATATATGTAATCTGTTTCAAATATTCTCAATATTCATCTCCTGGACTTGCTATTAGCTTTGGGGATAGGGGGAGCTCTTTTGAAGACCTGAAATATTATGTTTAGTGATAAGTTTTTCAACTTACATAGAACGTAAGTTATACTGGCACAAGTATATTGAAATTAACATTTTGAATTTCCGAGGTTTTCTGAATATATTGGGTTAAATAAAAGGGACTTCTATGGAAAAAAGTTTAAATTTTTTTTCAACATTCAATACATCTACATGCCAGAAATAAAAAATGTGCATGGCTCTAGCCAACTTCTGTTTCCAAGAAGATGTAGTAAATGTACTTTTCCCTCTTTCTCCCACTAACTACAATGGGAAATCCTGTACATTATATATAAAACAGTCATGAGAAGATGCCAAAAGGTAGAGGAAACAAGGCAAATTGGCTAGGAAACTTGCAACCTGAGGAACAACGCAGTGGCGTGTTCCCTGGGTTTTCTCTTGGCCCCACATATCCCGGATTGGGAGCTGAAGAACCCACGATCTGGAAATGTCAACAGTGCGCACTACAGAAGCACCAGAGAAGTCCGCTCTCTTTAGCCAAAGGAACAGTCTAGGGCAGTCTAGCTAAAGAAAACTTTTAAACAATAACCACTTTACTCCGGCCAAACACTGCAGAAAAAAACTTGTAGACAACCACCCCTACTCACCCCAGCAAAGGCCAAGTGGTTAGCCTAGACCTCCACCCTCATGGACTTATAAAAGGTGCCCCCAAACCCCTGGGTTGGTGTTAGGGAAGATTAAGTAAGGAGGAAGGACCTTCCTTCCCTCCAGCCGATGAGGCTCCCTCACCATGCACAATGTCAGTGTCAATTATACGGGGATCCTAAATGTTCATCTCAGTCTGGCAGGAAGGAGGCACCACCATTTGTCCTTTCATCTTTGCCATCACAAGTTTCTATGGGCAGCATTCTTCTCACGTTGCCTCCCTCTCCTCCATCTCTAGTCCTGCAAGCTTTCAAGGCTCTGCCTTTTGGTTCCTCAGAAGCCAGTGCTATGCTTTGTCAAGTCTCAGACAACACTGATGTCGAATATAAGTAAAGCAGTATGTTCTTTCTCTCTTTGCTCCCTGGCGTTCTCCGGATTTTAGAAAGTTTTGTGACTATATAGCATCCAATGGCATTTTACTTTCTTGAAAAAGTAAACATTGGTTGCATTTTGTTCAATGTCAGGGTAAAATTCTGAAATTTTGAGAATAACCGAGGGGAAAACTTGAGAATGAAAACTATACGCTAAGGAAGGCTGAACAGAAAGCTTGAGGGAAACTGGATTTTTTTTTTTTAAATTTTTTAAATTTATTTATGGCTGTGTTGGGTCTTCGTTTCTGTGCAAGGGCTTTCTCCAGTTGTGGCAAGCGGGGGCCACTCTTCATCGCGGTGCGCGGGCCTCTCACTATCGCGGCCTCTCTTGTTGCGGAGCACAGGCTCCAGACGCGCAGGCTCAGTAGTTGTGGCTCACGGGCCCAGTTGCTCCGCGGCATGTGGGATCCTCCCAGACCAGGGCTCGAACCCGTGTCCTCTGCATTGGCAGGCAGACTCTCAACCACTGCGCCACCAGGGAAGCCCCAAAACTGGATTTTGATGACTCCATGAGATCAACAAGTGGATTGCCTACTTCTTATTTACAAGAAGAAAATAGACTGATTAGTAGTTTAAACCACTGCTTTCCAGGCTGTCTGTTACTTGTAGAAAAATGCAGTACCATTTGATATACTTGCCATTCTGTGTTTCATACCCTTGCAGAGGTGTGACTTTTTCACAGTGCTTCCTTCTTTCAGCTGTTAAGTTTAGGCATTAAGTTGGATTTGGGAGTGCTATGCAGGTGTTTAAATATCCAGAGGAACAGTAAGAATAAGCTCTCCGGAGTGACCACCATTTTCCACACATGGACTAATATGGAGTATAGTTAAATCCGAAGTGAGATGAAAGCCCTGAATCTTGTTTCCATTTCAGAAGAGTGGCCCGGGTACACGGAAGCCTGACATTGCAAAAGAAACAATTCTGTGGGAGTTTAGTCTCCATCCCTTGATGTCAGATTTACAGAGAAACTTACCACCTGTCAACCAGGGGTGGAAGATGTCCTGTGGCCCCTCCCCTCTGACTCGCAGCCTCCCACTCAGAGCAGCAATGGGGTGATGGACCTAAGGGTTTCTCAAATTTGAACTTATAAGAGTAAAGGATTATTGTGGGCATATCCATGGGATTAGAGAGCTGAGAAACTTGAAAAACTAAAGTTAATCATAAACCATTTTGATGTGAGTTTACAAATTTGAAATAGTTTTTCATTCTACAGGTTACTTCTGTTATGAAATAGCCTTATTTCTTAGGAAATTTCTGTTCCTTAGGAAAACTCCTTAGAAAACCGAGTATCAATGACATACTGCTTCATGTTTTGCTCTTTTCCTTAGCAGAGGAATTGCTGGCATCCTCATTTGTTGGTTGGTACAGGGTCCAATAACTGTCACTCTTTAATGCCACATGGTCATTTCCTTCATTAAACCCACATATAGAGCTCACAGTAAATATGAAAAACTGTGAAAAGACAGTTTCTTTCATGAGGCACTTATTATATGCATATGTATCTGTTTAGTATGTATTTGAAATTATTATATATATATATATATATATTTCTACTTGTTTAGTGTCTGATTCACCCAGCTTGCATGTTAATTTTATCAGGGCAGAAATTACATCTAATTTGTTCATCCTTGACTTCCCAAATCTTAACACAAAGTAGGTTCAACATGCATTTGTTGAAAAAATGAAGGCATGAGTTATTAAGTAAAAATGAAAGTCAGGATTTATGATGTGCTATTAACTTCAAGAATAAATGCATAACTTTGGAATTACTGTGAAATGACTTGAAAAATTACTTGAGATCCTGACCTACCTGGTATTATAAAAGCTCATAGAATTCTTACTGGCATAAGAAAGGGAATGTTCCTGCCTAGTGACCACAATAATCTTTGAATATGCTTCTTAAAAATGTTCTAAACGGTTTAGTAATACTTTCAATTCTTGTATGTAGTTTCAAGAAACTTATTAAGTTACCAGGATTTAGCCAAGAAAAGAATGTCATTGCAATGGCCAAATATATCTCAGTAAAATAAAAATATTTTACTGCAAAGCTACCAACACAAAGAGACTTAAAGAACTAGAAGTGACAGTATGGCAGAAAACACCGGTTGACTGATTTTTTTCCCCCAAATCACCTGAAACCATGGATCTGTCCTTTGAATATAGTCTTCAAAATCCATCATACGACTTTTTAGTAAAATGGTTTTAGTTTTATTTGACTAAAATTGAAATTTGACTAGAATTGGAAAAAAAAAAAAAGAAAGAAATGCAACTTTACAGTCTACATATAGCCACAGATACAAAAACATTAACCAGTAGAGAACTGCTCCTTTGTTAAGGAGAAATTACAATGACAGTATTTTTCAAAGTTAGTTAACAGAAAATCATGCTCATGTTCCTTCATCCCATCGAGACTTATGGCTTATGTGTGGATCTTCATTTGGATATTTTAGGGTAGATCTCCACTCAGACAACATGGGTACATATCCATATTAGAAAATAATTTTGCAAAATAATGAGGCTTCCTTTAAATGAGAGACTAAGTAATTTACCAGACTCCCATATCTGACCATTACATACTTTCTCTTATTTTTAAAAGTTTCTCAAGTGTCATAATCATCAGTTGACAATGCTTTCGAAAGTTAATAAAAACCAGCCTTGCTCTTTTTCAGTATTGCTTTAATTGCAGTGGACATTAAACTCTCATATAGTGCCTACAGTAAATATGAAAAACTGTGAAAACAGTTTTTTTCATGAGGCACTCCTTATATGCATATGCATCTATTTAGTAACACAATTTGCTTTGGATGCTGAAGGGCTTAAAATATATATGACCTACAGTTCTATTAATGGACCTGAAATTGCCACATGAAAGCCCACTTTTAAAATTTGAGTTACAGGGTTTCTCGGAGGTTTTTGTTAAAATTCCAACATACTGCTTTGGGAAGGATAACGTATTGAACTAGTGTTCAGCAAATTATGGCCACAGGCCAAATCTGGCCCACTGCTTATTTTTGTACATAAAGTTTTAATGGTACCAGCCTCACCTATTCATTTACATAGTGCCTAGAGCTGTTTTTGTGTCACAATGACAGAGTTGAGTAGGTGCAACAGAGACTGTATGGCCTAAAAACTAAAAATATTTACTATCTGGCCCCTTACAGAGAAAGTAGCTGACCCTGTGTTAAACCATTAGTAACAACTAACTTTGAACTATGCTTATGAGATTCAATATATACTATTGAATACTTTGTAGAGAAGAAGGCAATAAGAGAACCTAAAAGGACAATGTCAACTTCCGTGGCCGTGGGTGCTAACATCCTGGAAAGGCACATGAGCTGCAGGCTACCTCAGCGGTAAAATAAGGAAGAAGAGGTGAAATTAATGGGAGTGAACCAAAAAATCAACTTTAGCTACTCAATCATTTTGCCAACCAGTGCCTTGCTAAACAAAGGGGTGAAGTTAAAAAAATGGGGGTGTGGGAGGTACAGCTTACTGGGTGTAAGACAGACTCAAGGATGTACTGTACGACACAGGGAATATAGCCAATATTTTGTAAAAACTGTAAATGGAAAGTCACCTTTAAAAATTGTATAAAAAATTAAAAATATTTAAATGCAGGTTCTTTAGTAAGTTTCTATCTGAGTCACTTTTAATTACTATGGCTATTTAATGGTACCCTGATTACATACATACTGCTTCCACGAGAGCAACAGAAACAAAATTCAGAAGAATGCACCTTTTGGTTCTTTGCTGAATAAAGTAAGATGTAAAAAACTGATTTTAAAGGGAAATTAAACTACCGTCGTTTTACATTTGGACCATCACACATTTTAGTAGCTTACTCGTTTTCATAAAAATTTTAAGTTAAAGAACAGCTTTAGTTTCATAGCATCTTAATAAGCAGTCCCAAGTGTTTTAGAGAGTTTTATCATAAAATTTAGTAATACACAAGAATAGCATTTTCTGCTGTAATCAACATATGAAAACACAAGGAAAGCAAGTTCAGATATGTGGTCTCATTGCAAACTCCCAGACTGAAATACAATTATCAGCTAGGATTTACATTTCCATTTGGGGAAATGTGAACATGGGTTTATAATAAAGAGATTTTTAAAAAATCAAATTATGTGGAAGGAAAAAATTTTAATTTCCTGTCTAACTCCTGGAAAAAGAATAGAAAAATTCAAAAATCACAAACCAACTATGCATGGGTTTGAAGTGTTTCAGATTATTGGCAAAAATTCCTGGAACTGAGACAGACATCATAGCACAGGTGTGCTGACTAGGACAACTGCAGCTACAGGTTCTGTGACCCAGCAGGGGATGAAATGGCCAGAGCAGTTAGCCAACAAAGAGTCACACATGACATCAGCTTTCAGCCAAGATGGATGAGCAGTAGGAACCAGTTTAAACTCCTGCCTTGAAATACTAAAAACTAATTAAATATTTGAAACAGTGATTTTAAGATATTGGACAACAGGCAACACAGAACAGTTCTTCCTGAGAGAGGGCAAACAAATGAGATGAGCCCTATGACTAGCCTAGCTAGTCCAGAGAGTTTCCTTTACATAAAGCTGGGATCCTCAAAGATCATTATTGTGTGACTGGGATAGTCCGGTCATAGTATATGCATATTTTGAGCTTTAATCGATACTGCAAACAGTTTCGCAAAGAGGTTGTACAAATTTACACTCCCAGCAGCAGTGCAAGAGAGTATTTTTATTTTTTCACTTGTACCATTTTTCATGTATAATAATTTCTTATTGTGATTTTGATTTGTATTTCCTTAAGAACCTTTTCAAATGTTTATTGGCTATTTGAATATCCTTTTTGGTAAAGTGTCCATAAGTCTTTACACATTTTTTCTTTTGGTTTGACTTTTTTTGTTGTCTGTTTTTTGTTGTTGTTGTTGGTGGTGGTGGTCTAACAACAACAGGAAGTTTTGAGTATTGCAGATCTGAAGTATTTGCTCTTTGTATTGAAAGTATTTTTTTCTACTCTCTGGCTTGCATTTTTTACTATTTTATTGGTGTTTTTTGACTGACAGAAATGTGTAATTCTATTAACATGTAATTTGTTAAGAATGTTTTTGCTTAATACTTATTATGTTCTGTTCAAGAAATGTTTACCTTTCACATGGCAAGGGATTTTTAAATAATCATCTCAGAAAGTAATAGCTCAACCAGACAGAAATTAGTAAAAATATAGAAGATCTCAACAACACAATTAACAAGTTGATCTGATGGACTAGAATGGAACCCTGTGCCAAATGATAAGATAAAATGTATTTTATAAGCACACGTTCTTTGAGTCTCTTTCATAATAGCTTGATAAGAACAGCTAATAACAACTAATACATGCTAATATTGTTTGGATTTTCAACCACTTCTCCTAGTGCTACATAATCATTAGATACATGGTTGGACATCCGAGTAATAGCAGGATTCTAACATCATCACCCCATATCCACAAATCAGGATTGGTTCATAATCTTGCAGTAACAAAAAGAATCAAAATCTCAGTGGGTTAACACAACAAAAATGTATTTTATGCTGGTGCCACATATTGGGTTGGCCAAAAAGTGCCCTCGGTTTTTAAGTAAAAATAAAAGACACATTTTTCATTTTCACCAAGAACTTTATTGAACAACGTATTCACCCTTTAGTTCCACTACCTTCTGCCATTTTTCAGGCAACTTTATAATTCCATCTTCCCAAAACGTTTTATCTTTTTGAGCAAAGAACTGTTCCAGTTGCCTTACAGTCTTCCAGAGAATTGACAGTTTTTTCCATTAAGAGAATTTTGTAAAGACCGAAATGAATGGAAATCTGAAGGTGCAATGTCTGGTGAATATGGCGGATGAATCAGAAACTTCCAGCCAAGCTGTAATAGTTTCTGCCTGGTCATCAAAGAAACATTCATTCTTGCATTATCCTGATGGAAGATTATGTGTTTTCTGCTGACTAATTCTGGACACTTTTTGTTGAGTGCTGCTTTCAGTTGGTCTAATTGGGAGCAGTACTTGTTGGAATGAATTGTTTAGTTTTCCGGAAGGAGGTCATAATAGAGGACGCCCTTCCAATCCCACCATATACACAACATCACCTTCTTTGGGTGAAGACTGGCCTTTGGTGTGGTTGGTGGTGGTTCATTTCAATTGCCCCACCATCTCTTCCATTCCACATTATTGTACAGTACCCACTTTTCATCACCTGTCACAATTTGTTTTAAAAACGGAACGTTTTCATTACGTTTAAGCAGAGAATTGCATGTAGAAATACAGTCAAGAAGGATTTTTTCACTTTATTTATGTGGAACCATAAGTTAAGAGAAAAAAATGTTCATCAAAGAGATGAACATAACCAAGCTGGTGCAAATGATTTTCAGCGCTTGATTTGGATATTTTGAGTATGTTGGCTATCTCCCATGTGGTATAACATTGATTGTTCTTAATTAACGTCTCGATTTGTTTGCTATCAACTTCAACTGGTCTACCTGACTTGTGGAGCATCATCCAGTGAGAAATCTCCAGCATGAAACTTCGCAAACCACTTTTGACACATTTGATCAGTCACAGCACTTTCTCCATACACTGCACAAATCTTTTTTTGCATTTAAGTTGCGTTTTTACCATTCTTTAAATAATAAAGCATAATATGCTGAAAATGTTACTTTTCTTCTTCCCTCTTCAATATTAGAATGGTTACACAAAAATTCACCAATTTTGATGTCTTTTTTTTGTAATGCATGCTGATATGACAGCTGTCACATACAATCTAACAAAACTGTTTTGAATTAAGTTAAAGACAACTGAATGCTACTAAAGCCATCTTATGGAAGAAACTGAAAGAACCCTTTGGCCAACCCCATAACAATGCAATTAAACACTGAGTCATGGTGATTATAGACACTTAGAAATACAGTACAATACAAGTTTCATAACAATTGGAAAGATCTGGAAATACTTTGTTAAAAAGCACTACTGACTACTGCCTACAAGGGAAACATAAAAAATTTACCAAGGAATTGGGGCTTCCCTGGTGGTGCAGTGGTTGAGAATCTGCCTGCTAATGCAGGGGACACAGGTTTGAGCCCTGGTCTGGGAAGATCCCACATGCCGTGGAGCAACTAGGCCCGTGAGCCACAACTACTGAGCCTGCGCATCTGGAGCCTGTGCTCCGCAACAAGAGAGACCACGATAGTGAGAGGCCCGCACATCACGATGAAGAGTGGCCCCCGCTTGCCACAACTAGAGAAAGCCCTCGCACAGAAACGAAGACCCAACACAGCCAAAAATAAATATAAATAAATTTTTTAAAAAAATTTACCAAGTAATAGATTATACAAGTTATCACAAGAAATACCCAAGACTCTGAATCACATAGAATTGACCAAAAGTCAGTTAAATTTAAAAGTTAGAAATCAACAGTAGAAAACTAATGTCCACTTCCCAAAATATTTGGATAAAGATAATCATTCAGAATCTTTCAATTAACTCATGGACCAAATAAGTTATAATGGAGACTGAAATATATTTAGAACTAAATTAACAATGAAAATACAATGTGTCCAAACTTGTTAAATGTAGGTAAAGCAGTAGTTTCATAAATCTTTGGTCTTAAATGCTTATATCAGAAAAGAACAAACACAGAATTAAGAAACTTCCCAACTCAAAAAGTAAGGAAAAAGAAAAAGAGCAAATCAAAAGAAGATAATCAAAATAAGACAAAATTTAAAATGACAATAATTATTAAATAGCAAATAACAAAAATTAGAGATAAAACTCCAAAACGTTTTATTTGAAAAAATAGCAAATGCAAAAATTTGGCAAAATTGAGTACTAAAAATATGGATTATTTATTGAATAAGGTCATAAATGTGAAAAGCCAGACTGAAAATTTTTTGAAAAAAGTGGTGAGGAATATCTGTGTGATGCTGGGGAGGAAAATAATTTTTAAACAAGAAACAAGACGAACAAACAAAATTCAAAAGAAAAGATTTATAAATATGATTACACTGCAATGAAAACTTCCTTATAATGAAATACAGAATAAAAAAGTGAAAAGACAAGCCACAAAGCACAATACCAACAAATAATTTTTCCATAATTTAAACCAGTCTTTGAAATCACTAACCAAAATAAAAACAACCCAAGAGAAAACTGGACACAGTTATGAATATTCAATGCACACAGAAGTAAACCAAATGCCCAATATATGAAAAACTCAACTTCAGCAGTAAACATGAAAAAGTAAATAACAACAAAAATGGAAAACAACTTAATATCATCTCAATAGGCGAAGTGTCATAGTTCCTGTAACACCAAGGGAGAATATGGGTAAAAAGGAACTAACAATTCTACTTCTAGGTATGGATCGTGGAGAAACTCTTGTGTAAGTGCCCCAATTGACATATATGTTTATTACAATATTTTAAAAAATTGAATAAAAGCAAAAACAGCATCCTTTGCATGAAAATGGATAAATAAACATGCAATGATGTTAAAATTGATGAATTATATCTGTCGGCAACAACATGGATACACCTCAAAAACAATTTTGGAAAGATCAAGATGGAAGAGTAGGAAGGCACTGGGCTCATCTTCCCTCACAAACACACCAAAACCACAACTACATATAGAGCGACTCTCACTGAAATCAACATGAGGACTAGCAGGATAGCTATTCTATAACCAGGGCTGTAAACAAAGATTCACACAGAGCCTGGTAGGAAGGAAGGAGGAGCAATCTGGTCAGGACCCACACCCCTGGAGGGGGACACAGCAGAGGAAGGAGATATCACAGGCTCAGGGATCCTCCATGGGGAGCAAAGGGTTCAAGACACATATTAGGCACCTGACCCTGGAGTCCAACACAAGGACGACAAGCCCCTTAGCTGGTTTGAAAACCATGAAAACCAGTGGGGCTTTCTGGAGGGCTATTTAAAAAAAAGAAAAAACAAACAAAAAAAAACAACAACAAAAGAAACAAGACTCTGCTCTTTAAGAGTACAGGCACAGACTTGCTTACTCCCAGTCACAACACGGAGGCAGCAGATTAAAAACTGTCTGGGACTCTGGCCAGCTTGCCAGGACCACATCAGTGTGCTCCCCTACCCAAGCCTGCACCAGGCTCCTACTCCAGCCCCTCTTTCTCCAGTGCTGCTCCTTACTAAGGTGGAGGCTGCTGTTGCCAGCAAGCACTTTAATACACATATCCAGGAGGAAGCTAAACTACCTCCAAGTGGACACTGCCATAGCAGAAGCACCCATACCTACACATACTTGGGAGGATGCAAAGATAGATCAGTGGTGTCGCACCACCTCTTCTGGTCACAACTAGCCTCTAACCAAGGCATGCACACCAGGGGAAAAACTGAAGCCAGCACAGAATTGCAGTCCCAAGTCCTCAGACCCAGCCATACCCTAAATCAAGTCAGAGACTTCCATCACACCTGGGAGAAACCCAACTCCCTCAAGATTCCTGCTCCAGGCCCTTGGGTCCACCCCGTCCTTGATGAGGCCATTGAACACAAAAGAAGCCCCAGGGCTTACACCTGGTTCTGAATCTGGCCCCTCCAACTTTAACCCTACCTCCCACCAAGGCTGCAGCTGCCAGCACACCCCCAGGGAAGACACAGCCTATGCTCACTTCAGATCCAGCTCTCCCACCAAAGCCCCTGGGCACACTCAGACTGCATAGGGACACTTCCACACAAGTACACACCTTCAAGACCTGGATAGATGACTGTTTCACATAATTTCATGAAGACAGAGAAAGTTAAACAAAATGAGAAGACAGAGGAATATGTTTCAAATAAAAGAACAAGGAAAAAACCTGGAAAAAAACCCTAATGAAGAAGAGATAAATAATTTACCTGATAGAGTTCAAAGCAACAGTAATAAGAATGCTAACTAAACATAGGAAAAAATAGGTGAGCGTCATGAGAATTTTAATGAAAACTAAAAAACTATAAAAAGTACCAGTCAGAGCTGAAGAATACAGTAATTGAAATGAAAAATTCACTAGAGGGAATGAACAGCTGATTGTCTGATACAGAAGAATACACGAGCAAGCTGGAAGATAGAATAATGGAAATCACTCAATCAGAATAGCAACAAGAAAAGCAAATTTTAAAAATAAGAATAGTCTAAGGGACCTTTGGGACAACATCAAGTGTACTAACATTTGCATTATAAGGGTCTCAGAAGAAGAGAGATAAAAAGGCTTAGAAAATATATCTGATGAAATCATGGCTGAAAACTTCCCAAACCTGAAGAAGGAAACAGATGGCCAGATACAGGAAACACAGAGGGTCCCAAACAAGATTAACCCAAAGAGGCCACACCAAGACATATCATAATTAAAATGGCAAATGTCAAAGATAAAGAGAGAATTCTAAAGGTAGCAAGAGATAAAGAGTCATATACAAGGGAACTCCCATAAGGCTGAGGGCTGATTTTTCTTCAGAAACTATACAGGCAGGCAGAGTGTGGCATGATATACTTAAAGTGCTGAAAGGGAAAAACCTACAACCTAAAATATTCTACCCAGCAAGGCTATCATTCCGAATTGAAGGAGAGATAAACAGCTTCTCAGACAAACAAAAACTAAAAGAGTTCAACAATACTAAGCTAACCTTATAAGAAGTGTTAAAGGGTCTTAAGTGAAAAAGAAAAGACTACAATGAGAAATAAGAAATTATAGGAAGGGAAAAATCCCACTGGCAAAGGCCAAAACATAGTAAAAGCTGTGAATCAACCACTTAAATAAGCTAGTTTGAAGGTTAAAAGACAAAAATTGTAAAATCAGCTAAAATTACAATAAATAGTTAAGGAACAGACATAAAGATGTAAAATATGACATCAAAAACACAAATGTGTGGAGGGGGATAAAAAAAATAGAGCTTTTAGAATATGTTTGACCTTAAATTACTATCAGTTTAAAATACACAGATACAATTATAGGTCAGCATACTTGAACTCCACGGTAACCACAAATAAAAAACCTACAACAGACGCACAAAAACAAGAGAGAAAGAAACATAAATATGACACTAAAGAAAATCATCAAACCACAAAGGAAGAGACTAACGGAAGAAGAAAATAACAGAGAAGAACTACAAAAGCAACCAGAAAACAAGTGACAAAAACAAACAATTATACACACCTATGAATAATGACTCTCAATATCAATGGTTTAAATGCTCCAATCAAAAGACATAGGGTGGATGATTGGATTAAAAAAAAAAAAAAAGCCCTTCTATATGCTACCTATAAGAGACTCATTTCAGAGCTAAAGACCACACAGACTAATAGTGAGGGGATGGAAAAAGGTATTTCATGCAAATGGAAATAAAAAGAAAGGTGGAATAACAATACTCATATCAGACAAAGTAGACTTAAAACAAGGTCTGTAATAAAAGACAAAGGAAAAAAACTATATAATGATAAAGGGATCAATGCAAGAAGAGGCTGTAACATTTGTAAATATATATGCACCTAATATAGGCACACCTAAATATATGAAGTATTGACAGGCATAAAGGGAGAAATTAACAAGTAACACAATAATTGTAGGGGACTTTAACACACCACTTACATCAATGAAGAGATCATCCAGACAGAAAATCAAAAAGGCAACAGTGGCCTTAAATGACACATTAGACCAGATGGCTTAATAGATAGCTACAGGGCAATCCACCCCAAAACAGCAGAATACACATACTTTTCAGTGCACATAGAATATTCTCCAGGATAGATCACATGCTAGGATACAAAACAAGTCTCAACAAATTTAAGAGGATGTAAATTACATCAAGCATCTTTTCTGACTACAATGGTAAGAAAATAAAAATCAGTTACAGTAAGAAAAATGAGATAAACACAAAGAGCATGCTACTAAAAAAACCAATGTGTGAACAGATAAATCAAAGAAAAAATCAGAAAATGCCTGGAAACAAATGAAAATAAAAACATAACTTTTCAAAATCTATGGGATACAGCAAGAGCAGTTCTAAGACAGAAGTTTATAGTGATACAGACATACCTCAAGAAACAACCTAACCTACCATCTAAGAGAATTAGGAAAAGAACAAACAAAACCCAAAGTCAGCAGAAGGAAGGAAATAATAAAGATCAGAGTGGAAATAAATGAAATAAAGAACAAAAACATAGGAAAAAAACAATGAAACCAAGAGCTATTTTTTTAAAGATAAACATAATACATAAGACTTTAGTCAGGCTCACTAAGAAAAAAGAGGAAGGACCCAGATAAACAAAGAAATGAAAGACTAGAAATTAGAACATATATCACAGAAACACAAATAACCATAAGAGAATATTATGAACAGTCATATGCCAACAAATTGGACAACGTAGAAGAAATAGAAAAATTCCTAGAAACAGACAATCCTTCAAGACTGAATCAGGGAGAAATAGATAATCTGAAAAGACCGATTAGTCATATTGAAATTGAATCAATAATCAAAAAACTCCCACCAAACAAAAGTCCAATGAGATGGTTTCACAGGGGAATTCTACCAAATATATAAAGAAGAGTTAATATTTATCCTTTTCAAACAACTCCAAAAAAATTGAAGAGGAGGGAACACTCCCAAATTCATTCTATGAGGCCACCCTGGAAGGAAAACCAGACAAAGATACTACAAAAAAAATTACAGTGCAATATCTCTGATGAACATAGGTGTAAAAACTTAAACTAAATATTAGTAAACTATATTCAATGGCACATAAAAAGGATCATACACCATGATCAAGTAGGATTTACTCTAGAGATACAAGGATAGTTCAATATCTGCACATCAATCAATGTGATACACCACATTAACAAAAAAAAGAATAAAAATTACATGATCATCTCAATAAATTCAGAAAAAACATTTGATAAAATTCAATACTCATTCATGATAAAAACTCTCAACAAAGTTGTTACAGAGGGAACATATCTCAACATAATAAAAGTCATTTATGACAAACCCACAGCTAAGATCATATTCAACGATGAAAAACTAGAAACTTTTCCTAAAAAAGTCAGGAACACGATAAGGATGCTCACTGTTGCTATTTCTATTTACCATAGTATTGGAAGTCCTAGCCACAGCAATCACATAAGAATAAATAAAATGTATCCAAATTGAAAGGGAAGAAGTAAAACTGTCACTATTTGCAGATGACATGATATTACATGTAGAAAACGCTAATGACTCTACAAAAAAAATTAGAATAAATGAATTTAGTAAATTTGCCGAACACAAGATCAATATACAGAAATCTGTTGCTTTTCTATGCACTAATAATCAGAAAGAGGAAGCAATAAAACAATCCCATCACAAAAATATTTTAAACACCTAGAAATAAACTTAACCTGTTAAGTTTATTTACTCTTTCAGAGTAAAGACTCATACTCTGAAAACTATAAAACATTGATGAAGGTAATTGAAGATGATACAAAGAAATGGAAAGATATCATATGTTTATGGATTGGAAGAATTAATATTGTTAAAAAGTCCATACTACCCAAAGAAATGTACATTTTTAATGCAATTCCTATCAAACTATTCATGACATTTTTCACAGAACTATAATAAATAATCCTAAAATTTATACAGAACCACAAAAGACCCTGAATAGCTAAAGCAATCTTGAGAAAAAAAGAACAAAGCTGGAAGTATCACACTCTGTGACTTCAGACTATACTACAAAGCTACAGTAATCAAATCAGTATGGTACTGGCACAAAAACAGACACATAGATCAATGGAAAAGGATAGAGAGCCCAGAAATAACCCATGCACATATGGTCAGTTAATCTATGACAAAGGAGGCAAAAATATACAATGGGGAAAAGAGAGTCTCCTCAATAAGTAGTGTTAGGATAACCAGACAGCCGCATGTAAAAGAATGAAATTAGAACATATTCTCACACCACAAACAAAAATAAATTCAAAATGGTTTAATGACATTAATGTAAGAATGAAAGCTATAAAACTCCTAGAACAAAACATAGGCAGTACTCTTTGACATAAGTCTTAGCAATATGTTTTTGGATCTGTCTCCTCAGGCAGGAGAAACAAAAGCAAAAATGAACAAATGGGATGTTATTAAACTTAAAAGCTTTTGCACAGCAAAGGAAGCCATCAACAAAATGAAAGACAATCTACTGAATGGGAGAGGATGTTTGCAAATGATATGTTTGATAAGAGATTAATAACCAAAAGATATAAGGAGGTCATATAATTCAATATCAAAAAAACAAACAACCTGATTACAAAATGTGCAGGTGACTTGAAGAGACATTTTTCTAAAGAAGATATTTAGATGGCCAATAGGCACATGAAAAGATGCTCAACATCAATAATCATCAGGGAAATGCAAATAAAAACTACAATGTGAGATCACCTCACACCTATCAAAATGGCTATCATCAAAAGGACCACAAATAACAAATGTTGTCAAAGATGTGGAGAAAAGGGAACCCTTGTACACTGCTGGTGGGAATGTAAATTGGTGCGGCCACTATGGAAAACAATATGCAGGTTTCAGAAAAAAAATAAAAAATAGAACTACCATATGATCCAGCAATTCCATTCCTGGATATATACCTGAAAATGAAAGCACTAATTCAAAAGGATACATGCACCCCAATGTTCACAGCAGCATTATTTACAGTAGTCAAGATATGGAAGCAACCTAAGTGTTCATAAACAGATGAATGGAAAAGAAGATGTGGTATGGAATACTACTCAGCCATAAATATGAATGAAATTTTGCCATTTGCAACAACACGGATGTATTTGGATAGTATTTCTTTTAGTGAAGGAAGTCAGACAGGGTAAGACAAATACTGTATGTTTTCACTTATATGTAGAACCTAAAAAATAAAGCAAACAAATGAATATAACAAAACAGAAACAGACGCATAGTATACAGAACCATGGAGACAGGGGTGTGGGGAGGGGCAAGACAGTGGAAGCGAATTTAGAGGTTCGAACTACTAGGTATAAAATAAATAAGATACAAGTATGTAATGTACAGCACAGGGAATATAGCCAATATTTTTTAATAACTTTAAATGGAATATAATCTATAAAAATATCAAGTCACTAGGTTGTACATCTAAAGCAAATATAACATTGTAAATCAACTATACTTCAAAATTCTTTTTCTCAAAAGGAACAAAGAAGCAAGCAGCTAAAGGATATACAGAATAGGATAATGTAATAACATTTATGCAGGTTTAAACTCTTTAAACAGTAATTTATATATTTTTTGGACGCATGAGCATGTAGTAAAACACATAAGCATTTCTGAGAATGACACACACCCACACCGTCTTCAGAGTAGAACTTAAGGTGAAGGCAGGAAGACAAAGTGTTAGAAAGCATGGACCTGGTGTATCTAACATTTTATTTTAAAAGAAAATAAGGTATATGAATAAACATTGCAAAATATGACAATTTATTAAATTAAATCTCAGTGGTATCAGTTTTAGGTATCAGTTTGGTATCAGTTTTATTATTTTCATATTTCTATATTTAGGTATAGTTTTATTAGGTATCAGTTTTATTATTTTCATATTTCTCTATTTTAAATGTTGGATAATTACAATAGTAGTTTTAATAATGACGAACTATATATCAGAAGTTGTTTGAATGTTCATAGTGTTGATCAAAAAATTCCTTTCTTGGCAATTTACTCTAAAAATAATTATTCATTAGAAGAAAAGGGGCAAAGTGTATGAAGAGAATATATGTATTTCCTGAAAGTCTCAATCTAACAGCATAATTTATAAATCACCTATATGTTCACCAGTAGAGGAGCAGTTAAATAAATTATGATATATAAGCACCATGGGTCATTGTGCACTATGTTTTATTAAAGCAATGTAAAAACATTGGAAAATACTAAACATACAATTTTATTAAACTAAAAGGACAAAATTCTGTTATTGCAATTATATGAAACTATAAATCCATGCAGAAAAAAATGAAACAACAATTGTGTTTTAATCAGGAAGAAACACATAGAAATAATTTGAACATTAACACTCAAGGAAGTGGGGAAATTATAATGTAGACACACATGTTAAAAGCACAATTGATAAAAATATCAATATTACAAAGTAATATGGGTGTCTCTTCTGAGTAGTGATCAAATTTTGGGAATAGACCCTGACACTTGGCTTCTCTGAGTTTTGATTCTACCAGGAGAGGAACAAGGCACTCAAAGCTGTTATTTGGTGAGGTAGGCTGTGACAAAGCAAGATGTTATCTTGTAGTTACAGAAATATAATTATTACCCGGAAATATGCTGAAGCTACAAGTAAAGGAAAAGGAGCAGAATATCAGTAGCAGGGCAATGATTGCCTAATTTTAACAAATGGAAATGTGGAAAACCTTGAGCTGCACAGCTGATCTGGCCCCAGGACCTAGAGCAGAGCTAAATCATGTGACAGAGTCTACCATGCAATTTGCTACAACTCTCCCCAGCACAGCTGGCCCCATAATGTGCAGAGCCCTCCTTTCTTCTTCACGCTGCATCCTAAACACAAGTGCCAAATATTATAATCGATACCCTCACACAGGAAGAACACGTTCTTTGGCTTTCTGCCCACAGCCTAGTTAAATACCAAAAGTTGTCAGAATACTCTTTAGTACAATGATTTCTATTGCTATATTCAGAGTTCCTGAAATGGAAACAAACCTTTTCTCTTGAAAAAGAAATTAAGATAAAAATTGAGCTTAAAGTGGACTTAAAATTGATCTCAGAGACGTTTTTGTTATTTCAACTCTGTGAAACACAAAAGCTGAAGAAACATCAATAACATTTAAAGGAACTATGAAATTGATTTGACTTGATACAATCATTAAGTGGCAGCTTTAAGTAAGCCTTCCTCTTTCTTGTAAATTACCTTGGGCAGAGCTCTTTATGAAATAACTTGCCGTTTGCTAAACTCCTGTCTTGGAGCTCTGCTTTGCTGGTGAATACCTTCCATTAAGGTTGGGCCAATTACAGAGCACATGTGTTGTTTAATATGTTTTTCTTCCTGCTGACACAAAGGTCAAATATCTGAGAAACTGTTGTTTGGATGGATTGTGTTTTCTTCTTGGGAGGCCCTCAGTTCTTGGAGAAGGCTTTTGAAGTCCCTGATGTTCATCTTTACACCCCTCTTCAGGCTCCAGCTGAGCAAGTAATAAATTAGTTTCAAGGATTTTTGCCTGATGTAGCAATTTCTCTAACCAGTGGCACAGTGGGTAGTAACAAAGGGATTTCCCAGCACAAATTGTTGGTTTTGCTTCAATTTGCAAAATTAATTTAGGAGAAACAGTAACTAGTTAAGGTCAATCTCTTAGCTTACTACAGAGCTGACAATTTAATTTTTATTAATAGATTTTCATGCAGTTTTATACTTAATTGCATAAGATTCCATTGCTTTTGACACCTCTTTGGCTAGAGTCTTTCTGGCCAGAATATTTTATAGTATTCTGATCGTATTTTTACATGGTGATTTCATGTGTCCCACTGAATATCAGATTTCCACTTCCTATTTGGATACTAACTTCAATATCTTGAAATGATCAACCTGTTATAAATCCTATCTGAGAGGAGACAAAGGGAAAAATGAATAAAAGAATCAATGCATTTAATATTCTTGATTAGAAGTTCACATTTCGGGGCTTCCCTGGTGGTGCAGTGGTTGAGAATCTGCCTGCCAATGCAGGGGACACGGGTTCGAGCCCTGGTCTGGGAAGATCCCACATGCCGTGGAGCAACTAGGCCCGTGAGCCACAACTACTGAGCCTGCGCGTCTGGAGCCTGTGCTCCGCAACAAGAGAGGCCGCGATAGTGAGAGGCCAGGCCCGCGCACCGCGATGAAGAGTGGCCCCCGCTTGCCACAACTAGAGGAAGCCCTCGCACAGAAACGAAGACCCAACACAGCCATAAATAAATAAATAAATAAATAAATAAATAAATAAATAAATAAAGGAGTTCCTTTAAAAAAAAAAGTTCACATTTCTATTGGGATATGATCCCAAATAAATTAACATTTCCATTTCCATAAATATGAACTAGGACAGCAAGAGTAGGACACAAACTCCTGCAGTTGGTGATTTCCCATGATTGGTCTATTTTCTTACTCATTGGTGTACAGACAAACTCAAGTGTTCCTGTCAGCACTGGATAGTTAGTCTTAATTATTCACTACACCTTAACATTTGGGTGTAAATGAACATGCCTGTCAGTTTCTAAAGATAACTTAGTGAAGGCCCTTGAGAAATATGATTTCAAATACTATCCATGGATAAGATGTGATTACAGCCCACCCTCTCGTCCCCCTGCTAATGGAGTAGAGTGATAGCACAGGTCATCCAGAAAAGCAGGGATAATCCCATGTCATATAGATTTGACTTGATGAACATTGTGTTTCTAAAGCAGGTTTACTTTTCTGGTTCAGTTTAGTTGAGGTGAACTGTCAAATGTGTTGGTTTCCCCTTGGAGAGTGGAACCTGAACTCTGTTGGATGCCAGGATAAATGGGCCTGTCATTGCTATATCTGTGGGTCACTATCCACAGAACTGTTGGGCTGTATTTGTTCTTAAGTGAAAGCTAACTATACAGTATGGCTGTTCTAAATATCTTAGACAATACTAATTTTTATTAATCCCGTTGTTCTTATGATAGTGAAAGCACTTTCAAAATGATTTCAGCTGAACCTTTCAATAAATTGGTGAGGCCTTAAACTTGACCATTAAAAAAGAAACAATCTGAGAAATTTTTATGATACATTAATGACCATTAAAAGGTCACCTTTCTGTATAAAACGACATGCTTTTCCCTAAAGAGTTATCCCAAGGAGGATACTACTACTGATTATCAAAATGCATAGGGCTTTTAACATTTCATGTACTCTGAGATTTTTATAATTTCCACTGCAGGACTATCAACACTCTGCTTGCCAGCATTCGCTGGTTTTGTTATATAAATGGAGGAATATCCTTGTCAGGTACCCATCTGTCAAGTCCCTAGGAATGTCATGGTTTATTAGCTGTTACCATAGTCTCCAATAGGAAGAAGCACTGTTGCCTAGTACAGTAATTATGCCTCCCTTACTTCTCACAGCTAAGTTCTGCTCCCTGGGCTGTGCCATACTGGATTCCCATCATTCCCATGGAGATTAGGTACCCTAATTATATAGCAACACGTCTCACTGCCTCTGGACTGCAGTCGCCAGCCATCACTTAACTTCTCAAAGTTCAGATGCTTCACTTACTAAGGTATCCCTTACCACCTCAATAATAATTTTAAAGTGTCTTCTGGGCTTATTTCATAAAAATAGAAAGATGGTTTGTTCCTAGGCATTACAGAATAAATCCATTCTAACTTTCCCAACTCCCTAAGGCTTCTGAGTCCTTCTTCAATACTTTGTCAAATAAATGTACAGATTCTCTATCTCATTTACTGTAGACTGTTGCCATGCTCACACTTCAAGGACCCATTCCATAAAATTATTAGGTCCATTTACAGGTATTTTTGCCAACATTTTGAATCCTGAGTCATACCCTCATACGCATGAATTCTCTTCTACTTAGCTTTATCTTTTGCATCTTCTGCTCTAATACTTTTATGATCCATGACCATACGTATGTACTCAGTGGCTTCTGGTTCATATTTCCAGATGTCCTCCTTCTTTTACTTTAGAGAATTGCTTCCCAGTCCACTTATGATGTGCTGAAACCTGATTCTGGTTATTGGGCTGGAGGCCATAGGTGGGGTGGATTTCAGGAGGACAGCATTTTACTAGACACCTGCTTAGGTGAGGTCTTTGCAGGGTCTCCGTGCAAAGGGGAAGCTCTGGTAAGTGGCAAGGGACTGCATGTATCAGGCAGGAGGGGTAAGAAGAATTTCAAAAGTCAATAGTCTTGGGTTTATCCATTTGAATTTTCCCAATCTAATCAATTTTTCGGTAATGATGCTGGCATTAACATAAAAAACCTTTAGAGGCTGCTAGTTTAATATCCATGGAGGCTCTGACACCCTTATGATCATATCCCTGGACCTGAATTTAATCATAATCTACTATGTGGCTGCATCTATATTGGGATTTTGTTTCCTTTGGGGCTCTTTTTTAAATTGTAGAGAATGTCTGGCTTTTAGAATATTTTTATGTGTAGCATTAGTATTAAAAATTCCATGCAAGTTTGGTAGAATTCTCCAGTGAAACCATCTGGGGCCTAGAGATTTTTTCAGGGGGAATAAATGGTAGTTATATGAACTAAATTTACTTAATACCTATGTGGCTATACAAATGGTCTATTTCATAGTAAGTGAGTTGTAGTAATTTGTGTTTTTCAAGGAAGGGTTTATTTCATCTAAGTTGTCAAATTTATGTGTATAGAGCTTTTCATATCTTTTTGATGTTTGTAAGTCCTGTAGCGATATCCTCTGTTTCAGTCATAACACTGGTACACTGTGTTCTCTCTCCTTTTGTTGTCTTGCTAGAGGTTTGTCAATTTCACTGATCTTTTTCAAAGAACCAGATCTTTGTTGTATTGGTTTTCTCTATCTTTTTTTGTTTTTAATTTCTTTGATTTACGTCCTTATCTTTATTATTTTCTCTCTTTCTGCTTGGTTTCGTTTTATTTTTCTCTTCTTTTCTATGTCCATGATGTGGGAGTTTAGATTATTTCCTGCTTTCCAATTTCATATTTAGGACTATAAGTTTCCTTCTTGTCACTGCTTGTGATGTGTCCCATAAATTTTGATATGTTGTATTTTCCTTTATGCATTTTTAATTTTTTCTCTGAGACTTCATATTTTAATTGGAGGTTATTTATCGGTGTGTCGTTTAACTAAAAATGCTCATTAAATGAATGTATTAAGCTGCAGGTCCTGTGCTCTAGTAGAGATGATGACAATGGGACCTTGAGTAATTTTGCATGATATGATGATACTAGCTAGAATTGATCTGTTGCTAGATTACAGTCCCATCAGAGAGCGATTTTTTTTAAACCAGTGGTAAAGAAACATTCTTCCAGTGGCTAGATCTGTGAGCAGTATGCTTGAACATCCACTTCATACTGAGGGAAATTCAATCATAGATATAGATAACACACTAACTCCCTCCTGGGAAATAAGGAATACCTTGGGTAGTTGGTCAGAAGCCTGAAAAAAAAATACTGAAATAGTAAAGGAAAATAGATCTAGGAAATGTATGTAGATAGACCTACATAACTAGGCAGAAAGTCTTCAGAGCAACTCTAGTAATGCAGTCTCATGAACTGGACCCACATAGTCACTGTTCCCTTCCACCTCTTTCTAACTCTTTGGAAGAGCTCAGCCTCAGGATGCAACATCTAGCTTGTCCAGCAATTGCCTGAACAGGCTGGGGAAGACAACCCAGAAGAACAGGGAATTTAATGCCCATGGGGAGAATATTTTAAAACGAGAGAGAAGAGATTCTAAGGATATAGCAGGTAAATATTTTTCCCTTCCTCCTCCCAATGAACTAGACTGAGGAAATGTGATTCTACATGGCTTTTCTGGAAGACATTTCTCATGACAAACAACCAGCTGAGTTCTCATACACCTCTATGGCCAGATTGCTATCATACTCCAAAATATTTGCTTTCCCTCCTTCTCTCCTCAACTCCTCTTCCCCCAACTTTTCTGGCCTAAAACTGCACCTCTCAACAAAGCCTTTGCACCTAAGTAATGTTTATATTTAAATATATATTTCTTTCAATAAATTAATTTGTCAGAGGGATCAGTGTGAGGCATGAAGCCATGATACATTCTGGGAGATTTAAGGAACTGAAAGTTGGACTTTACAGTCCTAGAATATATGCTAAATGGGAGTGGTGAGAGGTAATGTTTAATAGGTAATCATAGGGCAAATTGTCAGATAGCGCAGGATCATTTACACCGTGTAAAAATTTTAATTTTGCTATTGGGAAATAGAAATGGTGAGAGATAATATATAATGGGATAAATAAATAAATATTAGGTTTTATATTTTAGATATATGATAAGACAACTTATATACCATGAAAAGAAGGATACATACCTCCTAATGGGAACCACTGAGAGGTCCTAAGCAATGGGTAATAACATAAATTTCATTTTAGAAAAACCACAGTGACAATAATATGAAGAATGGACATAGCTTTGGGAAGAGGCAGCAAAACTAGAGGTAAGAAATCATTTGGAAATTGTCATGATAGTCAAACCAAGAGATGACAGGAGCTTGAATGAAGGCTTAGAATGGAGAGCTGAAGAAAGGGACTGCTAAGAGAATATTAAGCAGATAATATGGAGAGATGTGCGGGACTACTTAGATACAAAGGAGAATTCTGATATGATGATCATTATCGTCATTAAAACATTATACAGAGCTTATTTTGTGTTAGCTATTACACTAAGCACTTTGCATGAATTAAAATATTTTTGTTTAATCTTGGTTTGGTGACCAGATGAATAGCAGTTCCATTCCTAATAATTCAGCATACCTGGGAAAAACAAGATTAGAGGTAAACCCCACTGATCTCACCTAGTAGCAAAGTTAGACAACTTCTCTGAATCTCAGTTTTTATCAACTGGCCTATTTTGCAAAATCACTGTGATATTAAATGGAGATATAAAACAGAATGCACCAAGACACATAGTAGGCACTCAAAAATATATTATTGCCTTTACCCCCTTCCTTCTGCCCTCTAATCTGAAAAATATATCTACAAGAGAAAGTACAATTTTTTTTGGCAAAAGACTTTAATCATAATATTGAAATGCTAGGTTCTATTAATATTGTACCATGGTTTTCAAACTTGGGTTCATGATGGCAATTCCAGCCATTGCTACTGAATATCTTCAACTTGTTTGTGGCTAAAATTCTATGGGAACAATAAATTTAAAACTTAATACTGTGCATTTTTAGTTTGAAGCTCTAGTATTATATCCCAATAGCCAGCCATAGGACCTATTTATTGTGCTTATCTTACAGATTTATCCCTTTTTTATGTCAAAGCACAGCTTTAGATTAGTCTAAACCGCTATGTATCTAGCCTCTATGTCTTATTGTAATTGTGATTGTGTTTAAATAAGTTATCTATCTTTTCTTCCTTCCTCTCTCCCTCCAACCCTTCATTCCTTCCCTCCTTCCTTTTTCTTTCTTTGATTTAACATCTCATTAGCCAGGTCAGTCACTGTTACACCCACTAAACCTTTCATTTAAATTTACCAAACTGTCTGGCTGTTATAAAAATATGAGACACTATAAAGCATCCTCACTGGGTGGGTAGCACTGCTTAATTGTGCAGAGCATGGATTCAATCTCCTTGAAAGTACTTCTGCCCTGTCTGTGATAGTTTGCTATTATTGTCAAGTAAATTATGCCTGTGTCTCTAGCACTTGAAAATGTTAAGAATGCAGTACATTCGTTTTATGCTTTATTGCTGAACTGCTCATGACCCTGACCAAGGACAAACGGATAGTTTTTGCAAATAATATTCTTCCTTTGCCTACGAATCTCTGGAGGGAAGAGAAAATGTCCTGTGGGATCCCTGGGAATTATCAACTCACCTCTGAGATCGTAGCCATCCCCTCGCTGGCTTTTAGCTTTTCATAGATGACCAGATTTTACGAATATAGCAAGTTTTCACTGAGATTGTAATATCTATTTTGGAACCTGACCACGTTTGTAGTATTCTGACCACAAAGTGACCAATTAGCACGCTCTTATTATCACTGACTAAATCACACACATAACATTGCTCTTCTGAAAACAACAAGATCATGGAAATTTACTGAAGGCAAATTGAGTTAGCCACTCCATGATCCTTGAGAAAGACATTCCAGAGCTAATGAGGAAATTTCCAGGGGAAAACCCATATCATAAATTGTCAGACATTAGAAAGGAAAATAAAAGCTTGAACTCAATTATTCCTAGAGACTTCTGTGCAGCAATGTTTTACTTGATACTAACTGGAAAATGTCAAGTGAAAACTATCACAACTATGTTAAAAAAAAAAATACAGGCAGCTTACCTATTTGATTAACATACTTATGTAGCTAAGATTATAGATTTATAAGTAATAATCCTGATAACCAACTATCTCTCCGAAGAAACCTAACCTCATAATTTAACCTATTTTGAGCATAGAATTATCTTCATCTCACTTTATTCCCAAATTGAAAATACTTAATCAGCTTTTTATATCAAATAATTGGTATCCTTTTTATGGAAGAAAAGTACAACTGTATGTACACTCTAGCTTTTATTATTATTTTGAATTATACTTAAACATTTCATCAAAATGTTTGTTTAACGAAGAGTGTCTGACTTACTAAGGACAATTTTGCTGAAGGACTATTAATCTTTCTCTGGATTCTCAATGATAGCATGAAAGAGAAAGAGAAATATAGTGGTCTTTCTGTTTGTACTAGTGTTAAACAAATAATTGTCTTATATAGGTACAGAATAACTAATTGCAGATGGTATTGAATGCAGGCTAAGTTGTTGTTTTATTTGATGAGAATTTAGCCACAATAACAGGAAGTATATTGTGTTACTGCTAAAGGAAAATTTATGGTTTTGGAAGTGACATGTCATGGAGCACCATCTTGTACTCTGTCTTGGGTTTTTTTTTTTTTTTGTCTATAGCAATAATCCTACTACAATGTGCCAACATGGAACACTAGAGCCAATACCTACAAGGTACATTTGAGATACAGATTGAGTGAGAACTTTTAAAATAAATAGAACAATCAGCCTGCTTTTCCTTAATTGAACTGTGGGTAGAAACAATCCTGAGGGTAGGAAGTGGAATCACTGTACATTTATTAATACTGCCATCTTATAAAACATTTACTTCTTTCAACTCTTTAGCCTAGGATAAGAATAACTGCTAATAAATCTACCCAGCAAATAAATTAATTTTCTTGGTTTTGCAGAAGAGTTCTTAGTTTTGTTAAGAAATCAATTATATTTCCTATAATGTGTCCCTGAACATAACAGACCTTTCATACTGTAGTTCTATAATAAGTGCATTTTAATTATATTTCACTCAGGTTTATACAAATGTAATTAAAAAATATACTGTAGAGTACAGAGTCTTCATTGTCAATGTACCACTATTAAGATGTAAAAGAAACTGAATCAGCAGCAGAATTTTATTCTGCATGTGCCTTGGGGTATGTGTCACAATATTGTCATACCTATAAAAAGAATACAAGGACACTTAGGGGTAGGAGTGCTAGGGACCATTAAAATAGTCATACCTATTGGCAAAATGCAGTTAGAGCTTTTACATTACATATGCAAAAAACTGGCTACTGGTCTTGATGTATTACTTTCTATTAAAGATATATTATTTCTTTTAAAGGTATATTATTTGCCTTTCAAGCTATATCATATCACCAATACTCTTATTTTAACAAGTATATTGGACCCCATATCTCTTCGGTAGAGCCCCAAACATAGTTTTTCAGCGGTGCAGAAAAAGACCTTTTTTAATTTAAGAAAGGTTATGACACAAAATCCATTTCAGAACTGAGCTGTAAAAACTTACAGGACCACACAGCAAAGGAAACCATAAACAAGACGAAAAGACAACACTCAGAATGGGAGAAAATATTTGCAAACGAAGCAACTGACAAAGGATTAATCTCCAAAATATACAAGCAGCTCATGCAGCTCAATATCAAAAAAACAAACAACTCAAACAAAAAATGGGCAGAAGACCTAAATAGATATTTCTCCAAGGAAGACATACAGATAGCTAAAGGCACATGAAAAGATGCTCAACGTCACTAATTACTAAAGAAATGCAAATCAAAACTGCCATGAAGTTATCACCTCATACCGGTCAGAACGGCCATCGTCAAAAAATCTACAAACAATAAATGCTGGAGAGGATGTGGAGAAATGGGAACCCTCTTGCACTGTTGGTGGGAATGCAAATTGATACAGCCCCTAAGGAGAACAGTATGGAGGTTCCTTAAAAAACTAAAAATAGAACTACCATATGACCCAGCGATCCCACTACTAGGCACATACGCTGAGAAAACCATAATTCAAAAACACACATACACCCAAATGTTCATTGCAGCTCTATTTACAATAGCCAGGACATGGAAGCAACCTAAATGTCCATCAACAGATGAATTGATAAAGAAGATGTGGTACATGTACACAATGGAATATTACTCAGCCATTAAAAGGAATGAAATTGGGTCATTCATAGAGACATGCATGGACCTAGAGACTGTCATAGAGAGTGAAGTAAGTCAGAAAGAGAACAACAAATATCGTATATTAACCCGTATATGTGGAATCTAGAAAAATGGCACAGATGAACCTATTTACAAAGCAGAACTAGAGGCACAGACTTAGAGAACAAACATATGGATACCAAGGGGGAAAGGGGGCGGGGGTGGGATGAATTGGGAGATTGGGATTGACATATATACACTACTATGTATAAAATAGATAACTAATGAGAACCTGCTGTATAGCACAAGGAACTCTACTCAATGCTCTTGTGGTAATCTAAATAGAAAGGAAATCCAAAAAACAGGGGATAAATATGGATACCTAAAATATAGCTTAGAAAGCAAAAGGGGTAGGATAAAAGGAAAATTCTCTGCACCTCAGTGGAAGTGCTCAGCCCTGGGGACAGAGCCGGGCTGTGGAGAATTCTAAGAAATGTGTGGCAGTGACTCACGCTTCATCCCTGCCTTCCCATCGTCAAGGTGTTTCAGTTAGGATTGTCATAGAAAGAAAGCTCAGCACCTGCTCAGACTGCTGTGTGGTAGAATTGGGGTAAATAAACACATCATCAAAAAAAAAAAAAGAGGTGATACATGTATACATACAGCTGATTCACATCACTGTACAGCAGAAACTAATACAACATTATAAAGCAACTATACCCCTATTAAAAAAAAAAAACTTACAGGACCATACGAGCAAGTTTAAATCAAGGATATATGGAAGGGCCAGGAAAAGTACACTATAGCTTTTTAGGTAGTGCAGGGGAGTGGCATAAGACACAGTTTGACAAAAATCTTTCCTTTTGGCTACCTTAATGGTACATATACTAGCACATAGGAGCTTAGGAGAAAAAAGAAATTTAGCTTATTCACTTGTGCAGAAAAAATATTTCTTTGCTTTTGGAATTATGTTGAAGTGCGTGTAGGTCTGGCCCCTGCATTAAGGAAGAATCTAGAAAGCCATCTCTTCACTTATCAGCAGGGCCTATTCTCTTGGATTCTGTGTGAAGGTCTCCCTTTTCAAAATCCCATCCAATTATTTTCCTCTTGGCAAGAGGTGAAACTGTTTTCAATGTCGATGGACCTAGGTTCCTGGCGTTCATAAGCAAGGAAAGGGAGGGTTTTACAGACAAAACAGGATTGTGTGCAACGTGCTGGTATTCTGTTTATATAAGATCAGGTCACTGACTAGGAAGGAAAGAAAATCCTAAGCATTATCTTCAGAGATTTTGTAAAAGGATTTGACTGCTGGCTTTGGTATGAAGAATTTGTGCTACAGGTTCTGTTGTACACAATATAAATGTAGCAAGAGATTTGTAAACAGATTCAGGACCATCATATGAGCCAGCATATGCAACACACTAAGTCTGAGGCAGAGCAATGGACTTTGTGTCAACATTGCTAGTTATTATAGCTCAGAATCCACTTACGTTTTTAAATATGTAGGAATTTTCAATACAAATAAAGCTTTTGTATTAATCAAATCAAATTATGCTAATGAAAACGATTTTTTAAGTCATTTTTATATTTTAGTTGATATGACATGGGTAAGGACGTAATACCCAATGGTCAGCAACCTTGGCTATTTACATCCCCTGGGGAGCTGTGAAAAATATTGATACTTGGGGCCCACCTCCAGAGATCCTGATGAGATTAGTTTGGGATGCAGCTGAACATCATCAGATTTCCAGGTAATTCTTATGTGCACTTAAGGGTGAGAACCTCATTTTGAGAGTGTAATATGGGCTAAATAATTTGCCTATATTATTTCTAATGCCCGCTATGACTAGAAGTAAATATTATTTTCATTTTAAGAGTGAGGAAACTGAAAATCAGTGAAGTTAAGAAAAATTTCCAGGTCCACATTGGTAGCAAATACAGAACCAGGATTTGAACCCAAGTATATTGGTCCTCATACAAAGCTCTGGTGTTTTGACTGTATCATACTACGCATATGAAAACTACATTTCCTGGATAAAATAAAAAATCAACTGTTTAAAAGGGCAGGAGTTTATTGTTATGCACTGTTAGTGCAATGTGAATTGCTACGATCATTTTGGAAAGTCATTTGCAGAATCTGCAAAAAGATTCATAGTTTATCATAACATAACTAACAATAATTTCATGCTTAGCCTATGATGATCCACTCCCAGACACTGCATACGGATTAACTCATTTACCTATCAGAAAAACTTTATAATATAGATATTATTATTCCTGTTTTGCAAAAAATGAAAATAGTTTATAAAAATTGCTTTGTGGGTTTAATAACTACATGAAAATAATGCAAACAATCAATGGCAGAACATAATTCAAACCCATCAGTCTGCAGTTGGATCCTATTCTCTTTTAACCAAGTAATTTTGTTCAGGAAATAATCCTGAATAAAAAAATAAGCTGTGTACATAAATGTGCCTATTGCAGTATTCCTTCTTAATGGGAAAAACAAAATATTCAACAGCAATGGAATAGTAAAGTAAATTATGGTAAATATATGCAATGAATATTACACACCTATTGAAGACAATATTTACAACTATAAACATGGATAAATGTTTTTGAAACCACTTCCACTGCTGCATAAGATGTAGAAAACTGAAAGGACTGTCTCTTCTTCACTCGCAGCAAGAAAAATCCAGATAATCTGTAGAATCATAACTTCACTGAGTGCATGAGAGAGCTGAGGCTGGTAAACCTGCGTTTACTGATACCAAAGATAGACAAGCCTTCCCAAGGACAGACAGGACATGCAACGTGTCTCACCTTTGGCAGAGCAGGGTAGAAAGAAGTGGTTGCCATATAAATGGGTAAGAAAAAATTAACTAACATTCTAATATATTCTTAAAGGTCGAATGTTGCCAGCCTGTTAGCTTGGATGTTCTGGGGCCTCAAACAAGGGTAGTTCTTACTTACTTGAAAGCACTTCTCTTTGTGTGTCTACCAAATACTCATTTAGTACAATGCATAACACTAGAAAAAGTTTATTAATTTTGGATGTTGTTATTGGGTGAGTGGGAGACAAAAGAAGGAAATCAATTCAAATGATTATTAGGCATATCTTTTTGCTATCATTAACATTACTGTCTATTATAATATTATGTGAATCATATCATTCCATGATTTTGGTGTTTGCTCCTATTTTATATTATAACAACTTCAGGCAGCAGAGTTAGAGGTACCTGCCTTACCAAAGGAAGAATATTGAATTTTTGTTAAAACACTAATTTTTTAGAGCAGTTTTAGGTTCACAGCAAAATTGAGAGGGAAGTACAGAGATTTCCCATATATTCCAGGCCCTCACACGTGCATAGCTTCCCCCATCGTCAAAATCACTCACCAGATTAGTAAGGATGAACCTACACTGATATATGATAATCAGCCAAAGTTTACAGTTTACATTATGAATCAATCTTGGTGTTGTACATTCTATGGATTTGGACAAATGTAAAATTATCTTTATCCATCATTATAGTATCATACAGAGTATCTTCATGCCCTAAAAATCCTCTATGCTCTGCCTATTCATCCCTTACCACCCTGCCCCCTCCACCTCTGCCTCCCCACATACAACCTCTGGCAGCCACTGACCTTTTTACTGTCTTCATAATTTTGCCATTTCCTGAATGTCATATAGATGGAATCCTCCAGCATGTAGCATTTTCAGATTGGCTTTTTTCACATAGTAATATGCATTTAATATTCCTCTACGTCTTTTCATGGCTTAGTAGCTCATTTATATTTACTGTTGAACAATATTCCACTGTCTGGACTGTATCGTAGTTTAGTTATCCATTCAGCTACTGAAGGACATCTTGGTGGCTTATAAGTTTTAGCAGTTACGAATAAAGCTTGTATAAACATCTGTGTGCAGGTTTTTGTGTGTATGACAGTTTTCAACTCCTTTGGGCAAATACCAAGGAGAGAGATGGCTGGATCATATGGTAAGAGTCTGTTTAACTTTGTAAGAAAATGCCAAACTGTCTTCCAAAGTGGCTGCACCATTTTGCATTCCTACCAGCAGTGAATGAGCGTTCCTCTTGCTCCACATCCCCACGAGCACTTGGGGCTGTTGGTCTTCTGAATTTTGGTCATCTAATAAGTGTATAGTGATACCTCACTGTTGTTTTATTTTGCAATTCCCTAATGACGTGTGATGTGGAGCATCTTTTTATGTATTTGTCATCTGTATATCTTCTTTGAGATGTACTGCCTTTTGTTTAAACTATTTTGATTCAAATGCACCTTGAAAGGAATTAGAGGTGCTACAAATATTTTTAAGTCTGCATGGACTGGGTTCCCTGATACCGTATTCTACAATGGATCTTTGTCAGTTTACAAGTCATACAGTGAATGAAATGACTGTTTACTATTTTAATTGCAACACATACATTGTGATTTGGCCTTATAACCAGTTAATTATCCCCTGAATTAATTCTGGGACTCATTAGTATAGTTTCAAAGGAATTGCTGTATTGTTTTTTGAACATGTCGCTTCTCCTCTAGTGGTGAATGAAATCATTTAACATAGCATTTGGCAGTAAGACCTTCCTTTTAAGAAGGCTAAAATAATTTTTTCCCATTGTGTTACACTTACGTGATAAGAAAGGGAAATTTGCATATACACAAATGGATCACCCTGAAGAAAAATCTCTCTCTCTCTCTCTGTCACACACACACACACACACACACACACACACACACACTATGCCCATACAATGTTATACCAGCATATATATTGTTTGAGCTAAAACTTCCTTAACACAGATTTTTGGTAGTATTATTTCTGCCATCATTATACGATATTTAGAGACGGCGAGATGTTACAAAATCATCCGACAGTAAGTTCTAGTTCTTCACACTTATTGCATCTGGGAGACAGGTTTGAATTAATCTTGAGTAGCTTGACTGGTATGAAATAAATCTTCAGAATAAAACTGAATCGACTGTGTCTGTGTTTTTGCAAAGGCCTTTTCAAAATGAAATTTGACATTTTTTCCCCTCTCCCAGGGGTAGCAGTTTACTGCTGGCTATCATTGCTGTTTAATGAAACTTAGAGCTTTCAAATAGAGAAACTAATTACTATATAATTTCAAGAGGTTTTCATTTTCCCCTCCATTTCCCTTCCCCCTCCACTCCCATCCCATATATGCAGGATGGGAGAATAGAGTCTTGTTCATTTATACTGAATAGAAACACATTCTGGCAATAAAGTATTTTCATAAAGAGCAAAGATAAGTAATTGAGAAGAGCTGTGTTTAATTATCAGTTTCTGAGAAACCTAGGCTTGGGTCAAGTCGGGGAAGGAAGTGAATGACATGGGAGTCTGCCCCTCTGGGTTCCCATATGACACTTTAACTAGCAGAAAGCAAATATACCCTGGGTTTCTTTGAGCTGACAATTTAAATTCTAATTCTGGCTACTCTTCTTTGAAAAACAGGAGGCACCCATCTTGGGCCCAGCATGTAATTGGACCTAAGTCACAGTTTCTGCCTGTAATTATGTCCCCAAAGTCAGATGGTTTGAACTGGGAGCCGAGCCATGTTTTTAGCTTCTTAAGTGTAGGCTTATATATTTGGAATAAAAAATGTTGTTTAATTTCTCTTTTAAATATTTAAATATTAAACATTTTAGCTTTAAATATTTAAAACAGAACTGTTAAATTATAATAATTAGTAAATTGGAATCAGAGGTGAGAGGTGTGAAGAATAAACATAGGAAAATAAAAAACAAACTAACCAAAACAGCAACTGTTACTAGAAATCAGTTATTATTAGAGAGGGAAATGGGCACAGGACTTGGTTAATATCTAGATACTACAGACTGGAAAACCATGCTGAAAAAGTTTATGCTTGGAATGGTAGGCTGGAGGCTTTTCATGTAGGCTGGTGGGTACTCCAGCTTAGCAATTAATTTCATTAATATTAGATTACACTAAGAAAAATGGATAGCCAGCTGCCACCAGTAGATATTCCAAGCTCTAATTTTAATCCATTCTGATAGGTTAGGGAAGGATTCTGACAAAACCCCAGAAAGAGACTTCCTCCATGTCATTTAGAAAATCCCACAAATCAAAATACATCCTACAGTAAAGTATGGGAAAGTGTCAAGTGTCAAGGGGGAAATAGGTAATTAACACAGAGGTAACAAAAAAAAAAGAGAATAAAGGTGACATACTGTCTTAGAATTCAAGCAGGTATTGCCATATTTTCTTTTTTTGTTGTTGTTATTGTTGTAGTTATTGCCCTTAATTTAATGCCCAGTGAGTACTCATTAAGAAATAATAGGGGCTTCCCTGGTGGCGCAGTGGTTGAGAATCTGCCTGCCAATGCAGGGGACACGGGTTCGAGCCCTGGTCTGGGAGGATCCCACATGCCACAGAGCAAATGGGCCCGTGAGCCACAACTACTGAGCCTGCACGTCTGGAGCGTGTGCTCCGCAATAAGAGAGGCCACGATAGTGAGAGGCCCGCGCACCGCGATGAAGAGTGGCCCCCGCTTGCCGCAACTAGAGAAAGCCCTCGTGCAGAAACGAAGACCCAACACAGCCAAATAAATAAATAAATAAATAAATAAATAATTTTTTAAAAAAAGAACTACTGTCTGAGGCCATGTATTGATTAAGCAATCCTCAGAGTGTGGTTTACTTTAAAAAAAAAAAAGAAAAAAGAAATAATAGTACTGTTTTTCTCTCTCTGAAGTTCAGGATTTTAACTTCTAGGGAGGCAAAACTAGGTGAGCAGCTGACCATCAAAGAAATTCTCCAAGGCAGGAATAAGGTTTATATCTTTATCTCTAGAATTATTAATGAATGTTATTAATGAATGTTCCCTTCTGAAGGGGTTTACCAGGGTTGCATCATATGTGAAGACAATAAAAATAATAATTCTTTCATTGGCATGGTGGATTTATGTATTTTCACATACATTCTCTCATTTGAGTCTAATGGTTGAGGTCACTGTTTAAAGAAGTGACACTAGAAAGAGGTGTGTATACCTTAACGTTAAAGCCAAATAACATTCAGAGTGATTCGATTCCTTAAATTTGGTTAAATAGAAACTAAGAATTTAATCTCTTCCAAACACCTGGGACTGAGAGTATTTCAACTCTAATCCACATTAGATCACAACTTAACGCAATACACAGTACATCAGTGTACTAACCTAAGGGGAACTATCATGACTTAAAGTCCTGCTTATTCTGAGTCTTCAGACTCTCAGATCAGTAGTCTTCTTACAGTCTTACTTTTATCTTTTAAAAAAATCTTACCCAAGGCTGTTCTGATTGCTAAAAATATTGAATCTCCTCTATATCTCATTTCTCTTCAAAAAAGAAATACAAGAGAAATCATTGTTGTCATATTCTGTATGAAACTATGCATAGCAATAACAACTTAGCCTGTTTTAACTTATTGCCTATTTACACATTTAGCAATCTAATTCATATAAAGTCTTTCTATTTGAAATATAAAATTTATGGGACTCTTGACAGTTTTAGATATTTACAGGAGTGATTTTATATGAATAAAGAGAATGTCCTTACTTTTCAGCAAGATGAACTTTACTTAAGATTTGCATTCAATGTGTTTAATATTGAAATTTGAGAGCTAAACAAGGATTAAAGTTTCCTGGAAGGGATAAATTATCAGTCACCAAATCAAAAATATTTTACACTGATAAGAAAACTATAAAAGCAAAAGAGATTAAATAAGGTTTCTGAGCCAGATTTTTTTCTTGGAATTGGACCACCTATTAAGGATATAATCATTTGCCAGCCACAACATAACATAAATGTTAGCAGTGTGGCAAACGCTTGTGTATCTTACTTCCAAATACTTAGGTTTTCAATCTAGGCTATTGAAACAATAAAACATTGTTTTAAAACAATGACCATTAAAACAATGACCGGAGGTAATTCATTTACTTTCTTATCCCTCAGGTATATTCATCAGTGAAGGGTTTTAATGAAAGACATGACACTTCTATAGAGATACAAGTAAGTAAAATAGCGTATGGAAAGTTCTTTGAATTGAATGTTCTTTGAATTGAATAAACGGAAGAAACAGTGTGAAATTGCAATATAAATCTCAACAATATAGTTTATCATTTCCATTTGGGGAGACTGGAAAAATAAATCCCATACAGGTGAAACGAGTTGGTCTGAATTCTGCTAACAAATGAGCAGAAACTTAAGGCTTTAGTTTCCGGACTATGAGCTTGTGGCCAAACCATAAACCATTCCCATTTTGCACACCACTTACATCACTGCTATCTCATAAAAAAGTATATTATTCTTCCATAGAGTCCTTGGAGGTAGCACTAGAGTAAATCAAATATTCCCTGGTTTCTGCTCTTCTTTGGAAATGAAATTCTTAGGCTGAGCAGAATAAGACAACCTCTTAATCAACTAGGCATTTGAGGGAGGCTGGACCAAAGAGAAAGTAAAGGTTAGGAGAGAAGTAAGGGGACTAAACTTGACATCGTCCTGTCTATACCACCCTTGTGGCACAACTCTGGAGGAGGGCAGGCACTGTTGCGACTAAAACCTCAGACACCAGATGTTTACTCTTCTTTCACAAAATTTGCAGTTTGAGCAATTCTGGTTCAGGATATCTGCTAATTTCCTACTCCTCACTAGCTAGAAGGCTATTTTGACCGGTGATAGTCCCCATAGGCTTTAGAGAAGAGAGAAACTACAAACACTGAACATGTCTAACAGTCATTCTGCACGTACCTCCACTAATTTAGATGTGTGGGCTACAAAGCAACACATACTATTTTTATATCTACAATCATACACAAGGTCCCTTTCAATGTACCTGAGATTAGTCTGGAGTACCTGACCATCCCATATAAGTCAGCTAAAACCAGTGTTGCCCCTGTCTAAACAGGTCATTCAGGCCTAAAGAAGTTTTCCCATTATCTCTTCATACACATTTGTGGTAGAGGCTGAAGGTGCAACCAACTCTCGCTTCAAGGAAGAACTTGCTGCTCCAGCTGGCGGGAGCACTGACAGTAGACAGCTTTGTGCTGTCAGCGCCTTCAGGGACTGTCTCAGCTGCAGAGAGCTGCCCTATTCAAGCTCACACCCCTTCCTGGGGTGACCCATGAGTAACGACTAAACAACGTGGGTATATAAAAGCTTGGTCATCTCAGGCCAACTCAGGACAGCTCCGAAGGAACATTCCAAGTCCAGGACTCCCCAGGCTGACACTGTACAATACCTTCACTTTGCCCATGGCCCACTCCTGCCTTCTTCCCTTTCCTTCCAGAGGTGTTAGTGAATCCTTAGCTGCATGCTCAGCTCTCTCCAAATCTATTTCCTGGGAAGACCTGCCTGTGACTATATCTCACCATCTTTTAATTTATCTCAAGGTCCCTGGGCTAGGATGTACTTTCAATAGCAATTAGTTACAGCTTCTGGATAGGAAATCAACCTAAGCATGCTTGTCTAAGCACCTCTGTCCATCGCCCTAAGATGATTCAAAACATGTCCGGTAGAATATAAAAATAAGAGAAAATATGCACCATAGATAGATTCCAGAGCTTAGCGACAAGTACAAATTGTTATCTTAGCATAAAATAATAATAAAACAAGTGATCATAATTCAGAAATGCAAGGAAGAAATATAACAATACTAACATCCAATGTTACATATTAATTTTACTATTAATAGAGAAACACCATATTATTATATTACAGTTGCAGAAAAATCATTAAACATAATTCTTACATTGATTTTTAATTTAAACAATTATAAATGAGAAACAGAAAGGAAATTCTTTAATTTGATAAAATACATTTATTAAGACCATAAAGAAAACAGCTTATATAACTGTAGAACTTTAGAAATATTTACATTAAAACTAAAGACAAGTCAATTGTATTAGTTTTGTATTGCTACATAACAAATTGTCATAAACTCAGTGGCTTAAAACAATAATCCTGTATTAGCTCATAGTTCTGTAACTCACCATGTTTATTGAATTGAAGATCTACATTTTAAAAGTGAACATCATTCTATTATTTTTAATAATCAATTAAAAATATAGTAAGTGAAAAAGGTATGATCCACAATAATAAATGTATATACTAACTGGGAAATAAAACATGGAGAAATGTACAAAATGCTATTTATGAACATGAAAAATCTATAATCTGGAACATATGTCATTTTTGTACATAAGAATACTTAGCCTCAAATTATTTATATTTTATGAAACTAGGATCAAACCTTCAGTTTTTCATGGACATGAAAAAATTATTTTCAAATTCATTTAGAGAATTCAAGTTCAAATATCATTAAAGACTGGACTTAAACTAAAAGAGTCCTACTTCCTCTTTGGAAGAACATAATATGAGCATACCTTTTAATAAGAAACTGGTAAATATTTCAATAGAAAAATAAGCAGGTAATTAAAAGAAGAAGAAATAAGACAGGTCTATAAAAGTATGAGTAATATAAGACCATGCAGGGAAATACACATTAAATCATTAACAAGATACTATTTCACACCCACTGAATTACACAGAAAGTGTAAAAGCCTAATAATATTAAATATAGTCAAGGAGGTAAAGAAATAGATAATTGCATATATAAGATATCACATATATAATTGCATACAGACACTGAAGTCTGTTCTGGAGAGCAAGTCGACATTAGCTCTTGTTTAAATATGCATAAATGATTACCTAACAACTCCATTCCTTGGAATAGACTGGAATTCTCCAGTACTAGCCACATGTAAATTTAAATTATTTAAACTTATTCAAAATCAATAAAATTGAAAATTTAGTTTCTCAGTCTCACTAGATATATTTCAAGTGCTAGTGGCTACCTTATTTGACAGCACAGATTACAGTATAGTTCCATTATCACAGGAAGTTCTTATTGGACAGCCCTGGTTTAGACCCTGAAGAAACTCTAGTATATGTGTATAGGGAGATATAGATATATAATGTTTTGTATTATGTCTCTGGTTGTAATTACACCAAAAAAAATGAGAGAGAGAGACACAGAGAGAGAGAGAGGAAGAAGAAGGAGGAGGAGGAGGACATGAAAGAAAGAAAGTCATGAAAGAAAAGGAAAGAAAAGAAAGAAAAAGGAAGGAAGAAGAAAGGAAGGAAGAAGAAAGGGAGAGGAACCATGAACTGAAAAAGTGAAGGGGGCTCAAAGAAAAGCAAATTTGGAGAGGAAGAAGGTAGATATCAGGATTTCTGTCTGGGGCATGTTAAAGTTTGATATACCAATTAACACCCCAGTAGGTATGCTGAGTAGGAATTATACAAGGTTGGAACTCAGGGGAAATGTAATTTAAGGTCACAAACAGTTCAAATTATTCAATTGACCTTTGACAACAAGGAAGTTTTCATGAATGGTTTTTATATCCCTGTATAGTTCTTTCAATAAAAATGAAATAAAGCATTAGATATTTTATGACTTTGTCTTCCATCATGAACACTATCAAGAGTTAAGGGTGTGTGTGTGTGTGTGTGTGTGTGCATGCATGCATCAGGGGGAATGGAAACAAAGTTTTTAATGAGGATATAAAATGTTTTTTTAAGTTGAAATATTGCAAATATCCATGGTATTTTTCACAGAACTAGAACCAATAATTCTAAAATTTGTATGGAATCACAAGCTCCAAATAGCCAAAGCAATATTGAGAAAAAAGAACAAAACTGGAGGTATCATGTGCCTTGATTTCAAACTACACTACAAATCTACAGTAATCAAAACAGTATGGTGCTGGCACAAAAACAAACACGTAGATCAATGGAACAGAATGAAGAGTCCAGAAATAAACTCATGCTTATATGGTCAATCAATCTCTGACTAAGGAGGTAAAAATATACAATGGGGAAAAGAAATTCTCATCAATAAATGGTGTTGGGAAAACTGGACAGATAAATGCAAAGGAATGAAACTTACCACTTTCTTACACAATATACAAAAATAAACTCAAAATGGATTAAAGATTTAAATGTAAGACTAAAACCATCAAACTTCTAGAAGACAACATAGGCAGTACACTCTTTAACATTGGTCTTAGCATTATTTTCTCGAATCTGTATTCTCAGGCAAGGGCAACAAAAGTAAAAATAAACAAATGTGACTACATCAAACTAAAAAGCTTTGCATAGTGAAGGCAACCACTGACAAAACAAAAAGGCAAACTACTGAATGGGAGAAGATATTTACATGATATATCTGATAAGCAGCTGATATCCAAAATATACAAAGAACTAATACAACTCAATAGCAGCAAAACAAACAATCTGATTTAAAAATGAGTACAGGACATAAACATTTTTCCAAAGAAGACATACAGATGGCCAACAGGAACATGAAAAGATGCTCAACATCACTAATCATCAGGAGAATATAAATCAAAACCACAATGAGATATCACCTCACACCTGTCAGAATCGCTATAAAGACAACAAATAAATTGGCAAGGATGTGGATGAAAGAGAACCCATTATTTTTGGGAATATAAATTGGTGTAGCCACTATGGAAAAAAGTGTGGAGGTTCCTCAAAAATTAAAAATACAACTACCATATGATCCAGCAATTCCATTTCTGGGTATTTATCTATAGAAAACAGAAACACTCATTTGAAAAGATACATGTATCCTTATGTTCATTGCAGCATTATTTACAATAGCTAAGATATGGAAATCATCAAAGTGTCCATTGATAGATGATTGTACAAAGAAGATGTTATATATATATATATATATGTTACACATACACACACACACACACACATATATATATATACACGCATACACACATGTACATGTATACACAGTGGTATATTACTCAGCCACTAAAAAGAATGAAATCTTGCCATTTGCAACAACAAGGGTAGACCTAGAGGGTATTATGCTAAGTGAAATGAGTCAGACAGAGAAAGACAAATACTGTATGTTTTCATTTATATGTGAAACCTAAAAAACAAAACAAATTAACCAACGGTACAAAACAGAAACAGACTTAAAGATACAGAGAACAAACTAGTGATTTCCAGAGGGGAGGTCAGTGGGAAGATGGGGGAAATTGGGAAAAGGGATTAAGAGGAACTAACTTGCAGTTACAAAATAAAAAGTCACAGAGCTGTGATGTCCAGCATAGGGAATATAGTCAATAATATTGTAATGACTTTGGTGACAAATGGTAACTAGACTTAGCAAGGTTACCATTTCATAATGTATAAAAATATCAAATCACTAACATAATATTGCAAGTCAATTATACGTCAATAAAAAATAAATAAAATAAAAAATAAAATTAAGCATGGTTAATACCTTAATTAAAAAGTAGATATATCACAGTGCAAATACTATGAATCTCATTTAAAGAATTTCTTTATGTATAGTAAACTTGCTCAAATGCTATATCTACAAAATGACTCAAATGTCATACCCACAAAATGAAAGAGTCCATTGTACACTCTTACCAAACATCAAATAATAGAAATATTTATTCTTTTTCTTATGAACATGAGGGGGATGAAAGTGATGGGATTATTCTCATGTTCATTTAGTTTCAAACATATAAGCAAAACTCAGGAGTCCATTTCCATGAGGTATGTATTACTGGAGTAAAACGTAAATCACTTTTAACCCTGTTTCAAAGACAGCCTAGAACTTTACATCGGCTTTGTAAGGCAATCTTATAAAGGCATGCTGGCAGTGTGTCTAAATAACATTATGAGAAATTCTGATAAAAGGCTTAAGGATTTTTCTTTTGACTATGAATAATGTTTTACATTGAACAGTTGAATAAATATAAACCTCTGATGTTTTACAACGTAACTAGAATTTGTCAGTTCTCTTGCTGATGTATTCTTTATAAACAGCTCCCAGAAATGTGTTACCTGAGGCTAGATACTACAGCTTCTCCTTCTTTTCCTAATGATAAACAAACAAACAAATAACAGCAGGGGCGGCAAAATTCTGTGTCCCTTATTTTTGTCTAGCTTCAGCCTGATGGGACTTTTGAAAATTTTCATTAGAGCCATGATTTTTTTTTTTTGTCACTGTAGTCAAATATCTATTAGTATTTCCATTCAAAAGTGCATATGCTTATGGTTTATAAATTTAGGTCTACACATGTTGTGGAATGTGCCTAGTAAGAGACCCTCCTGGTTTTCTTCAGACGTTTGCATCTGGTTCTGAATTGTTCAACTCTAAATACAGTAAATAAGCTGTAATTATGTGCTATGCACAATTCATTACACATCTACATTTGGAAACACTAAGCAACAAAACAGTGTTCCTTCTCAAAGGAACTTGCCATCTGCATCTTGCACTCTGAGTTGGGAACGGGGAATGTAAAAGGTAATATGATGATAATGAGAATGAGAGTTGTTATAGACCTAATAAATTACAGAAATTATTCTCGGGCACTATTGCATTGCTGCTTGTACACAGCACCTTCAGAACTCTTGAGACCAGGAAAGAGATGGGTGTGTGTAACCAGAGCAGCATAAAACGTGGCCTTGCACTCCCATTTCCTGGTTTTTGCACATTTCTTTTCCCTTTTTCCCTTTTAGTTTTCCTCTTTCTGCAATTAACTTCCACTTATTCCTCCTTCCTTATTCCTCAAACACAAAACTGCATGTTATTTGGAGATTGGTGGGGGAGGGGGGGAGGCAATAATTATTGCTCTTTTTTTCACCCTGACTTGAAGTCCTGGGTCATTGTTGGTAGTGATTTTAAAAACAGCTATATATTTGTTCTAAAAGTGTTTACTGTTTCGCTGCAGCCAAAAACCCACATTTGGAAACAACATCCAGAAATAAATTTCAATAGGAGGAAACATCATCTTTGCAGTGTAACTGCTTCTTGCTAGTCCCCTTGTTAACAAATGCACAGCATGTACCTCTTTCTTTAGGCTCCCCTTTGGAAGGTTGGGGATTGAGAACTTTGTGGTTTACTGCTAACATAAATTACAGAAATAATTGAGAAGTGATTTTCTGTTTTCTCCCTAACTTGGAGTCCTTCTGCCCATGCAGTCATCAGCTATAAGTCGTTTTCTTATTTTTAAAATTTGCTAATAACTTAATAAATTTAAGAGATATTGGTCTATCGGCATAAAGTCTAAACATAGATGCACTTTAAAGTCTTGTTTCTATGGGTTATTAGAAATGAATTTTCCAAAATTTATGATCTCTCATAGTGTGCAACGCAGGTAACTCTTTCCTACATGTTCCTGGAACAAGATGTTATAAACAGTTTGTCACAGATAGAAGTGGTGAGAGCAAGTAGTGACGAGGTCATTTCTCAAATTTTAAAATAAAACCTTTCACTCTTACTCTTCGGCTCCCAGCTGTTCCTCATTCTGCCAACCAGTCTACTTTACTGCTTTTGGGGAAGGAAAGCCAGATTTTGTATCATTTAACATCTTTATTTTGTCATCGAAGCATTACCTACTAGCCCACATCTTTTAATATTTTAAGCTAAGCTCTTTGAACTCATAAGATTCCTTTTTTTCCTCCTCAAAAACATACACAACTGAAAAATCAAAAAAGATTTTAAGCATGGTATCTTGCTATGAGTTATAAGAAATCCATTTAGATTCTCAGTTACCTTACGTTTACTTGATTATTTAATATCTCCCTATCTCATGGGCAAATACACGCTTTCTGAAGTAATAAAGACTTTTAATTCATTAGGGGGTGGTTTGCAAGGCAATGTCAAAAATCCATGGAGGAAAAGCTTATGAACTCAGTACTATATCCCCTACCCCATTAACATTGTCATAACCCAGAGAGCTAATGGAATCATCCTCTATGAAGGTCTTTGTGCTATTCATCCACAAGGACCAAGAATTCTATAAGTTAGGTAGAGTGATCTCTAAGAAGTTTGGTGGCAAATAATTGCTTAACTTCCAATGGCTTCCTTATATTATACCTATAAATAACAGTGTTTTTCAAACAAAATTATATTATTTTATTACAGATAATCCATTAGGGAAAATACAAAATTACAGGCTCTTTCCATAATACATATTAAAATAGGCAACGTTTAGTTGCTTTGTAAAGTAGAATTATGTTGTGATAATTAGTACAGTCTTTAAAAATATATATATGCCTGTGAATATTCTAATATTTCTCCTGAGGTTGGGACATAATTTCCAGGTGAGACATCACAAAGGGACAGATGTTAAAGAATAATTTCACGCTTCTGCATAAATAAGAATCTATTGTTACAAGTCCATGGAGTGAGCAATCGAGCATTTTCTCAGTTCTCATGCTTGTTAATTTTGAAATCTTAAGTTAGGTGAACAGAAGTCTTGGTTATGAAGGTTTCCAAAGACCAAATACAGTAGGCTTCCTACTTATATTCATCTCTCAATTGTATATTAATGGAAAATATAGATTAAACCCATTTATAAACCTACATCTTATTAACTTTTTTTCAGAATATTGCTGGCAAGTAGCAAAGGGAACTAATTTGAGTTCCATTTTACCACCCTTTCTCTTTCCATCTGGTGGGCATGATAATGATTAATCAAATTATTAAGACACTGGCAGCAGAGGATGAATACATGAAAATAATAATACATAAACAAAACTGATAAGGAATTTAATCATTAAAAGGGAAACTCAGGAGATCCACTGTATGAATTATGTGTCTTTTTAGCTCTCCTTTATACAATATCTCTAGCTGTCTCCTAACAGAGACAAATACATGGTAAACCTCGATTTTATTCTTCCCCAAAGACACAGGTATTTTGCGGGGACAGGACAGCCTGGGAAGATCCTTGGAATCATGTTTTCTTCTCTGATAAATTTCATTCTCTTTCCAAAGGACCTGCACCCACCATCCCATGATTCTTCTGCCCTCAAACTCCATTTATTTTACCCCTGTTATGTTCATATCTGTCTCCCCTCTGTAGTTCTAACACTACAGAGCTCATTCCTTTATCTCTCAGCAATGAATTACTGCAGTAGCTTCTTGACTAGACATCCCTCCTCCATATTCTTACCACTCTCATCTCTTCCTTCAACACCATCAACATAATCTTTCTAAAATAGATGTCTGATGACTTCTGACTTAAAAAGGAAAAGATAAAATCCTTTTCATCTTCCCCATTAGCTGTTGACTAAAGTCCATACTTCTTAGTAAAGGCATTTAAGAGCTCTCTGCAATATCTATTTCACATGCAAACTTTTCCATAGAGACTTGTGCAGTCCCCATTTGGTACAATAGATTAGTAATTTTATCCCTTAGTTAGCATTTTTATTCAATTTGTGCTTTACTTTTGTTAAATATCATACAACGCTTTGTATTATGACTTCTCCAGTTATTATATACCATGCCCACTAGATAACAGCCTATTTAGGGACAGAGACTTCTGAACCTACCAAATTACATAATGAAGGCACTAAAATATGATTAAATTGTGTGTGTGGAAGGGGAGTATGTGTATCCCAACTGATGAGATGAAAAGTTTCATCCAATTTTCACTTTTCTATATTATTTCCCAGAAGTAGATTCATTTATAAATCATAAATGTTCAGTTTTGTTTAGAGAATAATTGCCTAAAAGTCTCTTTATCATTTAGGATGAGGTTGAGCCCCCATTGTGATGTTACCATCAATTTGTACAAATAAGAATTACCTACCAAAAGTATAGGATTTAATTTCTCTCTCTAGGTTTTAAGGCCCTGCATGCCATTTGTTATTAATGTCTAATAATCCATTTTAAGTATAGAGCATCCACATGTACCAGGGATATTAGATTATATGTATAATATTTTGCTTTAAATGTATTATATTATATATATTCTACCTTAATTATTCTAAAAATCCCCCAAAAGATATTATTCCCATTTTTAGATAATGAAATTAAAGTTTGGAGAGGATAAATAACTGTCCTAAGTCACAGAAGTAGAATTTGAACCTCCATTTCTCTGTTTTCAAAGCTTATGCTTTCTACCTTGTACACATGCTTTTTAATAAATTATTTCTGCTACTTCTTCCACTTTCCTCCTTCCCTTGACACACATCATGCTTATTTTCAATTCCCCACCTTTTCCCACTCTATTGTCACTACTTTGAATTCCATTCCTAGTAGCTAAGTCCCTGATTAAGACCCATCTTCTTCAGAAACTTTCCCTGATTTTCATAGTGCACACAATGATGAAAATGATGGCTGCTACACTTTCACATTATTTGTTGAGTGCTTACTGTGTGCTAAGAACTTTATATCCATTATATCTTATTTCTTTCTTAGAGCTTTAAGAATGACACAAATATTATCTCAGTTTACAGGTCAGAAAACTAAGGCTTAGGGTGATTTTGTAAGCGCTCAGGATACCAACAGACACTATTTCTTGTCTGTCTGACTACAAAGCCTGTATCTAACTGCTTCTCATTTTGTACCCCTCTTTTAAACTTGATATCTAATTCTTTTGTGTCATTTTAGCCTGGTTTTCCAAAATGAACTGCAAATTCTTTTGGAGTTTAACTGCCCTAGACAAATAAAGTAGATGTTGTATAATTTTAAAAAAGTAGTTAAAAATTCTTACTTACAGACACATTTGGACTCAAAATTATCCAAATACAGATAATTAAAAGTTGTAATTGTTGATAGTTTAGATTAAAAAATAAGAATATATACTTCTAGGGCTTAATAACATAAAGGTCTAATGACTTAATGTCAGATTTGATTAATTATTTGACAGAAGACTAAAGCCAATGAAAATCTGACATTTAAGTGATATTTTTTTCTTTAAGACTGTAACGACCTGATGTTTCCACCTTGTCATAGGTAGCATTTCTCCTAGGTTATATCAAATAAAGACAGCTTTATTTGTTCAATCAGATATTCAGTAGAGGAACTAAGGGTGTATTTGTAAGGGGTCACAATGCATCAACAGTGAAGAATCTAGTTTCTCTGGTTGCCAATCTAAGGGTGATTTATTACTACACAATACATTATCAGCATTTCCATAAATAAGGTATTATCAAAAACCTATTTCAATATCTGTAAATAGGGTGGGATATGATACAGCAACAATTAAGCCTTAAAATGTCAGTGGCTTAATAAATATAGGTTTATTTCTTGCTCTTGTTACATTTAATGTGGATCCAGCATCTCTCATAATGTAAATGGTTCTCCTACAAGTGGTGGTTCATGAAACAAAGTCTCTCCCATCTATAGCTATGCTACCTGGAACACAGGGCCATGAAAGTCACAGCAACAGAGAAAGAGAGGTGGAAGATGCCATGGGATGTTTTAGATGGCCAGACTTGGAAGTAGTTTACATTACCTCCTCCCACACACCTCTGGTTTTGACAAAGTAGTGTGGCCCCAACAAGTTTTATTTGGTAAGCTCCCTCTATGACACCTGAATTATTTTCTTATGACCTTTGTAATAAATTATCATAAACTTAGTGGTTTAAACAATATAAATTTATATCTTACAATTCCAGACAACAAAACTCTGAAATGAGTTTCAATGAGCTAAAACAAGGGGGTCAGTAGGGCCATACTCCTTCTACATACTCTGGAGGAGAATTCATATCCTTCCCTTTGTCAGCTTGTAGAGGCTACCCACATTTCTTGGCTTATGGTCCCTTTTCTTCATCAACATTGGGCCAAGTCCTCATGCTACCATCTCTCTTTTCTGCCTCCCTCTTCCAGTTTTAAGGACTCGGATTATATAGAGCACACTCAGATAAACTACATTATTCTCCTTATTTTAAGATTGGTTGATTAGTAACCTCAATTCCATCTGCAACTTTAATCTCCTTTGCCATGTAACCTAACATGGTCACAGGTCCTCTGGATTAGGATATGGACATCTTTAGGGGGCCATTATTTTGCCTACTACACACATCATCATTTTACCTTAAATTTACGTGGTCTAAATATCCAATTAAATGGTAGAGATGGTCATATTGGATGAAAAAAAAGTAAGACCAAAAATATGTTGTCTATAAGAAATACATGCTTTTGAAAGATTTCTAAAGGTGTTAAAGGTTTAGAAAGGTTAAAAGTAAAATAATAGAAAATGATATGTCTTGCATACACTAAATAAAAGAGAGCTAGGGGACTATATTAATATCAGACAATGCATACTTCAATATAGAGTATTATAAGGAATAAAGAGAAATTTCATAATAATAAGAGGTCTGTTTGAAGAATACATAAAAATATCAAATACTAAATTTTTGGTGGTGAGAACACTGTAGTGTATATAGAAATAGAAATAGAATGCTCTACATATGAAAATTACTTAATGTTATAAACCAATGTTACCTCAATAAAATGTTAAAATATCAAATATATATGAAACTAATAACAGAGCTTCAAAGTACATTAAAAATCTGAAAAAAAGGAGAATCTGATAAATCTAGAGTTATATATGAAGAATTCAACACTCCTCTTACTACAATTGATAGGACAGGAAAAGCAAACACAAAATTTCTAAGAGTATGGAAGACTTAAACAACAAAATAAAACAAATTGTTCAAACTGAGATTTATAGAAATCTATTTTCAAAAGCAGAATATACACTCTTTCCAAGTATACAAGGAGCTTTCAAAATATATCATATTCTGTGCCATAAAATAAGCGTCAAAAATGTTACAAAGTGCAAGGTATGTGCTATTAATACAAAAGAATCCAACTATAAATCAAAAGCAAAAACATACCTGGAAAATCTTAAAATGTTTGTCAAGGTCACAATGTAAGTCATCAGGGAAATTACTAACCCTAAATAAATGAAAATATATGTCCTTGCAAAGATGTGTATTTATATGTTCATAGATTCACAGCAGCTTTGTTCATATAGCAAAAACTGAGAAGAAACAATGCCCATTAGCTGGCAAATATATAAGCAGTACAGTGGAAATATTACTTAGCAATGAGAAGAAATGAAGTCTTAATATATGTAACAACATGGATGAATCTCAAAATCATCATGTGGAATCAAAGTAGCCAGATACAAGAAAGTACATACTGTATGATTCCACCTATATGAAATTCTAGAAAAGGCAATGCTAATATATTATTTTAGAGAGTAGATCAGATGTTCTCTGGGACTGGAGTGGAGCAGGGGTTACTAGAATGAAGCATCAGGGAACTTTTTGTGGTTATGGAAATGTTCTGTATCGTGACTGTGTTGGTAGCTACATGGGTATATAAATTTGTCAAGATTTATTGAAACTTATGCCAAAAATGGGTGCATTTAATTACTCATAAACTGTACCTCAATAAAACTGATTCAAAGAAAGATTTAAAGAATGAAGTTATAGCATCTCTAAAACTACAATATGGATTAACTAGAAATTAAAATTGGCTTTATTAAAATATTTTCATGTAGACTTCTAGAATATATGGATATGTAAAGAGGTCTTTATAACAGAAATAAATCTGAAGTTGTATCAAGCTGGCAACAAAATTAAGAAAGAATCACCAGTAAAAAATCTCTTAGGATAGATGCCCTTTATCTCACATTAGGATCACAGAACCAGTATGCGGTCAGGGAGTATATTCTGATACTTACATGAATAACAATTACAATGGGGAAGGTAATTATGCCTTTAAATATCACTCGGTGAATTCCAAAGGAATAACATTAAAGAGAGAGAAAAGGAGAGGGAGAGAGAGAGAGAGAGAGAGAGAGAGAGAGAGAGAGGAGAGGGAGAGGGAGAGGGAGAGGGAGAGGGAGAGGGAGAGGGAGAGGGAGAGGGAGAGGGAGAGGGAGAGGGAGAGGGAGAGGGAGAGGGAGAGGGAGAGGGAGGGAGAGGGAGGGAGGGGGGGAGAGAGAGAGAGAGGGAGAGAGAGAGGAAGGGAGGGAGAGGGAGGGAGAGGGAGGGAGAGGGAGGGAGAGAGAGGGAGAGAGAGAGAATGTGGGTATGTGTTTGTGGGTACGAGGAGATTGAAAACTATCTACTTGCTTTTTTTTAATCCCAAATTTTACCATTAACTAGATGTTATACAATTCTCCCTACTATCTGATGCGGAATATTCTTTTCAAATGTTGGTTTCCTTTTCTGCTTCTCCCACAGGACCAAGAAAAAGATATCATTTCCCTTGAAAATTTCTCTCAACTGGCACTTTACAATTCAAGTTAATTAAAAATTTTTTGTTTGTTTATGGGTAGGGTTTCATTTGTTTGCTTTTCAGCCTGCCACTTAGTCTATAGACATCAGCTTAATGGACTTGGAATTCCGGCAACTTCAAGTTCGACTCATCCATGGCAAAGTGACAACCATTCTTGTCCTCCTCAAATGATTGCTTATGTTCATAAATGCCCTTATGATTTTGCTAAGAAAAGAAAATGATTGTTTCTTTCAGATGGAGGCTTGATTGTATGTGAAAACTGAAGGCACTTTAGAAGTATCTTTAAATTTCATGGTACCACTAGAGAAACAAAGTATTGGGTTGGCCAAAACTTTTTGGCCAACCCAATATATGGGTACCAATAACTTAAATTTCTTCAGCCGTAAGGTAGGAGCTGAATTTCTATTCTTCACCTTTGTTTTTGGTTGTCATGTGTTCACTTAGCTGCTTTAATTTTTAAGCTGCTTTAATTTTTTTTATTGTTTGGAAAAGTTATAATTTCCTTGTTATTTCAATGAGGCTGTGGTACCACTTAGAATTAAATGGTGGATTTATTTCATGATTTCCTTTTCTTGGGAACCTGTGAAGTTTTTTACCCTCTTGTTAGTCTTTCACACATAGGTTGGTGAAACTCCACTTGAAAGCTGAAGTTCCAGTATTAAAGATGCAAAGATTTCAGAGCCGTTTATAATTTAAAATACGCACATGTACACACAAACACATACGTTGCCACCACCAGCACCATCTCAAACAACAAACCAAAAACCTCAGGTTTTGAAAGCTGAAATGAATTTGCTTATTCAATACCTGTGGTTTGTTTTTATGAAGATATTTTAAGCATAGTTTTGTTCATGTTCTCAATGTTTTATGAGTTTCTTTGGAATAAATAACACATTTTAAACATTCACAAATTGTTTCCAACTTATGAAATAAACTGGGAAAGTGATATTTCTTTCTCTGTTGAACTTTCTTTAATTTTTTAAGGATTTCTAAAAACAAGTATTCAAAAAAAGACACGCCTTTACATGGCCAAGTGTAACAATATCTACATTATCAGTCTACTTGGCATCCTTACCATCCATGTTCTACACAAAGGTCCACAGGGCCATAAGCTGGGACACACACACACATACACATCATTCTTCCCTTCTGACTGATGCCTGAGACACCTTACCTAGGAATCCTTTATGCTACCCCTGCTGCAATATCCTTGTCCTATTCCTTACCATATCCCTAACCCACAATTCCTTAATTAGAAATAAGACCTCAAATATCAACGTATCTGAGAAAGGTAATATATAAAGTCTATCAGTCCTTCCGAGAGAACAGAATCAAGTGAAGAAGACCTAAAAATTCTGAGAGTAGGTGGGAGGGTCTAATCTGGAGTGCGAAATAGCACTAAAAGAGAGTCCTGAGGAACCTGAAAACAAACTTTAATTATTATCAAATTTGGTCAAGATACAGACTTCCCTAGGCATGAATAAAAGTAGTAGAGGCTTCCTACTGTCTCTCAAAGGGGTTGGATGAAGTGCTTAAATACCAAATCATATAAAAATATTCTGGAGTGCAGCCATCTTCATCTTATTCTCTCTTCTTCTTTCTCTCCTCTTCCTCCTCCTCCTGATTTTCTGCCTTTTCTTATTTTTATTCCAGGCAAAAAGATCATGTTATCTAGATGTATAAGATTATAAATAGAGTAAAAGATCTCTCTCTATCCATTTCAAATTGCAAGTTGCAATTATTATTTTTAAATAAATATATGCTGGTGTGACTATTTTAAAATATTAAAAATAATTATAGTTATCATTTATTGACTACCATTCTACATTCTTTATATTGATGAAACAAATTAACTATTTCAACAACCCTGCCAATTAAGTATTAGTACATACATTTTAAGAGTAAGGAAACAGATTGTGTGACTCACTGAAGCTACCTAGCTAGTGCAGGATTAAAATTCAGGTATCTTTGTGTCTAAAAACTATACTTTTTACACTTTAGAATTTAAACTACTTTTTCTCAATAAATAGAAGACAAGATTATTTTTCGTCTATTGAAAGTACATATTTTACCAGGGGGTTAGGTGTTATTTTCGTTCTATCAATATGTTGGGCTTAGCATTGACAAGTAACCCTCTCCAGGAAATCTCTCACCATTCACAGGAATCCTTGTGCTTTAATATTCATGATCACATTTTAGTGTTTTCTTTTACTGTGCTTGAATGTCAATGGATTGTGTAACCCAGAGAGAGGGAAAGGAGGGTACCAAAGCGTTACAAATGAAGAACTCTGGGCTTTTGAAGTAATGAGAAAATGTTTCCCTCCAGAGACTATCCTTTCTGGTTGTAACAGTTGGTGTGTGAAACTTACTAAACTGGTGAATAATGACTCCTTTTTCCACCTGTCTATAGTAAAATAACCAATTTAACTGAGATTAATATTATCCATTTTGTTTGACCAGCTTTATACTTTAAAGTAGAAAGAACTGTACTCTTGATGAAATATATTACTATTGAGTTTTTCTCTAATTATCCTAGGTTATAAAAAGAATGCTTTCCATAAAGAAAATGGGGAGGAAAAGGAAGAGGGAGACAAAAATGATAAAAAAGGAAAAGCAGCAGCTGTAATTATCTTTTTAATAGTAGTATATTTTTTCCATATTTTAGGCCTGAGAATAATTGAAAAGTGCTGACTCTGTGACCATATTTGAGTTTGCTTCATCTGTAAGTATTAATACTACTTCTTATAGAGGAAAAAGTCTGTGCTGGGAGTGAGTAAAAGGCAAGCTGTGAGTCACCTGAAGTCCTAACTCCAGACACGACCTGACCTGTCATCGCTAATTTCCTTGCTCCACCAAGTAGGGCAAAATCAGGAAAAGCAAATGGAAGCATTGATACTGCTTTTCTTCAAGTTGACCCAAGTATCAAAAAATGAGTGACACGTCACTGACTAGTGTTTCTATTTTGTCTAAGTATCAAGGGAAAATTATATTTTCAACAGTGAATGGAATAGAAACAGAAAATGAACTCTACTTGCAAGTTTAAGCCAAAATGTAAAGAGCTTAGAATCTGCCACTCCTCTTTTTACAGTAAGAAATAGTCAAAGAAACTTAAAATCATTGACTTTTCTTGGACTCATCAGAGAATTGATGTTGTAGGGCAAACTATCAACTCAAAATCTGGAAAGACAGGCAAGTTTAGAGTCACAGGAGAGAAATGTTTACCTGAAGCAGAAATCCCTGGAGCTATAAACTGCTAGCAACACTTAAGTGGTAATTTTCAGAAACTTCTGGAGCCTGAATGTGGACTAGCCTGAGAATGGGAAACTCCTGAGGTTCCAGTCTTAGAGGGTGTTGAGCAAAGATTCCCTCCAGACTCTGGAGGTGGGGGAGGAAGACAAATAATTGTAAAATATGAGCAAGGTATTCTTCGTTTGAGTTCCCTTTTTCCTTTTGCTTTTTCTGTCAGGCTCTGTTTTTGAGGAAATCCTAGGCAGTGGCCTCAGACAGCATATACCCTTTAGGATGGGATATGGAGTTGGATTCTCTACCTGTTTAAAGGCAAAAGTGACCATGTAGCTCACAGTAAGTGGAGGAGGGTATCTTCAGAGATATCATAATTGCTAATGTTTTGACCTGTGGTTAATTAGAATTGAGTGCAAGTGGAAGGCAAGGCATTGGAAGATAACGTGGCTGTTGCATTAATCATTATGGGGACAGTAATAACTGAGCTTTTGGTAACACTGGAACATTGTGAAAAATAAAAGGATACGGCTTACAACAGCTATTTCCCATGTAAACCAAAGGACCTTTATGAAAGCTTTCAAAAGTCTTTCACGTATTGTTCCTCTGGTAGATTGTGCTGAAAAGCAAGTCTAAGGTCTGAATATAGGATGGGAAACCTGGAAAGAAGACTCAATGTGTCATCTTAACAAGTCTCATATGCTAAACTAGGGTCTTGATAGGGAAAGAGGGGGACCCTAAGACCTGAGATGGTTATATTTGGATGAATCAACCTGTGAATGTCAATTTCCTGAATTTTCCTTAATCTTCTTGCCCAATAGAGACAACCCTAAAAGACCTTGTCAGAAGAGAACAACCTGCTTTTTCCTTGGTACTGTGAACTGACTTGACCTAAAGCAGGGGTCTCAAGAGGTAATGTTTGTTCTCCACGAGGTCTGCCCTTAATATGCCCCATTGTCTCCAGGCCGATCAAGTCTCATCACAGTTCAAGAAGGGAAGAATAGGCTCTGCTCTGGGAAGAAATGGCCTAAATCGCAAAGAAATTAAAGCCCTGGTCAATATACGCCAGCAGAAACCAGGGAACCAATGTGGGAGTGGAGCCTAATGTTAATGGTTACGAACCAGGAATGTAAGCCTGGATACATTTACCATTACACAACGGAAGCACAGTGGGGTATGTCTGTGTCCTAGGAGACTCACTGGTACATCTTTTGATGCTACTATACCCATTGATAATTGTGAATGAAAATTTCAACAGCCAGGACCCAACAAAGGCAAGTTAAGATCTCAAACCCATTAAGAATGAATGCTGTGTCACCTCCTGAAACAAGCAACAGTTGAAGTGATGGGAGAGGGTAAGGAAAAGCCAGAAAGTTTGGGTGAAGGATGAGAAGTATCAATTCTGTACCACCTGCAACAGTTTGAATATAGCTTTTTTTTCCTAAACCTCTTTAAGTTTAGGAGATTGCACTGACCATCACCTAAAGGATTAGACCTACATCTCCCTTCCCTGGGAAGAAATGGATGCAAAGTATTCTCCTGTGAGACCTGAAGATTGTTATAGGCTGTGAGTGAATATGAGTGGTTGCCTTCTAAACCTACTTGACTTTACCTCATCCCCCAGGTCTCAGCAGTTTACTCTATTTCCTGGCTGGAACAGCCTTAGAGATGCCTCATGCCATCATCCCAATCATAAAGCCTAGCTCATTGCCACTGCCATCAAGCAGTCACAACCATCGCCAACCAAGTCTCCCCCTCCTCCACACACACACATACAAAACCTTGGAGGTCGATGCGCAAAGCACAGACTGGGCTGGACCTCTGGAAGCCCTAATTTCCTCCAAAGTTGCCCAGAGAGTCCAGGTGCTACAATCTAGAAGTACAGCAGAGTTAAGCCCAAGTAGGGCTTTGACCAGTAGGAAACAAGTGAAAAAAGGAACAAGGAGATAATTCACTAGCCTTTCCTCCCTCCTTCAATCCCCAATAGATCTATTGATCCAAGCACAGAATTCTTTACAGCTTCTCTTTAAACAACTCACATAATAGAGCTATCCACTATGCAGCTCTTGAAGCTGTGGCCTATATGGTAACAAACCAACTTGTGGTTTGTTCTCCTTCCATATGGTCTCCCTTTTGTCATTCACTTTTGCTTCCAGGGACTGTCCCCTTAGCTACCCCAGTAACATATCAGGGTATAACTTTTTGCCTCAGGTTCTGTTTTCTAGGGAACTCAGGCCAATACATTTCCCTTCCAGCCTTGGCCTGAGCAGTATTAAATTAGTGTCAGGCTTTCAATACAGCTAGAACAATGCCAATTCACTCGTAATACTATTTTATTTACTTCTTAACAGTCAGTATTTCTTCATTTTATACAGTTTAGTACATTTTAAGTTTTATAGTATTTGTAAACAGTATTTTCATACTGTTTTCTGGTCAGCCGTATATCCTGATTTAGCTCTCTCTATAGATGTAGATATCTTAGCTATATATAATTTATTGCTATATACATATCTACCTAGGCATTTCTCTTAATTTTTTCCTTTTAAACTATTTTTAATGATTTTTTTTCTGTCACTGGAGTATGATATAGAGATTTTAATCCATGTTAGTGTAATTTAAAAATGGCTGTTTTTTAGGCACCTTAAGCATCACTAATGATCAGGGAAATGCAAATCAAAACTACAATGAAGTATCACCTCACACCTGTCAGAATGGCTATCATCAAAAAGAACATAAATAACAAATGTTGGTGAAGATGTGGAGAAAAGGGAACCCTTGCTCACTGTTGGTGGGGATGTAAAGTGGTGCAGCCACTTTGGAAAACACTATGGAAGTTTCTCAAAAAACTAAAAATAGAACTACCATATGACCCAGAAATTCCACTCCTGGATATATATCCAAAAAAAACCCCCAAAACACTAATTTGAAAAGATACATGCACCCAGTGTTCACAGCAGCATTATTTACAATTGCAAAGATATGGCAGCAACTTAAGTGTCCACCAACAGATGAATGGGTAAAGAAGATGTGGCACATACACACACACACACACATACACACACACACACACACAAGGGAATACTACTCAGCCAAAAAAAAAAAAAAGAATGAAACTTTGCCATTTGCAGCAACACGGATGGACTTGGAGGGCATTATGCTATACGAAATAAGTCAGAGAAAGAAAAATACTTTATGATATCATTTATACATGAATCTAAAAAATACAACAAACTAGTGTATATAACAAAAATGTAGCAGACTCACAGATATAGAGAAAAACCAGTGGTTACCAGTCAGGGGGAGCGGCAATATAGGGGTGGGGGAGCGAGAGGTACAAACTAGTGGGTGTAAGATAGACTTAAGGATGTATCGTACACCAAGGTGAATACAGCCAATATTTTGTAATAACTGTGAATAGAAAGTAACCTTTAAAAATTGTGTAAAAAATAAATTTAAAAATGGATTACTTTAAAGATAAAGGTGGATTGGATAATTATTAATAAAATTTTGAAAACTATAGAACTTTTGGGCTTCCCTGGGGGCGCAGTGGTTGAGAATCTGCCTGCCAATGCAGGGAACACGGGTTCGAGCCCTGGTCTGGGAGGATCCCACATGCCGCGGAGCAAATAAGCCCGTAAGCCACAACTACTGAGCCTGCGCATCTGGAGCCTGTGCTCCGCAACAAGAGAGGCCGCGATAGTGAGAGGCCCACGCACCGCGATGAAGAGTGGCCCCCACTTGCCACAACTAGAGAAAGCCCTCGCACAGAAATGAAGACCCAACACAGCCATAAATAAATAAATAAATAATTAATTAAAAAAAAAAAAAAAAACTACAGAACTTCCAAAATGCAAGACACTATTGTTTCTTGTGCATACACAGGTCATGAAAGTATATAATAAAAGACTCATGATATTTTACAGTTGAAAAGGACTCTAGATGCCATTTTAATCGAGATTATTTTATTTTATATAAAAGGACAGTGAGGCCCAGAAATATGACTAAGAGTCAGGACTAGAGCCCAGCACTGCTATTTCACTTTTCCCACTTATTGCCTTGGTCCAGCTTACACCCATAAATTTTTGTGGTCCTTCTTTTTTTTTTTTATTTATGTATGTATGTATGTATGTATGTATGTATGTATGTATGTATGTATGTTTGGCTGTGTTGGGTCTTCGTTTCTGTGCGAGGGCTTTCTCTCTTTGCAGTGAGCGGGGGCCACTCTTCATCGCGGTGCACGGGCCTCACTATTGTGGCCTCTCTTGTTGCGGAGCACAGGCTCTAGACGCGCAGGCTCAGTAGTTGTGGCTCACGGGCCTAGTTGCTCCGCGGCATGTGGGATCTTCCCAGACCAGGGCTCGAACCCGCGTCCCCGGCATTGGCAGGCAGATTCTCAACCACCGCGCCACCAGGGAAGTGTGGCCCTTCTTTATTTAAAAATAAGATGGGAAAAAGCCAGAAGCTTATTTCATAGAAGTCTGAGACTGAGATATTGCTCTGATCTGTTTTTGGTAGAACAGCCACCATTAGGGTAAAATTGAAATGAACAGCTTTTCTTGTATGGTAGCATTTCTTCAGAATATTTAAATAAAAGGCAAATTTAAAGAGGCAAGTTCATGGGAAATTCTTGGGAACATGTGGAAAAGTAAATAGTGCTTCTGGCTAACACAAAAATAGTCCTCACAGCTGCTATGCACTAATGATTGTTTGATAATTGAGTAACACAGTGTTCAGCCATTAGGCATATCGATATGTGTCTGTTCATCAGACAAGAGCATTGCCCAATGCCAGAACCAAGAATCTTTTGATTTTTCAAAGTGTGTAGACTATTTAGGCAGTTATTGACAATATGTTTTAGGCTGTTTTTTCAAGTATCAAGTATCCTCTCTCATTTTTTTTCCCCTAGAGTTTGTTTCTTGAAGTAGATTAGAGAGTGAATGATAATATCAAAGCACAGCAAAAAGCTTCGCAAAGTGTTTCACACTATATTCTTTCTTTTCATGAGCACTGCTATGTAATTCCCCTGAGTTCAGTGATCTGTGAATTTTGGATATTTCGCCTAACTTTTTAAAGCTGCTTATTCAAACGATGCCATCTCCCTCTGCCATGGGCAAGTTCATTCTTCCCTGGTCCTGAAGCTGAGGAAGCATCTAACATTTTATCCTAATGTAAAATCCATGCAGCATACACTGGGACTACTGCCCAGCATGGAAGCTTTCAAAGGGCAGAGGGCATCATAACACACACCTGAGAAAGGCAGGCAAAGAAATAATTTTGACAATTGGCTTTCCACCCATTCCTTGGCACCTAGACTGTGCTCTTCCTATGAGCAGTGCTATCTAAACAGCAATTTGTTATTAAATCTATCCAATCTGCAAAATGGACGAATTGAGATGATTACCTGAGTATGTTTAGAAAACACCTTTACAATGATTGCTTTGTGCTGTCTGGGTCAACAAAGTCAAATAATGCTGCCTTGGCTAGTTTTCTTCACCTGAGGCTGTTCTCAATTTCTTCCCCCAGCAAGAAAACTCTACTCCTATGGCACCAATCCTCGAAATGACAGTTATTTCTCTACTTTGGGGCAATAACTCTTTAGGACAAAAGACTTTGTCTAGTTTTGGGCGATTTGTAGTTCTACAGAGAAATTTCTGTTGATGAAAAAGTGAAATGGTGTTCAATACACGTCTAAATGCCAGTAAGTTTTCAAATGCCGGAATACTGACTCTACTTTCACATAGTAGAATATCTGGAAGTTACCACTGTTCCTGAAGTCTTGGCAAAATTAATTTCTCTTCTTTCACTGACTTAAATGGTCATGACTAGGGGTATCAAGCTGACCAACTGCACTGTTTGCCCATCAGTTTCCACATGGGCTGCCCCTCTTGCTGCATATTCAATGAACTGATGTGGAGGATGGCTCCTATTTTACACCCAGGCTCACAGGTTAACCGAAAATCAAACTCCAAATATGCATTTCCCCAGAATGTCAGTCAACTTGGTGGAAAAATATTTAATTCATGATATAAATTCAGAAGCTAAAAATTATTTCCTAGCATTTTAATAAAGAGCAGGAAATGGGAGCTTGTTCTAGCGCCTGTGTTCTCTGTCAGAGAGGAAGTACTCGCCAAGTTTAAATCCCAAGATTTGTTAATCTAGTAACTATTCTCAGTACCCGGGCACAAACTGATAGGGAGGTTGATCAAGAATAGGACCCACAGTACTTATTAGAGAGACAGCCTGAGCTAGAGATATAAAATGATAAAATCCTACCGTGCTCTGAGAAAGCCGATGAAAAATGTGTGGGTCTGAAACCTTCTAGACGCTGCATATTTTCACACCACCATCCTTTAAATTCTCCAGAGGAAAACTCTCCCCTGAACTTGATGCTTTTGAAATAATTCTTTTAACTGAAACCAGTTAAACGTCTGGTAGGATCTTTAATGCCCAGAGTAGCTACTGGAATGTCTGGGCACTGGTAGGGAATTAAAGCACCAGATAGCTTATATCTGCTTATGGAAAATAAAATAAATAATACTTATCTTTAAACTTAAATGGAAAGAATTTGAAACAATACATCAAGGTCTCAGTCATATCATGCAGAAGCATTAGCAGTATCTTGTTTCTTTTGACTAAAAAGACCACATCCTTCCCTTAGGCCTTATAGTTTGATGTTCTTGATGCTTCATGTTTTACTTAGAAATAACAAGAGCTAATAATATGTTAATATGATATCTTGATCTTGAACAGTCTCCCTTATTCTGGAAGAGTGGGTATAAGAATACAGTATCATATAACAATGTATATTATTTTAAAGTTTCAGAAAGATGCAAAGATATCTAAATTTGATTGTAAATAGACTTATGAAAAGGGAAGTTCATGTTGACTTTTAATAATAATATCAATAACAAAATAATAATAACAATGTTACTTCAAGTACCTACTAGATATGTATCAGTTGTTTTATATATGCTATGAGATAGGAGTTACTATTTCTGCTTTACAGATGAGGAGTCTTTGCCCAAGGCTACACTAACAGTTACATAAAAGAGGCAGATTTGAAGCCATAAGTGTAATGATACCAATAAATTGTAAATCCTGCATTGCAACATAAGGTCACTATTTGCACTTTATTAACTGAATGCAACACAAATTTGCCATACCCGTTGGATGCTCATATACTCATGCCCCCAAACCCACCACCAATAACTCCCTAGTGCTGTGTTGTGCTAAGGAATTGCTATTTACAATTTGAGCCCTTTTGGTCCCTTAACGAATTCCATGTCTTTCCCCAAGTCTTCCTTCTGCTAGTAACGTTCTCCATTTGATGTACAATAACTGTGGAAAATCTACTGATCCCACTATTTTACCCAATGCCCCTTTATTCATAGTCCCTCACAGTTTCCCTACAGTGCTGAGATATTTTACATACTCGTTAATTGCTTTATTATGTTATTAAATTTTAATTTTTTACATTTCTGAGTGTGGCCTCTTCTCTGCACATATCTTTTAGAATTTCTTAGATTCCTAATGGTTGTATCTTTATATTGGTTTCTTGTTGGCCTCAGTTCTGGATGGCCAACATATATCCAAATATATATGTCCTAGTATATTCTGGAGTGTTACATGTCTTCAGTGTTAGCTTCTGAGCTTTTCCTTCACTGGTATATTTCTTAAGATTTACAATGTTTACTAAACTTATCTACCAGTTGTATTTAAAGTCAGTATCTTGAGTTTATTCCTATTCTACGTTCAGGTGTGGGAAGCGTGCTGATTTATTCCTATCAGCTTTTATATCTCCAGGTGCTTTGAAGAGATAGGGAGCAGTAAAGAAAACGATGGTAAGTCCAACAGAAAACCTATGGATTTCATCAATAGGCGTGAAGCTCCCAAGCTATATTATGATATGGAAACTCATAGAAAGGTTTCTTGTTAAACAACGTTTGTTTTTATTGCCGTCGTGAGCATAAAATATTACTCTAAGCATATTTTTTTCCTTCTACTTCCCTTTCAGCTCTTGAGCTGTGCTGTGAAACAAATTAGAAAACAAATAAAAGCATAAAACTTTTAAAAAGAAAACTAACATATATAATTTTGTCAATTATGGGAAGCATCTCAGTTTGTTCCTTAGAGATGCTGCCTAATTTAATATTTATAAAAATGTGTATGATATGTTTTATGTTCCCTAATTTTACAGATAAGGAAATTCAAGTGCTGAGCATTAAAGTAACTTTCCCATGGTCATCTGGGTAGTAAACGCCAGAACAGAACAGTATTGGATTGAATCCAGTATTGGATTCAAATACTTGAAATTCCATGCTCTTTCACTAAATTGCATTGTTTTACACAGATGAGTAAAACTTTGTTAATATCCATTTAATTCACATTTGACTCACTTTTCTCATTGTACATTGCTTATCAATGTAGTTCTTCTCCAACTTTTCCTACTAAGGATACCTAAATGCGCAAGATATTAACATGAAACCCATACCCAAAAGAGATTTACTCTAAATTGCCCACAAAGTTAAACTATCTTTAGGGCTCTCCTGTTACAACTTTAAAACTCATGCAAAATTTGCATCCTACCACGTAATGTAGCTCTTTATTTTACTACAAAAACTATTTTAAATGTTATTAACTCGTAAAAAAAACACAAAGACTAAATTTTCTGACTTGTCACATTGACTAGTGGGCATTATATTATTAGATTTATACTAAGGATTTTGTAAAATGGGCTGATTAAAGACTCAAATAATATTTCTCCATTATAGATAGACAGACAGATAGATATACCTCTCGGTCCTTAACACAGTAACACAGTCTACAAAGACTTACACATGCTTGCCCCTGACTACCTCTCAGACCTCATCTCCTCTAAATTTCTCTTGACTCACAATCCTTTCTTGCTGTTCATCAAATATGTAAAGCAAGCTTCCACAGCAGCATGCGTTCATGGCTTCTCTGCCTGATATTCACATAGTTTACTTCCTCTGTTCAGTTAGATTTTACTTAGGTTTCAATGCCTTCTTCTCTGGTAGTTCTTCCCTTACCATGTCTCTAAAATAGTATTTCCTCTTCCTCCACCTATGTTCTTTTTTAAAAAATAGCCTTATACTCTATTTTATGCTGATCAGCATATTAGATTACCTGTTTCCCCTCCTGGAATGCTAGCCCTATGAGGTCAGGGACTTTTTTCATTGCTTATTGGAATCATGGTTGTTAATTGCAAAAGAACCAAACCCATAGTTATCATAAAAAGTAATCAATTTATCAAAAGCTAGTAGGTTGCTCATGGACTCTCCAGAACGCAAGATTATCCAGGCTTGGAGGTTAAGCCACCAGGAAAAGTGCGGAAACCTCACAGTGGGGATGGTTCAACCCACTCCATCACGACTGCCACCAGAGTCAGATACCATCGTCCACATGCTGATGATAGGCTATCTCTGGAACCCCAAAATCTTGGCTATGGACTCTGACCTATCAGGAAAAGCATTGAGAAAAGTACCCCCTTTAGTATTTGCTTCCTATAGCTCTTTTTTTCAGGACCAAAGTCTTGAGTACATGCATCTGATTAGTGAATTCCAGGTCACAGAGCTGAGCTCTAGATCAAGGGCAAGAAAAGTGAATTTCACTTCACTTCTCATTTGAGAAGTTTTTTTCTTAACATAGAAAGTCCCCTAGGTATAAGAAAACTGTTCAAAATGTGCTCCATGGCCAAAAAACCCAAAGCAAATGTGCATGACCACTGCATTGCCAGCACCTAGAACACTGCCAGGCACACTTGGAGCATTCCATAATAGTTGCTAAGTGAATGAGTGACATATTACGTTCATGTTCCAGGTAACATTTTTCTCAGTTTGGTGTTACAATATTTTGAAAGCTGAATTTACACAAATACGTGCAAACGCGCAGTTACAGCTTTTTTTTCAGTGTTTTGGCGATCGAAAGTACTGCCAAAGATATTGAAAAGTGATGTTTTCAGGGTTCTTGTTGGTGAACACAATCTTGTGTGTCATCTTCTTGCTGAGTTCAAACGAATGGCTGACGTGGTCCCACCTAGGCCAGTCAGGCTCTTTTATCATCTCAGGGGAACCCAGGCCAAAGGTCCTTTCAGCATAGAAAGATGACTAGTGATTCCTGTAATTTATTTTATATTAATAATCTGAGCAGGTCAACAATTTCTTTTCTAAATCGTTTAAGGTAGGTATGTTTTGATATTCAGAATTTTCCGATATCATAATGTTTTTTGAGTACATACATCATATACTATGAAACATTCTCAGCTGAGTCTAGGACAGCACCCTATAATCGAACCTATTACTGCCTCTGCATTGAAATGTATAGTAACACATACTCAGTAAGATAAAGTAACATAAAGACTAAAAGTCGCGTCACATCAGTTTTTGTTCCCAAATAAGTTATACAACTATTTTGGTTTTCAGAAGACTTTGGATTTTGGAATTGAGAATAAGAGATTATAGACCTGTAAATGTATCAAGTATCAATGAATGAAGACATTAGCATGTTTACTGTTGCTGTGATCAACATTCTTCATTCAACTGTTCAATTTATTTTTAGTGCTCTGATCTTGACATGGAAATTAAACACATTTTTTTTGCCTTTTGATTAAGAAAAGTCAGCCTAGAAAAAATAGGTAAATTTATGTTTATTTCCTACACTAATTTCCCTCTCCATAAATATAAAACTCATGTTTTACTAAAGCCTCTAACTACGTTCTACCATTTTCAGATTGACTAGTTCTGTCTACTTCACCAGCCCTGGTACATGTTTCTTTGACATCAACATCAAATCAACAACTTGATTTTTTCAGATCTATGTACTTAAAATCTCATATTACCTTACTCTATTTGTGATTTTAAGATTATATTTGAACTTATTGTTTTTCAATACTTACTAAAGTTCCCAGCTGACACATAACTTAAACAGACTGTTAAAAAAAAACAGCATTCTCAAAATAAGTTAAGGTTTCAAGTGCAGGGATGAGCAATAAACCATTCTTGTATCTGATCATTGCCCATCCAGCCAGAATCAACTCAACACTGTCTAATGTTCAGAAAATCTCTTTACCAAGTGATTATTTGACAAGAATTGCACACCATACCATAATTACTAATGCTGATTTTCTTCCCTGTACATGTGAACATACATTATTAACTGACAATGACTAGAAATATCTCTGGATCTTCGGTACCCAAGGTACATATGTTTTATTTACAACAATTTCTGTCAAAATGTATTGAACAATCTTCCCTATTATCTGATCTCTACAAAGTATAGTGTTGTTTGAATAGGAGAAACCAATTTAATTGTACCAATAGGTTTGGCATCTAATATTTTTAAACTGTGAATAAGTGCCGCAGATATTACAATGTATTCTACAATCATGTATAATTTCTAGTTTTCACATGGAGCAAAGCTAATTTGGAGGAGGCTTCCATGATAATATTGACTGCAAAATATTTTTAGTTTTATTTACATTTTACTAATACTCATCTTTTCTAATTAAAAATTAATAGGTTCTGGAAATCTTGTAAGTTATAGTTTCAGAAGAGAGATAAATTCAAACCTTTTATATGTATAATTTTTGACCAAAAATCTCAAAGAATTCTCCCTCAAGAATAATGAATTCTTTGACAACAGTTATTGGAAAGGAAAAGGAAAGTAGTTAAGCGAAAATTGTCATCAATGTCACCACCATGCTCTACAATACACTGGAATTCAGAATATCTCAACACAGGCCAACATATCCTATTTCTAATACCACCCATTGTCCTGGACATTAATATGTAAAAAGCATGGAGAGATGCAAAGCCTACTACAGGTTTTTGATGTCTTGATTAAAAGGAAGCCTCTCAATACTAATAATTAAAATTGTCGCTTTGTTCTCCAGAAGTTTTTGCACTCCATCACAATGCAGCTTGGAAAGGTTCTGACAGGCTGGGGAAAAATGCTTTGCTTTTGTAGACTGAGACGAGACATTTTGAAAGAAAAAGTGGGAATAGAGAGCTAACAAGAGACCTAGACTGCAGTTGTATTGGGTTGGCCAAAAAGTTCGTTCAGATTTTTCCATAACATCTTATGGAAGAACCCGAACGAACTTTTTGGCCAATCCAATACTTTTAAGGAGTAAATATGGAAAATCGAAATTTGAATATTAATTATCTTAATATTTACACCTATGCTGCCCCCTTGTAAAATTTTTGTGTAACCCACAGTATGCATATCCTAATTTAAGGACCAAACTCTAGGATGACCTTTATCCTACATCTTAATCTCTCCTCTCCTACACAAAAGCCAGCTCTGAAGTGCCCTGATTTGAGAGTCCTGGATTTAGATTTTTGACATTAGTGAACTTTATTTCCAGGCTACCTAGCAGGGCTTGTCATGTGTGCGTAACCCAGGTGTTTTTTGCCTAGAAAGCCTCAAGTCCTCCAGCCACATAGAGTCACATTCTTTTTAAAATTTAAAATGAAATGAAATGAAATGGATAAGGACTCCAAATTGTAGGTTCCTTCTTGGTGTGATATCCTCTTTCTACTCTATGTAGCCATGATTTCTCTTCTAGGGCAAATCAAAGCTTGTCAGCCTCCTTCCTCAGGCTTCTTCTGGCATTCTGCTATGTTGCTGAGTGTTTTCTCTCCCTGATTCTCTTAGGTTGTATCAAGAAATTAAAAAATTCTCAACTTTATTGATACTAATTATTTCTTTATTCCCATTCTGCCTATGGAGAGGGACACATGTCACATTTAACACTCAGAAAGGTCCCCCACCAATTTTCCTAAATAAAAAGAGTTGTTTTCCTAAGACAAATTCTTACATAAGCACTTTCTGTTTAAATCTTATGCTCAATATCGGTCTGCCTATTTTTTCTTTCTTTTCCTTCTCAGGTGTCTTCATGTCTTTGTTTTGTAGCTGAAATGCTGCAGACCCTATTATCCAGAGAATCTTCCCATATTGCTGTATTTGGAATAATACAAACTTTGTTTTATGTGGATTATTTTAATAAATTTTCTAAGAATTTGGCCATTTTTAAAATTATCAAATCCATTAAAAAGTTCATTTTTCCTTTTGATCGATATTGAGATGTTTGTTACACTTAGTTTTATTTGCCATTGTTTACTATCTGGTGATTCTGGTTGTACATCCTTTGATCTCAAAACACTTTTTCCACTTTTAAACAGTTGAAAACTAAAATGATATTTTGTTATTTTATATACATTTAAAGACCTGTTATGGGACATTAATATTGAAATACAATGTTTGATCTTTTAATTAGCCATGGGATGTGGAGAGTCTAAGTCAAAGAAGATATAAAAATTAAAGTCTGGGAATTCAATATATTAATTATCATCCAATAGTGTTGCCTATTAATATGTTCTTTTTAAATATCTTTATGGTTGCTTTCCTGGGATGTACTTTCCTAGAACAGTATATTTCTTTTTTTTTTTTTTTTTTAGAAATTCACGTTCTTTTATTTATTTATTTATGACTGTGTTGAGTCTTCGTTTCTGTGCAAGGGCTTTCTCTAGTTGCGGCAAGTGGGGACCACTCGTTATCGCAGTGCGCGGGCCTCTCACCATCGCGGCCTCTCTTGCTGCGGAGCACAGGCTCCAGACGCGCAGGCTCAGTAATTGTGGCTCACGGGCCCAGCTGCTCTGGGCATGTGGGATCTTCCCAGACCAGGGCTCGAACCCGTGTCCCCTGCATTGGCAGGCAGATTCTCAACCACTGCGCCACCAGGGAAGCCCTAGAACAGTATATTTCAACACTGGCTGTTAATTGGAATTGCTTTGTGGATTACAAAAACATTACAATTACAAATACCTGAACCCTACACCCAGAGATTTTGAATTAATTGGTGTTGAATAGGGCCCAGTTTTTTTTTTTTTTTAAATAAATTAGATGTTTCTAATGTGCAGGAATGTTGAAAACTACTGTCTTAAAGTGAGTGCATGTTTCCATTTTATTTCCCATCATGGCAACTTCTAATCTTAAAAATTATTATTCACAGTGGCAATGAATATATAATGAACTTAAACTAGCAAAATGTATGTAAGAATTTTATGTATAAAAGTATGTTTTTGAAGGCAATTAAGTCCTAAATTTTACATAGGGAAAGATAAATAATATTTGTGGAGAGGAAGGCTCTGTGTAATAAAAATTTCAGTTCCTTCCAAGTTGGTGTGCTGATTTAATACCAACCCCCCAAAACAGGATTTTCCTTTTGTAGTTTTGAAAGCTAATTCTCAAATGTGCCTGGAAGATCAAAGATTCAGTCCGAGATACTCTTAATGAAGACCAGGTGAAGGGATCAAGGTGCAAAATACCAATTTATTATAAAGTACAGTTTGCATCAGAATGGCAATAGGCATGTACACGATCAATTCAGTACAATTTAAAGTATTTTTTTCAATACCTATTATATTCTGATTTTGTTTTAAGGTTTGGTGATACAGCAATGATAGAGCAAACAAAACTAAAACTGTGTGGAGCTTAGGTATAGCTGAGGGGAAAGCAATAAATGAGATGAATAAGTAAAATATAGTATATTAGATGGTGATAGGTCCTGTGAAGAAATATTAAGAGAGGAAGGCAGTAGAAAGTACATGTGTGTTTGTGAAGGGGCAGATGAGATTCAATTTTAGATAGGAAAACCAAAGAATTCCTCACTGGGAAGGTTACACTGTGGTCAAAAATCAATAGAAATGGTAAATGACAGAGAGAACTTTGATGTATTACTATGGACATCAATAGAGAAATGGTTACTTAATAAATGATTGAGAAAATTAGTTAACAATACATATGAAAGTAAAATATGTCTTCTATCTCACAATACTGTTGAAAGTCCAATTAAATTAAAGATGTGGTATATATATATATACAACGGAATATTATAATGAAATTTTGCCATTTGCAACAACGTGGATGGACCTGGATAGGGTTATGCTTAGTGAAACAAGTCAGACAGAAAAAGACAAATACTGTATGTTTCACTTGTATGTGGAATCTAAAAAATAAAACAAACAAAACAAATATAACAAAACAGAAACAGACACAGATACAGAGAACACACTAGTGGTTTCCAGAGGGGAGACAGGTGGGGAGAGGGGAAAATAGGTGAAGGGGATTAAGAGGTACAGACTACTAGATATAAAATAAATAAGTTACTAGGATGTAATGTACAGCATAGGGAATATAGTCATTATTTTATAATAACTTTGTATGGAGTATAATCTATAAAAATACTGAATTATTATGTTGTACAGATATTATTGCAAGTCAACTATACTTCAAAAAAAATTGACAAGTGTGAGTGATAAAACCTCAAAAGTATAAAGAAATTAAAATATGTATTTGGACATTGGAATAGGGAGGATTTTTAAAATAAGACCCAAAAAAGGTCAAATCATAAAAGATTTATATATTTGACTACATTAAAATGACTCAAAGATACTCTAAGCCACAAACTTGGAGAAGATATTTTAAAACATTTTTAATCAAAAAAGAATTCATATCCAAAATGTGTTAAAAGTCTTATAAATTAATAAGAAACCAGCATTAAAAAGAGACAATTCAATTAGAAAAAGTTAGACCACTCAGTGTAGACAAAGGAAAGGAGAAAAAAACAAAAACCATGAAGAGGTATTTCACAAGACAGGAAGTATGAATGATTAATCAAAATATGTAAAGACGCACAAGCTCATTGGTAATGAGGGAAATTAATTTCATAATGAGATACCCTTTTATACCTACTAAACTGGAAAACATAAAACTATCTATACAAAGTTGTGGTCAGAATATGGAATACTGAGAACTCAGTATACTACTGGCGGAAGTGAATATTGGTATAATCGCTTTAGAGACCTATATAATACACACAGTATCTTAGATATATTTTTCCTAATAGTAAATAAAAGATAATCATTCACTGGGCCTGTATAATGAGCCATATGTGTTCATATATTATCTTCCTTAATCTTTGCAACAATTAAGTGCCATCAGTTGCCTCCATTCTAAATATAAGGCAAACCATGAGTGAGCTGGGAAAAATAAGAAGGAAAGAAGTCTCCGTAGTGTGGAGTTTGAGAGTTCGGTAGATAAGAGTATGTAGGTAAGGCCTTTCCAAGTAGGTGGCATTTGAGTCAAGACATGACGGAAGTTGGGAGGAAGACCAAGCAAACAGCCAATGCAAAGACACTGAAGCAGTGGTGGGTCTATTTCCAGGAAGAGCAAAATGATCAGTGTAGCTCGTGCAGAATGAAGTGGGGGATGTCGAAGACAAGATGTAATAGGGTGTTGTTGGGCAGATTAGATAGGGCTTCTAAGACATCAGGAAGACTTGGGCTTCACCCGCTGAAAGGTATAAAGGCGTGGTGTAATCTGACACGTGCTTTCCAAGCATAGGCTGGCGGCTGCTCTTCTGAGCATGCGCTCTAGGAAGGTCAGGGCAGAAGTAGTGCCGTTATTTGGGAGCTGCTGACACTAATGTTGTAGCCAATGCACACGGTGAGAAGTGATCCAATTCTGAAAAATCAGATCTGGTGTGTAAGGGTTAAGAGTGACTCCAAGGTTTTTAGCTTGGACAACCGGCAGATAATAAAGTAAAAATTGGCTGCATAATGCCAACCATACATTTTCCTTTAGCATTTTCTTCTGTATTGTCTCCTAGGCTGGTGAGAACCCATCTCCCTGTGTTTATTCAGGAACACAGAGATCAGTAGATCATTTTGATGTTCACTTTAATAACACTGGTAATTAAATTTTAAAATTTCTCTAGATATATGAGAATACTGTATGTGGAACTGTAGATATCCACTGCTAAATTTGCTGATAAACCTTTTCTAATTTTGAGGGTTTATCAAGCAGAGTTAGGGAGGAAGAAGAAAAACGTCCTATTAGGCTTTGCTTTGAGATCTCCTTTTAAAAATGAGTTCTCTTATTGAAAGAGGAGGACCAATATTTGGGAATTGCTGGTTTGAGCTGACAGGCAACAGTGACTTTCTTCATTCTTTTCAAAAACATCTAGAGAATGCAGACAAGACCCAGCATGGTGACTATTATAATTAGAAGAGAAACTACATGTACTCTAGAAAGTTCCTCATCTCATTAGGCATTGTGCTGTCATGTTTATGCCAAAACATGAAGACCAATATAGGGCATGAACCCACAGTGAAGAGGGCAATTTGTGTTTAGGACAGTCTATTTTGTCTCTAATGTGTATGCTTCAGGGGAAAAAAGGATTAGAATCAAGGAGAAATGAGATAATGTGGATCAATTGTTAGAGGCTAAGTATTTTACTGTAAGCAGTTTTTCCCCCCGATCCATCTACAACAAGTCAACTGCATCAGAGTGGGGTGCTGTAATATTTTCTTTTATAAAAATAAAACCTTTTGAATAAATGTGAAATCAATATTTAGGCATGGAACCATACTGGGAGTGCAGCCGGTTGGTATTTTGCCAGCGACATTTTACCAAGTCATCACAGCTGATTAGTGCTGTTGTGTGGCTCATTAAAAGAATTTTAGCTTTTCAGGCCTTCTGTACCCGGTGGAGCCTAATTTTTACAAACAGCTGATGGCTCCACTTCCCTGAAATTCCTGGATTGCTGCCTGAATTTCCTTACTTTCTTCAGCCCTACCCCATCCATTTTCTACCGTAGATTAAGGATCTATTCATCGTCACTGTATTTATAATATTTTGCATGTGAATGTGTGTGTGTGTGTGTGTGTGTGTGTGTGTGTGAGAGAGAGAGAGAGGCCATTCTATTATATATGCTTTATGTGGAACCAGTCATGCAAAGTTTCTCTCCATTTAAAAACTAATCTTTATTGGCTTAAAATTTCTTGTTTATTTTTTAAATTAATAAACACCTTTTTTTCGTATAATATTAGATTTTTCTCTCACTCTCATGAGTAAAATAATATAAATCCCATTTCTATGTGGTCCAAACAAAGGAAAAATGAACCTGTCAACAAGTTCCTCTGAAGGGAAGTGGGGAGTCCAAACTGGAAAGGAGGATGGAATCCTTTCTGAAATGATGGAAATGTTCTATATCTTGTTTTGGGTGGCGGCCACATGGGTGTATATGATTGTAAAACTAACTGAGCTGAATAGTTAATACCTGCCTGCTTTAATGTAGGTAAATTATACCTTAATAAAATAAATTTTAATTATTATTTTCCCTGTTTATTCTTCTGCCTATCCACCCCTATTTAGCTAACACAATCCCTTCTTCAGTTGCCTCTCCTGTTTTAAACACATTTCTGCTCTCTACTCCCTCCAGTTACACACTTAACATGTGGCAAATATAAGAAATAATAAGTAGATAATTTAAATGTAATTGTCAGAGACCAAATGTCTAAAACAATGGACAAAATTTTAACATTGAATGTTCAAAATTCATCTTATAATACCACATGAGTATCACTACATATGGAAGTAAAAATCAGAGGGAAAATCTCTATATAATAATTATATAGGAAAGACTGAAGACTCGTTTGGTATCTACAAAAAGCTAAATAAACACAACCAAACGTCCTCTAGAAATGCTCAGCTTCTTTGATGGTGGGTCAGGAAGGAAGTCCTCAAAATACTCCTTCTAAATCTCTTTCCACCTATCTATGTCTGTATCTGTATCTGGGTTTTTATCTGTATCTATGTCTGTATAAATGTTTTAAAAATAAGGATTGAGACTTCAGAGTTTAGAACAATTATTAGGAATTAAATGTCTAAGTTATAAACAGGAAGGAGTGCCTGAGATGGACTGAAAGTCAAGGTCACTGGAGAAGAGGAGGTCAAGGAACTGAGAGGCCAGATTATTAGAAATATCTTCTAAATAAATGTGGGAAAGAATTGGACAAGAGGATACACCTATCTTTGATGACAGGGGTTCAGATTCTAAAGAAGAGGGCATTCTTTGGACCTCAGACCATTTAAAAATTTGCCAGATGCATATATAGGAATTTTCATAGCAATGTGTGTCTGTGGGCAACAGCTAAACTTGATGAATCACATTATAGTGAACCAAGAACCAAAATCAACAAGGAATGAATCATCACAGGTGTCGGAAGCCTGAAACAAGTTGTGTAGTCAGTGTGAGAGTGAAGAAATGATAAACAATGGAGGTGAAAGGCAAAGACAAGGGCAAGGTGAGACAAGAGCTGTGAAGGATAAAATAATTTCCATGTGACAGAACTCTTATGAGGCATTATTCTCACAAGGAAACCAGGTTGCAGTTAAAACATTTTCCATGGCGCCATGCCTCCTGAATCCATAGATTCTAGATTTGTTTACTATAGGAATCCTACACTAGGAGCATCTTACTAAAAGCATTCCACAGATAGGGACTCTCCTTTTAGTAAACTAAACCAGTCTACATGACAGTAGATCCAGTTAACATCAAATTTTAAAGACAACTATTCTGGACAACTATTCACCTGCCCTTTTTCTCCCCCAGAGAGCTTATCTCCAGTAATGGGAAAGAAATTGATCATAAGAGGCTGCTTTAATGCCTTCCTCTATGAAAATTATTACTTTCTTGGCACTTTTTCATTTTAACACTCAAACCTGGTTATTATTTTCCCCATGAAGAGAAATCATAAACAAATATCTGAGAGGCTGCCTAATTATCTCAATATAATTCTCAAGTGAGACCACAATGAAAGCATAATTTGGCAGCTCCTGATTTGGAGAAACAATGAATATGTCATCTCTGCTTACAGTTGAGTTATCAAGAATGATTTGAATTGGAATCTTTGGCAGAAATAAAACTAATTTTACATCAGTTAATAGCTCCATTTTAAGCTTTTGAGAGTTTATTTAAAATAGATTTAAAAGACAAATGCTTACTAATTATTTTTTTATAGAAGTACCTATAGAATTTAGGGGAATGACAATGTTGAATTTGTTGAATACACAGAACTGATGGGACAAAGTTTTATCTACTAAACCAAGATGGTTAATGTTTCCAATATTTTACAAATGTGTTAAATGCAGTTGAAATATTGGAAACACTTCTCTAATTTTTACCATGTTTTTATATTCTGATTTAGTTTATGGTTACACAGTTGCTTGCTGGATTCTCTTGCTGAATGTGTATATATGTGTGTTACCTGCATGCAGGTACGCTAGACTACAGCAAGTTCCATGATAACTTGTATTTACCTTATTGTAGCCAATTTATTACCTTAGGAATAGCTCAGTAACACAATGGTGGCCACTTAGTTCAATGATGTACAGTAAGATAAATACAAATTTTTAAATAGCGTTTTACTTAAGAGCATAAAAAATATACATCTTTACCCTCAGACATTAATTTTCTGCCCCTACCAACACACACACACACACACACACACACACACACACACTCAGATGTTAGGAACACTCTGGGTACAGAGCCCGGGTGCTGGAAGGCCCCCTGACAAGAGCCTGAAGTGGTCTTTTGACAGTCCATTTGTTTGTATTCTTGGGATTAGGTATGTGAGTGCTTTGAAAATATAAATATCCCTGAGAACATCATTAGTGTGTATGAATACCTCAGCTTTCTTCTTCAGAAAGGTTTTGGTAGGAGGAGTGTCTGGACAATTAAGGATCATATGGGAAAGAAGTGGGAATGAGAGCTAACCAAGAAAGCAGGAAATAATGTTTTCCCCATCAGATATGTGTCAGGGTCTTCCTGGAGATTTCAGGAGGTGCCACTCCTTAGCCAAATGTGTTTCTTGCCTCTGGCTGTAGGGCTGCTGCTCTTGACCCACAATGACCCACAATTCAAGTTGTGAATTTCTCTGCTGAGGAAGCAGGGTCTTGGTGAGCAAGCCTTCCGTCAGAGTCATAAGAGTGGGAGCCACTAATTCCTTCAAGGAAAATGACAGTGTCTTATGACTGGCTGAAATGTACCGAGCTATAAAAGGCTCTCTGTACATGGCAATTTCATCTTTACAAAAGACATATTAGATCTGTTGATCTTTAGAATCTGCCATCCATTTTGTGATTCCTTTTGTTCCAGCAAAGCCTCATATGTCATCCACTCCAAGCTCACAAAATTGTTGATTCTCTCATTATACTCTAATATGAAGAGTCCAGTCACAAGGTGCTGAGTTAGTGATATGATACCCTGCACCTTGAAGAATTTCCTTAATGAAAAAGATGTCCATTGTGTTAGGCAGAGTACATTGCACCAGCAGAAACTTAACTTGCTTAGCCTACTAATGGTAGAATGCTAATGGGAGAAATAAGTTAAACTGCTCATTCTCTGAATTCTGGCTAAAGAGTTGATGTATACTGCAAAGATCTAATCAAATGAAAATAGAACAATAAAAGCTCTATATATTTTGGCAATATCCTATTGAGTTTTAAAATTTACTTAGAATTCATTAAAAAAGTAATTTAGAAGAAAAAAGTATAATTTTAAAATTGCTTTCTTGCAAACTTTTGGGAACTCACTTTCAGCCAGCTGAACTGTCAGGGCAAATATCTCTCTGTAAGATAAGAAACCACAGAGAGGCCAGAAATATTACTAAACTTGATATTTTAGTTTAATGACATTTCACAGAATCTTAAACTTCAAAAGTATCTTTGATAACATCTCGTTCAATCTCACATTAGAAATTTCTTTTATGACATCCTGCTGGAATAGCTCATGTGACAAGGAACTCACCACCTTGCAAGGCAACCCATCTTAGACAGAATTTAGCAATTAGAACTATAAATAGAACCTTGTTTTTCTACATCAAAATCAAGTTGCTTTCTGATCATTTTTTTCTTACTGGTCCCAGTTCTGCCCATTGTAACTAGACAGGATAAGTTTTATTCTAACACTAGACTCCACTGACATTTTTTTTCCTCTTCCTGGATAAACCTATTTCTTTCAGCACTGGTACACAGGCTTTCCAGAATCTCACATTTTCTCCCTGACTTTCTCTGTACACACACATGTTGGCCAACCGTCCTTTAAAAATATAGCCTCTAGGAAATACTCCAAAAGGATCCACATTATACAAAGTATGATGGGCTTTCAAAAAATTTAAATTAAAAGATTCATTAAATGATTATTATAAGATTATCTTAGAATATTTACCAGGCTCTGTCTCTATTCCCCATTTCAAACTATCTTATACTTTTCCTTGATTTGCATTCCCATTGCCTCTCCCTCCACCCCTATTGATGAAAGGTCACTGGGATGGTTTACCTGATTTCCATGAGCAAATGACACTCATGTCCACATAGTACTTAGTTACTATACCCCAGATGCATTTAATGCTCCAGACCCCACTTTTCTGCAGGAGGGATGAGATGCTGAACCCATAGAAAACTAAGCAAATCTAAACTAGATACTATCTTTCACCTGTCAGTTGAAGCTATGGCACTGGGCACATCTTAAGATAGCCATCTGCTTAATTGCATGCTATAGTGAAGAGGTAACTAGACTGAGAAGCAAATACCCAGAGTTCTGTTTGATAGACTGTAGCCCTTTTTTTAAAAAAAAAGATATATTCTCCTTCAGATTCTTCTATATTATATGTTATTATAAGATACTGAATATAGTTCCCTGTGCTATACAGTAGGTCCTTGTCGTTTATCAATTTTCTATTTAGTAGTGTGTATCTGTTAATCCCAAACTCCTAATTTATCTCTCCCTCCCCCTACCCTTTTCTCTTTGGTAACCATAAGTTTGTTTTCTATGTCTGTGAGTCTATTTCTGTTTTGTAAATAAGTTCATTTGTATTATTTTTTAGATTCCACATATAAGTGATATCATGTGATATGTCTTTGTCTGACTTAACTTCACTTAGTATGATAATCTCTACGTCCATCCATGTTGCTGAAAATGGCATTATTTCATTATTTCATTCTTTTTTATGGCTAAGTAATATTCCACTGTATATATACATCTTTATCTATTCATCGGTTGATGAATACTTAAGTTGCTTCCATGTCTTGGCTATTGTAAACAGTGCTGCTATGAACACTGGGGTGCATTATCTTTTCAAATTAGAGTTTTTGTCATTTCTGGATATATGCTCAGGAGTGGGATTGCTGGATCATATGATAACTCTATTTTTAATTTTTTAAGGAGCGCGCATACTGCCCCTTTTTATACCACTTCAGCTCTTACTCATTTCCAATAACATTGTTCCCTCTCTTGTTCTTCTTACCACTCAAGCCTAGAGGTATAGCAGCTTTTCACTGTCTGTTTTCAATATCTCATACCTGCTTGGTTTCCTTAACCTTTCTTACACTTCTGTAAATAGTCCCTTTAGCTATTCTTTCAATAGTATTATTTGTTTCCTGACAGGGTCTTGACTGATAACCTCTCTAAAGCCAGTTTTCTCATCTGTCAAATGATGATAACAATAGTACTTACTTTATAGGATTGTCCAAGGGTTAGTAAAAAGATATCAACATTTAGCATAGAGCCTGGCAATTGTGTCATAATTGTGAGATATTTCTATTATTATTATCATTAGCTTACAGAGGAGTTGATGTAATGTATTAACTATGAAAAATTTCGTTGGCTAATCTACACAGTCCTTTCAGTTCAACAATTTATTAGACATCTCACTTATGATCCTTGCTCAACAAATAAACTCTATTCTCAATATCAAAGCTAAATATAATATTCAGTGATGACTGTTAGTTACATCAGTATCTTGCAATAATGCCAGAAGGACATTTAAAAATTCAGAGAGAAATTAGCAATTTTCATTCTTTTTAGAAAAATCAATACGAATATTTAGCCAATTTCATAGTCCTGTTTCGTGGAAAAGTGGGAGTGCATTGCCAATTATATTAATGAAACTATCAAGTGGTATAAGCATTTATAGTCTTCTCAAAAATCCCAATCAATGCTTGGTTCATGTTTCCAAATGGATAGCCTAGTTAAGACTCCTGGTGTTATCACAGATCTGATGATGGTCTCTTGTGTGTCCCAGGTAGTGTTACTGGTCCACTGAAAGGTTAAGTCCCAGGGTCCTTTTTGTAAGGTTCTTTTGTAAAGTTTTATAAAGGTCTACAGTTCTTCATCAATTTATATAAAAGTATGCTACTTCCAGTAATATCCACAAAATATTTGTTATACACTTTTCTTGTTAACCTGGAATTGCTTTTCTATGTTTTATCCTTTTCACTTTTGTTGTCTGCTGCTATCAGTGTTTTCACTGCTGGATGCTTTCTCTCTACTGTTGGGGCAATGTATTCTGTTCCCTTTGGCCGGAAGAACCATTTTTGGTCTCTGTTCTGATTAACTGCAGATGGTCCATTGCCCAGGACTAAACACCTTTAGATGTAGCATCATTAAACATTTCCTAAGCAAGAATAGTCTAGGGACATTCCTACTTAGCCATCATGCTCACTTTTGTGGGTCCTGTACTGGATACTGACAACATGTTCATTGCGTTGCCACACATATGTGTGGTTATCATAATCTGAGCCTATCATAATCTGAGCTATCATAAACATGAGCTCAGCAACACAAAAGACCTAAGAATATTAAAATCTTTATTAATCTTTGAAATACCACTCACTGTGGTAACTCTCACCTAGTACTCATGGCCGGGTAGAAAGACTACCATAAATATTGTAGTTTCCCGAAACATTTTACATTAGACCTTCTGAATATAACAGGGCTCTTAAATTTCACTCTCATATTATTCCTCAAGATTAACTGATTCAAACTGTTGTGAACTGCTAAAAGAACAGACAGATTTCATTCTCCTAGTGTCCATTTTAGTGTATTTTAAGTGGTACAGTGTTAGGAAGAATCCTTACAAATCCGTATTCTCTGTTCTCAAAGCTACATGTACATTGACTGCATGTCACTTTCCCCTAGAACAAGACCTAATGAAAGCATCATTTTGTGTGGTGTTAGAGGTATTTTATGACTTATTTGAAGCACAGATATCTTGACTATAAGAGAGGTAGAGTCCACCCAGACAAATATTTCTATAACTGTATTTAGAAGGGTTTGCTTTACTGCTGCTGTTTTCAAAATTCATATTTTTATGGAGAAAACAAAATGATAAGTTACAAAATAAATAAATTACCTATGGGTATGAGAATCATTTCCATGTAAACATACAATCTGCTTGATCACAAAATATACAATGCTATTAGGATACAAGCCATTGCCATGACAAAATAATCTTCCTTTGCCCTTTCTGATGTAATTGAACAAAGTACCCTTCACATGCCACATAAGTTGGTCACGGCTATCAGGACTTGAACAGACCCCCTGAATTCAAGGGCAAGCATCAAGTGGACTGAATTAGTATGATTCTTCCCTCTCAAAGGTCCATACGTTAGACCACTGATAAATTCAGTCAGTTTTCAATGAGCAGCTAAACTGAGAAACTAGGATCGTATGGACCCAAAGCCTGGCAATGGTATTGTACTGACCATGAGGAGGCACAGTGTGCTCTATGTGGGAAAGGGCAGACCTGGACAGAAGAGAAAAGGGGAGAAAAATCAGAGAAGCTGAGAAACAAACTCTTTCAGATTCAGTGAGAGAGGAACATAATGCCAGCCCCAACCCTAATTTTATAAAACTTTATAAAGCCTAACTCAAGGATCCTACATTAAACTTTTTATTCCTTTTATTTGCTTGACCAAGAATTAGTCATACTTGACTAAGAGTCAAGTTTTGTCCCTTTTAAAAAAAATTCTTTAAAAAAAGGACAAACTAACTTGCTGTCGGGAGTACTGGCTGGTATTTCCCAGTATCTGTTTACCGTGAAACAATTTAAATTTATTTGCACCAGACAACAGTCAGGAAAAGTATCAGTTCCTCATCTTCTTGTTCAATTGCCTTCACTTTCTTTTAGGTGACCTATATGTGATTCTTGTGTCATTCTTGTCTCTCATGAGAAGTAACATTCTTATGCCAGGGTCTTTACCTATTTCTCCATAGGAACTTGCTTTAAACACATTTAGCGATCATCCTAATTATCTATCTTTCCCAAATCATTTACTTCTTCCAGTGTTCTGCAAAATGTCTGTCATTGATTATTCACAGGAAATATAATAGTACAGTATACAGAGAGACAAATCTCAAAACATGTCAACGTGTATACAGTCAACCCTCTATATTTGTAGGTTCCGCATCAGTGGATTCAACCAACCACAGACTGAAAATATTGGGGGGAAAAGAATTCCAGGTAGTTCCAAAAGCAAAGCTTGAATTTGCCATACACTGGCCAACAATTTAAATAGCATTCACATGTATTTACAACTACTTACATAACATTTACATTGTATTAGGTATCTTAAGTAATCTAGAGATGATTTAAAGTATGCAAGAGAATGTGCGTAGGTTATATGCAAACACTACATTATTTAATATAAGGCACCTGAGCATCTGTGGATCCTGGGGGGGTGGGGGTGGGCTCTTGGAACTAATCCACTGTAGATACCAGGGGAAAACTGTATTGTAAAAATAGTCTCCTTCTCAAGCCTATTCTATCACCACTATTATGCCTTACCCCAGAGGCAACTACCACTCTCTGACACTTGTCTATCCACAAACTAACAATGTCTTCAGTTTTTTTATTTTACTATTTTGAGTACATATTGTACTCATGTGGTTCAATCATGTAAAGTTACAAAAAATATACAAACATTTATTTGCTCCCACCTTCAACCTCAGTCACGTAAGTTCCTCTTCCTGGGGAAATTCATCTTACCATTTTTTGTGTACCCTTTTGGAAATAATTTATGCACATACAAGCAAAGGTCTCTTAGCTCAATCCATTGCTAACATGAAAGAGTGCTGTATTTTGCCCTGTACTTTGCTTTTTCTAATTAGTATATCTTAGAAGTTATTCCATGATGGCAAAGAGCTTCCTCATTCGTTTTTATGGTTGCTGTTAGGTGTTCCTGTCTATGGATTACTTACACAACCTACTGACTGACAATAGTCTTCTTTTCTTCTTTGGGAATTACAAACAGTGCTTCATATACTCAGTTTACACCAATTCTATATCTATTTGTAATATTAATGGATATTACTAAATTGTACTCTACAGAGGCTATACCAATTTACTATCCACATTATCTTTCTCTCTATGTAGCTATGTATCAATCAACCATCATAGATATATTACTAGATTATATAATTATTGGATATATACATCAATATTAGATTGCTTTATCTTTGCTAATCTGAGAGATAAAATATTATCTCTCATTGAAGTTTTGTTTTTTATTGACATTTATTTTGTATATAATAAAAGTGTTCAGTTTAATGAAAATTTGTATATGTATACACCTGTGCAACCATTATCCAAATCAAGACTTATAACCAGTATCCCAGAATCTCTCTTTGCTCATTTTCAAGTCAATATCCAACCTCCCAAGGGACAAACAGCATTCAGACTTTTATCACAACAGAATAGCCCTGCTTGTTCTTGAATATAAATTATATACTATGAATATTTTCAGTTCTGATTTTTTAACGCATTTTCATTTCTGATTTTTTAACGCAACACAATGTCCCTTCAAATGTTGGTAATTCATTTTTTCATGTTGTGTGTAGAATTTTATTGGTTGAATATATCACATCTCTTTTTAATTTTGTTTTTAAAGTTTCAGAATGAATTTCTATTTAAATGAGGTTGAATTTTTTTTTTTCTTATTTTTAAAAAGGATTATTTGCATCTTTTAATGAACTTTCCATGGGTAGTCTGGTAATCTTTGCTCCTTTTTCTATTAGAAATATATATATATATATATATATATATATATATATATAAAAACACACACACACATATATATACACACACACAAATATACCTCACATATATATATGATTAGACATTGTTTGTGTTACAACTATTTTTTCCTGTTTGTCCATTACCTTTTAATTTTCTGTATGTTATCTAAATATCTCACCTTATGCAACTTTCATCAATTTTTAACATTCTTAGAAAGATCTTTTATATTCTAAGATTACTGGAATATAATTGCTTTCTTCAATAATTTTATGGTTTAATTTTCTACATTTAAATATTTGATCAACTGAAATAAACTGTAGCCTAGTGTAACGTGTAAGTATGAGTTCAACTCCACCACCCTGGCAATCCCACTCTTTTGGATCCTGCCTTTCAGATCTTGCCTTTGAAGGAAGTCATGTGGATGGTTTTCTCCATGCTGGATACTCATCACATGAAAGCAAAACTGAACTTGAACAGAGATTAGGACAGGAAAAAGATTCCCCTTTTCCTCAAATGGATTTCAAAACTGTTTAACGTTGTGCAATTAGAACACAAACTAGCATAAGATAATCCCATCTGAATATTTTTTCATAAATCCGACCAAAACTCAACTAGAAATAAGCTACCTTTCAGTAAGAGACCATTCTCCCTGCAAAAGAATCTGTCCTGGTTCCCAAATCACCTCCCTTACTGACAGTAGGGATTTACAATGGGGGGGAGCAAACCCCCCATTATAATGAACAGTGGAGACTTTATCATGTATTGTAACACTAGGCTCATCAACTTTCATTCCAATAAAATGTTCTCAGTTATTTCAAAATGAAACCAAACAATAAATAAATACATCTTCTCAGTAGTAAAGTCTTCTGTAATCAATAAATTCCCCACAGAAATCATGAAAGTGGAAGAAAGGAAAAGAGATGTAAACCTAAAATTGCACCAGTATCACTGTGATGTGGTTTATCTGGTATAAAATGGAATTAAAATGACACACTATTTTAATACTTAACTGCAATGTTACTCACTTTCTCCAAGCTGTCCTATATCATATTTAAGTAAGATATACTTTTGAGAAGGTTATCATATATCTAAAATCATTCTGTGGGCATAATGTCCATGAGCCTGCTGTTAGTATGTTGGAGAATGCACAGTATTTAGAGGAAGAGTGAGTCCTGAAATTTAAGAATGCAACTAGCTTGAACGCTGGAAAAAGTATTACTTGACCAGGTCTGTAAAGCATTATTTTAAGGTTCTCATTCTACATTAACATTTTCTTATCATATGATCTCTGTGTTGTTCAAAACTAGAGGAAAGACCATTCTATGTATGAGAGATATAGTAATATCTGTCTTTCTTTGAGAAAGCCCAATACATATATATAATAATATTAAATTGCTCAGATACTTTAAGAAATGATTACTTTTAAATAAGTTTAACTTCAGAGTTCATCTCAAAAGCAAATTTCTTTCATTTATCTTTAGGTCAAATTCTATTACTTTTGGGCAAAGTCTATTACAGAACTTAGGGAGCAAGAGGCAAGTAAGGTGCAATCATTAGAAAAAGTTGCCAAGTTAAAGTAAGTTTCTTAGCATGAGTATCCGTAACATTTCAGGTTACACCCATAAATAAAATTAGAAGAGAAAATTCCCCGCCCCCCCCGCCCGTGTCAGGTAAATGCCAGTTTTTAATTTATAACAGCGAATTATGACTCTTGAGGAAGTCAATGAAAAAAGACATCCCATAAAGATATGCATTTTTCACTGTAAAAGATAGATGACTTGTGAAAGTGATAATGAATGAAGGTTAGTTAGAATTTCCATATAAAAGGCAGGCATGTAGTGGGTCTAGATTCTGTGCCTAGAAGTTATACTGTGGCATATTCTGTGATTCAGTAAAGTAAATAAATGGCTTTGTGTTATTATGAGAGTGTACATTATCTGGAAATGAATAGTAATAAAGACTTGTTTGATTTTGAAAAAGATAAATTTGATTAAGTATTAAGACCTATGCTTATTAAATTTTAACTGTAAGAAACTATAAAATTCAATTCAGTTCAACAGACTTTTATAAGGAAATTAATACATTCCAAGTCTGTAGACTTTAACTTTAAAAAAAGTTTTCATTATAAAAGTAACATAGTACTTTGTACATCCAGATAATGAACTCATGTTCAAGTCTCCCCACCTACAAGCAAACTGAAAAATGACAGACAATATATGAACATTAAACTTAGTAATACAAATGCAAACTCCTGAAGAGAAAGAGGGATTCACAGCAGGCAGGAGCTATAGGGCATGCCTAACAAGTGATGTTTCAGGGTAAACCCAGTGCTTGCCATAGACAAGGCCATTCCAAAATGTGGCACAGTCCCACCTGCAAACACTTAGAGGTCCACCATCCCAGGAGGTCAACTCAGTGTAGCTACAGAGGAAAGAGCTGTAGCTACCAGGCTGGTAAAGATTCACAGAGATTGAGGGGGAAAAAAAAATCTGAAAAAGGCCAGTATTTTGATAGAGATACAACAATAAGATCTTATGTTAAAAGAAATTAGTTACTAAAAAATCAGAAAAGAGCTTTAAAATGAGTCTATGAGACAATGAAAGGAATCATTACTGAAATTAAAACAGGATGGTATAAAACAAAAAAGATGACAGTACAAGAAAACAAATTAGAGATCTAATAAATAAAGAATTGTTGATATGAAACAAAATATATGGGTAAAGAGCAGATTATACATAGTTGAAAAATATACAGTGAACCAAAAGATCCTTTTAGAATCAAGCAAAAAAATAAAAATAATAAAACCACCCTCAAACAAACAAGTAAGCTAAACATAAAATAAAAAACAAAAGAGCACAAAATTATAGGGAAAATTATAGATTGTTACTTGCAAAGAAAAATCACTTAAAAAAAAAAAAAAAAAACCAAAAAACTGCAACTTAATCAATGAGGGAGAGAAGACACTGGGAGTAATTACAGAGAAAAACAAATAATAATTAAACAAACTGTTTAATTTTAATTTAAATAGTTTAATTTACTATTTGTTTACTATTAATTTTAAAAAATTAAAATTTTTTGGTAGAAAAAAAGAACTAAAAATTATAAGAAAGCAATGTTAGTAAATTTATACCAGTAAAATTGAAAATCTAGATAAAATGATAAAATGGACAAGTTTCTAGGGATGTACTGCCAAATATTATTTTTAAAAAATCTAAAATATAATTAAATCATACACAGACATACACAAAATTACCATAAGCTCAAATATCTTTATATATTCATCAAGGAAAAATAATTATCATTATATACAAACTGTTTTAGAGCAAAGAACCAGATGGGTTACAGACCAATTGATTTTACAAGGCGTTACTTAAGGATAAAAGAAAATATAGGGGTTCTTTTCCCTACAAACAAAATGAATCAACAAATTTAAAATGCACTGAAGTAATAAAATTCAGCAAGCTTACTGTATACAAGATCAACGTAAAAATTCAATTGTGCTTCTCTACAAAAGCAACAACCAATTAAAACTTATAATAGAAAAATGATGCATTACAACAACAAAACTAATGTACTTTACATTTACAAAATGTAAATAGAAAATTTTTTAATTTATAAAAAGTGGTGCAAGAATTTTATGGAGAAAATCCAATGAGGTTTATAGAAAAACAAAAAGGGTCTTAAATTCCAGAGTCATGCTATTTTGGGAATGATGGCATCAGTTTTATGTAGATATAGATTCTTTTTTTATCACTCTATAAATCCAAATTAATATCTTTCAAAATCCCACCAGAGTTTTATAAACGCTCACAGGTGAGTTAAAAAATTAATTAAAAGGGTAATTGTGTTAAAAAGCCTATTTTTTAAAAAGTACAAGGTTGGGTTCACATAAAATCATTGACTATAAAAATCAAGATATGAAGCTATAGTAATTAAACAATAGTGTTAGAGCAAGAGTACAATAATGGAAACTCTGCTGAAATTGCTATTACTATCAATATGGAATATATACTGTATGCATATTCACAAACAATCACAAGTGGGCATATTTGCAATCTATATGCGTATCTATATCTATCACATACTCTAACAATTTGCCTTATTTCACTCCTGTAAAAACATATTTCAGCACTCTCTTGTCTGTAACCATAGTTCTATTTTACTCCTTTTGATGACAGTATAATATTCAATTTCATGGATGCAATTTTACATTAAATAATTTCATATTTATAATTTTATTTTCAGTGAGAAATTTTGTCCATAACTTTTCCACCTAATACTAGGATACGAATGAGGAAGATTCCACTGAGTGGAACTTTAGAAACAAAGGACGTACAAATTTTAAGTTATGTAGGAGAGCGTTACTTTTCCTTTGCAGAAAGTTGTGCTTATCATCCCACCAGCTGTGTCTAAAATAGTATATATTTAACACCAGGCTTATTTTTTTTTCATTTTTTGGCTTCTAGGTATTAATGTGGGGCTCGAGAAAATCACCATCAATTCTTAAGTCAAGGAACTGAAAATGTATAGGCTCACAAATTGGTGGACCACATGTAAAGTAATTACATTTCTTTATTTAAAAATAACTTTCATGCCTAACAGAAGATTAGAAGCAAGTTATAGATGAAGATTCCAAACTCGCAGAATGCATGAAATGTCAAAAGCCATGTAATTTGGTGATCATTACTAGTATCATTCTGGGAATAACACTTTAGAGGAAAAAAAGTGACATTATTATATACAAAAATGGTGATGCTTTTATGGTCACTAATATATGTTATATTTTCTCTCAAATTGTTTCTTTTTTAACGGTCAAGTTTAAGGCCTCACCAATTTATTGAAATCATTTTGAAAGTGCTTTCAAACATATTAAGAACAATGGGATTAATAAAAATTATTACCATCTAATATATTTAGAGCAGCCACACTACATAGCTTGCTATTACTTAAGAACAAATACAGCCTATCAGCCCACTGTGACAGTGACCCACAGATATAGCAATGACAGGTTCATTTATCCTGGCATCCAACAGAGGTCAGGTTCTACTCTGCAAGGAGAAACCAACACATTTGACGGTTCACCTCAACTAAGCTAAACCAGAAAGGTAAATCTGCTTTAAAAACACAATGTTCTCAAGTCAAATCTATGTGACATAGGATTATCCCTGCTCTTCTGGATGATCTCTGCTATCACTGGATGACATTAGCAAGGGAAAGGTAGAGTGGCCTGAAATCACATCTTACACGTAGACAGTATTTGAAATCATATTTCTCAAGGGCCTTCACTAAGTTATCTTTAGAAATTGACAGGCATGTTCATTTACACTTAAATGTGAAGCTGAATTGAATAATTAAGGATCTAACTATCCAGTGCTGACGGGAACATTGAGATTGTCTGTACACCAATGAGTAAGAAAATAGACCAATCATGGGAAATCACCAACTGCAGGAGTTTGTGTCCCTTTCCTTGCTGTTGTAGTTCATATTTATGGAAATGGAAATGTTAATCTATTTGGGATCATATCCCAATAGAAATGTTAATCTCTAATCAAGAATAAAAAATGTATTGATTCTTTTATTTCCTTTGTCTCCCCCTCAGATAGGATTTATAACAGGTAAATCATTTCAAGATGTTGAAGTTAGTATCCAGATAGGAAATGGAAATCTGGATTCACTGGAATGAATCACCATGTAAAATTATGGTCAGAATACAATAAAATATTCTGGTCAGAAAGACTCTAGCCAAACAGATGTCAAAGGCAACAGAATTTTATGCAATTAAGTATAAAACTGCATGAAAACCTATTAATAAAACTTAAATTGTCACCTCTGTAGTAAGCAAAGAGATTGATCTTAACTAGTTACTGTTTCTCCTAAATTAATTTTGCAAATTGAAGCAAAACCAACAATGTGTGCTTGGGAAACCCCTTGTTACTACCGACTGTGCCACTAGTTAGAAAAATTGCTACATCATGCAAAAGTCCTTGCAGCTAATTCACCACTTGCTTCACTGTAGCCTGAAGAAGGATGTAAGGATGAATGTCAGGAGCTTCAAAGCCTTCTCCAAGAATTGGGAGCATCCCAAGAAGAAAACTCAATCCACGCAAACAAAGACATTTGACCTTTGTGTTGACAGGAAGAAAAAAATAAATAAAAACAACTTCAGACAGCATTTGTGCTCTGTAATTGGCCCAAGCTTAATGGAAGATATTCACTAATAGAGTAAAACACCAAGACAGGATTTTGGTAAATGGCAAGTTATTTCAAAAAGAGCTCTGTTCAAGGTAATTTACAAGAAAGAGGAAGGCTTACTTAAAGCTGCCACTTAGGATTGTATTGAGTCAAATCAATTTCATAGTTCCTTTAAATTTTATTGATGTTTCTTCGGCTTTTGTGTTTCACAGAGCTGAAATAACAAAAACATCTCTTAGATGTCTCAATTTTAACTCCACTTTAAACTTAATTTTTATCTTCTTAATTTATTTTTTAAGAGAAAAACTTTGTTTCCACTTCAGGGACTCAATATAGCAATAAGAACCATTGTACTAAAGAATATTCTGACAATTTTTGGTATTTAACTAAAGAGTGGGCAGAAAGCCAAAGAACTTGTTCTTCCTGTGTGAGGGTATGGATTATAATATTTGGCACTTGTGTTTGGGATGCAGAGTGAAGAAGAAAGTAGGGCTCTACATATTATATATGGAGCAAGCTGTGCTGGTGAGAGTTGCAGCAAATTGTAAGGTGGCTTGGCCCTGCTCTAGGCCCTGGGGCCAGATCAGCTTTGCGACTCAAACTTTTCCTCACCTCCATTTGTTAACTTTAGGTAATTACTGTCCTGCTACTGATACTCTACTCATTCTCCTTCACTTGTAGCTTCCGGATATTTCTGGTAATTATTACACGGCTTGTAGTTATTTATTTATTTTTTTTGTCAGAGCCTACCTCATCAAATAATAGTTCATGAGGGTACTGACTGCCTTATTCCTCTCCTGGTAGAATCAAAACACAGAGAAGCAACAGGGTCTATTTCCAAAATTTGATTATCACTGCACAATATGAGCGACACTGCTGTTCAGGGAACCAGTGGGAGATACTTCCGTTTGCATTCTGGGAGAACCTGAAAGCACCCTATATTTGATTCTAACCCTTTCCAGCCACAGTCCCATGAGCAGTCCTGGTGGCAAAGCGACCAGATGGGAGACACTCATGTCTGTACCTGAGAAAACTCTTAAAAGGTCCCTAAACTCGGCTCTAGCCACTCCATAATTTGTTAACAGATGCACAATATAAAGAGATACAAAGTGTGACCTCTGTAGCATAAAATGTGGGGGAAGAAGTACAGATTTTTCGTGTGCAATTGAAGGTAAATTGTTATTAGCTTAAAATACAGAATGGGAGAAAATATTTGCAAACCGTATATCAGATATGGAGTTACTATTTAAAATACATAAGGAATTCATGTATCTTATGGCAGAAAAACTCAATCTGATTAAAAATTAGGCAGAGGACCTAAATAGACATTTTTCCAAAGAAGACATACAAATGGTCAACAGGTATCTGAAAAGATGCTCAATATCACTAATCATCAGAGATATGTAAATCAAAATCTCAGTGAGATATCACCTCACACTTGTTAGAATGGCTATCATCAAAAGAACAAAATATAGCAAGTTTTGGTGAGGATGTGAAGAAAAGGGAACCCTTGGGCACTGTTGGTGGGAATGTAAACTAGCACAGCCACTATGGAATATATTATGGAGGTTCTTCAAAAAATAAAAAATAGAACTACCATATGATCCAGCAATTCCACTTCTCGGTATATATGCAAAGGAAACGAAAACAGGATACTGAAAAGATATCTGCATGCCCACGTTCATTGCAGCATTATTTACAATTGCCAAGATATGGAAACAACCTATTTGTCAGTGGATAAAAGGATAAAGATGACGTGGTTGTATACATACAATTTAATATTATTCAGTCACGGCAAAGAAGGATATCCTGCTATTTGGAATAACATGGATGGAACCTGAGGGCATTATGCTAAGCTAAATAAATCAGACATAGAAAGACAAAATACTGTATAATCTCACTTAAATGTGACATCTAAAAAGAAATCCAGCCCATAGAAACAAAGGAGAAAGGCGGTTGCTAGGGATTGGGGTGTGGGGGAAATGAGTGTATGCACTTCCAGTTAGAAAATGAATAAATTCTGGGGATCTAATATCCAGCATGGTGACTATAATTTACCAATAATGTATTATATTCTTGAAAGTTGCTAAAAATAAATCTTAAATGTTCTCACCATAAAAAAATAAAATTGTAAACATGTGAGGTGATGGATGTATTAACTAACCTTATTGTGTTAATCATTTTGTAATATCTACACAGATATGTATCAAATCATCACATTGTACGCCTTAAGCTTACACAACATTATATACCAATTATATATAAATACAGGTGAGGAAAAACAAAACCCATCGTTGTGATGAGGGAATTGCAAATTAAAACCACAAGTAAATTAACTGCATATATAAATAAATAGCTGAAATTAGAACTGTTGGAGATGATACAGAACAAGAGGAACTATCATACACTATTTGTGGGAATTTAAATTGATATAACCAGTCTGAAAAACTGTTTGTCAGTATCTACTAAAGATTAACACGTGCATACCATGTGACTTGACTTTCTACTCCTAGGCATAACACATAAATATTTACAGCAAAAGACAAGTACACAACGTTCAGAGCAGAGTTGTTATCAATAGCTACAGGCTGGAAAGAAACCAAACAATCATCAAGCAAAGAATATGTAAGCAATTCATGATATATTCATACAAGGGAATTCTACCCGGCTCTGTAAAGCAATGAACTATTTCTGCATGAGCGGCCACGGTGAATCTCACAAACCCAGTCTAGAGGGAAATATTCCAAACACAAAAGAGTACAAATAATGTTATTGTATTTATATAAAGTTCAAAATCAGGCAAAATTAATCTTCGATAATTAACTCTTAATAGGAATTAGTGATCATGACAGGGAGGTCCTAGATGGGGCTTCTGTGGTGCTGGCAATATTCTATATCTTGATATCTTGACCTGTGTGGTAATTACATGGGTATGTTCAACTTATGAAAAATTTTATTAACCTGTACCTGTATAATTTATGGAATTTATATATACTTTGTGAAATAATTTGTTAAAATTTGGAATGTTCAACTACATAAGTATATTGCAACTAGTCAAACAATACAGTAACAGTTAAATGATTTATATTTCATATAAAGGATGGCCTCGGTGACTCTTTCATGAGCCATTTGAAAGAAGTAGTGAGAATGATGCACTTTTGTAATGAAATGAGTACAGATGTTATTGAAGAATTAGGTAGAGTGATGTAAATCGGTACCAATAAGGTTAATGATAAGTATATGATAGAAATATCCTGAGTGCAATGGAAGTCTAGAGTAAAGGCACTTAACTAAGCCTTAAGTGAAGATATAGAGAAAGCATCTTTGAGAAGATGATGTTTAAACTTAGTATTGAAGGTTAAGTAAGAGTTAGGAGAGGAAATAAGAAGGTGGGGTAGGAAAGGTGGGCATTCCAGGCAGCATGAATAGAAGCAAGCAGTTGAGAAACTGCATAGATACAAAAATCAGCTTGGTATTAATATACTAAGTGTAAAGCAGAGGGTTTTGGGAAACATGGCTGGAGAATTAGGCAAAGCACCAGCAATGGAGGCCCTTATGTGTCACGTTTATAAATTTATTTATTTATTTATTTTTTGGCTGTGTTGGGTCTTCATTTCTGTGCGAGGGCTTTCTCTAGTTGCGGCAAGCGGGGGCCACTCTTCATCGCAGTGCGCGGGCCTCTCACTATCGCGGCCTCTCTTGTTGCGGAGCACAGGCTCCAGACGCGCAGGCTCAGCAGTTGTGGCTCACAGACCCAGTTGCTCCGCGGCATATGGGATCTTCCCAGACCAGGGCTCGAACCCGTGTCTCCTGCATTAGCAGGCAGATTCTCAACCACTGCGCCACCAGGGAAGCCCATGTGTCACGTTTAGAGGGCTGGCCTTTTTCTATTGATTCTGGGTAGCTATTAACAGGTTATAAGTAGGAAAGAGTCATGATCAGATCTGTTTTTAATTAATTGGTTAATTAATTAAAAACAAATTTACCTATTTGTATTTTTCCTTCCAGTTTTATTGCGATATAATTAACACAGTTCTGTATCAGTTTAAGGTGTACAACATAATGATTTGACTCATATACATCATGTCTTTTAAATAGACACCACAGAATTGAAGTGGAGGTTTGAAAGCCATGTGATAAAAACAGAATATGGGAATAAATTAATTTCTTTTTTCCTGAAAAATTATAACAATCTAATATAGAGAAGTCATAAGAGATCAAGAGATATACACAACAGAAAGCTCTTGCATGCCCCAAAAGATTATTTTGGTTTGAATGACTTTTTTTCCTAACATTTGCCAGCAGTTGCGATGTTTGTACTGACTCATCCACACTTTATACAGTTTCCTAATTGGCCAGTGACATATATTTGTAAATAGTTTTCAACCATCAGTACCTAACACATTAGTTGCTCAATAACTATACTGTTGATTTGTTGTGGTTGCCGCACATGGTTGAGAGTAAAGCATGGAACCATGTAATAGTTGTGGTCTTTTTTTCCTCTGTGTGAAGTTAATTGGACTATGTAGAAATTCAATTCTCTACTTGGCCTGAAAAAAATCCTTTCATCATCTCAGCAGGAAACTCAATTTAGGCTTTTTAAAGATACTTGCATGATTTTGATGAGATTATCATTATCATAATCATTATTATTATCCCTCATTAAGTTCCTGGAATCCAAGGACATACCATCTCAAGACAGGAAGCTTTTTAAATAGCTGTCACTATTTTTTAACTGCAATAATTACAGTAGATTCTGAATTCCAAGACTCTTTGCATTGTCTGAGTTAAAATGCTTAGGTCCTTTGGTTAACAGTTGTCTTCGTCTTTATAGAGCCATGTTGATAGCTTTTAGCAACCAAATGAGACTTTATTAAACACACACACACACACACACACACACACACACACAACTAATAGCTGCTTTGGGAAATATGTATAATGCATGATATTTAACAGGTCTTAAATAATAGATTTCCTTTAGTTTAAAACCTGTTTCTAGTCTAAACAGCTACTATGTTATACAAAGAAATATAACTTGGAGCAATATTTTCCACCTCAAATAGGGAAAAAAACAACCTAACATCCTTATCTTTCCTGAACTCTCTGTGTCAGGATCTCTCTTCTTTAATCCAGACTGCATGTTGCCACCAGTGTAATTTCTCTGAGGCACAGTTCTGGACATGTGCCCTCCCACAGCTAAAGAAATTCCAATGAATCCCTTTTGTCCGCTCAAAAAATTCTAGAATTCAAAGCCCTTTACTACCCCTCAGTGAGTCTCCACCAAGCTATCCTTGGCCAGGCACTTGGACATAGCAGTGGAGAGGGGTGACTGGAAAGAGAGTATAAGTGGCATAAACATGGTGAACATGAAGAAACATAAAATATTGTTCAGTGCTCTGAAGAATATAAAATAGGCTGATATTATAGAATGACAGGAAGTGCTTCAGTTAGGTAGTCAAGGAAGGATCTCTGAGGAGAGGAAATTTGAGTTGTGTCTGAATGTTGTGAAGGAAAAATTCACAAAATGATATATAGTTAAATGACCTTCCCAATAGACGAAACAACAAGGACCTTGACATGGGACACAAAATAAGGGACAGAAAGAAGATTGCTTTGCCCAAACCTGTCCTTCTAGACATCAGTTCCTCCTTCACTGAAAACCCAAACACCACACTGAAATACATTTCTCCTCTTTCTCTAAATGTGTTGTGTATTTGTTCCCCTCGGGAGTTTACTTGTGAGCATCTTTCCATATGGTACAATGATCCCTATCTCTGCACGGGAAAGCCCTCCCTGTTTTCAGAATCCACTGTGACCTGGCATCAGTAACAATTATTCAAAGTGCCTTTAGGGAACATTTGGACTTAATTTGGTGTCTGGATATCAAATACTGAACTTGGATCAAAAACAAAAAGTGTAGCAGTGTAGAAATAAGGTGAACTCTTCCAGGTTTTTCCAACTAAAGCTGTGCCCTATCCACTCAAGGGAGTCCAGTAAATAAGGGACCTTGTGGGCATTATGCTAAGTGAAATAAGTCAGACAGAGAAAGACAAATATCATATGATCTCACTTATATGTGGAATCCAAAAAAAACCCTGCAAACTCATAGATACAGAGAACAGACTGGTGGTTACCAGAGAGGGGGTGTGGATGGACGAAATGGACACAGGGGGTCCAAAAGGTACAAACTTCCAGTTATAAAATAAACAAGTCATGGGATGTAAGGTACAGCACGGTGACTATAGTTAATATTGCATATTTGGAAGTTGCTAAGAGAGTAGATCTTAAAAGTTCTCATCACAAGAAAAAAAATTGTAACTCTGTGTGGTGAAAGACGTTAACTAGACTTACTTACTGTGGTGATCATCTCGCAACAAAATAAAACAAAATAAAAGAGTTGTAAATGTAGGGTTGTGGATTTTCCCAGCTGTGTTTGGGGGTTATTAATTGAAGAGAGTTCACCCAAAGTGTCATCTCTGGTCCCATGATAAGGGTAGTCAAAGATCCCAAAAGGTGGAGTGTTTTCTTTTTCTCTTAAGACACTTTACATGACCCTTTGTAGTATCATGACTCATTCATTTATTAATTCATTCATTCATCTGATAAACATTGAGGGTTTACTATGTGCCAGAATCTATAATATTTTCTGGAGATAAGATGGCAAGCAAAACAAACAGTGGCCTCCTGTCTTTATTTCTGAATGACAAAGCTCCTAACTTTCAGAATACAATTGTATACCTCACTGTAATCCTCTATATTACCGGTTCACACATTCATCTGGCAAGATACTAATAAATACTTTGAGAATGGCTGAATTAAAAAAAAAAAGAAACAAGAACGAATGTGTACTTGGACCCAAATGCTATGGGATAGAAAGCCTAAGGAAAGCTGCAGCCTTGGAATCTGCTGTGGGCTGGGCTGGGCTGTTCTTTGCCAGATGCAGTGAGACTTGGGGGCAGGACAAAAACAACTCTCTAAACTCGATGCACAGGAAGGACACATGAGGAGGGAAAGCTAATCACACATCAAAAGCCTAGATTCCTAGATGCTTTACTGAAACTCTTACTGGATGTACATTTTGACTCCCAGAGGGAATTTACTCATGAAGAATGTTTTTGCAATCAGAGAAAGAGGCATTTGGGCAATTTGTTTAATTTACAGAAAGATGCCTTCCAACAAAATTATGGAGCCTTGTTTTTACCTTTAGGTTTCTGGTCCTAGGGGCTTAATGTAGTTCCACTGTCACTTTAAGTAGAACCCATCTCCCCCCCCAAAAAAAACAATTATACAGTTCTTAAACTAAAAAGCTAAGACTCATTATGACTAAACAGTTTGTGGTATCACTCTGTCAACACAACTGAGATATTCCGCATGACATGTATATATTAATATTATTTTCTACTAACTATTTAACTTGAAAATACAGAGAATGCTTTGCTACAAAGAGTAATCCCTCATCTCTAAGTATAGGTATTTCTTCATGAAAAAAAAATGCACATGATTGGGGGCAGGTTGAACATTGTTACTGAAGGCTTGGAGAAAAGGGAAGTGGGGGAGAGCTTCCAGAAACCTTGACTGCAGTGACAAGAGCAGCGGCAGCTGCTCCAAGCCTGACCCTGGATGAGGGGAGGAGTCTGCTGGGCATCAGCAGGTCTGGGGCTGCCACAGGGGCTGCTGCATCTTTTATATCAGGACACGTCCCCTTCTTCAGGTCTTAAGGCACCAGTGATTATTTGGGGCTCCTGCATGCTTCTGTGCGGTATGATTCCTGGGGCTGCCTCCACTGCGACTCTTGTTTCTCATTACACGTAAAGACAAAATATAGCTTTCATTTTATGGTCTTGTAAGCCATGTCTTCCTGCGGTAAGTTATTATGGTTTTGCTGGTAGGAATTTTCTTTTAAGTCATTGATATTCTTAACTGGGATCAGGTAGTTTGGAGACTGGTCTCACTTGCTGCCTCATTTGCTAGGAGTACCTCCTGCACCTATATCTCAATATGTAACCCAATGCAAACGGCAATTGGAGGGGTTTGCATTCATTTCAGAACTTACTACAAAATTATCCAACTCTTGCATAATTTACACTGAGTGACCAGACTTTGCTAGAGTATCTGATAGGTTTCAGTGCCTTACCATCAGTAAATTTATTATCAATAAGATAGCAATAATGATATATTTTTATTCCAATGATATTTTATGATCTACAAGGTTTTTTTACTTGTACTATTTCAGATCACATATATGAAAACCCACAGAAAAGAAGATACTATTTTCCCCATTTTGAAAATAAAAAGCTAAGGTTCAGGAGTGTTAGTTCACAGTAATACATCTAGTAATTGAAAAGGATTCAAATTCAGGCTAAAAGACTGAAGTCTCCCCATTTACCCATGCTATACTTTCTTCCTAATATGGGTAGAGACCCATCAGATTGCTAATTACACTATAACAAGCAGTATACGTCTTCCATCTGGACCTACATCCATGAATCACCCTTGAGCACTGTCATGAGGGATGCAGGAGGACATTGGGTCTTCCCCCTGGGGAAAGAGGCACAGAACCAGCCAGCGCGCCATCACCAGAGCAGCCCCAGGTGAATACTGACACTCTGGACTAGCAATTCTACATCAAGTTGCCTCCCAGAAGCAGTCTGAATGCAGGTTTAACAGGCCCTTTTTAATTCTTCTTTGAAAATCAAATGCTGATGGAGCACTGACCATGTCCCAGGACTTGCCAGATGCTCTAGGTAAGAGGATGTGGTCTTTGGCCTGGAGGAAGCTACGGTTTAGGAAATGAGAACAACATGTCAACTATGAAATCAGTTCCTAGCGTGGCATGACAGAGAGACAGTAAGAGACAGAGGGACAGCTAGAGTGACAGCATGCAGATTTATGAGAGTAACAAGCAGTTAAACTTCCATGCTGTTGTGTCTACAGATCTGCTACTGTGGGTATTGCTGCTGTGATTAGATGCTGTTAAACTCCCAAAGTCTGCGTATTCTCTCTTTCCTAAGACGTGAATGGGAGAATTTTTTTTCACGTTAAGAAATGAAACTTGAGGAAGCCAGTAAGACACAAATTTCAGATTCCCAAGACACTTGCTATAACCCAGCTTTAATTTCAGAGCTCAGTTTTTATGATAAAATTAGATACCTAGAAAATAAATTCAGCATCGACTGAGTTCACACAGGGAAAGTTCACAAGCTGAAGATGGAAACTGCAACATTCGGCTTTATAACAAGAGCCTGGGGATACCAGCCACATTTTATTTTAAGTGATAGGTACTAAAGAGCAGTTCTCCAACTAGACACATCTTTCTGACCACCATGCTTCCCTGGTCAGGGACCAAAGGTTGAGTGGCCTCTGGTGGTGCACTGCCTCATCCCCCCCATCACCAGACCTCAGTTTGGTCTCGACTCCACACCTCCCAGCTCCTTGTTGAGCTTTGGGCCATGAAGGATCTTCAGTGTCTGGCACTGAGTAGGGATGTGGCACAACCTCAAACACTGGGAGGGCACCACAGGGCAAGATTTGAACCAGGCGAGTGTATTCCTCTGGCGCTCAGGTACCTGCACATCTATCTTTCACCTGTGGAGCTTCCTTTAAAAGTCAGACCTATTGATACTAACACTTAGAAAGTTGTAGAATTTCACCCCAAGAATGAGGTATTCAAAGCATATTGAGGAAGTACATATTACAACTGTCATGATTTTTATTCTATTGTTCTTCAACCTCATAATATAGCATGAAAGTTAGAGTCAGAGGAAAAGCAGTCCAGAGTATCAAGATTATTTCCCCACGGCACTGACGTCCACAATGAGGCCCTGTCATTGTTTGTTTTGGTTGATAAGATATAGCGCTTTTCTTTTTTTTTATATAGAAGTATAGGTAATTTACATTTCACGTATTCAGAAGTGATATAGATATTTTATATATATATGTATTCTTATACATATATACAAGAATATATGTGGATTATATATATTCTTTTCCAGATTCTTTTCCATTGTAGGTTACTACAAGATATTGAATACCGTTCCCTGTGCTATACAGTCAATTATAATGCTTTTCTTATCAGATTAAATTTTCAGAATAAAAACCCATTATTTATCTATCTACCTACCTACATACCTATCTACCTACCTACCTATCTACCTATCTATTTATCTATATATCTCAATATAAGGCATGTACCCATTTCATTGTGAAGAAGGTTACAACAGAAACTTCTGGCTGAACATAGCATCAAACCAGCTTTGTCAATAGATTCTGACCTTTCTCTCTGAAATTTTATGTGTACTGAAATCTATAGAATGAAACAGAAGAAGCCTGGCGGAGCAATATGGAGATAAAAGGCCAATGAGGCCTCTGAGATAAACTTAACCATAAGGGAAGAAGAATCTGGACTTGTGCTTAATACTCTGCACCATCCGAGTATTGAGGCAGAGAGAGTTTGGTCTCTGTATCATAAGTACCCACTGATATCACTCTAGGTGGCTTGTTGGGAAAACAATTCTGTGTTTGTGTATTTGTGTATATGCATGCATGTTGCATGTATGTGACAATCTGGATGACAAAGAGCTGTAATACTTGGTGGGTTTTGCTGTAGGACACCTGGGCCGTGCACAGAGTCCTGGAAGAATCAGCAGAGACTTACATCAGCACCACAGAGGCAGCAAGATGGCACTGGGATGGCAGTGATGCCATACTACATATGGGGCATTGCTTCATGTTGTAATGGTTTAATCAGTAACTCTAAGATCTCAGTTTGGCTATGGTGAGTAGCCTGGAAGTAGCCAAAAACAGCAGACGAGGAGGTCATCATTGTTAATGGCAGCTGGCTTTGAGGAACATGCCTGAAACCCCAATTTCACAGCAGATAACTTTCCCTACAAAGAAGGAATAAAATACTGATCTTTGTCAAGAACCCTGGGGATCCATGAGAGAATTTGCAAAGAGACTGGAGATGAAAAAGAACGGACCTCCAGCTAAGCTGGGACGTATTGTAATTTGATCACGCTGTGATTCATGCTGTGTGACAGATGTGAGCTCTGAAGCCACAGCAATTACTTTATATTATGGACTGAACATTTTTGCTCCCACCCCAAAAACTTACAGACTAAAGTCCTAACCCCCAATGCAATAATATTTGGAGACGGGACTTTGGGGAGGTAATTAGGGTTGAATTTACTTATGAGTGTAGGGTGATGCTCATGACAGGATGAGGGTCCTTACAAAACAGACACCAAAGAGCTTGCTCTGTCTCCCCATATTCACACAAAGAAGAGGTCATGTGAACACCCAGCAAGACGATGGCCACCTACAAGCTCAAAGAAGAGGCCTCGGCACGAAATCTACCTTTCTGGCACTTCGGTGGTAGACCTCCCAGCCTCCAGAACTGTAAGAAACAAATTTCTGTTGCTTAAGCTACCTGACCTGTGGTATTTTGTTGTGGAAATCTGAGCTAAAACACTAGAGAAAAAAAAATGTGATTTTTTTACCTTATTTGGGCATTTGGAATTAATAAAGCTAACTGCAAAGCACTGTGGAATTAGCTCTGAGTTTCTCTCTTTCTCTGTTTCTCTCGCCAGAGACTGACTACAGATTTTTCTTTTCAGAAATCATTTACAATTTGCTCTAAAATTCTACCACATCTGAAAGTTTTGAAAACATTAATGAGAACGGTTTGGCCTATGTACATTTGGGAGCTTGGTAAACTGATTATTGTCACTGGTGTGAAGTTTAATGCTCTTTTCTGTAAAGTCCGTTTTGTGATTGACTTTATTATTATCGTCGGTTATCATTTATCCATCATTGTTTAAATTAGTAAACACTGATGAAAGCAAAACAAAACTAAAGGGAAAGGTTATTGTTTATAGATTTGGAAAGATTTCAGGATATTTGAATATTCATTTGTTCTTACAATCAGATCATAAGTATCATCGATGAACAAAGCACAATATTTATGCAGACTGTTGCCTACACCATTTTAACACTCTGCTCTGCCTTTCTGAGTCTGTAAAGTTTCATGTCATTGGTTCTCTACCACAATTTATCAGTCTTGGCAAAGAGCAATAACAACTGGAGATCGTGCTTGCTCTGGGAATTATTATCTACACTTTATACATCTAGAGTTTGGCTAATAGTTAACCTTAAACAGAAAATTTAAACATCACAGTTGTCTTTGGAGTTTACTGTGATACAGTCAAAGGCATAAGGAGTGTTCTGAAAATCAGTTGAGATAAAAGAAAAGTCAGAGAGGGAAGGGGATGGGGAGCCAAGTTAGTGCCTGTGTAGAGGAGGTGGTGAAATCTCATCATTACGGAGAGGAGATAGCACAGAGGAAGAGGTTCAAGCATCAGATGGTTTGGTGGCCATGAAGTATCCTCTCATGTATCTCACGACAGGCAGCATAACTGACCGGTGGACCCAAGTGATGTCCACTGAAATCCACTCATGTGTCTGCTCAGCGGCCCTGCTTTCCACCAGATTGCTCACAGCCAGTGACTGAATGCAACAAGGATACGAAGCCAGGCCATTTCCTGGGAGATACGAGACTCCTATGATTGGTGACTCTGGCTCGAGAGCTCCTCGTTGGCTTTGCTAAAACTTCCTTTGAACTGCTCTACAGTCAAAAGCTTTTTCTACTCAAGCTTCCTTGCTTCCTTCTCTCCTTCATAGGAATTAGACCTGCATCTTGGTCTGACAATTCTCCAAATCTTTTCTGACTTCTGCCTGAGTTTTCCTCACAGGCATTTTTGCCGATAAATTTCTTGCACAGCTAATCTCAATTTGGCATCTGCTTCTCAGAAGACACTACCTCACACAGGTGGAAAGTTGGAGATGAATAAAGTAATTTTTAATGATAAGATTATGTGATCCTTGCTGATATCAATACTTTGGATAGCAAGTTTTCCTATTTTGGAATTTTCTCCAAGATAATCAAGGCTGAGTCTCCAGGGTACGTCAGGATGCTCTTTTATATATTAATACCAGTGTGATATATGGTCCAAAGAAGCAGGTGTGTTTAGGGCCTGGTCAATCAAGGCAATTGAGGAAAGCAGGGGTTCCATTCTTACCTTACCCTAAAGTCCACAGATAAGCAAAGAGACCAGAAATAAAAGGGCATGAGTGGTTGAGTCCATCTAAGGGGGAGTGAGGCTTACGGTCTTTTTTCTTTATGCCAAACCCAAACTGAGGGTTTTTCCCCCCATTCTTATTACCTTGGTAAAATATTTTGCTTTTAAATGGAAGGTAAGCAATCCTACCGATGGTCAATACTAACTAAACCCTTATTTGTGCCAGACTCTAAATGCCTTAAACTACAACCTCATGAGGTAGAAATTATCCTCATTGTTATTCTCTGATAGAGGATGAAACTGAGGTTCAGAAAGGTAAGTCGTTTCCCATTTCCATAGCTATGAAAAGATGGAGCTAGAATCTGAACTTAGGCAGTAGCAGGCCAAAGGTCTCATTCTCAATCCTCTGTAGCATGCCTCTCAGAAGTTATATTTTTTTAAGATACAAATTTTGGGGCAAAAATTAGAATTTTCAACTATCACATACTAGTTTATTTTAGTCACATTGTGTATAGAATGTTCCAGACAATTCATTGTTATCTGGAGCTTCCTGTAGTACTTGCAGTCACAATGGTCCCTAGAAATACTGCAGAGACACATTCGTGAGGACAAATACCTGCCTGGCACAGGTTACGCAGTCTTGAAATCAGCCATGACTTGACCTGAATGTATTCATTTTAACTTGTTATGTGCTATTAGCATATTATGCTAATTTGCATGGTTTTGAATAGGCTTTTTTTTTCCCCGATATGTGGCCCAAATTCATTTTTTTGCTTTGTTTTGTTTTTTAAAATAATGCTTAAATGAACCAGGATGAAGAGGAAACAAAGCTGTATGTTACATAAAAGTGCTGGATTGAAAACCAGACATAACATCAAAATATTCTCTGAGCTGATCTGAATTTGTTCAGTTCAAATTCTTTTGAAAAAAAAAAAAAGTCTCAGTTTTTCTCCCATTGGTCCTTAACTTTCCTTCCATCTTTATTTCTGGTTGAAAACAAGACTGTTATGAAAGAAAATACATTTTACAGTATATCTGTGTATGTGTATAAATGTCTATGTAGATACAGAATCCTAAATGAGAAAGCAAAATAAATGCATAAAGAATGGAAGAAATATTGGGGGATTATCTATGACAAATCAAGACACTTCAAATGTATACTTTTTCTTTGAGAAAAATATCAATATGAAATGTCATTGCCTTAAATTCTCACCACCTGAATTTTTGATCTATCTCCCTTCTATTAGTTTTTAATTGATCATTTTAAGCCACCACTTAAAGTCTACTGTGAAAACAAGCGGTGGCAATGTCTAATTTCATCCACCTTTCTGGAAACCACTGATGGTAAATAATTCTCCCTCGTCCTCCTTCACTTCCTTCCTGGTCCTCCCTTTACTGTATGTCTGCAGCATTGTTTCCAGGTATAAGAGATCTGAAATGATGATTCTGAGTAACATTCTACCTAGGCTACGCTTACCCTCAGGATAGGTCACATGCTGCGAGGATCTAGGGTTGCTGTGACATCCTAAGTGCTCATTTTGGTGATTCTTTCCTACCTCAATGCAAGAGAGATGAAGTTTTTCTTGAAAGGGAATGCAGCCTGACTATGTCTGCTCACTTGCCAGGACTTTATCAAGTAAAAAGAAGTGTTACAACCATAAGCAATGTTTGTCAGTTTTCAATATGTAATTACATAGGTCAATTGGATATCACCAAGCACCTACAGGTAAGAACTTTAATAAAGCCAGTGATTGTCTATTGCATAGGCTTTTGAAATAGACCTGCAAGATTAGGAGTTATGCAGTGAAATACGCTGTTCCTCAATGAATTGGAAAGTGTGGTATGGGAAATTCTGTCATAGGTGCAAGGTTTAAGAAACTCTACTCGCAACAGAGCAATGCTAGTTCTTCTGTTCAATTTTTTAAAAAAATAATATTTTGGAACTAAAAGACAGCAAATATCAGGAGAAAGGGTGGTGTGAGTCAGAGGGTGCAAAACTGACCTGCTATAAAATAGAGGTCTGGCTCACATTACACAATCACAACAGCACAGTTGTCCATTCCTAAACCCCAGGGTTCTGCAATCATATATTTCCATATCCATGGGACTAGCAAACACCATCTCTCCACTCTTTTTTTTGCCACAGGATTTACCCCAAGAGAAGGAGGAAGAGAAGTAAACATTCAGCTTTATGATAAAAAGCAGAAAAGAAAAAAAGGCAGGAAGAATCTTAAACATTTTATTTTTCATTTACTCAGAAGAAATGAATATTTAAGATTGCCAGAATCAGATCTATTATTTCACTCTCCTTGAAGAAGTAAGACACCCAGCACACGTGTTGGAGTACGTATAAATGAATCCCAGCTTTCTCTAGACAGCGCTGTGAGAATAGATGCGATGGAGCTTTTGCATTTGCCCGTTTCACTTGGTGACCTGCCTGCCTATGTTTCTCCCCACTCCCACCAGTGAAAAGACTCTTTCAACGAACTAGAGCCAGTAGCAAAGCGTCTGATAAATACGTGCTTTCCAAGGTATAAATGGCTGATAACATTTATCCCTGATGATGTAATTTGCATTTTAATAAGGAATTAAGCCAGAAATGCCTATGGTAAATTTCTACAGTGAATACCAAAAGCTTGAAATGTCTACAGTGGAATTTTAGGCAAAAGGAACCAGCCAGTGAAAAAGAATAACATTTTTCAGCTGTGGCAGGCAAGAGGGTATTTTATGGAAGGGGAGGACTTTAACGAGATAATCAATGGTCACTTAATTGTTATTGACTACTTTCTGCCAGGATTTAATGGGGCTGCAAAGAAAGTATATGAAAAATTAACAGTGAAATACTAAACTGCTGGTATTGCATTTTTCCTCTTCTTCCACAGCTATGCTGCACTTCCCAGCCTCCTCTGCAGTTAGATGTGCCCATATGACTGAGATCTAGTCAACAGAATGTAAGCTGAAATTACTTCTAGGCTTAAACCATATAAACATTTCCTATTTTATCCCCATTTTTTCCCACCTCTTCTGTTCAGCTGAATTGGAGATGACATCCAAGGAAGCTTTGGGAGCCATTACTTGAAGATGGAAGATTCTCTATCAAGTTTGGGGTTTTTTTGAATACCACAAGAAGCAGCCCCATGGATGTATTTATAAACCCAGTATTAAAAATAAACCTTAATAAAGTTTATTAAAAAATAAGCATATTGAGTTTGCATTATTTTAATTTCTGGGGTCTATTTGTTATGATAGACAGCCAAACATTCTGTACAGTAATGAGTAGTTCAATTATAAGGAAATATAGAGGTAAATTTTCCATTCCTCTTCTTTTACCAACAAAAAATCAGGCCAAAATTTTAAGTGATTATACCCATAATGATTTCTTCTGGAAAATGAGATGCCAGCCTTAGGCTAGAATAAGTGGGAAAGGCTGTATTACACTGTACTAAGGAGCACAGACTTTTTATTTAATGTCCGTTTCTCACTTACTAAATATATCTCCTGAAACAAACAATTTGAAAAGTGGCTTTATAGAAACATCTTATAGAATGATTCTAAGGGTTAAATAGAACATACTCAGTAAACAATGACTAACACTTATTATTATTGCCATATTTATCAGTCATGAAGAACCTGAACCGTTAATTATAATAGTGAACACCATTTCATTCTCGCAGTAACTTTGAGCTATTCCAGTAACTTTTGACATCAACTACCCACAGTTACGACAGACACCACAGACGAAGTGCACAGTCCTCCCCAATACTGTCCTCATTTCAGACACCAGCTTCAAGTTCAAGAGTCCTCAGGCTACCCTCACTTCTGACCAACTGGCTACGAATTCAGAGATTCTTACTACCCCCTCAGGTTCAATGACTCACAGAACTTAGGAAAACGCTATACTTGTGAGTATAGTTTTATTACAGCCAAAAGTAAATAAATCAAAACCATCCAAAAGAAGAAGCATATAGAGCAAGGTCAGGGAGGGCTCCAAATGTGAAGCTTCCATTGTTCTTTTGTGAAGTCAGGACACGGATTGTTACCAAACAGGGAAGGTACCTTAGCTCAGCTGTTCACAGTTTATACTGGGGCTTCATTACATAAGCATAATTGATTGAATTGCTAGCCATTAGACTCAGTCTCCAGTCTACTTCTTCTCCCTAGAGGTTGGGCTGATATCATGTGGCTTAAAGCCCCAACCCTGTAAACACATGATTGGTTTTTCTGGCACAGCTAGTTTCTATCCTGAGTCATTAGCTTAAACTTTCTAGGGTCAGACCCTGAGTCACCTCATTAGGATAAACTATCAGGGCCCACCATGAATAGCAAAGACACTCCTTACTCAGGAAATTCCATGAATTTAGAGGCTGCTTCCCAGGAACCCAGGTCATAGACCAACCAAATTCTTTTTCTAAGGGTTCAGAGCCTACCTCCCAGCCAAATTTCTTATTACACAGGTATGAGGTATGTGCTATCATTATCTACATTTTTAAATGAAGAAACTGAGGCTCAAAGTCGTTGAGGGACTTGCCTCAGGTCACACAGCTGGCAAGCAGAAGAGCTAAGTTTTGAAATTGGAAAGTCTGATTCTAAAGTCCATACTTCAAGTAATTATTACTAATACTCTTAAATCTAGCCATTCATTCAAATCTAGATGGCAGAGTATTATAATGAAGAGCTAATTATTTGTACTGAACACCAGGTTACCTTGGCAAAGTCATTTGTATTTCTGGAACACACCTTTTAAAAACAGTGTGTATAAAATGAAGCCTGGTACTTGATTTATTCATTAATTCAAAAAATGTTTACTTAGCGTCAACAAGGTTGTAGTCATCGTTCTGGGCCCTAAACAAGCTCTAAAGCCTCTTAACTGTAAGAATCTGTGATACTACGTGATGTGGGAATAGCAGTTTTCCATTATGGATAGCTCTGAAATGGCTAGCTGACATTTATTTTTAGTGCAATTTTCTCTTCTTAAGGGAAATATGGGAAATGCAATGCCAAGAAACAAGATCCTAGAGGAGAATATTTGATTCCTAGTCAGACAATTACATATTTGGATAGTGTATAAAGTATAGGCATGCAAGTCAAGGAATAAAAACATGCAGCATGATGATTAAGGCATGGTATTATTTGTAGCCCATTAAAGAACAGGCAGTATAAGCTCTCACAAATATTCTCATTTTACGTAAATTCCAAAACGTATAACTATAACTCTATATACATATATATATATATATATATATATATACACACATCTATCTATTAAGTAGGAACTATAGCTAGACATTTTTACATTTATAAGAAAGGGAGTGACGTCACTGAGATGGCAACATAGGTCATTCCTGACTTCGCTTCCCTTCACAAGAACTATTTATGGACAAGACAACACTGAGAGAATCCCAGAACACAAGGGCTGAAGGCCCTCCCGCACCGCAAAGACCAAGACAGACTGCATTAGGCGCGTAAGAGAAGCAGCTGCGTGCTGCCCGCATTCTCTCTCCCCCAGGCCCGCGCAGCGCCATGTTCAGAGGTCTCGCCAAGTCTACATTTCCTCCAGTGCGAAAAGACAGCCTAGGGTCACTTGTTGGGAGTACCCATTCTGGTCTTCCCCCGTGGGGAGTCTGTGGGCCCTGACCGCTGGGAATCTGTGACAGACAGCGGGGAAGGGGTTCGCAACAACCAGCACGAGAATCTTGGCAGACGGGAGCTCCTACCTGCAGCGCCCAGGTCGTGGTCCCGACCAGCAACTTCGCTCCTCCGCAGAGCCAAGATGGGCCCCGTCTGCCGAGGAAAGGCGGCGGGCTGCAGGTGTGCCTGATCTGGGTCATCGGGCAAGGTTGCTGAGTCATGGCGTGGCTCACGGCTAAGTGTAGCTTCCAGGCTTCCTCCCAGACAGAAGGGCCTGATGAGGAACACCTGGAAGCTGCATAGCCCCGCAATGCTTGCGCCAAGGGTATAGCAGGCAGAGCTGAGAGGCCACAGAGCAAAGTCAGAGGCACCATTTGGCCAGGGAACTTGGAGAGCAGCTCAGCTCAAGTCAAGACCACAGACTAAAAGGCTTGCCAGGCTTGGAGGTTTCCCTTGCTTCACCGGGCTGAAGAGATAATTCATAGGCCCACCCACTGCTGAGTGTAGCTCCTGGCCCTCATCAATCAGAAAGACTAATTGGGAACGCCTGAGAGGTTGTTTTTAACTGGTCTTCCAGGCCTGACTTCACCAGAAAACTGTTAGACCTAATAAACAAATTCAGTGAAGTTGCAAATACAAAATTAACATCCGAAAATTAGTAGTGTTTCTATGCAATAACAATGAATTATCTTAAAAAGAAATAAAGAAAATAATCCCATTTATAATAGAATAAAAACAACAAAATGCTGACAATTAAATTTAACCAAGGAGGTGAAAGATTTCTTTACTGAAAACTACAAGACGCTGATGAAATAAATTGAAGGAGACACAAATAAACGGAACAGTATCCTGTGTTCATGAATTAGAAGAATTAATATTGTTAAGATATCCATACTACCCAAAGCCTCTATAGATTCGTTGCAATCCCTATAGAGATTCCAATGGCAATTTTTACAAGAAACAGCCGGTTTCTGAATTCTAATGCAAATACCACCCACGCAACCTCAGCAGGCAGAATAAAATCCCCCCTGGTCTGGGTTCAGGACGCATATGCTTCTTCAAATTTGACACAGTGATTGTGAAAACTCAACTCTGACAGGATGGGCATGTGAGGAAAACTGATGAGGGCAGAACATCTAAGAAACAGAAGAAGCATCCAGGATGGGCAGGGTAATGCTTCAAGGACGTGCCAGAAATCAGCCAGAAGCATTGAAACATCTCTATAAGTAGTGACAGAACCAATCTCTCAACCTCTTGATGCTGCCATCAAGGTGAAATAGGCTCAACTGGAAACAAGAAGCCAAGGCTGGTGCTGCAATTCAAAGTATGACCTTCCAAGGAGAAATACCGGATATGGACCAAAAGACACCATTGCCTGTATAACAGTGTTGCCAAATAGTCTCATTTATCAGCCAGACTTTATTGATAGTACGTTTCTTTATCATTGGCAAAAACAACCAATCAGAAATCAGGAAGAGACCTCTCCTAGGGAATTCAGGTTTTCACATGGCATTTTTTACTATTTTCATTCTGCTCCTAGACTTAGGATAAAAAGGAATCTGGCTATTACTCAAGCTGGTGAGAAAAAGGAAATGATTGGGATAACAGACAACAAAAAAGCATAGTGAAGGGCTGCTGGCTATAAAATACATAAGAAAATGGCTGCATATCAGAGATATAAGAAACAGTCACACGTTAATAAACACAGGAACTAGTTAAACTGAGTAGCAACAAATCCTGGAGTACCTAGCCTCTTAATAAAATGAAACTTCTCTGGAAAGTTTGCCAAAAGCTTTAAGTTTACCTCATACAAAACTGCTTTCCTGAAACAGAGATCTCAAAAGACAACTTCACCTGTCATTTTCTGAAATCAGATTTTCCCCTTTCTGGACATGCATTAGTTGCCGATGACAGCAGTAGAATCTAACCACAGCGCATTCTCATATCTATGTAAATATGTCATGAGTCCATATGTCATTATTATCTCTCCCAAGCATATCCATCACATTTTAAATTATTCAATAGCAACAGATTTTGCACTAGTGTAATTACAGTCTCAAAGTCAAGATGTAGGTGACATTAGGGTAAATTCTATAAAGATTCTCTGCAGGCCATTCAAAAGAAACGGATTTTCCTCAATTCATCATCCTTCTTTGAAGGAAGCAACCAAACAGAAGGAAGCATTATTAATTATTCACCAGACATTAATTTCTATCTTACACCATTTCGTGTAATAGAAGAAACAAGGATTTGGGAACAAAACAGAGATCTGGGTACACATACAGCCTCTTCCATTATGCACAGACTGCCATTAACTCCTTTAGCACTTGCTATCATTTATCCTAACACATCGTTTGCTTATTTATTTTGTTTGTTTTTTTCTCCTCCAGTAAAAGGTAAGCTCCATAAGCACAAATATTTTTGAATGTTTATGTACCACTATATCTGTCTTGAATATAGTAGCTATATTCATTGAATCATTGAGAAAACCACTCCCCAGAGAATTTCCAGCTTGTCTCACCAGTTGTAGAGAGTAGTAGGAACATTATGTATGGAGGAGTAGAAATATGCACCCAGATGATAATGGTTATACTGTCTCTGACCAACAGGATCAAACACAATCCCTGAATTTATAGAGATTATATGATAAATACTTTTACAAATCAATGTAAACTTTCAAGTATGTATTAACACTTTATGTAGGCCTGTAAATTTTACATCTTCAAGAAAATACATCATGACCTATGGATAATTTGAAAATAAACTAAATAACAACTCATGTTCACCAAATATTTTATCAATTAATCAAGAAGGTTTTTTTTTCACATCTACTCTCTGGTTGAAAATATAGGCTTTAATATTTAAATTATAATTTATTTAATAAATTGCATGAAACTTTGCACACTGGTGCTCAGTAAATTAATATTACCTCAAATCAACTGACAATCTGAGAATCTTCTTCATCTCATTATGTTATTCAACAAATGTTTATAGGGTCTCGCATATGTTCCCAGTATGAGTCTAAGAAATTAAAAAATAGTCCTGAACAACAGAGGAAAAATTCCTGCTCCCATAAAATTTCTCCTCTCAAAAAGTTTATTTTTTGACTCTAGGAAGATGGAGTTAAAAAATATATAAACATAGGTATAAAAGTAAATGTATAGTAGACTAGTAGATTATTAATTGCTGGAAGAAATAATTCAAGGCTAATGGTATGAATAATAAAGTAAATATTCTGTTAGATTGGGTGGTTTAAAAAGGTTTCTCAGAGGAGGAGATATTTATAAAAACACCTGAGTGAAAAGAGAAAGGAATCATGAGAGTACCTGAGGAAAGAGCTTTCTGGTCAGAGAAAACAGCAAATGCAAAGACTCTGCATGGGATATGCTTGGTCTGTTTGAGAAACTGCAAGGTCAGAGTGATCAAAAGACAATGGAAGAAGATGAAGTTGTAGAGATTGTCAGATGAAATTGAATCTTAAAGACTGTTGTAAGAACATTGGATTTTATTCCAAAAATAATGTGAAACAATTTAAAAGATTTTTATTTTTAGGATAGTAGTCTCTCCTCTCTGCAAATTAGGCTCTAGGACCATGAGATGCAGAGAGACTAAGTAGGAGGTTATTACTATCTTATAGGTGGGAGAAGATGATGAAAGTAGAAATGGAGATGAGGAGAAGAGGTCAGTGTGGGATACATTGTGAAGGTAGGACTAGAAGTACATGATAATCAGTTGGTGATAGGATGTGTGATGTGAGAAGGAGATCCAGGAGGATGCTTAAGAGTTAAATATGAGAACCTGGGGAGCTGATGGAGCTCTTTCCTGAGATGTGGAGCCCTGGGGAAGGAATGGATTTGTGAAAGCAAACCAAGAGTTCTTTTTGGACGTTAAGTTTCTGATTACTAGTAGACATTCAGTGGTGCTTTTGAGTGACCTGTTGAATACACAAGTGCAGAGGTTAAGGGAAAGTCATACCTGAAGGTAAAAAATTAAGAACCATCAGTGTATAAAAGATGCTTTAAGGCCTGATACTGAATAAGATCACATAGTTTGTATAAAAGAGACAAGGTGATAACTGAAGACTATAAGCCCTGGGTTACTACAACATTTAAAGGTTGGGAACACAAAGAAGCTCTGGAAGAAAAAAAAGTCTACAAAGAAGAAACCAGTCAGACTTAAGGACAATCAAAGTACATTGTGTTCAAGAGTCAAAAATGAAGAAATTGTTTCAAATAAGGAGAGTAATAAATGTTGTTGAGAATAGATTATCATGGGGTTTGAAAGGGACCTTTCTCAGGAATGTTCTGGCTGATTAGGATGTGATATTTGCATTCATCTCATGTCCTGAGTGCTTTAAATACAATATATTTGAATTCATTTCTGAAATTCAATTATGCCAGACTTTCCAATACTGCACACTTCATTTATTGAGCACATTGACTCTTCTGTAAACATTATTGGCTATGGATTAGAATAATAGAAGTTAGTAGGCTTTTTGCAATTTGTACAATCCTAAAAATTATCTGTATACTTGTATTAAGATTATAATTAAGTCAAGTTAAAGGAAATTTTTGAGCTCTGACTGGATAATGTAATTTCACTGTCGTAAATTGAGAGTTTGATAGTCAATGTTAGCATATACAGATAAGGATACATGTCTAGATGAAAAAATAATCCAAAATGACTAGACCCATCACATACTTTTTTCCACTCATCATTAGTTTGGCCTTTGTTTTAGTCAATGTTGAATAACCCTCCTAACAACTATTTAAGGAATGGGTAATTTAAAGAGGGAAAATTATATCACTGCTGTGTCCTAATGAACTATTTCTATAATAAATTATCTTTACTCTCTTAAAATCTCAGAAATGTGTAATAAATCTTTTTGCCCACAAACTATGAATAACTAATGACAAAGGACAAGTATCTATTAAAATATTTTGTTAATGAATGAAACAGTCTCATGAAGAGAATTGGGGTTTAATCCCTCCTCTGAAGATGTTATATGCTATAACCAAGCCAAATAATTGAAATACCATGTGTTCGAGCTATCTCTTTGATTTTAAAATGGTGAAGAAAATATTTAATCTGTAAACTGTTCACCCGAAAATTTTTTAAAGTAGCATGGCACTCTCGTGAGTGTGCCAGGCTGCTAAGTAGCTCTCATTTATTTATTGCTGAGCAAATTAACAAAGTTCTGCTAATTTTACCTCCATGATTCAAAGCATAAACAAATGCCATTTGGGAATTGACTCAATTCTACCAGATACAGTAAGAGAACACAACCTCAAGTGTCGAATATTTCCATCATGAACCGAAAATTACACAGAAGGTGAACAAAGCTCTGACTGGCAGAAGCTTCACACATGAGGGAGGGGCAGACATGGAATATGCAGACCATACGTCACATTTGCTTCTGCAACTCTGTGCAATTAGGAATATCATCTCCTTTCATTTTCAAGCAAAATTGATTCTCCTGCTCAAAAGGAATCCAGGAATACAGCTAGTGGGGAGGATAGCTGAACAGGGCCTCGTTCACATAGGTAATCAATAAAGGGTGACAAGTTAATTAAGAAATGACAGTCTCTGTCATGACTCTTGTCAGCAGTCAATGGATGTGTGCATATGCATTTGTGTGTGTGTTGTGTGCAAGGTACTTCTTCATTCCTTAGGAGGATTCTGAAGAAGAATCCAACATAGTAAGAGAGAATCTAGGGTAGAAGTCTGGGGAGGCAGATGATTGGCAGCTGAAACATTTCTCCATTGAAAGCTTGGGCTCGACCACTGGGTTAGAGAGCAAAGCAGAATCCCGTTCCGTTAACACACAGGTAACGACAGGGCATCCAATTAAAGTGCAGAAGCAAGGAGCTTTTGGACTTGGTTAAAGCTTGTTAGAGGGTAGAGGGAAGAGTAAGGATCAGCGTGATTCAAGAAAGAGAGAGCGTCTTGCGGTCATTTCGAGGAACGCGTGGTCTGAGTTTTTGCACAGAATAAATCATATTAAGATCTAGCAGATAAGGGCTCTGTATTGTTGTCTTGGGAAAGGCAGAGACCAAATAAAGTGAGGAGTGACGGTTAAGTGGGTCTCAAGTCATATTCCCACACCATTGGTCATGCCTCATTGAAGAGATTTCCTAATGAATTGAGTCCTTCTGAGAATAACAGCTTATTGGGGTTATTAATTAAGGTATTTTTCGAAGTTTACATTAAAATTATTATAATAGGCAGAATGCCACCATGTCTATATTATAGTATCAGTTAGAGAATATATTCCAGACAGTACTTATAGAGCTTTGTTACAGCATTACAAACTACTAGATCACAGGTTTTTTTTAAGTAAACAAACAGAAACAGGACTTCACATAGTATACAAATAATAGGTTTCAACAAAGAATACACCTATAGAACTTTTAAAGTCATATTTATTTTCAGCTTGAGGAAACAGCTTTATAACAACACTAAAATTTTAAGAAATAGTCTAAGAAATCCCAGTTTTTAAATATATAATATAAATATATACAATAATAAATAAAATGTTAAATTCAGCAGTGTAAAATACAGCATATTTCCATACCATTTTGCTTTTGATTTTGTTCTTATATTTTGTTAGAAATGCATGACTAACACTCTTATACCATTAAGCTTTTTATTGAAAATAATATTATTGCATTGAACTACAGTCCAAGTAATTTATTGAAAAACTAAAAAAGCTGCTTTGCATGTACAATAGTGCAATTTACTTAGCCACAGTATAATAAAAAAAGTTTTGTACAGAGGATACAAAATAAAATTATTGTATTGTGTATGATATTGCCGGATTATCATCTATTTAATTACAAAGTAAATACTTTAAATAGAATTAAAGTGAGAATTTGTTTTAAATAGCTACATAACCATTTTACATTATCAACTATTTTATAATCTCTCACAAATAGGAGGAATAGACAATTTCGCCTGGTGGAAAAGAAACCTTTCTTGAAGTTGATTGTTTCAATATGTGGATATGTTTTGAAAAACATTATCTTGAACAAAGATCAAGATCTATAACTAAAGACTAAAGAGTATATTTTTAAGAACACACACACATATACACTCATATGTACACACACACACACACACACACACGCACGTATTTTGTAGATTTCCAATTTGCCTGATTTATCTTTTTGTCCAGATGGTCTTGCTCTCACTATTTAAGAAAGGGGGTGAGGTGCAAAAGGAAGGACTGACTTTGGGAAAGGATTTAAGAAGAGGATTGGGAAGTCTCCCTCTGATACATGGCTGCATAAAATGAAAAAAGACCCTTTGGCTTATCTCTCTAATATTGGCTTATTCTAAATGTACCGATTCAGCCAAGGCATCCATTTTAACATAGCTTAATCCAAAGCAATACAGCAATCACCTTCAAATGTCTGCCTAATAGAAGTGGATAATGTTTTTGCTGGAATGAAATGATAACCTTTGAAAATCCTCTAGACCCAGGTTTATTGGCAGGAAAACATATTTTAGGAGGAAACTTCCATCTTACTGAAGTAGTTTCAGTCTGAGACACAAAGGGTAGTCAACTGTTTGCCTGACAACTGTATGGAAGTGGTCATGTGCTTTCTTTTTAATACTCTATTTTCCAGTGAGAGCACATTCCTTTTCAGGAGTTCATTCATTTAAAGAATCAAAATTAAAATTCCTCCTGAGCCCTGCTGGGCCAGAGATAAGCACTAGCTCAATTTTGCTCCTAGGTCCATTAGCTACATACACTGACGTGTGAGATTTGGATTCTTTGGATCTGATATTTACATATTTTTCTTCAGAATGCTCAACCACCTTTCTGAAAACACATGAGGAAATTTTTAAGGAAAACAGAAAAATATGCTACTGGTTTGAGATGATCAGCAATGTCATTTCCTAATAAGAAGGCAGTGAACTCTCCATACAGCCTGGGGAGGGCACTGGACATTTCATTCATTGACATTTAGAACACTGGGATACCAAGTGGTACTCTAAGGGGGAGAGCCATCTCCAATATCTCCAAGTATTGTTCCAAATGATTGAAATACATCAAGTTTTTAGATCAGCTTGAAAGTATTATGGTAAAATTTAGAAGCTGTGTTGCTGCCATCATTGGGAACTTTGTAAGTAACCAAAAATTTCATGCACTAAGGAGATGGCCAGAGCTGGAAATATGATCCTGAGTAATGTTACTGATTAAATAGTCCATTTAATGGGAAAGCTGTATAGGACTAGTTTCTTTGAATATATTTCTATTCAGAGAAAACAGGGAGATTCCATTAAGTCCTGGCAAAAACTGAAGAAAAGGAGTCACTGTCAAATCCACTTTCTGTGAATGAAATAAAATTTCAGGGTATCATTTTGTGAAATGTCTGCCTAAGGAAAAAATCCTGGGAACTGGGAACTTTCAACTTTCTAAACTATTCCCCATATTCTAATTCTTTTCTATATTTTATATCATATATAAAAGTGAACTCAAAGGAAATATTGAAATATAGTTATTTTATAACTCACTCTAATTTTTCTTGCTGAATATGGCAGGGAATGAAAAAGTAGATGAAGTTTTTCAAATTTACAGTTCTTCATACAAACCATTTATTTTGTCTAACTATCCCTTGAATCCAGGGAGGCTAGGCTCGTTCTTAACCTCTAAGAAAAATATATAGATAGGGGTGTGTGTGTGTGTGTGTGTGTGTGTGTGTGTGTGTGTGTGTAAAGATTTTACAGTCTTTCTTAAAACATTTTCAGTTTTTAATTAAGCATTTATAATTTAAGACACATACAAAAACTTGCCTCTATGAGCCAAGTGTGAAAGAGTAATCCCATAAAGAGAATTATCCCATAAATACCAAGCAATAGGCATAAAAGAGGTTTAACACTGAAAATCAACTGTTAAATAAATAATTGTGTAAGTGGAAAGAAACAGAGCTGAAAATATAATTCATCACAGTAGCAATTAAAAAAAATAATCTATTTTAGAATTCAATATATAACTAGACTTCTTTCTATTTCATTTTCTTTCAAAGTATGCTTTGCTTAAGTGAAATAAAAAATAAAATGTTTGAGCCCACACTGACTAATTTGGGGGAAGTAAGAGGATGGCTCAGAATGTTCTCTGTAGCAGTAATATATCAGAAGAAAAATAATGATCAGAAGAAAAATGTTAATCCAAAACTAAGCCCTATGAATCAACCATCTGAAATTTGGAAATTACCCTAGAGAATAACTGGATATGTCATTGATCACAAGCAAAATTCCAGGAAAAGTATTCTGAAAATTGCTAAGCTTTTTGCTCATCCAAATGTGAAAAAGTTCTTAAATGTTTCAGGAGGCAGATTTTACAACTTAATACAAAAAACTCAAATTGTCAAGTTATTATTCATGTTGAGTCAACACCTACCTTTTTGTAGTATTTACTTTTTCTGCCCTAAAGAGAATGAATATGATCTTCCACAGTACACAGCTCTGTGCTACCTTTCAGATATTTAAAGTTAGAAAGTTATTTCCATCTATTTCTTTCCTCAGTAAGTGTTCTTTTCTTTGGAATGCACACATTGGTTTCATTTTTCACGTGGCAATTCCCAGAGTCTGTTCTACAAAACATTAATTCCATGAGATGGTGCACAGGCAAAAAATATATATATTTCTGTTATCATTACTTTTGGAAATTCAATATATTCTATTCTTCTTCTGGAAATGTCTAGTGGATACTGCTTGTCAAATATTTTGAGATATGCCAAAGTAAAGAAATAAAACTATTTAACCTAATATTTCTCTAAAATATTTGAAAATTGAACTTGTATTCAGTTAATAATTTTTGTTAATTCACAGAACTCATATGATTCATCAGTGTAAAAACATAAAATTAATCTTGTCTCTTAATTGGTCAGGTCTGCCACTTATGGATCCACTTCAGTTCACCAATAACTCTCTTAAATTGTGTCCCAGAACAGGGACATCCCTGGTGGTGCAGTGGTTAACACTCGACACTCCCAATGCAGGGGGCCCAGGATTGATCCCTGGTCAGAGAACTAGATCCCACATGCATGCCACAACTAAGAGCTCACACACCACAACTAAGGAGACAGCAAACTGCAACTAAGGAGCCCGCCTGCCACAACTAAGACCTGGCACAACCAAATAAATAAATAAATAAATAAAAATATTTTTTTAAAAATTGTGTCCCAGAACAATATATAGTTTTCCACAAGTGGTCTTTTTTTCCCCAAGTTCAAAAAAATACCCTTAAAGAATAAACTGAAGTGCTATCTTACACCACACAAAAAAATTAACTCAAAATGGATTAGACTTGAATGTAAGATCTGAAACCATAAAACTCCTAGAAGAAAACATAGGTGGTAATCTCCTTGACTTAGGTCTCAGCAATGATATTTTGGATTTGACACCAAAAGCTAAGGCAATAAAAGCAAAAATAAACAAGCAGCACTACATCAAACTAATAAGCTCCTGCACAACAAAGGAAACCGTCAATGAAATGAAAAGGCAACCTACTGAATAGGAGAAAATATTTGCAAGTCATACATCTGATAAGGTGTTAACATTCAAAATATATAAAGAATTCACACAACTCAATAGCAAAAGAAAATTCTGATTAACAAATGGGCAGAGTTCCTGACTAGACATTTTTGCAAAGAAGTCATACAGATAGCCAACATGTGTGTGAAAGATCTGCAATATCACTAATCATCAGGGAAATAAAAAACAAAACGACAGTGAGAGAACTTTCCTCTCGGTCCGATCTTCCCGCTAAGGCAACAAATGAGCTGCTGACTGGAATGGTGAGCAGCCTTGCTGAGCATCAGAAAAGTGACCTAATAGAGCCAACGAGCAAGGACTAGAAAGTGAATTATAACAGGAGAAAATCAGACTTCTATGCAGAGGATGCTTGATGCATTTTTAGAAGCCTAAGGTTGTCACCCAAAATTTAATGAGAAACCAGCAATGAATGGATGGGTCAAACGTAATGCAAAATAGCTGAACCTGAATGTTTTACAAAGCTGTGTGGCTGACAGGGTCTTGGTGCTCCAGGCAGGGGTCAGGTCTGTGCCTCTGAGGTGGTAGAGCTGAGTTCAGGACTTTGGTCCACCAGAGACCTCCTGGCTCCATGTAATATCAAATGCCGAAAGCACTCCCAGAGATCTTCATCTCAATGCTAAGACCCAGCTCCACTAAACAACCAGCAAGCTACAGTGCTGGACACCCTATGCCAAACAACTAGCAAAACAGGAATACAACCACACCCATTAGCAGAGAGGCTGTCTAAAATCATAATAAGTTCACAGAAAACCCAAAACACATGACTGGACACAGTCCTGCCCACCAGAAAGACAAGGTCCAGCCTCATCCACCAGAACACAGGCACTAGTCCCCTCCACCAGGAAGCCTACACAACCCACTGAAAAAACCTTATCCACTGGGGGCAGACACCAGAAACAACGGGAACTATGAACTGGCAGCCTGTGAAAAGGAGACCACAAACATAGTAAGTTAAGGAAAATGAGAAGACAGAGAAACACACAGTAGATGAAGGAGCAAGGTAAAAACCCACCAGACAAAACAAATGAAGAGGAAACAGGCAGTCTACTTGAAAAAGAATTCAGAGTAATGATAGTAAAGATATCCAAAATCTTGGAAATAAAACAGAGAAAATACAACAAAAGTTTAACAAGGATCTAGAAGAACTAAAGAGCAAACACACAATGATCAACAACACAATAAATGAAATAAAAATTCTCTAGAATGAATCAATAGCAGAATAACTGAGGCAGAAGAATGGATAAGTGACCTGGAAGATAAAATAGTGGAAATAACTACCGCAAAGCAGAATAAAGAAAAAGGAATGAAAAGAATTGCAGACAGTCTCAGAGACACCTGGGACAACATTAAATGCACAAACATTCGAATTATAGGGGTCCCAGAAAAAGAAGAGAAAAAGAAAGGGTCTGAGAAAATATTTGAAGAGATTACAATTGAAAATTCCCTAACATGGGAAAGGAAATAGTCAAGTCCAGGAAGTGCAGAGAGTCCCATACAGGATAAATCCAAGGAGAAACATGCCAAGACACATATTAACCAAACTACCAAAAATTACATACAAAGAAAAAATATTAAAAGCAGTGAGGGAAAAGCAACAAATAACATACAAGGGAATCCTCACAAGGTTAACAGCTGATCGTTCAGCTGAAGTTCTGCAAGCCAGAAGGGAGTGGCAGGACATATTTAAAGTGATGAAAGGGAAAAACCTACAACCAAGATTACTCTACCCACCAAGGATCTCATTCAGATTCAACAGAGAAATCAAAACCTTTACAGACAAGAAAAAGCTAAGAGAATTCAGCACCACCAAAACAGCTTTACTACAAATGCTAAAGGAAATCTTCTAGGCAGGAAAATCAAGAGAAGGAAAAGACCTACAATAACAAACACAAAACAATTAAGAAAATGGTAATAGGAGCATACATATCAATAATTACCATTAATGTAAATGAATTAAATGCTCCAACCAACAGACACAGACTGGCTGAATCTATACAAAAACAAGACCTGTATATATGCTGTCTACAAGAGACCCACTTCAGACCTAGGGACACATACAGATTGAAAGTGAGGGGATGGAAAAAGATATTCCATGCAAATGGAAATCAAAAGAAAGCTGGAGTAGCAATTCTCATATCAGACAAAATAAACTTTAAAATAAAGACTATTACAAGAGAAAAAGAAGGACAGTACATAATGATCAAGGGATCAATCCAAGAAGATAAAACAATTGTAAATATTTCTGCACCCAACATAGGAGCACCTCAATACATAAGGCAAATGCTAACAGCCATAAAAGGGGAAATCGATAGTAACACAATCATAGTAGGGGACCTCAACACCCCACTTTCACCAATGGACAGATCATCCAAAATGAAAATAAATAAGGAAACACAAGCTTTAAATGATACATTAAACAAGATGGACTTAATTGATATTTATAGGACATTCTATCCAAAAACTACAGAATCCACTTTCTTCTCAAGTGCTCATGGAACATTCTCCAGGATAGATCATATCTTGGGTCACAAATCAAGCCTTGGTAAATTTATGAAAATTGAAATTGTATCAAGTATCTTTTCCGACCACAATGCTATGAGACTAGATATCAATTACAGGAAAAAAATCTGTTAAAAATACAAACACATGGAGGCTAAACAACACACTACTAAATAACCAAGAGATCACTGAAGAAATCAAAAAGGAAATCCAAAAATACCTAGAAACAAATGACAATGAAAACACGACGATCCAAAACTTATGGGATTCACCAATAGCAGTTCTAAGAGGGAAGTTTATAACAATACAATGCTACCTCAAGAAACAAGAAACATCTCAAATAAACAACCTAAACTTACACCTAAAGCAATTAGAGAAAGAAGAATTAAACAAACCTAAGTTAGCAGAAGGAAAGAAATCATAAAGATCAGATCAGAAATAAATGCAAAAGAAATGAAGGAAACAATAGCAAAGATCAATAAAACTAAAAGCTGGTTTTTTTTAGAAGAGAAACAAAATTGATAAACTACTACCCAGACTCAACAAGAAAAAAAGGGAGAAGACGCAAATCAATAGAATTAGAAATGAAAAAGGAGAAGTAACAACTGACACTGCAGAAATAAAAAGGATCATGAGAGATTACTACAAGCAACTGTATGCTAATAAAATCGACAACCTGGAAGAAATGGACAAATTCTTAGAAAAGCACAGACTTCCAAGACTGAACCAGGAAGAAATAGAAAATATAAACAGACCAATCACAAGCTCTGAAATTGAGACTGTGATTTAAAATCTTCTAACAAACAAAAGCCCAGGACCAGATGGCTTCACAGGCAAATTCTATCAAACATTTAGAGAAGATCTAACACCTATCCTTATCAAACTCTTCCAAAGTAGAGCAGAGGGAGGAACACTACCAAACTCATTTTACAAAGCCAGCATCACCCTGATATGAAAAGCAGACAAAGATGTCACAAAGAAAAAAAACTACAGGCCAATATCACTGATGAACAAAGATGCAAAAATCCTCAACAAAATACTAGCAAACAGAATCCAACAGCACATTAAAACAATCATACACTAGGATCAAGTGGGGTTTATCCCAGGAATGCAAGGATTCTTCAATATATGCAAATCAATCAACGTGATAAACCATATTAACAAATTGAAGGAGAAAAAGCATATGATCATCTCAATAGATGCAGAAAAACCCTGTGACAACATTCAACACCCATTTATTATAAAAACCCTCCAGAAAGTAGGCATAGAGGGAACTTACCTCAACATAATAAAAACCATATATGACAAACCCACAGCCAACATCATTCTGAATGGTGAAACACTGAAACCATTTCCACTAAGATCTGGAACAAGACAAGGTTGCCCCCTCTCACCATTATTATTCAACATAGTTTTGGAAGTTTTAGCCACAGTAATCAGAGAAGAAAAAGAAATAAAAGGAATACAAATTGGAAAAGAAGAAGTAAAACTGTCACTGTTTCCAGATCACATGATAGTATACATAGAGAATCCTAAAGACGCTACCAGAAAACTACTAGAGTTAATCAATGAATTTGGTAAAGTAGAAGGATACAAAATTAATGCACAGAATTCTCTTGCATTCCTATACACTAATGATGAAAAATCTGAAAGAGAAATTAAGGAAACACTCCAATTTACCATTGCAACAAAAAGAATAAAATAGCTAGGAATAAACTTACCTAAGGAGACAAAAGACCTGTATGCAAAAATCTATGACACTGATGAAATAAATTAAAGATGATACAAACAGATGGAAATATATACCATGTTCTCGGATTGGATGAATCAACATTGTGAAAATGACTATACCACCCAAAGCAATCTACAGATTCAGTGCAATCCCTATCAAACTACCAATGGCATTTTTCACAGAACTAGAACAGAAAATGTCACAATTTGTATGGAAACACAAAAGACCCTGAATAGCCAGAGCAATCTTGAGAGAGAAAAACAGAGCTGGAGGAATCAGGTGCCCAGACTTCAGACTATACTATAAAACTACAGTAATCAAGACAGTATGGTACTGGCACAAAAACAGAAATATGGATCAATGGAAACAGGATAGAAAGCCTAGAGATAAACCCACACATATATGGTCACCTTATCTTTGATAAAGGAGGCAAGAGTATACAATGCAGAAAAGAGAGCCTCTACAGTAAGTGGTGCTGGACAGCTATATGTAAAAGAATGAAATTAGGACACTCCCTAACACCATACAGAAAAATAAACTTAAAATGGATTAAATACCTAAATGTAAGGCCAGACACTATAAAACTCTTAGAGGAAAACATAGGCAGAAAACTCTGTCAAATAAATCACAACAAGATCCTTTTTGACCCACCTCCTAGAGAAATGGAAATAAAAACAAAAAGAAACAAATGGGACCTAATGAAACTTAAAAGCTTTTGCACAGCAAAGGAAACCATAAACAAGATGAAAAGACAACCCTCAGAATGGGAGAAAATATTTGCAAACGAAGAACTGACAAAGGATTAATCTCCAAAATATACAAGCAGCTCATGCAGCTCAATATCAAAAAGCAAACAACCCAATCCAAAAAATGGGCAGAAGACCTAAATAGACATTTCTCCAAAGAAGATATACAGATTGCCAACAAACACATGAAAGGATGCTCAACATCACTAATAATCAGAGAAATGCAAACCCAAACTACAATTATGTATCACCTCATACTGGTCAGAATGGCCATCATCAAAAAATCTACAAACAATAAATGCTGGAGAGGGTGTGTAGAAGAGGGAACCCTCTTGCAGTGTTGGTGGGAATGTAAATTGATATAGCCACTATGGAGAACAGTATGGAGGTGCCTTAAAAAAGTAAAAATAGAACTACCATATGACACAGCAATCCCACTACTGGGTGTATACCCTGAGATAACCATAATTCAAAAAGAGTCATGCACCACAATGTTCATTACAGCTGTATTTACAATAGCCAGGGCATGGAAGTAGCCTAAGTGTCCATCGACAGATGAATGGATAAAGAAGATGTGGCAGATATATACAATGGAATATTACTCAGCCATAAAAAGAAACGAAATTGAGTTATTTGTAGTGAGGTGGATGGACCTAGAGTCTGTCATACAGAGTGAAGTATGTCAGAAAGAGAAAGCAAATACTGTATGCTAACACATATATATGGAATCTAAAAAAAAAAAAAAAAAGAAAATGGTTCTGAGGAACCTAGGGGCAGGACAGGAGTAAAGACATAGACATAGACATAGAGAATGGACTTGAGGATATGGGGAGGGGGAAGGGTAAGCTGGGATGAAGTGAGAGAGTGACATGGACATAAATACACTACCAAATGTCAAACAGATAGCTAGTGGGAAGCAACCACATAGCACAGGGAGATCAGCTTGGTGCTTTGTGTCCACCTAGAGGGGTGGCATAGGGAGGGTGGGAGGGAGACACAAGAGGGAGGGGATATGGGGATATATGTATGCATATAGCTAATTCACTTTGTTAATACAGCAGCAACTAATACAACAATGTAAAGCAATTATACTCCAATAAAGATGTTAAAAAATAATAAAAGTACTCATCATGAGAAAAAAATTTGTACCTACATATGGTGATGAATGTTAAATGGACTTATTGTGATGATCATTTTGCAATATATGCAAATATCAAATCATTATGGTTTACACCTTAAATTAATGTTATATAAATTATATATCAATAAAAGTAATTTTAAAAACTTAAAAGAATGCCATTTTTCTAATTCTGTGTAATTCCTTTAGAATAACCTAATATTTCATAACTTTTCGCCAGCTTCTTAACATCACTGGGTCCCATGGCACTTGTAATCTACTAAACCCTTCATCTTATTGATGAACAAGAATTAGGCTCTGTTTCCTCAACAATCTGTGTGTCCAAGACTCTGTTAATTAAAGATAAATGTATGATTTGACATTTATTCATGCTAAATTTCACCTTTCAAACTTTGTCCCATTTTTATGATTTTTGAATTTTTTTCACATGGTATTGTGCCATTCACTCCATTCCTGGTCCTCTTGGGTTTGTGTTTTCCTCCTATCTGTTAGACATGTCTTCCATGATTTTGCCCACGTTTTATGAAATGCTGAATATAACAGACTACAACACAAAGACTTGTAACCAGTATCTACAACCCTCCCTTGAAATTGAAATTAGTCCAGGTCTCAATACTCTTGGGGTATAGTTGTTTAACTAGCAATAAAAGCACGTTTGTCATATAGCACTGACTATTGTCCATAAGGATATTTATAAGAATCATAAAATGTCTCTCTATAAAATACCCACACGTTTTACTATCTTTTGCCCCCAACCGCCCACTTCACCACAATGTCTCTGGTCAAGGTAACAACCAAGCTCTACGTAACTAAAAGAATACTTAATTTTCTATCCTCTTCTTACCTGACTCAGCAACATGTGACAGGGTTGATCACTCTTACTTCTTTGATTCACTTTCTTTACTTGCCTTATAGGCACACATTGTTCTGATTTTTTCCTATGAAACTTGGAAGTTCATCATGGTCTCGTTTTTATGGGAAAAAAATCTGAAAAAGAATGGATATATGGTTCCTTCTACTTCCACTCTTAAAATCAGAGTGAACTAGGGCTCAGTCTCTGAACATTTTATCCACCTTACCTACCCCTGTTGGTATTACCCAGGCTAATGGCTTCAGATTCTTTCTATACATTAATAATTCCTGAAAGTATTTGTTCTTTTCACACCTCTACTCAAACTTCAGATTCATATTTCCAACTACCAACTCAATATCTCCACTTCAATATTTAACAGGCATCTCAAATAGAATATTTAAACCAATCCTCCTCTCCTCTCCTGTTCCTCCCACAGTATTCTGTATTTCAGTTAACAGTAAATCCATCCTCCTAGTTGCTTGTGCAAAAAGTACTGATATATCACCTCTGATTCCTTTCTTTGCCTTATACCTTACGCCCAATATGAAGCACATCTTCTCAGCCCTACCTTCAAAATAAATCCAGAGTCTCACCACTTCTCAACATTTCCATTAGACTATCACTGAGCAAGTCACTGCATTCTCTTGCCTGAAACATTTCAATCTACTAATTGGCCTTCGTACTCCAATCTTCACTCCCCTAGTGATTATTCACAATGCAATAGCTGAATGATCCTGGTAAAATCTAAGAAGAATCATGTTGCTCATCTGCTAAAGTTATCCAATAGTTTCCATCTCACGGTAGAAGCCAGTCATTATAACGGTTGGCATGATCCCACATGATTTTGCTCCAAAATTATTTCTCTGACCTTATCTCCCGTAATTCTGTCTCTGAAACCTTCTTTCCCAGGCACAGTGTTCTCATACTATCTTTTAAGTACGACAAGCATACCCAACGAGTTGTTGAAACCTGGTCTTCTCTTAGCCTAGAATGCTCACTTCCTGCAGGTCTTTGCTGAAATATCACTTTCACAGCGAAGCTTCCTCTGACTACCCTATTTAAAATTGTACTTTAGCCGCTACTCTTGCCCAAGCACCTTTATCTACTTTTCCTTATTTATTTTCCTCAGTAGTGTTTATCATCATCTGGCATAGCATTATATCACTTGTCTATTCTGGTTTTTGTCTGCATGACTCAATTAGAATTAAATTATATTATGGCATTATTTCTAGTTTTGATTATTATTATATCAACAACAGTTAGATTACTGCCTAGCACATGGCCCTTAATATATACTTGTTAAATGAGAAAGAAAATAAAGTGAATAAAGGAAAAAGAAAATACTTTTGTTTTTGTACTATTTGTTTTTAGTATACCTGTTAGAGTTACTAATGATCGTCTTTTCGTCTTCATTAAACACTCTGCTTAAAACTTTGTCTATAAATATGCTAACTTTTAAATCAGTAATACCTATATTAAATATTGCTCCTTTTATAAAAGTAGAGATGCTTGTTCTAACTTCTCTTCCAGTCTGCCTAATTTCTCAAGGACGATTGATGTCATGAGGTCTTCTTTAGGAAATTTTAATATTCTATGGTAAGATTCTTGTAAATGTGAAGATTCAAACTTATTTGAAGTGGCAAGGAAATAATTTTCTCTGTATGTTCCAAAATTCTTATCCATGTTGGTTCTATAATTTCCACTTTGAAGAACTTTCTCCTTAATAGAGAAAACAAAACAAAATCAGATTTAAGTAACACTACTTTATTATTATTGTTGTTGTTGTTATTAGATCATCTGCCTAGCAGTATGCAGAAGCAAAAAAAAATCTTTTGATTTTCCCAATAAATGGGATATTTAAAAGGCATTAACTTAATCTCTGTTCATTTTTGATCCATAGCTATTGTCTTACTGTTTATGTATGTATGGTACTTGAACAATTACTCTGAATGTTTTCCTCATTCAGTTTATATTGGATTGTTTAAAGGACTACATTTTTCTGCCTCATTGGAATCTTTTGTAATGGTAGCTTTACTCATGTGATGCTACAACTTTTATAATTTCCTACCCTGAAGTACAAGTTATCTTTTATTTAAATGGTGAAGTCTGCTTTCCCTTAGTTCAAGACAGTAAGTATATCCAGTGAACATTTCCATTGCTGATAATACAAGATAGTCATTTCCATGCCATCAATTCATATCAATCTATCCTTGTTAGTCAAAATTAAGTGCCCAGTAGAGGTTCTCTATTCTAACCTTCTGAGAGATTAAATTGTCACCAAGAGAATTATAAATATTAACCAGGTGCTGTCTTTTTCATAATAAGACTTCTAGTGAATTCCCATAATTACTCTGTCTTGGCGCTACATCAACTTTGTAATCTGTTTTAGGAAACAGTCATCCACATTACTTTTCCTTTTATGTGCCAGGCCATTTATCATCTATTTTTATAAGAAATATTCCATTTATTTCACTTTTTTTGAATTCACTCAATGTTTATCAATGTTCTTTTATAATCACTTTTATGGAGTTCCACAGAAGTATAGAATTTCTTGCAATTTGATGTCTTGCTTCCATTTTTCTATTCCTTTTAGATAAGCTAGGCTTTTTCACTGCCATACTCCAGTCAAAATTTCCATCCCACAAGTTTCTGGTGATATCTAGGAAACTACGTTGTTTCTTTATGTTAAAGTTTTTAATTCACTTTATTCTCTCTCTCTCTCTCTCTTCTCTCTTCATCTCTCCCTCACCAGCATCAAAGATGTCCTTTCCTACTGTTTGCAAGTGTTAAGAACTTAACCTTTCAACTTCATTTTCCTCATCTGTACAGAGGAATGATAATACTGATCTCAAAATATCAATACATTTGTGAAGATTAAATGAGATAATGAGGGCCTAGTGCTCAACCTATCTTGGTGCACAGTAGGTCTTCAGTAAGTACAGCTCTCATTCCTGTGAAGCCAAGTCTGTATAAGCCATCCTTCTCATCTTCTAGTGGTAGAGGAGTTTACATCATCATACACACAGTGGTGATGACTGATTACCTCTATTTTTGTTTAATTTGACTTTCTCTGAAACCCATGCTCATGGGGAATGTACAGCCACACAAGTTTTCTTTCTTTTAAGAATATAAAATAATAAACTTAACTAGAGGGTCATTGAGAAATATAGATATAAGAAATGCAAATTCTGTGGGTCAGAAAACATTTTGGATGAATGTTTAAAATCATTTGCAAAATTATAGGAATGGTTATTTTATTCATCATCATTCATGGTATTTTATAAATATCTAGTAAAATTGAACAAAATACACTGAACACTTTTAAGATTTTTCTCAATAAATATCATGTAAAATTTTTGACATTTCCAAAGTTTTACCTCTCCAGTTATACATATGTTGGCTGAACACAGATTTCTGAGTAGGAGAATAAAGAAAACTTAATATTTTAGCCCCAATAATATTTGAAAGTTTGACCAATATATACAAAATATTACTCTGAGTATACTTTATTTTTTTTATTTTGCATTATCAAATACTAATGATAGCTTATATATGTTTTCTTATACAAAAATTAAACATTATTAATTTTAGATGTTGGTGATTCTTACAATTACAAAATTCTCTTGACATAGAAGTGTGTGAAATGAAGTTAATTCAATCTTCCACAGAAACTCAGCCATACAATCTGCATAAGACTGTTTTGCATTGAAGAGTAGTTTTCAATCTGAATTAGTCAGAAAATTTCTTGCCATCTCTTATTTCCTATGAAAATATAGTTTATATTGGTTGAAACATTATATTGATTGAAAGGTTAGTCGACAGTGAACCATACGAACAATTTTTAACACATTATTTTCTTTCACTGACCTTTTATTATTACCTGATAAATAAAACCAAATATGCATTCATTTATTCATTCGTTCACTCGTTCAACGAACACCTAGAAGATAGAATATTATGTTTCATTTAATTTTCTTTGCGATATTAATGATCTGCCTAACTTTTTTCTATTTTTTATAACATTATGTGAGAACTCATTCAAAAATATCTTTAACACGTTTCCCTCTACCTTTCCATCAAACTACTTTAAATTTGTCCAATTATTTTTGCAAATTAAAAGAAATCCTTAAAATGCTTGTATTTCAATATCAGCAATTCAGTTCATATTTCTATATTGGTCACATTTTGCATTGGTACCACTATTTTAAATCTTATAATAATCAGACCACTTTAAATACGTCATTTTGTAGGTAGTGACAATTTGTTTTATTTATCTAGAAGAGGGGCTTTAACACCTGTTAGTTCAAGTGAGCTGACATATTTAAGGCCTCTTTCACTCCATTTAATGGTTGCATCTGACTGGAGCAAGAATGATGGCAAAGATCTTGACCTTGAAACAGTGGTTGAATTAAAGGATTCAAGTGGATGATAGAAGTTGTGGCTGGGTTGAAGTGAGGGCCAAACAATGTGGGGATAAATGCTGCAGGGGGCAGGGGCTGAAGTGTTATGTGAGATGGGTGGCAGGGAGTAGCAGTGACCAAGTGCAGGGGATGACCCGCTAAGAAAGTGGGGTGTGCAGGGATGATGGTTGGAGTCAGAGGTGAAAATGTGAATGGATTAAAATGTGGCTGGGAAAGAGGATGCAGATGAGCTATAGGGAGGTGACTGCTATGGGCATTTATGGAAGCAGAAACAAAATGCTGCAGGAACGTGTGGTGGATGGTGGTGATAGAAGCCTGCTGGTGACCTGGAACTGTCTGTACAGCGGAGGCTGGAGAGAAGGCAGTGGGCGCTGCAGCAGGCACAACTCGAAGATGCTTTGATAGGAGCTGTTTCTGCATATGCTGCTGGGCTTGTAGCTGTAGGAGCTTATATTTATCTATTTCATCAGGAGAAAATGTTATGGGCTGTTGAATTAATGGGGGAGAGAGAGATTTATGACACACTTCTAAGTCATCTGCTACTTTGTTATGCTTCTGCATAGTTCTGTCATAATAAGAGTTTATATTCCCCTCTACCTGATTCATATGCATGCTTACATCCTGTAAGTCTAGATTTATTTGGTCCTCTTTGGTCTCTATTGAATCAGTAACACCAGTATATCTACTAGATGAGAAAGCACCAGGGAAATCTTTTGGTACTGGGTCACAGCTTTGAATAAAAGGTTGGACTTCACTAATTAATGATTTTGATTGTTCTTTTGTTGTTGGATACTTTTTCATGTTTGGTAACTGAGACTCTGCTACTACGTGAATTATACCTTTAGAAAGATGATCGTCACAATCAGTGTCTACTAAAACAGTAAAATCATTTGTCTGGGAATTTTTGACTTTGTCTTTGTCAATAGTTCTTTGCATTGCACTGCCTTTATCCTTTCTTCTTCTACTTGTGTTCTGTATTTTTTCAGACAAAGGCAATGCAGGTCTGTTACAGCCTGGTGGTGTAAATTGCACTGCGCATTGGATTTGTGAAGGAGCCTCTGATTCATTTTTACAGCTGTTTGAAGAGACCTCAAAATGAGTTGATTGTTCCTGACATTTCTTGGCTTGTACTCTTTCTAAAAGACTTTTGGCTGTCAGGGAAGTCCTCTCTCCTTCTACAGTGTTCAACTCTGTGGTTTCTGAAGGGCTGCTTGAACAGTTCTTTAGAAGACAGCTGATAGTCCCAGAGTTACATTGCATGGGTTTTACTTTTTCCAGATCACAAATATGAGGGCTGTCCAAAGACTGTTGACTTCTTTCACTTTGATTTAAGTAATACATTTTCTCTCTTGAGTAAGAGCCCAATCTGCTGTGCTGAGGTCCCTGGCAATTAGGTGGGTTTTCACTGTTTCCAGCACAAGAAAACCGTGAGCTAGAATCACAATGGGTGATTCTCTTGGATTTTGGCCCTGAAAATTGTTGATTTTCGCCCAGTTTATATTTTTCTCTGCAGTGGCCATAACCATGTTTTGAATATTTTTCATTTTTAACTGATTCCCACAACTTGCAGCCCCTGTCACTCTGGGTTGCAGACTGTGGGCAATCACTCTTTGCTAGCTCATCAGATAAGAAGAGACAGCTGTGCTTGCGGCGTTTCCGTTTGTGCCTTTCAACTGAGTTGTGTTCTCTTTTACAAAAGTAGAGCAAATTACCTCTGCCATGACCACTGGACCTATGCTTTGAACAAGTACTTCTCAAGCTGGATGTACTGCCAGGGGATGTGTCTGAAGGGCTAGAACATGTATTCAGAGACACCTTTGGAGAACTTCTCTTGTAACTTGCTTTTCCACATCCAGAAACCCTGCTGGTCATCCTGATGTGGTTACTATTCAAAATTACACTGAAGTCCTTCCCATGGTCACTGCGGCCCCTTACTGTGTAAGGACTAGAATTCCAGGTGAATTTATTTCCATCTTCAAAATCCAAATGAGGATCACAGGAAATCAGTTTATGTTTTTTAGTCCTAGAGATATAAGGAGAGAAAGATAGGCCCTCATTTGCATCACTTAGAATTACCCTCTGGCAGCTTTGCCAATGGGCCCTTGAAGGTTCTTTAAGTTCATTATCACTATTATTATTCTTTCTTACACAGTTCTTTAGAGAGATATCAAGGTAAGCAGGCACTTCAGGATTTTTCATTTCCAAATCGCTTGCACTAAAATTATGTTCACTCGCGCTGGGCTCAGAATTGTTGTAGCCCAAATTATATTTTCTCTGGAAATTTTCCCAATCTGGATTAGCTATCATCATCTTTGGTTTCAGAGACTGATTATCTTCTTGGATCAGTGTTTGTTGGTCTTTAATTAAACCTGAGACTTGGTTTTCCATTGTAGTCTTCACTTCTGAGGGCCCTTTCAGCAATTCTGTTTTTAAGTCCTCTGGATCATGGCTATCCTTTGTGTTTCGAGAAAGCTTAAAATCAAAATATAATGGGTTGCATCCATAAGAGATACAGGGCTCTGTTTTTGTAAAGAGAAGCAGTTCTGTAGGCCATTGGAGAGTGGTATGGCCATCCTTGCTTTGTACGTGGAGATAAGGCAGTGGTTTGGACTTCACATCACGCGGATATGCCTCTCTTACAAGACTTTGTACATTTCTGTTAACTCTTTCTGTTTTATCTAATGATTTTTCTTTCTTCTCCTTTCTGGAGTTGGGATTCAGATGAACTGTACTGCTTTGTTCACTTGGCTCTATTGATGGAAGCTCATCCAAACATTCAAATATCCTGGCATCACTGTGCTTGTAAATGTTTGGTGGGCTGGAGGAAACATTTGCTTGGCATGAGTGATTATTGAGGTTTTCTGAAGTGTTCTTCAGTGTATTTCTAGTTTCCTTTGCTCTGCTGGAAGGAGTAAAATCCACATCTGAAAGATGAATGTTAGATTTACTGAATGAAGCATGAATGCCAATCGAATCTTCTAGTGTTTCATCAACAGAGTCATTTCTGTCTTGCAAAATTTCAGAACTTATGGAGAAGGTATTGTGCAAAATACTTTCCAGATGGCTTGATAAGATGTTTCTATCTTTTTCCTTAGTGAGGTGTGTATCTTCATTTGCAAACCTGCAGCACATGCATTTCTCTGCGGTTTGTTTTGTTTTATAGATGGGTGACTTGTTACAATCATGGGTTTCTTCTGTGTTCTCACTGAAAACTGATGCTGAAGATTCTAATTTTAGATGCACTTTTTTGGAAAAAGAAAATGACACTCCTGTCCTGTGATTTGCATTGCTAAGATTTGAGGATGTTTGTGGTACCCGATTTCCAAACAAACGTCTGTCCGTTTGTAACTGGTGTTGATTTGGTGTGGTGGACCGCTGTTTATCGGAAATGCTTCTGGAGAGATTCTTTCCTTTAAGGAGAAGAGCATTCTTCATGCACGATACCTTTCTGCCACTCTTAACTGGGAAAATTCCTTGCTGGAGTTGCTTTTCTATAGCTACCCTGGGGGCTTTGTATGCTGGTCCATTTCCAGAAACACTGTAAATAGAATAAATATTTAAATGATTAAGACATCAGATTTGAAATCTTACCTATATGTGAACATTTTATAGTGTTTGATGATGGGTTCTGATACTATTTATGAACTATGTCTATTGTAATGTAACAATTTCACTATGCTTATATAACTCAGTATATCTATGTTTTATAGTGGTGATTTCTAAAATGCATCTCTTAAGTGGATTCTTTTGAAATTAGCAAAAAGCAATAGCAGATGAATATCTTATGCTAGTGCTGCAAAAGAAAATAAACTATCACATTTACATCACATTATGTCCTCCAGAACCTACTAATTCTTTGGAATGCAGATTTAACATTATTTTGCAAAGAGTTCTCCAATCAGTGCCTTCACCTAAATAGAAAATAAAATGGAATTAAAAGTCACTTCCAAAGCATAAACTTATCTCTTTTATTTGCTTTTTTTGTTTAAAGTTCTAGCATTCTATAATTTTTGTTTCCTCAGTCTTAAAATTCTTTCATGTTTGTTTCCTTTTGAAACAGGATGCTTAGTTCTTTCTTTATGATTTGTCATTAATTTGATCAATTATAAGAAAGTAATACACATTTACATGCCATCTCAATATCTTCAATTAGTCTGAAATCCTTTTTTTTAGCTTCTTACTCACCAAAATATTTTTCTTCTATCTTTTTTTTGCATATATGTTTTATCTTTTAACAGATTTTTAAAGATTATTCATTCTATTGAGCTTAATTCAGTCAGAAAACTGGAAAGAGCCATACATACAAGAGATGAAACTCTTCAGATTAAAATTGCCTCTAATGTTCTATCTGTGAAACCCCTACGACAAAACAAATCTTATTGGAGGGAAAGCAATACAAATCACATCATTTTGAGTTGGCTTTCTTTTCCTTTTTCTTGCGTTGAGCTGGGTTGCTTTGCTTGTTTGCTTTGAGTTGGCTTTCTTTTCCTTTTTTTTCACATTCTTGGATGTGTTTTGTTGGCCTTTTTCTATTTTCAAATTTTACTTCACTTTTATGCAGTCATTTATTGCTTGAGTAAACAGTACTAAAACAACTGATATCTTTTCCATATGTAGCTTAAATTCTAATGGGGAGGAGTCCTTTCCTAGCCCTCCATCTGAGAAATTCTTTCTTATTGCCTTTACTTAACTATTCAGCCAACTGTCATAGAACTCTGGTGTCACATTCCTTTTGTCCACCAAATTTCATGTACATTGCTTCACTGTCTTTATATGTTTACTATTACAGAGACATATTTAACTAGCCTCCTTTTATTCATACTGAAACAGATCTGCTCATGTATTTATATGGTTTTGTAAATTTTCCTTTTTATTTATATATAATGTATTTTGTTATATTTATTACATACAACAAATTATGTATATATATATACACATAATATACCAGGCCATAGTTACAAATTGATTTCTTTTGGTTAATTTTTGCCAGTATTTCTGGACACTTTCAATTCAACTTTCTTCAGCTCAGATACATTTTCTTCTCTGACGTCTCTGATTATTTCTTCTTCCCTCTCCTAGTTTCTTATCCTGGACTTTATAAGTTAAGTTTATTTGCTCTCATGAATATATCTTTTGGTCTTACTACTTATATTAGTAGTCTAGTATTTTTAGTCTTCTGTTCTAGTTCAGAAAAAAAATTTTGTTTTTAATTTCTGTTTTATGGATTCAATATTTTACAGTGTCCAATCTGTTGTTCACTATACCCATACAAATTTTAATTTACAAACAATAATTTTAGCCACCAGTCCTTAATAATTTCAGATTGTCCTCTCTCCATGAACTAATAATGTCTGTAGCTTTAGAGCTGTTGTGTTCCTTTGAATCTTGTGGAAAACTAATTTCAGAAAAAATTTTAAAGTGTCTGCTCCTTACAGTAACTATTTCATAATGAAAGCTTTTCTCTTATTTATCACATTAATCTTCTTTTTTGAATCATTTTTTACATTCTTTAGAGAGGGTGTTTAGGCATATTTAATATGAAAAATGGAAATACTCTAAGATGGTATACAGAATACTGGTTATTTCTTTCAAACATAAAGAGAAATAGGAAGCATAGAGGTTTACTATAGTTACTGGTCTTTTGAAAAGGTGCCTGTAGCCTGGGGATAGAAGGACGAGGTTTAGAAACATCTGCAGCACTGAATTTTGCCTCAGTGCCAAAAAGATTCTTTCCATATTTTCCATTACTTTGCAGTAAGTAGGAGTAATACATCTGTATTAAGTTACCTTCTCTAGGAACTTCAATCTGATATTATCTGCACTACACTTAGCAAAAATTATTTCAAAAGTCTGGTGTATGTATATCATCACTCTACCCTTTCTGATTCCATTATGATGCAGATATTTGACTATTTTTATATTCCATTTTTTCCCTTAATAATATAATATTTTTGCGTATTATTCTGGCACTGTTTTGTGCATTTTCTTGCTTTGATTTATGTTAGTCTAAACATTCTTTCCTGTATTGTTGTTTCCTTTACCATTTATCTTTCTAATATGTGTAAGCTTCTTCCTTTTATATTCTTTCAAATATTTTTAAACCTCTTTGCTCTTATTGTTTTTGTATTACATTTTGCTCTCTTTGTCCTTATTCTTGTTCTCACCTTATAGTTCAATATACACTTATGATTATATTTTTTCACAAGTTTAACATTTTATCCTCATTATTAATATTTTATACCTCTTTTTATGTTTTAAACTTTTATCTCATTGCTTTGTAAACTTTAATTTCCCCTATTTTAATTTTTTTTTTTTTTTTGCCACACCGCAAGGCATGTGGGATCTTAGTTCCCTGACCAGGGATCAAACCCGAGCCCCCTGCATTGGAAGTGAAAAGTCTTAACCACTGGACCGCCAGGGAAGGCCCTACCCCTATTTTAAATCTAATTTACTTTTATTATTTTTTAAAATCCTAGTTTTCTATCTTTGTGGTATTTAAAATTCTATTATTTTAATTCAAGTTTATGCCTTATGACATCATAAAGTTAAAGGTTTAATCTTCATAGTCATACCCTCATTTATGATTTCACTGTCTCCTATAGAACATTTAGTTTATTTCTGCATTTTTTTACATAATTATTTTTATTTATAATTTTAAAATGACATTAGTTAGCTCTTTAGTTCTTATTAATGGATTGTCCACTCCAATAGTTCCCCTCAACTTCCAGTTCTTGGTAACTCAGCATATGCACAATTTAATTCTCTCCTGTTCAAGAAGTACCCTTTCCAAACAGGAAACAAAACACATCAAAATAACATGATTTCTTTAAGTGATGTAATTTCCTAATGTCCCACATTATCCAGCTCTTATGTAAAGAACTTTATATTCTCAGAATCAATGGTCCTACAATTTTTAAAATTTGAAAAAATGTCCATATCAAAGTGCACTATACTTAGACTTACACATAGTAGAAGTTTACAAACAGAGTGAATCTCTCTCCTCCCCCAATAAAAGAACTAGTTTTGCTGAGGAACCATGTTGGGTTGATCTACCCAAGAGCTGACCAAGGTTGACTGCCCTTTTCAAGATCCATTAACAGTTTTCTGCCACCATTTTTTTCATCAGTCTGATTCAAATATTCTTACTACCAGCAAATTCACCTCTCTTCTCCAGAGGGCCATGGAAGAACCTTCTTGTTATCTGTAGCATCTTACTCAGAAGCCCTCATTATGAGAATAAAGGACAAAGGTTTTCCAAGGGAGAAGTAACCCGGGTGATTTTTTTTTCACTTGTCAATTCAGCTGCCAAAGTGAAAATATTTAATAATGTTATTAAGTGACTTCCCTTAGGCCATGAGGTTACTTAATCAGAGAGAACAATTGCCTGGAGGGCAGATGGAAGGTAATAGAAAATGAACGAAATAATTTGCCTAGTTCCAAGTTATGTATCTGGAAAGCTGAATACCCATCATTTCCCTAACAATATGATCAGATTGGGTCCTAGAGAGCCTACCTACTCTATAGAGGATATGGCTAGGTTTGTGTCTGTTTAATTGATAAGATTTTTAAAGGGCAGCTCAACCCCAGTAGAGTATATCTTTTAATTTCTTTTACTTTGGAAGACACTTCATGGGTAGATCTACAAACTTAGAACTTCTAAATGAAAGCATCATCACCATAAAGGCTCCTCTGATCTTTTGTCTATTTCTTCCAAAAGAAAATACAGAATGAGTAAGGAGAAATGTCAAAGTGTGACAACTTGCAGAGTAACAGAAGAACCAAAATTACATTAAGGCTACTCAGATTTTCTGTTGCGTGGCCTTAAAGAACCTATCTAAAGGGTGTATCTCTATAGCGAGGCTTGTCTTGTTTTTTCAGTTTTTTTGTACCTCATAATTAATCAGCTGGGAATTAACATCTTCCCTCAGTTTTCTCCTGCATGCCACCTAATAACCATTAGACTTTTCCTTCTAAGTCCTGTTTTGACAAGGGCTGTCTGATATCTTATTGACAATGTGTTTGAATAACATATTTTAAGATCCTCATTGTGTTGGCAAGTGAAAAGTTCGGTATCAGTTATGTGTCCTGTTTCTATGATCGTATGCTCCCTAAGAGCATGCATTTTTGTATTAACCTCACCTCTGGACACATGGTCTTCCAACCTTTATTTTTTCTTTATACCAAATTTCTCATTTATTTTTAATTTGATTATCTTGTATTTTTATAAGCAAATTAAATTACTCTAAGACAGTGGTGCATATACATGAATATTTGAAGGCTGAATACTGTGTTTTTACTCATAATTGATCCTAAAAAATAAATATTTTCTTAAAAGTAAATATGAGGTCTAATATTTTATGCTAATATAATTGAGTTGTTCACTCCCAAGCTTATGGTATATCGTTTTTCTTTTTCTTTTTTTATAAATTTATTTATTTATTTATTTATTTATTTATTTATTTATTTATGGCTACTTTGGGCCTTCGTTGCTGCATGTGGGCTTTCTCTAGTTGTGGTGAGCAGGGACTACTCTTCGTTGTGGTGTGCAGGCTTCTCATTGCGGTGGCTTTCTTGTTGCAGAGCATGGGCTCTAGGCGAATGGGCTTCAGTACTTGTGGCATGCAGGTTCAGTAGTTGTGGCTCACGGGCTCTAGAGCACAGGCTCAGTAGTTGTGGCACACGGGCTTAGTTACTCTGCGGCATGTGGGATCTTCCTGGACCAGGGCTCGAATCCGTGTCCCCTGCATTGGCAGGCGGATTCTTAACCACTGTACCACCAGGGAAGACCTGTATATTGTTTTTCATTTAAACAATAGGAGTTTAAATTCTGGCACACAGCTATAAGTGTTACAATTCACCAGGATGCTGTCAACTACATTAATTAGCTAATTAGTGTTCTAAATTATGATTCATATGAACACAAATCACAATCTGCAAATGTAATTGAGTTCCAGGTAACAATCTCCTCACTTCAAAACATTCAGCAGTTCTAAGCTCATGTAAAACTTCTATTTTTCAGCTACAAGAATGTATTAGTATAATGCTTGTTACAATTATCAACTTAAATGGCACTATGTGGTAAATTTAACTGCATTAATTACATCTTGTTTGTCATCCAGACAATGATAGTTCCATTTATTCTAGTTTCAGGTGTGTGCAGAAGAATGCACAGAAGATTTAGTTCCTCCCCAAAAAGATGCATTGCTATTTATGGTTTTCAAAATTAATATTACAAAACTCAAAATAATTAGAAAGAGATATATAGATCCATATAAATCACTTGGATAGAACAAATGCTAGTATATTAGAATCATTCTTGGATCATTTCATTAAAGAACACATTAACAATATTGAGAAAGAAAAAACCCAGATGTCAAAGTCATTAATTTATAGACTTTTAACTATTAGGAACATTTGCCTTCAGATATATCTGTTGATTTATTATAATTTGTTTACATTGTTATAGTGAACCAAGTAAATTTATCACTGAAATTTCCCCAGAAGTTGAAGAGAGTTTTGAACCATCTTAGGCACCTTTAATTCTTACCATTCAGACTGTTGCCTTAACTCAGCCAGCTGATGAAGTCGCTTAAGTGCTTTTTCTTGTTTCTTTTCATCTTTCCATGACTTGGAAGCTACATTTCTAGCAAATTCACGTTGCTTTAATTCTTTCAGTCTCTGTGGACAAAAGAAGACAAACAGAAAGGACACTATGAATAAGTAATATATCTTTTTCCATCCAAAAGTTTCCTTTTTAAACTTTGTCCTGGGTATAAAGGTGAATTTTTGGATAGGGAGAGAAAAAGCACCTTCTCCATCAATTCTATTCTCTGCTCCAAGATAAATTTAGTTGTCAACTGGGTTATTTATCAAAGCTTGTCACAGTCACTGCAGAAATGTGCTGCAAAGTTGGACCCCAGTCCTGACAAGGACCACCCTGGGTATGTATTTGCAATCATCTGCGTGCCTGTGAAAACATAAATGGGGAAAGTGTGCAATATATAAATGTGTATAAAGGGAGAGGAAGTTATGGGATGCACTTTCCTCCATGCACTGTCCCCAGCCCTCTCACTTATAAAACATATTTACTCTCATTCCTGAAAATTGGTGTGATTAAATACACTGGGTGAAATGAGCTTGTTTCAGTAAAGAACATCTGTTATTGTGAAAAGATTTAGTTCAAAGCTCTAAATGCAATTCTTAACTCATTTTTTTTCTGGTGGAGATATTTATCCAATTCAAATTTCTATATTGTATCCAGGCAGAAAAAAATGGGTCAGGGGTTTAAACTCAGGATAGAGGCTTGGCCTTGCTTGATTTAAATTTAGTTACCACTTCTTTTAATTAATCTTTTCTCTAAAACAATTGGCTTACATGATTGGATGTTACTCATTACCTGTTCAGATTTCTACTTCAGAATCTGTCACTAAGCTCACCTAATGATATTGAACAAATTGAGAAACAGCCACAATCAAATGAGCATCTTGAAGTTTGGGTCTTAATCCTGATTTAAGAGTATGTTTGAATATTAGCCTTTCTTAACCCATATAAAGTGACTTTAAACTACCTGAAATCTGTGTCCATTTAATCGCTTTTATTTCCCAAATCAAGTATAAAAACATGTTTTCCAGGAATGGCAAAAACTACATAGCTATCAAGTGAGATAATAACGTTGTAGTAGACTATTTCCCACCCCCCACCCCCCATAGAACAAGTGCCAAGACCTTTAACAATCATTAGATTCCTTCTTGAAAGGGAACATACTCAGGGGAGATGATAGCCAAATAACTGCTTCCAGGCTAAGTATTTAAGGAAAGAGGCAGAGTATTCTTTCAAAGAGAGAATATTCTGAGCACAAAGAACAAGCGTTTCACAGAACTAGAAACAGCCACAGGGAGAAGAGTAGAGTCAACCTGAACTCGGTTTTTGACAAAAGCTTCAGAGCCTTTTAAAAACCAGGAGATTTCAAAAAATAAAATTATGGCCCACGTGTTATCAGAAAAAAAAAAAAAAAAGGATCAACAATTCTCTAGAGCTGATAACAGCACAAGGTCTAACCTTAAAGGATAGCCTTGGTCAGAAGACAGAAAGGCTTATAAAAAATTCATATTTCTACTACTCTTCTACTCACATTTCCTCAGCCCCCATGTGCAGAATAATCTAGTTCTTGGGGTTAAGGCTTATCTTATGAGCAAAGACCTTTTGGAAATCATACAACATAATTTAGGAGCCCACAGAGAATGCAGTTCAACTGCATCAAAGAAAGACCATGGTTACTTTGGTAAAGAGGAGAGGGATTTTTTTTTTTTAACTCTCAATTACTTCTGAACATAAAATACAATATATTTATTTAATATTTGATATTACTAGTATATAAAACCTGAACCGCCAAGGAGAGGAAGCTGATTCATTTACTCACAATATCTGATACTTGAATCTCATTATTGGAATCTTGTTTGAAACTTCCAGGTATACCTGTTTCTTTCATTAGCCTTTCAGATTCCAATACTGTACTCCTCTATCTGAGTTACAGAAATGATTGAGAATTTGGTCTCATTCATCCAACAGCAAATACTGTTAACTCCTACTATGTACTAGGGATATAGAAATGTACAAATCAACTATTTTTCCCTCAAGGGAGACAGACAAATGAACAGATACTTTTATAAGATAGTATTGAGCTTCTTAACAGGAATGGACACAAGATGGATGCTTTGGAAGCACACAGGAAAAGTTAAGATAGATTGGGGAGTGGGATGGAGAACTGCTGTGTTGAGGAAGTCAGCAAAGTTAAAATACTTTTAAGGAACACAGAAAACTGGAAGACCTCTAGCCACAGTCTTGGCTTGGCCCATGCCGAGTGCTCAAGACTATGCAAAGGAATCCCCCCAGAGATCTGCAGAGGGAGCCCTTCAAAATTTCAGCATACTGATCGGTAGTGCATGTGTGTGAGGCAACTATTCCAGGCCAAGAAAGAACCACCTGCAATAACTAAAGGAAACAATGCCTAGCATTCATATGGAACAGGAATAGTGCCTGTTCTTACCAACAAAATTAGAAAAGCTCTTGGGACACTGAGTAGAGAATTCAGGGAGCCTTGCTTCACTAGAGAATAATTAGCCATAGATTGAGCACTATTTTACATTTGCCTAACAAATGATTTTCATCATTTTATCAAGAAATAAAAGTATAAATCTGATTCCAAGTAACATAACTGCATTTCAGAACCAAATTCAAGAATATTTATAAAAATACAAAAATCCACAAACAAGGGAAAATTAATGACATCCAACATACAATCAAAGATTTTTAGACATGCAAAGAAGTGACAAAACACAGCCAAAAATGAGGAAGTCAAACAACTAAAACCAATACAGAATTGACACAGATGACAGAATTGGCAGAACAGTGCATTAAGACAGTTATAACTGTATACCAGATATTCAAAAAGTAGAAAAGACACAGTGGACAATTGTGTGATTGGAGTCTCTGAAGAAAGGGGAGGGAATATTTGAAAATATAATGGGTGAAAATATTCCAAATTTCCCGAAAACTATAAATCCACAGATTCCCACCCTCACCCTCCAAAACCTCAAGCACAAGTAACATGAAGACAACTACACCAAGGCTCAACATTATCACATTTTTCAAAACCAGGAAAAAAGTGAAAAATGTTAAAAGCATCCAGAGAGAAAAGACATATTTCTGTACAGAAGAATGAATACTAGGATGGCAGAAGAATTCTCATTCGAAATAAGCAATTGAGAATACAATGGAGCAACGACTTGAAATTTCTGAAAGAAAATTTAGAACTTTTCAAAATAAAATTCTATACCCAGTGAAAATATCCTTTTAAAAAAAAAGGTGAAATAGAGATGATTTCAAATATTAAAAGCTGAAAGAACTTAACAGCAGCACACCCACATGATAAGAAATAAAGAATATCACAGAAGAAAAGGAAAATATTAACAGGTAGATATATGTGTCTACAAAATAGAATGAACACCAGAAATAGTAACTATAATGATGAATAAGACATATTCTTTATTATTTGAACGTATCTGGACTGTTTTACAAAAAGACAATAGCTATGTTTTTCGGTGTTTATAAAAAATTTATAAATAAAATATTTGACAATGATAGCTTAAAGCCCAAGAGAGGAGAAATGACATATAATATTGATAGGTCTTATTCTATGCATGAAATAATATAATAACAATTGAAGGTAGACTGTGATAAGTTAAAGAAATATACTATATATACTACAGCAACCATTTAAATACCAAAACAATGTGTTTTTTTTTTTTTTTTTTTTTTTACTATACATTTTAGTGCTTGTTACCCTTGGTGGATTTGTTTATTGATTTGGTAACTCTCTTCTTTCTCTCTTTTTTCTTTATTACTTTTTTAGTTTTAATAATATTTTCTTATTTTTTATTTTAATAACTTAAAATATTTTATTTTTTTCTTTCTTTCATTTTTTTTTCCCCCCACTTTTCTTCTGACCTGTGTGAATGACAGGGTCTTGGTGCTCTGGCCGGGTGTGAGGCCGGGTGTGAGGTGGGACAGCCCAGTTCAGGACATTGGACAACCAGAGACCTCCCGGCTACACGTAATATCAATCAGTGAGAGTGCTCCCAGTGATCGCCATCTCGACGCTAAGACCTAGCTCCACTCAATGACCAGCAAGCTCCAGTGCTGGACACCCTATGCCAAAAAACTAGCAAGATAGGAACACAACCCTACCCATTAGCAGAAAGGCTGCCTAAAATCAAAATAAGTTCACAGACATGCCAAAACACACCACTGGACACAGTCCTCCCCACCAGAAAGACAAGGTCCAGACTCATCTACCAGAACACAGGTACCAGTCTGCTCCACCAGGAAGCCTACACAACCCACTGAAAAACCTTACCCACTGGGAGCAGACACCAAAAACAATGGGAACTACGAACCTGTAGCCTGCAAAAAGGAGACCCCAAACACAGTAAGTTATGCAAAATGAGAAGACAGAGAAATACACAGCACATGAAAGAGCAAGGTAAAAAACTACCAGACCAAATAAATGAAGAGAAAACAGTCAGTCGACCTGAAAAAGAATTCACAGTAATGATACTAAAGATGATCCAAAATCTTGGAAATAGAATGGAGAAAATACAAGAAACGTTTAACAAGGACCTAGAAGAACTAAAGAGCAAACAAACAATGACGAACAACAAAATAAATGAAATTTAAAATTCTCTGGAAGGAAACAATAGCAGAATAACTGAGGCAGAAGAACGGATAAGTGACCTGGAAGATAAAATAGTGGAAATAACTACCATGGATCAGAATAAAGAAAAAAGAATGAAAAGAATTGAGGAGAGGCTCACAGATGTCTGGGACAACACTAAATGCACCAACATTCGAATTATAGGTGTCCCAGAAGAAGAAGAGGAAAAGAAAGGGACTGAGAAAATATTTGAAGAGACTACAGTTGAAAACTTCCTTAATATGGGAAAGGAAATAGTCAATCAAATCCAGGAAGGACAGAGAGTCCCATACAGGATAAATCCAAGGAGAAACAGGCCAACACACATATTAATCAAACTATCAAAAATTAAATACAAAGAAAAAATATTAAAAGCAGCAAGGGAAAAGAAACAAATAACATACAAGAGAATTCCCATAAGGTTAACAGCTGACCTTTTAGCAGAAACTCTGCAAGCCAGAAGGGAGTGGCAGGACATATTTAAAGTGATGAAAGGGAAAAAATTACAACCAAGATTACTCAACCCAGCAAGGATCTCATTCAGATTCCATGGAGAAACAAAATCTTTATAGACAAGCAAAAGCTCAGAGAATTCAGCACCATCAAACCAACTTTACAACAAATGCTAAAGGAACTGCTATAGGCAAGAAACACAAGAGAAGGAAAAGACCTACAGTAACAAACCCAAAACAATTAAGAAAATGGTAATAGGAACATACGTATCGATAACTACCTTAAATGTAAATGGATTAAATGCTCCAAGCAAAAGACATAGACTGGCTGAATGGATACAAAAACAAGACCTGTATATATGCGGTCTACAAGAGACCCACTTCAGACCTAGGGACACATACAGACTGAAAGTGAGGGGATGGAAAAAGATATTACATGAAAATGGAAATCAAAACAAAGCTGGAGTAGCAATTCTCATATCAGACAAAATAGACTAAAATAAAGACTATTACAAGACACAAAGAAGGACACTACATAATGATCAAGGGATCAATCAAAGAAGAAGATATAACAATTGAAATATTTATGCACCCAACATAGGAGCACCTCAATACATAAGGCAAATGCTAACAGCCATAAAAGGGGAAATCGACAGTAACACAATCATAGTAAGAGACTTTAACACCCCAATTTCACCAATGGACAGATCATCCAAAACGAAAATAAAGAAAGAAACACAAGCTTTAAATGATACATTAAATAAAATGGACTTAATTGATATTTCCAGGACATTCTATCCAAAAACAATAGAATACACATTCTTTTCAAGTCTCATGGAATATTCTCCAGGATAGATCATATCTTGAATCACAAATCAAGCCTTGGGAAATTTAAGAAAATTGAAGTCTTATCAAGAATCTTTTCTGACCACAACGCTATGAGACTACATATCAATTACAGGAAAAAAATCTGTAAAAAATACAAACACATGGATGCTAAACAATACACTACTAAATAACCAAGAGATCACTGAAGAAATCAAAGAGGAAATAAAAAAACACCTAGAAACAAATGACAATGAAAACACGACGACCCAAAACCTATGGGATGCAGCGAAAGCAGTTCTTAGAGGGAAGTTTATAGCAATAGAATCCTACCTCAAGAAACAAGGAAAGTCTGAAATAAACAGCCTAAACTTACACCTAAAGCATTTAGAGAAAGAATAACAAAAAAACCCCAAAGTTAGCAGAAGGAAAGAAATCATAATGATCAGATCAGAAGTAAATGAAAAAGAAATAAAGGAAACAAGAGAGAAGATCAATAAAACTAAATGCTGGTTCTTTGAGAAGATAAACAAAATTGATAAACCATTAGCCAGACTCATCAAGCAAAAAAGGGAGAAGACTCAAAATAATAGAACTAGAAATGAAAAAGGAGAAGTAACAACTGACACTGCAGAAATGCAATGGATCATGAGAGATTACTACAAGCAACCATATGCCAATAAAATCGACAACCTGGAAGAAATGAACAAATTCTTAGAAAAGCACAACCTTCCGAGACTGAACCAGGAAGAAATAGAAAATATAAACTGACAAATCACAATCACTGAAATTGAGACTGTGATTAAAAATCATCCGACAAACAAAAGCCCAGGACCAGATGGCTTCACAGGCAAATTCTATCAAACATTTAAAGAAGAGTGAACACCTATCCTCAAACTCTTCCAAAATATAGCAGAGGGAGGAACACTTCCAAACTCATTCTATGAGGCCACCATCACCCTGATACAAAAACCAGACAATGATGTCACAAGAAAACGACAGGCCAATATCAATGCTGAACATAGATGTGAAAATCCTCACCAAAATACTAGCAAACAGAATCCAACAGCACATAAAAAGGATCATACACTATATCAAGTGGGGTTTATCCCAGGAATGCAAGGATTCTTCAATATACACAAATCAATCAATGTGCTACACCATATTAAAAAACTGAAGGAGAAAAACCATATGATCATCTCAATAGATGCAGAAAAAGCTTTCGACAAAATTCAACACCCAGTTATGATAAAAACCCTCCAGAACGTAGGCATAGAGGGAACTTACCTCAACATGATAAAGGCCATATATGACAAACCCACAGCCAACGTCGTTCTCAATGGTGAAACACTGAAACCATTTCCACTAAGATTAGGAACAAGACAAGGTTGCTCAATCTCACCACTATTATTCAACATAGTTTTGGAAGTTTTAGTCACAGCCATTAGAGAAGAAAAAGAAATAAAAGGAATCCAAATAGGAAAAGAGGAAGTAAAACTGTCACTGTTTGCAGATCACATGATAGTATACTTAGAGAATCCTAATGATGCTACCATAAAACTACTAGAGCTAATCAATGAATTTGGTAAAGTAGCAGGATACAAAATTAATGCACAGAAATCTCTTGCATTTATACACACTAATGATGAAAAATCTGAAAGAGAAATTAAGGAAATACTCCAATTTACCACTGCAACAAAAAGAATAAAATACTTAGGAATAAACCTATATAAGGAGACAAAAGACCTGTGTGCAGAAAACTGTAAGACACTGAAAAAAAAACTTAGAGATGATACAAACAGATGGAGAGATATATCATGTTCTTGGGCTGGAAGAATCAACATTGTGAAAATGACTCTATTACCCAAAGCAACTTACAGATTCAATGCAATCCCTATCAAACTACCAATGGTATTTTTCACAGAACTAGAACAAAAAATTTCACAATTTGTATGAAAACACAAAAGATCCCGAATAGCCAAATCAATCTTGAGAAAGAAAAATGCAGCTGGAGGAATCAGGCTCCCTGACTTCAGACTATACTACAAAGCTACAGTAATCAAGACACTATGGTACTGGCACAAAATCAGAAATATAGATCAATGGAACAGGATAGAAAGCCCAGAGATAAACCCATACACATATGGTCACCTTATCTTTGATAAAGGAGACAAGAATATACAACGGAGAAAAGACAGCCTCTTCAATAAGTGGTGCTGGGAATACTGGACAGCTATATGTAAAAGAATGAAATTAGAACACTTCCTAATACCATACACAAAAGTAAACTCAAAATGGATTAAAGACCTAAATGTAAGGCCAGACACTCTAAAACTCTTAGAGGAAAACATAGGCAGAACACTCTATGACATAAATCACAGCAAGATCCTTTTTGACCCAAGTCCTAGAGAAATGGAAATAAAAACAAAAATAAACAAAGGGGACTTAATGAAACTTAAAAGCTTTTGCACAGCAAAGGAAACCATAAACAAGATGAAAAGACAACCATCAGAATGGGAGAAAATATTTGCTAACGAAGCAACTGACAAAGCATTAATCTCCAAAATATACAAGCAGTTCATGTAGTCAGCCTAATATCAAAAAAACAAACAACTAATCCAAAAATGTGCGGAAGACCTAAACAGACATTTCTCCATAGAAGATATACAGATTGGCAACATACACATGAAAGGATGCTCAACATCACTAATCATTAGAGAAATGCAAATCAAAACTACAATGAGGTATCACCTCACACCGGTCATAATGGCCATCATCAAAAAATCTACAAATAATAAATGTTGGAGAGGGTGTGGAGAGAATGGAACTCTCTTGCACTTTTGGTAGGAATGTAAATTCATACAGCCACTATGGAGAACAGCATGGAGGTTCCTTAAAAAACTAAAAATAGAACTACCATATGACCCAGCAATCCCAGTACTGGGCATATACCATGAGAAAACTATAATTCAAAAAGAGTCATGTACCACAATGTTCATTGCAGCTCTATTTACAATAGCCAGGACATGGAAACAACCTAAGTGTCCATTGACAGATGAATGGATAAAGAAGATGTGGCACATATATACAATGGAATATTACTCAGCCATAAAAGGAAATGAAATTGAATTATTTGTAGTGAGATGGATGGACCTAGAGTCTGTCATACAGAGTGAAGTAAGTCAGAAAGAGAAAAACAAATACCGTATGCTAACACATATATATGGAATCTAAAAAAACAAAAAGAAATTGTTCTGAAGAACCTAGGGGAAGGACAGGAATAAAGAGGCAGATGTAGAGAATGGATTTGAGGACATGGGGAGGGGGGAGGGTAAGCTGGGACGACGTGAGAGAGCGGCATGGACATATATACACTACCAAGTGTAAAACAGATAGCTAGTGGGAAGCAGGCACATAGCACAGGGAGATCAGCTCGGTACTTTGTGTCCACCTAGAGGGGTTGGATAGGGAGAGTGGGAGGGAGATGAAAGAGGGAAGAGATATGGAGATATATGTATATGTATAGCTGATTCACTTTGTTATACAGCAGAAACTAACACACCATTGTAAAGCAATTTTACTCCAATAAAGATGTCAAAAAAAAAAAAAAAACAAAGATGGAGGGACTCTATCACTATGAAACAGAATAAATTTTAGAGCAAAGATATATTGCTAGGAATAAGAAAGTGTACTTCATCATACGATAAAGTAAATTAATCAGGTTAACAAATAAGCCTAAATGTTTATGCACCTAATAACATAGCTTCAAAATACACAAAGAAAAAATGGATAAAACTACAAGGAGAAAAGTTAAATCCACAATTATAATAGGAGTTTTCAATGCCCCTCCACAAAACTACAGCAAAATGTTAATTGCAAATACAATATTTCTGTAATAGGTTACTTCAAGGGGACCATGCCTGTTATAAAAGACCCTTCCAGGAGCTGATTTGTCTAATGAAAAGAGGATTGTTTGATACTGGACAGTTAAGGAGGATTTCCAAGAATCCAGAGGTTAAATTTTGCCAGCCAGATCATTTAGTTTGGATTTTCCCAAGTTTCTATTTTTCTTCCCCTTTTCTGATAAAAATTCATTTATTTAAGTAATGGCACATTATAATTATCAGTAATATTACTCAATTTAAAGATAAAAAACATTTGGACAAAAACAAAAGTTTTTTGTGGGTATATAGTAGGTCAGTTCTTAATGAGATCAGATCCAGACAAGGAAAAACTGTTACCTCACACATTTACAAAGAAATACAGCTCAGTAATAAGTTGCATAGCTGTAGGAACTCAGAGTGAATGCCTTAGAGCAGGTGAGAGTTTGAAACTGACTGTGAGGGGAAGTAAGGAAGACAGAAAGTAGCACCTATCAATACAGGGACTAAAACAGTGTCTGGTTTCCAGAGGTGTTTGGATGGTAGACAACACCCTGTAGGGGTTAAGACAAGGATTCTGAAATCAGACCTGCATTTGTATCTTGTCTATGTCACTAGTGTAATAGGGAAAAACAAATTTGACTCCATATTGGATCCATTTCTTTTACTTATTTTTTTGGCCACACTGCAGCATGTGGCATCCTAGTTCCCTGACCAGGGATTGATCCCCAGCCCACAGCAGTGAAAGCCCAAGTCTTAACCACTGGACCACCAGGGAATTCCTCCCATTTCTTTTACTTTAACCTTTGTATTCTATTGTGTTTGCTACAAGTTAATCACTAAAGGGACATTGCCTATAGCTTAAAATATCAAATGACTCATGTCCAGGAATCCTGCCTCCCATGCTTCAGTGTCAAGCTAAAATACCTTTGTTTAAGCTCACAGGAAACATCCTGACCAGGCCCACCTGTGAATGGCTGCAGGAAAGAAGAAATTAATACATCCCTTCCAGAGTCTGGCAGGAGCCAGGAGAAATTTGCAACAATTTATCGCCTTTTTAACTTTACCTCCTCACCTCCCCCTCTTTGTTCTGTAAAAAAAATAGCACCCAAACCCGGGCAAGATCGTTCTTTGGGACACTAGACCACTATCTTCTGGTCTGCTGGCTTTTCAAATAAATCACTATTCCTTGTCCCAACAATTCTCGATTTATTGACCTGTCATGGGGCGAGCAGTACAAGCTTGGATTCGGTAACACTAGCTCTGATACTTTAAGAAAGTTACTCAGTCTCCCCTAACTTCATTTACATTTGTAATTTGGAAAACTATCAGGATTTACCTTGTAGAGTTCTTGGGATTATTATTTGAGTTGGGAAAGGTAAAACACCTGATATACAGCACCTGATATACAGCAAATGCTCAATGAGTATGAGCTATTATCAATTTACAGGTTAAGATTAACAGTTACATTTTATGGAACTGAACAAGGAACAGGATGAACGAGAAGCCCGTGATTTAATTGGCAATGGGGAGCCATTAAGAGCATTTGACTCATATTCTTCTTGAAAACAGAATGTTTGATTAGTTTTCATCTGGACGGTTTTACAAGATCTGTGGGTGGAGCCTTCTCTAAAGGAAATGACAGAAAAAGGAAGCATGTTGGGTATATTCCTCACCCTTGTCTTGAATAATTTATAATGTTTAATGGAAATATTTGTAATTTTTGGGAATCCAAGATCATATGTCACTACTGAAGAAAATAATAAATTTTGGATTAAAGCACGATTTGTTGTCAAACTTTTCTTTGATAAAGTTTATTTGAAGCTTGCTGTTGGGTATTAATATTATCCAAAACAGAACTCAATCAGGAAATAGGGTAAAAGACTAGACATCTAGTATTTTCTAGAGGGAAATAGGGACATCTAGTTCATGTCCTTGTATTTGTAAAAAGAATTTAGGGGAAATGGCATAGCAGATGGTCTTCATGGTCCTGAATGCAGGGTACCTGACATGGTCTTTGCCCAGATCAGAAGCAATGCGATAAAGGACTGTCGCAGAGGTCAAGGTAAAGAAGGAAAAGTAGTTCTCACGTACCTTCTGCAGCTTTCACAATGCTTCTTATTGTCTCTCAGCAACAAGCGAAATAAGGTTTATGGAAATATACTGGCTTAAATACATTTATGAAATATGCAGGACTTAATTTTTTTCTCAGGTTCATTTTAAAAGCACAAATTAAGCAATCTTTATTTCCCTACCTGCCAACAAGAATGCTTGGCACATGCATTGCAAGTGGAATTCAGCTATGAATAAAAAGGGAAATTGATCAGGGCAGTGAGTTTCCATGTGTTCTGAATAGCAATACTCCCAATATTATTGCTTCCAAGTCAGAACAAGCCTGCAAACAGCATCCCACTCCAGTAACCACTCTCGTTCACCTTCACTGAAGCAGAACACACATGTGAAACGAATTTACGCAAGTGTATCTATCTGCTTTTTCCTCTCTGAAATAGAATAACTCCTTCCATCGCTGGACTTTCATCCATAGATCCCAGGGCACTTTGCAGGCATTAATGTCTTTTCTTCACAGCAGAGCAAAACCCCAGTGCAAAAGGTCAAAATGATTACCCTCATTTTAGAGATGAAGAAACAAACATATAGAAGGTTGAATGACTTGATCCACATCAAAGAAGAGGCCAAGAAAACAACTGTGACTTGAAAACAGGATGTCTAATCTTCATTAGAGTATGGAAAACTCAGAAGAGTTTATGTAAAAGTCTAGAAATTGACAATAGTTCCATTTTGTGAAATTAAAAGTCTATCCAGTTCTGAAGTATTGTTCATTGTTTCGAAATGTTTTGTACCAAAATGATTTCGAAGACATTTACAGATCATTAAACAATAATGGAGAACAGGAGTTGATATAAGTTGAACAACAATATGATCAAGATATAAGAATTAAATTACATAAAAAGTATTATGTGTCAAAAGAATTCTCCCTGTTGAAATGGGGCTTTCCTTATTTCCTGCTTTTCTGCATGCCCTTATCTTTTCTGCAATCTGGTAGCTGTACAAACACAGATAGTGAAATAACCTAAGATATTTTTTTAAGTCTCCCATTGTAGAAGCTGCAGTTCAGGCTACTGACCAGGAGGAGGTGCCTAGAATGAATGCATCTGAGTATAATCTCCAGATGGGATTCCCTGCTCCAAGGACCAGTCGTGCCACAAGCAAGCTAAGAATGGCTGAGAAGAAATGAACCTGCGGCTGATACTCTGTCCCCATCCTCTTCTTTACAAGTGCTAAGTTAAATACTTCACAACAGGATCTGAAGGATTCTTCCTATACATGCTGGAATATGAATTCCTAGTCTCTAAATCTAATTGCTGGTGGTCAGCCAACTGTGCTTTGACAATCAGGACCGGAGATGCCTTATTGGGCTCATTTTTGGACTCTTGGACAGGCTGAGCCTGATGCTCAGGAAAGATATAGCCAAGCCTGAAGACACCACTGTCTAAGTGCTAGTTTGGGGATGTTTCTGGATTCTAGGACAACCTGCAAATGTGGTTCAGGTAAAAAAAAAATTTCTTACTAACTCAAAGTAGCCTGGGATACCTCCATGGCTTAGGGGGGGAGCATATACATAGGTGATTAAGGTATATGCCCCAAGCAAGTCACCAGACCATCCCCTTGCAAGGCCCAGGATTCCCTGAGAAGTCCTCAAAGGGCAAATGGATGGCTCTAGTGTTCCCATTATTTCTGAGAAGTTACCCAGCTCCTTCCTTCCTCTAGCTATTATGGTCAAGATCCAAGTCAGCAGTGATACAAAGCACAGATTTTTATTTGGTTTTAACTGCAAGGTTTATTATTTTCTGCACCATGGCATAACCAAAGCTAAAGTTGGTAGTGCCTTTGTAAGCCATATTAAATCAGGCAAGAATATAGCCAATACTATGTCAATATCGATTATCTCTAGTGATTATTGTTGTGAAATGATTAACAGCATTACAAAGGAAGCACTTTGGTGATTAGAAATGGGAATTGCTTTTTAGACTAGAAAAATATTAATTCCCTTGAAGTGTCTGCAGAGAGTATATTCAGGTTTGGAGAAGTCCACCATTTCTGGAATGAACAAATGAAAATTCATTAATTAAAGATTATGTCTTGAGTCAATATTTGATTAGACTAATACTTAGTTAACAAGGCTTCTGAAAAAATAATTTTGCATTCTATCACAGTCTAGACCATGGAGAATAAGTTCAATGTGAGAAGCAAAAGAAAGACCAGGAAAATCCAGACACTTTTCCTCATGCATCAAAGTTTCAGAATTATTTCCTTAGAGAAAAAGTGGAACGTGCCAGAATGTTTCATACATTCTTTATAGGCGAGTATGTAAATTACTTACAATTTTTCTTAAAAAGTATTATTCATGCCAAAAAATGCTCAAATAAGTTTTATAAATCTCTTTCTTTCAGAAATACTTCCAAATATCAAAATATAGAGTTAGAATGGGTATCAAAACAAACTGTTACGGAGATTTTTCTGCGTGACGCTAATTTCTAACACTCTCAGTTACATGTGGAAAAGACTAAGGCCTTAAGGGAATCTTTCATTTGTTTATTTTTAAAGATCAAGAGAATTAATCACATTCCTTGTGGGGATGTTCTAGGAAGTAGATGTTTTTGCACTAGGTCCTAGGAGTACAGAAAAGAAATCTTAAGAGAATCCCATGGCCAGCCTCTGCCCTCCTAGAAGATTGCTTCGTTGCTGTCATGATGCCATCTGTATTTGGCAGGTTATTCTCTGCTCTGCAGCTTTCTTTCCCAGCTGTGTGATGCCTTTATGGTCACCTCCTCCTCGTTCAATTCGTAAAGAAATCTTGACCTAATGCACTCTGACCCAGCTCTCCAGCTGTTTCTTTAAGAGCAATTTCTTGTATTTCAGCACCTTGTACACCCTAACATTATATTGATTTTTAAAAGCTCTTTCAGTTTCCACTTCATCCTCCCACTCTTTCATACCCTAGTTTAGGGTCAGCAATGCCTGCTGAGAATATTGCAGGCAGAAGTAGTTAATCTGAACATACCTGCAAACTAAGACGGTCTTAGTGCAGAGGAAGTGTTCTTGAGATTTTCTCAATTCCTTACCTAAATGTCGTTCTGAAATAGAACTGTCTTTGAGAAGAAACTATTAAAATAGAGACAGGAACAGACATGAGAAATCAGTGAAATTAGACTCTGGTATAAAATTGAATTTTGGATCACGTGACTCATACAATAAATAGAGATGATGTTTTAAAGCTAAAGATATCAGTTAGTAATGAGTTGAGCTATATGTATCGGAAACTTGGCTACAGTGACATAATCGAATGAGGTTTATTTTACTCTTAACCAAGAATCTATATTCAAGCATACCATGGTACTTATACCTTCTTAAGGAAGTCCACAGCCCAATCTTCTTTCAGCTCTCAGTTTCTTGCAACTTTATCCTCCTGGTTGCAATATACCTGAGAAATATCAGGTATCAAAACTGCATTCCAAGTAGGAGGAAGGAAGAGATAAAGGCAAAAGCTGACTCTACAATTTTTACCTTAGATACAACAGTTTTGTGGAAGCTGTACCAAGTAGACTTCACTGGAATACGATTTGCTAGGGGGATGTCACATGCTACTGACATTTAAGTAAGGGGTTTGGAAAATTCAGGTTTTTAGCTAGGCATGTGGCCATGCCTCAGATAAATCTGGATTTTGTCAGTAAGGAAAGAGGGTGGAATGGACCAGTGAGTAGGTAACCAGCACCATCTGTCCTACTGAAGTTGCTAAATATGGCCAAAAAGAATGGGTGCAGTTAGTGTTCAATCAAGCACACTGCTTCTTTCAGGTATAAAATTCCCCTCTACAAGCTCTAAGCCGCTGGGCTGCAAAACAGAATAGCGAGAAATTTCCAGATCATTTTATTCCACATCCTTACAGAGGCCTTAACTTAAAATTACTAATTCTCTCAAAAAGATTTGGAATTGATTTTCTACTTAGGTATTAAGCAATGTTAGAATTAGGAGTCAGTAAATTAAGGCCCATGGGTCAGATTTGGCCTTCAGCTCATTTTTGTCAATAAAGTATTATTGGAACACAGCCACACCCATTTCTTTACATCTCATCTCTGGTTACTTTAATGGCGAAGGTAAGTCCTTACAACAGACCCTGTTCTCCACAAATTCAAAAATATTTACTATGTGACCCTTTCCAGAAAGTTTGCCAACCCCAGTGAGAGAAACAGCCCTGTTCTTTTTAGTTCAGGATGAGGGAGGTGTTAATTCCATATTTCCACACCACATGAGATATTTTCCCAGTGAGAAATAGCCAGGTCAAGGAAAGCAGTAGAGAAGCAGATAGTGGTGGGAGAAAGACACAATGGTATCTGGAGGAATATCCAGTCTTACTTAACTGATAGTAATAGAAACTCCAGAATGCAGGACCTCCAGTGTTTATGGGATAACTTTTAGTACAGGCATTCCTCGGAGATACTGCAGGTTCAGTTCCAGACCATCACAATAAAGTGAATATCAAAATAAAGCAAGTCACAATAATTTTTTTTGGTTTCCCAGTCCATATAAAAGTTATGTTTACACTCTACTGTACTCTATTAAGTGTGCAATAGCACTATGTCTTAAAAAATGCACAGACCTTAATTAAAAATACTTTGTTGCTAAAAAAAGGGTAAACGTTATCTGACAGTTTAGGGTTGCTACAAACCTTCCGTTTGTAAAAATATACAATATCTGTGAAGCGCAATAAAACAAGATATGCCTGTATTCTTATTAAGATGTTGACCTAGCTTTAACATTCCCAACTTTCTTACAGGAAGTCTAACTGAATCAGGCCTGACTTTAACAAATCAAGCCTTGAATATTCTCACTGAATAGAATCCCCCAGAACTACTTAAATGCACAATTAATATTCAGAACGCAGCAGATTGAATCACCACTTATTTCAAGTGTTTCTCTGGCATTGTTAACAGAAAACAACATTAGGCAGATATGAGACTCATGGTCTTTTCTGTACTTTGCCTATCTTTGCCTGGAGGCAAAGAAAAGAAATAAGAAAAATATAGAGTTAAGTCAAGAGTGTTTGGACGTTCCAAAAACAAGGAGCATCGTTTCTGAGTAACACTAAAAAAGACTCACCGATTTTTGGGTATTTTTGTTTGTTTGTTTTATGCAGTGAAAATGATAAGTAGTTTTTAAAAATATTTTTATTCTGCTTTTGTTTTTCAAAAGTACAGCTCCATTTATTAAGTGCATTGTGGGAAATTATATCTCATGCCTCATTGCTAATTGCAAGAGTCTGGGAAACCAAGGCTGTAGCTGAGTATGTACTTGAGTAAAAGTGGATTTTAGGCAAAGGCTGTGCGAGCATCTTCTCCTTTAATTTAACTCTTGATTTCTTTACCTCCTGAAATAAACTGGATTTTATTTATTTTTAGAGAAGAATTTTTTTTTTCAAAATGTTCACTTCCTAGAGAATAAAAACAAATTTTTCTTTAAGTTCACTTTAGCTATTTTCACAATAGTTAGTGCTTCTTTGACAAGCAAATAATTTGATTGGCAGTGTATTCTTTGTGAAATTGAAATCATCTGAACAAAATTTTATCAACATCCCATAGCTATTACTACTCAAAAATAGCACTTCACATGTTCTTTCTTTTAGTGATTGCAAAAGCTTCTTAGAAAAGTATTCCAAATGAATGTATTACCGCTAAGATCAAACTTACCCTTTAGTTCGAAATGGCAAGATACTTCATAAAACTTAAACTTCTGAAACACTGAGTTTGTTTCAAAATTAGCTTTCTCAGGTTTTTCAGTAAATTTTGATATGTAAATAGAATATAAACATAAGTGTACTTTTAGACAAATGTATAACATTTGTATAAAATTTGGCCAGGGTTTAAATGACTTAAAATTTTGAGGAATGCTATTCACTATTTTTTAAATATTATTAAAATGAAGGATTAGTTATGTCCATACTTTTTCTAAAACTGTATTATTCATTGTGTGTTTTGTATCTCCAAATATGTTTATTACATAAAACTTCTAGGATGAAATGCAGAAGCACTAAGAAAGGCTACTTATATTCATTTTGACTTTTAAAAATAAAATAATCTCATTCATAAAGAAACATAATACGACCATCAAAGAGACTCCATTTTTCTCACCTTTCAAACTAACAAAGTCATTGTGTTTTATAATACCCAGTAGTATTAGATACATGAGGAAACAGCACATTCATTCACTCTTGGTGTGAGTATAAAGTGATGCAATCCCTTCAGAAGGGAATTTGGCAACAGCAATTATATTTCTATAGGTACTATCCCACTGGCTCAGTAATTCCTTGTCTAGAATGCATCCCTCAGATAAATTTGCACAACTGAACAAAGGCTGTTTCTTGTAATAATATTGATGGAATTAAGTTTAGGAAAAAAAAATTGTCTAATTCGTGAGTCCTTGTTCTTTTACTTTGTGGGGGTTTTTTGGTTATTTTTTAAAAATTTTATTTCTTTATTTATTTTTGGCTGTGTTGGGTCTTCGCTTCTGTGCGAGGGCTTTCTCTAGTTGTGGCAAGTGGGGGCCACTCTTCATCGCGGTGCGCGGGCCTCTCACTATCGCAGCCTCTCTCGTTGCAGAGCACGGGCTCCAGACGCGCAAGCTCAGTAATTGTGGCTCACGGGCCCAGCTGCTCCGCAGCATGTGGGATCTTCCCAGACCAGGGCTCGAACCCGTGTCCCCTGCATTGGCAGGCAGATTCTCAACCACTGCGCCACCAGGGAAGCCCTGAGTCCTTGTTCTTAACCACTACTCAAATTGCTCGTGACAGCTTCTTTCTGGGAATGATATGCAAGTTATAATGATGGTCTATAAGCTGTATAGTTTTTATTCCTTGGTATGTAAGTATCTTCTTTACCCTTAGTTCTGAAATTAGCTGAATTAAAATTAAAAAAGAGAAAGTCTTTCACATCACTTCTGCTGTTTTTGTTGCCTTAAGAAATATTTGAGTCTAACGAATTCATCAAACTCAGTGCCTAAAGAATCTATAGGCTCCAAATTTTACCTTCTCAGTGTCAGAGCCACATAATATCACAGCTTTTAATACTTCTATAAAATAAAATAAAATAAAATAAAATAGAATAGAATATCAGTTGAGATGAGGATGTTTTAAGCAACTAAAAATTAAAATTCACAATTGTGAGTCAAAGTACAGTGGAAATAAGGATTGCAAGACTTAGGTGGAATAAGAGAAGATAGAAATACAGGCAAGGTGGGACTCTTGGCCTTGGCAAAATTATCATTTTTTCTTCTTTTTTTCTATTTCCTTCCTTATGAAGTATTTGACCTGTTTTCACATTTAAATCAAAAAATACCATGAAAATACAACTATAATGGGATAAGATATTTAGTTAATGTGATTATGCAATTAACTGAAATTTGCAATTCAAGTAAAAAACATTTTCTTTGACATCTGAATTGGTTGTTGATTGGAGATAAATTATGCCTGGAAATGAAATCTGTTTAGATATCTCAGCTATCAACAGCTATTTAATGGTGCTCTTTATTTACCCCTTATTTCATTTAGACTATTTTTAATCAAATCTCCTAAACCTTATTAACTATGGTAATTCAAAACTTGGACAAAAAAATTATTAAATCTATTAGGAGTGATAAGTTCAGAAGGCCACACATTTCATTTTTCCTAAACAAAGTCATCTGTTAGTTGATTTACAAATTATTAGAATAAATATGATCATAAAAAAAGCACACATCAGTATTCAGGTATAAATAGGTATGAAACCATGAGTGAATCAATTTCTTATGAAGTTCATATAGAAGTGGGCTGAAAAAAATGTCATCTTAAAAATTAATACCAGAAATAGGAAAATATGAATATATAAAATAATCTGCTGAAGTTTGAAGCCTTATTAGCAAAGCCCTTATTTTCCTTGGGAATATATAATATTTAGGTTTATCATACTTATTATAATGAAATATTGAAAATAACCCAGAAGTCCAACTATAGAAAATTGGTTAAATAAATTATGAAGACCATGTCTTTTTGCCAAATGTCCCTCTGTAACTCAACAGTCAACGGGGTCTTGGACTTAGGCTGGAAGTCTGTGCTTTAGAAAAAAAATCTATCAGCTGCCAGGTCTTCGGGGCTGACACTCCAACTCATCCCTATAGCTGAGTGTTGGAAGGTTCTGCTGAAATACAATCACTGTAATCTGTTAAGAAACAACTCTGTCTGAAGGAAAACACTTTAAAGAGACTGAACATCAGTTCCTCTTTAGATATTTTAGCTGGCAAACATTCTCTTATGGACACACAGACGCACACACATATGCACATACACACCCTTTGTGTTTTCATTTTTACCATAAATATGCTTGTAATATAAAAGATTGCACTGGACAAGCTGAACAGGCAAGGAAGATGTTATTCAAGAGGATTGCAATAAAGGAGAGGGGCTGTTGCAATAGGGAAGAGACCCTGAATGTAACGCCACTGAAACAAAAAGCAGGAGGCTTTTCAAAGGCTGGGATGTGCTAATGGAAAAGTATGAGAGGATGCTTTGGGGAGGTCCGTCAGTGTGAGTTAGCCATCTGTGTTTATCAGTTGTCCCTTATTGAGATTAGGCTTTCTTCCTCCCACAGAGACTGGGGCTCTCTCTCCTCCCATGATTACATTTCAAAGGTCTGACTCCCAGGTCTTAAGAAAGACATTTCTGGATTATAGAACCTTTACATCTCAAACTGACAGAGAAAAAAATGTACAATTGCAAGTTTTCCAAAGGAAATGCTCTGAGAAAAGGGAGGTCAGGGGCCTATAGTGAGGAAGAAACCTGTCTAAAGTTAATAAAACTGAGGGGCGCATTAAGGCCATTTTGATCAGTAGAGAGTTTGGAAAATGCATTTGCACCACGTAGAAAGAATTAAAAATCTTCATTAACCTGATTTATTGGCAAAGATCCCTCTTAACATTTTGGTGTTTGCCCTTTCAAGGTTCATGCGTCATTTCTTTATAAATATAAATTTTGTCCTTCATGAAGTTTTATAGTCTTTTCCAACCAATTCATAACGGAGCCATGAAACAATTAAAATCAGATGAAAATCTGTCTATAATGACTACAACAAAACAAGCACAGCATCCACTCTCATGAATTATGAGATTTTTACATGTCAGGCATTACTCTAAGCCCTTTACTTAAATAACCTGATTTAATTTCTCCCCAAACCCTGTAACTGCTATTTGTACCCACATCTCACTTTTTTTTTAATATGAGAAAATCGAGGCTAAGAGTTGCTGAGTAACTTGCTCAGAATTCTACAACTAAAAATCGGTCTTATAAAATGTATTTGAAGTCCATACTACTTGACCCCTAAGCCCTGGCTGGTAACCTCTACACTCTATTTTCTCTGATAGATTCTTTATGTACTTTGCAACCCATCATTACTCGCCCTTAGAATCATGACATTACCATCCTCACGGGACCAAGACTTTTAAATTACATTTCACAAGTTATATTTTCTATTCCATTTAAACTGTAGTTTTAAAAACATGCACCTATGAAAGCTTTGAAATGTTCACTTGGGATTCAGCATCTGAAACTTAGAATGTCTCTGGGCCAACAACATGAAAACGTCTGCCTTCTCCTTGGTTAACAAGTGAAACTTCTGGGATAAAATTCAACTTCAGAAAAATTATTATTTACTGGAGTAAGGGTCCAACTCAGGAAATAGCTTTGCTTTTTCCAAATGCATGTGAATTACTAATAAGAAAAGCCAATTATGCTCCTTAATATACTTCAGTCCAATTTAGTAATTCCCAATACAGGTTTGCCACAATCCAGGGTCTTAAAGAAAATCTCAAGGATTTTTATAAAACGCTGCCAAAGTGCTCAAAGAAAATCAATTTAAATTTACTTTTAAATAAGTCTGATTCAGTACTCTGAGCAGTATGGTATTAAATTCAAGATTATCTAGAAATGGTAAAAACAATTGAGAGTTATCCAGGTTGTTAATGCCGACCTGTGTGAGGCACTGATCTAGGAGTTATGGATGAGAGAAAAAGATGCTCACACAGCTACAGGCATACAAAGGGAAAGGAGATAAGGACGTGGTCTCCAACAAGGATGATTTTCTTGTTAGTAACAGAAATCTACTAAAACTAGAGATGATTTCATGGAAGGGCACCGGGTATCTCAATTCAGAGACCTAGCAGGAAGTGTGGTTAGGCTACAAAAGGGACTGACGCCAGGAACAAGAAAGCTTTGAACTGAAATGATTTTATCTGTCAACAGAGGATTGAGTGATCTCCATCTCTTCTTCTCTGGGCACTCAAATGCCATTCTTCTATCTCTTCCCAGCATGCCTTTCTCTATTTTGGAATGTATTAGACCCGAACATGGCCACTCCAGGCTCCGGCTTTACTGTGCCGAAAGAGACAGATTCTCTAACTCTGATTTCTATGTCAAGAAGGGAAAGAATATACCTTGCAAAACAAGGGCCAGGGGTCCATCCAGTCCCAATTACCTTTGACAGAAGGCGTGAGAGCTGTGGCTTAACTCTCATTTAGCAGGAGTTGCAGGTAAAAGTTTGAAATAAGGAAATAAGCCCTGTAAGAATTGGGTGCAGGGCAAAGGAGAAAATGTTCAGCACAGGAAATTTAGTGGTACATACATAATCCTAATGTACAGCAGAATGTGATAAGAAGTATGCAAGAGAGGAGGACAAATTATTATGATAGTGAAAATGTAAGAGGTTATTTTTGGTCATGTATATGTGACCATGTGTGTGTGCATGCATGTGTGTGTATAAAGAACTGTAATATATAACACCACATTTAAGTTGATAGTTCTAACCAGGGTCATGAGCTTTTTTTGTATACAGTTATAGCATTTAAAGTGAGCCTTCATAAAGATATTGATACCAATCATTAATTTAATGCTTAATTTATGTCAAACTGTTATAAAATCTATTCATGTATTATGCCATTTAATTTTTAGAGCAAGACTATAAGATAGATACTATTATTTTCCCCATCTGAGAGAAACAGAAATTCGCCCTTAGGAGAAGCTAAGAGTTCACTGGAGGCCACGTATCTAATAATTTACAGAGGCAGATTCTAACCCATGTTTCTTTGCTAATTCTCTTACCCACTGTGCATTACTGTCATTCCAAGCCCTGATGATGGTAGACTTTTATTAGAGAGAGAGGATTCTAATATGTCTTGTAGAAGATTACAAGAGTAAAGGCAAGAGGATGGTAGAATTCTGGAGTGTTTAAGGAACACTGAGCAGCTATTTTTAGCTGAAACATGGGATATATAAGAGATACCAATCCTGAAAGATAAATCTGTACCTGAGCACTGTGGGTCATGAAAACCATGTTTAGCAGGAGAGAAAATTAATAGAAATTGTTATTGACGAAAGTCAGTGTGATGGTAGTGAAAAGGGTTTACAGGTTGGGTTGGGAGGGGGAAAAAGATGCCATAAGAATCCGGCAAGGAGACTACTGCATTGTCCTGACAAGATCATCTATTGCGGTACACTTTATTAGATGATAGAAATAATAAGCATCTTGCAGCCTTATATGAATGAACTTGGATAGCCAAGAGATCAGCTAAAGTCCAATAAGGTGGAAAGTTTTCAAAAAAAGTAAGTGTTAAGCTTAAGGCATCTATTACTGTTTCTGGTCTATCAGCTGTTATCACTTCAGAAAAGAAAACAGAAAAGAAAAAACTTGAGAAATATGATTCTCTGAATTCTCTACCTAAATGCAAGACAGTTTTCCTCAACTCCCTATCCATCAGCAAGTCTATTTGGCTCTACCTCTAAATTATAGCTTATATTAATAGCTTTTTTATCCAATGCTTCCACTCCAACCCAAGCCATCATCATATCCTTTCCAAATATCATAGTAATTTTCTAGCTGTGCTCTCACCTGCCAATTTCAATCTCCCTCACATCTATCCACTGTTCATAAAGCAAACAGAGAAATCATTTACAATATCTTTAGATTAAGCCTCTTGCCTGATTAAAACTTATCAGTGGTTTAGAAATGATCTAAGACTAAAATCCAAATCCTTTGAATAGTCTGTGATACTACAAATGATTTAAACACTCTGTCCCTCTCCAGCTTTATATTTTATCATTTTCCCTACCCTCGTTGTCCCATTCGATGGCTCTTCAGCTATGCTGACTTCTTTCTATCACTTTAATACTCCATAATCTTTCCCAACTCAGGAATCATGTCCTTTCTGGAATATACTCATTTCTCCTTAGATGCCAATATATTTTCATCTTCAGAATCTAGGATCACGCAATCAGAGACCCGTACATTACCAATTAAAAATAGTTGCCATCTCCTTCCCTTAGTCACTAGTACACATGGAAGAATATTAATTAACTGGTAAAGGGCAAAAACCACTGTGGAGTTTTCCAGATCAAAGAAAGAGCATGCACAAAGTTCCATACACAGAAGTGCACCTATAAGGCTAGAATATAGTTGCAAGCAGAGTAGGGGTGAAAAGTACAGAAAGGTAAGAGATGAGATAGGAGAGGTAGGTTGGGATCTGCAGAGCTTTTTAAGTCAACATAAGGAGGTTAAGCATTATTTTGAACTATACAGTGGTATATGAGAAGGAAGGTAATGAAATGTTCTAAGCAGAGGAGTGTGATATGGCTATAACTGCATTTTAGAAATATGAGGTTGGTAGAAGAGGGGAGAGGGCAAAATGGGAGCCAAGAAAACTAACCAAGCAGGAGATGATGGGGTCCTGACCTAAAATGAGGAGCAGTGTGAGGAGGGGCTAGCAGAGGGGAATACTTAGCAGAATTAATTGCTGGGATATTACTCATCAATTAAAGATCTAATTGTACTCTTGACACGACTATTTCCAAAATAAATAATTTGTTTCAGTAAGATATTTTCCTTTGGTTATGGCCGTTAGTGGTATAATTAAACAAGTAGCTTAGTTCTTATAATGAGAAGGAGATATTGTAAATAGACTCATACATTTTATTTTTAAGAGCTAAATGGGAGGAAGCAGTTAAACCTCAGACCCATAGGGAAAATAAAACTAAACCTTATTATCAGGCACTGGAGATTTTAGAGCAATGAGTCAGGTCAGAGGTGTTTAATCCACAATGAAAATTAGATACTCCCAAAATGAGTACATTGCTGAAGGCACTCAAAATGAAGCAGCTGAGTTTTGTTGTTATTGTTGTTGTTGGAATTTTTGTTTGCATTTTTGAAGGTTTAAAAACATGATATGTTTTTAAATTTTTTTTTTTTTTTTTTGGCTGCGTTGGGTCTTCGTTGCTGTGCATGGGCTTTCTCTAGTTGCAGCGAGCTGGGGCTACTTTTCGTTGTGGTGCGTGGGCTGCTCATTGAGGTGGCTTCTCTTGTTGCAGAGCATGGGCTCTAGGCACATGGGCTTCAGTAGTTGCAGCATGCAGGCTCAGTAGTTGTGGCTCGGGGGCTTAGTTGCTCCACGGCATGTAGGATTTTCCTGGACCAGGGATTGAACCCGTGTCCCCTGCATTGGCAGGCAGATTCTTAACCACTGCGCCACCAGGGAAGTCCCATGATATGTTTTTAAACTTTAACTTTTAATTTTAACTTTTAACTCCTTCCAAAAACGTTTTTTGTTGTCATACATGAATAAAACTTAAGGCAGAATCAGAATTCAGAATCCCAGAAAGAAGAAAGAAACAAGTATTCCCATTTTAAAGATCAATACAGATTTCAAGAGGGACATCACCAAGACGGAGACATAGGAAACTTCAGCCTCTGTCTCCCTTACAAAGTTCAACAACTAGACAGCTACCAAGAACAAAAACAGCTCTGGGAGAACTTTGGAGTCCACCTAAGAAACTTCAGCAACATGACAAAATGAAAAACTTGAGAAAAACTTGCACAAACAGGGAATGAAGATGGCTTCATTTTGCCTGCAACATCCTATTCCCCAAGCTGGCACTTCTTGGCATGAAGAGGGAACTCCCTGCTAGAAAATTTCCATCACTGGGAAAGAAAGAGTGGGGTGGGCAACCAGCTTCCCCATCACAGCACAAAGGTTGAGCTTCAATTTTATCCCACCCAGACTAGCAAAGCTGATGTATAGAACTAGCTAGAAACAAGGATGAAAACCAGGGGTTACCAATAGCAGCTGCACAGTGGAAGCAATTGCAGTTCCCAGTAACCTGCTCTGCAGACAAACCCAGAAGCTTTCTCCACTGAAGAAAACAATAGCCAAGACAGCTATTCTTGGACACCAGCACCCTGAGTCCCTCCCTCCTCCCTCTCCCCAACCCCAACAGAGACCAGGCATTGCACTAGCATTCAGCTCAGGTCTCTGTGGCTGTGTGAGGGCACACCACCAGCCTAAACCCCTGAAACTGACCCTCACTGAATGCACATGCTTGAAGCTAGGCCCTCTAGCTATGCACTTGCATGCTACCAGCCTGACACATGTCACTGGCCTCCACTGCCCTAGAGATGACTTATAGCCAAGGGATAGCATGACTGCCAGCAGCCAGGGTCTGCAGAATTGCTTATGGGCCAGCATTAGGCCTGTCTTCTGTCACTGGCCTGCACTACTGAGCTCACCTGAAGCTAGCCTCTCCAGCGGTGGGCTTGCAAGCCCTCAGCCCAGTCCCCATCAACAACCCTCCCTGCTTTGTGCTCATGGCAAGACCCAAGCCATGGTAGTGAATGCTGACAGCCAGGGCTCCCACAGTTGCCAGTATGTCTATAGTTAGCTCCGGTGCTTGCTGCCTGCCCAGAACTGCACCACTACTTGTGTGCTTGCAAACATACCCAGCCACTACACAGAGACTTGCAGCTTGCTTCCAAAGCCAAGTGTGTGTACACCACAACAGTGGCCTAAGCCAATGAGCCACAACACCCTTTCCCACCCTGGACCTGGTGCTACCACATGCCCCCATATTTGGTGCCCTGCACCACTAGAACTGGGGTCACACCATGCTCCTGCATGGCCCTACCTGCAGGTGAAAGTCTTCCCTTACCAATTCAGTCCATAAGGTCTGGAAGAGTGACTGATTCTTCAAATGTTCAGACACATACACAAGGCTACTGGGATCATGAAGAATCAGGAAACATGACTCCACCAAAGGAATACAGTAAACTTCCAGTAACTGACCTCAAAGAAATGGAGACACAGAAATCGACCAACAAAGAATTCAAAATAATTGTTCTAAAGATGCTCAGAAAGGTACAAGAGGATACAGATCAGGAAAATAATAGAAGAACAAAGTGAGAAGTTCAACAAAGACATAGAAAACATAAAAAAGGAAAAACAAATTTTGAATCTGAAGAATACAATGACTAAATTGAATAATTATTTTTAATAACAAACTATACCAAGAAGAAGAATCAGTGAGCTTGAAGACAGATCTTTTGAAATTATTTAGTCAGAAGAACAAAAAGAAAAAAGAATGAAAAGGAATGAAGAAAGCCTATGCATGTTATGGGATGATATTAAGAGACAATATATGCATTTTTGGAGTTTCAGAAGGAGAAGAGAGGGACATAGGGATAGAAAGCTTATTTTAAAAATAACAGCTGAGAACTTCACAAACCTGGGAGAGATTTAAACACCCAAGTTCCTGAAGCTAATATGTCATCCCCAAATTTCAATCCAAAATGATCTTCAAAGACATTATACTAAAACTACCTAAAATAAAGTCAAGGAGATAATTTTGAAAGCAGGAAGAGAAAAAAAAATTCTCTTAAACAAGGGAAATTCCATATGACTCGAAGCAGATTTCTAAGCAGAGACCTTGTAGGCTAGGAGAGAATGGGATAATTTATTTTTTCAACTGAAAAAAAGAAAGTGCCAAATAAGAATACATTACCCAGCAAAGTTGTCCTTCAAAACTAAAGGCAATAAAAAGACTTTTCCAAACTAGCAATAACTGAGGGAGCTCATCACCACTAAACCTGCCTTACAAAAAAATGCTGAGTGGAATTCTTCAAGGTGAAATTGAAGGATACTAACTAGAGACATGAAAACATAAAAATAAATAATACCTTGGTAAAGACAAGTGTATAGTCAGATTCAGAATACTTTAATATTGTAATATGTTGATGTGTATAAAGATTGAAGTATAAACATTGAAAGACAAAAGTATTAAAAAATAACTATAGCTACAGTCATTTGTTAATGAATAGAAAATATAAAAAGGTATAAAATCAGACATCAAACATATAAAATGGTGGTAGGGGAATAAAAGGGTAAAGATTTTGTAAGCAATCAAAATTAAGTTGTCACTGGCTTAAAATAGACTGCTGTATCTATAAGATATTTCAAGTAAGCCTCAGGGTAACCACAAAACAAAACCTGTACTAGATACAAACAAGATAAAGAGAAGGGAATCAAAGTATACCATTATGGGAAATAATCAATTCACAATCGAAAGCAGCAAGAGAGGAAGAAAGGAGCAATGAAACTAAAAAGCAGCCAGAAAACAGTTAACAGGATGGAAATAGTAAGCCCTTACCCATAAATAATTACTTTAAATGTAAAATCATTAAATGCTTTAATCAAAAGGCATAAAGTGACTGAATAGATTTTTTTAAAAAAGAACCAACTATATGCTGCCTATGAGACATGTACTTCAGCTTGAAAGAAACATTTAGGCTCAAAGTGAAGGAATGGAAGAAAGGAAAAAGATGTTCATGCAAATGGAAACCAAAAGAGAGCTAAGGTAGCAACAATAATATCAGAAAAAATAGAATTTAAGTCAAAAACTATAACAAGAGACAAAGAAGGTCATTGTATAATGATAAAGGGGTCAATATATCAACATGATATAAGAACTGTAAATATATATATGCACACGTCAGATCACCTAAATATATTAAGCAAATACTAACAGATGTGAAGGGACTAACAGACAGCAATACAATAATAGTAAAGGACCTCAATACCTACTCACAAAAATGGGTAGATTATCCAGACAGAAAATCAATAAGGAGACTCTGGATTTCAGCTATACTTTACACAAAATGGACCTAACAGACATATACAGAACATTCCATCTGAAAGCAGCAGAACACATGTCCATCTCAAGTGTACACAGAACATTCTCCAGGATAAATCATATGTTAGGTCACAAAACAGGTCTCAGTAAATTTTTAAAGATTGAACTTATACCATATCTTTTCTATCATAATGTTATGAAACTAGAAATTAGTAACAGGAGGAAAGGGAGAAAATTTTTAAGTATGTGGAAATTAAACAACACACACACTCCTGAACAACCAATGTGACCCATGAAGGTGAAATCAAAAGGGAAATAAAAATATCTTGAAATAAATAAAAATGGAAAGAAAACATGCTAAAACTTATGGGATGCAGCAAAACAGTGTTGAGAAAAATTTACAGTGATAAAGAAATACATTATGAAAAAAGAAAGATCTCAGATAAACAACTGAATTTTTTACCTCAAGGAACTAGAAGACAGAGAACAAGCTAAGCACAAAGTTAGCAAAAGGGAGGATAAATCTCAGATTAGAAATAAATGAGATATAGAATAGAAAAACAACAGCGAAGATCAACAGACTGAGTTGGTAATTTTAAAAAGATAAACAAAATTGACAAATCTTTAGTTAGAATTACCAAGAAAAAAAGATAAGAGAAATAAAATCAGAAATGAAAGAGAAGACATTACAAATGATACCACAGAAAACCAAACTAAGCTATTATGAAAAATTATACTCCAAAAACTTGGACAACTCAGAAGAAATAAATAAGTTTCTAGAAACATTCAACTTACCAATTCCAAATCAAGAAGAAATAGAAAATCTTAACAGATCAATAACAAATAAGGAAATTGAATCAGTAGTAAAAAAAATCTCCCAACAAAGAAAAGCCCTGGACCAGATGGCTTCAGGGATAAATTCTACCAAACATTTAAACAAGAAATACATAGAATATTCTCAAACTTTTCTGCAAAAATCGAAGAGGAGGAAACACTCCTAAAGTCTTTTTTTAAGACCAGTATTACCCTGATACCAAAGCCAGATATGAATACTACAAGAAATGAAAACTACAGGCTAATATTTCTGACAAATATAGATGTAAAAATTCTCAACAAAATACTAGCAAAGTGAATTCAATAGCACGTTAAAGGATCTTACACCATGATCATGTGGGATTCATCCCTGAATGCAAGGATGATTCAATATACACAAATCAATAAATGTTATACAGACCATTAATTGAGTGAAAGACAGAAAATCATATGATCATCTCAATAGATGCAGAAAAAGCATCTGACAAAATTCAAAATCCTTTCTTAATAAAAATTCTCAACAAGTTGGGTATAGAAGGACTATACTTCAACATAATAAAGACCATATATGATAAACCCACAACTAACATCATAGTCAATGTTGAAAGGTTGAAAGCTTTCCTTCTAAAATCAGGAACAAGACAAGAGCATAACTCTCATTATTCTTATAAGACATAGTATTAGAAGTCCTAGATACAGTAATTAGGCAAGAAAAGGAAATAAAAGGCATCCAAATCAGAAAGGGAGAAATAAAGTTGTCTCTGTTTGTTGAAGACATATTCCTGTATATAGAAGATACTAAAGATTTCACCAAAAAACTGTCAGACAGGATAAATGAATTAAGTAAAGTTTCAGAATACAAAATAAACATATGAAAATCAGTTGCATTATTGTACACTAATAATGAGCTCTCTAAAAAAAAAGTAAACAATCCAGTTTATAGTAGCATTAAAAACCACAAAATTCTTACAAATAAATTTAAACAAGGAAGCAAAAGATTTATGTACCAAAAGCTACAGGACATTAAAGAAAGAAATGAAGAAGGCACAAGTGAATGGAAAGATACCCTGTGTTCATGTTCAGAAGAATATCATTAAAATGTCCATACTACCAAAAGCCATCTATAGATTCAATGCAATTCCTATAAAAATTCCAATGGCATTTTTCAAAGAAATAGAAAACAATCCTAAAATGTATATGTAACTACAAAACCCCAAATAGTGAAAGTATTCTTGAGATAGAAGAAAGCTGGAGGCATCACACTTTCTGATTTCAAGCTATATTACAAAATTATAGTAATCAAAACAGTGGCATACCAACAGACACATAGACCAATGGACACTGGCATAAAAACAGATATGTGGATCAATGGAACAGATTCAAGACCTCAGAAATAAACTCACTCACATATGGTCAACTTATATTTGATAAGGAAGCCAAGAATACTCAATCAGGAAAGAAGTGTCTCTTTGATAAATGGTTTTAGGGAAAGTGGATATTCACAAGCAAAATAATGAAATTGGACTCCTATTCTATACCACATACAAAAATTAACTCAAAATGGATTGAAGACTTAAATGCATAACTCCCAAAAGAAAACACAGAGGGTAAGCTCCTTGGTATCAGTCTTGGCAATGATTTTTTTGGATATGTCATCTAAAACATAAGCAACAAATGCAAAAATCAATAAATGGGGTTATATCACATGAAAAAGCTTCTACACAGCAAAAGAAACAGTCAACAAAATTAAAAGGCAATGTATGGAATGAGAGAAAATATCTACAAGTTATACATCCGATAAAGGGTTAATATCCAAAATACATAGGAAACTCATAAGCATCAATAAAAAATGAATAATCTGATAAAAATGAACCGAGGACCTGAATAGACAGTTTTCCAAAGAGTAAATACAAATGTCCAAAAGTATGAAAATATACTTACAATTGTTAACATCAGGGACATGCACATCAAAACTGTAATGAGATATCACTTCAAACCTGTTAGAATAGCTATTATGAAAAAGAAAGAGATAAATGCTGATGAGGATGAAGAGAGAAGGGAACCCTGATGCACCACTGGTGGGAATGTAAATTGGGATAGCCTCTCTGGAAAACAGTATAATGATTCCTCAGAAAATTAAAAATAGAAGTGCAATATGATCCAGCAATATTATTTCTTAGTAATTATCCAAAGAACATGCAATCATTATCTCAAAGTTATATCTGCACTGTCATATTCATTGCAGCATTATCCACAATAGCCAAAACATGGCAACAACCTAAGTGTCCATGGATGGATGAATGGAAAGAAAAGAATTGTGGTATATACAATGGAATGTTATTCCACCATAAAAAAGAAGGAAACCCTCCCATTTGTGACAACATGAATGGACCTTAAGGGCATTATGCTAAGTGAAATAAGTCAGAAAAGGAAAGACAAATACTGTATGATCCTACTTATACATAGAATCTAAAAACATCAGACTCATAGAAACAGAGAGTAGAATGTAATTGTTGAAGGTTGGAGGAAATGAGGAAATATTGGCCAAAGTATAAAAACTTTCAGTTATAAGTTCCAGGCTTCTAATGTACAGCATGGTAATTATAGTTGTATTATAGTTATATTATTATATACTTGAAAGTTGTTATGAGTCAAGCTTTTATGTTTCTACCATAACAACAACAAAATGATAATTACATGAAGTGAAGGATGTAACTAACCTTATTGTGGTAAACATTCCACAATATATATGTGTATCAAATTCACATTGTACGCCTTAAAATTACACAATGTTTTATGTCAGTTATATGTCAAAAACTGAAAAATAATCAAGTTTCAACTTCAAAATAACAACATTAAAGAAAAAAATAAGGGGGTTATTTTAAATTTCAAAGGAAAACAAATGAATTCTATGACTGACAAAATAACATATTCCAGATAACTGGTATGTAGACTGTCTAACCTGATAATAGAACATAACATAGAATTCCTACAATAATGCATGAATACTTGGTCGAATAGACCATCGTCCTTGAATATCAATTCCCTCCGTTAAACCTATGATAAAAGTTTAAAAGCAGACAACTCTTACAATCTTGGACAAGAATTCACAATGTTGGAAATCTATATAATTGATAGATCATAAGGTTTGGAAAAGAGAGAGGTGAAAACAAGGCCTGAATATTTATTAGGAAATTCGAGAAATTCGACTAGTAATCTTATCAAAGTACAGGGGTATTTTCTGTGAAAATGGGCCATAGGGTACCCAAGTAGTTGCTCTGGAATTATCCCAATTCTAAAACAATTTTTTTTTTTTTTACCATCGATTAATTTTACCTGTTCTGGAACTGGCAACTCTCACATACAGCTGGTAGGAATATAAAATGAACCAACCACTTTGGAAAGAGTTTTGCCAGCTTTTTGTAAAAGTAAACTTATATTTATCCTATGATATAGCAATTCATCCCTAAGTATTTACTGAAAAGAAATTAAAATATATGTACACAAAATTAAATTGAAAAGAGCTTGTACAAAATGTTTCAAAGCCATTTTATCATAACATCCAAAAAAAAAGCAACAATTTCCCATCAATTCAAACTGCTAAATGAATAAACACATGATATATGCAAATAATGAGATAGTAATACAAAGTATGAACAACTGCTCTCTGCAAAAACATGAGCACATTACAAAGTCATTATGCTGAGCTCAAGAAGCCAAACACAAAATATCACATACTGTATGTTTCCACCTATAAGGAGAACTGAGATGTTGGAAATATCCTGTATATTGATAGTAGTGCTGATTACATTCATTTGTCAAAACATTAAATATGTGCAGCTCACTATATAGAAATTTTACCCACCCACCCCCCCCAAAAAATAAGGACTATAAACAAATAGAGCATGGATTAGCAGTATTTCAGGTTAGAGGAGACAAGAAAGATATAAATAAATGTAATGCCTCATCCTGGATTGGATTCTACTCCCAGGTAACAATAGCTCTAAAGGACATTATTGATACAGTTGGTGAAATTTGAATATGGGCATAAGAAAACAGTGTTATCTCAATCTTCAATTTCCTGACCTTGTTAACTCTTCTATGTTTACATAAGCCCTCACCTTCAAAATAAAAACTATCAGAATTCTCAGACAATGACACATCTTGATCTCCTACATAATTACCAGAGACAGAATAAGACCCATTGATCTACCATCCTCAGACCAGTCAGCAGGAATTTGCAAACACAAAAATTATACACTGCCAAGAATCATCATAATTGAGGAAAACTAGTGCCATGAAACTCTTCACACAGAACTTGAAGAAACACAATTATCATTATCAGTATTGGTTACTAGGCTACAACGGAGCAGTATCATAAATAGTCTGAGGGAAAATGATTTTGAATCTCAAATTTTGTACTTTATTAAATCAGCATTCTTATGTGAGGGCAAACTACAAATATTTTCAAAGACATTGGAGTTAAAATCTAAAATAGACTTCTGGCTTCTGCTTAGAATGTATAAATCTGGCAAGGTCATTGTTCCCATCAGTCATGAGAAAAGGGATAGAAAATCTCAGTGAAATAAGTTCCCCTTAATTTCATGCTCTGATTGGTTTTGTTAGCTGTCCTATGACTGCTGTAACCAATTTCCACAAACTTGGTGGCTTAAAAACAACAGAAATATATTATCTCACAATTCTGGCAACCAGAAGTCTGAAATCAGTTTCACTGGGTTGAAATCAAGGTGTGGAGAGGCCCAAACTTCCTCCATGGGGCCTAGGGGAGAATGTGTTCCTTGTTTCTTCCAGCTTCTGGTGGTTGCCAGCCTTCCTTGGCTTGTGGCTGCATTACTCCAGTCTCTGCCTCCATAATGACACGGGAGAGGAAACTCTTCTCTGTGAGGTCAAATTTCTCTCTGTCTCCGCTTATAAAGTTACATATGATTGTATTTAAGGCCAACTGTGAGAGTCCAGGATAAAGTTCCAATGTCAAGATACTTAGTTTAATCACATCTGTAATGGCCCTTTATCCAAATGATGTAGCAAGTATAGGTTGCAGGGATCAGAACCTGATATTTTGGGGGACCATTATTCTGCCTACTACACTTATCATTTGATTTCTTCATTGTTTTGGCTTTTTACCTTGAGGCTTACTTTGAATGCAAAGTCTTTATTTTTGTTGTTGTTGGTTTCTTTATTTTTGTCAACTCTTCCTTTCATCACTTTTTAAGTTACCTGTCCCTGGGTTCCCTATGCTAATCAGGTCTCCTGGTTGCAACTGGACTTTCCATCCCATTATGATATTTCCAATATCACAGGCACGTGCACAGTTCCTAGTCATAAGGTTGGTACCCTCCCTGGCTGGCAACTTGTTAAAAGCAGTAGCCACAGTTGGTGGTTTGTCACTGTTGAAGTTATATGTTGTGTCTCCTTTCTTTCCAGTGTGGGGAAGCCTAACTCAAGGCCATATTTCCAGCAGAGTTTTAGACTCTGTCCGAGTTCATTATGTTTATTGCTCTTTACTTTGCAATTGTGGGAATATTTTTTCTTGCTTTTGGATTCAGAATCTACCAGGACTTTGCCATGCTTTGTGTTTCTGATCTATTTGTAATCTATTGAGATATTTACATCATTTGGAACCCAGCTTTATCATTTGTTGTTGCTGTCTATGTTCATACTGTACTTGGCTATGCCACATGTTTGAAGCAGAGAGCTGTGTCATAACCTAGGCTTGTCACGTCATCTGGACCAGAAATTTTAGTTGTTTTTATTATCTTGTGCCCTTTACTGGTATTAACTTGAAAAAAAACTAGTATTATGAATTATCACAAATTATCCTGGTTGAAATACATTCATGTTAATGTAAGGTATATATATTTCCTTAGATGATCCACTGTAATTTAGCATTAGTTATGGACATTTAAAATGTTATCATAGCATTTGAGAGAATACTGGTGAAAATCCAGTTCAGCAGAAGTTGGTAAGACTCCCACACAAAATAATTAATGTAGAGCTGTTTTTTTCTTCCTCCCCTGGAAGCTAAATAAAAGATTACTAATGTTTGCAGACCAAGTTAGATAATAAATTCAATACCATGCCAAACTATCATTTATACCTATCATAATGGTATGCAGACCTTAAGGAAGTATCCCTTAAAGAAAAATATTCTACAATACAAATCCATGAGCACCAGGATATACGAGTAGGTCCACAGGACATAATTATGCTACTAAATTCTCAACATCAATCATGAAGTGAAAGGTGCAGATGGTCACGATATTTTTGAAGTTTACTACAAGACACTAATGATTAAACAAAGATTAGCTATTATATCACAGATATTAAAATGTAAGCATCTTGAAAAAATTCTTTTATATGTTTTTGTTGGTTGATCTTAGCATCAGATATGAATAATAACACACACACACACACACACACACACACACACACACTAGTACTAAACTGAAAAAGTCAATTAAATTTGAAAACCAACCAAATTACATTCAATTATTTGAGTGTACATTTCTATTGCCTATGCAAGCAAATTTGGATGTATAAACAACCCCAAAATAAAAACATATACACTAAAACACGGACATAATAATTTTCAGGAAAAGGGAAAAAGCAACTTATAAACACCACTTTTATGATTTAGACAATGCTATCTACATTGTTAAACAGATTGATGTGATAAAAAGACTCTGAGGGGTATTGCAACACCCCTAGATTCATATTAAGTACAAAAACACAATAAAGTTTTTTTTAAAGAAAATCAGCAGTTTATTTTTAAAATTAGTTTATGAATCGAAAAAATAGAGATTATATATAAACTATGGAAAGAATTAAAATTTTTACAGCAAATTTCCTTGATTTTTTAAAACAATTTGCAAACAGTGTACCATACAATATTTTTCCACAGAGTTGTTTTTAACAGCTTATTATTATTTTTTAATAGATCCTTATTGGAGTAAAATTGCTTCACAATACTTTGTTAGTTTCTGTTGTACAACAAAGTCAATCAGCCATATGCATACATATGTCCCCATATCCCCTCCCTCTTAAGCCTCCCTCCCACCCTCCCTATCCCACCCCTCTAGGTCATCACAAAGCACCGAGCTGATCTCCCTGCGCTATGCTGCTGCTTCCCACTAGCTAACTATTTGACATTCAGTAGTGTATATATGTTGATGCTACTTTCGCTTTGCCCCAGCTTCCCCCTCCCACCCCATGTCCTCATCTCCATCCTCTATGTCTACATCTTTATTCCTGCTCTGCAACTAGGTACATCAGTACCATATTTTTTTTAGATTCCATATATAGGCGTTAGCATATGGTATTTGTTTTTCTCTTTCTGACTTACTTCACTCTGTATGACAGACTCTAGGTCCATCCACCTCACTACAAATAACTCAATTTCGTTTCTTTTCATGGCTGAGTAATATTCCATTGTATATATGCACCACATCTTCTTTATCCATTCATCTATCAATGGACATTTAGGTTGTTTCCATATCCTGGCTATTGTAAATAGTGCTGCAATGAACATTGTGGTACATGTCTCTTTTTGAATTATGGTTTTCTCAGTGTATATGCCCAGTAGTGGGATTGCTGGGTCATATGGTAGTTCTATTTTTAGTTTTTTAAGGAAGCTCCATACTGTTTTCCATACTGGTTGTATCAATTTACATTCCCACCAACAGTGCAGGAGAGTTCCCTTTTCACCACACTCTTTCCAGCATTTATTGTTTCTAGACTTTTTTTATAATGGCCATGCTGAGTGGCATGAGGTGATACCTCATTCTGGCTTTCATTTGCATTTCTCTAATAATTAGTGATGTTGAGCATCTTTTCATGTGCCTCTTGGCCATCAGTATGTCTTCCTTGGTGGAATGTCCATTTTTTAACTGGATTGTTTTTCTTTTTGATATTCAGCTCCATGAGCTGTTTTTATATTTTGGAGATTAATCCTTTGTCTGTTATTTCATTTGCAAATATTTTCTCCCATTCTGAGGGTTGTCTTTTTGTCTTGTTTAAGGTTTCCTTTGCTCTGCAAAATCTTTTAAGTTTAATTAAGTCCCATTTGTTTATTTTTATTTCCATTACTCTAGGAGGTGGGTCAAAAAATCTTGTTGTGGTTTATGTCAAAGAGTGTTTTTCTCATGTTTTCCTCTAAGAGTTTTATAGTGTCTGGCCTTACATTTAAGTCTTTAATCCATTTGGAGTTTATTTTTGTGTATGGTGTTAGGAAGTGTTCTAATTTCATTCTTTTACATGAAGCTGTCCAGTTTTCCCAGGCTGTCTTTTCTCCATTGTATGTTCTTGCCTCCTTTGTCATAAATTAGGTGCCCATATGTGCATGGGTTTATCTCTGGGCATTCCATCCTGTTCCATTAATCTATATTTCTGCTTTTGCACCAGTACCACACTGTCTTGATTAGTGTAGCTTTGTGGTATAGTTTGAAGTCAGGGAGCCTGATCCCTCCAACTCCGTTTTTCTTTCTCAAGATTGCTTTGGCTATTCGGGGTCTTTTGTGTTTCCATACAAATTGTAATATTTTTTGTCCTAATTCTGTGAAGAATGTCATCGTTAGTTCAATAGGGATTGCACTGAATCTGTAGAATGCTTTGGGTAGTATAGTCATTTTCACAATATTGATTCTTCCAATCCAAGAACATGGTATATTTCTCCATGTGTTTATGTTATCTTTGATTTCTTTCATCAGTGTTTTATAGTTTTCTGAGAACAAGTCTTTCGCCTCCTTAGGCAGGTTTATTCCTAGGTATTTTATTCTTTTTGTTGCAATCGTAAATGGGAGTATTAATTTCTCTTTCTGACTTTTTGTTGTTGGTGTATAGGAATGCCAGAGATTTCTGTGCATTAATTTTGTATCTTCTAACCTTACCAAATTCATTGATTAGTTCTAGTAGTTTTTTGGTGACATCTTTAGGATTTTTTATGTATAGTATCATGTCATCTGCAAACAATGACAGTTTTACTTCTTCTTTTCCAATTTGTATTCCTTTTATTTCTTTTTCTTCCCTGATTGCGTGGCTAGAACTTCCAAAACTATGTTGAATAAGAGTGGTGAGAGTTGTCATCCTTGTCTTGTTCCTGATATTAGTGGAAATGTTTCAGTTTTTCACCCTTGAGTATGATGCTTGCTGTGGGTTTGTCATATATGGGCTTTATTATGTTTAGGTAGGTTCCCTTTATGCCCATTTTCTGGAGAGTTTTTATCATAAATGGGTGTTGAATTTTGTCAAAACATTTTTCTGCATCTATTGAGATGATCATATGGTTTTTATTCCTTAATTTGTTAATATGGTGTATCACATTGATTGATTTGCGTATATTGAAGAATCCTTGCATCCCTGGGGTAAATGCCACTTGATCATGGTGTATGATCCTTTTAATGTGCTGTTGGACTCTGTTTGCCGGTATTTGGTTCAGGATTTTTGCATCCACGTTCATCAGTGATATTGGCCTATAATTTTCTTTTTTTGTGATATCTTTTTCGGGTTTTGGTATTTGGGTGACAGTGGCTTCGTAGAATGAGTTTGGGAGTGTTTCTCCCTCTGCAGTTTTTTGGAAGAGTTTGAGAAGGATGGGTGTTAGCTCTTCTCTAAGTGTTGATAGAATTCGCCTATGAAGCCATCTGGTCCTGGAGCTCTGTTTGTTGGAAGATTTTTAATTTTTATTTCAATGTCATTACTTGGGATAGGTCTGTTTATATTTTCTAATTCTTACTGGTTCAGTCTTGGAAAACTGTACCTTTCCAAGAATTTGTCCATTTCTTCATGGTTGTCCATTTTACTGGCATATAGTTTTCTGTTGTAGTCTCTTATAATCCTTTGTATTTCTGCAGTGTCAGGTGTGATTTCCCCTTTCTTCATTTATAATTTTATTGATTTGTGTCCTCTCCCTATTTTTTCTTGATGAGTCTCCTAAAGGCTTATCAATTTTGTTTATCATCTCAAAGAACCAGCTTTTACTTTTATTGATCTTTGCTATTTTTTTTTTGTTTCTATTGCATTTATTTCTGCTCTGATCTTTATGATTTCTTTCCTTCTACTGACTTTGGGTTTTCTTTGTTCTTCTTTCTCTACTTGTTTTAAGTGTAGCGTTAGATTGTTTATTTGAGATTTTTCTTGTTTCTTGAGGTGAGATTGAATTGCTGTAAACTTCCCTCTTAGAACTGCTTTTGCTGCATCCCATAGGCTTTGGGTCGTTGTGTTTTCATTGCCATTTATTTCTAGGTATTTTTTTGTTTCTTCTTTGATTTCTTCAGTGATCTCTTGGTTATTTTGTAGCATACTGTTAGCCTCCATGTGTTTGTGTTTTTTACAGTTTTTTTCCTGTAATTGATTTCCAGTCTCATAGCACTGTGGTCAGAAAAGATGCCTGAAACGATTTCAATTTTCTTAAATTTCCCAAGGCTTGATTTGTGACCCAAGATGTAATCTATCCTGGAGAATGTTCTGTGTGTACTTGAGAAGAAAGTGTATTCTGCCACTTTTGGGTGGAATGTTCTATAAGTAACAATTAAATCTATCTGGTCTATTGTATCATTTAAAGCTTGTGTTTCCTTATTTATTTTCCGTTTGGATGATCTGTCTACTGGTGTAAGTGGGGTGTTAAAGTCCCCTACCATTATTGTGTTACTGTCGATTTCTCCTTTCATGGTTGTTAGCATTTGCCTTATGTACTGAAGTGCTCCTATGTTGGGTGCATAAACATTTATAATTGTTATATCTTCTTCTTGGATTGATCCTTTGACCATTATGTAGTGTCCCTCCTTATATCTTGTAACAATCTTTATATTAAAGTTCATTTTATCTGATATGAGTATTGCTACTCCCGCTTTCTTCTGATTCCCATTTGCATGGAATATCTTTTTCCATCCCCTCACTTTCAGTCTGTATGTGTCCCTAGGTGTGAAGTGGGTCTCCTGTAGACAGCATATATATAGGTCTTGTTTTTGTATCCATTCAGCCAGTCTGTGTCTTTTGGTTGGGGCATTTAATCCGTTTTCATTCAAGGTTATTATCGATATGTATGTTCCTATTACCATTTTGTTAATTGTTTTGGGTTTGTTTTTGTGGGTCTTTTTCTTCTCTTGTGTTTCCCACTTAGAGAAGTTTCTTTAGCATTTGTTGTAAAGCTGGTTTGGTGGTGCTGAGTTCTCTTAGCTTTTGCTTATCTGAATAACTTTTGAATTCTCCATCAAATCTGAATGAGATCCTTGCTGGGTAGAGTAATCTTGGCTGTAGGTTTTTCTCTTTCATCACTTTAAGCATATGGTGCCACTCCCTTCTGGTCTGCAGAATTTCTGATGAAAAATCAGCTCATAACCTTATGGGGATTCCTTTGTATGCTATTTTTGTTTTTCCCTTGCTGCTTTTAATATTTTTTTCTTTGAATTTAATTTTTGTTAGTTTGATTAATATGTATCTTGGTGTGTTTTTCCTAGGGTTTATCCTGTATGGGACTCTCAGTGCTTCCTGGACTTGGGTGACTATTTCCTTTCCCATGTTAGGGAAGTTTTTGACTATAATCTCTTCAAATATTTTCTCAATCTCTTCCTTTTTCTCTTCTTCTTCTGGGACCCCTATAATTCGAATGTTGGTGTGTTTATTAGTGTCCCACAGGTCTCTGATATTGTCTTCAATTCTTTTCATTCTTTTTTTCTTTATTCTGTTCCTCAGCAGTTATTTCCACCATTTTGTGTTCCAACTCACTTATTCATTATTCTGCCTCAGTTATTCTGTTATTGATTCCTTCTGGTGTATTGTTCATTTCAGTTATTGTGTTGTTCATCTCTGCTTGTTTGTTTTTTAGTTCTTTTAGATCTTTGTTAAACATTTCTTGTATTTTCTCAATCCATGTTTCCATTCTATTTCTGAGATTCTGGATCATCTTTACTATTATTAGTCTGAATTCTTTTTCAGGTAGATTACCTATTTCCTCTTCATTTATTTGGCCTTGTAGGTTTTTACCTTGCTTTTTCATCTGTGACATATTTTTTTGCTGTCCCTTTTTTTTTTTTTTATGAGTGGAATTGTGTTCCTGTCTTACTGGTTGTTTGGCCTGAGGCTTCCAACTCTGGAGCTTGTAGGCTGTTGGGTAGAGCTGGGTCTTGGTGCTGAGATGAGGACCTCTGTGAGACCTCACTCTGATGAATATTCCCTGGTGTCTGAGGTTCTCTGTTAGTCCAGTGGTTCAGAATTGGAGCTCCCACTACAGGAGTTTCAGCCCTACCCCCAGTTCATGAATCAAGATCCCACAAGCCATGTGGGGTGGCAAAAAAAAAAAAAAGAGAGAGAACAATAACAAAGTAAATAAAATTAGTCTAGGAAACTAACAGATACGTTAAAAAGAATATAAAAATAAAAATATAGATGAATCAACAACTGGAATGTACATCAGTACCACAATAGTAAAAAAGAGGAGGAGGGAAAAGAAAAATAAAGGGTGGGGGAAGGCTTTGGCTGTGGAGGGTGGGGCCTAAGCCAGGGAGGGGTTTGGGTGGTGGGCAGGGCTTATGCTGCTGGAAAAGCCCTGGGGGCTGCAGGGGTGTGGCTTAAGTTCAAGGAACAGAAGGGACTCAGGTGCGCCCCCCACCCCTGGTCTCAGAGGGTGGGGGACGTCACCTGGGAGCCCAGCAGGCTTCCTGGGGGAGGAGGGGGCCTTGGATGGCAGGGAACCAGCCTGGGAGCTCCGCAGGATCCCCAGGCTCCAGTGGGTGGGGCAATCACCCTGCGCTTCTCTCCCACTCTTCCCGGAGAGTCCCTCCCGCCTGCCTGTCCTAATCTCCCCAGCCTCAGGGGCATGCATCCTGTCTGGCCTCCACTTCTCCTCCCCCCTCAGTCCCCCCACATCCTACTGGTTCACTTGGGGGTTCCTCCCATCTCCTTGGATGTCAGGATCCCCCACCAGCAGCTGGCAGGTACCCTAGATGTGGGGAGATGCTAACTTGGCATCTTCCTACACCGCCATCTTACACAGTAAAGTTTTAAAATGATAAGTTCTCCAAATATTTTAATACCAGCAAATTTCAAAATTAATCTAAATATGGTCCAATGTCCAGTTATAGAGGTATTATGATTATAGTCAAATGTCTTTTCAAAGAGCTTCAAACTCTACTATAAGTCCTGGATTAAATTTTTATGATTTTATTTTGATTGTCACAATGTATTTAAATTTTCCCTCTTAAAACATGCATAAAATAGCTTTTTAAATATATCTTTATCTCAGAATTTTCAGTTGTATTGTACTCTCAAAAAAGCATATTTTTGGTAAATTTAAAATTGTTTATGTTTTAGTAAGTCTCCCCCATAAAAACACAATACAGCTTTTGGGAATTTGCATTCTATACAAATATAACACTCAACTGATATATACTAGATATGCATATATCCAAAAAGTATTTTATGTAGACAGGTTACCTATGTAACTACACATTGGGTAATTTACCCAAAGCCAACAGGTCACTTTTAGAATGTCTAATAGGTACAGGTAAGCTTTCTAGATGCTGGGGAAACATTAGCAACAGGAACAAAGAATAATCTTTGTCCTCATGGCAGTTACTTTCTTGTAGGAGGAAGACAAAAAATAAATTCGTAAAAATGTATATATAGCATAAGAGATGATGAAAATTGTAAAAAATAACAAAGCAGGAAATGAGAGATGTGAAATAACAAAGGGATAGGTTGCAAATTTAATAGACACTCAGAAAAGGCTCTATTGAGATAAATGGAATTGGATCGAAGATCTGAAATAAATCAGGGAATTAGCTGTGTAGATACTGGGGAAAGAACATTCCAGGCAGAGAAAACTACAAGTGCCAGAGCACCGAGGATGGAGTAGCTAGTGCTTAGAGAGCAATGAATTAGAAGAAAGGGGTATGAGGGGGTGAATCTTTGTCATCTTTGGCTTCTACTTTGAGAGAGGTGCAAAAGAGATGGAGGGTTTTGATCCAATGATAAGAATGATTTGATTATTCTTCTGAGAGTAGACTAAGTGAGGAATGGGCAAGAGCAGAAGCAGGTGAACTAGTTGAAAGGCTATTACAGTTATTCAGACAAAGCCAGGGTAATAGCCAAGAAGGTGGTAAGTAGTTGTTACATTTTTATAGCGACAACATGTTTTCCTGATTTTATATGCAGTAAGAGAGAAAAAGAGAAGTCAATGTTTTTGGCTTGAGAAACTGAAAGGCTGGACTTTCCACTTTCTGAGAAGGGAAAGCCTTGAGGAAAAGTGCGTTTTTGAGGAGAAGGATCAAGAGTAAGTTTTTTTGTCTCTTTTAAGGACATTTTAATTTTGAGATGTCTATTAGAAATCCAAAAGCCGATGTTAGTCAGTTAATCCACATAAAAATCTGGAATCAGGAGAGAGCTTCATTCTATAGCTGTAAATTCTGAAGTTTTCTATTCTCCATCTCAATGAGACCAGAAGAAATCACCAAGGGACTACATAAAGGTGGAAGAGAGAGGAGTCCATGGCTTGAGCCCCGTGATATTCCAACACTTAGAAGCTGGGAGATAAGAAGAAATACACAAGTCAGACTGAAAAAGAGTGGTCAGTGAGAGTGAAGGAGAAGCCAGGTAGAGTAATGTCCTGGAAGGAAAACTTGAATAAGTAGTTGAGAAGGAAATAAATACAAATAGAGGAGTTGATAGAAGGCTTTGGATGGATGTACAGACTTTTCATAACTGGAGGGAAGGCAGAAGAAATGATCACAGAAGCAGGCAGTGGGTTAAGTGGCTGGGAGTTCTGGAAATTTCTCTATTAAGTTTGTCTATTTTCTCACTTAAATAGGAAAGATGTTATAAGCTAAGAATAATGATTGGAGAGGTAGTGTTGGAGATTTTAGTGCAGAGAAGAGGATGTGAAATAGCCGTCTATCAGAGTGGGTGGTTACATAAAGACTGGACTTTTAGTATGACTGCTCTTTATAACCAAGATGCAGATTTGGAAGACCCCTATTTGGACTATTAGGTACAGAATGCAGTGACTGACTTGAGAAAAAAAGGAAGATCTTTTATTGAAATTAACTTGTAATCTTATTGATACAGAAGATAACTGCCCCAAATATGTTGTTATTTTTATCATTCTTCAGAAAGATGTCCATATTTTGTTTTGTTTCTTCTTCAATGTTTTACTTGTTGGAAATTCTCATGACCTAAGAAATGAGAATTAAATGGGAGTTCTGGGGAAAATTTAAATCTACCACCCAAAACACCCACCACGTATCTGCATGTCGATAAAACATTAAGTACTTGAGCCTATAATATGTGCTTGGTATCAAGGTGAGATTTACAAGGGAAGCTTATGAATATGAAAAATATTCCAGAAATAATAGATTAAATTCCATTTATCTTTTTCAGTTGTCAATTTCCTAATCACATTATACCTTGCAAATGAAAAATACCAAACTGAGCAAATTGTTTGAGAGCTTCTGGTGGTAAATATTTATAAACCGGCTAAAAGTGGATGAATTTCTAATATTGAGTTAGAGCCTGAACACTTTAAATAATTTTAAGTTGGAAATTAATTGTAATAAAATGAAACACTTAACCAATAACCCCACCTAGCCAGTTGCACTTGCCTTTTATCTGTAACCCAGGAGATCTTTTGAAATCCTGATGAAAGTATTCTTTGAAAGAGTGACAAGAAATTTAGTGCCTTCCTTTCATTAGACTTGGCATGGTTTCCATTTTGACGGCCCTATTGTCTAAAGTTGCCTCTTTGTAGTGAGTAGCATGAGGTTACTGCTTTAGTCTGTTGTTTGAAGCTGACTTTTTCTTTTAAACTCTGATTTTAGTAAAATATCCTCAAAACTACTTATAGGGACACAGTGCTTAGGGTTGTTATAAAAATTGAGAAATAGTCTTTTAATCAGTTAAAACATTTTCTAGAATCAAAAGAGAACTGTTTTATTTTTTAAACCTGAAGCTACACAAGCATTTGAAAATCAATTTAATAGTATTTGTTTTTCTCTGCTTCACAAATGCTGCCAGAAAACATGAAGGCAGTATAAATGCAATGTTTTTCAAAAGCTGAGGAGTAGATAAACAGAACTGGAGTTGGCCTTTCCAATGTTCTGAGAGAGTTAATTAAATGCTTGTTTGATTTTCTGATGGTGGGTGGTGTGTATACTGTTTCTTAAAAAATCAAAAAATATTTTACCTATAAATCTAAGAGAGAAAAAGAGAGAAGAATATATATTTTTCTTCTACAACTCTCAGAGAGTTGCTGTGCTACAAATAAAGTTCAAATGATCATTTTAAGAAGTGACAGGAAAATAAAGGGATAGTCACAAAACGAAAGCAGCTCTTTTGCCCCTTTCCTGTTTGCCTATTTCTGTTCCCCTCTAACCTTGAAAGACCTAATTATAGGAATGAGACCACTAGGCGATTTAAGTTGACTCCTGACTTTTGCTCTCCTGAATGCACACCATGCCTTGCCTAACCTATTGATTCTTTTCCTAGATTAAAAGAATGAAGTAGTTAAAGAATGACTAGCTCTCTGCCCCACAGCCCCCTTAGCAATCCTGCAGGCAGATCACGAGGGCAATATAACATCTGAAGAGAGAGTCAAGCAGTCTTCATGCAACGGAGAACGATGCAGAATCCAACCTCCTGCCTCAATGATTTACTGAGATTCATCCCCCTTTTTCTCCTTTAAAAACTGTCATGGCTGAGCAGAATCTTTGGAGTTGGTCTCCTTGGGACGTGAGTCTACCTTCCCCTCAGATTGCTGATTTTTCTGATTAAAGCATCTTTCCTTTCTGTTGACACTTACCTCTTGATTACTGGCTTCTGAGCAGTGAGTGGCTGAACCTGAGTTTGGTAACAAAACCTCAATAGTCATTTTGTGGAATGTAGTCATTTTTTTTTGTGGAAAAAAATCATACTCTGAGAAGGCATGTCGTATTTTGAACCTTGTCTTTAACTTCAACTACCTTTATTTAGAATTACTAAGAACATTTCTCTAATAATTAAAGCATAGATGTGTATACTGGTTTTTTTGGCTCCTGTATTATTTGTGTTTAAGGAACAGGTTTACCACATTAGGTATCACATCACCACATGATTAAAACATGCATTTTAATTAATAAATTTTAATCGATTTAAAAAAAAACCTTCTTCATTTTGCCTGTGAGGTACTCATGGCATAAATTTTTATCCCAACTTAGAAAATATGAAAATGAAGATAAATTAAGTACTATCTAATTCATTTATTCATACATTCAATGCATAATTTTTGAGCATCTACTATGTGCCAAGCACTTTCTGGTCCTATGAGTATGAGTTCAGTGGGGAAGGGTTTCCTGGCAGAAGGAACAGAATGAGCAAAGAGATGGAGATGTTAAGAAGCACGACATGTGGGAAAAATGGCAAATATTTTAAGGTGGCTGAAATATGGAATGGGCAGTTGTGGGGCTGTAATGAGGAAGGACAATAATTGAAAATTTTGGTGTTAAGGAGTTTGAACCTTACCCTATAAGCAAGAGACGCATTGAAAGTTTTTAACAATCTTCAGTTTCCTAAAAGACAGACTTATCTGGTAGAAAAATAAATCAGGTAGCATTATGCTTGCTGCCTAGAATGGGGGAAGACTGGAGACTTTTGACACAATAGGAAGCTATCAAAACAGTTTAAGGAAGTTTTGTTGATAAGACTGTTTCACTGGAAAGTAGGAAATAGACTCCAGATGAGATTTGCTGACATTTTGCATGTGCAGAAGAAAAAGAGAGAAGCCAATATTAACTCATCTTCATAGGTGCTTTAATTGAGAATTTGGTAGTCATTCGATCATATAGAAACAGAAGAAAAGGGAAAGATTTGGGGTGATTACAGAAAGTCTGATTTATTTATAGATTGTGTTTTTTGCTTGTACCTATTGATAGGCAGTGGAAAGACTGGCCTGTACTTCAGGATAATGTTCTGGGCAAAAGATAATGAATTTGTGCTTATTGTCATTTAGGGATAATCGAAGCTACAAACAAGTAAATCAAACATGAAAGGAGATTGCATGTTGGAATAAAATAAGAGCACCCTGGGGAATATTTATTTAATGAATAGATAGAAGAGGAGGAAAAGAAATAAATTCAAAAGGAGGTGCAAGTTAGAAAATTATGCAGGATAGAGATGTATTATATTGGTTAAGAAGCAGTCTTGAACAATGCCAAAGTTGATGTGATCAAGTACTATGAAAAAAGAAAAGCAGTCAGTAATTTTAGGAAGGATGATGTGCTTAATAAAGATAGGAGGAAAACTTTCAGTAGACTTTTGTGTCCAAGGGTCCATCTCAGCAAGATGAGTAGCAAGAGTAATGTGAAATGTAGGCAGCATTTATATGGTGAGAGAAAGAGAGAGTCATCTGCAAATAAAGGAATAATTAAATGCGGAGTCATAGAGGAGGGTTGAGAAACAAACATATTTAGAGGACTTCTGTTGCTTGTATATTTCTTCCTCCCTTCTTCCAATAAGAAAAACTCTTCTGTTAGAAAAGAACTCTTTCCTGACTATCCATTCTGTTTGATTCTAGCAGTAGTTCTAACCTAGAGTACGTTGGACAACTAGAAGTCCTCTCTTTTTCTGAAGGTACTAGCTTGGAGAAATAAAGTGTCTATGTCTATAGCAGGGACCCATGTGAAACTAGACCATATTTGGTGGAAGCAAGTTTAACGAAAACACAGAGAGAAGTAGAGTGAAGAGATGGAAGAAAGATATTATCACTTGAGTCCCTGGATGCAGTCATGTGTAAGACTAGGTCTTTCTTTGGCTTCTCAAGTTTGTAAACCAATAAATTTCCATAGATAATTACACTAGTTTGATCTGTCATTTGCAACCACCAGAATCCTGACAGTATAGGCTAATGTCAAATAGCTACTATAAAGAAGGTAAAATACACAAAACAGAAAAATTACAATGGAGGGAGTAAGTTCATAGAGGAGGAGGAGGGGGATCCAATCACCAGAATGGGAAGTATATCTTTGAAAAGAAGTAGGGGCATTCCATAGTCTAGAGGGAACAATAAGAGGAAACAAAGTATCTATATCAACAGAATCAAGGGAGGTAATGCAAGGGTATAAAATAGGGCTTAAATCAAGATCTGAAGAATGATAAAATAACCAGTTGGCCAAATCACTCCAAGCAATCAACTTCTCAATTATGAGAAAACTCCCTTTCAAATAGGCAATTTGCCCAATTTAGTAGCATATATCTATTCCAACTGATCTACAAGATACTGATACAACTCAGTATATGCAACTTTAGTAAAATTTTCTGCATTGTCTACATCCCCCAAACACACACACACACACACACACACACACACACACACACACACACACAATCTGCAATCGTATTACTAAGTTTATGGAGCCATTTTCCACCTTTTTTTATTTCCTGAAAAGGAGAACTAAATATTTTTTATAATATAATATAATATATATTATAAAAATTATTTTTTATAATATACTCTACTTATCATAACAGCAATAATCTTAGAATTAAATAAGGAAACATAACGAGAAAGAATGTGTGGCTAAAGTGGCAAATGAAGTACAAAGTCTGATTCTTCAGACTGAAAAGTTAGTTCTCTCTGAAGTTAAAAGAGAGATCAATGTTAGGATAACATCTGTAGGAAGGTGATTCATGCAAGAAGAACTGTGGAATTATTTGGATTGTACTTGTCATTTTGATTGCATATGTAGAATTGTATGCAGAGAAAAGTATGTTCTAGGTTAAATCTACATTTTTGTAACTGGATAGGATCATTGATATGTAGCCCTCTTATAGTTCTTACTGAGGTATATTTATTTATAATCAATGCTACTCAGAAATTTGGGAGTCCATATTATTTATAATATGCATTAACATCTGGCAGTGCAGTCACTCAAAATTCTGAAATGTAAATATGACCTTTATCATGAAGAACAGTTCTTTTTTTCCTAGCTGACGATGGAAAAAGAGTAAAAATAACTCAACCTTGGTGCAAGACTGGTAATATCAGAAATAGCAACAGCAGGGGTGTTAGGGCAGCTATTCTGGTGGCTTGTAAAAGACAAATAGACAAGTGGCTCAGAAGAGGAATAGAAATGGCCGTTTCAGAGGTCAGTGAAAGCCCTGAATGACATCTTCAAGAATCTATTTGTAAACCTCAAATCCTCTGACAAATAGTGGGAGGAAAAAAAAATCTAAATGCAGACAATAGTAGAATACTTGCATCAATTACTTGCGCTCATGGCTGTAGAGAATCTGTAAAACTATCACTTCTTCCATTAGCTGAGATGTCTGTCGTAAAGTGAAGTGACCAGAGGTCTCACCCTAAAAGGACTGCAATATGAGAACTTACTCTGAGGCCCTAGTGCAAATTAGTGTGACTGCATCCACCCCAGGGCTGGTTTTCATCTTTGCCTGGAACTATTGCCAGGGATCAAGGAACAAACAGATGGTGGGTGACACTGCAGACAGAAGATGCCTTACTCCTGTTACTCCTATTTCTTAATTAAAGTGGAAAAATAACCTGAATTTTCACAAAATGTTTCTATTATCTTAGAATAATTATTATCGTCACTGTATCATTTTATTCTTTCAAATTACCCTATAGAGGAATTTAAAAATAAGCTCAAATAGAATAAAACAAAAAATTCCAGCAATACAAGAAAGGACAGGATTCTATCTTTTCATATTATTTTAAATACCAAATCTTTAACTTGGCATGGATGGCCTTAATCAGTTAGGGCCCAACCTAACTTTCTCCCATCACCTACATTCGTACGGGAGCTTCGGCTCTACACAAATTAAGTTTCGAGCTTCTCTTTAGTGTTTCCTTTTCCCCCTCGAGTTCTTGCTGGTTTTGTTCCCACTGCTTAACACATCCTTTTTGGACTCATCCATTTATTTGCTGTAATAATTTATCACAAATCACAAATATACACTTGTCCTGTGACTTTTATAATCTATGATCCTGGAAAATAAGTTCAGGGTCAGATGCTGCTAGTGTCCCCCGGCCTTGCCATTTTGTCTATCTGTCATCAATTGTAGCAGTCTTTCTTCTGACTCTGGAGGTGACCTCACTATCCTTCTCAACCCTCACTTTAGGCAGCCCCTACAAATCAATAGGACATAGTGCTTGAGATAAAAATGAGTTATCATTCTAGATCCAATTTTAACATCTCATACACCAGAATAAGATAATTGCTTAAATCAGATACAAAGGTAGGATATGGGAGGACATGACATGATTTTGTCTTATACAAAAATAAAGAAATACATAACCCCACTCAAAAAAAAAGGACTCATTCTACATAAACCAGAGACTCTAGAGAATCCCTGAGAAATAGAAAGCAAAAAGAAAAAGAGCCACAGGGCAAACCACAGTGGTAAATATAGAAGCAACATCATGATAGTCTATACCGGGAGGGTGTGGAGCCCATGAAGAGGAGGGGCCTGGGAAGGAACAAACAGAGTTATTAATTATGGTATCACAGGAGCAGCCAGCTAGGTCACCCTTGGCAACAATGAAGGGAAGTTCTCCAGGTAGAAATGGTAAGTGAAGCAGTTTAGAAAAAGGGAGGCACAAATGAATACCAAATGGCTAACAGCACTTGTTTGTGAGTACCCAGTCTCAGAAAACCAACTGTCAAGGGATGCCGCTCTCACAGTCACTAAAAAAGAGAACAGCCACAAATCAGCTTGCGTACATCTCTCTGAACAAAAAAGAGGAGACAGTCATATAGGACACCTCGGCTACAGAGATAAGTGCACAAATAAGCCACAAATATTAAACAACCCTGAAAGAGAGACGGAAAATGGAAATCAATCAATGGAAAATGTACGTATGTCCAAAGAGTTAATAGCAATTCAAATAGAGTTTTGAAAATGTACGCTTAATATGTATTAACAGAGAGATAGAGGAGGATATAATACCCACAGCAGTTCTTAATCATTATGCTAAACTGCCAGAGCATGAAAATAATAAGTTTGGACAGGAGGCATAATTAAATAAATCATAGTAGAGAAACTCCCATAACTGAAGAAAGACCAGAACTTCTCTGAGAGCAAAAATGATTAAAAATATAAAAGAACCCAAAATGACAAATGCCCCATCTCTACTCATTTTATTTTCTTTTGTAGAGTCCTGGATAATCAACAAAGTTGACAATGGAAGAATGTGTGTTTCTGTAATTCATAAGGTATTTTCATTCCTTTAAAAGATGTACTAAAACTTCTTTCTTCTTTCAAATTCAGATTAATTAGGGAAAGATCCTTAAATCCTAGAGTTGTATTTTCCAAAAATACTTCTAGATAATCAACATGAAAACATAAATACAAGCATTATAACTGACCCAGAGAGAGTGACTTGGATAGAAAGAAGATCCAAATGACTAAGCTACGGGATACTATACCTCATTATAAGTATATCTATAAATTTTCTTATCATCTCCACCTGTATTTCATTCTCCAATTACAAGCGTGTTGCCTTGCCTATTTATTCAGCCTCTCTGATTTTTCCTAAATTATTTTGTTAAAATGCAACTATGCAGCCATAATTAATAATCATACCCTGACATTATTACTCGTAGCTTCTCTGACATGGTTAAATGTTCATTACTCATTAGCTCAGGAGAGCAGGATCCTGAGAAACTAAGAGGAATAAAGATGTATTTTCATGAGGTATCATTCAAGGTTGGCAAATTTGGATGGGGTGACTATGAGATATCGAAGTCTATATAATGTACCTGAAAGACAGGCAGAGCTTTTCATTGAAACAGTGATTAAAGCCAAAGAGTAGTGACCTCCTTCATATGTAAAGGGCACTACTGTTAGCTTAATTTCATGTAACTGTTTATACAACACAAGTAATGGACATTGCATGATGAAATTAGGATTCAGAGATTAGGTTTATAAGAGACAAAACCAACATGAACTGAAATTGTGATTCCTCTTTTAGTATTCTTCCCGCTACACTGTGAAATATAGCATTTTATTTACCACCAACCATGCAGAACTTTAAGTATATAATATGCTGATTTCAAAGCAAATTTTAAAAGGATTCATAGAAGGATATTTGATAATTTCCTTTAGGAATTAATTTCAGTATTTAATGTCACTGTGTAATGGAGGGAAATTTCTTCTGCTACAGGAGAGAATCCAGTCTCTTAGCTCAGGTTATTATGTGCGTTTTTAATTAAACTCAGCACAGTTGATGAGAAGAAAACGTCCAAAAATTTGTTCTTTAATGAGCCATTTTATAGAGTACTAACACACTAGGAAAAGCAGCAACTTGTCTAACTCAATCACCTGGCCCACGATGTCATTTTACATTCCATAAGCATATGCTATATTAAAAAATAATAATTCTGATATCTATCATAAATTAAAAGTAAACTAAAATTAAACATATGCAGTTTAGAGAATAATAATTTTAAAAACACCTATGTAATCACTACCCGATTTAAGAAAGTATCATCAGCTGTCAGCACTATAAAGGCATCTGTTGTAGCAAAACTGCTCCCCTAACCCCCCTAGAGGTAACTACTCTCATCAACAGGGTGAATCATTCACTTAACTTTCATTATAATTTTACCACCAAGGCATGTAAGACTAGACAATATTTTATTGCTTCATATGGTTGGCAGATTTATGTGAATGGAGTTACACTGTATGCCTTCTCCTATGAGTTGGCTTTGTTTGGTCAATATTATGCATTTGAGGGTCATCCATCTGGATATACTAGTGATAGAATGTTTATTTTCCACACTTTATAGCATTTCACTGTATAACTCCTCCTCAGTACTTTTTGCCAGCCATTTTTGATAGCTTATTTGGGTTGTTTCCAATTTCTTGCCATTACAAACAATTTTGTTAAGAATTTACCCTTATAGATATCCCTTGAAGCCAACGTGAAAGCGTTACTCTAGTCTATATGTATGGGAATAGATTTGCTTGGTCACAAAGCACACTCATGCTAAATTATTTTTAGTTAAAATCACCAAAGTTGTTTTTATCGTTTATACTCATCCCAACATTAATATTGAACAAATTATTAATTTTTGCAATCTGGTGGCTATATTTGGGAATTGGGTGTGGTTTTAATGTCAAGTTCCCTGACTACTATTAAAGTTTAGGCATTTTGAAAACAAGTTTATGGAACATTTATATTTCCTCTTCTGCATGATGCCTATTCATGTTTTTCACCCATTTTCCATGAACCACCTGTTCTTACTGTTTGTATCCTGAATATTAATTTTAGCGGGAAGCAGCCACATAGCACAGGGAGATCAGCTGGGTGCTTTGTGACCACCTAGACGGGTGGGGTAGGGAGGCGAGGAGGGAGATGCAAGAGGGAGGAGATATGGGGATATATGTATATGTATAGCTGATTCACTTTGTTATAAAGCAGAAACTAACATACCATTGTAAAGCAATTATACTACAATAAAGAGGTTAAACAAAAAAACAAAAACAAAACAACAACAAAAAATACAAAAGTACTATACTAAAAAAAAAAACAGTTTTCTGCCAGTTGTAAATACCAGAACTATCTTTTAGATTACTACTTGCATTTTGCTTATCTGTAAAGTGTCTTTATTTTAATTTGTTTTAAATTGTCTTATACTGTTAAAATGATCAATTTCTTCCTTTAGGCTATGTACTTTTTATAATTTGATTTAAAAATTCCCTCCATCACAATTATAAAATATTTTCCTATAGTTATGCATGTCAATCTTTAATCCATCTAATATTTATGTGTATAGAAATCGAATTTCATTTTATTATTCAAATAGATGACCAAGTTTCCCAATATTTATTTAATAAGCTCTCCTTTTTGCACTGATTTTCAATGCCCACTCTGCTATAAACAAAATTTGCATTCATGAATGAGATGGTTTCTGGACTTGTTATTTTATTCCGTTTGTTTACTTGCCTATCTCTTCATCAGCATCATTCTGTCTTAATCACTGTAGTTTTTAATAAAACTGGATGCTTAAAAGGAAATTCCCTCACCTTATTTTTCTTCTTTAATGGTTCCCTGGCTGGTTTTGGTCTTTCACTCTTTTATATAGAATCACTTCACCACATTCCACAGAAAATACTGTGGAGTTGTTTTTGTCATTGTTTTGAGAAAGGGTATCATAAGTTAACAGAGTATTGGCCCATATAAAATACTGAAATTTTATATCTAAGATCATGTTGTTTCTTTCCTTTTATTTAGGTGTTTTTTAATATCCTTCAGTAAAATCATATGTATTTTTCTTCCCAAAGAGCTTGCTCATTTTTTGTTAGTTTAATTATTAGGTATTTTATATTTTTGATGTTATTGCAATTACTATCTTTTAATACAATTTCATTCTCCAAATTATTTTTACTGTTGTATAACATGTAGTTTCTTTTTGAATACTGATATCTATCCAACAACAAGACTAATTATTTTATTAATTCTATTAATCAGTGTGTTCAATTATGTTATCTAGATAAAATGACAGCATTGTTTCTTCCTTTCTAATTTATCTTTATATTTTGTCTTATCTCACTGCATTAGCTTGGATCAATGCAATGTTAAATAGAAATTGTGGTATCAGGGACAATTTACTTTTTCCTTATTCTTAATTTTAACTGAGAGCTTTCAACATATACCATTAACATGATGTTATATATTATCTATTATATTTTAGTAAGAATCATTTACCATTCTAAGGAAGTTCCCTTCTATTTTTAGTTTCCTAAGAATTTTTAACCTGACATGATATTGAATGTTAAAATTTCCCCCTACATCTACTGTAGGAATAAAGAGGTGAATTACATTGATTCTTTTTCTAGTAAAAAAGGGACTTTGCATTCCTGGGAAAAATCCAGCTTAGATTATATGTTTTTATTTCATAAATGGATTTAGATGCAAATGATGTATTTAGCATTTCTGCTCATGAATAATTTTGACCTGTAATTTCCCTTTTAATTTTTTATACTCTTTTGTTTTTGCTGTCAGTCTTTCTTTTTTTCATATGGTTTGGAAGTACTGGTGTAAATTGAAATTATCTAAATAAAAAAACTTGCCTTTGAAACTACGTGGACCTGGTATTACTACAACGAGAAGATTAAAAAGAAAGTGTTTTTTGGATTTTTTTTGATGGTGATAAAACCATTCAGATTTACTATTTCTTCTGGAATCAGTTTGGATGAGTTGAATTCTTATAAGAATTTATTCGTTGTATCTAAGTTTTACATGTATAGAGTTTTCATAATATTCTTTTATTAGCTATGTAATACCAATAGCATCTCTAGACATAACTATTTTGCCTTTCAAATTAGTGTGTTTTGGGTGCCTTTTTTTATTAATCATCCAGGGAGTTATATATTTTATTCGTTTATTCAAATAACCCTCTTTGGGCTCTGTTGATCTTCTCTAATGAACTTTTTATTAATTTTTACTTTTTATATTTCCTTGTTTTTCCTTTCTTTAAATTATCCTCTTTTTTAAAAATTCAATTTCTTAAGTTAGATATCTAGCTTATTATCTTTTAGCCTTATTTCTGCTCTAAATTAAGATCTTAAACTAAAATTTTCCTTTAAGTATTTATTACCTTAGTACATGCTGGAAGTTTGGAAATGCATTTACTTTATATTTATTCAATTATAAATAAATATTTTATTTATTAATTTGATGTTTCCTTGGTTTCACAAAAATTTAGATGTAATTTTTAAAATTTCCAAATATGTGAAGTTTTCTATTTGAAACATAATTGATTTCTAATTTAATACCATTGTAATCAGAGACTGCCTAGAAAGCTTTAAAATATTAGCCAACCATATATGACATCCCTGAGTGCCAGATTCAAAGATGCTGGATTTTTTAATATGCATTTAGTGAGGGATAGTGTGGTTTTTCTCAAGAACACGTAGAGCTTTGGGTGGACAGAAGTGGGTTTGAATTCCAACTCTCCCTCTCTTCAGTAGTTAGCACTGCTGACCTTTCCCTTTGCATGGAATAACTCTCCGCTTTAACACACTGCTGGATTCCTTCATCCACTCTGGTCACTCCATATAAAGATTACTGCTGACCTCTCCTGCTTTACCTAAACTTAAAATGTTGGAGTTCCTCAAGGCTGGGTCCTAGGTCCTCTTTTGACTCAACAGTATCTTCCAAGTGATCTTATCCAGTCTTTTAGCTTAAATCATAATTATAAGCTGGTGACTTCCAGGAATCTGACCTCACTCTATAGGAGTATGTCCACAAAGACAGTGAACTGCAGATGGTTGCCTTTTGGTCTGTGATGCATGACCAGCACAACTACACATGGAAGTGTTCTCCTGAGATCTGGATCTCCCTAACTAAGCACTAGTTTAGCAGACCCACTTGGAATGGCTCATAGGCACCTGATTAGCACTTAGATCTTTGTAATTATCTTAGGGTGAGAGTTATGACTTGGTTAGAGTTAACCAAATACAACTTCTTATTCATACACCCTCCTCCATGCTCCACCATTTACCTTAATGAGTTATAGCCATCTTCTGCTTTACTTGGTATTCAAGGAAGAACCTTCTGGTCTCAAGGTACTGTGATTGCTCAGAATGTAAGTTTCCTTCAGTTATCAGTTGGAGTTAGCTTTTCTCACTGGGACTTACTGGGTGGACCAAAAGTCACTGCCATACTATAAGTGCATAATAAGTATGCGTTGAAAGAAATATTTAGTAAATGAGCAGGCTGGTGTTCTTGAACCCACACATAAGTAGAGATCAAGACCTGGGAGACAGATGGACAAGGCAGACCTCATGGACTTCTCAGATTTTCTTGCTCTTCTCAGTCCTAAAAATCTGATGCTGGCCAACATCAGAATCTGAAGAGACTTTGTCAGCAAGAGATATAGCTGCAAGAACCCAAAGAGCTAAGGAGCAGTAAGGAGCAGGGTAACCCTGCTTTTGGGGTCTGGGATAGAAAAGCTTTTGGGTAAAAATCTCAGTGCTTTAGGTAACTCTGTTACCTGACTTTACTCAAATCTTAAGTAGTTCACTATATGATGCAGAACATTATTGCGACAACCCTTCCTCTTGTATCACCCCACCTAACACATTCACAGTTTCCACCTGGATGTTTTTGTTTCAGCTCTTCTGGAAGAATTAAAACATCAGTACACAAACAAAATAATAAAATATTCTCTGCCAGTCAGGAATGTCATTCATTCTGTTCTAAATACAAAAGCAATGTGCTTCTGTAAAGAATCATCTTAAATGATTTGACCATCGATAACAACAATGAAATAACTGTCCCAAGGGTTTTTTCTAATGTAAAGAGGGTTAAATTGCTCATTTCCATGTTGATTAGCGTTCACTTTAAAATGTGGCAAACGTAATTCCTCTGTAACCAACATTTAATAACAAATAGCTTACCTAGCCATTAAATGTAAAGGGATCACTGTTCTGTTTGCTAGATACTTTTTAGATAGTAATGATTAAAATAAAATTATTTCAAACATACTGTTTCCAAATATTAAATTTGCTGACTTATTTGCTTTCTTTGCCATAAAATAAAATGTTCCCAGTGTGGCAGGTACAGCATTTCTTAATACAGCTCAGCTGTCTTCACAAATGCATATATTTAAAATTAAAAACAAATTGTGTAAGCTGACATTTAAAACTGGAATTTGTTGCCTTAAGGCAAAAGCAATCACCGGCCTGTGCTCAGTGGCATTTGATAATTTAAGTTTTTCTCCCGCAGCATTGCTGTAATACATAGTTATTTAATAAGTAAGTAAAGCACATTATTTAACCCTTTAACAAACTAATAAACTCTATGTCCCAACATTTAGAAGATCAATACATAAAAAATTAAGTGATAGATTATTATAAACATAAAAAATGAAATAATTAAATGTTATTTTTCTGTTCCACATGCTTTGGAAACAGTATGCATTTTGACATCTAGTTTTCCCTGCTTTCACTTAAGCAGACATTAAATAAAATTCAAACACTGTATTACTTTAAGTTGTTTTTACTTTTTTATGCTGCAAGAGATGACTTAATGCCTTCTTTGTATCTAGAGTCAAAAGTATTCAGAGATTAACCACCAGCAAGTTTAATGTTGGTCACAAATTGGAAACGAAGGAATATGGTTAATTGCATATTATCATAAAAGTAGGGATGATAAATGAGAAGGCCAGCAATCAACTGTGCTCATTTGAGGCAGTGCGATAGCAAATATTCCATAACTGTATAGATTTCCTTAAAACCACGTCAATATCTTGCAAGAACATTTATTTCCAACACTATTGATAAGTGTAATTTATTATCTAACAGTTTAGTGTCTGTATATGCTAAATACTGTTCTAGGTGTTGGAGTTGCAATAATAAATAATCCAGTCCAACTGATTTAGGATCTTGCTAATGGGATAAACAGGGAGTTAATAGTTCAGTAGATCATATGCTCTGATAGGAATAAATACTGGGAGCTAGGGCAGGTTACAAAAACGGTAACCCAAAAGCTTTGAAGGAGCAGGACAAGCTTTGTAGAAGACGTATAAATTGAGTTTTACAAGGTGAGTAGTAAATAGTCTGGTGAAGAGAAGTTGGTGGAAAGTGTAAAAGATTACAGTAGATTGTTCTTCTATGGGGGAGAAAAGGAAAAATTAAAAGATAGGCTCTTCCATAGCCTTTCATTGAACTTTATCCTTCTCTTTAGTGTGTGCAGTGATTCAAACAGGACTGCAAGAAAAATATTATTCTCACCGCATGGAAATGTATGACTGCTGATGGAATCACCCACATCAATGACAGAGAAATGTGTGAACTCCTCATAGGCAACCCTTGAATTTTGTCACATTGGTGACCACTGGGATGGCCCTCTCCACCCAGTGTGAAATAACTCATCCTACTGAGATACAGAAGAAACAAAATTATATCTTGGAGAGAGTACTCAGCTGCAAAAGATAATACTTATTTTAACTAGATACAATGATATTAGAGCATGTACTATGAGTTAGGATCTGTACATTAATTCTCCCAAAATTGAGGTGTCCTTACTCCTTTATAGATGAGGGAATTATAACTGCAAGAATAATGCTGAAGCAGATGCTGAGACAAGGACTGGAGGGCAAGAAGTGTATTTAGGAGGGCAAGGAAAAACTGGCAGGGAGTAGGGGTGGTGGTAGAAAGTAGGGAAGAAGGCCAGTAAAAGGTATACTATTTAACTGTTTATCAAGTGAGCAACTGAGGCTTCATCTCAGGGAAAGTACATGTTTCCCCTGTCATCTGAAAGTAGAATGTTCCTGTGAAAACTTTCGTAAGCTGAAATGGTGTAAAGCGTTACCTTAGGACAATCTTGCTAATGGATGCAAAACACGGAGATAAAGCGCAGATGGTCACAGACACAGTCCAAAGCTGCGCAGGCTTGACGCTGCGATGCGGAGAGTAGTTCCCAGGGAAGGAGGTTGGTGGCACCGCTCTGCTGCTCAGGCTGTGCACTGACTCTACAAGGACTCACAGCAAAACAAACAACGCTGAACACTATTTTCCCTTTTCATTTTTGTTTTTGTAAAAGCGAAAACCCTCCTTGGATTTCTTTCAGTTAGCAGAAAACAGGTACTAATGTAAGTGTTTCCGAAAAGCCAAGTGATGTAATACAGACTTTCAAAAAGCGGGGGATATCTGTATGGGGAAAGAGATGAAACCCACGCCTGGGAATACTCCTGTCTACGGAGAAAGGGACCGGGATATTTATAGTCTATAGAGTCATTTGTTTGGGATTCCTGCGGATGGGGCGGTGTTAGTACAGCCTCTTTTATACATAAGAGTGGGCTTCTGTGGTTTCAGGTAGAGAAACAAAAACAAACAATTCAGGCATAGCGGTAGGTACTGACAGCTGAGATAAATCCAGGGAACAGTGGAAGTTCTGAATGGTGAGGATGGGGCACTGCGGGTGTCTGCTACAGATACTGTACAGTTTGGAATTGTAATTAAAATCTAAATAAAGACTAAAGCACAACTATGAATGGGCTAAAATGAGTCTATCATGTCTTTAAAACAATATACCAAGCACATTTTGAAATACTGAAGGCTTACCTTCTCAATCACCAGTGGATAAAGCAATTATAGATTACTATTTAATAGGAAAAATTTAAGTGCTGAGTAAGAAATTATGCTCTGCCCCCCAAGGTTTGAGACTATGTTTTAATAATACTACTTGGAGTAGAGAGTTGAAGAAGATGAATATGAAAGTAGAAAAAAAAATCTAAGATAAAGAAAAAAATAAAATAAAAGCAGTTGAGATGTACCAGATATGAAATAAGGGTACAAGCAGAAAATATAAGAGCTATGACAATTATAAATCAAACAAGAGGTCAGTGAGGGGAAAATTCATTTCTAAGTTATAAATAGCAGAAGCTATTTAGGGAGACATGAGATACATGGCCAACTATATGCTGATTTTTCACTTAAAAAAAAGTAACCATAAGACAATGCCAGTGGCACAAAACACACTTTTTATAGAAAAAAGAAGAGAGGGGAAAGGCCTTTCACCCCACCATGGGCTTTGTATAAACAATCCCAGGCAAAGCTCACATAATCATGAGGTGATTTATAGACATATTCCTTCCAAAAATACTTCAGAATTTCTCTTTCTGACTTACTTCACTAATACCGTATGCTAACAAATATATATGGAATCTAAAAAAATTTTTTAAAAAATGGTTGTGATGAACCTAGGGGCGGGACAGGAATAAAGACGCAGACGTAGAGAATGGACTTGAGAACACAGGGAAGGGGAAGGGTAAGCTGGGACAAAGTGAAAGAGTAGCATTGACATATATACACTACCAAATGTAAAATAGATAGTAGGAAGCAGCCGCATAGCACAGGGAGATCAGCTCGGTGCTTTGTGACCACCTAGAGGGGTGGGATAGGGAGGGTGGGAGGGAGACACAAGAGGGAGGGGATATGGGGATATATGTATACATATAGCTGATTCACTTTGTTATAAAGCAGAAACTAACACAACATTGTAAAGCAATTATACTCCAATAAAGATATTATTAAAAAACCCAAAAAACAATTCAGAACTGCCCACTGAGTGAATCATAGGATTTCTAGCAGTGCACAAAATTCTCAATGGGACTTCAGCTCTGGCTTCAGCTAATAGCTGGAAGGAAGTCCAGGAACCGAAGTAAGAAAGGAAAGGAAGTGTAATTTGATAATTAGATTTGTATTTAAGAAGCTACACAAACTTGGGACTCAGCTTTAAAAATACATATGTTGTTCCCAATTAACTATTCAGAATGAAAGTGGTTTTAAAGGGTAGTTTTGATTCAAAATATTTAATTTTTTTTATTTTTTAATAAATATTAATTTAGGACCTATTACTAAACATTTGTTCTGAGTATACATTGTGGAAAGTGTTAAGAAAACCATTTTATATAGCCAATATTATATATAGCTAATAAAGCCAATATTTTGTAATAACTTCAGAAAAAAAATTTAAAAAAAGGAAACCATTTTATTTCAGTTTTGCCAATTGTTTAATTCTTCAAAATAATTATGTTGGCCCAAATTAAGATGGTCATCAGGTTTTTCCTGTGTAAGAAAAATATCTTTTGTTATCCATAATCATTAAAAACAAACAAACAAACAAAAAAACTGTTCTGAAGAATAGGTGACCATGACTGTTAGTATTATGGCCAATTAAGTTATTTTTTTCAGTTATATGTCTGGATCCAGAATTTTTTTTGTAAAGGGCAGCTTTTACACTGTTCAAATTTTATGCACATTAGCATATTCAAAATTGAATCTCAAATGTATTTCGGTTTCTTTAATGATGCATTGAACATATGGACTTCCATAAAGTCTGAAGATCATTCAGACTTTCTTATAGATCTAGCCCATAATTTTCCACCATTATTTTGTGGAAAAATCTCATTTTGTTTATTTCCCTTTAGCTTTTGACTCTATGAAGAAGATCTGGCTGCAGTATAAGAAATGAATGCTCAATACACTACTGTCTGCTAATGCTAATAAGATTTTTATACTTCAAAATTCAGATTCTTTGATTTATTTTGGACTTATCGGATAGCAATTTCCAGTAGAGTAAAGAAAATTTTGATTATCTTTTTAATTTTTAGGTTTGTCGTTTGATGGTATTTGATGAGCTAGAAAACTGACACTCCCAATAGAAAAGAACAAGATTAAGATTCTATTATACATAGATTTTTTAAAAAAGCTTTATTATAGAAGTAGTATTTATTTGGATAAAGCACTGCACTGAACAATTTTATTATGATATTTAATTTTTTGGAAATTCTATGAAGTAGATATCACTTACTGCTTAAAGAGGTTGAGTAGATTTTTAGATCTAGGGTTAGAACCTAGTCGGATTACAAGATTTCTTTTACTCATAGTCAATTCAATACACTTCTTCCCACTGGGCTATTATAAAACAAAAGGGATTTTACCACAAATATAAAAAGAAAGAAAAGGGGAAAAATCTAGCACAGAATAATAATTCCAAACAAAAGGAATAAATGTAAGTTTACATACTTCAACCATTAATTGGCTTGTATTTAATAATTCTACTTTGAGAACAAGCTCATTATATTAGCAAGGTATGTGTTTTACAGTTCTTTTTGGGGTATAAGTCAGAGAGCTGTATTACTGAGCTAAAAATTCTAATGGTTATTGACTGAGATGACTTTATGGTTAAGCTGAAGATATAGTTCACTTTTTACAAACAGATCAGACCTCATTTCTAACAGTTTTCTGTCTAAAACTGAGTTAAACTCCCTTAAAAAATATTGAGGACTTTACTCTCTGCACTGGAATAGATATAAAACTACTTGTTAAGAAAAATCTTGGCTATGTTTTTCAGTGTTCCTCCAACCTACTCCTTAAACAGAAGCCCATCTCCACACTGAGATGAACTTAATTTTGTTTCTTTCACAGGACCAAACACAGGGGTATGTCTTTAAACTGTAAATGAAATGACTATATTCATACTTACCAAGAACACCTCAAATTTATGTTTATCAAAAGAAGACTTCACTATGCACTGATTGTTCTGCCCAGAATTACTTTCTAAGTAACGCATAAAACCACATATATTTGTACCCTGGCATAATTTCTTTGGTTCTCCCATAGAATTACCTTTATGAAAGCCATTGCTACAGTTGCTCTAAAGATTCAGGCTTGGTGAAAAATCTTTTAGAAAAAAAAAGTTATCAAATTTGTAGGCATAAGGTTGTTCATAATATTCCTTTATTATCCTTTTAATGTCCATGAGATCAGTAGAGATGGCTCCTCTTTCATTTTTAATATTAGTAATTTGTGTCTTCTGTCTCTCTCTTTTTTTAACTTAGCTTGGTTAGAGTTGTATCAATTTTATTGATCTTTTTCAAGAACCAGAATTAGGTTTTACTGACTTTATCGCTTTCCTGTTTTTAATTTCATTGGTTTCTGCTCTAATTTTTAAATGTATTTTCTTTTGTTTACTTTGGATTTACTTTGCTCTTTTTTCTGTAGTTTTCTAAGGTGGAAGCTTACATTATTGGTTTTAGATCTTTCTTCTAATATAACATTCAATGCTTTAATATTTTTCTAAGCTCTGTTTTGGTTGCAGCCCACAAATTTTGATAACTCTTATTTTAACTTAGGTCAAATATTTTAAATTTTTTCTTTGAGACTTTCTTCTTTGATTCATACTATTTAGAAATATCTTGTTTAATCTCCAGTTATTTGGGGGGGGGTTCCAGTATCTTCCCATTATTGATCTCTAGTTTAATTTCATTTTGATCTGAGAGCATATTATGGGTGATTTCTAATATTTTATAGTTTGTTAAGTTGTGTTTTATGACTAGAATATGGTCTATCTTGGTGAATTTCCATGCGAGCTTGAAAAGAGCATGTATTCTGATACTGTTTGATGAAGTATTCTATAGACGGCAGTTGAACCTGACAGTATTAAGTCCAACCACGTTCTTACGGATTTTCTTCCTGTTCAATATATCAATTACTGATAGAGAAATGTTAGTATCTCCAAGTATAATAAGGGGTTATCTATTTCTCCTTGCAGTTCTATCAGATTTTGTCTCATGTATTTTGATGCTCTGTTGTTAGGCACATACACATGAAGTTTTCTTATGTCCCTTGGTGTTTTGATCTCTTTATCATTATGTAATGCCTGTCGTTATCCCTGATAAATTTCCTAGATTCACTGGCAGCTTTGTCTAAAATTAATATAGTTACTCCAGCTTTCTTTTGATTACTGTTAGCATGGCATCTATTTCCCCATCACCTTACTTTAAAGTGTCTTTATATTTAAAGTGGGTTTCTTCCAAACAAAATATATTTGGGCCTCTCTCTCTTTTACTTAATGAACTCTGACAGTCTCTGTCTTTTAATTGATGAATTCAGGACATTAACATTTAAAGTGATTATCGATATAGTTGGATTAATATCTACCATACTTGTGAGTCTTTTCTATTCACTGCTCTTGTTTTTTTTCTTAACATCTTTATTAGAGTATAATTGCTTTACAATTTTGTGTTAGTTTCTGCTGTATAACAAAGTGAATCAACTATATGTATACATATATCCCCATATCCCCTCCCTCTTGTGCTTCACTCCCACGCTCCCTATCCCACCCCTCTAGGTGGTCACAAAGTACCGAGCTGATCTCTCTGGGCTATGCAGCTGCTTCTCACTAGCTATCTGTTATACATTTGGTAGTGTACATATGTCAATGCTACTCTTTCATTTCATCCCAGCTTACCCTTCCCCCTCCCTGTGTCCTCAAGTCCATGCTCTACCTCTGTGTCTTTATCCCTGTCCTGCCCCTAGGTTCATCAGAACCTTTTTCTTTTCTTTAGATTCCACATATATGTGTGAGCATACGGTATTTGTTTTTCTCTTTCCGACTTACTTCACACTGTATGACAGACTCTAAGTCCATCCACTTCACTACAAATAACTCAATTTCATTTTTCTTTATGGCTGAGTAATATTCCATTGTATATATGTGTCACATCTTCTTTATCCATTCATCTGTCAATGGACACTTAGGTTGTTTCCATGTCCTGCCTATTGTAAATAGTGCTGCAATGAACATTGTGGTACATGTCACTTTTTGAATTATGGTTTTCTCAGGGTATATGCTGAGTAGTGGGATTGCTGGATCATATGGTAGTTCTATTTTTAGTTTTTTAAGGAACCTCCATACTTTTCTCCATAGTGGCTGTAACAATTTACATTCCCATCAACAGTGCAACAGGGTTCCCTTTTCTCCACACCTTCTCCAGCATTTATTGTTTGTAGATTTTTTGATGATGGCCATTCTGACCAGTGTGAGATGATACCTCATTGAAGTTTTGATTTGCATTTCTCTAATGATTAGTGATGTTGAGCACCCTTTCATGTGTTTGCTGGCAATCTGTATATCATCTTTGGAAAAATGTCAATATAGGTATTCCGCCCACTTTTGGATTCGGTTGTTTGTTTTTTTGATACTGAGCTGCTTGTATATTTTGGAGATTAATCCTTTGTCTCTTCCTTCATTTGCCAATATTTTCTCCCATTCTGAGGGTTGTCTTTTCGTCTTGTTTATGGTTTCCTTTGCTGTGCAAAAGCTTTTAAGGTTCATTAAGTCCCATTTGTTTATTTTTGTTTTTATTTCCCTTTCTCTAGGAGGTGGGTCAAAAAGGATCTTGCTGTGATTTATGTCATACAGTGTTCTGCCTATGTTTTCCTCTAAGAGTTTTAGAGTGTCTGGCCTTACATTTAGGTCTTTAATCCATTTTGAGTTTATTTTTGTGTATGTTGTTAGGGAGTGTTTTAATTTCATTGTTTTACATGCAGCTGTCCAGTTTTCCCAGCACCACTTATTGAAGAGGCTGTCTTTTCTCCATTGTATATTCTTGCCTCCTTTATCAAAGATAAGGTGACCATATGTGTGTGGTTTATCTCTGGGCTTTCTATCCTGTTCCATTGATCTATATTTCTGTTTTTGTGCCAGTACCATACTGTCTTGATTACTGTAGCTTTATAGTATAGTCTGAAGTCAGGGAGCCTGATTCCTCCAGTTCCGTTTTGCTTTCTCAAAATTGCTTTGGCCCTTCGGGGTCTTTTGTGTTTCCATACATATTGTTAAATTTTTTGTTTTAGTTCTGTGAACAATTCCATTGGTAGTTTGACAGAGATTGCATTGAATCTGTAGATTGCTTTGGGTAGTATAGTCATTTTCACAATGTTGATTCTTCCAATCCAAGAACATGGTATATCTCTCCATTTGTTTGTATCATCTTTAATTACTTTCACCAGTGTCTTATAGTTTTCTCCATACAGGTCTTTTGTCTCCTTAGGAAGGTATATTCCTAGGTATTTCATTCTTTTTGTTGCAGTGGTAAATGGGAGTGTTTCCTTAATTTCTCTTTCAGATTTTTCATCATTAGTGTATAGGAATGCAAAAGATTTCTGTGCATTAATTTTGTATCCTGCTACTTTAACAAATTCATTGATTAGCTCTAGTAGTTTTCTGGTAGCATCTTTAGGATTCTCTATGTATACTATCATGTCATCTGCAAACAGTGACAGTTTTACTTTTTCTTTTCCAATTTGTATTCTTTTTATTTCTTTTTCTTCTCTGACTGCTGTGGCTAAAACTTGTAAAACTACGTTGAATAATAGTGGTGAGAGTAGGCAACCTTGTCTTGTTCCTGATCTTAGTGGAAATGGTTTCAGTGTTTCACCATTGAGAACGATGCTGGCTGTGGGTTTGTCATATAAGTCCTTTATTATGTTGAGGTAGGTTCCCTCTGTGTCAACTTTCTGGAGGGTTTTTACCATAAATGGGTGTTGAATTTTGTCAAAAGTTTTTCTGCATCTACTGAGATGATCATATGGTTTTTCTCCTTCAGTTTGTAAATATGGTGTATCACATTGATTGATTTGCATATATTGAAGAATCATTGTATTCCTGGGATAAACCCCACTTGATCATGGTGTATGATCCTTTTAAAGTGCTGTTGGATTCTGTTTGCTCATATTTGGTTGAGGATTTTTGCATCTATGTTTATCAGTGATATTGGCCTGTAGTTTTCTTTTTTGTGTGACATCTTTGACTGTTTTTGGTATCAGGGTGATGGTGGCCTCGTAGAAAGAGTTTGGGAGTGTTCCTCCTTCTGTTATATTTTGGAAGAGTTTGAGAAGGATAGGTGTTAGCTCTTCTAAATGTTTGATAGAATTCACCTGTGAAGGCATCTGGTCCTGGGCTTTAGTTTGCTGGAAGATTTTTAATGACGGTTTCAATTTCATTGCTTGTGATTTGTCTGTTGATATTTTCTATTTCTTCCTGGTTAAGTCTTCGAAGACTGTACTTTTCTAAGAATTTGTCCATTTCTTCCAGGTTGCCTATTTTATTAGCATATAGTTGATTGCAGTAATCTCTCATGATACTTTGTATTTCTCCAGTGTCAGTTGTTACCTCTGCTTTTTCATTTCTAATTCTGTTGATTTGAGTCTTCTTTCTTTTTTTCTTGATGAATCTGGCTAATGGTTTTTCAATTTTGTTTATCTTTTCAAAGAACCAGCTTTTAGTTTTATTGATTTTTGCTATTGTTTCCTTCATTTCTTTTTCATCTATTTCTGATCTGATCTTTATGATTTCCTTCCTTCTGCTAACTTTGGGGTTTTTTTCTTCTTTTTTCTCTAATTTCTTTAGGTGTATGGTTAATTTATTTGAGATGTTTCTTGTTTCTTGAGCTATGATTGTATTGTATAAACTTCCCTCTTAGAACTGCTTTTGTTGCATCCCAAAGATTTTGGGTCATCATGTTTTCATTGTCATTTGTTTCCAGGTATTTTTTGATTTCCTCTTTGATTTCTTCAGTGATCTCTTGGGTATTTAGTAGCATATCGTTTAGCCTCCATGTGTTTGTACTTTTTACACTTTTTTCCCCATGATTGATATTTAGTCTCAGGATTGTGATCGGAAAAGATGCTTGATAGGATTTCAATTTTCTTAAATTTACCAAGGCTTGATTTGTGACACAAGATATGATCCATCCTGGAAAATGTTCCATGAGCACTTGAGAAGAAAGTGTGTTCTGTTTTTTTTGGATGGAATGTCCTATAAATATCAATTAAATCTATCTGGTATAATGTGTCATTTATAGCTTAGTTTCCTCATTTGTTTTCATTTTGGATGATCTGTCCATTGGTGAAAGTGGGGTTACAGTCTCCTACTATTATTGTGTTACTGTTGATTTCCCCTTTTATGGCTGTTAGCGTTTGCCTTATGTATTGAGGTGCTCCTATGTTGGGTGCATAAATATTTACAATTGCTATATCTTCTTCTTGGATTGATCCCTTGATCATTATGTAGTGTTCTTCTTTGTCCCTTGTAATAGTCTTTATTTTAAAGTCTATTTTGTCTGATATGAGTATTGCTACTCCAGCTTTCTGTTGATTTCCATTTGCATGGAATATCTTTCTCCATCCCCTCACTTTCAGTCTATATGTGTCCCCAGGTATGAAGTGGGTCTCTTGTACACAGCATATATATGGGTCTTGTTGTTGTATCCATTCAGCCAGTCTGTGTCTTTTGGTGGGAGCATTTAATCCATTTACATTTAAGGTAATTATCAGTATGTATGTTCCTATTACCATTTTCTTAGTTGTTTTGGGTTTGTTATTGTAGGTCTTTTCCTTCTCTTGTGTTTTCTGTCTAGAGAAGTTCCTTTAGCATTTGTTGTAAAGCTAAGCAAAACACTTAGCTTTTGCTTTTCTGTGAAGATTTTAATTTCTCCATCAAATCTGAATGAGACCCTTGTTGAGTAGAGTAATCTTGGTTGTAGATTTTTCCCTTTCATCACTTTAAATATGTCATGCCACTCCCTTCTCTCTTTCAGAATTTCTGCTGAAAGACCAGCTGTTAACATTATGGGGAGTCCCTTGTACATTTTTTGTTCTTTTCCCTTGCTGCTTTTAATATTTTTTCTTTGTATTTAATTTTTGATAGTTTGATTAATATGTGTCTTGGTGTGTTTCTACTTGGATTTATCCTGTATGGAACTCTCTGTGCTTCCTGGACTTGACTGACTATTTCCTTTCCCATATTAGGGAAGTTTTCAATTATAATATCTTCAAATATTTTCTCAGACCCTTTGTTTTTCTCTTCTTCTGGGACCCCTATAGTTCAAACGTTGGTGCATTTAATTTTGTCCCAGAGGTCTCTGAGACTGTCCTCAATTCTTTTCATTCTTTTTTCTTTGTTCTGCTCTGTGGCAGTTATTTCCACTATTTTATTTTCCAGATCACTTATCCATTCTTCTGCCTCAGTTATTTTGCTATTGATGCCTTCTAGAGTATTTTTAATTTCATTTATTGTGTTGTTCATCATCGTTTGTTTGCTAGATCCTTGTTAAATGTTTCTTGTATTTTCTCTATTCTTTTTCCGAGATTTTGGATCATCTTTACTACCATCACTCTGATTTCTTTTTCAGGTAGACTCCTTGTTTCCTCTTCATTTGTTTGGTCTGGTGGGTTTTTACCTTGATCCTTCATCTACTGCATATTTCTCTGTATTCTCATTTTGTTTAACTTACTGTGTTTGGGATTTCCTTTTTGCAGGCTGCAGGGTCGTAATTTCCTTTATTTTTGGTGTCTGTCCCCAGTGGGTGAGGCTGGTTCAGTGGCTTGTGTAGGCTTCCTGGTGGAGGGGACTTGTGCCTGTGTTCTGCTGGGTGGGCTGTATCTTGTCCTTTGGTGGGCAAGGCTGTAACGAGTGGTGTGTTTTAGAGTGTCTGTGAACTTTGTATGACTTTAGGCAGCCTCACGGCTAATGGGTGGGGTTGTGTTCCTGTCTTGGTAGTTGTTTGGCATGGGGCGCCCAGCCCTGGAGCTTGCTGGCCGTTGGGTGGAGCTGGGTCTTAGTGTTGAGACGAAGATCTCTGGGAGAGCTCTCAGTGATTGATATTACGTGGGTCTGGGAGGTCTCTAGTGGTCCAATATCCTGGACTAGGCCCTCCCACCTTGGAGGCTCAGGCCCAATACTCAGCCAGAGCACCAAGACCCTGCCAGCTAAACAGCTCAGAAGAAAAGGAACCGTGAAAACAAAACAAAACAAAAGAACAAAAACACATAAAATGGACAGAACCCTAGGACAAATGGTAAAAGCAAACCTATACAGACAAAATCACACAAAGAAGCATACACATACACACTCACAGAAAGAGAAAAAGGAAATATATATATATATATATATATATATATATATATATTTATGAAAAAAAGGAAGAGAGCAACCAAACCAATAAACAAATCCAGCAATGATAATAAGCACTAAATACTATATTAAGATAAACATAAAGCCAGAAACAAATTAGATGCAGAAAGCAAACCCGAAGTCTACAGTTGCTCCCAAAGTCCACCGCCTCAATTTTGGGAACATTCATTGTCTATTGAGGTATTCTTCAGATCCAGGGTTTATCAAGTTAATTGTGGGGATTTAATCTGGTGCTCCTTAGACTGCATGGAGAAATTTCCCTTTCTCTTCTTTGTTTGCACAGCTCCTGGTGTTCACCTTTGGTTTTGGCCCCACCTCTGCTTGTAGGCTGCCCTCAGGAGTCTGTTCCCCACCCAGACAGGAGGGGGTTAAAGCAGCAGCTGACTAGGGCTCTCTTGCTCATTCAGGCTGGGGGTAGGTAGGTGTATGGTAGTCATAATTGGAATGTGGTGTGAGCCAGAGGCAGCAGAGGCTGGTGTGATGTTGCAACAGCCTGAGAGGCACCGTTTGTTCTCCCGGGAAGTTGTCCCTGGATCTCGGGACTCTGGCAGTGGCGTGCTGCACTGGCTCCTCGAGGGATGTTGACAGTGACCTGAGCTTGCACACAGGACTCTTGGTGGCTGTGGCAGCGTTAGCAGTTCATGCCTGTCTCTGGGGCCTGAGCTGATAGCTGTGTCTCGCACCCATCTCTAGAGCTCGCTTAGGCGGTGCTCTGCCTTCTGTGGGCACACAGGGAAGGAATCCCCCCTCCTCGCACACCTCAAAACAAAGGTCTCTTGCCTCTCTGGCAGGCCCAGACTTTTTCCCAGACTCCGTCCCGTGTAGCTGTGGTGCACTAGCCCCTTCAGGCTGTGTTCACGCAGCCAACCCCAGTCCTCTCCCTGGAGTGTGACCTCCGATGTCCGAGCCTCAGCTCCCAGCCCCCACCCACCCAGGGCGGGTGAGCAGACAAGCCTCTCAGGCTGGTGAGCGCTGGTCGGCACCGATCCTTTGTGTGGGAATCTCTGTGCTTTGCCCTCTGCACCCCTGTTGCTGCGCTCTCCTTCATGGCTCCAAGGCTTCCCCCCTGCCCATCCCCAGTCCCCACCAGTGAAGGGGCTCCCTAGTGTGTGGAAACTTTTCTTCCTTCACAGCTCCCTCCCAGAGGTATGGGTCCCATCTCTATTCTTTAGTCTCTGTTTTTTCTTTTTTCTTTTGGCCTACCCAGGTACATGGAGATTTTCTTGCTTTTTGGGAAGTCTGAGGTCTTCCGCCAGTGTTCAGTAGGTGTTCTGTAAGAGTTGTTCCACATGTAGATGTATTTTTGATGTATTTATGGGGAGGAAAGTGATCTCCACGTCTTACTCCTCCACCACCTTGAACGTCTCCGCTCTTGTTCTTTTTATTTTTTTTTGTCTTTCACTCTTTTTCTGCCTTCTCTAGTTTTAGTTAGGCTTTTTATATGATTCTATTTTTTCTCCTTTCTTAGCATATCAGTTATACTTTTTAACTTCTTTTAGCAGTTTCCCTTGAGTTTGTTAAAATCACTTACAACTAATCCAAGTCTTTGAAATAGTACTCTAGCTACTTCCTGGGTAGTGCAATTATAACACAGTATTTCCAATTCCTCCCTCCTGTCACTTATAATATTGCTGTTATTCATGGCTCTTACCCATAAGCTATAATTACTGAATACATTATTGATACTGTTATTATTTTGAATAAGTTGGTTTTTGTTAGATGAATTAAGAATAAGAAAATATAAGATTTATTTTACCCTCATTATTTCTTCTCTAATGCTCTTCCTTTCGTTATATAGATGGAGAGTCTGACATATATATTTTCCTTCTTTCTGAATCATTTATTTTACCACTTCTTTTAAGGTAGGCCTACTGGCAACAAATCCCACAATTTTGATCATCTGAGAGAGTGTTTATTTAGCCACAACTTTTGAAGGACAATTTTACTGAACACAGGATTCTAAATTGGTAATTTTTTCTTTCAACACTGCAATCTTTCACTCTATTCTTCTTGCTTGTATGGTTTCTAAGGAGAAGTCCAGTCTAATTCTTATCCTTGCTCTGCTTTATCTAAGGTGTTTCCCACTTCCCCTGGCTTCTTTCAAGGTTCTCTCTTTGTTCCTGATTTTCTGCAGTTTGAATATGATATACCTAGGGGTGTGTGTGTGTGTGTGTGTGTGTGTGTGTGTGTGTGTGTGTATGTTTGTATTTTGTCTTTGAGCATCTGATTGGTGTCTCTGAGCTACCTGGATCTTTAGTTTATTTTGTATAATTAATTTTGGAAAAGTCTCCTCATGATTACTTCAAATATCCTGGGTTTTTTTTTCCTTTCTTCTCCTACAATTATGCCTTTTGTAATTTTCCCATGATTCTTGGATATTCTGTTCTCTCCTTTTCATTTTTGTCTTTTCCTTTCAGTTTTGGGAGTTTCTATTAGCATTGTTTTTTTCAATATCACTGATTATTTCCTTAGCTATATCTAATCTATTGATGAGCCCCTCAAAGACATTCTTCATTTCTGCTACAGTGCTTAAATTTCTAACATTTCCTTTGATTTCTTATTCAAGTTTCCATATCTCTGCTTTCATTACCCACCTATCTTTGTATGTTATCCACGTTTTCTATTAGAATCATTAGCAAAGTAATCATAGTTGTTTTAAATTCCCAGTCTGATAACTCCAACAACTTTGCCATGTTTGAGTATCATGCTGATTCTTGATCTTTTTCATGAAACTGTATTCTTTGTCTTTTAGTATGTTTTGCAATTATTTTCTTGAAAACCAGACATGCTTTACTGGGTAAATGGAACTGATTCCTTCAGAATTCCTACACTTCAGTAAGTTGTGATTCCTGTATCCACCTGTCTGTCTCTCCAGTTTTGAGGGGAGCAATCTTCCCTGTAACCTTACTTCTCCGTTGGATCAAAGAAAAGTTGCTGCTTTTCAGGTTGTTCAGTTTTTTTCTGGTTATGTGGATGGGAGTGACAAGTTCCAAGTTCCATATATGATGGGCCAGAAACTGGAAGTGCTTATTTATTTTTATATTTACAGAATACACAGTTCTAGCACAAATGATGTTTGAACAAATGCGTGAAAGAGTGAATTACTGAATGAATGCCATACATGATTGGCAGAATTACATAACTATAGAAGAGGAACAATGAATTAAAACTGATACACATGTAAAATATTGCTTCCCTTTCTACCCTCTGGTCTTATCATTAGCATGTGTGGGCAGTGAGCTCAGTTCTGACCTACAGCTCTGGAATATTTTGGCTATTTTATTATACTGGGTATTGTTTTATTACTTAAATTACCAACGGTTAATTTATATTGTTATATGGAGGAGCTCATCTAGTACTAGATACTCAATAGATAATAATACCTAATAGGTAAAGAGAATAATATTGTCATTTGTAAATCTTGAACAATGGGATAATAGATGCTATCACTAAATATTGCAGAATTAATTTCATGCAAAATTAATTCGGTATGGAACTGTCATATGCTGAAATATTGTGTCAAGACCCTATAATATAAATTGAAAAAACTAAAAAACAGGATAGGAAAAGGAAACCTATAGATCTGCCAACACAAAAAGCAAATACATGGTACAGAACCAAGACTCTTCTGTATAGTTTTTCATGCTGTCTGAGATCTGACGTGCATCAAAGTGAAGTTGCTAAACTATGTTCAGGAAATAAAAGGCCAGCTAGATGTCATGGCTCCAGCGACCTAATAGCAGTAGCAAATTATTTTTTTTCTCACTGCCTAGTCCAGGCCTAAGATTAAATTAAATGAGAGAAAGCTGTATTTAACTACAAATTTATACAATCATAATTTCAGAGGTAAAAGATACACTAGAGGTTTTTCAGTTTAGTCTCCCATTTGATGAAAGAATTCCTCACACAATATTCTTAAGAAATGGCCCTCTAGCTTCCCTTGGAAAGCATACCTTATAAGATATGCCTCCATCACCTCTGTTGAGTACTTATGCTAGGCACTCGGTTAGGGGTTGTCATGCAGTTTTAAAATTAATTGTCACAACACCTCTCTGAAGAAGGTAGCATTGGTCTTATTTTACTAAGAAATAAAGGAGGTAGTGGGGTACAGGGAAAGAAAGAAAGAGAGAAAGGAAGGAAAGAAGGAGGGAAGGAAAGAGGGAGGAAGGAGAGAGGGGAAGGAAGATATGTACCAAAACAGACAAGGCAGACCAGACTGCTGAGGTGAGGATAAGCTGATATTAATCCAGCAAACCCCTGCTACAGAAGTAGAACTGGAAAAGTAGAGCCTGGGACTAGAAATAGGAGAATTGGCTTAAGTATACAAAGGAACAAATGAGCCATCAGATCCCTAGCCTATTCTGGCAGAAGATGGAGGCTTGCTCTCTAGAGAAAGTGAACCAGCATAGGATCTAGTCTTAGGAACATCTGATTCATCTTAGGCCTAAGCTATAAGACCATTTAAAATGAGGACGTTAAATGGAAATTTCATACTGGTGAGGCTCCAAGTTTTCTTTCTGTTTATGTCTTTCAAAAATCTACAGATGTTGACACTTGGAGGTCACCCAATGAAAAAAATGAATTACTGCCCTATCACACCTGCCAAACTCAACCCACACATACAAACCTTCCAGTCAAATTTTTGTTCCCTCAGTTATAAACAAGAATGTCAGATAAACAGCCAAGTACTACATGATATTTGAGGAAGGCCTCTAGCATGTAAACCATAGGTAAAACCAAATGTGCCCTTGCTCGTTCTCTTGCTCTCTTCTCTGTCTTTCTCTTTTTCTCTCCCCACACACATACACACTCATACAATGTAAACAAATGTTCAGTAGAAAAATTGGAAGATAAAACTGGGAAAATCTTTATGTTGACATAAAGACTAATATACAGAAAATAGTAAGATTTGGAAGATTTATGTTGGAATTCTAATATCCAAATAAAAGGACTTTGAAAGAGAAGAAAGAGTAGAGGAGGAAATTATCCAATAAATGATTTTTAAAAACCTCCCAAAACAAACGATATGACTTTCCAAATTGAACTACCCCATGGGGTTCCCTGCACAGTAATTGAAAAGCAACTCACCTCAAAGCAAATCACTGTAGGATATTAACCTATTAGGTGTCTTTGGAGCACTGTACATCGCCTTATCTCCCAAACTTTGCATTGGGCATTCCCTCTTCCTGGAATACTCTCCCTCAGATAGATGGCTATCATTGATTGTTCCCTTATATCTTTTAGGTTTTTGTTTATTTCTGTCTTTTCATTAAGGTTTTCACTGAAACCCTTAATTAAAATTCTATTTGCCCCATAGCACTCCCTATACACTGTACTCTTTTATTTTCCTCCATAGCAGGTAGAACCATCCAATGTCCTGTGTATTTTATATCTTCATTTTCTGTTTTCCCACACTTACTATGATAGCTCCAGAGGATGGATATGATTGGTTGGTTTCTGAAAGTATTCCCAGTATTTGGAATAGTGTCTGGTACATAGCAGGCACTAAGGAAATGTTTGTTATAAAATGAAATGATGAAGAGGAAAGTCTAAAAGTTTCTGAAAAGAAGGATTAAGAGCCAAAATGACATATAACTTTTCAACAGCAACACTAAAGGCTAAAACCCAGTTGAAAAATAAATAAAATGTGAGCATAGAATAAACACATTTATATTTACTGACAGACAAGGGCCTCAAATTTTACCTTATGTGTATTCTTCCTTAGGAAGCTTTGGGAGAATAGGTTCCACCAAAAGGAGGAATAAAATAAGATATAGGAAAACATGAGATCAAGGAAACAAGGACTACAATCTAAGAGAGAAACAAAAGCATTCATAGGAGGATGATAAAGAGAAGTCCCAAAAGAACAGCTGTGCAGCAGGTCTGGAAGGCAACTGGGTAACACTGCAGCAGAAAGACCGAAGAATTCACCAGAAGAGGGAGGGGCTCGACATGGACTGATCTATTATTTCATTTACCTGATGTTTTGTAATCAGACTTTTTTCTTATGTATGGTAAATAGTTCAGAGATGAATTAGAAATAGGCAGTGGGGGCTTCCCTGGTGGCGCAGTGGTTGAGAATCTGCCTGCCAATGCAGGGGACACGGGTTCGAGCCCTGGTCTGGGAAGATCCCACATGCCGTGGAGCAACTGGGCCCGTGAGCCACAACTACTGAGCCTGCGCGTCTGGAGCCTGTGCTCCGCAACAAGAGAGGCCGCGATAGTGAGAGGCACGCGCACCACGATGAAGAGTGGCCCCCGCTTGCCACAACTAGAGAAAGCCCTCACACAGAAACGAAGACCCAACACTGCCATAAATAAAATAAATAGATAAATAAAACTCATTTCAAAACCATCTTGTAATTATAAAAAAAAAAAAAAAAAGAAATAGGCAGTGGTTTTAAAAAATTGAGCAAATATAAAAATAAGGCAGTTTCTAACTCCAGGAAAAAATAGGTATACAAGAAAGAAAATATAATTATAAAGTAATCACAGTACCTTATGAGGGTCACATAAAAAAAAAATCTACAAGTCACAGTGACATAAATTCTGATCATTGACTTAACAACACAATAAAATACAAATCCCTATGGATTGACAAGATATAAGTGAAAACATATGAAGGCAGAATAATGTGTATAATATAATCACATTTTATGTTTATGTTTTATACAAGAGTTTATGACTTGATAATAAGTATTTAGAAACTTATCTAAAAAGATATGGACCAAATTGTAATTAAATACTATTACTTAATGTTCCATACTTATATATTCCTTAATCTTTAATATAAACAAGTATCTAAGCATTCCTTTTGAGAATTAATTTTGTATAAAATATAGATCCAAAATGTAATTTAACTTTTACACAGTATTTCAGTTTATGTGCATCATAATTTAGCCACTTTATTTTCATTGTATGTTTAGATTGCTTCTGGTATTTTTCTATTTTAAATATCTTCATGTATAAATCTTTGGAATTAATGTGATTATTTTTCTAGAATGCATGCCAGATGGAATTGTTTATAGGAAAAATTCACATTTTAAGTCTTTGATAAGTAATCCAAAGCTGAACATCAAAAAATTGAGACAATTTATATCCCCACAAGCAATGTTTAACCCTATCTATTATCTCACATCTTGTCAATACTGGGGAGTATTCTTTTTTCATATTTGACACCTTTTTTTTGAAAAACTCTCCAAGTTTGTATTTATATGATTACAACTGAGGTAGACCATATGTTCATATGTTGTAAGCCATTGACAGTCTTCTGAATGTACCCCTCTCTTTTCCTCTCCTTGTCACTGCTGTAAATATTTCAGTCATATCTCTTGGGCTTTTAGGCTCCCATCTGACGGCAGAGCCAAGCTCTCTTCCTTGTGTTCCAACCCTTAAACTGCTTCTAGGTTTTTTCTTCTAAGTCACCAATCTGATAATATCATTTGCTTGCTTAAAAGCCCGTGAAGACTAGCAATTTCCCATAAAGTCTAAAATTCTTCAAGTGGAACACTACTTCAACATTAATATTCCTCAAGTATTTTCTTAAATTATAAATATATGTTTTCATGACAGCCTTTGCTCAATAATTATAAAGAACTTGGGATTAGAGAGCTAATTTTGCTCATTATAATCACTCTAACTACCTAAGAAGTGACTAAGGAGTGGCATCACCAAGATGGCAACATAGGTGATTGCTGACTTTGTTTCCCCTCAAGAGAAGAACAACAAATAACTATTCAAGAATAAGACATCACTGAGAAAATCCTACAACACAGGGGTGAGGCTAAAGCACCCCTTGCACCACAGAGACCAAGACACTAAATTAGAAGGTGAGAGAAGCAGTTACACATTGATTGCATTGTCCCTCCCCCAGGCCAGTGCAGCACCACATGGAGAGGTCTCCCTTCAGCCTCCAGTTTCTCCAATGAGCAAAGAAAACCCAGGGGGGACAACCAATCCCTACCCCCAGCATTGTGGGTCACTTTGTGGGAGCCCCTACTCTGATCTTGCCCCAGATTGCAAGGGAATCTTCAGGGCTCATCCACTGGGACAAAGAATTGGGGTGAGGGGTCTTAATAACACTTGGATCTTGGCAGACTGAGTTCATACCTACAGTGCCCAAGTAGTAATCCCAACCAGCAACAAAGTGAAAAGATAACCTATGAAAGGGGAAAAATATTATCAAGTTATATATCTGATAAGGGGTTAATATCCAAAATATATAAAGAACTCATACAACTCAGTACAAAAACAAATAACTCAACACCTACCATAGTTATCACTTCATGATATATGTAAATAAATTGGGAATATGCCAAAAATCACTGAATTGTACATTTTTAAATGATTAAAATGGTAAATTTAAAAAATCGTCATGCTGTAACCTGAAACCTACATGGTGATATATGTCAATTATATTTCAATAAAACTAGAGGAAAAAAGAAGTGATTAGTCAATGATGGTAGAATATATTGACAAAGGACAGAGTAGCAGGGTCAGTTCTAGAAACTCACTTATTCAGCTACTCATTCATTTAAAAAATATTTATTGAGTCATTACTATGTGCTAGACACTGCTCTAAGTTCTAGAAATACAGGATTACATGGCCAATAGGGCCAACAATGCCCCGCTCTTCTCTTTGTGGAGTTAATGGCAGGGAAGGGGGGAAGGGGCAAAAATTTCAAAAAGTAAATAACTTTTCTTTTTTTTACAGAGTATTAAACAATGGTGTGCTGGTATATCAACTCTATGGAAAAATCAAATGAAACATATAAAGCCCTATTTGTAGTGTGTGTGGATCTCCCACCATGGCTGATTTCAATCTACCAGTGGTATAAGAACCAGCTCACAAATTTCTTGAATATTAAACAGTTGGCTCTGGAGAGCCAGTGTAGGTTGACTCCAACCACCATTGGCAGTGCCAATAGGGCATTACTTGGAGAAGTGGCAAAATTCTAACTTGAGTTAGAATGCAAAGGAAAGATCCTACAGAAGGGATGACATTGAGCTAAGACACAAATGAAGAGAGGAATCAGAAAGTTGAAAGTCATCTGAAAAAACAGCTCTGGAAGAAAGAGATATGGCAAACACACTAAGGCAGGAAATCACTTAGCACATCTGAAAGACAGAAAGAACAAGAACATAGACTTTTAATTTATTTTTCAGCTGGGAGTTCACCTTGAGATCAAAAGGTCTCTTAGCCAGGGTGAAAGCAATATTTTAGAAGAGGTGAATTATGATTCAGAAGCTAAGATCAGTTTTGGTTCTTTTGTACTTCTTTGCTAATAGAGTTTCCAATTACTGCTGGGTAATTCTTGGGGGAGGGTGGTGGCGCAGATATAGAAATATAAAATCTACCAGAAACCAGGGTTTATAGAATACAAAATACAGCAGGAAATAAGTATTATTCTATTTTACCAACATTTATAGTTCTCAGAGTGTTCATTCTAGACACTCTAGTCTATATTTCTTCTTCAATCTTGCCAACCCTACAAATTAACTATATTTTTAAATCCTGTTGCCATATTAAGATGACTAGTAGCTTAAATATACTAGGCTGAAATGTATCATTGGGCAGTCTTTGGATAAAATAGAAATCAAATTGTAGGAACAAAGCAAGAAAAATTGGATGAAATTCATTTATCAGCTTTGGGAATCTTTTCCCTTTGGAGTCAAGATGACAAAAGATAATTCTGTTTTGTTTATTCTATCTTGAGTAGGTAGAGGTGGAGAGAATCCAAAACAACATTTTAAGAATGACTCAGTTGGAGTTCAAATCCAGGCTTGAGAAGTGAACAGCTCCTCCTGAGTGAAAATAAATCCTATTGTGAAGCAAAGGAAGATTAGGAGGATTAAGTGTCACATGTGGAGGATCTGAAAGTGGATTTGTTGTTTATTATGGAAGGTATTTTTATGGGTTAATTGTATGGGGATCCGGTTCATTTGTTTTTTCTAAGCTGAGATGAGCCAGTATGTCTCTGGGGCAGGAGAGACTTGTGCTGCTTGTGAGAATGTGTATTTTTTGTTTCAGTATTATGCATTAGCAGCTAACAGTCCCGAGAAAGGGATTATGACTTGGTAGTCTCAGAAGGAATGAATTGTTACTGACATGTTAGCTATATTAATAGTTACAATACTCTCTTTATCCAAGCGATTGTAATTTCTATACACGTTCAAATTGCTTTAGTAATAATGCTCAACATTTACACAGAATTTTAAAAAGTTCAAGGCAATAGCTAAAACAATCGAGTTATTTCCAAAAACATGAGTTAGGTATAGAATGTGGCTGTCAAAACTGGAAATTCAATTTTTCCTTGTTGAAGAAATAGAAAAAAATCAGCTTTGTTACTGATAAACTTTTTCTACAAGAAACATATCTCAATTTTTATTAAATTATAGAAAACGTTATTAAATGTCCAATGGAATTAGTTTAAAGCTATGAATCTCAGATTATTTTACTTTATTCTTTAAAGTTATATATTAGCTTACTACTCTAGAATTACAATAAATCTGTAAATAATATAAGCTTTGCAGTAAAATAAACACATAGGACTGCAATTTAGATACAAGGTAACACAAAAGCTTTAGAAATCACTTATTAAAATGAAGGATCCTGAGTAATTATAAGTGAGAGAAGGAGGTAGAGAGGTAATTCAGATTACCCTGTTTCTAGTTCTAAACTATTCTATTAATGAGTAATAGAATTAATTCCATGTGAATTTGGATTCACTTCTAAGTGTACCAAAAGACTATACTGTTGGAAGTTCAGCACAAGAGGCCAGATATTTACTCTGAATCCACATGGAAAATAAAATTAAGGCAACTGTTCATATTACTTAGGCCAGAAAATACTCTCATCCAAATCCCCATTACCATCATTATAATCAGCATCACAGTCAAGAAGAGCCCGTACTGAAGCAAGAACCAAATAGACATATTTAGCTTTGAGATTTGGAAAAAAAAAAAAAAGATCTTGCATATTTTACTTTAGTGCATATTTCCTATTTCTTGTACATAAAATTCAGTTTCATTTAAAAGGCAAATTGTAAACTCAGCTTCATTTAGAATTCAGGTAATTTTCAAAATATTTTGGGCCAAAATAAATCTTTAGATGGAAGTATTTCAACATTTATCTAAGAAAGCAGTTTTATGAGGTCTATGGCAAATTTAATTATTCCAGTGTTTCCCAAAGTGGGCAGCATGTACAAAATTCTGTACAATATGAATGTGTTGATCAAAAGGAATTTGGAAAATGCTCTTAACTCAGCTTAGCATGAGATCTCAGCTTTTTTTATATCTGGATATAAGTTGTCAGTCTATGTATTAAATCTACTGAAGTATATGTTGAAATACAGCCCCCAGGCATCCCAGACAGAGGGAAGATTATGAGCCAATAAGAGCAGGTGGGAAAGCATAATGAATCTTTTAAGAAACTATAAGGAAATTCTCGGTTGCAGGAGATAAATCTGGAAAAGGATGCCAGAGCCAAACTGTGGACATTTTGAATGACAGACTAAGTAATTCGGACTTTTTAAAAAGTCAGCCAGCAGCCATTGACGCTTTCCAAGGAGGGGAGTGACAGAATAAGTATGGTAGTTTGGGAGGATCAATCTGGCTGAAAATGGATAGCTTGGTGTGGAGAAGGGAAAATACTGGAGGCAGGGAGTCCAGTTAGAAGGTCCTAGCAAAAAATCAGGAGTGAGATTAAACATGAATGGTGAAAAGAGAATGCAAAAGGAAGAATGAGAACAAGGTCTATTGCAAGAGAAGAATGGAAGGAATGAGGGACAGTTTCAAAGATTTTTAAAGAGCTCTCCAAGAGACTGATGGTGACATTAGTGATCACAGTGAATCTTTTGCAGCTTCTCTGGGTTATGCTTGATACAGGTTCCCATGCCTTGATATAGGTTTTCTACCATAAAGGACTTTCCATTCTTGGTTGGTTAACATGGCTAACTTATAATTCATTCTTTAAGACTTCTAGCTCACTTGTCATCTTTTCATTCTTAAATAATTTTTATATGTTCTCTTAGTGTCCTAGATATACAAATTCTACAATATTTAAACCAAGGTATTTTAAAGATTGATTAGGTAGATTACAGGTTCCCCAGTCAGATTATAGGCTCCCTGAAATTAGGGATTAAATTTGTCCACTTTCAACAGCCAGCACAGTAGCACATAGTGGAAACTCAATCACTGTTTGAACAAGGAGTGCGCCTAGGAATCTTAGAATGCTAGTAAGCCTAAAGAAAGACAGAAATGGGCAGATAGATGGAATATAAGGATTGAGGAAAGGTAGTTTTATCAACATGTTGGAAAGCCAATGGAAATAAGATTGAGGAAAGTGATAAAAAGGGAAATTGATGAGGCAGAATTGCAGAGTGAAAGGCAGGCTGTAGAATGCAGATCTAGTGTGGAGAATTCACCCTCTGGTAGTCCAGTACTTTCTACTGTTTTCAAAAGAGGCCTCATACCCCTCCATTTCCTCACCTTAGTTCCTTGTGTTTCCACTCTCAAGAATTCCATCCCATCTTGAGCCTCTTTTTCAACATTTACGCATGCACACTTAAAGCACAGGTCAAATGCCACTATCCCCTGAGACCTTCCGTGGTCACTTATTTCTCTAAATCTCCAGAGTGACTTTTTTCTTAATATGCAGCCTGAAGCATTCCTACATAAAATTCACGTTAGGTGATACTTTTGGGAAGTTTGCCTTTATAGACATATTCTATCTAATAAATGACAAAAGGATGATAGAATTAGAATCATCATTTTACAACTCCAAATGAAGTAATAGGTTTAAGCAAATGATCATCTATGGATACAAGAACTATTAGTGGAAAAAGGTTGGTGGGGTACTTAATGATGGATGGATCAAGGCAATAGTATCTGAACCCACTGATCAAACTTCAAGTCATAAAAAGAAAGAAAACTAGACATCATACACCTCCTTATGGAAAGACACAACACACCCTCTAATATATTTTTACCAAGAAAAAAATGTTAACCTGCATTTGACCAGATTTTATCTGTAACAACAAGTTTAAAGGAAATATAGAAGACAGAGAAAACGTGCAAAGACAACACTGGGTTGTATTCAGCAAAATCTCAAATTTGTGAAACAATACAGTTTTTCAACAAATAAATTGCAAGGAGTAAAATTTAAAGAGGGAGTGAAAAACCCATAGTTTAAATATACATTAAAAGAAACTTAAAGATGTGTCAACCAAAAGTGTGATAGGTTTGGATCCTGATTTCAACAAACCCAAATTTATAAATCATTTATTAGACAAATGAGAAAACAAGACCACCCACTAATACCAAGATACTGTTAATTTTTAGGTATGATGATGGCTAGGTTGTTTAAGCATCATTATTCATCCTGAAATACTTTCAGATGAAATGATATAATGTTTGGAATTTGCTTCAAAATAATGCACGGTGGTGGCAGGGGTGGGGAAGTGAGTGGTGGTGCTATAAATGAAACAAGACTGATTGCTGTTGGAGTTGGATAGTAGCCACATAGTTCATTTTTATATATGATTGAAAAATTCTATTTTGTGTCCTTTCAAAATACAAGCTGCTGTGCTCCATCTTAGAACTACTGAATTAGAATATCTAAAGGAGAATCTGGAAATCTGCATTATTAACAGGTTCCGAAGTGATGATTATGCACACTAAGATTTGGGCATCATAGTCCTAAACAACTTATCCCATTGTTCTTGCTCTTGTCAGAGACATCCAGTCAATTATATATGCATGCTGTATCTTTAAAGTTAGAAATTGTGTCTTGCATCTCCCAAAGCCATATATTTTATATGTGCTCAATAAATATTAGTGATGTTAGTCAAAACCTTTATTGCCGTTCACTCTGAATAAACATTCTAGGTCTAGAATATACAAGGCTTACCCATATATTCAAAGATATTAGGAGTGTGCACCTTCTCAGCTCTTAGCAATAATCCTCTGGTTGTGTGGAATTTCTTTCTTAGTGGTATTTAACACTCCTAATTCCTAAAGGGCTAGTATTCTCATACCTCATGCAGCAAGGATAAAATTTAACAGATGAGAATAATGACCTCCTCTTTCACAGACAGATAGAAATAGAGAATCTTAGCTTCCATGTGTAGAAAAAGAAAATGAAATGTGAAGTGTTTATACCTGCCATTACCCCTCAACTTTGCCTTTGTCAAGATTTTCTTTGTTTGCAATGGTTCATTTATTAAGTAATCACTTTGACCCTCCTAAGAGGGTATTCTTGGGAACATGTAACCTTATATTGAGAATTTTTTCCCCAAAGACTTAGTATTCCCTATACCTTGGAACTCTTGAAAGAACTCTATGATAGATTCTGTCCTAGTACTGGTCCAGTGTTCTAGTTCTGCCACTAAGTAGCTAGGTGGTTTTGAATCTGGCACTATTTTTAATGCGTCCTGGTTTCCCCACATATATAACTCTAAAATAAATGCCAATCTACTCTTGGATCATCTGTAAGTTAACCTACAGTTTTACATTCCTTCTAGGAAAAAGTATTTCACCCAATATTTAAACAGAAAACACAACCTTCAAGAAAAAAAAGGTATAAAATGGTTTTACCTCAGCATCTTAGACAAGGATAAATAAGGCCAGTTGCATATGTTGTGTTCTGAAGGTATAAATCCAGGAATATGAAGGCTATTTCCCACTTTGACTTACCTGCTTATGAGCATGATCATAAGAATTAATATGATTGTCAAACTCCTGGTGTTTGTGGTACTGCTTGTCACATAATTCACAGTAAAAGTTTGCCTTTACATCTTCCAGGGCCTTTGCTGTGGACTTCTCCTTTTCTGGAAAATCCTTTAAATAAAAAAGGCAAAAATGTTGGTTACATTTCTCTCTAATAGCATAATCAGATCTCATATTAATCAAGTTGGTATTTAATTTTACTGGGACTAAAAGGATATGGTTAGTCACATTACATTTCAGAAATTCACGGCACTGTGGAAGCAACTTTCAGCTTAGCCTTATCCCTAAGTTATCAATAAACACATAATGACTTATCCTAAGGGAGCCCTCAGCTGCAGTATGGTCATTACTCAATCTTCTTCTTGCCACCCATTTCCAGGTGTGGTTCTGCTGACTCATCTAACTGGAATACTCACCCCCACTTCCTGTGCCTATCCAGTGACCTATCTGAAACACTGTAAGACCTCTCCACTACAATATTTTATTGGGGCACTGATTGCATTGTTTTATATTGTTCACCAACGGCTCGTGTTTAGCCTCCCTGAGATCATGTGTTGGGACTTACTATTCTCTCTTCACACAGTGCCTTTCCCACCTTGTTAAATTGGTGAGCTTCTACTCCTTTCCCAATACCCAGCTCTTTGTCCCCTCTGGGAATCATTTTCCATGACATTTCAAGGAGGAGAAAGCCTCCATTATGTTGCTTATTACTAAACACATCTATGATCATTCCTACTTTGTCTTTTTCATAGACATTTCTTTCTTTGATATTACCCCTTACATTTTTTGTATTCCAAACAATTCCATCTTCGGCCAACTGAATTATCCACTCTACACACTCTCCCTGGGTGATCCCATTCATACTATAGTTAGAGCCTTATGTATCCATAATGTCTAACTCCAGCCTAAGCTTCTCCCACAAGCATCAGCTCCTGCTAGACATTGCCAATGAGTGTATTGCACAGTTTTCAAAATGATTACACTTACAATTTTGACTATGCTCTATCTCAAACAGAATTTTGGCCATATCACCCTCCTGCTTAAAATCCTCCTGAATTCTCTCATTGCCTATAGAATAATAGTGACAAATGCTTATTGAGCATAAACAATGTGCCAGGTATTAGGTTAAGTATGTGAATTATCTCATTTGTTCCTCACAACAACCCTATAAAAATAAATGCTATTTTAATCTACATTTTACAGATGCATCAACCAGCACTCGGAGAGATCACACACTTGTGGTCACTGAGTTAGCAAGTGCAGAAAGGATTTGAATTCAAATAACCAATGCCTACCTCCTTTGTTAGTAAACAGCTGTGCTTTACCATCTCCCTTTAAGGCCAATCCCCTTAATATACCATACAAGCTCCTTCCTACCTCATCAGTGGCATTTATATCAATCCATGCTCCCATGTTACCCTCTTTAATTCTATTAGCAGACATGCCACATGATATTAAAAGATTTGTTTTCATGTCTATGGCTCCCATAAATCTTTTGAAGGCAGGAACTGTTTTATTCATTTTTGTGTCCACGGTGCCAAACGTGTTGTCTAGCCCAGAATAGGTGCTTATTTAATATGCATTACATAAATTAATAGATAATGCTGGCTTACATATTCATGCCTCCTACCATTCTGCAAGTTCTTCTCTATTATCCCAAGGCCTAAATAAAAGAATGACTGGCACGTAGAGGATACCAAATAAATATGCATAAAGAATGGGTGAACAAAATAAAGAATGGATTTCAGCTTTGTTTCTCCAAAATGACTAACCTTCTATACAAAGAACTTAGGCCATAAACCTAAATCATAGGGATATCACTACCCAGACAAGAAAGCAAACACAGGGAATTTAGGCAGATTCTACAGGGTTGGGAGAAGTGATGGGGCAATTAATTCAGACATGGAACATAATGATTCAAGCCCAAATATAAGTGTCTAAAACACATGGCAAGAAGCAGGAAGGACATGAGTAACATTAACAAAGATCAAACTAGACAAAATATCTGTATTGCCTATCTAAGAGAGTTGACGTAGAAATGTGGCTACATTCTAGGCTAATGAGGCAAATAAAAGCTACTTGACAGGATTTATCCAGTAATGAGACTGTGGATACCGATTTCAAGACAAAAACCCAGTTACTCAAAGAATGGAGATAATATAGTCACTGGATAATTGAGGGAGCAGTATAGCATTGAGGTAGAGCATATCTTTTGATGCACTACACTTAGAATCAGGGGAAACCATTATTTTTCATCCAGTCTTTCTCACTAGAAACTTGTTATGCCCTTTCTCAGTATAATTGCAGGGATTGGATTGGAACAGGGACTACTTTGGTTTACCCATAGTTCTTCTTGCTTTATGATGAGCCAGGAACAACAGCCTCAGAAAACTGGCCATGTGCCTTGGATATTGAGCAACTCTGCCTCAGCTATGTTAACTGGGAGTGGAGTAGGGGTGGCGACTGAGAATTCAGGGTGAATCTGTAGTTAAAAATGTGTATTCTTATTATTCCAGATTTTGGAGAGGATTTTGTGACAATAGCTCAATGGCCAGGAGTAGAGCTTTTCCACTTACTCTTGGCATCTATATCTAAACATTTTTTATTTCTAAAGCACCCTTTAATTATGATATTATAATATATGACTCTCAATGAAAAATGTTATGAGAGTTCTACCAATATTTTAGTCATATACCATCTCCTACAAGTGTTTACATTTTACAAAACCATCAGACTAAATTACATCCCCTGTTTCTTGCTTCATTTTTCTTGCCGGGAAGTGGTGCTGATATACCCGTTTCTCTTCCCTACAAGGGACTAATGATATTCCCACAGCATATCCTAGGCCCCTTATTAAGAGAGGAATATATCCCACCTGTGGGATATAAATGCCATGAGCAAAACATTCAGAGTTCACAATCCAGTGTGTCCCTCAAAGCCAGAAGTAAAAGCATAAATCCAACAGCAGTGACTAGGGAATAGAAATGGGGAAACTGAGGCCTGAGAGTAGAAATATCAGGCAGAGGAGACTACAAGCCAAGAGTTGGGTAGGGATAGAGGAATCATAGAGGAAAAGAAAAAAAACAAAATCCTTAAGAATTTTTGGCAAAACTTGAAAACTGAGATTAGAGCTGGAGCTGACTTTTAGTAAAAGAACTATAACTTAGTGGTCCATGGTATTACTCAGCATAAGGTAGACCTGCTTGGAAGTGTCAAAGTGGATTACCTATGGAGATGGAGATGAGTTGGTCCATATCTATGTGCCAGAAGGCTGGAGGGTAAGGTCTCAGACTAGTAGGGGAGGTATCATGTAGTCTATCTAATCCTACCATTTAGCAGAAGAGGCAACTGATGTTTAGCAATTTCGTGATTAGAATAAAATCAGCTAACAGTAAAGCAGGCGCGCACTTCCATTGTATCACGCTGCCCCATCCACTCAATCATTCATCCATTCATTTAACTAAACATTCATCGCCCTATTATCAAGCACTTAAACAGTCAAGAACCTCTTGTTAAGCAACTTGTAATCATCAGTTTCTTACTCGGTCTCTACCTCAGAGTTTTACAGTCTAGCATGGAATAATTACATATGAACAGGTAAACACTATAAATTGCAATACAGTGATAATCATAAGTTGTTATAGAATTTACCTAGTTCATACTAGTTAAGAATAATTTGAAGAAAAAGTCAGATTTTTTTTCTCTCTCTCTTTTTCACACGTAGCATTAGATACACTGAAAGTTCTCAGCATTTCTTGCCTTTTTGTTTAATGACAAGATACTTTTACTGGTCAAATAGCTTTGAAGGCAAATCAAGGTGAGATTTACTCTCTGAAATAATTACAGTCTTTAAATATATTGAGATATGGAGTAAACATGAAAGGAGTAAATAACCACCTATTCTCAGTATCAGTAAATTTTTAAAATTAAAAGTGAATAAAATTCATAATAATACATTAGACATATAACATTTGATGTATAGCTGTATCATTGATTTGCTAGTTATACAAATTTCCCTTCTCACAGTTTGCCTAGAAGAGGAGACTTTGGAAGCTTATTTAATAGAAAAAATAACATTTATGAAATAAAAGAAAACTTCTTGTTAAGCATTCTCAGTGATCCATTAAATGTTGAAAATGAATTATAAATTGAATATGACAGTTATCTTAATAAGTCATTTTTAAAACATTAGGCATTGCCAGTGGGCAATTATGTTGCAGTTCAGTAAGAATTCCATAGTAATTAATTACTTTTCATAATTAATATTTTGGGTGCAAAGAGAGAAAATATATTTTTTCACACCAAGAATTTTACATTCATGCGTATAACAAGTGTGTCTGTAAAGTGGCAAGTATTCTGACTAGAGTAATGTGTTTAGTTAGAAATATGTATGTTTGCTACCAAATTATTTTTATTATTGTAATGATGCTTACACACTAAAATCCATTGCTCTCCCTTTGTAAAATAGAAATCTGCCAAGCACTTCACGTTTGTTAACTTAATCTTCACAACGACTTTACGAAGTATCATCTCTTATTATCCCATATAAAGACATGGAAGACAAGGCACAAACACATCTAGAAACTCACTCAATGCTGAAGAGCAGAGGCCGGATTCAGACTCAGATCTGCCTGTCTTCAGAGCTATTAATCACCATGTTCATGGCTGCCTTAATTAGCCTTTACCCAGATGCCGCATAATTCTAAGCTGTCTCTGCTAACTATTTTGGTAGATTTGGAATGATACAGAGCCCCTAGCTCCCAGAGAGAGTAAGAGGACTAATTATAATTTTAAAAATCTATAAAGCTCTTGAAGCTGAGAGATGGGCACTAGGAAAATACAAGGTGGTAGTCCTGTTCGCTGGTTGTGAATATGTGCCTTGATTATTGAAAAGGAAGAGAAGAAATCAATTGCTGTTCTTCGTATCTCCTTGATGGCAATACCAGCTCGGAGCTTTGAGAACTGAATTCATATTCTTTGCGTGAAAGTTCACGTTTGACCTTTCACTGTTATGTGTAAGAGATTGCTTTAAGAATGCTAATATTCTCTAACCTGTTCTGTTACACTGGCCCCAGATAAAATCCTGTTTCAAAGATAGTGAATTCTCCTCCCCCTTTGATCAAGTGGCTGTCGCTGATTCAAAAAATCTCTTTTGGTGCCCATTGTCCCCTTGCATCTCTATAATAGATTGGGTAATGGGAAACTTGATTTAGATGGGTTTCTTCATGTATTTATTTTATTTTTGTGCTAGAGAAAAAAAATAGTGTTTGAAGACTGACTAATTTGAATCTCAGCCTCTTTCTTACAGCAGTTTAAACTTTAAATTTTCAGTTTTCTCAGGATAAATTAAAGGGAATAGTGAGTAGCTTGAAGGACTGTTGTGAGTATAAAATGAGATCAGTTTCATGGAAGCACTTAGTACAGTGTATGCTAAAAGTAGGTACTTGATGTTTGGATATTTTGCGTGTATGTGTCTTTGTGTTATATGTATGGGTATAGGTGTATCCATGTGACGCTAAAATTTTTAAAAAAAATAATACCATTCTCCTATGAGTCTATAAAGCAACTTTCATTTTCTGATGAAAATTTGAGCAAGTGATAGGAATCCTTAACCTCTTCAACCCACCATCTCATATGAAAGCACAATCCCTGAGAGTAAAATCAAATTTGGTTTCCATAAATAGGATTTTCAGATGTTTTTAACTCACAATTTGTTTTTAACGTTTGGGCTGTTTAGAAATCCCACACACAGTCAAGAGAGCACTGGATGTCCTTAATTAACATTAATATTACTAATATTGATTTCCCTAAAGATGTGACGGGCTTCTTTTATATGGTCTTTGCATTCTATAGCATCTAGCATGTTACTTGTTATTTAGAAGAAACTCAGTAAGTATTTGTTGAATAAGTTAAATTAATGAATAAAAACCAGAGAATGCTTTTCCCACTACGTAATAGATAGATTGGCTTACTGTGGCAATGCTAAGTTATATCATGGGGAATTAAACTGTTGAAATGACGTCAGAATAAACAGATGAGTATGTTTCCAGTGCTCCTCCTGTCTTACCATAATCAACAGTTCTCCTTACAATTTGTTGAGAATCAAGTGTTGGTTTCCCAGACTTGAACTGGACACGACCAAAGTTAGACCTTTCCAGCAATGCCCAGGTAGGTATAATGTCAGCTACTTCCTGGATTTGAAAAAGAACTTTTCCCCTCTTATTAGTGATTCATTCAAGCTGCCCAGATGAGAAGATGAATACAACCACATTAAATATGTGAACTTATCACTGGGTGGCATGTTTTGGGAATATCTCAGCATCGTTTCTAATTTGGAAAGAATGATGAATTTCTGACTTACTGGCAAGATGCCAGAGTGATGATTGCATTTCTGTTCATGAAGCAACAATTAAATATTTAAAGTTTGCTTGTATAACTGCTTATTTTGGAGAAGATTCCTAATTGGCTGCATTTGAACAGAGGTTATTTTTGAAAAACACATGCATATCTGTTAGACCCATTGTTCATCAGTATTCTACACCACCAACTTCATCTTCCTCAGCATAAATTAATATACAGTTCCTCTACCAGAAAAACACATAAGTATATAATGCAGTCCCAGGTGTACCCTAAAATAATCATAACAGTAGCTGTTGCTTTATTACCTAACTATGCATGTCTGCCATAAAGGAAAAAAGGCGCACATATAATTTCCATATTGCTTACCGATGGGATACAGATGCTGCACTGCACAAGTTCATAAAGGTTATGGATTGGTTTTCAGAGTATTTTTAACAACCAATGAAACAGTAAAATACATGTAAACCAATGAGATTTACTGGACACCGTGTAGTATGAGCCCATCAAGATGCAAGGACTACCAGTCTCTTACAGAGAACATCCCAGCCCTCACCAGTAAAAACAGGCAATATTTTTGGCTGGGAGAGAAAAAGAGAGTACATGAAAATATATGTAAATTTACCCAGGGTCAAGGACAAGGTCGAATCCATTAAATAGCAGTCCTTGGCCTAGAGTTCATGCCCAACAAACGTCCATTAATGAATTCATGAATGAATAAATGTAGTGAGTGAAGGAATGAATACATTTAATTTCTTTCTGACCTTTTTCCTGTTTAGTTATTGTGCTAAAGGGGAGAGAACTGGAAAACCTGAAATGAGTATGGTGATGTTAAAACCCACATACTTGTACACTTCAAAGAGTGAACCCTAATGTGGAATATAGACTTCAGCTAATAATAACACATCAATATCAGTTCATCAATTGTAACACACTCACCCACCACACTAATATAAAATGTTAATAATAAGGGAAACTGTATATAAAATTAGGGGAGAGTATACAGGAACTCTCTGTATTTCCTGATCTATATTGCTATGAACCTAAAAAGGCTCTTAAAAAATAGTCTAGTATTTAGAAAATAAAAGTGTACAACGAAATCACATTTTGATAGTCCTACCTTCATTGAACTCAAAGAAAAACAATGCATGATGTAAAAATAATCTAATCCATGTTATGTAATGTACATGGCTGAGCTCCAGGGGCGGGGCCAGATGACAAGGAGGGCTCCTTTGTATGGAGAGATCTTGAGATCCCCAATTCCGCTCTGTCATTTTCCATGAGAGAGAGCAAGCCTCAGCACCCCTTGAGAAAAGCAGGACTACTGACAGACCATATTTATAATCATTAGATCCACTGGAAATTCATGGGTAAAATTTCTATATTTGAAAGAAAGATTTTAGAATGTGTCTATTGTGTGGGTGTGTAAAATATGATAAGAAAATGAGTTTCCTTCCCCCAGACTGACAATAGTGTCCCATTTATAAAGGTAGTAATTACCACTCCATCAATTCAGCCCACAGACATGTATAACTGTAATGAATATAGACATATTGCATTGATCTAAGTTGAATACATTTAAATGAATACATCTATTGTGCATTAGACAGGAAGTACTTTCATTTACCCATTACTCCTGCTGTAACTACTTATTTTAAAAATGCAGTTAATAGTGTCTGACATTTCATTTTCTAATATAGGAGAAATCAATGAAAAATGTCAGGTAACTAAGTTTTCTGGAAAGTTGCTAGTGACACCTGCTCAATTACAAACCATGTTTTAAAAATTCAACATCTGTAACAGCTATCTAGGGGAGAAATTGTCATTAAGAGATGCTGACCTAGACGCTGCTTCACTTTTGCATGGGAATTAACGGCAAATGTGTTCCCTTCAAAAAGATTCAGGTGATTGTCAAGTCACTTCCTGTTCTAAGCCCTTCTCAGGTTGCTCTGGAATTCATCTGTACAATTCTAAAAAGCTGTGTTTCTGTTCTACATGTGCTAAAACAGGCCTGGAAACTCCTAAAATGATGTGTTAAAATAGTATAAAGCCAAAGTTTTTGCTTTTAAAAAAGGACACACAAACCAGGTAAATGCCAAAACTCCAAGGACATTCCTTCTGTGTTTTCTGAACATTTGCTATCTTGTTTGATTAAAAAGTCTGCTACATTTGGTTTACTTGTTCTATAACCAGAGATGTTTAAAAAGTGACTGTGCTCACAAAGGCACTTCATTATTTCAAACTGGCTGCTCCGGGCTTCTATCTATTGAAATTCTAATAGGTAATTTACTTTCAAACTTAGAGAAAACTATCAATTGTGAAAGAAGTATGCTATACAGAAGCTCTGTCTCTCAAATCTTGAAATATTAACTTCAAGCTGGGAAATTGTGTCAAAGTAAAGGAAATCTATTAAAATGCTAGTTTTCTTTGAGAGGAAGGCATTCACATGGGCTAAAGGAAATGCTATAAACTACGTTACATTCCTTTCAAGATCATGAAATGATGTACAAAACTTGGCTCTGTTGTCATATATTTTGGAAGAAATATCTGTCACATATTTTACCTATTAATGATTATTCTCATAGAACGTTTGTAAAACTTGGGTCACTGACTTCAAAAATCCTCAAAAAGAAAGGGTGTATACCAGTTTTATGGATACACTCTTGCTTTATTGAAAATAAAAACAATTGTCAATTGAAGTCAGAAAGGCCGATGAGCTGGAAACTGGGGCAAAAGTTAGTATGTGTCATAAAGGCAGAACTGATAGTACAGCCCACCCCGACTGTGGTGAAGAGATGAAACAGATTTTCACAGCTGCTTGAACAGCTGGGGATCCATACTTATTGTTAACACCAGCACCCACTCAATAAGTCATATAGAGTGCCGCAATCTACTGTGTGTGATTGTGTGTGTGTGTGTGTGTGTGTGCACCGTGCATAGAGCTAGTCTGGAAAGAGAGCCAGCTACAATAGAAGAGAAGTTGTGGGTCCACTGTAAAAGAAGTGGAATAAAACAGGCAGAATCGTCATACAGGCATGGAAGGGACTTTAGAAAATCTTTTCTAGTTAAAGAAATTTAATCCAGAAGTTCTTTGGTTTGCCCAGCTTGATGTAGAATGATAAGTAGCAGATCTGGGCTAATTCAAGTCCTTGACTCCAACCTTGGAGAACAACAGCAGGGCCACAAATTCTACGAGGCCTATTTCCTTACTTGGAAGAGGAGATGGAGCTAAACGACCAAATTTTGCATCTCTGAAGCTCGAAATGGATAAATGAGTATCTGCAGTCTTTAAGCTGATGTAGGTATACAGATATTCTCTTTCTTTTCTTAAACAACACAGTCAAAATCTATTTAACATCATATTTAGAAAGTATGTTCTGACTCTTGGAATGCCAGAAATAGAAAATTTTCCATTTTAAACCATCTCCTACAGAAGGAGACAGAATCACTCTCAGTAGAGGACTTCCTCTTCCCTTTATTCTCCTAAGCTTTAAAAAAATATATTAAGAGCTTTGCTAGTCTAGTCCATAGATGGTTAGTTATAGTTACAGTAGATTGAGCACTGAGCTGAGCTAGTGCTAAAACTGGCTTTAGAAAGGAGGAAGCTATCTTCTTTTCTGATACTGGAGGGATATCTTAGATGAAAGAGAAGAAAAGGCAGAAGATAAAAGAATTCATACCTAAAATGATTTTTTAAAAATTTCTATGCTGCCCTTGAAGGAATTTAATGTATGGTGGGGATTTAGTTGTATTATAAAGGTTTGGATTAGTTACTGTGTTATTCTACTGTGCAAGATAATAATAGCACATAATTCCTGTCTTCAAGAGACTCTCAGACCACCTGAAGGGACAGAATTAATTCACAAATTGCAAGTGAAAACAGAAAGGAATATACAGTCATATGGTGGGGATTTAAAGTGCTATATGTATTCAGAGAAGGGAAATAACCATGTTGCTTTGTAATGTGCCTACATACCTAAGAAGAATAAACGTATTAAGATGGAATTTTATAAAGAGCTTAAGTTAATGGTCTTATATTTGACTCTTACATATAAAAAAAAGAATGTCATTGATGAGTCTTTAATTCTGGAGTTTAAGAAGGTGGCATAAAGTATTTCTGAGAATGACTCAACCTACATTTTGTAATGAGAATAATACAGATTTCACTCTATGTACTGATAAACAAAAAGCCATACAGACTTTAGAGAGGATGGAATCCTATTCCCTGCCTCCTCTTCTATTACAGCTGGTGTTATTTCTGACCAGTAACTAACATAAGAATTGTGGTTCTGCCCATGTTGTTCCTTAGTGTCCTTGTGATTATTTTCCCAGGACATCTCTCTTGGACTCACTGCTTCTTGTTTCAGAGTCTTTACACAAAGTCTGAGTTCACTTTGATCACCAAAGCACAATTAAGTGATTTTAAAAATTAACTCCTATAGAATTTTTTGCCTCCATCAATTATGCCATCTTGACTGGCTGCTGTCTGTATGAATATTCTGTTACAACTCTGGGCTGGAATCTGTGTTCTCACTAATGGATGAATTTGTCAGCAAATCTCTATTCTGTACTAGCTGCAATGATAGCAGGGACAAGTAGGAAAAAAAAGAAGTCATTATAGTATAAAAAGAAAAGAGAACCTTCATTGATAAGAAATGACAATGCCCTTAAACTTGTAAATAAATACCATTAGGCACTCCCTAAGAGTAGCAGCAAACACTCACAAAGGAGTATCCCTCTTGGTTTACTGTGTGCCCAAATACCACAATAGCTGCACTTTGGATGTCCATCTAGGGAGGAACAGAGATCAAGGTAGGAGTATGAATCCTAGCTCAACTGCTTGCAAACTCCATGGCCTTCAATGCATCACTTAAATTCTGTAAAACATGGGGCTTCCCTGGTGGCGCAGTGGTTAAGAATCTGCCTGCCAATGCAGGGGACACGGGTTCGAGCCCTGGTCTGGGAAGATCCCACATGCCGTGGAGCAAATAAGCCCGTGAGCCACAACTACTGAGCTTGCGCGTCTGGAGCTTGTGCTCCGCAACGGGAGAGGCCGCAACAGTGAGAGGCCCGCGCACCGCGATGAAGAGAGGACCCCGCTCTCCGCAACTGGAGAAAGCCCTCGCACAGAAACGAAGACCCAACACAGCCAAATATAAATTAATTAATTAATTAATTAATTAATTAATTAAAAAAAAATTCTGTAAAACATGGATAGTAATGTCACCTTCACATGATGATTATAATGATTAAATAAGTTCAAACATAAAAGGCACCTAATACCATTCCAGGTACCACTCAGCAGTCACATTATCTATCTACCTACCTATGTATCGTCGATAGCTATAGATAAAAAACTATAGTCTTAATTAAAATGCTGAAGTAGTGGCCAAAGTGGAAATATGCCAGGAGGAAGGGTATCTAGGAAGTTCTAAGTTTTGAAATGAGTTATTAAAAATAGACGAGGCAATATGTCCTTGTGGTTAGGAGTGTAGTTCTGGATCAGACAGACTGAGTTTAAATCAGAGGTCTGTTCCTCATGACGGGGGGGGGGGGGGCGGGGGGGGGAGGACCCAGCAATTCCATCTTTATCTGTGTCTTCATCCCAAAACAGGAGCACGTGATAACAGTAACTAACTCATAGGACCGTGGTACTGATTGTGGAAACAAATCAAATGAAATACTTGGCACAGTACCAGCCTAATATTGCTATTTGTTTACATTTTCTAGGTTTTGTTTTGTTTCATTTTGTTTTTACAGAGTTTAACAGCAAATAGAAAAACACGGCATTAGATTTGAATGCGATACACAGTGACAACTGAAGACAGATATCTGGCTGGTTGAGAGCAGAAGTGTCTGGGCTGGGAAGGGAGACTTGATGGGGGCGGGGGTGGTCCCTGAGGACTGCACCAAAAGATTCTGGCTCCACTAGGGAAGGGGAGCCGAGCTTCCCGTAACTGACATCCAACAATGTACAGAGAATGGGCCCACAAAGTCCAATAAAAAGCATTTCTTCCCACAGGGGAGAGATTTAGTTATCTGTACCCGACTGAGTGATGTACTATGTGAATGACAAGTTCTTCTTTCTATGGGACATGTCTTTGTGTTGCAAACTAAAGGGGAAAAAAATCCAATGCAAAAACAAGCGGAAACCTCAGCCAGACCCTTAATCATGCCCCTGTGAGGACACGAGTGCCCGTTATTGCTGACTCTTTTATTTCTAAATGCCCCACGGTGCCATATTCTGGATAAGTTACTTGTTAGAAATAATGCTCTTTGCATTAAACATACATTTTTCTTTCTGTAAACAGGCTCCGCTTTCTACTATAGATGGTGAGCTGAGCTGACTTCCTGACCTGGCCTTTTGCTACTGTATCTTTTGGATTTCTGCCTTTGGCAGGAGTACAGAGAGACTAATTTTTTAAGGACATTTTTTGTTATTTAAAAAAAAAAAGCTTTGGATATTTTCTGTTATATTTTTACTACCCTATACAGAAATCATGATTTGAAAGTTTATTAATGTATAACATACAGGAATCTACATTGGAGATTAACAATAAATATATACTCTTTCTGCAAGGATGTGTATTAATTTTCATTACATTTATGTGACAATATTCCTTAGGTAACATGACAAATAATATCAAGGTCTCAAGGTTTAGTTTTTATTTAGTATAAAACATTTGCCAACTTAGTGTCTTTCACTAACTGCATTATGATCTAATTGGTTCTATAATGTTTTCACTAAAAGAAGAAAAAAGTGTACTCTTACAAATGCTACTATTATTGTACAGAAATAGGCACTCACTCAGTGTGACCACAAATTTGGAAGGTGATTTAAACATTAGGCACTTTATTATTAATAACAAAATGGCAAGGATAAATTTTATGGGCCTTAACTAAAAAGGCTGTCAAGACCCACACCAATTATTTTGTCTGTTTAGCAAGTAAAAGCTTTAAAAATGACTTATGTGTGTATATGTGTTTGTGTGGTAGCATTTCCAAAAAATATTCCCATTTAACCTATGTGCCTTAAATCAACTCATGAGTTGATCAAGCTAGTATTATAATCAAACATAAGTTTGTAAAGTTTTAATTATCTGCTGATGTTTGTCAGTTCTTCTTTTGTTGTCCATTTAGTTAATATTTTCATGAAAACTTGGATAACCTAAGGTCAGTGTTCTATTCATCAGTCTTTAATGACCAGATCTGTATGTCAAAATAAACCAATAATATGTCATTACTTTAAAAGATATTTAGTAACATCTAAGCATTCAATTTGCTAATTGATTGAAGAATAATTTATTCAGATAAAAATGAGATCAAGTTTCTTCAATATTCAAAACTAAAAATGCAGAAAAATTTCCACTTTCTGGTGTCTCCATTTAACTAAATTAAATTTAACTGCACCAACCTATGCATAAACCATCTATTATAATAAGGGAAAAAATCAAGACCCTAAGTAGTTCTTATGAGCTAAATATGAATTCCAATGAGTAACCAAGTGACAAAGATATTAAATTAATAGCTAAGGTTACTGTTCCCTCATAAGTAAACTTTCAAAAACATTTCTCCCCTTTTTGTATTAATTCAGAAGTTACAAAATGGAGATAAGGTGTGAAAACTTATAACACATATAAAATATGATTGTAATCAGCCAATGGAAGGAAAAGGGAAAAAAATGGAAGAGCTATTATGCAGATACGTTCTTTGGTAGAAGACAAATTTGCAAAATGAAGCCATCAACAAATGGAGAGCTGGTTTTGTGACTAAAACTTTTACATATTTTGCATCTGCTTTTTACTCTCTTTCTTTCAGACTTTTGTGGAAACCTGTATTAGCTCTAAAGGAATTCTTGAACTTGCTACAGTCAGGCACTGAGGACTTTTTGTTTTGTACGGTTTTGTTTGGGCCCTAGGAACTGAAGCACGTGAAACTGAATTCTTAATTAAATAACATATACACCTTACCAAAAAAACTAATTAAATAGTAATGTTTTATTTTTTGTCTATAGAATATAGAATCCAGTGGGTTTGTATTTCTTAAGATTTTATAAAAATGTATTCTTTTTTGTCTGATTTTTTCACTCAGCATAATTATTTTGAGTTTAATCCATGTTGTGTATATTACTTGTTCATTTTAATTGTAGGATGGCATTCTATGGTATGGATATATCACAATTATTTATCCATCCCCCTGTTAATAGGCATTTGGTTTCTTTCCAGTGGTACTCGGAACTGGGGGACAGGTGGAGGGGTAGAAGGAAGGAACTATAAAGGGGCACTAGGAAATGTTTGGTGGTGACATATGTTTGAAACTATCTTGATTGTAGTGATGACTTTGTGGGCATACACGTATGTCATAACTCATTAAACTGTATCATTTAAATATGTACAATGTGAAAATATTAATGATTAGTCCTTCTAATTTATTTTCCATACTCCTAATAAGAATTCTTTATTCTCCCACTGTTCGGAAAAGATCCCGGCAGATACTATCCCAAACTGAGCAACATCAATATTTTTTTTTTTCAGTATATAGCTATTTCTTTATCTCATCCTAAAAATGCAAGCTATTTTCATAATTTTGCATAAATGTCAAGAATCATTTTGTTGCCTGATAAAGTTTCATTCACACATTTACCTTTCCATGAGTGACGTACAACTTATATGAAAAATACGCTTGGTAGATGCACTTCTAAAAAATCCAGTTCAGAATTTTCCCCTACCACTTGGCTATAGCTTTTTTATTCTGCTCCCTACATAATATCCTCAGGCAAGTATTTTTCTCTTTTTTCATGTATTCTGTTTAGCCTGGTGGTATATTTTACCTTTGTCTTATGAAGGTGATAGAAAATGCTTGAGTGCAGGATGAGAATACAATTGAATGTCATTCAAATATTTTTTTAACATAGATTTCATGATTCATTATAAAGAGGTTAAAACATTACTGAAGTGATAACAAGTGGTTCAGTTGATGAGATAGTTAATTCTTACTCTGTAGGCATAATCGTAACAGCTGATAAGTTATTCAGCATTGAGTTGAAAGCAAATTCAATAATTTGGTGGACACTTCTTTGCACTCTATCCATGTTTATGAGGCATTAACAGCATTTAGGTGACAATTTTGTGTCATAAAAGATTTTTTTTGTACCTTATGGCTACTTGACAGTTGTTGCTGCACGTGATGGCTAATCAACAATGAATTATATATTGAAATTAACTGCTCACTTGAATATTTTGTAGGTTCATAATAAATATTGAAAATTAAAACATTGATACATATTTATATTAAAATATGTTTGTGAAATACATATGATAATTTGGTATTTAAAAGGAACACTTTACACATTTTATGTATTTTTTAATTTATGTTATTCTTGAAAACTTGGTTCAATTTAGGTTGATTTTTTAAAACTTCTGTGTCAGCAAACATTTATCTTACCTAAATTGGACATATAATTTAAAAAAGTCGTTCTTATGAAGAAAATGCAATAAATGGTGTGTGACTCTTCTTTTGAGGTAGGAGACAGGGAAACTAGGTAAGTTTATACCTAGCTTTACAACCAGCTTGATATGTGTGACTTCTTATCTCTAGTTTCTTATCTCTAGTTTTCCTATCTCTAAAATAGGGGTTTGGTTAATTGACAAGTATCTTTTGAACTCTAAGACTATGCCATTAATTTTTGTCTTTTGGGGACAGTTTTCTTAAATACCGATGTGTTTCTTTCAGGAGAAAAAGAGTTGGTTAATAGAATCTCTCTGACGATAAAATGCGAAAGTGAGGAAAGTGTTTTGGGGAGAGGAAGCTGAATTTTTCAGGCTCCCTGGTTTCCACAGGGATTCACTCATCTAGAACGGATGGATACTCACTTGCTTCTCCAACTTTTTTCCACTGTAGACAAAGCCCAGGGCACAAGAAGACATTATACTAAATGTCACCTGTCACACATTCCTAGGATTTAATAGCATATCAAAATCTTCCAAATATCTTGACTCAACTTATTTGTGCCAAAATGAAAAAGTAATGGAAATAAAAACAAAAATAAACAAATGGGACCTAACTAAATTCAAAAACTTTTGCACAGCAAAGGAAACCATACACAAAACAAAAAGACAACTCACAGAATGAAAGAAAATATTTACAAACAATGTGACTGACAAGGGATTAGTCTCCAAAATTTACAAACAGATCATGTGGCTCAATTATCAAAAAAACAAACAATCTGGTCAAAAAATGGGCAGAAGACCTAAATAGATATTTCTCCAAAGAAGATATACAGATGGCCAAGAGGCACATGAAAAGATGCTCAACATCACTAATTACTAGAGAAATACAAATCAAAACTACAATGAGATATCACCTCACACCAGTCAGAAGGGCCATCATCAAAAAATCTATAAACGATAAATGCCAGAGAGGGTGCAGAGAAAAGGGAACACTCCTACACTGTTGGTGGGAATGTACATTGGTACAGTCACTATGGAGAATAGTATGGAGGTTCCTTAAAAAACTAAAAATAGAGCTACCATATAATCCAGCAATCCCACTCCTGGGCATATATCTGGAGAAAAACATGGTTTGAAAGGATACACGTGCTGCAATGTTCATTGCAATGCTGTTTACAATAGCCAAGACATGAAAGCAACCTAAATGTCCATCAACAGATGACTAGATAAAGAAGATGTGGTACACATATACAATGGAATATTACTCAGCCATCAAAAAGAATGAAATATTGTCATTTGCAGCAATGTGGATGGACATGGAGATTATCATACTAAGTGAAGTAAGTCAGACAGAGAAAGACAAATACATGATATTGCTTATATGCTGAATTAAAAAAATGATACAAATGAACTTATTTACAAAACAGAAAGAGACTCAGACTTAGAGAATGAACTTATGGTTACAAGGGGGGAAGGATGGTGAGGGGGAGGGATAGATTGGGAGTTTGGGATTGACATGTACACACTACTATATTTAAAATATCAATAGGGACCAACTGCATAGCACAGGGACCTCTGCTCAATATTCTATAATAACCTAAATGAGAAAAGAATTTGAAAAACAATAGATACACGTATATGTATACTGAATCACTTTGCTGTACACCTGAAACTAACACAACATTGTTAATCAACTATGCTCCAATTTAAAATAATTTTTTAAAAAACAAAAGACATCTGATTATACAATTACCATCTAGATGTGTGACACCCACTTATTTAGCCTGTTTTTTACTTTGTTTTTATTTGTTTTCAGTTTGTTTGTTTGGTGCTCCCTTAGTTTCTACTCAGCCAAGATAAATGACTCAAAGAAATTAATGTAATGTTTTTACTGCTGAACTGTCATATTTGCAGTTCACTAACAAGAAAGATATGATGGATTGAAATTTGGAAAGTAGAAAATATTCTCTTTCGGTTAAATGAGTTTCTATGTCAGAAAACAAAAGAAAAACATTGAAAATTGAGAGGATCAATCCCAACCACTAAGAGCCAAGGTTAATTCTCTGCCGATGGTGGTGAATGCAGTGATTAGAGGAAATATGCCATTGCATTTCAAATATGGAGCCCCACAAGGCAACATTCCAAGTGCAGAGCTAAGGATGAAGCCAATCTCTAAAAAAATCAAAGGACTCTGATATTTGTGCTTTTGCAAACAAAATTCTGAGAGTACCTTTGGAATTACATTCTAAGACAGTCATCATGGTTGAAAGAATCTATCAGATCCTGACAGAAAGATTTAGATTAGAAAGGCAGAGTCTTATCTATCGAGGTCCTCGGAATGATTGTTTCCTTGGAGATTATATTGCGAAGGACTCTTATCATTTTCTAAGTGAGCAGAATAAAAGTGATTTTCTCAGTTGCCAAAAGATGTATTTATAAATGCAACACAACTACTAAGCCATATCACTCATGGCTCCTGTAGGTAAACAAATATATTGTTTCCTTTTTATAAACGTCATTTTTAATCAAGAAAAGATTACTATGGGGGGGGGATTACTTATTTCAAAATCAGATGGTTGGCATAAGACATACCAGGAACTGTCTCTCAGATATGGACAAAGTACTTTGCCTTTCTCTGCACAAATGAAGAGTTGGGGTGGGGAATGTAACCTTTAAATACAAATACAGGGGAAAATGAACTCTGAAAGTATTTATATTTAGATGTTTGGTTTTATGCATTTGGCTGCATGACGGGAATCGCTTTCTTTCAGTTTTCACTTTTTTTGCCCCTAATTTTGGGGGTAGTTCTTATAAAATAATATCAAATAAATATTACTGTATCAGACAAGCAAAGACTTTTTCTATATAAGAATAAAAATGTTGTTATTTATAGTGTGGTATCTTCTTATTCACTCAAAGACTAACTTCAGGTGGTGCAAATTAACTTTTTAAAAGTTCATCAAATTTTCTAAAACAGGAATTAGCATTATACTGTGTATAATAATATTTTTAAGATATCCCCATTTGTGGCAGTGGTAATTTGTTTTATAAATACTTTCACCTTCCTTATATATGTGTAAGGGGTGTTTTACATTTTTTATTTATAAAATTACTTTATCACTATTCACATTGTCAACATATGCATGTTTTTATTGATTATCAAATTTTCATGGATTCTTTTTAATGGCTAACTTTTCATTGTACAAGTACAGGTTCAAAGAGTCAGTTTAATATATCAATTTGTGTGGAGGCACAATAAATTGTAACGCAGTGATAGAATCATTTCACATGCCTTCTATATTTTTTAATGCAGTAAGGCTTTTAAGGCACTAACTCTAATCAAAATCAAAACTCAAAACTGTTCCCGGATTTTCTGGGAGAGCCCTAATGTCAAATATCCTGTTTGGTTGTCCCTAGGACAACAAATTTTAGGTTTGGAAAATACGTTAATTATAATAGATATCAAATAGGCATCTAGGTTAATACATAAGTTGTGGGTTGTCTCAAATATGGTTCTCTAGAAACTCTAGAACAACTTGGGTCTTAGCCTCTAAACATGGTAATAGGTGGGGAGAGTAGCTTATGTAAAGTAGGATAACACAAACTCATAGAAACTATAGAACTCGATGATGAAATCTGTGTCTGTAGCAAGGAAGAAAGTTAGGAGTGTTCTTTAAATACCAGGGAAAAAAAGCACCAAAGAAGCATTATTTATAAATATTGAAATCATGAAATACAATATCATGAACACAGAACTCAAAAGGAATTTAACAGGAGAAAGAAATGGCATTTAAAGCTAACATACCCTATGTTAAATACCTTATAAAGTCTGTATTATATTATTAACCATTCATCTCTAAGAGAAGACTAGGGGAAGAAGAGGAAAAAGGTCATTTACCCTTTTCTAAACTGTTATAGCATCCGTGAAATGAATCCATAAACTGGGATTCCATAAGCTGCTCTACTAGGCATGCAGTTTCTACTGTTATTTATCAGAGGAAAATTCAGTACTACATTTAAAGCAGACCAAAGGGGTGCTGCTTTGATTGAAGTGTGTGTGCACATGTGTGTGTCTGTGTATGTAGGTTGGACTCCCTGCAACCCTAGGGCTTGTCTAGAGTTCTCTACAGTATCTCTGCACAATGTAATGCTCAGCTAGGCCATCTCTAAGGGCCTTGCACCTCACAGACTCAATGATTCCATCATTCTATTCTGATCTTATTCTGAACCACCTTCCATACATCTCATCTTCGACCAGACCAGCCTTTGCATGATGGAGAGCCAAGAAACTGTGTGCTTATTTACTGGAATTTGCTTGATTCCACAGTGACAGCAGCTCATAAAAAGGCTAACCGTATAAAAGATTAGAATGAAGGGCCCACAAAAAGATTTGTTGGTGCCTGTCATTCCTGCTGGCTTCTGAATAACTCAGGCCTCTCAACAAGATCCTGAATTTGGAAGCTGCATATTTAAATGCCAGAAGGATTTAGATATGAATGTGCAGATGGCTGTATAAGTAAAATGACTGTCAATGACTTCTTATTTTTCTCCCTAAAATGGGTGCTATGATTCTGGTTAATCTTGTCACAGCCATTTTTCCAATAAGGAAGGCATTATTTAAAAATTAAAAGCATTCCATTTTCTATTCACATCTGAGATTTGCTCTACCTGAGCTTGCAAAGGTACTTAGGAATGCAGGATTTGGAGATAAAGGAACAAACAAAATATATATTTAGCATGAGGAAAGCTTGCTACATCATTCCTTCCTTAAAGAAAAAAAAGAAATATTTTTTAAAAGCAGATGAGTCTTGTAGATTTTTTTTTTTCTGCCAGCCTTTACCCTGACTTTTCTCCTGTATAGATGAGCAGACCAAGTTACAATATTCCTTCGGGGTTTTCAGGGGTTCTTTGTATGCAGTAATACATCTTACATACAGCTGCCCAATAAATAATGTCCTTTGGGTTACTTGCCTAATGAACAAAATGCCAGTGCTTAATTCCTCTGTGATCTGGTTCCAGTACGCTTTTCAGTCTTCTCATGGTTTCCTATCATATCTTATGTTCTCATCACAGTAAACAATTCACTATTATTATCCGTGCCCATTATTTTTCCTCCTCTGTTCCTTTGCTCTAACTCTTCTCCCTGGAATGTCATTCTCTTGCCTCCTCACGTTTATACTTCAGCCAACTCAACTCATTTACTCTGTCTATGCCGTGAAGCCTTTGTCATGCTGGTCAAAGGAAATCTTTTGCCATGAGCTCCCATTGCCCTCTATTCTTTTTATATGCCCTGTATCAATTTCTTCCTTCCTATATACCTTGTCTTTAGTGTCTATTTCTTGAAAACACAGATCACGCACCTATTTCCATATTTTTAACACATTTCCTGGTACAAAATAGACATTCAAAGTATATGTTTTTGAACAAATAAATGGAAATGTCTTCCCCTCACATGTGGACAGAGAAACTCTAGTTGTAGCCAAAATACAATCATGAGCAGAATCTGATAATTGCTAGATCAAATCAGAGAATACAGATCAGCGATAATAGTATTCAGTTCAATTCTGATAATTTCCACTAAGCAATAACTTTCCATAATCATTGCATATTTTCTCTAGTGCCCACCATTATGGAAACAGAGGCAGAGAAGCAGTTACCCTGTCTTCCTTAGTTTTCTGGAAGGAGGGGTAAGCTTGTCTTTTACTAAGTAATCAAGAAAAACTAAATTTAATATTCCCTCTTTTATGTCACTTCAAAATTGTGTTTCTGATAACTAATTTTTAAAGCATATTTCCCCAGGAGTGTTGTTCAACAATAAGAAGAAATTATTCCTTGGGTTTTTACTAGTACATGCTTATTATGGGCAGTAGCTACAACTATACTTGTCCTCTCCTCTCTTACCATATTTTGAAATCTAAAGTCTTCTACTGCCACATATAGTTCTCATGAACATCACAGTATGCTGTATTTGCTGAATTTGGATTGCTGATAAGGTTAAGCTCAAATTAGCTTTGTCTGACTTTGGAGAATGTGTTTTAATGGTACCTCTAGGTGTCTTTTCACATGTTATTTAAAGTTTTGATTCATGAATGCTACCTACCATACCATGCTTCTTAAAAACAGAATGAGAAAAAGCAAGTGATTTAGTATTTTTAATTAGGTAGCACACCACTCTAATAGTATCTTTGAGAAAGGGCAATTTCCTATTTGATCTTATTTGAATTAAATGTCATCTGCTCAAGTTAATTTGTTGCAGTTTCCATTGCAATTAATTCTGAATTCAGAAAGCTCACAGGCTGAAATATTAAGACTGCATTCTATTGATTTGTTTGTTAATAGAGAATAAACTGGCACATAACAGGCACCTTAGGAAGTTTCTCTTAGCAAGTATGTTTTTTAAAGTCCAACTTTTGTTAAAACGTAACCTACATACAGTAAGGGAACAAATCATAAGCTCAATGAGTTTTTATAGAGTAAACACATCCTTTTAGCCAGCGCCCAGATCAAGAAACAGAAAACCATCAGTGCTGCATAATATCATCAACCCTCTCACAGCAAACTCCCCAGAGATATTCATTACCCTGACTTTTAGCTCTAGTACAGTCCAGTGTTGCCTGTGATACATCATGTCTTAGTCCATTTGGAATGCTATAACAAAAATACCATAATGGGTGGTATTAAACAACACTAATTGGGTGGCTTAAACAACATTAATTTCTCGCAGTGCTGAAGGGTAGGGAGTCCAGTATCAAGGAATCAGCAGACTCAGCGTCTGGTGAGAGCCCACTTCCTGGTTCATAAAAGGTAATTCCACTTCAGAAGATGTGTTATTTATAACAGTTCTGTGAACAGTTCTTGTTTAGTCTTAACATGGGAAGACGAGCAAGGGAGCTCCCTGAGGTCCCTTTCATAGGGGACTAATCCCATTCACGAGGGCTGCACCTTCTAGACCTAAGTAACTCCCACAGGCCCCACCTCCAAATAACATCACATTGGGGATTAAGATCTTAAGATATGAATTTGGGGGAACATAAACGTTCAGTTCATAACAGAAAGGTAGGTAGGTAGATAGATAGATAGATAATTAGACACATCAACATATGTGCTTTTGTGTCTTCCTTCTTTTACTCAAAATTGTAGTTATCAGATCAATTTATATAATTACGTGTAATGATATCTTGTTCATTTTCATTGCTATGTGGTATCCCATTATAGGAATATATTATCATTAATTTATCCATTCCATTCTCAATTTGAGTGGATTTCAGTTTGGGATTATATTGAACAGAACTGTTATAAATATTTTAACGTATCTTCTGAAGTGAAATTGCTGGGTCATAGCATACACAAATGTTCAGCTTTGTTAAATATTTTATATACAGATTTAATGTAAACATTTTCATACTTACATGATATTCAGTAGTCTATAATACCTTACGTCAAATTACTCAAATGTTAAAATTTGCGTAAACATGGAAAATACAGGTACTGCTATAATAATTCAAAAATACAGGGAAAAGAGATTACTATTGATTGGTTGAGGATGGGATATAATGTAAAATTCTATAACTTTGCATCACAATTTACAAAGAGAGCCAGACACATGTTTCACACAGTCAGGCATTAACTTATTGAGACAAAGAAGTAATACCATTAATTTTAGGTCCCTTGTTAAATAATGTAGATCAGGAAGAGTTCAAGGGATTAACTGATGTCCCAGGAGGGCTCATGCAGCAACTTCAAATTGCAATCAGTGCCTTGAATTATTTCTAGAATCCCTGGGTCTCTATGGCACCACTAGAATCACTCATTCCCTTGCGTTTTAAGCATTTTCACCAAATACTGTGACAGAATTAGCTCTGCTTTTCAAAGTTCATTCATTTTGAGTACAGATGAGGATGAAATATACACATCAAAATATTTGTTGGAATTTTATTCCATTCAAAGGCTAATTCCGAAGCTAAGATCACGTTTTATTACTTCAAAATGGAGTGGAGTGGCAGAGGAGAATAAGCCTGCTTTAAATTTTAAGTTATGAGTGAGGTACAATTCTCTGAGTTGTGCCTAACCACAATAAATTCTGGTTATTTATAAACACCTATATTTCAAATACCGAGTTCTACAAATGTAAATTAAGCACATTCAATTTGTTACATTGCTATAAAACATACCTGGTAGGATAACTTAAGTTTATTCTATTTAGCTGGGAAAAAAGTGACTCTACAGTCAGTAAAACAGCTGACAAGGCAGAAAAACAAATACATTGTTGGGAATAAAATCAACCCTTGCTGCCAGGTGACCTTCTGTTTATAGATAGTTGACTGCCACAGTCACAAGCACCCTAGACATGATTTTTTGCTTAACTGAAGACTTTGACTGCGATATCTAGCTAAACAATTTGAAAGACAGACTGTACTAACTGTTATCACTTCCTTACTACCCATTTACTCTTAATGCAAACTTGTGCTCTCCTCCATCTCCTGCTGAAACTATTCTCTCAAAGGTCATCAAAAACTTATATTTTCCAAATCAAATGCATCTCCTAAATCCTCATTTGGATATTCTAGCTTCCTCTGTCTCTTCATTTGTTCTATGAGTGTCTTGGTTACCAGTCCTTAATCTACCATGCTTCCTTTTATTTGACTAGCTTTATTTAAAATATGGGTCTTGTGACTGCAGCACTATTTACAATAGGCAAGACATGGAAGCAACCTAAATGTCCATCAACAGATGAATGGATAAAGAAGATGTGGTACATATATACAGTGGAATATTACTCAGCCACAAAAAAGAATGAAATAATGCCACTTGCAGCAACATGGATGGACCTAGGGATTATCGTACTAAGCGAAGTAAGTCACAAGGAGAATGACAAATACCATATGATATCACTTATATGTGGAATCTAAAAAAAAAAAAAAAAGATACGAATGAACTTATTTACAAAACAGAAATAGGATCACAGACATAGAAAACAAACTTATGGTTACCAAAGGGGAAAGGGTGGGGGGAGGGATAAATTAGGAGGTTGGGATTAACATACACACACTACTGTATATAAAATAGATAACCAACAAGAGCCTACTGTATAGCACAGGGAACTATATTTAATATTTTGTAATAACCTGTAAGGGAAAAGAATCGGGAAAAGGATGTATATATATATATAGATATATATATATATGTGTATATATATATATCTATATATATATATGTGAATCACTGTGCTGTACATCTGAAACTAACACAACATTGTAAATCAACTATACTTCAATAAAATAGAATAAAATAAAATATGGGGCCAAGATCTCAAAGTGCCCCTCCAGTGCAGGATTTGACGAGACCATGAAGCCTTTTGACAGCCATCCTATACTGTAGGTCAATTACACAAGTCCAGTTCTGAAAGGATCAGTATAAGATGATGAATTTAAATACCCTGAGAGTATTTATACTCTTTAAACTGCAAATAATCAATCATTATTGTTATTTTTACTGTTTATTTAAGTAGAAATGAACAGCATAAGCACATGTTTCAAATGACCAAAACCCAGAGTTTAATTCAAGCGAGATCAGACTAACCTTACTTATCATTCACATAAACATACTTCCTGGTTTATTTTGTCCTATAGTGTTACTCTTAAATAGGCCCAGGATATGATCATGCCAAAGGAGTAAATCAAAGGAGTTACCCTAGAGGCTCTGGCCTTTGGACTGACCGTTGAAAGATGAGTTAACAATTGCTTGGCTCTTGATGAGGGAAGGGTTTCTGAGGCAGAGGAAACACATGTACAGAGATGTAAAGACAGACAGAGCCGACTCAGGAAAGCCCAGCTGGCTGAATGCCTCCAGTACCACCCTGGAGGTGGTACCTGCAGGGGGAAAAGTAAGAAAGGTAGAGAAGAGCATTCTGCTTTGCTTTAAACAATAGAATGCGGCTCCTGTGATTTTTCCTTTACAAGCCCACAACCTTGAATTACAAAGTTAGATTCTATAGGGGACTCAAGAGTCCTTTTACTAAAGGAGGCACGTTGTTCAACACTTTCTTCCTCCAGTGCCCCAACCTCTCCATTCCTAGCTCACCCAGGTATAAACTGGAAGAAATAAACCTCCATTCCTTCTCAATTCGTAGGCTTAATAAAAACGATCAACCCATGCTTAGGGAGGTCTAGAGGTGAAGTCATCTCTAATTTCACTACGGTAAAGAAAAAGGGCAAAGACATTGGTGTAGCTATAGTCTCTGAATCTGTATGTCCATTACTAAATTTAAAAAAATGAACACATTCATTTATTAGGCAAATCATTCAGCAAACTTGAGGTATTACGACAGTATGAAAAGATAAAATATCTATTTTCCCCCATTTTGATATAAAGAGTAAAATTTGATAATTCTAGTCATACCTAATTCAACTCAATACGTGTTTTCACACAAAACTTCGCCAAAAAATAAAATGTTTAGTGACTTCATTTTAAAGTCAGTAGCTACAATGCCTTCCAAATAATTATTTCCTAGATCTGTTCTGAGTTCTAAGTGTACAAACAGAAAGTTGAAGTAGATTTGAGGTGCACTGAAAGTTAGTTTCTCATTTTATCCAGAGGCCTTTGAAATTTTTCAGTAAAAGCACTCTGAACTGATCTCTAAAGAACTGACCTGAAGGCTTATCAGTAACTTCTTGTCCTTTATAAACCACACTCTCTGAATCCTAGGTGAAGGCTTGTCCTATATACCATGCTTCAGAATTTGAGCACTTGACTTCCCAACACCCAAGCTGTATGCTTTCATAAATTATTCCTATTTCTTCCCCAACCTATTCATGTCACTTATTTTTGTAACTATAATTTTATTTTTAATTGAATATTTTATATACTGATAAAATAAATGTTTGAAATGAAAGAGCGTTTCTATGAAAAACAGGTTCAATGCTTTGGAAAGACTCAAGAATTGATGTTACTGAATTACATGTGAGAAAAATGACATTAAAATATGGAGAGAAAGAGCACAGTCTAGAAAGATTTGGCATTCATATTGCTTCACAATTATCAATTAAGTTCTCATCTACTTTGAATAAAGCAAATAAATTGTGAATGATGAATTAGAATATGTTTTATATAAAAAGAGACAAAATGCAACTCCACTCCAATAAGCAGTTTCATGCTCAGAGGAAAGTATTTAGCTCTACTACAAAAAGAAGGGTAGGCTGGTAGGAAGTGAGAGAGTGGCATGGACATATATACACTACCAAATGTAAAATAGATAGCTAGTGGGAAGCAGCTGCATAGCACAGGGAGATCAGCTCGGTGCTTTGGGACCACCTAGAGGGGTGGGATAGGGAGGGTGGGAGGGAGATGCAAGAGGGAGAAGATACGGGGGTATATGTATAGCTGATTCACTTTGTTATAAAGCAGAAACTAACACACCATTGTAAAGCAATTATACTCCAATAAAGATGTTAAAAAAAAAGAAATATTCTAAATTAAAATTTGTAAACTCTGTATGTATTATGTCTCATAATCTCTGCCTTTGATGGATCAGTTTTTATTAACCAACCACCAACCACAAGTCCCAATAGCATTAGCTAAGAAGACTTCAACTGCCTATTAGGACTTAAGAGGCACAAAGGAAAGAATATCAAATTCCCTTTTAAATGCATTAAAAAAATTAAGAGGTATTAGCACAACTAGAGCTCAACCTTTTATTAACTTTTTTCTCTCCCTCAATTTAGCTCTAAGATGTGTTAAAAAAAAATGTAGTGGAACAGTTTGTCCACATATCTAAAAATGACCATATAGGGATTTCATTTAGCTTCAGAAGGTCTGTGAATAAATACTTATTTTCATGCCATTGGTTTGTGTTTTCTTAACAGGATTTACTTCACTGAAAAAAGCATATGATAATCAGTATATAAATACAATGAACACTACAAGAGGGAGAAATAAAAGAAAAAATGTCCACCTTGAGGGAAAGTAATGGGATAGTTATTTTCTCGGTGGATAAGGCTGTCTTTGTTAATAAGATGATTAATTTCCCTAATCATTTTATTGAACATCATATTTAAATATAGATTATTGGTACTCAAAGTTAAGCATAATGTACTGATTTTGTTTGAATATGTACTGTATGTTATTATTAAATCTTTGTATCTGTGCTTTAATGACTATTTTACTTTACTGTTCTTGCTAGAAAAGGTCTTTTTTGGTGGTTTCTTTAGTTTGTATTTAAGATGTAATAAAAGATGAGGCTACGTAGAATAATAGAATAATAAGAGAGTTTATGACAAGTTGTATAATTTAATGGTCATCACTTGGGCTTCTCATTTTTCTGGTAGAGATTCAAGCCTAGTTTCATAATGAATGTCATAATTTGCAATTCTACCTGAGCTGGAATATGCAGAGTTCAATGAACTCTAAAGCATTTTTATAGCAGGACTTTTCTTTTATTCTCCTCATAAAAGTCATTCTTTAATTTTGGCAACTCTTATCCCAACTGTTCATAATCTTTTAAAAGCACTGTAGAAGCAAGTATACTCTGCATATGTTCTAACTTCCTTTGTCAAGAATGAGTTGCTTTGTTTAAAATCCAGCTTGGTGATTAAGTCCCATGCTTTTCTGATGCATGGAAATTCATTTCATGTTGGAATCCTGATGTACAGAAATGAATATTCAAGAAAATCATGGCCTACTAAGCAGTATAACCTGCAAGCATTGCGTGTGTAGGGACGGGAGGCCAGAATGCCAGTCCAGAAACTCTTTTTTAAGAATTATGCAAACTATGATGGCATTCTGAAATCATTTCTATGCCCAAAAGAGTGTCTAGCAATATAAAAGTTATTTTATAAACAAACACAATGTAATTTTCAAGGCATAAATTAAAATGTTTTATAAAACTACCTAAAACACATTCTGATAACAAACACATGATATGCTATGCAGTAGGTCCACACTGACTTGCAATGATTCTATTTAGGAACTCTCTTATTTCTCCTCTAAAATCATCTAACAACATTATTGTATACTTGGGTTGTTTAACTTCATAGTTCCTCAGAGAAGGTAAGTCAAATTTATGTACTTTTTAAAGTCTGAGTTTCTAGAATCTAAGCCTGGCACAGTACTTCACAATCACACTCTCTAAACAGAATCTGCTGTTTGGAGTGCAAATTTTCTTTACAGACTGTAAATAGAAAAAAAATTAATTACACTTACAGTCTTTGTATTAATTTCAGCTGGATATAGGCTAACCCATAAGACAGGCATTTAAACATGTCTCTACAGGTGATTCCAGATGTTGCTTTTTGGTGCCTTTATTCAGTTCTTGTTAGATTACCTTTTCTTTGTTTTCTTTAAGAAATCTGTAAACAAAATCTTCCTGAAAGTTTCATGATAAAACTCCTGTCTTGGATTAATTCTGAGCTACGTCAGAGAGGTCTGTGACTTCCAAAAAATTATTAAAATCTCTATCATTGGACAAATGTGTCCCCACCCCCGCCAAGCTTTCTCATCTCTTTTATTTCCCTCATTTTACTTTGCCACTTTTTATGTTTTTGTGAAATAAAATTTTATCATTATCCTCATCAATTCAATCTAATTCTCTTGTGTTTCTCACCTTCTGTAATTACTCTGTGTATCCTCCATACCTTGTAGGGACCCCAGACACTTCACTATCTGTAGAGTCCATGTCTCATTTAGCAGAATACCTAAAATTTAGAGAGAGCTCAGTGGTGGATGGAGTGCCTCAGTTATACATATATTTCCACACTGGAGGAAAGGCAGAAAATACTATAAACAATCAAACTAATTCCTTTTGTAGATTTCTAGTTGGAGCATGAGGCAGAATAATCAGTTTAGAACACAAGCTTTGAATCTGGTAGATCTGGGTTTGAATCCCGACTATTCTACCCATTAGCTGTGTAATACTGGGTAAGCTATTTGATCTTAATGAAACACAGTTTACTCATATTTAAAAATAAGGTAGAAATAATGACATATATAGCTACTGTGAGCATTAAATGACATAACAAGGGAAATATGTGGTACACAGCCAATCACATAGAAAACACTTGGTAAATTGTCACTATTAAATTATTATTCTCATTATTAACATAGAAACAAATGGTCCTTAATACCTACAGGTTATAGACATTAGTATTAATGTTCAGTACAGTAAAAGAGGGTTTGCCATGCATCTAAACCATCAAAATTATATTATTATAGTCTTTAAGAAAATAGAGGGGCTTCCCTGGTGGTGCAGTGGTTGAGAATCTGCCTGCCAATGCAGGGGACACAGGTTCGAGCCCTGGTCTGGGAAGATCCCACATGCCGCGGAGCAATTAGGCCCGTGAGCCACAACTACTGAGCCTGCACGTCTGGAGCCTGTGCTCCGCAACAAGAGAGGCCGCTATAGTGAGAGGCCCGCGCACCGCGATGAAGAGTGGCCCCCGCTTGCCACAACTAGAGAAAGCCCTCGCACAGAAACGAAGACCCAACACAGCCAAAAATAAATAAATAAACAAATATTAAAAAAAAAAAGAAAATAGAGAAGCCTGTTAATAAATATTAGAAAGTTTGTAATCAAAATAGTAAAGATAAAGATAAGTCTGGAATTGAAATAAACACATAAAGAGACCATTTTTTTCAATATTGTTTAAAGGCATGATGGAGAGAGTTACTGGGAATGTCAACATCAAGAACAAAAACTATGCTGTGCCCTTTTGCCACACACAACACCAAGAGAATCATATAAGTTCCTGAAGTCTCCCTGGGAGCTTCCCTCAGTCTATGACAACAGAACCAAGGTTGTTAAGCATTCTGCTTGCTTCACAAAATTAATTTACTCATAATTTTACCCAATTCCCCATGATACTTTCCTCAGAAATGTAAAGAAATGGGACACTTGTGAGATCACATGAATGGTGACATACAACTATAATTGGCTCAGTTCAGTGTTTCTTAAATTGCTGTGCCTGGGAAAACAGTGCCACATGATGTTAATGGGTGAGAGAAAGATAATTTTGCAGTTAGTCTCAGGACCTTTTATATGCTAATGTCAGTAAGACTCTTCTAGATTGTTTTATAGTAGACAATGCAATATTATAAAAACTCATTTGATTACAAAATGAGTATTCTGGGTGGCACATTTTATTTATTCTTTTCAGGCTTATTTGATAAAATTGACATACAACATTGTATTTGTTTTAGGTGTACTACATAATGATTTGCTATATGCATGTAAAGTGAAATGATTACAATAAGTTTGGTTAATATCCATTGCCTCATACAGTTACAGATTCTTTTTTCTTATGGTGAGGACTTTCAAGATTTACTCTCTCAGCAACTTTCAAATGTATGATGCAATGTTGTTAATGTTGAGTGATATATTGTTTTTTGCTCTTAAAGGATGCTTCAGGAAGCACTGTTTGACAGATACTGGTTTAGCTGGTAAAAAAAAATCCTTTCAAACTAAGAAAATGCAAAATGGTCATTCCCTTGTGTGAAAATATCAGGTAATATTTGCTAAGATATCTATGGGGAAAGAATGAAGGAAGGAAAGAGGGATGGAAGGAAAGAATAGAGAAAAGAAGGAAGAGAGAAAAGAAGGAAGGAAAGCAGAGAAGAAGAGAAGAAGGAAGAAAAGGGCAATGAAAGAATAAAGGAAAAATGAAAGAAGAAAATAGTCCTAACTGATTAAAAAGACAATGTCTGCATTTACGATAATCTCTTTTTTTATTTTCACTTGAAGCTCTATGTGGAAAAGATTTATGAAGAAGTTATGGATAGCAACCTAAGTGTCCATCATCGGATGAATGGATAAAGAAGATGTGGCACATATACACAATGGAATACTACTCAGCCATAAAAGGAAATGAAATTGAGTTATTTGTAGTGAGGTGGATGGAGTTAGAGTCTGTCATACAGAGTGAAGTAAGTCAGAAAGAGAAGAACAAGTACAGTATGCTAACACATATATATGGAATCTAAGGAAAAAAAAAATGGTCATGAAGAATCTAGGGGCAAGACGGGAATAAAGACACAGACCTACTAGAGAATGGACTTGAGGATATGGGGAGGGGGAAGGGTAAGCTGTGACAAATTGAGAGAGCGTCATGGACATATATACACTACCAAACGTAAAATAGATAGCTAGTGGGAAGCAACCGCATAGCACAGGGAGATCAGCTCGGTGCTTTGTGACCACCTAGAGGGGTGGGATAGGGAGGGTGGGAGGGAGGGAGACGCAAGAGGGAAGAGACATGGGAACATATGTATATGTATAGCTGATTCACTTTGTTATAAAGCAGAAACTAACACACCATTGTAAAGCAATTACACTCCAATAAAGATGTTAAAAAAAAAAAAAAGAAGTTATGGATTCAAGCCACTGCTCTACTGTCTACTCAAACTCTAGATAATACATTGAAAATTCATAAATGATTCATAAAGATATCTTTATTCTTATATCTAGATAACACTTTCAGTTATAACTGCCTTTTGTTGGCTAGATTTTCTACTGATAACCCAGGAGTGATGGAAATAAGACAAATAAGCAAAAGAAAGAAGAATAACACTAAATGACATGGGAGCATTAGAGTTAACTCACTTTTCCCATCTTTCGCAAAAGTGTATACCGTCATTGCACTGGCTGATTTTTTAACATTTTCTCTGTCACAGAGACAACAAATTGATACATTAAGGCCCCACTTCCCACCCCTCCCCCCCAAAAAAAGGAAAAAAGGGAAAAGAAAAAGATGAGTTTCTCAATTTAAAAAGTGACATACACTAAACAAAGCTTTTAAGTTAAGGAATACTGAGCTCCTATCTTTGGCTACAAGTGTGAAAGTTTTTAAGGCTGCTGGTGGCCTCTGTTGGCAGCTGTGGTTTCACTATTGGAAAAAATAAAAGGTGTTTGTAAATGAAATGAATTAAGGAGCATTTTTTTTCTAAACTGGGGGGAAAATTTATTTGATATCTACATTACAGTGCATTGAATCAACAATTGCACTGTATTTTCCTAGATTCTATTTTTGGCTCAAAAGCTACTTAGGAGTTTGATTTTGGTCCTATAGCTAAAATGCATTTGAAAAACAACAGGGTTAGATGGTATAGTCACTTCCAATCCCAACTTTAAAGTCCTGCATACGGTCATAAGATGAATTTCTAATAAAGCTTCAGAACTAACTGGGGAATTGAATCTTTGAAAAAAAGTAAAAGGAGAAGGAAGAGGGCTAGGAAGATACATATCTATATTTCTTTTTCAAAATAGTGATCAGTTGTAGCAAGTTATATTCACATTCAATAAAACTTTTCTCTTTTCCCCTAGTAGTGATGTTGTCCACATGCTACAGACTAAAGTACAGACATTAAGCTGATTCCAGAATAATTGATATTATTAGAATGTCAAAATAATACATCATATGTTGAATCCTAAATAAGTTCTTCTTAACCATCACATTGTCCAGTCACTCTCTATGTAAGCCATTATCGACATGTTACTTATGAGAAATCATGTTACATGTAATAAATATGGGATAAAATTCACTATCCTGTATTGGTATAGAAATTAACCATTTATAAATCACTATGATAATATATTTCCTAGGTCAGAAAGTATGAGTGAATGCTTTCATAATTTAATATCTGTTCAAACTGGAATTAATGATGTTCATTCACTTTTACCCAAATTTGGGGACATTTTGCCAACTCTCCGTACAAAGGCAAGAAATTCTTTATTAAACATTTCCTGTTCAGAAAAAAAGAAAACAACTTCTAAATGAAAGCAATAAAACTTTTGTTTCTTTAATCATTTTAATTCCACTTTTACCACCTTCAAGTTAAATACTAATAAAATCATGAATACTCTATATTGCCTTAGCCATTTTTTCATGAACATCAGTTTATTCCAACAGGAGAATTGTTTTTAATATAAAATTGTAGCATGTTGAGTTCATTCCACCTAGGGAATGTTCTGTGGGCTTCAGTTTCAAAGCTTAGCACCAAATTTAGTATGTGTAGATTCAAGAAGAGTGTTGACAGGGCTTTCTCTAGATGAATCCTGTTGGGTTTTAGAAATTGCTTGGTTTCAGAAGTCATGCTGTGCTGCTAATCAGAGCAGAGTTGCACAGTATGCTTTCCCAGGTGACAAAGGTCTCTCCGCACAGCTGTGAGAGTCAGTCCTCAGCTCTCAGGCAGAAGTCACCAGCCCTTCCCTCCTGGTGAATGGAATCCTAGCCATGAGGAAAGCTCTCCAGGAAAAAGGATTTGAGTGCCACAAGGATATGGTGTCCTGGCAGGATGTTCAGCTTGGTCTAATGGGGACAAGTAAGTAGCAGAACCAGGAAATTTCAGTGTTTGCAAAGAGCACAAAATATTCAGATTCTAATCTTCTCTCCACTACTTATTAGCTGTGTGACTTTTGGACCCATTAATTCCACTGTCTCAGCCTCAGTTTCTTCAACTAGCAGATGGGAATAACGATACAGGATGGCAGCAAAACTAGGTGCTATAAAGTGCTTAGCATGGACAGGGCATTCAGTTCAGAAGGTAGTTCCACAGTATATAAATAATGACTATTTCAAGAGACAGACTCATCCAAAAGCCAACCAAAAGAAAAAAACATACAGATTAAGTTACTTTAATCTATGATAAATGTCTTTATTTTTTCTGATCAGTGCCTTATAGCTCTGGTATCCTCATTCATATAAAATACAGTATGTCTTTTTTGCAATATTAGGTATGCTCCATTTTATCACCCTGTATTATTTAATGGTTATTGATACGCTTAATGTGAATTTCTCTTGGTGATTTTTGTACTAAAGTCCTAAATTGATCTTTTCATGGCTGGAGAATTTTATCTTGTAAGGGTTACTTCAACAACCTGGAAGTACACGTAAGGTTCTGAAACCACTGCAGAGCATAATTTTTAAGCGTTCTCCAAGTTGTCACCACATACGGTTATTTATCACCACATCCCAGAGCATGTCAAATTTTATTAGTGTGACATGATGGAATGTGACAGGAGAGACACTATTGAGCCTGATTTATTGCACACATGCACACATACAAAGTGTAAACCAAGATAACACAGGAAATGCTGTCCCAAAGTGCAGTTGCCAAAATTTTAGATTGTCCAAGCCAAATTAAACCAAAATAATTCACTATCAATGATCAATTAAGAACTCTTTCAGAAATATGTTGAAGAATGGGATATTCTAAAGGATAGTGTCTGCCCTGGAATTACCATCGTTTAAAGGTATCAAGATGAAGAGAAAATGATGAGTAGATATGAATGTCACAGCATCATTTGGCCACACAAATGCTCTTACGTCATCACTCAGCTAGGTAGCTATCTTTATACCAGATATTAGCTTGATTTGGACTTTACTTTGCTTTGAGTGCTCCTAAAGTGTTCCCATGACCCTGTAGAAAGGATGGCTGTCTGAGGAACTTTCCAAATAATTTAAATTCTTTAAGTGGATTCTCATTCTTAAACTTTCCCTAACTGATGCAGGATTTTAAACCATGGAAGGAGAGTTTTTACTTTACCTTGAATATTTTCCTGTTAAAGGATTATTGAGCAGAAGCTATGTGAGTACTTTATTTCAAGTCAGTGAGCATAATTCTATGTTCATAGTTAAAGATTTCAGAGTTAAGTATTGGAAGAAAGTACTCATTTATGAAATATTATCAGGTATTGACTTATGAAGTTAGTGAAAATCATTAAAGGTTTGTAATAATAGGAGCCACCATTTAACATACGCCTATTCTGTTCTATGCTTTACTTCACCAACTCCTTTAATTCTCCCAACTCTCTATAGCAATGTAATCTTATAACAATTTTACATGTGAAAAAACTGGCGTTCAGATTAATTGGGTAACATGTCCAAGATCACAGAACTAGAAAACGGTAAATCCAGGCTCTATCCATCTCCAAAGCCCTTGTTCAATTCACTCTGTAATGAGCTCTTTGACACTACAAAGTTCTGTGGCCCATGGGATTTCCAGTTGCTCATCCACTCTGGGCTTCAGTAGGTACTAGCCCAAGCTATCTCCAGATTAAGGTTGAAGATGAGGGCAGAGTGAACTTGTAGATGTGACTGGAGGACTGACTGACTAATGGAGTTCACCTTTTCTTTGGCCAACACTCACTAATGTCCTTTCGCGTACAAGGCAACACCCTTGAGGTTGGGAATAAAGAGATGCCTAAGCAAATCCATTGCATTCAAGTACTGGAAGCTTCTGGGACTCCATCCCCAGAAATAACTCAGAAATGAATGGAAGAGTCCTGGAATGTGTAGTTCTTTTGTTTAAAAGTTACTCAAGTGATCCCGGCAATCAGCAAGTTTAGGAACAAGCTATGTATTACATGATAGATAAGTATTTTCTAAAAGTACTGATGAAGTTCATAGCAGGAAGTGGTTGATCTTTCTTGGGGTTTTAGGAAAATTTGTCACAGAAGAGGGACATTTGAACAGAGTCCTGAAGAATGACTATTCATTTGCCAGGTGGAGAAAGACATATGTAAGGTTGTGAACGTGAACTTTTAGTAGAGGAAAATCTTTTTCAAACACACGGAGGATGAAAAGGTGGATTGGAGAAGGGAAGAAGGAAGTGTAGGAGAGGAACTTAGGAAAACAGTTTGGGGTCATGTTAGAAGATAACACACGCTTCAATAAATATAAACTGTAATTCATTGAAAAATAAGTAGGCATTTTAAGCAAGGGGAGAAGATTTATATTCTGTACGATTATTTTGGCAGCAGTTAGAAGCAGAATTAGAATGGGTGAGAATAGGACCAAGACATCAGTTAGAAGGTCACAGTAATTATCAATGTTAGAAAAGATGAGAGCAGGATCTGATGCAATGTTCCTGAGCATAGAAGAGAGAAAAGGATCCGAGAGGTGTTTCAGAGATGAAGCTGACAGAACTTGGCAACTGGATGAGAATGGAGGATTAAAGAGGGGATTCAGGAGATAAAGGTGACTATGCGATTTTGAGCTGAGGAGATTTTATGGAGGGCAGCACCTTTAATTTAAACAAAATACTATATGATGATTTACTTTAGAGCAGTGGTCCCCAACCTTTTGGGCACCAGGGAACGGTTTCGCGGCAGACAATTTTTCCACGGACGGGGGCTGGAGGGGGAGTGGTTCAGGCTGTCATGCAAGCGATGGGGAGCGATGGGGAGCGATGGGGAGCAGCAAATCCGCTCACTCGCCCGCGGCTCACCTCCTGCTGTGCGGCGCGGTTTCTAAAAGGCCAAGGACGGTACCAGCCTGCGGCCTGGGGGTTGGGGACCCCTGCTTTAGGGAGATAAGAAATCCAGTGACAAACATTTTTGAATTGAACAACTCTGGATCATTTAGCAGCTGTCTGGACCAGAGTCTGGATCTCATAAACGAGTTCGAGGCTAGAGCAAAGAAAATAATTCAAAGTATATTCATCCTGTGAGTCTGTTGAGATATATTCCTTTGTTAAGCCCCAAGCTGGGGTTAGGGTTAAATTAGGCCTGTTGTCATAAGAAGAACATCCCTATGATGCTTTCAGAAATTAATACATATATTCCAAAATATTGAAAGAATAGGCTATTAATTTCCATCAATTGCATTTTATGCTGTTAGTCATTAAGCTAAGTATATTTGGCAAGTTCATCTAATTGACAGTATCAACTTTACAGTATATTTTCTACTTTAGCCTCAATTGTCTATTCTCAGCCTTTTTTGAAAGTAATTTTTCAAATTACACCTGCTTTCCTGGCTCAGAGTCAAGTTCTCACCTGACCTGTCTTTTACCTTCTCTATATAAGTGAGCAGAAACAAAAGAGAAGATGAAAAATGTTTGAACCAGGCACTAGAGAAACATTTGGCCTGATGTGCCCTCCAACTATTTATATGAGTTTATTTTGAGTTTATTTTTAAAGTGAGTCACACCTGGGGAGCTGAGTGAAGCCCGATATGGTTACATCTAGGAAATCTTGATGTTCATCTGCACACAATCTACTGTGCAATGACCAGTCCCCTGTTCATGATGAAGGGTCAATGTCAATTCAGTAGACACAGGATTAAGCTCTGGAGGTCATTACATGATTATGGGCCTGTGCTTATTTCACTACACACTGTCTTTTAAATACAGCTTTTTGTACTTGGAACTCTTTGTTCACCAAACACCATGAATATTCTATTCCCCTTAACTCTATAATAACATTCCCCTTCAGACTGGCTTTTCATGACCCAGAGAAAGATGACTGCCAAAGATAATTACTCCACTGTGATGAATGGATCCTCTCCAAAATTTCAGGCACCAGATTGGAAGTCTGATAACTTTTATAACATCAAAGAATACTATTATCAAAGACTTTTATTCTTTATCACTTTGTTGAAAAAAACTCATGTCCCATTACATTTTAGCAGGTGACAATATGTTCCTCAAAGCAGCTTTTGAGTACATGTTTTACAGCTTATGAAAAGAGAAAATGACAGCTACAACAATCAAAAGCTTTCTCGCTAATTGGGGTGGATAAGTGATAGTTGAGAAAGATGAGTCACTAATTAGCTTAGGAGATCTTGACATTTCCTTTTTATTACATAGGATGTGTTAATTAATTTGTATTTCAGATAACACTATTTGGGTTTAAAATGATTCGAAAGAATAAGAGAAATCTTGCATTTAACTATGTCCAACCTAATTGTATCCCATATATGTAAGGAGCTACCCCAGGCCCTGGTTATCAGCAAGTCCTATCTTTTGTGTGTGTGTCCTTGGCTTAAATATAAACAGCAACCCTAGCAGAGGGCCTGTCCCACATCGGTTTTGTTACGCCTCTCTTTCTACCTCTGTGCTGGTCTCAAGGACATGAGTCTAATCTTAGGCTCATGTGTGAGAGAAAAAGGGAAAAGGAAGAAGGGTCAATCCCACCACTGGCTTTTCCTCCTTCCTCCTCTCTCACTGGTTATCAGGTTCTGAATCACTCTCACTGCAGCAATGAAAAGCCCAGTAATTGTCCTCTATGGAGAAGAAAAGTAAGGCACAATCACTTGAGCCATTTTGTCCTCGACAGGTGTAGAACTTGATGTTCAGTCTTGATGTATACTAATATCTACTTACGACTCTCATTTTTTCCCAAACTTAGAGATAATTTCAAAAGGAAATCTATTTTAACGTTGTCTGTCTAAGGGAAGTGGTACAAAAGCAACCATTTAATTAAAGAAATTAATAATAATAAAACTCTCTCCAGAGGAGGCAAGCTTCTACCAAGACACAGAGATAAAGAAAAAGTGTCAATACTTTTTTGAATACCTACTATGCATTCCTGGCATTTTCAGGTACCTTATCTCATTTTACTCTCACAGCCATGTTCAGAAGTGTGTGTTATTACTTCCATTGTATAGCCGTGAAATGGATTATCAGAGAGGATTGTAATATGACAAGTTCAAACCATCAGAAAATGCCTGCCAAGACTTCAAAGCCTGGTTCTCCTGTCGATACCATACCACATCTTTTCAAAGAAATGCCATTTTTCACTTGTATTCACTCATTGTAAATTTTATATTAAGTATCTCTAATATACAGGCAAATAAGAATTTACAAAAATGAAAACTTGATTCCTATCTGGAAGGGGATATAATCTAGGAGAGAGGATGAGACAAATGAAAAAACAGGTGTGATACCAATGTAAACGTTATAAAGGAAGTAACGTTAAAGCACACAAGGGAACACATGCCAGGGAAATAAATTCCTCCTGTGAAAGAGGAGGTCAGGAAACTTCTTAGAAAGGGCAATGTTTATAGAAAACGTTGGGGGAAAAAAAAGAAAAAGAAAGCAAGTGTTCATAATCAAAGAAGGCATTCTAGGCAAAGATCATAGAATGAGAAATGACATAACGACGCAAGAGAGACTGTTATGTTTAGAAAAGTGCAAGGCGTTCAGGGTGGCTGGAGTACTAATGGCAAGACTGCAAGGTGGAGGGAGCACAGGGAGGGGACGGCTGGCGAGAGCAAAAAAAAGCCAGGTGATGAAGGGTCCCCATGCCACGACACAGAGTGATTTCATAGAAAATGGAGAAAAGCAGCGGCAGAGAACAAAACAATCAGGTGTGCATTTTAGAAGACTTGCTGACAGCAGATTGGAAGGCAGATCAGAGAATGGGAGGCCAGGTAGGAGGAGCCTTTTGCAATTATCCGAGGGAGAGATGGTGAGCTATTCAGCGAAGACAGTAACACGGGGCCTTTGGCAAAGGGAGGAATCTGGGCTGACTCTTGCCTTTCAGGCTGGATGATCACGTGGATGTGTCAGATTCATCCAGTGTGAATCAACACGGAGCAGCCAGTTAGAGACGTCAAACCAGAAGCTGAACAACTCTGCCCTCTTTCCTTTGTGGGGCCCCTTGTTGGTTTAAAAGCTCCTGGAAGTTCAGTCTCCTGTCCTCTCTGTGCTTTCCTCACTTCTCCTCCATCCCTCATTCTACTCAGGCTGTTGTCCCATCATCTGATTGGAATCCTCCCAAAGTTTCAGACAACCATACGATGCATGAACTTATACAGCACATGTAATTTTCATGCTTGTGTAAAGAACATAAGATATTTACAAAATAGTATGCTTTTTAGTCTTAGCTTCTAATAAGTTTTTTGCCATCATGTCTTTTTTTTTAATTGTGGTAAAATATACACAAAACTTGCTATCAATCATTTTTAAGTGTATGGTTCAGTGGTATTAAATACATTCATATTTTTGTTCAACCCTCACAACCAACCATCTCTGGAACTCTTTCGTCTTGCAAAGCTAAGACTCTGTATCCACTAAATAATAATCCCCGTGACACTCCTCTCCCAGCCCCTGGCAAGCACTATTCATTTTTCCTTCCTCCCTCCCTTCTTTCCTTCCTCTCTCTCTTTATCTCTTTTCCTTCCTTCCTCCCTCCCTTCCTTTTCTTTTTCTCTTTTGCTCTCTTTCTCTCCCTCCTTCTTTTCTTTTCTTTCTTTGTTTCTTTTCTTTCTTTCTTTCTTTCATTCTTCCTTCCTCCCTCCTTGCCCCCTCCCTCCTTTCTCTTTCTTCCTTCCTTTCCTCTCTGCCTCCCTCCCTCTTTCTTTCTTTCCCTCTTCCTTCCCTCCCTCCCTCCCTCCCCCTCCCTCCCTCCCTCCCTTCCTTCCTTCCTTCCTTCCATCCTTCCTCTCCCATTTTCCTCCATACCCCAGCCTCTGGTAACCACCATTAAACCTAAAGGACATTATACTAAGTGAAATAGGCCAGATACAGAAAGACAAATATTGTGTGATGTCACTTATATGTGAGATAGATAGATATAGATATAAAGCCAGACTCATAACAACAGAGTAAAATGATGGATATCTAATAATATTAAAATAGTTTATAATCTTCATTTAAAAAAAGATATGACATTTTAGTTTTTGTTGCTAATACCTATGCATACACCCATGGATGATATCCAAAATGCTTAAGGACTAAGGGACATGGGAAAGGCCAATCAGAACAAATGGCCAATGATCTGGAACACACTCCAGCCTTCACAGCCTACGGGTGCTTGTCGTTTGAACATTAGCTGGCATAAGCTCAGGATATACACAAAGATGTCAATCAGCAGCAATAGTAATTTAGACTACATTTTGGAACAAGAAAATATCTAGGTGAACTAAGTTTAGTCAATATTAACAGCAAGAAAATAAGTAACTATATCTTGTATTTTCTATAAAGAATACAGCTTGTTTTTTCTTGAAAGATTAAGGCATGTGTATGAAAAACTTTAGCAACAGAAAAGACTGAGAGAATAAAATTTTAAATGAACTAAAACTGAGAAATAGTGATCATTTTAAAATGTAAGACCATTATTTTGGACACCTCTTTCTGCATGTGTCCAGAATGTTCAATGGACTGAAAAATAGGATCATACAAAATTTTTACCTAAAAATGTTTTATTTTATTTGAATTTAGCAGAAGAAAAGGAAGTACATTGAAGCTGAAGAAATTGCTGAACTTTAGACAAATGTTTTCTTAATAAGATCTATGAGTTCCTAAACTATCTCCCTAAAGTAAGGACAAGTTGAAAACCAAATTGGTAGTTTAAAGAAAAATGTGCTGTAGTTTGAAAGCATATTAGTTGACTCCTTGCTATGAAAGATCAATTATCTCCCTTATCTCACTTAAAAATATATGGGAAAACTCCAACTCGCAAAATATCTGGGATTGTCATCTTGATGATGGGAGTAGATGCTGATATTTGGGGAAATGGAAGTGAATTCTTAATTTACTCCATGCAGCCCCAAAGGATAAGAAGTATGTGCGTGGTATTTTGAATGTTCTGGGCTTTAAATCTTCATACTTTCTAATTTAGAATTTTAGTTGGGATTTCAGCCAACAATTGCAAAACTAGACCCAAAGGAGAATTGAGGCACCGACTCAGGCCAGTCAATGCCAACCCGGTCCTTCCTGATCTGAGCTCAGATTCTGGAGGCTTCTCAGGGGAGTGATGAAGCCTCCGGACACAGCTCGGTCCCAGCTGTGAGGGGGGGCGGTCTCTGTGCTTCTGTCAGTGGTTTCACTAGCCCAATGGTCTACCAGCCCCACCTACCGTGAGCATGTGGATATGTTTATAAAGATAAAACCCCTTCCAGAGCTGTAGAGGCCGTGTCTGTCTGTGCTGGTCTTACTGACTTATGATTAACACAAATAAATACTTTCATGGTAAAAAAATATGTGGGAAAACTCTTAAATATCCGAATCCATATAAATATAAATAATAAATCAATATAAACAATGTAAATCATTTATAAATCAATAAAAATAACAGTGCATATTGTCCAAGTTGTGTTAACCCCAGGAACACCAGGATGGTTTAACATTGATATTTCTACTAGTGTAATTCATATGTTAACAGTTAAAAAAGAGAAAGTAAAAAAAGGATTATCAAAATTAATGCCCCCAATTTTTCAATAATATCTAACACCCATACCTGAAAAACAGGCAAACAAACCAACAAACAAAACCATATCTGTGTCCTGTGATGTAATCCTTACACAATGTTCCTCCCTGCAGGTATATCTTCAACAGCAAAGATGGTCCATGAGTGTGGATTCTCCTGCACCTGCATCTCCCCTGCCTACTAGTGGTCTGGATTTACAGCTCTAACCAAAGGCTCTTGAGACAGGGTTCTTGGGACGCTGCCACTTCATTTGAGGGAAATTGCTTTTTTAGGAGGTCAGAATAGGTTTACTTAGATGCCCATTCTCTGTCACATCTTGGTCTATATTCTTGAACACGTAAGAGTTTTGTACATTTTTGTACATACAAGAGTTTTGTATACATTTTGTAGTAAATTCATTTACCATCTTGTAGCCAGAAACACATTGTGAAGGATGAAACTTAATGACAGTAATCATGAAAAACACCTGTGGTCTCTCTACTCAATGAAATAAGTTATTTTCTGGGAGCTCAGTTCCACATTGGTGATTAACTTGCTTCTTAGGAAGAGAGACCACAGGTGTTTTAATATTTACAACTATTTCTAGATCGTAGTATGTGTCTTACAATCACATAGGAATGGATAGATCATGGTGCCAATGATAGATGAGATAGATTATTAAGTAAATTAATAAAATGATAAATTGGATCAAGGAGTTAATAATACAATAAAAACAGCAAAATCTCCATGCAGTCTTTGCTAGGAATGAAGAAGTTTCAAGGGTCAAGAAATGTCATCTTTTGTTTTCCCCCAATTCTCACCTAAACATCAAATATAGTATTCCAAATCTCAGATGTGGCAGTGGCTGGGAAAGGAGACATTCAACTGAGTCTTCTGTGTTTAATTTAATTACTTTGAAAAATGGATCAAAACAAACATGATTTTTTTCACAATCTAATCATTTGATTTCCAGATCTCTTTTGTCTTTTTCTTTTCTCTCTAAAATGTCTACTCCAGTGTACTCTATAGCAGTTATACTAGTTCTAATATACTAATTTTAGTTTAATTTTTAATAACGTATCCTTTTCTCTTTTGACTAACACACCTTAAGTCTAGATCTCAATTTCTCACCTGCTTAAGGTGTGTACTCGCTTCATAAGTAGAAACTCACAGAATAATATTTAAGGGTATCACAGTATTGAGACCCCATCCAAAGAGCCTACAATGTACTCCAGGAAAGATTAGCTCTTCAGAAAGCTTGATCCAGGCTCTCCTTCCTCCCTCCTTTTCCAGAACACGGCTCACTATTGTGCCTCTTTTCAAGCTTTCCCGTTTTGTCTGTTGGGAGAAGCACTTAATTTCCCAACTCCATCTCTTGAGGGTTATTAGCAATGACCCAATATAGGAAATATCACCTTAGAAATGAAAGGGCTATTAGAAGGATCTATGACCTCTATAGCTCTTACGTCTTTTAAACCCTCTTAAAACTCACACTTTCCAGGTAAACTGAGATGCAGAGACAGTTAAGTGACCTAGCTAAGAGCAGAGATTTAACTAGTACAAAAAGTGGGACTGGAGGTCAGGCCAACAGATTCCTAGCCACGCTTCTCTTAACAAGACAAGATGTTTCTCTAAGTGTGTTCCCTAGATCACCTCAATGAGAATGCATTTTCTTATACATTTGTAGCTTCCTGGGCCCTACCACATAATCATAGAATCAGGTTTTCCAATGGCACAGAAACCTACAGTATTCAAAATATTTAATAATCATTATGACACAGATATGGACCATTAAGAATGGAGTCAAATCTAGTCCAAAAAGATACCAGCTGTCAGCAATGGATGTTTTGAAGTGGTATTTTCCAGATGAACATCAGTTCATATAATGTTGAAGATGCCTATACAAGCCCCTTTGCTCCTGCCAGCTTGTGTTTCAAGAAGGGGTCTACTATTTGCTTCCTTGTGCCAGGACTGCATGAATTTTTGGAAGGATGGAATCTCTGAGATTAAGCACTTACAATGAAAATAGAATTGAGGATTTTTCTCACTACAAGTTAAGTGATAAAACTCTTATCTCAGGTTTTAGATAATGACCATTTTGACATTAAGATTTCAAAAGTGCCTTACCGTTTTTACAATAGCTGAGAAGGCATAAATTACTGCCTTTGTATATTCACTCACTACATATTAATTATTTATGAAGAAGCAAAATAATAATTCCATTGTTAATTTATTACCAATACTAGCTAACATAGGGTAACTATAATTACTTTGAATGGAATGACAACTTTGTGACTCTACATATTTTTTTAAATTCAAATTCTTGACCAAGCTTTTATAGCTTTATTTAGAATGGATCCCACTTGCAAAAATAAGACAGGTAAGTTCGTGACTGGCAGCTCAAATTCTGTTCTTTTGGGCTTGTTTTCCTAGGAAGCCCTTGGGAAATTGATTTAAAATACTGAATGGGAATTCAGTGAGTAGACACTGAAATTTTACAATGGACAAGTAAGAAATGACCCATCCTAGGGAACAAAATGAAAGGTTCATACAGTAGGGTCAGTGGCTCTGACTTCAATTTCAGCTCAGTGGTAACATTCTAATGCTTTCTTCTATAAAGTTACAGGATGAGGAGTCAGAAGCAGAAAATCAGCCTAAGTCTCCAGGGCAGAAACTCAGAGAGTTTCCAAAGAAGCCCTGGGAGTGACTCAGAAAGAGTAACATAATTCTCATAGGCATCCATCAACTTGATTGTTTATGGCTAGCTTGTTCCTTTTTTTAAGGCAGCAACAGAGAGAAAGGGAGTGAAATTGAAATTTAAAAAAGTATTCATCAGAGAATAGAAAAAAACTTGAGTTCACATAAGGGACTATTCAACAGATGCAATCAATACCACATAATTTATCAGATTCTTCTAGGTATTGTCTATCTGACAAGATGGCCTGTGGTATGTGATTATTAAAACTTCTATTCACAAGCCTCTTAAGTGCCTGCATTTCAAGTGGGGGTGGTGGTGTGTGTGAATCAGGTTCTTCTGATTTCTTTAGAGAAAATATTGATTTAATTTCCAAATTAGTTTTTATTTTACACAGCAGGATACTGATAGTAATATTTTAAAATAGATAACATTATTTTGGAATTGCTTCGGTAATATAACCCACATTTTTCTTTTGTTCATAGTAGACAGAGTTAAAAGTAAAATACAAATAAGATATTGAATTTTACAGGAAAATGAGCATCTTACCTATTTCTCTTCTCTTTCTTGCTCATATACTCTTATTTGCTGTATGCTAGAAGTATGTGGAAACCATACTGTTCTTACTTATACTATACGCACTGGGAATATTTTACTAGCAACTAATATAATTGAGTTATAATCAATCCATAAAATAGCTAACAAATGTTGGAAAAGTACTATGTGTGAGGTGCCCTGCTAAATATTTCGCAAGAAGTAGCTTAATTAACCTTTTATAACAACCTTCTGATATAGATAGTCTATCCTACTTGTGCAGCTTGGAAAATGAAAATTGACAGAGGTTAAGTGATTTGTCCAAGATTACAGGCATCAAAGGTAGCAGAACTGGAGTATGAATCCACATCAGCCAGACTCCTGAGCACCTCCTTTCTGCACTACGTTTCCTCACGCTATATGTATGCAAATCATGTAATAATTGTTAGTTACTGTATTCAGGAACTAAAAAAATAAGGCTATTTAATTCAACATGACAATGATTTTGACATTTTCCCCATTAATATTAGATCACTTTTTATATCATCTGCTAGTACTTGCTAATAGGAAAATAAACAGGTGCAAGATGAGAAATGGAATCATTATCATTCTTTAATTGATAATGGAACCAATGAACCTGGTCTTTGCTCTCCAATATCTGGGTTAGAGATTCAGATGATGATTAGTCAGACGTTGGAAGCATACACATGGCTGTAACATGATAAATTTCGTTTATGACTGCTTGCAGACCCATATTGTAGTCATGTCGTTTTTTAATACTTCACATGTTCATGTATAAACACTTTAATTATATGATTTATCTTTAACACTTTTAATTTACACAGAGTTCATTTTATCCTCGTTCATCTGAGCCACAGAATACGTCTGCCCAATTATATTTACCTTGACTATTCTGATTTCCTTAGTTTCAAAAATGTGCAGGTATTATTTCTGAAATATTTCAAGGTGTAAAACTTGGAGAATTGTCTATTTATATGGAAGACATTAGGAAGAAAAATAAATAACATCTTCAGGCGTTAGATGCTAACATCTAAAGGATGTCTATGGGAAAACTACCTCCAGATTGTCAATTACACCCACTGTTGGATTTTAAATTTAATACCATTTAGAAGGCTCATAATTTCAATACAAGCACTCTTAGAAATTCTTGATTGGCAATTTCTATTGTCATGTTCATTATCCCCACATTTAGATTAATGTAACATCCTAATATGTTTATAAGTAATTCTGTAGTTTTATGAGTACATTATTGCATCCAACAAAATGGGCTAAAGCTATAAGGTCATTTTTTCTGACTCATTACTGAAAAATGTTCATTGATTTTTTTTCATCATCTTTTGAGTATGTTTAAATTTACAAAAAAGTGGATCCCATCAATATCTTTGACCACATACTGATGTTTACAGATGTTCCATGGTAATAATGTTTCTAGGGGATGATAGTTTAATGTTTCCCTGTTGGAGGATAATGAGTTTAAACATCATTTGGAAGCTCAATGACCTCTTTATTTGGAGACTGATTCAGAGCATGCTGACAATCCCAGTTCATTTTGGTATCATGTCAGAAACTTTTTGAGAGTGGCTAATGCAGCACAGAATTCAGGAAGTAAATGGAAAATATGTCTAATTCTTGTGACTTTAAATTTAAAGGTTAAGGAACAGATTTTATTTTATTTCTTTTAATCCCCTAACCTAAGCTTTACAGAACTAAAAAATGAATAAAAAAAGAGGATTTATCCTCTGGATTAGTGCACTGATCCAGAATCAATTGTAAGAAATGTCTCCAAGCAACCTAGGTAAGGAATCACGTTGTATTCATCACCTCCGCTCACTAACATGGAGAACAGGGTCTGGCCCACAGTGGGAAATAAGTATATGTTTGTGGAATGAATCAATTAATATATTAAAATGATCATCTTTTATGATTTTGTTTAGGATTACAATTGTTTTATAAGGCATAAACCATTCTTTAAATCAAAATCTGATGGTTTTAAAAGCTGGGACTTGAACAGATGCTTGCATAACCATGTTCATAACAGCATTATTCACAACAGTCCAAAAGGTGGAAACAACCCAAATGTCTACTGATGGATGAATGGATAAACAAAATTTGGTATGTACATACAATTAATATTATTCAGCATTAAAAAGGAATGAAATTCTGATACATGCTACAACACGGATGACCCTTGAAAACGTGCCAAGTGAAAGAAGTCAGATACAAAATGACAAATACCGTATGATTTCACTGAAATGAGGTATCTAGCATAGTCAAATTGATAGAGACATAAAATAGAATAGTGGTTACCAGAAGCTGGCATTGGGGGGATGAGAACTTATTATTTATGGATATAGCATTTCAGTTTGGGATGATGACGATAAAGTTTTGGAAATGAACAGTAATGATTGTACAACAATGTGAACGAACTTAATGCCAATGAATTGTACACTTAAAAATGTTTAAATGCAATTATCAAAAAAAACAAAAGACAGGTAGTGCTGGTGAGGATGTGCAGCAATTGGAACCCTTGAACAATGTTGGTGGGAATGCAAAATGTGCATTCACTCTGGAAAACAGCATGAAAGTTCCTCAAGAAATTAAAAGTAGATTTATTATATGATCCAGCAATCCTACTTCTGGGTATTTATCCAAAAGAATTGAAATCAGGATCTTGAAGAGATATTAGCATTGTCATGTTCATTACAGCATTATTCATAATAGCCAAGATGTGGAAACAACTTAACTATCCATCAACAGATAAATGGATAAAGAAAATATGGTATGTACATACAGTTGTAAATACTATTAAGTCTTAAACAAGAAGGGAATTCTGCAACATGCAACAACATGAATGAACCTTAAGGACATTATGCTAAGTGAAATAAGCCAGTTGCAGAAAGGAAAATACTTTTATTTAAAGGTATGATTCCCCTTATATGGGGTATCTAAAATAGTCAAATTCATAGAATCAGAGTAAAATGGTGATCTCAAGAGGCTAAGGGAAGGTGGAAATGGGGAGTTATTAATCATTGGGCATAAAATTTCAGTTATGCAAGATGAGTAAATTCTAGAGATCTGTTGTATAACCATTGTGCCTATAATCAACAACATTGTATTGTACACTTAAAAATTGTTAAGAGGCTAGATCTCATGTTGCGATCACAATAAAGTAAAAAAAGAATAGGTTACAAATGTATAATATGGGCACAGAGTGATTACAAACTATACAAAATATTTAAAAGTATTAAAAAGGTAAATATTATTTTGTGTGTATTTTACCACAGTAAAAAATAGTACAAATAATATTCTTACCCGATGAAATAAATGTGGTAAGTATTCTTTTTAACAAAATATTAATCAGGCCACACAAAATACAAAAAGGGCAAAGAACTTTTATCTAAAGGAAACGTCAAAATGTCTGGGCTTGTTTCCTCTTTAACTGAAAAAATGAAGAGTGTTTAGAATCCTTGTGGTTATATTAAAAAAATCATCTCATGAATTCTAATGCTCTACATAAAATCTGCTGGTTATGGTGTTATCATTTCAGGACATGACATCAGCATGCCACAAGTAAGTGCCAAGGTCATAAATTTTGAACTATTTTTCAAAGTTAAAAAATAATTCCAATACAAAAATGCAGTTGAGATTTCTCAGTTTTCTCTTTACTCTGATATAATCTATCAATAAAGAATATTAACCCAAATGAGAGCTTTGCATTCTGTTAATTTACAACAGGTTCAAAAGTGTTTTAGAACATATAGATCAGTATTCTTGTCTTCTCTCTTGGGGTTAACACATCTAAGTTGGTGAGAGGCACATTCATGTTTCCTGTCAGACAAGAATATGTGGAAAGATGTCAAAAGTAGATAAGAGATATGTAATATCTCTTTTCATGATGAAACTATATTAAAATCAAGTCTGATAGTAGGATAAGATGACAATGAGCTAAGAAAAAGCCTTCACCTGAATACCATCTCTGTGCCTCAGATGGGGTATGTGTTTTATAGAAAATACAAGAAAGATATAAGAATAGCAACATAGCTATTGGCTTGTACAGTTAAAGAAATTTACAACCAATGAAGACTTTCGTGATATGAGTCCTGATGTGAAATAGCTACATGAGATAAAGCAAATGTTATTCAGTCATAAGTTTTCAAAGTCAAAATGTGGTTAATCAAATTAAACTCCGATACAGACAGAAGAAAATATGACCATCAAGAGATGCTGAGGACGAGTAAAGAAGGAACAGACCCATCGGGTGCTCACTTACAGAAAAGACACTTTTATGGAAATATCCAAGGATAGTTAGTGAATACTTAAGCTACTTTCTTGGTTTGTATATGGCTCCACACCTCACATAAATATGCACCAAAGAATGTCCAACTTTCTCAGGTTTTCCAAATCAGAAAAAGTACCTTGGGGATTAACATTCGTAGATTTCTATTGGAGGTCAGGCATGAAAAAGAATTGTGATGAATATTTAAATTCAGTCCTCATCAACTTTATAATTACCAAATACAATTAGTGTTTTCTAATCACTTTGTAACTGAGAATAAGGGTTCATGTAGAATGATTTAACAGACCATCATTGTAGGGTTTACTATCCAAGTATCACTTCTCCACCACTGAAACATACATATATATATATATATACACACACACATATATATATGGTCAAGGTAATAAAGTATTTAAAAGTAACAAATTGTAATTACTGGTTAGAGATCTGCATCCATAAAGAAGGCTATACTCAGTAGTTAAAAAGTTTCCCTTTGAAAGTGGGTTAATGGGAGAATAGGATGTTTAGCAATAGATACAATTAACAGCAACGGAAATATGGGATATTATCTCTAGGAAGAAAGATCAAACATAATAAGCTAAATTTCTCTACATACAACTTGCCCATAAAGATCACCAAAGATGACAAGCATTAGAATCTTCCAGAACTATGCTCTGACTTGAGGGATTCCTGAATCTATACACCTGAGGCGAGCTGGGGGCAACGGGGAGGGTTGTGGGAACGGTGTGCAGATAAGTAGCATAGTACTCTCTGGCTGGGCAGTGAGTGGTAGGTGCTCCAGCGAGCAGCACGCCTAAGTGAGTTAATGGACGTCACTGCAATTTCCTTAGAAACCCTAAGAAAGCGATGTATCATTCTTTACTGTCATTTCTGGGTGCAGAGATCACGCTCTGGTGAGGATGTTAATAGTAGAGTTGGCCTACTTGAGACAGTGGAGGCCAGAAAAGGGCAGCTCCATTCCTGCTATGCCACGCATTTGCCCAGAAGCTTCAGGTTTCCTACCTTTTTTCTGAAAAATTTCATCTTCCTCACCAGTAACTTTCAAATAATGATGTGATGAGTTACTCTAATGGACAAAGTCAGTAGAATATATTCTGTACCTAGTTTTATTTATTAAGTTCAAACAAGCCTACAAAGTGTTGCCAAAATACGTATTGAAATAGGTTAAGAGGTATTTTTTTGGCTTATTTGTTATTTTTTTAAATTTATTTATTTTATTTATTTTTATTTTTGGCTGCATTCGGTCTTTGTTGCTGTGCTCAGGCTTTCTCTAGTTATGGCAAGAGGAGGCTACTCTTCATTGTGGTGCGCGGGCTTCTCATCATGGGGGTTTCTCGTTGTGGAGCATGGGCTCTAGGTGCACAGACTTCAGTAGTTGTGGCTCGCAGGCTCTACAGTGCAGGCTCAGTAGTTGTGGCGCATGGGCTTAGTTGCTCCACGGCATGTGGGATCTTCCCGGACCAGCGCTCAACCCCATGTCCCCTGCATTGGCAGGCAGATTCTTAACCACTGTGCCACCAGGGAAGCCCCGGCTTATTTGTTTCTAATGGGGAACTTGGGTTGGTTTTTTTTTCCCTTAAATTGAGTGACTAATTTCATGAGACAATCAGCCAGTTCAGTGAAACAATCCTTTTCATGAAAATAAATAATCCACTTCTATGCACTAACAAGTCACTTAAATTCCCTGTGACTTAGGTCCTTATACAAAAATTGGAGAAAATGATGCTTTTTACATATTTCTGAGAGGTACTCAAGATAGTAATGAGATAGTGTCTTTTGAGCACTTGAAGTTCCCCAAGGAGAGGTACAATCGAAACTCATATTACCACTCCATTATGATTTATCTTTGTTTTATATAAACCATTTACTGTTAGCAACATTTTCTTTGTAGAAACCTTTTATATTGCTGAAGTGCATTAGCCCTGATGTCTGTTTCTACTTCTTGCTCGTAAAGTGTCTGAGGCTACAAAACAGACAAGTCTCAACTGCATTAGGAGCAACTATTGTCTTCCAGAACTACTTTGTCCTTCCTTAAGTGACTTTTGTACAGCAAGCAGCTCAGAGAATGTCAGCAAGAGCCCCCAAGGGGCAAGTGAACTGCAATGCAGGCTAACAGGAAAGCTAATTCCCAATCTCATGAAGGCAATGAAAGACCGGCCCAGCTAGCATCATAAAAAATGAGACGAATGACAGGCTCCCTTAGCTCTGGGCTTATGTGAAAGGAGTTGCACCTCTCTCCATGTCAGCCCTTCAGAAGCCACCATTCTCCTAGTCCTTTGGACTCCATAACCAAGAGTCACTATCTCTTACGGTCAGGGCCCAGAATAACATCTTACCCATTTCTTTTCTGCTGAAGGAATCTAGTACCCTGGTTCTGCCTTCTCAGGCTCAGTGCCGCCATCTTCGTTTTTTCACCTCACCTTACCTAGAGTACTGCCACTGCCACCAACATCTACTTGGCTGGTGTTCCTGAATCTCACCTCTTTTACTCTGAACTCATCTTGTGCACTTGTGTCTGACCCCTGCCAAAATCTCAGGACCCCCTGAGGCTTAAGTTAAAGCAAGGTAACACTGCAGTTTAAAACACTGGGGTGAAGTCCAAAAGACCTGACTTCAAACTTTTGACTGTTCTTTACCAGCTATAGAATTCTTGAGAAAATTGCTTCTCTTAGTCTCAGCTCCCTCATCTGCAAAGTGAGTGAAATGATATTTCCCTCTCCAGGGGGTGGTTGCTGGGAACACAAGAGAAGAAGCAGGCAAAGTGTCGAGCACAGTGTCCATCACTGACTGTTATGAGGGGTAGTTGCTGTTGTTACATAATTTGGTTTCATTCTAGCCATGAAAATCACATCTTCTAATAGTGCCCAACAACAATAATAATAGTAATAATAACTAACATTTGTTGAATTTTTTCTTGGTACTGGGTCCTAGTATAAGTGCTTTATGTATATGAACCCATTAATGCTCAAATTATTCCCTTAAAATGGATGTGCTATTTTACTGACAAGGGAAGTATGGCACAGAATGATCACATAATGCCTAAGATTACACCTGCTGGGACTCAAATCCAGATAAATCTGGCTCCAGAGCCTGCGTTCCTAGTTACGATGCTACACTGGTTCCCTAGTCCAATCTCCTTGCCTCTCTCTCCCTTGAATATTTGGGCTGCTATTTCTCTTTCATGAAACATCCTCCCTTTCAACCTCTGAGTTTCCATATCTTATACATTGTCCAAGCCCCACTTTAAGTTCTTCCTTTTCCAGAAGATCCTTCCAGTCTCATTACATTTATTTTTTTCTGAACTCTCATCATCCTGTGTTCTATTATATAGTACTTAATTACACATTGCATCATACTGTTTTTAAAATTTTTCTCATGCATGTCTTTTCTCCCTAATAGCCTCCTGGTACCTTGAAAACTAGGACTTCTTTATCCTTTCCATTCAGAGCACAGCACTGAGTTCATTTTAATAAGTACTCAATACATATCTTATGCATAATACCACCTTGTCTGTATAGTGCTGTACTATGCATCTTATATATGCTATCTCATTTGAAATTGTGTGTAATTATTCACATACAAAATTACCCAATTAGGTTTTGATGGGATCTTAGCTTAAACCTTTGTGTTACCAGACTCGAATGGAAAGCAAGTTCTCTCTGAAACCCCTTTATTAGCCCAAGATCAGGCAGATCCTAAGTCTTCCTCAGAAGAATGAGGAACTATGACATGTGGAAACAATTTCTCTACAGTCTGAAAATACTAAACTTGATCTATAGAATGCTTAGTTATGTCCTTTTTTTTATTTAAGACATTTTGGGAACTTACAATTTCCTAAGAAGACAATTTCCTTAAGAGTCATGCATGAGTAGAGCTCTTACCAAGCAATTTCCTCTGACATTTTCCTTTAAAATTTCCCATCTTTCTCCCTTCATCAGATGACTCCTCCTTGCAGCTTTTGCTGTTGTTTTGAGCACTTTTTCCCTACCTCGTCTGTGATTACAGCCTTCGGACATGGCTCGGCAGTTATGCGGTCTACCCTTTAATCAACATTTGTCCATGTTAGGCATAATCGGTCTTTTCATCTTGTCTAGTTCTCAGTAGTGATGATGAGCTACTTATGCAGGCTGGAAATATTTTATTACTTCTCACTAATATCTGCCCTCTAAAAGTGAAATAATTTAATGTTTGGATCATTTTGGCAGCCTCTCTGTTTTTCAAATAAATTCTGCTAAATATAAATCCCTGTTTACTGAGAGACCTCCTACAGGGAAGACATTTTGATTATCTTTTAAATTAGAACAAAGCAGACTTAGATATTAGGCTTTTTTTTTTTTAATCTAATTCTCTATAAAAAACGCTATGTAAAGTCAATTTCAGTTCTATGTTCCCTGCAATCAAAGCTCTTCGAAGATATGTGAACTTGTCTTTAACCTTTGTAAGAAGGGGCAGACATGAATCCAAAGCCATACCACTTCTGGCTTCGATATCAGGATTATCACAATCCAAAGGAGAAACTGATGAGATGTGCTCCCATGCTTCTATATAGAAAATAGAAATGAGTCAGGATAAAAGTAATTGATGGAACAGTTCTTCAAAACTATAGGCTGTATCTGAGTTTTACACTTGGGTTCATGAAAGGATTTCATAAAACTCAGTCCCTCAGCTCCTAAAATACAGGTAACTTGATGTAACTTCTCTCATTTTTGTTTCTTTAGTAAGAAAATACCCTATTTCCTCAGGGAAAAGACAAAAGTTTATGAATGCTACTCTGTGCCAAGCAGTGGGCTGCACAGTTTTCATAGGCATTATCTAATTTTATCTTAGATATTTTGGAGGACTTTTAAGCCTACTCTGTGGATTAGTGAAATAGGTGGCCATCTCTCCCAGTGACATCATTAGAATTTCAATTTTTAATGTCATGTTTTTAAAGGGTCTTCAGAAGATATATACATTTTAACTGTGACAAATTAATGTCACTACTTTGCTATAGGTGTTGAACTAGGTCAGGGTAATGCAGAAAGGGACCTGTTCCCTCCTTGTCCTGTTCTACCTGCTCTGTAGGTGAAGATCTCCATGCTGGGATGAAAATCACCTCATGCTTCTTGGTTTTTCCTGTCACTCAGTGGCAATAAATAAATAGCCCTTTTGTTTTTGAGTTTAAAAAAGAAGGAATCCAGTTCTTTGTTATTAAAAATATTCAATATACTCTTTAAAGTTATGTTTTTCCCTCTTTCTAGCTTGGGCCCATCCCAGTCTAGTAAACCTGTAGTTGGAGACGCTTCTTCTCTGTTATTTATTTCACCTCCTTCTTTCCTTCTGATGCTATTTTTGACCCTCAAGGTCAGAACCAGGGAAGAGAGAAGATTCACAAAAACGAGCAAAGCCTTAAATGGCTGGTACAGTTGTAAGTTGCACTGGAGCTTTCTCTATGGCATATACCTCATGTCTCTGTTTCCTTCTTGGGTGTATTTGTGGTTTTCTCAGAGATACTTCCTGTAGGTCATCATCTGCAATTTCCTTGATGTGGTCAATGCCTTCCCCAGAAAGCTGCTTTGTTCCACCTGGGCAGCCTGCTACTCTCCTGGGTCACTTCTGTTTTGGTCAACCTCCTGGGACATGTTCCTTCAGAATGGCAGATGGGCCACCTACATCTTCCCAACATGAGTTCCTCATGTTGCCCCCAGAATAAAGGCCCTCTCATCTACTTTTCCTTTGAGGTGCAACTCCTCTCTCTTTACTCTGTGGCTAGGCAAACCATTCTAGCTGGTCTTTTGTTTCTCAACTTTACTTGGTGAGAATCAAACACTCATCTCTGTAATATTAAGGTCTCAAGAGGTTCCCGTGAAAACTCTTTCTTGTTTAAGGGAGGGGAGAGGGAAGAATAAACAATTTTTCCATGAGGTGCTGAAGGGAATAATGATTTTTCTCCAAATAAATCCTCATTGTTAGTCTTGTGAAATTTTGTACCTTTCCAAATACATATTTTTTCTTTGTGGGCTAATGCCACTAGGACTGATTTCATTATCTCTCAGGATATAAGGTAGCTAGTATGGTTTGGTAGTTAAGAGCACATGTTCTGAAGCCAGGTGACCTGGGTTCACACCCTGCCTCTGCCACCAATATGCTAAATAACTTTGATGAAGTTACTTAAACTCCCCTTGCCTGATATCCTAATCTGTGAAGGGAGATATCAATAGGTACTAGCATTTTACCTCAACAGATAATATGGAGGATCAATAAACATAAAGGCCTTAGTACAGTTCCTTGAATGTAATAAGGACTCAAAATTTTTAGTTATTATTTACATAATAATCTGCCACCTACTATATTATTCTCAGTCTTGGAGGCCTCAAGTCCAGCTAGGAAGAGAAGATCCCATTCTAATATTCTGTTACATTAGCTTACTTGGATATACACGTTTATTATTTTTCCTTCTTGTTCCCCAAATGATTTGTGGTAGTTTATAATAAATGATAGAAATACAATAACAAAATTAAGATAGAGTTAAATGCTATAATGTCATGTAACTGATTAAGATAGAAAATTATATCAGAAATGTAAATGAATGTAATTTCCTAAAATTGAGCATTAATTTTAACTTTGGACTTAATGGAAGCCAGAGTGACCAAAGGAAATAAGATGCTATGTAGTTCTCATCTAACAAAATGATATCACTTACTGACTTACATGAGCTTCTTAAAGTATTGAATATGTAAGAGGACTTTTTGTTCTATAATGTTTCAAGTATAGAAAAGGGTGCATGAAAGGTAAAAAATATCTTTCAAATAGTCTTTTTTTGATATTCATGTCTTGAATATATACAGGGATTAATAGTCAAGTATTAATAAAATCAGGGGTCTCAAAATTGACCATCTATAAGAAACACTTAGTGACTAAATGCAGGTTTCTAGGCTGCCCTGGAAATAACAGGATAGCAGAGGGACCAAGAATCAGCTGTGGAGCAAGCATCACAATGAACTCTACTGCAAGGAGGGCTCAGACCACATGAAGAAACCCTCAGCCAAGTATGGGCATGACTGAACTCATCTGAGACCAACCACTTAAGAGCCACAGATAAGGCACAGTTATGAAGATCTCATTTCAGTGGGTCAGGTTCTCTTTGGAAGGCCCAGATCCCACTCCCATAGGCTCCCCTGTTATTTTCAGAGTAAAATAGGTATTTACAATAGCCAAGACACGGATACAACCTAAGTGTCCCCTGACAGATGAATGGATAAAGAAGTTGTGGTACATATATACAATGGAATACTACTCAGCCATAAAAAAGAATGAAATAATGCTGTTTTCAACAACATGGATGGACGTAGAGAGGTTATCATACTAAGTGAAGTCAGAAAGAGAAAGACAAATACCATACAATATCACTTATATGTGGAATCTAAAATATGACACAAATAAACCAATCTACAAAACAGACTCACAGACATACAGAACAAACTTGTGGTTGCCAAAAGGTGGGGGGTGGGGGAGGGATGGATTAGGGAGTTTGGATTAGCAGATGCAAACTATTATATACAGAATGGATAAACAACAAGGTTCTACTGTATAGCACAGGAAACTATATTCAATATCTTGTGATAAACCATAATGGAAAAGAATATGAAAAAGAATGTATATATATGTATAACTGAATCACTTTTCTGTACAGTAGAAATTAACACAACATTGTAAATCAACTATATTTCAATAAAATAAATTAGAAAAAAATAGGTATTTACTTTGTAATGATGCATCAAATGCAAAGACAGTTAGTTATTTACAAAATAGAAAAATACAGATAAATGAGAAAGTATCTTTAAAACAAAGTGTTAATATTAATTAAGAAAATATGAGCAAATTATATGTAAAAGGGAGAAAGAGAAATTAGCAAATTCCACACAAGAGAAAAGGAATGACCAATATACATATGGAAAAACGTCTGACCTCATTATTAATAACATAAATTCAGACTGAAATAATGTGACATCACTTTTAATCCATCAGATTGGGTAAGGAAAAAACATGTTTGTTAACACTTTCATCGTCATAAGATGGGAAAAAGGGTATTTTCATATACTTTAGTTGAAGAGAAAATTGTTACATTTTTCTAAAGGTGATCTAGCAATATGTATTCAATATAAAATGTTAGGAGAGCTAAATTTTGACTAAGCTTCACAATTACACATCTAAGGCTTGAACCTTAAGAACTAATCGTCTCACGTGCAAACACATTAGTTTAAAAATGTTTATCATAGTAGATTTTATACTAGGAAAAAAATTAAACAACTTAAACGCCCAATAATTGAAATTGTTTAAAAATTATAATATACATTACAATGGAATACTATGAAAGTACTAAATAATATGATGTGTAATTATTATGTCCACAAAAATATTTAAGTGCCAAAAAATTATAAAAGTTTATACACAGCATGATCCCATTTTTCTAAAGAAAGTCTGTTCACACATGGTAGAAAAAAATCCTCAGGGATTTAGATCAAAGTGGTAATTACAAATATTTTTAGATAAAATAAAAATGGATTTGTATTCCCTCTTGCAAGAGCACCACAATCACAATTAACTGCTGAACAATCATCAACAGGAAGACACTGGAATTCACAAAAAAAGATACCCCACATCCAAAGACAGAGGATAAGCCACAGTGAGATGGTAGGAGGGGTGCAATCACAATAAAATCAAATCCCATAACTGCTGGGTGGGTGACTCACAAACCGGAGAACACTTATACCACAGAAGTCCACTCACTGGAGTGAAGGTTCTGAGCCCCACATCAGGCTTCCCAACCTGGGGGTCTGGCAATGGGAGGAGGAATTCCCAGAGAATCAGACTTTGAAGGCTAGCAGGATTTGATTGCAGGACTTCGACAGGACTGGGGGAAACAGAGATTCCTCTCTTCGAGAGCACACACAAAGTAGTGTGCGCATAGGGACCCAGGGGAAGAAGCAGTGACTCCATAGGAGACTGAACCAGACCTACCTGCTGGTGTTGGGGGGTCTCCTGCAGAGGCAGGGGGTTGCTGTGTCTCACCGTGAGGACAAGGACAATGGCAGCATTAGTTCTGGGAAGTACTCCTTGGTGTGAGCCGTCCCAGAGTCTGTCATTAGGCCCATCAAAGAGTCCCGGTAGGCTCAAGTATTGGGTCGCCTCAGGACAAACAACCAACAGGGAGGGAACCCAGCCCCACCCATCAGCAGACAAGCGGATTAAAGTTTTACTGAGCTCTGCCCACCAGAGCGACAGCCAGCTCTACCCACCACCAGTTCCTCCCATCAGGAAACTTGCACAAGCCTCTTAGATAGCCTCATCCACTAGAAGGCAGACAGCAGAAGCAAGAAGAACTACAGTCCTACAGCCTGTGGAACAAAAACCACAATCAGAGAAAGACAGACAAGATGAAAAGGCAGAGGGCTATGTACCAGATGAAGGAACAAGAAAAAAACACAGAAAAACAACTAAATGAAGTGTAGATAGGCAACCTTCCAGAAAAAGAATTCAGAATAATGATAGTGAAGATGATCCAGGACCTCGGAAAAAGAATGGAGGCAAAGATTGAGAAGATGCAAGAAATGACTAACAAAGACCTAGAAGAATTAAAGAACAAACAAACAGAGATGAACAATACAATAACTGAAATGAAAACTACACTAGAAGGAATCAATACCAGAATAACTGAGGCAGAAGAGCTGATAAGTGACCTGGAAGACAAAATGGTGGAATTCACTGCTGCGGAACAGAATAAAGAAAAGAGAATGAAAACAAATGAAGACAGCCTAGGAGACCACTGGGACAACATTAAATGCAACAACATTCACATTATAGGAGTCCCAGAAGGATCAGAGAGAGAGAAAGGACCAGAGAAAATATTTGAAGAGATTATAGTCGAAAATTTCCCTAACATGGGAAAGGAAATAGCCACCCAGGTCCAGGAAGCGCAGAGAGACCCATACAGGATAAACCCAAGGAGAAATGCGCTGAGACACATGCTAACCAAATTGGCAAACATTAAAGACAAAGAAAAATTATTGAAAGCAGGAAGGGAAAAAAGACAAATAACATACAAGGGAAATCCCATAAGGTTAACAGCTGATATCTCAGCAGAAACTCTACAAGCCAGAAGGGAGTGGCATGACATATTTAAAGTGATGAAAGGGAAGAACCTACAACCAAGATTACTCTACCCAGCAAGGATCTCATTCAGATTTGATGGAGAAATCAAAAGCTTTACAGACAACCAAAAGCTAAGAGAATTCAGCACCACCAAACCAGCTTTACAACAAATGCTAAAGGAACTTCTCTAAGTGGGAAACACAAGAGAAGAAAAGGACCTACAAAAACAAACCCAAAACAATTAAGAATATGGTAATAGGAACATGCATATCGATAATTACCTTAAACGTGAATAGATTAAATGCTCCAACCAAAAGACTCAGCCTCGCTGAATGGATACAAAAACAAGACCCATATTTATGCAGTCTAAAAGTGACCCACTTCAGAACTAGGGACACATACAGATTGAAAGTGAGGGGATGGAAAAAGATATTCCATGCAAAAGGAAATCAAAAGAAAGCTGGAGTAGCAATACTCATATCAGATAAAATAGACTTTAAAATAAAGAATTTTACGAGACAAGGAAGGACACTACATAATGATCAAGGGATCAATCCAATAAGAAGATATAACAATTATAAATATATATGCACCCAACATAGGAGCACCTCAATACATAAGGCAACTGCTAACAGCTCTAAAAGAGGAAATTGACAGTAACACAGTAATAGTGGGGGACTTTAAAACCTCACTTACAGCAATGGACAGATCATCCAAACAGAAAATTAATAAGGAAACACAAGCTTTATATGGCACAACAGACCAGATAGATTTAATTGATATCTATAGGACATTCCATCCAAAAACAGCAGATTACACATTCTTCTCAAGTGCTCACGGAACATTCCCCAGGATAGATCACATCTTGAGTCATAAATCAAGCCTCAGTAAATTTAAGAAAACTGAAATCATATCAAGCATCTTTTCTGACCACAATGCTATGAGACTAGAAATGAATTACAGGGATAAAAGCGTAAAAAACACAAACACATGGAGGCTAAAAAAAAACGTTACTAAATAACCAAGAGATCACTGAAGAAATCAAAAAATACCTAGAGACAAATGACAATGAAAACATGACGATCCAAAACCTATGGCATGCAGCAAAAGCAGTTCTAAGAGCGAAGTTTATAGCAATACTAGCCTACCTCAAGAAACAAGAAAAATCTCAGATAAACAATCTAACCTTACACCTAAAGGAACTAGAGAAAGAAGAACAAACAAAACCCAAAGTTAGCAGAAGGAAAGAAATCATAAGGATCAGAGCAGAAATAAATGAAATAGAAACAAAAAATAAAAAAATAAATAAAATAAAGTTCAAAAGAAATGGATTTTAGATGATTTTTCTTTGCCTTTCGCTTTGTTATTGTTTGTATGTTTCATCAGAAAGTACAATTACATCTTTCCCTTTTAAAATTAAAAAATGTATTAATTATATTTAAAACAGATTTATATGTGACTTGGGTTAACCTAAACATATATTATTCAGTAATGTAACAGTATGGCCTTCCTATGGGACCAAAAAGGACTACATGTTAGCTGGGTTTACATTTCCTTCCCTTAACTATATCCATAGAGATCCAGCTGCTGTAGAAACATCTGGGAGTTATATAAAAATCAAAATTGAGAGCAAAGACACATTCTGACTTGTAGTTTTAAAATAAGTGTACAACTTCCCAAGAAGAAAACATTCTGTTCATTGAGGCACTTTCAGTATATTTTCTTCACTGCCTCAGAGATTTGCACTTAAAATAACTCTACCTTGAACAGCACAGTAACTTTAAAAAACAAACAAAAAAACCCATATTTTTGTATGTGTGTTCTTCTAATGTTGTAAGAAGAAAAATAGTCAAAAACAAACCACTGCAAAACAAAAAAATTACCACTCAATTATTTTTACTTTCATAGTTTCTTGAAGAGCTGATTTCTGAATTTTTTGAAAACTCCTGAAAATCAGTATCAATATTTACTTTTCTAGTGTTTTTCCAAAATGAATTATGTTTTGAAGTAAACATTTGCCTTGACAAATTTGTATTTGAGCCAGAGAATATTTTGCTTTGGTTAACTTATGAGCTGTTCTATCTTCCAGAAACCATCAGGTACAGTTAGGAATCATGATCATTATCATTATCGAATTTCCTTGTCTTTTGTAGACTGCTTTGCAATTTACAAAAGAATTTCACATACAGTATATTATTTTCATAATTATTGTCTGACAACCCTGTGAAGTAGGTAGCTTAGGTATCATTTTCCTAGGAGAAATCTGCATTCCAAAAGGTAAAACTATTTGTGTAAGATTTATTTATCATGTTACTATCTCAGTATACTAATGGTGCTTTAACAGCCTACAGGTCTTCATGTGGGACCACATCATGCAAAATTTACAGAAGGAACAGAATATCTTACTCTCAAAGGATCTTGATAAGTAAAGAATCCCGGATCCCTGAATCTGTAGAAGAATATGAACACTTGGGTCTTTTGTGTATTTCAGAAACCATAGGGTCACCAAAAGAAAACCAAACCTAATTTTAAAATTTGCAAGAAGCAGAAGGAAAGAATCTTTAAATTACAACAATACGATATAAAATTCTGATATTTAGTTTTTTCATAACTAATGATACTCTCCTAACTTGTATTCTGATTTTTTGACATGAATAAATTCTAAAACTTGGTATTTGTAAGATAAGTAGGCATCATGAATAAAACAAACTCAGCAACCTGTGTGGATTACTTTGTGTTCAGACTACAGATTGGTGTTAATTCAAGACTGGCTTTAGCTCCATTTCCCAGAAGGCTTAAGACTTTCTAATCCAGTCTAATTTCCCAAAGGGCATTCCACGACCATGGAATCATCAAGAAGCTCCTCTTTAAAAACGATTTGGAGGTGAAAATTTTTGGAAAATCCAGTATATGGCACTAACCTTTTAGACACTTGTAAGGAAAATCAGTATACTACAGACTAATATAAAAAAAACTTTACGTAATATGGATTGCCCAGAATTTTTCAGTTCCCTCCCCTAAAATCCATTTTCTTAAATAATACCTACTAACAAGTCATGGAACCAGAATATCAATATGTTACTTGAGTCAATTTTTTGCCCAGAAGCTCAAACCACTCTTGAAATGATTGATGAAAAATATCTGGTATAAAATACATTTCGGTCTATCATAAACATATGTGATACTCATTTATTGGCGTTTTAACATAGTGCTCTAAAATTAGCAGTTGCAGGCACCTGAGAGCAAAGGACACATACACAAACTACTGATGGTTATAATTTACTCACCCTGTTCTGTAACAAAATGTCAAGACCTAGAGGCATGCACTGAAGGAGAAAGAGGTACATCCATTACACTGGAAATAATAAAATTTCAGTCTTTAAGCATTTAAAAATAGTATGCTCAACTTTTAAATTTTATTTTTTTGATTAAAAAAAATTTATGTTAAAATCCATACCCATATTTCCTTTCTCCTTAATTGAATACTTGTGAAGGTTTGACAGTAACCTATATTGGTTACTAAGAGTATTAGGATTTTTAAATTGATATGAAAAAAGTAGAGATTTACCCTGGTAGAAATTAGTTGCTTTGAACTAAAGAATTAAGAAGAAGAATAAAAGCAGGAAGTTTAGAAGTCAGTACAAGCATAACTTATTTTGAAAATTTATATTTCTGACAAACTAATTAATCACACATATTATACACATATATTCACCCATGAATCACATATATAATATATATGTGATTAATTAGCTTGTATAAATATATCATGCATATATTTTCATATCAATATCTAATATAATACATATTCGTAAGACCACTTCAGAAACGGACTACTTCTGTTTACAATAATTTTACTAGTATACCATTAAGTTCTAAAAATCTATTTAGCTCTTCTCCTTGGTGCTACTTACAGATGTGACAGCCAGCTCATCACCAGAATCAGGGCTGCTGTTAGACACCCACTTAAGCTTAAGAGATGAAGAAGAAAGCCAAGAACTTTCCCTGACATATGCCATATTGACACACCAAAATTAAGTACAGTTGGAAGGAACTAGGAAAAAATGTCTCTAGAGTTTTTCTCTTGAGAAGAGTGACGGTTGATCAGCAGACCAAGCCTTGGTCTTGGGAACAATAAAGAACATAACCCTACCCAGCTGACCCTAGAATGTCCTACAAATGTGGACCAGAAGAGGATGCTTGAAAGAGAGTAAATATTTCTGGGATGAGACTGCTCCTAACACTTTCTTCAAGGACCTTGAAGTTAGCAAGGACAGAAAACTGTACATTGGAATTACCAACGCAATCCTTTTGTGCATTTGGTCCTGAATGAACCACAAATCTTTACTGGCCTTCACCTACAGACCACATTGTAAAAGTATAATCATTGACTTTTGAAACAGGCTGACAGAGCTTTAACATATTTTCTCTTCAACTAAACTTTGACAAGTTGCTTATTCTCACTAAGCTTCAGCCTTCTTATCTGGAAATGAGCAATCACTATCATTTCACAGGGTTATTATGTGGTTAAAGTTTGTATATATGAAGCGTTTCACACAATTACAGTAAGTACTTCATGTCAGCTAATGTTATTTTATTATTGACATTCAAGTCTATCCCTTGCCCAGGCAGAGCACTAGGAAAACATCCTTCACTCCTATTATTATAAAGCCTATTATTATAAAGCTATGTGCTTTAACCCATGCCAAAGTGTTGTTGGCAACTTGTGATAAAAAAAAAAAAAAATCATCAGTATGCTTCCCTTAAACTTTTCTCTTCCCAGCTTTCTCCCTTGCCTCCTCATTACCATGTCTAGCCCTTCTGTGTAGGACAGGGTTAATTTACATCTAGACTGGGAAAGTGTATTTTATTCCTCAGGATGCCAGGACACCTGGCTTTGACTCTTTCAAGATAAGAACAGTGGGGTTTATGATGTGCTGTTTAAGTCCAGAGCTCCCCCATCTACCTTCAGGATCATTGGTTTACTGATGCTTTTCATGGCTCATAACCTGTTAGACAGCCAGGCTTGACTAGTGACTACAAGGGCATAACATACCCTGCCAGCAACTTCTACCTGAAGCTCTCCCAAAGCCAAGAGAGTTTTATTGCTAAGCTCTTGGTGGTACAATGTGGTGGTGGGGGGGGCAAAGCCCATCTGGTGTGAATAAGGACCTGAGGGGAGTCTGCACTTAGTTGTGTCTTAGACCCCCAATGATTGTGTGTTTTCTCTCTTACCACATCACATCTTTTGGGTTAAAGTGAAGGTCATAGGTAATTATGCCCTGGGGAGTCTTACAAAGCCTTAAAAATACCCAAAATTGTTGCACTATACCTAGATAGAATCTCAACTCCGTCATTTACTCTCTGTGTGACCTTTGGCAATTTACTCATCCTCTCTTTGTCTCAGTTTCCTCATATGTAAAATGGCAATAATGTTACTACCGACCTAATAAGCTGTTAGGAAATACATGAGAAGCCATTCGTGCTGAAGAATGGTGAGTGCTACGTGAACATTATCTATCACTGTCGTCACAATTATCTTTAATATTTTGTGTCTTGTTCCTAACACATAAATTTACCTCTTAAGGGCAGATAAAATATCTTTGTCATCTTAGTATCATTATCTAGCAGAGTGCTCAACACAAAGCAAGCCCTTTATTATATGTTTTACACTGAATTGAATAGAGCCATGAAGAGTTTCAGAATACTGATTTATAATAGATCATCAATACACCTGTAATAATTTGAACATTAGGGAGAATCTTGACACATGCAAAATAATTTCTTTGCCATATTAATACATACATCATAAGTGCTCTATAGTCTTGACCATGTAGCTGACATGCATGCACTTCATTTTAATTGCTGGTCCTCTAACCCCTACCCCTAACTCACAATTAAGTTGTTCAAAATAACAGTAAAACTCCCTCCTTTCTTTCCTTCTTCCTTTCCTTCCTTTCTTCCGCAAATGTTTACTTAGTGAGCCCTACAAAGGAGCACTGAACTGAGTCCTGGTGACTCAGAATTGAATAAGACATTTCTGATATCTTCTAGGAGTTCATATTTTCTCAAGCATAAGAGACAAGCAAATTCCCCTGTCAAGTACACTGCAAAAAGTAGTATGAAAACAATATGCGTAGATGCTGTAGGAGCACAGAAGTGGGCCAGGGTTGAGTTCCTATAGACCTCGGGGTGGCTATGACCAGAAATCAGAATGTGAAAAGAAAGGTAATTGTTCAAAGTTGTCTAGAGATACAAGACAAAACCAAGGTACAAGAATGTGAATTTTTATAAGGGTGAGACACGCTTGCTTAGATTGAGGATGAATTGCCAATAAGTAAAGTTGGAGAATGGTTGATGGTGTGTGTTCCCTGAGGGGGTGGGTAAGTTGGCATCCAAACCACATGAATCATGCCCGGCATAAAGCTTGATAAGGGGGTGAGGAGAGTTTACTTCCCACTGCATATCTGTGAGAGTTTAGGGGAGAGACATAGAAGCATTCAAGGATCCACAGAACAGTGGTAATGAGGCCCCCAGAAAAGGCAATAAGGAGTGCATTGTCTTTAGAGAATTTTTATATAATAACAACACCTACTAAAAGTCAGTCTGCTTTTTATCATTCTCTTGCACTGGCAATTCTAAACAATGTTAGTAATAAAGTAGTTTTCATCAATAAAAGTCTTGACTGATCTAAGATTCAAATCAATGCTACTCAATAAAATGTTATGCTGTCCCTTACTGTAGTCACAGCCACCTGTGGCTATTCAGTATATGAAATGTGGCTAATGTGACTGAGAAACTGAAATCTTAGTTTCTTTAATTTTAATAAATTTAAATTTAATGTTAAGTAGCCACAGGAGCCAGTGGCTACCATATTGGACAGCACAGTTCTAAAGAACTACTGTGGTTACTGGCCTAATTATATAAATATTTAATATATATTAGTTTTATACAGTTTAATATATAATAAATTAATTTATACATATGCATGTATAGATATATACATTTTTAATTAGCACATTTGGTTACCTATTTTTTAATAAACACTATATTGTACGTGGGTGTTATTTCAGATACTTTTTAGTTATACAGTTGCCCTCCTACATACATAGCCCCAATTACACACAATTCATTCTGAGAATAAGTTCAAAGCAGTTTGGAATCATTAAAGTTTGTTCCTGTGCAGTTCATGTCTCTGTGGCACTACCTAGATCTCCATTCATAACATTAATAACATAATGATTATAAAAATGGAGAAAGAGAAGTTGACTTACTTGATCTATCCTTCTGTATAACTCTTAGTCTCTGTATTAAAAATTTAGAAATTGACAGAAGACTAGAAACAGAACTTGTAATGTTATTATCCATTATTATGATAGAACAATATGTAGATATTTTGTGTTTTTAAAAAATAAATTTATGTAATTTAGAAGTATTACATATTACTTTTTTGTAGTATAACATTTATTTGTTTTCCTGAATTAAGTATGTTTATGTAAAATTTCAATAAACACTTTAATTGCATTACTTTTCTGGTCATTTTCATCATTTATTTCATTCCATGATTATTACTAAAAATACTTCTGTACTAGAGAGGAAAATGTTAAAAATGAGCTGTCAAGTATGCTAGGTACACCACCGTACTGAAGACATCTTAACAATTCACATAGAGATTTCATAGAATATGTGTTCCCAGGTAAAATTATAGGTGGGACTCATATGTGTCTTAGACATCATCAACCCAACCCTTAGAGGAAACCAAGAGGCTTTCAAGACTTTTCAGCCAAATGGCGAGTAGTTACTCTAACCACAGAGCAGTTAGCTCTCTACTGATGTGCCACAAAGTCTTGAGGAGTAGAGGGCTTGCTGGTATGAGATGCAACAAGAGCTGTGGATTCACATCTTGGTTCTGCCACCTCTTAGGCAAGTTCATTAATCCCCCTGGTTCTCAGCTGCTACCCTTACAAGATGAGGAAGTAAAAGAATATTTTGTGATGACTAAGTCAGATAATATAGGCAGAATGTCTTGTACTGTACATGCCACATCAATGGTAGCTCTACTTTTATTGGCAAAAGCAATGCAGTTTCCCAAAGTACCTCACTCAACATGGAAGTCATTAACATAGTCGAACATCTTCCTCTATTGAGAAGCCTACTTTTAAATAAAAATAATTACTACTATTATTATTGTTTTCCCTTGCAAAATATTTGAAGAGTTGACAAAAAATGGTGTCTTCTGCCACATCAACAAAATGGAAGTAAAAACAAACAAACAAACAAGTTAACAAATAAAAAACACCTAAACTAAAATCCAAGTCATTAAACTTTAGGTGTTGATGATTAACAGTAGTTTTGGGGTTTGTTTTCTGGGTTTTTTTTAACTTGGAGAAGAGTGGTGGGTTTTGTTTTTTTTTTAATCTGTTTTTAAAAGGATCAAAAAAAGCTGCACCTGAAATAGTATTATTTTAAGAAAGAATTTTCTGTTTGTGATAACTCTCCTGTGCCTCATGAGGGCCATTAGTTGAATTTTACTAGTAACTCTATACCTTGTTCCATCTCTTTTTCAGCCCATGAGATGAAAAAAGATGCTAGACAGGTCAAAGGAAGCCAACCCACTTGGAAATAAACTTTGCTGGAGATATCGAACGTGTTGGGTAAGCAAACAAAAATGTAGAGGGAAAATCAATAAAAACTCATATTTTTAAAAATTATGTAATTTTAATTGATTTTTATGCCTTAGTAGTTTCCCATGTTAGGATTATCAAGTAAGGCTGGTCCTGCCTGAGTAATTAGCTTGCTATACTGAAGTAACTGGGCACAGCCAGGTGCTATGTTTAATGTTCCCTATTCTAATTTCTAATTCTCTTCACTGGAATTCCCCGGACCAGATACATGTTTTTGACTTATAGAATGAAAGAGTAAGTTGAGTACAAAGAAGATAAAGTGTATCAGAGTCACAGGTGAGAGTCCTTTGGGTAAGCTATTTTATGATTGTTGATTTATTTTGATTATGAGGAAGAATGAGGGAAAGCAAACTGAATTAATACTTTAATACCTCATACTTTATAGAGGTATTTTTTGCCAGAAAGGTTGTCCAATGAAGAAAGACCTCCTGAAATTTATAAACTGACCAAATAGAGGTAAGATGGAATAATATTTTTACCTTGAAGTTGATGATCCTTCCGTAACCCAGGTTTCATATTTTAATTCACATGGGAGACTTAGGGAAAAAAAAAAACAAAACTTGTCTCAGACCTTTTGAAAGATTCTGATTTTTCTGGAATGGTGTCTAGGCCAGGCATCAATAATTTTCAATGTCTCTAGATAATGCTGACATACAGCCAGGGGTGGGAAATCACTGTTAGTGATAATAAGGACCATTGTGGTCATGTGAGGTCATGTATGCCAAGGGTTCAGTCTAGTGCCTGGAACATAGTAAGTACTCATATGTCATACTCCTTTACTCTTTCATTGAACTGAGTCTAAAGATGATGCATTAATGGAAGAAATTGGCTTATAAAATTTAAAAAGGGTGTATATATTGAAAAAAATCTAATGTTGACATGGACATAACTGGGAATGGATCACAGAATTCTCCACGGTTGAACTTTCTTTCATGTCAGATCTGCCATCATCATCATCATCATCACTGACCTCATCTAATCTCTATACAGCCCTTCCTGCAGGGAACTCTGGAGTGATGAATGGGGATGTCAGACAGAAGTATGATAAGGACAAATTTTGCAATTTTTAATGAGGACTTAGAGTTCTATAACTTCCTGCCAAACCAAGTTTGGGTCTGCTTACCTTTTAGTTAACAACTGAAATAATCCAAAAGTGATAACTAGTCAGTGCACTTTGGGGTGGAACTTAATTTCATGACATTAAAAGTATGAGATCCAGGGGCACTTTATGTTATAACTGACCGCCCCCGCCCCCGCTTTCTTCTGAAAAACTCATTACACTGCACTGTAAAACGCAAGAGGTAATATTTTGTTTTTATTTAATCAAACTAAGCCCAATTTCATTATTTGCTGAGTGACATTTTTTCTGTAATTTCTGAGAGAAGATGGAGTTTACAAAACGTGCAGTCAAGATTCCATTTCCTATATACAAATAAAGTTAAATGGTCTAGGAACTATGGGATTATTATAATAATTAATTAAATGATTGTATTATTAAGGTAATGCTAAATGGAGATACGGAAGAGCCAGTTGGACCTGGCTCCCAGGCCTGACTCAGTACTCCAAAGGGAAGATGTTTAATTGCTCTGAGCCTTAGCTATTTTAGCTGTAAAATGGGAATAAAAATAAATATTTCATAAAATAATTGTAAGATTAAGAGCACAGCATGTGGTAGCACGCAAATATGTGTGTCAATTTGCAAAACAATTTTTTTTCATTCCACATGTGAAAGGAGGTGTATCCATTTTCTTTCTGGTCTAGGTTGAGCTTGGTTGCTCCCTGACTGCAATTATCTTTTCTCAAATGCAGAAACCTTCCTCTGGGCACAAAAGAATTTTTCCTATTGTACATCAAGCCCACAACACAATCAAACGTCTGCTGACAAATGGTACATTTTCCATCTTTTTTTAAAGGTAGTTGAAATGAAGAAAAAGTATTCATGAACAACCTTGAGAAAATGTCACAAAACTCAAGCTCTAAAAACTTTACTGGAATATTTTTAAAACTTCAAAGTATGATTTTATATTTATGTGCAAACTCTAAAAGAAAGCATCATGATTACAAGCTTTTAAAGCTTGTTTTTCAACAGTCACATGGTTTATGAATATGGGAATTTGAATAAGAAATTTTCTCACTGCCAAAAATACCCTAAGTTTAATATACCTACAATTCAGTCAAGACAGCATCAACACTATGGCTGATAAGCATCACTATTTGAACCTTTTCAGACTTCACCTCATTGAGCAAATTACTTGAACTTATCCACCTGGGTATCAAACTGGGTAATGGCTCTTTTGATTCATGATTGGAGAAAGTCTTCACAAAGTACAATATTAATTATTTTAAATTGTAACCAGGGAGTTAATCAATTGCAGTGAATAAGCCATAACAACAAAGAATGTAGTTTTTTCTTTTTTTTTTTAAAGGATGTTTGGAAAATTCCATTATCTGGGTAATATTCAATTTGAAAGAAACATATGAGAATCATATTGGCCTAACATAACCAAACTGTTGTCATAAAATATTATTATCTATAGGTAATGCATGGTGCCTGATTTGATTTCTATGGCTGCTGTAACATATAACTACAAACTTGTTGGCTTTAAACAACAAAAACTTATTCTGTCATACTTTGGGAAGCTAGAAGTCTGAAATCAGTATCACTGGGCCAAAATCAGGTTGTCAACTGGGGCACACTCCCTCCGGAGGCTCTAGGGGAGAATCTACCCCTTGGCTCTTCCACTTTCTGATGACTAACAGAATTACTTGGTTTATGGCACATTACTCCAGTCTTCAAGGCCAGCATCTTTAACTCTCTCAGAGCTACATCTTCACATCTCCTTCTCCTCTCTGTGTAGTCCAATCTCCTTCTGCCTCCCTCTTATAAAAATACATGTGATTGCATTTAGAGCCCACCATAGTAATCAAGCATAATATCTCCATCTCAATATTCTTAAGTTAATCATATCTGAAAAGTCTTGGCCATATATGGTAACATTTACAGGTTACAGGTATCAGGATCCAGTATTGCGGGGACCATTACTCAGTCTACCACAGTGCTCTAATGGAATCCATTTTACTTAAGAGTCTACTCTTGGAAAAAAAATTTTTTTTCCAATTATTACCTCCAAATTTTGTTGTTGGAAGAAGGAGATATAAGGAACTATGCTGGTAAATCAATTAAAAATGAAGCCTAAGAGTATGTCACTAACTTTTAGGAAAATGAAGTCTCTGCACTATTTACCAGCATAACTGGTGAGAAGGCCTTATATCTCTAGAACTGAAGCTTAATATTTGAACTCTTAAAATAAATTTTAGGTATAATTTATTTCATTTTTCTTCAAAGTTATACAAGACACAGTTGTTGGTAATTTTATTTTAATCATAGATTATGAAGACTCAAAATACCCCATTTGGGGATTTAAGGGCCAAATATGGAAATGGAGACTCACTCTTTTGAGAACTTTTCATATGGAGCAGGAGATGCAGATTACACAGTAATAACGAAGCTACTTGTGTTTTCCAGGTCTTTTAATTAAGATAGTAACATAAGGTTTTTAATAACCATGCCTGTCATAAATCGTATACATATAGAACCACAGACAATACAAATACCTTATTCAGAAGACATGGTCTACTCTTTCTGTCCTCAATTTTTAAAAAACTCCCTTTCATTGACTTTTAAATAACTGACGAATTAATATTCACTAATAATGATAACTGTAATTAGCCAAAAGCCTGATCTTCTGTTTACAAATTAGACATGTTCACAATAGGTAAAACCCTGTGAAGAATTTTTACTTCTCATTTAAGGCCACAATGAAATTTTCTTAGAACTTTATCATTATTTAAATATGCATAATTTCTTTTTTTAACATCTTTATTGGAGTATAATTGCTTTACAATGGTGTGTTAGTTTCTGCTGTATAACAAAGTGAATCAGCTGTAAGTATACATATATCCTCATATCCCCTCTCTCTTGCGTCTCCTTCCCACCCTATCCCACCCCTCTAGGTGGTCACAAAGCACCAAGCTAATCTCCCTGTGCTATGCGGCTGCTTCCCACTAGCTTTCTATTTCATATTTGGTAGTGTATATATGTCCATGCCACTCTCTCACTTTGTCCCAGACTACCCTTCCCCCTCTCCATGCCCTCAAGTCCATTCTCTATGTGTGCGTCTTTATTCCTGCCCTGCTCCTACGTTTTTCAGAACCTTTTTTTTTTTTTTTTTCAGATTCCATATATGTGTTAGCAGACGGTATTGGTTCTACTCTTTCTTACTTCACTCAGTATGACAGACCCTAGGTCTATCCACCTCACTACAAATAACTCAATTTCGTTTCTTTTTATGGCTGAGTAATATTCCATTGTATATATGTGCCACATCTTCTTTATCCATTCATTTGTTGATGGACACTTTGGTTGCTTCCATGTCCTGGCTGTTGTAAATAGCACTTCAATGAACATTGTGGTACATGACTCTTTCTGAATTATGGTTTTCTCAGGGTATATGCCCAGTAGTGGGATTGCTGGGTTGTATGGTAGTTCTATTACGATAAGGAACCTTCATACTGTTGTCCATAGTGGCTGTATCAATTTACATTCCCACAACAGTGAAAGAGAATTCCCTGTTCTTAATATCCTCTCCAGCATTCATCATTTGCAGATTTTTTGATGATTGCCATTCTGACTAGTGTGAGGGGATACTTCATTGTGGTTTTCATTTGCATTTCTCTAATGATTAGTTATGTTGAGCATCCTTTAATGTGTTTGTTAGCAATTTGTATATCTTCTTTGGAGAAATGTCTATTTAGGTCTTCTGCCCATTTTTGGATTAGGTTGTTTGTTTTCTTGATATTGAGCTGCATGAGCTGCTTGTATATTTTGGAGATTAATCCTTTGTCCGTTGATTCGTTTGCAAATATTTTCTCCCATTCTGAGGGTTGTCTTTTCGTCTTGTTTATGGTTTCCTTTGTTGTGCAAAAGCTTTGAAGCTTCATTAGGTCCCATTTGTTTATTTTTGTTTTTATTTCCCTTTCTCTAGGAGGTGGGTCAAAAAGGATATTGCTGTGATTTATGTCATAGAGTGTTCTGCCTATGTTTTCCTCTAAGAGCTTTAGGGTGTCTGGCCTTCCATTTAGGTCTTTAATCCATTTTGAGTTTATTTTTGTGTATGGTGTTAGGGAGTGTTTTAATTTCATTCTTTTACATGCAGCTGTCCAGTTTTCCCAGCACCACTTATTGAAGAGGCTGTCTTTTCTCCATTATATATTCTTGCCTCCTTTATCAAAGATAAGGTGACCATATGTGCGTGGGTTTATCTCTGGGCTTTCTATCCTGTTCCATTGATCTATATTTCTGGTTTTCTGAAAGTACCATAGTGTCTTCATTACTGTAGCTTTGTAGTATAGTCTGAAGTCAGGGAGCCTGATTCCTCCAGCCTTGTTTTTCTTTCTCAAGATTGATTTGGTTATTCGGGGTCTGTTGTGTTTCCATACAAATTGTGAAATTTGTTGTTCTTGTTCTGTGAAAAATGCCATAAGAAGTTTGATAGGGATTGCACTGAATCTGTAGATTGCTTTGGGTAGTATAGTCATTTCCACAATGTTGATTTTTCCAATCCAAGAACATGGTATATCTCTCCATCTGTTTGTATCATCTTTAATTTCTTTCATCAGTGTCTTATAGTTTTCTGCATACAGGACTTCTGTCTCCATAGGTAGGTTTATTCCTAGGTATTTAATTCTTTTGGTTGCAATGGTAAATGGGAGTGTTTCCTTAATTTCTCTTTCAGATTTTTTTGTCATTAGTGTATAGGAATGCAAGAGATTTCTGTGCATTAATATTGTATCCTGCTACTTTACCAAATTCACTGATTAGCTCTAGTAGTTTTCTGGTAGCATGGAGAGGATGTGGAGAAAAGGGCACCCTCTTGCACTGTTGGTGGGAATGTAAATTAGTACAGCCACTATGGAGAACAGTATGGAGGTTTCTTCAAAAACTAAAAATAGAACTACCATACGACCCAGCAATCCCACTACTGGGCATGTACCCTGAGAAAACCATAATTCAAAAAGAGCCATGTACCACAAAGTTCATTGCAGCACTATTTACAGTAGCCAGGACATGGAAGCAACCTAAGTGTCCATCAACAAATGAATGAATAAAGAAGATGTGGCACATATATACAATGGAATATTACTCAACCATAAAAAGGAACAAAATTGAGTTATTTGTAGTGAGGTGGATGGACCTAGAGCCTGTCATACAGAGTGAAGTAAGTAAAAAAGAGAAAAATAAATACCGTATGCTAACACATATATATAGAATTTTTAAAAAAATGACTCTGAAGAATCTAGGGGCAGGGCAGGAATAAAGACGCAGACATAGAGAATGAACTTGAGGACACGGGGAGGTGGAAGGGTAAGCTGGGACGAAGTGAGAGAGTGGCATGGACATATGTACACTACCAAATATAAAACAGATAGCTAGTGGGAAGCAGCTGCAGAGCACAGGGAGATCAGCTCTGTGCTTTGTGACCTCCTAGAGGGGTGGGATAGGGAGGGTGGGAGGGAGATGCAGGAGGCAGGAGATATGGGGATATATGTATATGTATAGGTGATTCACTTTGTTATAAAGCAGAAACTAGCACACCACTGTAAGCAATTATACTCCAATAAAAATGTTAAAGAAAAAAGATATATAGATGGCAAGTAAGCATATGAAGAGATGCTCAACATCATATGTCTTTAGGGAATTGCAAATTTAAACAACAATGAGACACCTCTACATATCTATTAGAATGGCTGGAATCCAAAACAATAACTAAACACTAACACACCAAATGCTGTCAAGTTTATGGAGCAACAGGAACTCTCGTTTATTGCTGACGTGAATGAAAAATGGTACAGCCACTTCAGAAGACAGTTGTTAGTTTCTTGCAAGTTAAGCATACTCTTACTAAATGATCCAGCAATCACACTTCTTGATATTTATCAAAATGAGTTAAAAACTTATGTCCACATAAAAATCTGCACATTCATGTTTATAGGAGCTTTATCCATAATTGCCAAAATTTGAAAGCAACCAAGCTGTCTTTCAGTAAGTGAATAGATAAAAAACTGGTACATTCATACAATAGAAGAGTATTCCACAATTTTAAAAAATGAGCTATCAAGCCACAGAAAGACATGGAGAAAACTTCAAAGCATACTGCTCTCCAACCAAGATGTAGACTGGCTTAATGGATACAAAAACAAGAACCATATTTATGCTGTCTACAAAACACCCACTTCAGACCTAGGGACACATACAGACTGAAAGTGAGGGGATGGAAAAAGATATTCCATGCAAAGGGAAATCAAAAAAAGCCGGAGTAGCAATTCTCATATCTGACGAAAAAGACTTTAAAAGAAAGACTACTACAAGAGACAAAGAAGGACACTACATAATGATCAAGGGATCAATCCAAGAAGAAGATATAACAATTATAAATATTTATGCATCCAACATAGGAGCACCTCAATATATAAGGCAAATGCTAACAGCCATAAAAGGGGAAATCGAGAGTAACACAATCATAGAAAGGGACTTTTACACCCCACTTTCACCAATGAACAGATCATCCAAAATGAAAATAAATAAGGAAACACAAGCTTTAAATGATACATTGAACAAGATGGACTTAATTGATATTTATAGGACATTCCATCCAAAAACAACAGAATACACTTTCTTCTCAAATGCTCATGGAACATTCTCCAGGATAGGTCATATCTTGGGTCACATATCAAGCCCTGTTAAATTTGAGAAAACTGAAATTGTATCAAGTATCTTTTCTGGCCACAATGCTATGAGACTAGATATCAATTACAGGAAAAAAAATCTGTAAAAAATACAAACACATGGAGGCTAAACAATACACTACTAAATAACCAAGAGATCACAGAAGAAATCAAAGAGTAAATCCAAAAATACCTAGAAACAAATGACAATGAAAACATGAGGACCCAAAGCCTATGGGATGCAGCAAAAGCAGTGCTAAGAGGCAAGTTTATAGCAATATAATCCTACCTAAAGAAACATCTCAAATAAACAACCTAACTTTGCACCTAAAGCAAATAGAAAAAGAAGAACAACACCCCCCCAAAGTTAGCAGAAGGAAAGAAATCATAAAGATCAGATCAGATCAGAAATAAATGAAAAAGAAATGAAGGAAACAAGAGCAAAGATCAATAAAACCATAAGCTGGTTCTTTGAGAAGATAAACAAAATTGATAAACCTTTAGCCAGACACATCAAGAAAAAAAGGGAGAACACTCCCATCAATAGAATTAGAAATGAAAAAAGAGAAGTAAAAACTGACACTGCAGAAATACAAAGGATCATGAGAGATTACTACAAGCAACTATATGCCAATAAAATGGACAACCTAGAAGAAATGGACAAATTCTTAGAAAAGCACAACCTTCTGAGACTGAACCAGGAAGAAATAGGAAATATAAACAGACCAATCACAAGCATTGAACTTGAGACTGTGATTTAAAATCTTCCAAATAACAAAAGCCCAGGACCAGATGGCTTCACAGGCGAATTCTATCAAACTTTTAGAGACGAGCTAACACGTATCCTTCTCAAAATCTTCCAAAATATAGCAGATGGAGGAACACTCCTAAACTCATTCTATGAAGCCACCATCACCCTGATGCCAAAACCAGACAAAGATATCACAAAGAAAGAAAACTCCAGGCCAATATCACTGATGAACATAGATGCAGAAATCCTCAACAAAATACTAGCAAACAGAATCCAACAACATATTAAAAGGATCATACACCATGCTCACGTGGGGTTCATCACAGGAATGCAAGGATTCTTCAATATATGCAAATCAATCAATGTGGTACACCATATTAACAAATTGAAGGAGAAAAAACATATGATCATCTCAATAGATGCAGAAAAAGCTGCTGACAAAATTCAACACCCAGTTGTGATAAAAACCATCCAGAAAGTAGGCAGAGAGTGAACTTACCTCAACATAATAAAGGCCATATATGACAAACCCACAGCCAACAAAGTCTCAATAGTGAAAAACTGAAACCATTTCCTCTAAGATCAGGAACAAGACAAGGTCCACTCTCACCACTATTATTCAACATAGTTTTGGAAGTTTTAGCCACAGCAATCAAAGAAGAAAAAGAAATAAAAGGAATCCAAATAGGAAAAGAGGAAGTAAACCGGTCACTGTTTGCAGATGACATGATACTATACATAGAGATTCCTAAAGATGCTATCAGAAAACTACTAGAGCTAATCAATGAATTTGGTAAAGTAGCAGGATACAAAATTAATGCACAGAAACCTCTTGCATTCCTATACACTAACGATGAAAAATCTGAAAGAGAAATTAAGGAAACACTCCCATTTACCACTGCAGCAAAAAGAATAAAATACCTAGGAATAAACCTACCTAAGGAGACAAAAGACCTGCATGCAGAAATCTATAAGACACTGATGAAAGAAATTAAAGACGATACAAACAGATGGAGAGATATACCATGTTGTTGAATTGGAAGAATCAACATTGTGAAAATGACTATACTACCCAAAGCAATCTACAGATTCAATGAAATCTCTGTCAAACTACCAATGGAATCGTTCACAGAACTAAAACAAAAAATTATACAATTTGTACAGAAAAACAAAAGACCCCGAATAGCCAAAGCAATCTTGAGAAAGAAAAACAGAGCTGGGGGAATCAGGTTCCCAGATTTCAGACTATACTACAAAGTCACAGTAATCAAGACACTATGGTAATGGCACAAAACTGGAAATATAGATCAATGGAACAGGATAGAAAGCCCAGAGATAAACCCACACACATATGGTCACCTTATCTTTGACAAAGGAGGAAAGAATGTACAATGGAGCAAAGTCACCCTCTTCAATAAGTGGTGCTGGGAAAATTGGACAGCTACTTGTAAAAGAATGAAATTAAAACACTCCCTAACACCATACACAAAAATAAACTCAAAATGGATTAAAGACCTAAATGGAAGGACAGACACTGTAAAACTCTTAGAGGAAAACATAGGCAGAACACTCTATGACATAAATCACAGCAATATCCTTTTTGACCCACCTCCTAGAGAAAGGGAAATAAAAACAAAAATAAACAAATGGGTCCTAATGAAACTTCAAAGCTTTTGCACAGCAAGGGAAACCACAAACAAGACGAAAAGACAACCCTCAGAATGGGAGAAAATATTTGCAAACAAATCAACGGACAAAGGATTAATCTCCAAAATATACAAGCAGCTCATGCAGCTCAATATCAAGAAAACAAACAACCTAATCCAAAAATGGGCAGAAGACCTAAATAGACATTTCTCCAAAAAGATATACAGATTTCTAACAAACACATGAAAGGATGCTCAACATTATTAATCATTAGAGAAATGCAAATCAAAACTACAATGAGGTATCCCCTCACACCAGTCAGAATGGCCATCAGTCAAAACATCTACAAACAATAAATGCTGGAGAGGTTGTGGAGAAAAGGGAAACCTCTTGCACTGTTGGTGGGAATGTAAATTGATACAGCCACTATGGAGAACAGTATGGAGGTTCCTTAAAAATCTAAAAATAGAACTACCATAGGACCCAGCAATCCCACTACTGGGCATATACCCTGAGAAAGCCATAATTCAAAAGGAATCATGTACCACAATGTTCATTCAGCTCTATTTACAACAGCCAGGACATGGAAGCAAGCTAAGTGTCCATCAACAAATGAATGGATAAAGAAGATGTGGCACATATATACAATGGAATATTACTCAGCCGTAAAAAGAAACGAAATTGAGTTATTTGTAATGAGGTGGAGGACCTAGAGTCTGTCACGCAGAGTGAAGTAAGTCAGAAAGAGAAAAACAAATACCGTATGGTAACACGTATATATGGAATCTAAAAAAAAAAAGGTTCTGAAGAACCTAGGGGCAAGACAGGAATAATAAAGACACAGATGTAGAGAATGGACTTGAGGACAAGGGGATTGGGAAGGGTAAGCTGGAATGAAGTGAGAGATTGGCATGGAAATATATACACTACCAAATGTAAAATAGATAGCTTGTGGGAAGCAGCCGCATAGCACAGGGAGATCAGCTCTGTGCTTTGTGACCACCTAGAAGGGTGGGATAGGGAGGTTGGGATGGAGACCCAAGAGGGAGGAGATATCGGATATATGTATATGTATATCTGATTCACTTTGTTATAAAGCAGAAACTCACACACCATTGTAAAGCAATTATACTCCAGTAAAGATGTTAGAAAATAAAAAGCATATTGCTAAGTTAAAGAAGGCAGTCTAAAAAGATTACATACTGTATGATTCAAACTATATGACAAAAGGTAAAACTATAGACACAATAAAAAGATCAGTGGTTTCCTTGTATTTAGTGAGGTGGGGGATGAATATGTAAACACGGGGTATATTTAAGGCAGAGAAACTATTCTGTTATCATAGTGTAATGGTGGACATGATATTGTGCATTCCTGTTGATTCACATCCTATAAAACTGTACAACACAAAGAGTGGATCTTAATGTATACTATGGACTCTAGTTAATAATAATGCATCAGTGCATTATTCACTAATGGTAACAAATACACCACACTAATACAAGATGTATATCATTGGGGAAACTGGGGTGTCAGTGGAGCAAGTATATGGAAGTCTCAGTACTTTCTGCTCAATTTTTCTGCAAACCTAAAACTACTCTAAAGCCTCAAGTCTATCAATTAGAAAGAAGAGCACTGAGCTGTCACTCAAATCTGTTACTTGAATTCCATCCATGCTGGCATTCTCTTCATCCAGACCCACTTTATAGCTCACCAATCTTGCTGTCATAGCCCTCTATCTAGTTAACTTGCCTTTAGTTCATTCAACTCAAATCGATCCTCCACACTGCTTCCAACATATTTGTTTCTACAATGAAAAAATGTATTATGGTACCTCACTCTTTCAAATCATTTAGGTCCTCCCCACTGGCTATTTAACCCATATTATCTTTCATCATCTGGCAATAGTGAACTAATTACAATTTTGTGAATGTACTAAACTGTATGACATTTTTGTTGTGCTACTTTATTTGCTTGGGGTTCCCCTGACTCAACTACCACCCATACCTAGCACCCCAACCACCAACTTATTTTTCTGAAACATTAACTTGTCTTCTCACGTCTGTGCTCTTTTTCTGATTTCTAATGTTAGAAAATTTAATGTTAAGTTAGGATATTTTGGCTATTCTCACAACTCTTTAGGAGTACAGGCGATTCTTTACTATTTCACAGTAATCTTATTCTCACTTCAGTGTGCTGGTATAACAAATAGACAATAAAATACATCACGAGCCTCATGTTTTCATTTAAAACAGGTAGGTAAACTAAATAGAATGATGTCAAATTATTTGCAATGATCCAAGTATTCTCTCAGTTATTATACCTAATGCATGATTTATTCTAGGTCTATTGTGATTAAAAATATTTTTTTCCTTTATTGATGCTCTCTTACTAATTATACCCCAACATGATTTACTTCATGCTTATGAATCGATGATAACTATTAGTTGGACATTTTTTCTCCTATGCTAATGACACAACTCTGCAGGAAAGCATTTATATATTAAATAGGTCTATGGTTTAAATGTAACAGCAAATCATGAGCTATTTTTCTTCTCTCTCTTCTCTCCCTCCAGGATTTTCAAGCAATATCTCTCCATTGGAGTCTTCCGTTGTAGCCTATATTTTACATAAGTTATTCTTTCTAACAGTTGCCTGTTTACCAACCACTTTATTGTGGGCACGTATCTTGACTTTCACCCATTTCTTTCTTTCTTTCCTCATGCACTTCTTACTTAACCCCTCACAATTTGTCTTCTGCCTGCCCTTCTACAGAAATGGTTCCCTAAAAGGTCACTATTGTCTTAGATCTTGCCACATCTAATAGAATCATCCTCATTCAACTTCTGTGACCTTTCTGCTGCATTGTTCCTGCATTTCCAAATAAATATGATCATCCTTCCAGAGATGACCTGTAAGATTACTTCAAGAGAGTGAAATGAAATCATTCTAGAATAGGGAAAAGTTTTTTAAAGTGAGGTCCTTTTGAACCAAGGTCTGGAAACTATTCTATAATATAAAAAGTATTTTGATACTTCTTTCTTGAAATGTTTTACTTCCTTATTGTGTGTGCAGATGGCCTGCCATCTTTCTCTTACCTCATGCCTCATCTTTCTTTAGAAACCATTGACACCATGACAGGTTTTATTCCTCCCCTCCCTAACTGAGAAACCCCTGAAGGGTCAGCATTCAAGTCTATGCTTTTCTCTCAATGCACTTGTTGCCTGAGGCCCCCAACCCAGCTCTCTGTAGATGGCAAGAGAAGAAAATAAAACAACTAATTAATTTCATTATATCGTAACTAATGCCCACTAATATGTGAAAGGGAGGAAATGGTTAAGTTCTTTTAATCTCAAGTTGTTTATGCCTGTATTTCCTCTTTTTCGTATAGCAAAATTATATTCTATTATTAATTATTTAGATTGTTCAGATGTTTCATGATTGCCTTTTCTTCCCTCTGATGACTCTTTGACTTCCTGGCTGTGACAGTCCTAGGAGACTGAGATATTTCCTTCTCTAGCCCCAGACATGTGACCCACACCACAACTTTGTGATGCTTAGCTCTTCACCCAAATCAGGAGACTTCCTGGGGAGCACCCACTCTTGCTGTCATCTCAACTTGTCACCCTACACAGAGCCCACAGGGAATTTACAGACTACCTCCCATGCGGCTTAGTAATTGTTGAGAGCTTCTGTAAGTTGTCGCCGGCCCTCTCCACTTGTCCCTTCTGTATAGATCAAGTCTGAGGTGTAGGACACAACTCTGCCATGCTCTCACACTTCCAAGGTATCTGAATCCAACCAGCCAGATTCGTGGGGGGAGGGAACAGAGTGCATGACCCCACCGAATCTTTCTTCTTCCCCCAAATTAGCCACCCCCATCCCCCAATTCTCTCCAGCCAACAGGGTCAAATATCTTGTCTGACAGCAAGAAAAATTCTGAGTTTATCTATTCACATGCATCCCTTAATCAATTTATAACTCCTGCCTTTAAAACTTAGAATCTTAAACATGTAAAACTTGGTTCTCAGCTATGGATATGTCTAAGGCACTAGGAGTCCTTTCACAGAACTGTTAACAAGAGTGTCAGTGGCTGAAACAGGAAGTCTGGAAAAAGCTCATCAACTTGTACTTCACATACTACTCCATCATAGATACCTCATAATATGCAAAATATTCCAAATGTATTTAGTGGCAGTGATTAATATAAACTGTCTTGTATAAGGATCACTGAATTTATAGTTGATCAGTACATTCTCAAGTCAACACACATTAAGAGAATAACCCTCATCATGCATGATGTTAAAAAGTGAATCTCCATATCAAAAGAATTAAAAATTACTACACTAGTGAAATGTATAAACTTATGACATTAATTATAAATAAAAGTGGTTTACTTATTAACTAATATTTAAAACTAGTAGGTTAATTTCCATTTGGACTGCATTCTTGAAAAGCTCACCCATTTTCTTCCTTTTCCTTTTCTTTTAATAACTCTGTCTTTAACAACTATAGCTCCATCTCCGTATATGTTCTTTTATCTGAGTTCCAGAACTATATTTACAACTCCTGTTGAACATTTCCAGTAGGAGTCACAGTCATCAAATCCCTGCAGCTCCAAACCAAAGTTATCATCTCCAAAATCAAACTCCTGGTGTCCCCAGTATATTCAACCATATCACCTGCTTCCTGCTTGGAAACCTGACCCATCTTTTCTTCCTCCTACTCTAGTCCTTCCTATATATTCAATCGGTCCTGTTTTCATCTTATAAAACATAGCACTGAATTACCTTTTCACTCACAGATTTTTCCTACCACATCTCAGTTCAGCCTTTTTTAAAAACCTCATGCCAGTATTGCTACAGTAACCTTCTACCTGGTCTTCCCACCTTCCAGCCCATCTTGCTAGAAGTAATGGACTTTTTACTCCTTTTATGAGTTAAACTGCTTTATAATCTGAAAAGTGAAAAATAATTAAGATACTTGACTACTGTAAACAGATCTAATTTTATATTTTTAAAGGGAGGGTAGCTATTTATGTTCACCTTTAAAACAATACTAAGTTTATCGAATGGAGAGTATCGTGAAGAGAGTTTTAGAAGTATAGCAATATTGTCATAAATGAAATATATCTGATTAATAATGCAAAATATTCACCTCTGACCTGTCTGAATGCCAACCCTGCCAAATTAGCGATCTGCACACCATGCAAATAGCTCAAAGCTAAGCTTGCCTGCTGGCGGAGCTGTTATATACAATGAATACAGATTATTGAGTTTTGTTGTAGTGACTGTGAGAAAATGAGACGCTTTCGAATCAGTTTGTGTGCACTAAAAACTGCCACATTAAAGGATTTCATTCTGAAATTGCATTGCTTTTTGTGTTCCATTAATGAATTCTGGTTTCAAGAAAAATGATTAAAATAGAAAGAATGTGTTAATTTATTTCTGGCAGTAGTTTGATATGAATCACACCTGAAAGTTTCTGATGAAACAGAGGTAAAATATGTACCTAATATCAATATAAACCTGATATAGATAAACCATATGTACGATATATAACCTTGAAACTATCTTGATAATATGGTTTCTTGTCATTTTCCTGAGGGAAAATGTGTTGGTAAAATACATGTGCTTGAAACACTGGTTTAATTAATCTGAGGTGATTTAAATGCACACTTTTAGCCTCCACCTGGATTCCAGGTTTCGAAATTTACCTCTTCTTTCCAATGAGCTATATGACCCAACACTCAAAGGTTGAAGCCTCTTCCAGATAAAAGAAAAAAAAGATGCTTTTGTGCAACTGTCTGGGGATCTGCAGTGAGTTCAGTTCAGATATCCTGCCATCCAGTTACTGTACCCAAGCTGCTTCTGCTTTGCATCTCTGAGTCTGACCCTTGCCTTTATAACTTGTCTAACACTTCTAAAACTAGAGGTCTGCCTTATTCTTGGCAGTTCCCTTGGGTGAGATGATGTCTTACTTCAAAATCCCAGTACAAATGCTACTGAGCTTTTTCCCCATGCAGAGATCTCTCAACGAGAAAATCATGGACGTGATTCGGGCCTGAACTCGTGATCACCACGCCCATCCACCAACCCAACCACAGCACTTCCATTATAATGGCTTGATACCCATGATGCTCATTGTCTGCCTAAACCTCCAGCTCCTCTTGTTTGTCACATCTGAATACCATTTTCCTTTCACTGAACTGTACCTTTTCCCAGCCACTATGACTGGGTCTATTTCCTAGAGGCTGCTGCTTCCCAGTGAGCAGGTAGATTTCAAAACATGTCTCCACACATATAAGACATGTTTGCCATGTAATTTAACATTTTGGGGAAAATATGTTGCTTTGCATTCTCTTCTCTCTTTCACCATTTTTTTGCAGAGCCATCTTTAGATCATCATTTCAAAGAAAGGATGTCAAGCTGTGATACAGCAGAAGAGCAGGCACTTCACAGGTCTTAGCTCGACGATCTCACCTTCCGGGGGTGTCCTCAAGGATCTCCAATATGAAGTTCTCATCACAGTATCTAGCCACAGTCTATTGCTTTGTTCTTAGTATATTTCTGAACAAAGTACTCAGTTTAGAAAAAAAATCTGATAAAACACAAGGTGTTTATTAATAACTATCTCAGCCACTATATTTCCTCACATATTCCTTAATGCGTGGATAGAATCAAGGCATCTCACTTAAGAGAGTGTCTCAGCTACATTCAGGTTTTACTATAAGGAAAAGTTGATTAAGTTATTTATGATTAAAACTTTCGGAGGGATTGATTTATCAATGCTCATTATGACCAGGCGTAAAAATACAAAGTTCAGTGGACTTTGGACAGGTATCTGAGCAAGTAAACAATTATTTATTGAAGTGATTCATCCTGGCAGTTTACAGTCTAGAGTCATGGGTTTTTCTCCTTTATCCCATTTTGTACCTAAAGGTGGAAAGGTAAGAGTTTTGGGAGAGTAGGAAGCATATGTCATATAGGAAGAGAATGCAGTTCAAAGTTAAGACAACTGGAATTTTGAATGTGAAGCCATTTAATAGCTATGTAACATTATGTGGTTATTTAACTACTCTGTACCTCAGCTTCTTCACTAGTAAAAGTTGCTACAAGCTTTTTGCTTGGCACAGAATTTGTGAGGATAACACAGTGATTAAGAACATGGATTCTGAAGGCAAACCAGGGCTTGAACCTAGGCTCCCTTTCTTACTGTGCATGACCTCAAACAAGTTTTTTAACTTCTCAGCTCCCTCTGCCCCCAACCCTGGCTTTAAAATTGAAATATAAATTATTCCCTGTTCCTACCTTAAAGGATTTTTGTAAAGGATTAAACTTGATAATATATGTAAAATGTAAAGTGTTTGGGTCAGTGCCCAAGCTAGAACACTATCAACATTAAATTATTACATTATTATAGAACTTCTCAATGTGTTTTTTAAATGCTAAGTATATGGCAGCTCCATGATATGATGAAGTAGGCACAATCTTATCCAAGTAGATAATTTTACTGGAATGTTTTATAAACAGTTTATACAAAAAGGGGGCAGTGCATTTGTAGTAAAACAAAATTTCCTACAGGAAGCTTCATCATAAAATAAATCAGAGTTTGCGTCTTCGTGGGACTTCCAACTCAATAAAGTCCTTTACGAATTTAAGTAAATGAGAATATTTCTACAGTGATATAATCAAGGTTCTGTACTGTAATTTTTTCACTGTTGTGATAGGCATCCTATCACTTTCAAAATATAAACCATTATTGTGTTTCTATTAATTTCTTGTTAGGTTTTATTTGAGTTGAAAGCTTTTGTGATTTTCTATAATAACTTTCAAACCATATACTGATTGGATGGCTGATTCATTAGTCTAATTAACAGATAGTCTCCAGCTTGGTTCTTTGCTCGTAAATTATTTAATATTTGTCTTCATTTAAGTTGATTGGGTGCCTGTTGGCACTCCTACTCAAACCCTCTTCTCCTTGAATCAGGTTTCATTGCGCTTCATTATTTTCTCTGGTTCCAATTCTAGCTTCATTTGCAGACTCAGAAATTTTGTTTCATTGCCTCCATCCAAATCATTTATGTATATTACAAGCATCCACGCTGCTAAAATTGATCTGCGGCCCAAGTACAAGAAAATTCAGCCTTCAAGTGAAATGAGCCAGCAAGAAAGTCATCCAGAGTGTGTGCTTTGATCTGAAGCAGTCACAACAGCCCTCTAAGTGCTTAAAAGGCAAGTGAGGAGGACTGAAGGAGGCGAGGGAAGAGAAGGTCTATCCGGAAATGCAGTTGCATGTTTCTCATTTATTTTGGCTGGGGACTCAGCATGAACCTGAATACAGGATTTAGCCTGAAGCAATCTGTGAGGCTTTGAGAAAGGTGGTCTTTGCAACCAGAATGACTTTCATGATAAGCAAAGATTAAAGATCAACAATGCTAGGGATGAAACGTAAGGTGGGAATAATTCAACATTGCACTGTGAGGACGATCTGAGGATCTGAGAACAGTGTCTGCTGGGAAGGTCCAGAGCTGACTAAAATACCCAGTTTTATGGCATAATTTCAACTTGATTTCCTTTTACACAGATGTGGTGCCCTATATAAAGGATCTGTTTGTCAGCCATCTAGATTAAAATTAACTAATTAATCAACTTAGAAAAAGTACACATATAATAAAAATTACTTTGAAGAGGAGTGCAATAGGAAACCTGCATTCAAAAATATAAATGGAACAGATCATCTCATTTTTAAAGGATACAGAAAAAAATTAAGGCATCTTTCTGAAATTCCTTACTTATCTTTCAGACTAGATTATCTTAAAATCAGGAACTGGAAAAAAAAAAACAAAAAAAACACCCACCCAAGCAATAATTTGGGTAGTAATAACAGCAAACATATGACTTCTCATACTACAGTGCATAGGTCACCTTGGGTCAAAAAGGACCACAAAAGATAACCAAAGAAGGCTCTAGGCAAGGCCAACAAAAAGGAGCATTTGAGAAGAACTATTGGTCAACACCTGCCTCAGGATCAATTCTCCCACCAAGTGCCCCTTCAATCTTTGGACAACTGTCACTTCCATGGTTCCTTTCTGCCTATCAAACTTGTCTCATCCTTGCCTATATCACCAGAAATTAAAACATTTCTTATTTGTGGGAATATTGACTTTTCAAACTCGGTTCTGTGTGGATGAATTTTTAATGAGTCCTACAGGAAGTTCTAGGAGAGCTGCAGAAGTTTAACCAAAAATACTTTTGTATATATTTTTAAAGAGTTTAAAAACTTGAAACAAATGTAAATGTCTTGTGTATCAAATTTTAACATGTTGGAAATCTCATTTGCTAACTTTTGTAGTTACCTGATAATTCACTTTTGTACAGATCCTGTAACAGTTTTCTTGCTTTCCCTTAGCATATACTTAAATTTTGTAAATTTATCACTGATTAGGAAGAATGATGATTTACACTGATCTTTGTTTTATTTCATACTTGTGCATGTCTGTGTAATCAATGGTCTAACATCAGGCAAGACTCAGATATGCCAAGACTCACATGCTCTCACTTTGGCACAATTGTCTCTTGTACAATTATGTGTAATAGAACATACTGTATTGTGACAATAGCATATTATAATAATTTTCATGTTTAATTTTTTTGGAATACTTACTTTTTAGCTTCTATATTTTGAAAAAAAATACAGTCTATGATAGATATTTCTACAGACTTAACTTTGAAACAAATAATATTTGCTGTGCTCCCCTTTAAAGCTTCTCAATCAGATTAAATTGAATCATATCCTGAGACTACAAGGCAAACTATCTTTTTAGGTCTATTGTCATGTGCACTGACTTTTTAATGTGAATATTAACATCATCAATTCTTATATAAGCAAAATAACGACTTCAGCTCATACTGAAACTGATAAAAAAGTGCAATCAACATTTATGTTTTAGAAAAAAGAGACAGACTCAAAATGTATAAACAAGGTTTTGCTATTAATAAGAACTACATTGTAGGAATGGAGGAAAGTGCCCATAGTCAGAGTCTGAAAAGGACGGCACTTCAGGTACAAATGCATCAAAATTCCAGGTTTTTTGCTTGTTTTAAAAATATATCCACATTATCCTCCAAGAATTATTTTATGAACAGCAGAACTGAGGTGGAGGTGGTCTCTTGGGACACTAACATAGGGAAACGAAAACCCTGCAATGCTTAGAAAGGATGAGAAGTGTGGACCTTATCATTTAGGACACTTGAAAGAGGCAATTGGAAAGAGGTACTGCTATGACATTTTTTTTTTTTTTTTACTGAAATAGTTAATTTACAATGTTGTGTTAAAGTGTACAGTAAAGTGATTCAGTTTATATATATATATATATATATATATATATATATATATATATATATATACACACACACACACACACATATACTTCCTCAGATTCTTTTCCATTATAGGTTATTACAAGATATTGAAGTACAACATTTTAAATGAGGTCAGACACATATCTGGGTTTTTCCCCAGCTTTATTGAGATATAATTGACACATAATGTTGTATAAGTTGAAGGTGTACAACATGATTTTATTCACATATACATTGTGAACTGGTTACTATATAAAATTAGTTAACACATCTGTCACTTCACATAATTGCATTTTTTATGAGTGTGTGGTGAGAACATGAAAGATCTATTCTCTTAGCAACTTTCAAGCATGTAATAGAATATTGGTAACTATTGTCACCATGCTGAGTATTAGATCACCAGAACTTACCCATCTTATTCATCTGGAAGTTTGTACCCTTTGAAAAATATCTCCCCGTTTTCCCCACCCTCCAGCCCCTGGCAGCCACCATTCTTCTACTCTCCGTTTCTGTGAGTTTGGATTTTTTTGGATTCTACATATAAGTGAGATCATACATTGTTTGCCTTTCTCTAACTTATTTCACTTATCACAATGTCCTCAAGGTCCATCCGTGTTGTTGCAAATGACAGGATTTCCTTCCTTTTTTATAGTTGAATAACAGTCCATTGTGCTTATGTCTGTCTCTCTCTTTCTCTCTCTCTCTATATATGTATATACTTGTGTGTATATATATATACACACACACACATATGTTTATACCACATTTTCTTTATCCATTCATCTGTTGATGGACACTTTCGTTATTTCCATGTCTTGGCTATTATAAATAATGTTGCAATGAACATGGCAGTACAACTATCTCTTCAAGATAGTGATTTAATTTCCTTTGGATGCATACCCAGAAGTGAGATAGCTGGATCATATTGTAGCTCTATTTTTAATATTTTTAAGGAGCCTCCATACTGTTCTCCATAGTGACTGCACCAATTTGTCAATATATTCCCACCAACAGTGTACAAAGGTTTGCAGGGAATCACAGTCTTCCTGGGTTGCAGCTGGTTATAAGGGTCCTTGGGCAGTGGAGTCTGCACCTGGAGGGCTTATTACCAGGGCCTCAGGTGGGCATTGATCCTGTTGGCTTCCAGGGTAGATGGGACTGCCTCCAGTGTTGTATTCAGTGGGTAGGATGGCACTGGTACAAGTATCGACATCAAGGTCCACTGTTGGAGCCTCAGACAGAGGGCCTGTTACCAGATGTGCCGAGTGTGGCTCCTGGTAGGTCCGTGAGAAGGCTGCTGCCTGGTCACTGGATGGCTCCCTGGGTGGGCAGGACTGGCCCAGGGCAGTGGCTGAGAGAGTTTGGAGCCAAATATAGGGCCCTTTCACCATCTCTGGGGGGTTTACATGGTAGTATCTCCTGTGGGCCCCTGGACCCTCAGGACTGCTGGCCGACTGGCAGACTATGGCTGTAAGAAAGCTGCTTCTACGTACAGGGCCCTTTCAGCATCTTCAGGAGTGCAGACAGGAGTGTCTCCTACTGGGTCCCTGTGCCAACAGGGCTCTGCAGACTATGGCTGGGATTAGCTGGAGCTCAGTTACAGGGCCTTTTAAGAATCTACATTCTGACCAAGCTTGTCAGGCTCATCTTCAGGGGCTCACGGGCAACTTCAGGGTGCACAGCTGGACCGAGGTCTGTATGTCTATTACCTATGTAGTCCTCCTGGGTTCCTTGGCTTATGATGCTGCTGACAGATCCAAAGCCAGATGGAGCTTTAGCTGAATTCTCAAGAGTGCCAAACTGTTTCTATTTCTGTATCCACCATGGTTGGTGCGTGAGCCTAGGTAGAGCCTGACTTCTCAAAATGGTACTCTTTGATCTGGAACTGCATTATGGTTTCACAGTCTCCTACCTGCATCTCGAAGCTCCCACAAAGGCACTGTGATGGATGCCAGATTATTGTTGTTGAAGGGGAACGCTTGTGAGGAACATTGATTCGGCCATTTTGCCAACGTTACCATATACATTTTTGAAAAGAGGTAAAATAAACATCTGAAAACAGTGGAAGTCACAGTCTTGCTTTGGAAGAAAAGAAGGGCATATGGGAACTGACAATTTGTATAGGCATCATGATGTTGGTTTAACAGAGTAAAATCTTTGTTAGTTGAGATTTTCAGAACTTTTATGTATGTGATCTAAAGGCCCCAGAATGATACCTGCATTTCAATAGCTGTCAATAAATATTAGCCTTGTTTTCTTTTTCCTTTTTCTGCTCTTCCAAATGCTTGACAGTACCACAGAGTGCTTGTAATGTCCCTGACCAAAATATACCAGTATATTTATGGAATCAATGAGTAAAGAGTAAGTCCCTTACCCTGGTGGGCTTCTGAGCCCTGTGAACTGGAATTAGCTGCCAACCAATAATGAAAGGAGCTGACCCTCAAAAATTTGAGTGGTTTTTCAAAGAGTTAACTCAGTTCCAGATAAATGAGGTCATTTTGGTTGAGAGCCCAGGTCCTGAGATAAAAGGTATTTCAATACCTGAACTACTAAAAGACCAACCTTGGACAGTGTGGCTCTTTCTATGCCCACTGGTGAGCAACCTCACCAGGAGACCAAAACAACTGAGTGGCACCTTCAGACACATGCTACGCCTATGCATACAAGTGTATAGGTTAAATTCTCTATCTCCCAAGAAAGAACATGTTCTTGACCAATGATAGAGTCAAATTAACAAATCCCAGTCCCTAAGAGAGCCTTAAAGACAGGGCAATGTGAATATACACAGGGAATTTTTAGAGCAGTCGCAACAATTCTGTAGGGGTCAATACATGAAGCTATATATTTGTCAATACTCATGGACGTTTAAAGCACAATAAGTAAACTTTAATGTATAAAATTTAAACAAATCATTTAGAAGTTTGAGGCATTCCTAGAATGGAATGCAGAATGTGACAAAAGAATCTCACTATTTTACAAATTATGAAACGATCTCACTTACAGAGTAGGGAGAAAGTGTGCTGGCCTAACTTTGGAAATGAGAAGAGTCCTCAAGACTAAAGGCAAAAGGAACTGTACATAGCACTGCACTCTAGTTGAAGAATTTATTCCCCACAGAGGTACAGATAACAGTTCTGAAACCACTTTTCATGTATACTAGAAGCGGAAAGTTCAGTAAATGAACTTAGTGAGTTAGTTTTCTCACAGTCGGAGTGGGAGATCACAGACAAGTGAAAGGAGAAGGCTAGAAAAATCCATGTGGTAATGGCTTAAAGTTGGAGAGAACAGAATGAACTCTTTTTCAGTCTAATATAGATACCTATATTTACATATAGAAAGACTTATAGATCTATGGGTATGCATGGGTTAGTATACACATATAATTCCCTTGCTGTTTCAGCTGAAAGGGCCTAGAAGCAATGACACATCAGAAGCAGTGAGTATACCTCACACTCATATCTTGGTTTCCAATATCATTCTCCAATAAAAGGGACCAGGAATCCTTGGAAATATACAAGATGAGCTGATACATCTTAAGGTGCAAGCAAGTAAGGAAGTTCTAAAAAATAATAAAAATAGTGACAGTGATGGAACTATGTAAAGGGGCCAAAAAGCCAACTGAAAGAGCTCCCAATGGCCAAAGCTGGAACAACTTGAGCAAAAAAATAAGTAAATATAGGAATATAACCCAAAGTATAAAATAAATATTGTAAGTCCATATACACGTGAACAAATAGGGAGAATAGAAATTTCCTCTGTCCCTAAGAATTCCACACACTCTAAGTAGAGACTGCCCACCCAAGCAAGTAGAGCATAAGACTCTGAACAGGCACAGGTTGATGAGGAAAAGGAAAGAAAAAAATGCCTGGAACTCACAGTTTCACTCATTTACTAAAACCTTAGGTGGGAAGCCCTGTGCAGTGTGCCACAGGAAGGCACAGAATCCTGGTAGATGGTTTCAATGAAAAGGAGAATGGGACACAGATGGGAAGTCAAGACAAAAGCCAGCCCATTACTGCTATGTATTATTGCTCTTGGCAAAATATATTCAAAATTCCCAGGAATCAAATGCTTATTTATTCTCTTTTGATTATTACCAAGATTGTACCATGTTTTCTTCTTCTTCTTTTTTTTTTTGTACATACTTTTAGTTTGACTGAGGCGACTTATCTGTGCTCTCTTTTTAGTTAGACATATTCACTCAAAGCTGTGAGAATACTCACCCCCCAAAAACTGAGGCAAATCTGGTGGAAGTGTTGTAAAAGAATAAACCATTTGCCTTGCAGTAAATGTGACACCTGTTACTACTCAGTTACTTCTGTTACTGTTTTAGCTAGGTCTTACTGTGTTTGAAAGAAAATTGTTAGTCACTCTTTAAAATGATGTGTGATTTACATCTAATTTACATCTAAGTTAGCTAATTTGAAAGACTACTATTTTTTTCCCTAACTGGCATTACCTAACGTGATTGGCATCCCTAAACCCATGAAGTTTTAGCCTTGCTCCAAATTGTTAAAGCCAATCTTTTATATAATCTAATTATAAAACTATAATTAAATCTTTTAATAAAAATGAAGAATTCATAAGAAGATAAAATGAAGGGGATAGCGAAAATTAGACAAATAAGTAAAATCTGCTCTTCTCTGCTCAATGCATGTCCAAACTTTCCTCAAAATGCGTTACTTGCTGCCCTTTATTTTAAATGACATATGTGATCCCTCAGCATTTTTGCATTTGACTTAGTGTGTATCAACCTGTGCTTATTAACTGCTTTTTAAATGTTTTTGGTGCCTTTATATTCTGTTTATAAAAGTGTGCATTTGTGTCTGTGTGTTTATACGTGTATGCATGTGTTTGTATTCAGTCTACCAAAATAAATCACAAAACTCTTAAAGATCAAAATAGTATTTTTGAATTTTTTGAATGGTAAATGGGATATGGAAAAGCCTTCATATTATAGGGGGCTGTATTATGGAGGGTCTTTATATTATGGGGAACTGGGCAGCCCAAAGTACCCAAATTACCAGATAGGTTTTCTTGATAAAGTAGACAGTAATGCTGAATGTTCTATTTTTCCCATCTTTATAGTCTAATACTCATCATGAGGCAACCGATTATCCAGAAGTAGTCAAGAAACTAAAACTATACCTGTACACAATGATTTGGTTTAAATTTACTTTATCAACTTTTTTTTGATAACGCTGCTTTCCTATGTGCTAAATATTCGTACTATTCATTTAGGAGATAAAGAGAAACAAAGTAATCACATCCTGAAAACACATCCTGAGTACCTACCATTCTCCCTGACACTTTTCATCTCTTCTTATATTTTTTCTAACATTGTTTTATTTTCATATTTATTCAGGCCACAAATATTTATTGAGCACCTACTATATGCCAGGAAGCCTTCTATGAGCTAGAGCTATAGCAATGAACAAAACAGACAGAAATTCTGTTCATGTGGACCTTTTATTCTCTTCCTACTTAAATACTGAGATTTTGATGAGAAAAGTTTAGTATATGAGGCATGAATGTAGTCACTTATCCATTACTAATTAATGATAATAAGATGAGAAAGCCCAATTGCCCACTAGATATTTAAATCTCAGAATATGCTTTGTGTTTAATTTCTTTTTGTGTTTCACAGTTGTAATGACCAGATATATTTGTTTTACTTTCTCTAAATTTAACAACTACTTTTAAAATCTGAAAAAGAACTCAGGCCCTGAAATTTTTTTTCTAAATAATCCAAATATACAGATCTCTGGAAGGTTCTCCCTCATATATTTCAGATAGCTCAGCCTAGAATCCATTCTAGGTAAATACTGTCTAGCTGAGGATTATTTAGTATAGTTTTCCATAAGAACCAGTACATGAAATGTCTTTAGAAAGTAAAGTTAGCAGAAAATACATCTGCATTTTGAATATGCACTTGCCACCTGCACATTTGCAAGTACATAGTATCAAATTAAAACTACAGTGACCTGAGAATGAAATGAATTTCATTTTAATTATGTTTGAATATTTATATTCCAACATATTTAGATGTTTTGTTTGAAGGTGTTTCTGCCTTTGTGATAGGCAAGTGTGCTTGGGTGAGTGTGAGTGTGTGTGTGTGTGTGTGTGTGTGTGTGTGTGTAGGTACAATAAATAAGAAGAGTTTTCCCTACCTCTTATGAAGCGTTTTAAAATAAAAATATTTGATTTAAAGCACCGCTCACTTTTACTTTACAAAGGGAGCTATTAGGAAATTTTCGAGACATTATTTGCTGTCATAGCAGAATACAAATAAAAACACTACATACTTAGATGTGTGATTCTATAGATACCTATCCAGAGGAATGTGAAAATGTTTCCCAAGACACAGTGATCTGTATCTAAGCACAGCATATTTTCAGGCAACTAATACAACACAATAAAACATTATGTCTTGTTACATCAAGAGGATAGTAATTTCAACATTGTAGAATTCCTTGCTCAAGGATTAGCACTGAGCTGAGAAATACAGTTTACTATATAAAATATCAATAAACATCAGTTAAGGACAATTCCTGAAGGCCACTATGTGCAATCTTCATAGGAATCAAAATGCATTGAGCTATGCTTTAGTGTTCTTTAGGGTTAGGGTTAGAGAAAAGAGAATATGAGGCAAAAGCTTATGTGACAACACTTTATCCAGGAGCACAGGGAAGGAGGAGTAAGAATAAAGCGGCGTGAGGCAGAGGAGGAGGGACAGTGAGTACGAAGAAGAAGAGCATGGCTGAGCTGGCCACAGCTCTGGAAGAGGCTGATGGCTCAGTCTCACCAGACATCTTCAGAGAAGCATTATGGAGCTACTGTGTCTTTGAAAAATCTAGCTAGGGGAAGAAGAGAGAAAAATAGCTGCTAGCTCCGATCTTCCACTATTCAAGTTCGCCTCCACAAGGTGCTAACTCCCAGTTTGTTCAGGTGGGGTGGAGCTGGTCCAAGGCAACAAGGAAGCCCAGAAATTGGAGGCATGGGCCACTGTATTGTTTTGCTTCCAAACAACAAAAGCAACATCAGAGGCAGCAGCCAACCTGTCTCCAGGATGCAGGAGTGGTGCAAGTATTACCACGGCCATTCTGGCCAGAAAGCAAGGCAAGTGTGAGGACCTCGGGTGAAGTATCAACTGAATCCAGTCCACGTTACCTGGGGCCTTTACCTATGGGTCTAACTCACAATACATCTCTGTACTCTATTTGAGAATCAACTACAAATCATTTTTAAAAGCCAACAAGAACATGTCATAGGTAAGCAATAGCTTGTAATGGACTTTAAGGGACTAGAATATATTCTAGACTTTTTAATGGTTCAAGATCCATTACTGTCTCCTATTGCCACTTTTTTCAGATTTTCATGGATGGGGATTTTTTTTACTTGTCATTTCCTTTCAGTATCTATCTGATTGATCTAGTTTTCAGATCTTTTCCCCTGTCTGTTTGACCTTATTTCTCATGCTTTAACATTAACAATTACCAAACCGTAAAACACATAAGCCCCAGAACACTGATAGGAATGCAAATTCTCAAGGTAACCTGACTGAGTTGGAATGTTGGCTCTACTTCTTAGAAACTGTGTGATCCCAGGGAAAACTTATTCTCTTGTCTGCAATATCAAACATGCCTATCTTGAAGAATCGTGCTGAGAATTAAAGAAGTTAATATATAAAAACACTTAGAAAAGTGCCTGGCACAATATAAGTGCTATATGAATCACAGCCATATGTTTGTCGAGAGATCTTCATTGCGAAAGATTTTCTAATTGAACATGGCCATCTCCTCTACAATCTCTTTAACTTTGGGTCTGGCCAAGAAGAGAGGACTCTACCCAACATACAATATATATTTCTTGTAGTAGGTAGTAAGAAGAAAACAATAAAAGATTTGCGAAAAGGAAAAAAATGAAAAACAGAACCAATCACACAGTTGTCTGTGTTACACAGAAGACAAACATAAATGGAACACTTGGGTTCCATGCCAATGGGTTCCACAAGTTAAAAATTTTTAGTGAAGTATATTTTAACATTTAAGATCAGCAGACACTAAGAGATCGAGTCAAATATATGATTTGCGTTGAAATATGTGAATAAAAAATATTTAAGTAGATATTACAACTATTTAAGTGAGCAACTGTGCTTGTACATTCAACTAATTTTAATATTTATTCATTTTACATTGATGCTGTGGGTTTTGTTGTTTTAATTAATGTTGATCTTTGTTTGTTTCTTCTCTACCCAGTCACTTCAAGGATTTGAGATGACTTCTAGGATTTTCAAACTTAATAGTCACATTTACTACTTAAAATGTGAACCCTTTTTTGTAATCAGCAGACATACAATAATTGAGATGAATATCATTTAGGCACAACTGCATTTTAAATAAGGGAAAATCAAAAATTGAAAATGATCACTGTTTGTCTTATCCATTTTCATACTTACGCTTTAAAACTCTTGGTTACATTACCAAAAAATGAAATCCATTTAAACCTCTGAGCATGCGTCAATTTTGTCTTGCCACTTCACTGATGCATTCTAAAAATCAATACATACACTGAGTTTTTTGAAAATAGTGCTTCCTTTCATTTTGAGAATCTATGCTCTGAACACTAAAAAGAATAATTTGGCATGGATTCCATTTTATACAAAGACAGATTTCCATTATAATTAAATTGACAAAATACTTATATACAAGCTTCCAGGCAGAATTAACTTGTAATAAAAGCCATGTACTAGATCTCACTTTAGCAAACTTTGAAAAAGGACCCATGAAATGTTGCATCCTGTAATTCTACCATCTGCTGCATGGTTCGACATCATATAACTTTTGCCAGGTAGGATTATTAAATTATTCAATTGTACTTGCAACTAAGGACAATATTATTCCAATTTATTAAGTATAAAAAGATCCAGATACTCAATCTTATCTCTATCTACTACCAAATTTTTTGTATTTTCTTATCTTCCATATTGCTCTTACATCAATTAATTGTTCCCACCAACCAAACACCTAGGTTGGCATAATTTACTAATTAGAGTATACCTTATAAAAGAGCTATTCGGTAAATGCATTAGCTATAGAGAAATGAGATATGATCTCAAGATACATATTTGTATGTGAATTGTCATTTTCATATACAGGAGATCATATGCAAGATCTAAAATTGCTCTCTTATAGAATAAATAATGGCTGAATGTTACATTTTTGCATCATGAAATGCATAATAAACCATTCTTACAAATTCACTTTCGTGCTATCACTAGACCCTAAAAAGGCTTACAAATATTTTTGTCAGTACCTGAATCATCTCTTAGGAAACTGCACAGTGAAAGCCTATTGCTTGTAAATTAAAAAAAAAAAAAAAAAAAAATCAAATCACAGCAGGCAAGCAGAACAGGAAATAATAGTCTTTCCTCGCTGCCTCACCAACTATCTCATATTTAGTCAGTAGATTAAGTCATGAAAGATTAAAGCAGAAGCTTGCTCAGGGCATGTAGAAAATGCAAAATACTTGATTTGCAAAAATGTAAAGTGTAAGAGAGGAAAAATGGGTTGGAAAAGCAATCAAGTGTAAAAAGCCCCTGAAGAATCTAAATATCACTCTATCATATTTTTAAGAGATTGCCACAGTTTGAAGATAAACCATTAAATCTATCAAAATAACCAACAGGAGAGCAATCTGAATGATAAAGCCATCCTAATGAAATGCAGACAAAGATTAAAAAGAATTAAAAGTGACATGTAAAATTCATTAGAGAACAGCTTTTAACTACTGTAATCAGAAGATTACTTACCTTATCAATTAACAGCTGTGTGCCTCCTTTGCACAGAGACAAAAGATCCTACAAAGTGTCACAGAGACACTTGTAAGGCAAACAGAATGCGGTCATTTGAGTGGTACACAGAGTATTCATGATTCCAAGTGAAACATCCAAACATCATTGAATCTACAAGCCCACAATTAACTGTGCTTCAATGGGTTAACACTCACTCTTGCAGAATGAACATAGCAGATTTGGGAAGCAATTAAAAGCCAGAAAATAATTACACTTCGAGTCATCAACTCCAAGCATGTTTCTCAACAACTAGAAAAGCTCTCCTTAGGTGGGGAAATAAAAGTTCCTGCTCAAAACGCTTCAGAAACTATAGGTATCCGAGAAAAACAATAGATGATTCCCTATTTGGTATTATATAAAAACTAAAGATTCAATCATTTCCTCTGGCAAACTATTGTAAACCTTAAAATGTAGAGAAGAAAGGGAAGAAGGTAGAACTTCTCAAACAGAGAAAACATCTCAATTTATAAATGCTCACCAACAAAGGCAGCATTGATTTTTGAAGACAGCTTTGATATGAACAAGCATATTCTAAACTTACAGGATGAACGCTGAACAGGGTTACTTGATTTGGGAACATTAACCTAAGGAGAGTTCCAGGAAAATGACATTGTATACAGAATCAATTCATCCCCTTGAAATGAAAAAAGCTACAGTGCATGTTTTTCAAAGCCCATGTTCATCTTTTTATTACAATAAAATGGTAGTCTAAATGATTATTTACAGAAATTACCATACTCCAGGTTTCACCATGATAATTTTATTTATAAGAAAACATTAGTAAAAAATATTTTATTGCATAAGTTCTAAAAATCTGATTTGAAACAGAAAAATATGTAAAAAGGAAATCAGATAATAAATAATTAGTAGTTATTTTAGAGAATAATTTAGGGAAACTATTTTGTTAAATAAAACTACTTGCTATTATCTAAACATTTCAAGGCATTTATGGAGACATTCTAAAATCAGTCTCAGTAATGCGTTCCACTTACTTGACCTTTTTGTTAACAAAAATCTATGTCAGGGGCTTCCCTGGTGGCGCAGTGGTTGAGAGTCTGCCTGCCGGTGCAGGGGACACGGGTTCGGGCCCTGGTCTGGGAGGATCCCACATGCCACGGAGCAACTGGGCCCGTGGGCCACAATTACTGAGCCTGCGCATCTGGAGCTTGTGCTCCGCAACAAGAGAGGCCGCGATAGTGAGAGGCTGGCACACTGCGATGAGGTGTGGTCCCCGCTTGCCATAACTAGAGAAAGCCCTCGTGCAGAAACGAAGACCCAACACAGCCATAAATAAATAAATAAATAAATAAATGGATTAAAAAAAAAAAAATCTATGTCAGATCCAGCAGTACTAAACTAAATGGTTAGAGCCCCAATACTTATGTGAATAAGCCTATTTCTGGTGTCATTGAGACTGACTTCTCATGCATAGCAATGCTAAGCCCTTGCCATGGTGGGAAATATTATTAGCAGCCACTGCCAAGTAGGGCGGGCATAGCCTGGTATCCACTGTGCCAGAGATGAAGATCTGTGATCTACAGACTTCTGCTAACAGCACAGCACAGTTTATTCTGTATCCTCCAACCTCTCTTTCAGTGATTCAATTTGACAATAGTTGATCCTCCTGAGATTTGAGCCCTCTCTTGAAATCCAATCAGCTTGCTAGGGTGCTATCATTCTGTCTCTCACTCCCTAACCCTCTTCTACCCACCCACTCCCACTCTCTGAGACTGGCAATAGGTACTCACGGTCTGTGAATATCTCCTGGAATAATGTTCCTCTTTTAACTTATGGGGTTGTGACAGTTGAGTTTCTCCATCTTCTGGGCTCTACCTGTAGAACCAGTTTCTTCATGTGCCATTTTGACCAGTGACTTGAACACCTGGACCACTCCCCAAGACCAGCTGGCCTACAGGCTGTTTAGTTATCTTTGTCCTGTCTCTTCTGTGCCCAGCTTCTTTCATTTCCCCAACTGTTCTCACGAGGCTTTATAAAAACCACTGAAGATACAACAACATGGCTGGAATCATGGTCCTATACTGACACTGGGCCTCAGGCATGATCACATGGGCCCTACCCACATCTGAAGTACCTTTGGAGACATTTAGCCACCACATCTTCCCATCCTCTGGGGTTCAATACAAAGACAAACAGGAGAAGCAAGTTTCTCTCCAGGTATGAACGTGCCCCATAGGTTACAGCTTTTAATTTCTGGAAACAAAAATATCTTCAAAGGTAAAATGTCTCAATATGTGTTGTTTTTCTTCCTATACTTATATTAAGTTAGAGAAGCTTAGTATTTATACTGGTTGCAATTCTTTTCAAAGTATACGGGTTTTTCTAAGCTTGGAATGTGTGAGCAGGTCTTATTTAACCATATAAAGTTAGACACACATCCTCAAATACATGGGTTTCTGAATATGTATTATAATAACCAATTTGGGAAGAAGTGGAAAATAAGAGTATCTGAAGTTTACAATAACAAACAGTGTCATTCCTTCTTGGCTTGGTCTTTTATTTTTTTTTATAACCCTGGTTTGCCCCCAGATGATTAGGAATTCAGAACTAGGAGAGTTCATTTGGAAAGGATTCAGTCAATGAACTGAAATTACTAACAAATTTGATTATAAACACCTACTGTTTCTTACAGCACTCACAATATTTCAGAAAGTCAAAATAATTGCACATATTCACTCAGGAAAACTTTGTAATATTAAACTTTGTGTGTGTGTGTGTGTGTGTGTGTGTGTGTGTGTGTGTGTGAAATATGCTCCATACTATATTTACTTACGATAAATGTAGTATATTTACCCTTGCTAGGCCAATTAACAGAATTTCAAATTATATGGTACACTAAAAAATTTTCTGTTTAAAATTCTTTCTTTATAAAGAGGATCTTTATGTCAAGAGTTTACAAAAATAAGATCCCTTTGAAAACTCTTAACTCCAAAGAGCATTGAACAAAAGAGCATCAAAGAAAACACAGGCTGTTATTAAAACACTTTTTATGTTAATAGTAGATATCAATCATCAAAGTACCAATAAACGTGGTTACCTAAAAATTGAATATCTAGGGAATTGTCAACTGCTGCTAATTTAGTTGAAGAACCGAAATTATCTTCAGAGAGTTAATTTCCTTTATACTCCAGAAGATTTTTGCACTTATATAGATCACCATGAATATTTTTCATTGAAAACTGTGAGATCCCTGGGCATCACATTTTTCCAAATAAGTGGTTCATATGAGTTGGTGATTTTATTTTATTTTTAACTACTTAGATTAGCCCTACAGGTTAGCTTAGTTAGAAGGAAAGTAAGGGTACAATTTCAGATCTACAAACCTCAAGCCCACTCCTACTCCAAACCCCATCTTCAACTTGATTATCAATGGCCTTTCACTCAAAGAGAGAATTATTTTTGCTTTTTTTTTTTTTACTTCATGTGGGTCATACAACAAACTGTATAATATAGTCTTCTACTCCTTCATGTGAAAAAGATTTAAAGTATTTTATTTTGTTTTGAATTTTGGATTTGAATGGAAAAATATAATGAGAATATTAGGATAGTAGGCACTTATGAGAAAAAGAAATGGTAAGGAATGCTTAAGACCCATTTTTCCCAATATACAATTCTGAGTTCAAGAAAGCCTAACTGGGACACATATGTGGATAAAACAGAGAGACACTCTGGATCTTATTTTTGATTATTTAAATGATCTATTTTGCATTTGAACATACACTTATATTCAAGTCTTAAAATAATTTAGGATGGCTCATAAGTTGTCTCTTTGTACTTATTCTATTTCACCAGCTCAATCTTATTATTGACATTTACAAATAATCTGCAGGGGCTATTTACCAATGTCCCTTCGCGTGTATTTGGGGTATTCTGATTGCTCATGGAGAGATAAGTGCCATATAGATCTTGAACAACTGATACAATATATGTCCCAAAACGTACAAGCAGAAAGATTGAAAGGTTCCACTTGGTATTCCACCAAGAAATAATTCTTAGAATTGGATAATGTTAGAGCTTCCTGAAGCTTAGAAATCATTTTGTTAAATTCATGGAGTTTGAAGGAAGACAAGAGGGCTTTTTAGATTTGAAGAAAGGAATAAGTTGTTTCAGATATAAGGGATGTTTCAAAGAAAAACTAAAATATAGAAAATAGAATATAGAGTGATTTGCTTTTCATAGGTCAGTGACAGAATAATCCATAAGACTAAAATACAGCAAGATGAAAAACTTTCTCAGTAGAGACAGGAAAGTGAGAAGAATGAACACAGATTTTTTAAATAGTGAAGGAATATAAGAAAAATCCATTTTCCAAAGATGTTCATTTTAGAGATCATGTAAATCTGCAGCTATACCTCAGAATGGTCTTCATGTAATTTAAAATTAATTTGCTAAAATCTTGATCCTCTGATGACCTATTTTCCTTCATTTCTCCCTTAGGTCCTTTAACAACTGATTGTGTTCATTTATTTACCATAGGCTGAGCTTATGCATCATGTTCATAGTGGTGAACAAAACCAGCCCTGGAGGAATTTATAAGCTTACAGTGGATTGGAAGTGAGCAGTATTGATCCAATAACTAAAGACATGTAAGTTTATGACTCATAAGGAAGCATTCAACAAGTTATGAGAACATCCAATAGAAGGAAGTATATCAAGTTGGAAAGGTTAGGAAGGTGTTTCTGAAGAACAGGTGATCCCGCTCAGTTCCTTCCCTGGCTAGTTGCTAATCTGATTCAATCCTACCTTCAATTTTGTCTATTTATTTTTTTCTTTTCCTGACACTAAGTTTCAAATTTCTGGTCCCTGATGAAGGCTGTTTTTTTTTTTTTTCTCCAAACATGAAGAGCAACCTGAGCTCTATTAGGTACACAATAGCAAAAGCCAGCTCATCTCTGTTGCTCCAACATCCCTTGGCTAACTGTCCCGTCTCCGAAAGTCTAGCTTTGTTATAGCATTTGTAGAGCCCCTCATCAAATTGTATGTATCAAACAAAAACACTCAGGAAACATCACGCTTTTCACATTTCAGTGTAAAGAAAATCATCAGTTCATTAATTTTTGATAGATTTCTAACTGTGGATGGATTTGAATATGTAGTAAAGATCTAGTTATTTTTCCCCAATAAGTTTAAGGTGTGTATGTGGGGATTCTTTATTACAAAAAACAAAAATAAAAATAAAAAACATAATATCATGTTTTAGACTTGCTACAAAATGTACTTAAAATGTATAGGAAGACCGCTCTTTATAATAGATCGCCTCTCACATTCCTGGGGATTTCTAGATTGAGCAAGCTGAAGAAGAACTGAATTGGTCCACTCATCAAAAGGGAATCTTCCTCAGGACACACAACCAACTGGACTGAGGCCAGATGACATGGCTGCCATCGATGAACTATGAAGAGTTGCTTGGATCGTTATAGATCAGTATCCTTATTAATCAAAATCCTAACAAATGCAAATGAAAGAAATGTTCTTTGGACATAAAGAGCTTACTATAGAGTTTCCTATATTCAGAAAGGAAGTTTTACCTCCTGAAAATGATGTAATCCTGCACATTCAGTCTTTGGAAAACTCTGATTTTAGTTAGTGCAAATGCACCAAATAACAATAACTGTCATTTATTTAATTCTTACAACATGTATTTCACAGCAATCCCACAAGCAAAACAGCAAAAATTATGCTCATTTTTTTCAGGTGAATAGACTGAAACTGCAAGAGTCTTCTCATTCTCTCACACGCACAATAAGTCTTTCTGCAAATTTAATTAATTTCAATAGGATTTGATTGAAATATCTTCAAAATATATCTAGAATTTGACTACTTCTTGCCACTGCCACTATCACCACGCTGATCCAAGCCACCATATTTCTCCTCAATTATTGCAATATCTCCTAATTGCCTTCCCTGTGTCTGGACTTGCCTATCTTCAGTCTATTTCTCAACCCAGCAGCCAGAGTGATTCTGTAAAATCATAAGTCAAACCACGTCACACCTATGTTGAAAGTCTTCACTGGTTTCCCACGACCTGTACAGTGCTCCATAATCTAGCTCCTAAGTAACTCTGTTTTCATCTTCTCATCTCCTACTACTACCAAACTTGTTCACTATATACCAGCCACACTGGCCTCTTGCTGCTCCTTGAACATGTCAGGATGAATCTCATCTCAAAGCTATTAACAAAGTATTTCCTCTTTTTGGAAAGCTTTTCCACCAGATGTCTGCATAGTTAGTTCATTCAGAAGTCCCTTATGAGAGGCACATTCTCTGGGCCACATTATCTAAAACATCAGTCCTCCTATATCAGGTCTTGTCCCCATTCTATGTGTGCCTTTTTTTCACTTCCACTTAATATCTAAATTCTATACATTTTACTTTCTCATCTTTTGGAGTTGCCTGTCTGCTCCAACTAGAATGTAAGTTTCATAAGGACAGCTTTATTCACTGCAGTATCTGCAATACCCCCAAGAGTGTTTGGAAGAGGGACAGTGCTTAATCAGTATTTGTTGACTAAATAAGTGATGCTCCCAGAAGTTGAATAATTAATTGAAGGTCATATAGCTAAGAGTAAAGGACACTGTCATCAAATTTGGTCTTTTTCTTATTTCATGATGTTTTACTTACTAATCTGTGACACCTACCTAACTTTCTTAAGCTGCATTTCCTACCTTCTAAACATAGAACCGTAAAGAGAATGCCCAGATATAAAACATGTACCCTAGAACCTGACTCTGGGCGGAGAAATGACCAAGTAACATTTAATTTTCCAGCTCCAGTTAGAACATCTAATATCTATATTCAAGAACCACTGCCAGGACTGCACTTCTGTACCCTTATCTTCCATTCAAAAATGGAATCTCTGTATCTCTCGGCCTTTACAGAAATGTGTTCTTTGTTAAATGGGTATGTATATTTTGGAAAATTAAACGAGATTTGCTACAATTGAACATGAGAAGTGGCAGTTCCATTTTGAGCCTTTCAAAGCTGAAAGAGTTATGATTAAAAAGAAATTAAAATTTAAAAAAAATAAAATGGAGGAAAAGAACAAGAGCCACAACTGCTACTTCAGAACTGTCATAATAAACAGTGAGTCCCATACTCCATCTCCTTCTATCTCCTGAATGAATAAAGTTGGCCTCGTTTTATCTTATAATATCATGGTTTAAACCCAATGGAAATTTTTGAAAACGTAAAATATTTTTTCAAAAGAGTAATGATGGTAAGAAAAGGAAGTTAAGAAAAAATGTAAAAATTCTATTTCTCAGACTCCTTAATTTCTTCTTCAGTTTTCATTTTACCCCCTTATAGAGGAGCAGGTAAAACTGGAAACACTTTTGGAAACAACTGAAAAAGTTTTAGGTAGAAAGGAAATATCTAAGACAGATAACAAACTCTTAAAACACAGCTTTAGACAAATTGAAATTCTTTTGTTTTATATTGCCTTAACACCTTATCTCATTCACCAAAGTAGAAAATATTTAGATAATATTGTAGGAGAAAGAAAACCCTTCCTATGGCAGGCTTTCCTGTCATAGTAAATATCCCTCATTGATGGGAATAAAATGTCATGAACTCTTGTGTATTGGTAGAGAATGGTAAGAAAACACACAATACATTTTCTAGCTATTTTAGCTAGAAAATGTGTTGTGTGTTTTCTTACCATTAAGAATTTTAGAAATGGTTGGTCTTGCTTCTAACGTGTTATATCCTCTAAAGACCGGTAAGCAACAGTCTTTGGAATTAATAGATTCTATTTTCTCAACAATCTATTAATGCCAAAGACTGTTGCATACTGGTCTTTAGAGGATATAACACTTTCGAAGCGAGACCAACCATTTCTAAAATTCTTAATTGAGTACTTCCAGTGAGTTCATGTTATGTTAAAGGGAGGTAAAATTTGGGATTTATTTTCCTAGCACAGAATGTACTGATTACACTTTATTCCCCTCAGTGCTCAAGTCATTGACGCAATAATATACTTTGAGATACTGTGGAAGTCTGAAAAATTAGTTTGTCTTCATGGTACAACCCACCTTACTAATGGGAAACAATTTAGACACTTGAGACATTCTAACTCATTCTCCCATTAGTAGGTTTGTAAACATTTAATGTTAACTAATAAAATCATGTCCTCTTTACTCTCAACAGCCATAGAAAGCATCTATTAAAGAGTAATGCTTTCTGAATATAGCTCTTATTAGCCTTGTTTATTTATTACAGAAACTATTTTAATATGAAAGTGGTTCTAATAGACCATGCAATTAATAATAAACGTGAGAACAATAGTTCAACCAGATGTCATATATTAAAATTTCCCTGATGGCCTTTCTGGAAATATTTTTAAGCTGGAGAACACTCTAGGTGCTTTTATTTATACTGATATAGTTAAATATCTTTCATTGTTAATTCACCTAATTTCCATTGAATCCCCTTGATTAGCTTAAGAAAGGGAGAACCTTGGGGAATCTAATATAATATTTTTCATAAAAGAAAAAATAAGTGATTAGGAAGAAGCAGTGTTTCTAACACAAAGACATTTTAAAATACCACACAATCATATTTTCAAATTCATGACTTTTAAAAAGTTATTTTTTTAACTTGAGCAGAACATAAACTGCTATAGCACCAAGGGCCATGAGGTTTTCTCTTTTCCTCTTTCTTTCTGTTATTTCAAAATCTTAGTGAAGAATAATCCATTTCATTAAATCATCTCCCTCAAAGCAACATCCACTTAAAACAGTTCTAATTTTTAAATGCGTAACTTTTGTAAGCAATTTTATACGTTATAGAAGTCAGGAACTTCTGCTTTAAAAATTGTCAGGAACTGCAAATCAAAACCACAGTGAGATATCACTTTGCACCTGTTGGGATGGCTATTATCAAAAGAGGCACTGATCACAAGTGCTGGCAAGGGTGTGGAGGAGAGAACGCTTCCTTGTACAGAGCTGGTAGGAAAGTAATCTGATACAGCCATTATGGAAAGCAGTATGGAGGTTCTTCAAGAAGTTAAAGCTAGAACTGTCATGATTTAGAAAACCATTTTCTGGGTACATATCCAAAGGAAATGGAATCATTATCTCAAAGAGATAACAGTACTCCCATGTTCATTGCAGCATTATTCATCATATTCATAATAACAACCTAAGTTTCCATTGACAGATAAATTGATCAAGAAAATGTGGCATATATATACCTTCTTTTTTAAGGCGGAATAATATTATTCCGCCTTAAAAAAGAAGGAAATCCTGTCCTTTGTTATAGCATGAATGAAACTGGAGAGCATTATGCTAAAGGAAATAAGCCAGAGAGAGAAAGACAAATACTGCTTGGCATTACTTATATGTGGAAACCACCCCTCCTCCCCCCCCCCCCCCACAAAAAAGAAAAGAAAATCAAACTCATAGAAACAGAGGGTAGAATGGCTTGGGGGTAGGAGAAATGATGAGAGGTTGGATAAAGAGTACAAACTTTCAGTTATAAGACGAATAAATTCTGAGGATTTAATGTATAATGTGGTGACTATAGTTTGACAATACCGTACTGCATCATTGAAACTTGCTAAGATCTTAAGAATTCACAATTTTAAAAAGGTAAATATGTAGGTGATGGCTGTGTTAATTCGATGTGGGTATCCTTTAACTGTGTATATGTGTATCAAATCACACACTGTATACTTTAAACATATTCCAATGTTATTTGACAATTATACATCAATAAAACTGAAAAAACATTGTCAAACTTCTTTCTTCACTGATTTACTACGATTCTGTGGTCCATTATTTCGATCAATAACCTTCCTGCCAAAATTCTACAACCTCCTACCTCTCCGCCTTTACTCCCATCCTCCCTCCCCATCTAAACTCTTATGCGGCTCTTAAGGATCCCATGAAACTGCTTCCCTGTAACCTCCCTGGGGCAGCCAAGTCTTTTGAAGAAAGTGACACAATAGAGCTGATTACTGAGTCTGAACTTACAGAGAAAGAAACATCAAAGGAGCATTCTACACTGTCTGTGTAGATAGCTTTTCACTGTCACTATATCAAATATCTTCCACTGTCCTCCTAACTACAGTCTCCGCACATATCTTCTGACGCTAGATTATCTCACCTAATATTCTGTAGGAAATTGAAGTCATTAGACAGGACCATTCTCACTGACCTAATACACTCCACACGGCCCCTTGTGGGCCACCCCTAGGCTCTTCTTCCCATTGCCTTCACCTCATTCCTCCAGCAGTGCTTTAATTCCTGATAAATGGAATATTGCCTGCCATATCAGTAAACAAAGGATGTCACAGTCATCAGCGATTGCAGCCACAGCCAATGGTAAGCTGGTGAGCCTTGAGGAAACCCAGGAAGGAAAAGAATACCTGCCATCTAGCAGCCATCAGACTGCAACCACTCCTGAAGCTGAGCCCTGAGGACACGCAGGACGTGAAAACCCTGTGGAAACTCAGGATTTGAAAACACAGGATGCTGGCCCCAGATAGCTGAGGTGCATATCAAAGGAATGATTTCAGTGAGCCCAGACTCTTGCATGTTCCCATACAGAGAAAAGCACTCAATTCCTTAACTTGAGACTTCTAGTTCTCTTTAATTAATGGTAATCTTTTGTTCCTACTACCGCCCTTTGTTGCGAAACTCCTGTATATATTGGGTCCTCCCTCACCTCCTTGGAGCAGTTCTCTCAGGGTCACTTGAGAGGCTGCCTCCTGGGCTTGAAGTCCTAAAAATTCCCACGGAATAAAACATAACTCTCAACTTTTAGGTTGTGTATATTTTTTAGCGGACATTCCCAACCCGTCCTGTTCTCAGAAAAACATCCTAGCATCACCTCTTCTTCTCATACATTCACCCACTCACAATTCTATCCTTCCTGTCAGTTTGCAAACATGCTTAAGCCTCTAGCATTTTTAAAGATTCTCATTCACATCACGCTGCTTAGCTACTACATTTCATTTTATACAAAAATTTCTTCTAAGAATCTTTCAGTAACAATTACATTAAATATCACAACCATATTATCAAAAATTATTTGTACATAAGTAGCTGCACTCCTCACCAATGTTCTTCTTATGTGTATAAGGAGGTTCTTTATAACTGATTTTTTCCTTTACCTGAATATGTATGTCTGTATTTTTTTTTTCTCCTGAAAAGGGAGTACAGATTATTTTAATCAAACTCTTGACTATACAAGATACCCAACTCCAACTGGTATAACATAATTGGAATTTATTGGCTCACATAAATGAACACTCTAGGAGATAGTTTTTGTTTCAGACATGGCTGTATCCAGATACTTAAATAATATCATCAGTACTCTACCTGTCTCTGTTTCTCATCTTTACTTTCCCTGGTGTTTTGTTTTGTGTTGTGTTGTGTTGTTTCCTACAGACTGATATTTTCCTTGTGGTGTCCCCTGGCACCACAGGTGAATAATCCTATTAATAGCAGCAAAAGACCTGGGCAGATGCTAAATTCCTGACTGGGATTATGTGATCATCTCAGAATCAATCTCCGTAACCTGACAGAGGGAATTTAAGATTTGCACCATCTTGAATATTATGTGAAACTCTGACAACAAAGTTAAAATTTAGAAGCAAAGGATAATTTTACAATAATAATTCAGGGACCAGTGGTTAAACATAGTCGATAGATTAAAAGTATTTAAAGATCTACAGGCAACAGTTATTTTACAGCTGACTTTTATGTAACTTCTAAAAAAGAAGTCATTCTGATATTATTTAAATACCAAATTTTATCATGAATCCAACAAAACCAATACAACAAAACTGAAGAAGATGGGGTAAAAACAAAATAGATGAATTTCATTTATGGATATAGAAAAACTTCCAGAAAACATTAAGAATCTAGCAGCATTTCAAATGCAGAAATGCAAGAATGGTCTGATGTAGGAAATCTATCAAAATTAAGGGAATGATCACATCATGTGTCAGTATACTCAGAAAACCCATTTAGTAAAAATAAGTAGCCTTTTATAATAAAAACTTTAAGTAGAATAGCAATAGAAGAATTGTTTTTTCTACTAAAAATCTATTTTAGTGGGCATTGTTTTGTTCACTCAGCACATTTGAATACCCTCCCCCTACGTAGGGAATGCCTCATCTTATGAGTTCATACCTCCTCAAGGTACAAGCTAAATACTTTCCAAGCTGTACTTACAAAGGGCTATTTTGCAAAGCATATACATAATTTCTACAAAGCTATAAGGGACTGAATCAAAAGTGTCCCTGGGTTACTCTTTTTCTTGCTCTTTCCCAGTGGCCACTATCTTATTTTAGTCAATAACAACTAATCTTTTAAAAATTCACTTAACATGTTTTGACAGAAATTATTATAAAAGTTTCCGGAATTTATTATTTTATCAATTTTTTATAATGGGTCATCTTTTCAGACTTTGGTTCTCCATAATCTTTGATTGAAGACTTTTAACTGCTTCCTAATTTCTTGAACAAGCTCTTAGAATACCCTGACCTGAATGCATTTCAAAAATCTAATGGTTTATTACCCAAGTGCATTTCTGAGGCTCGAGTTTCCTCTGTATGATATATAGTAGGAGAAGGTAAAAATTAAAAAGCTCACACCTGTGATTCCCAAGCAAGAGCCTTATTCCCTCTTTGTGTATTTTCATTTTCTGAATATAGTTGAAACAAGAAAAAATATAACAAAAAGAATCCTTAGAGTTCTTCTTAAACAATAGGTTATTCTGTGTTGCCTTTCTGATTATATTTATATATCCTCATGCCACTCTACTGAATTCATCTTTATTGGGAGTTCCTTATTCAGTTTGTGTAGAGTTTTTATTCACACTGATATATTAAGTCACTTACCCAGATACCTGAAGGGAGAGTAGATGATTTAGCCCCCTCTGCTGCAGTGCCCCAGATTTCAGGTAATAGTTTCGAAGAGAAGGTCAGTTTGGGTGAATTAAAGGAAGTTCGTACCCTATCAGATACCCACATGTTTAAGAATTGTTGAAAGAATATTTCAAGTATAGTCTAGTGCTCAGTCTTTTATTGAAAAGCATTGGTTGTGTAGTTATACAATCTGCTGGGCAGTAGGAACTAAAAAAGGAAAAGAAGGACTTTCTACAAGCCTGGACTCCTAAAGTTTCCAGAGGTGCCTGCCCAAGTCATTCTAACTGTGGAAAGGAAATGTTACTAGTGCCTCAGAGAAAATTGGACTCAAGAACATGGAAAACAAGAGTGTTATCCTTCTAACATTTACGCAGGTTTCTCTCCTTTGCTGAGTGACCTTATTTCTTCCTATTTCAGACTAAATCATTTTAAGGACTGGGTCATGGAAAGCACTCCTCTAAATAAAGCCTCATATTTCCACCTGCAGAGGAGCTAAAACTTAACCCTTCTCTTTCCAAGTTTGAAACTCTGGAGAAAGGTCTCTGACATGCCTAGCTTAGGTCAACCTCTCTTCCCCATTCTAATCACCTGCCACCAGGGCATATTGGTCTTTGCTAGACCCAGGTTGGGACAGGTCCCAACTCTGACAAATTAGAGAGCAAATAGAGTTTGTAAGAAAATTACATGAATAACAAGAAGGACTTCGTGATTAGGGAGGGAGAAAGAAGCATTTCTCAGAAGGATGTTCTTGGAAGGTAAATGTTTATGTGTGTGTGTTGTGTGTGTGTGTGTGTACATACACACAAAGCTCTTCTGCATACTTGAAAATTTTTATTTAAAGAAATACTTGCAAATATTTATACTCACAGAGAAGCATATTTCCGTTGTTAAAATGTGGTCCTGTCATACGTTTTAAATTGGAAATATAGCAAAATGGACCTGAATTTGAGAATAAGAAAACTGTGCTCTAATGAGACAGAAGAACAGGCTACAAGCTAGTGCCTGAATTGGCCATTTACTGATTAGTGCTGTGAGTAATGTTCTATGGGAAGTACTCCTTTCTGATACCACAGTTTCATTTATATATTTCTTGGATAATCATGCCTTTGTCTGAGTCCCCTGACCCCTTCATCCCATGAAATCACTCTATACAAACATTCTTAACTTTAAAAAATGTCCTACTTATCCTTAATGAGCTTGTAATAAACTTCTGTAATGGCGTGGACTTTTAATTTCATATACATAGTCTCCTCGGAGACATTTAGACTGTAATGACACGAGTCCTCCTGGGGGGAAGGCCTTGCCCTTCAAGCCTTTTGTACTCCTTCACACTCTATTTAACTGAATCATTCTGGATAAAGAGGTTTAAAGAATTTCTCTTGCTACCTTGCCCAAGGTCATTATGGCAAACAGGCCTTATACATATATGTTTCCTTCTTTCATAAATGCAGCCACATGGTAAATAAACAGGCCGACCCTGGAAATTCTTCCTCTCTTGTCCTCTGCCTACTGGGTATTGGTCAGTCTCTGCTGGTTTTGTTGATGTAGGAAAGTGCCTGCCCATCCTCTCTGTTGTCCAATCACAAGTCACGCTCAGTGAATCCCAGCCACCAGCCTTGAACACTGGACTTTAGTCAGTTATTTCAGAGGCCGTTTCTCCTGGGCACAAACTCAGCTCAGCTTCCACAACTGTCTGCAGTCTTCTAAGTGTCTCTAAGTGTCTTGTTCTTCACAGTGGAAAATTTTCTAGACTAGTTGGGCACAATATTGGCTCTTTTCTCAATTACACATTCTTGGATGACTTTGGAATTAATCTGTTCACATAGAGGTTAATGGTGAGCTTCTCAGTCGCAATGCAGATTTTTAAATGGCAAATCACAAATTTTAAAAGATCCCAGATAGACCTCTTATACTCTATGACTATAACATATCTAGTCTGTAGCTTTATTTCTCTTTCTAATACTTTGCCCTCTATTCCCAATTCAGGGCAACTAAACCTGGCATAAGACGGCATTTAGAAAAATGTAAGGATAACTTTATTTTTAATCAAGTGTTTCTTTTTAGTAATGTACTCACACTTCTGATCACATTCACTCCCCGTGGAGAGAGATCAGTGAATAGAAGTTATTTATAAATTGGTAATGACCGCAGGCAAACACTTGGGTTTTAGGAACATTGTTTCAACTTCGTAAAATACTCATATAACACAACAGGGTACTTAATTAGGTAGAATATAATAAAAATAGTATCAGGCTGTGGTAATATATACAATACCAATCTAAATGTCATACTTATGTAATATATAAAAAGTCACAAAATGGGGCATGTTGCCACAACTCTAAAAAGACAGAGCTCACAGTATTTTCCCAATCACCCAACCCTGTCTTTATAACTTTCCAACAATAATTATAAAGATTAAATGAAAAGGTGTAAATAAAATAATTAAGTATGTTATCTGGTAGAAAAGAATGGATATTTAAAATGCTCTTAATTACCAATATTTTAAGTACTGTGTTATCCTCACTGTGTTTAGCATTTTGCATGTGTTTTCTCATTAAAGCTTTTTAAATTTGTAAACATTAGCTCTCTAAGAAGTTATCACGGTTCAGTAAGTTACTTAAAGTGACACAGATGGAATATGATGAAGACTGCACTTAAACCTAGACCATGTGACTTCAGAGCGCCTATGATTAGTTACTGATATTAACCTGCTTCAATTCCTAAGAATTTACTGCCTGGAATACATGTGAAACTAATAAGGCACTAAGAGAATTTTAAGAAGATGACAGTCTTCCAATGCTCACTGTTATTTTACCCAATAACACTAAGAGTGTTGTCATGGAGTTTTGATGTGTCAACTTGACTAGACTTAGCTATGGGAAAGGAAGGGAGGGTAGCAGTCATTTTGTACCAGACACACACCTTTTCCCAGTTATTCAAACAAACACTAATCTCAGTGCTGCTGTGAAGGGATTTCTGCAAATACAGTTGACCCTTGAACAACGCAGGTGTTAGGGGCACCGACCCTCCACAAAGTTGAAAATCCGTGCATAACTTGTAATAGGCCCTCAGTATCCATGGTCCCTCCATAGCCACAGTTTCAAATCCATGGATTCAGCCAATGGTGGATTGTGTAGTACTATAGTACATAGTGAAAAAAATCCACGTGTAAGTGGACCCACACACTTCAAAGCATGTTGTTCAAGGGTCAAATGTACAATTAAAGCCCTGAGTAGCTGATTTTAAAGAGAAGAGATTATCTTGGATGGGCCCGACCTAACCAGGTGAGCCCTTAAAAGGAACTAAACTCTTCCTGGTGAAAGAGACCCCTAACAGCAGTTTAGACTACAATTGCTGCCCCTTCCCTAGATTTTTCCCTTTCTCACTACCTGACCTATAGATTTCGGACTTGCTTAACCAGCCCTCACACATAATCACATAAACTAGTTTCTTGTACTACACATCTTCCTATAGATAGGTATGTGGGTAGGTAGGTAGATAGGTAGATAGATGGAAAATAGATAGATAGATAGATAGATAGATAGATAGATAGATAATCTGCTTTTCTGATTAAACCATGACTGATACAAGCACTATCAGTGACAGATTCTGATTCTGTGGGGCCTGAAGCTTACACAGTTTGGAGTGTATGTGGATATTTAGGTATCAAAATAAGTATTTAGGTTGATAAAAGACAAGAAATAAATTTTTAACATCTGACAAATATCACAAGATCACGTAACCCAGAAAAATGGTCTAATATTTTTATCGTGAACTCTCTGACACAGCTTTAAAATACTTTTTTCTCTAAAATTTTTAACATTTTACTACTTGATTGTCTCTCCATTTAATGAAAATTTGGTAATACCATTTTCTATAAAGAGAATTAAAAGATACAGTCTGTTCTGCAGCACAGTTGACTGAAACTTGTTTTTTATTAATAATTTTTACCAGATGTCAGATGAAAAACCAGTTCTTCACTTACAATTGTAACACGTTTGATGGTTGCAATCCTTTTCCACAGACTGGCTCCAGGCTCCATGTATTTTGAGCTCTATCCTCTCTCACTACCTATATACCCAGAGGCTGGGGTACTCTAGGATGTATTTGTATTGCAATAGGACCTTTGGCACAGAACCTTCAAGGCACAATGTTTAGTGAGTTGGCACAACAGGCAGTAGGACTCCTGGAAGCCACTCCCACACCTGACAGCCAGCTACACCTTATAAAGACATCCTATTGAAGCCAAACTAAGTGTATTCTCAACCCAAATTCTCATTAGAACTCCAAATGCTGGAAAGTACTCCAACACTACCAGACTTGAGTTAAAAGAGATGGCCATCTTAACTGATTGATTGTGCATGAAATATCTTACTTCTACAAACTGCACACAAACATATGATCATATTGTGGTAAGCTGAATAACAGCTGCCCAGCATGGCTACATCCTAATCCCCAGGCCTGTGCAAATCCAACTTTATGGAAAAGGAGACTTTGCCTATGTGATTCAGTTAAGCATTTTGAGATGGGGAGATTATCTTGGATTATCAGGAAGTGGGCACAATGAGTCCTAAGTGTTCTCATAAAAGGGAGGCAGAAAATCAGAAAAACAGAATGCAACATAAGGATGAAAGCTAAAGATTAGAACGATGAGAGGAAGGGGCCAAGAGCCAAGGAAAAAAGGCAGCCTCCAGAAGTTAGAAAAAGCAAAGAAACAGATTTCCAACCAAGAAGCCTCTAGAAGGAACACAGCTCTGCCAACCCTTTGGTTTTAGACTTCTGACCTCTAGAATTGTAAGAGAATAAATGTGTGTTCTAACCCATTACACGGTCATTTGTTATAGCAGCAATAAGAAACTAATACACATGTGTATGCCTTGCTGGGCCCCTTCCAGGGCTTTAAAGGGAGCCCAGGCTGGTGAGGGGTTCTGAAGCATAAGCTTCATTGCAGCACCCATACACCAAAAAAAATTTTAAAAAGTAGATGCTTCCATGAAGAAGCCCTAAGCCCTGAGAGATAGTCACGGTGGAGAAGTGCCCTGTGCCAGCTAGTAACATGGTGCCCCTTCAAGCAATACATTTTGTTTGGTATAGATATAAGAACAAAACTCAGTGCTGGTCCCAGCAGGCTGGCTTTAAGGCTGAGAAGAAAAGCAGCCAGGGGCAATACTACTCTGAACAATTTAGTTCTAATTCAGTGTGCCTGCCTCATTCCTCTAAACACATGCTCTGCAGTTAATTTACTGGCATGCCTTAGAAGGCAGCTGCTCCAGCAAGCTCCTCTCAGAGGATTCTTCCCCTTGTCAGGTGGCTCACGGAAGTATTTCTTTTAACCAAATACATTTCCCTGGGAGAAATGATGGTGATTTCTTTCCCCAAACTCATTATGTTTCCAGTTATATTTTAGTGGCTTTTGTGGTCTGACTTCCCAAGCAGTTGCCCTGCCGGCCGTCTACTTAACTCTGTTCTGGAGGCCATCATAGAAGCCCGTGCCCACCTCACTTCTTGCCATTTTGGATGACTCTTAGGGGAAATGAGTGTGGTTTAGAGAAGAGAGCAATATCTTGGGAGTAAACCAGAGAGTCCAAATCTGCTTCTGCCACTTACAGTGTGTCTGCTTAACTACCCTGAGCCTCAGCAGAACCACCTTCAACTGAGACTAATAATATTTACCACCAACATGTAATGAGGATTAGAATTAATCACAAGGACATCTCTAGTTTGCTATAGGCACCTAGAGGCTAGAGGACGGGGTGACTGCCAAACAACCTACAGTGTACCCCACCAGAAAGGAACCCCACTGTTCCTTATCATCGAGCAAAGTTCAGGACTTTTGTTCCATAGTTTTATGAAGAGACTTCTCTAAACAAATAATAAACAGCTAGATGTGAGCTCTAATCCAAGCCACATTTACAGTTTACCCAGCTCTTAGGTGTTCAGTTAGGTGAGTCAATATTATTTAAGCCAGTTTGATTGTTTTCAAGTTATTACAACTGAAAGCTCCCTAACCAATCATGGTAGACATGGAGTTGGACAGGGCTACTTCCCCTTCAAGGAAGGACTTGTTGCCCCCGATGCAGGGAGTGTTGTTGGTGAAGAGTCAGCTGTCAGCCCTTCAAGGATTGTTTCCAAAGTAGAGAACTGCCCCACCCAAAGTCAAGCTCTTCTGGAGCAGACAATATCTGGTGACTTGCTGAGGTGCAGCCATTTGGACCTAACTCTGGACAACTGTGAGTGGTCATTTAAGGTCCAGAGCTCCTTGTGGGGTCAGCAGTGGCTGTTGTTCAGGCCTGCAGTGCAGCTGTACCTCTCCTCCTTCCAAATCCTGTTTCACCTCCTTCCCTAATAAACATCCTGAACACTAAACTCTCTCTCAGAGTCTGCTTCCCGAAGGGCATAAACTGTATCGCTGATAAACCACCAACACTCAACTGTCCAATAAACATTAGCGGACAGTTTATTAAGAGTAATACACAATGTTAGTAGTCCTAAAACAGAATCTTGCTGAGGGCAGAGATTTTTTTATTGATTAGCTATAATCAGCACCAAGAACAGTGCCTAGCTACTCACGCATTTATCCAACAAATTGCGATTCACTGTCTTCTATATGCCTTGATATTTAGAACACAGTTAGTGAATAAACAAAGAAATGGATGATTGAGTGAAATATTAAGCTCTTTCTCCACAGATGCAAACAAATTTAGTTAAATCATTTGAAAGCAAGGGCAGTATTTTAAACTTTTTTATGGTCCTCTTCTTTCTCCACATGAAGCTATTCTCCATTCTTTTCACTTTCTATAAATCAGGGTGTATAGGGTAGTCTGCATATACTTCCCTGATTGCCCACCTTATTCACTACCAATCTCCCTCCATAATAATTACCTGAATAGTGTTAAACTTCCTCCTGTGAGTCCCACATGGCATGAAACCTAACAGGTATGTGTTGACTGATTATTTGTTCTGCTGACATTCCAGTTCAATTTACATTTAAGATAGGTCTCTACTTTTCTTTTGCTTCCATCCCACATTCCAGGATGAACATTTTGAAGAGGATGACACACAGACGATGAGATCCTGGATTGAGGATTCAGTCTTACATAGCTTTATACTCTCAGAGTCTAGCACAGCATCTGATACAGAGAAGGTCCCCCAAATGTCCCAAGTTTAACCCCTCTTATGATGGTAAAGAGTGGAGAAAGTTGCTTAGTTTGACTAGCACTTCTTTCCAGTGGGGAGGAGCATGCCTGCTGTGGTTAAATAATATTCATTGCTAGTAGTTACAAAGCACTTACTTGAATGTCCAACACTGTACCAAATACTGTAACTGGATTATTTTCTCACAAAAACCATGTGAAATAAAGTTTTATTATTATATTAAATGTGAGAATGTATCTGAGGAAGTTAAAGTATATAACCTAAGATCAAATAACTAGTAAGAGCAAAGTAAAGATTCAAAACAAGTCTATCATTAGTCCACTCTTAACTTCTAATATAACAAGTTTCTTCAGATGATGTAAATGTACTGTTTCGTAAGTGAACCCTTAGAATATCAGAAAGTAGAAAAAGACCATAAAATTTTGAATATATATAAAGTATACATATATATTTGAATTATTATTAATTCTACTCACCTTAGTTAATCTATGAAATTAAGAGTTGGTTTGATTATGTCCACTCTATGGGAAATAATAGGTGAAAATATTTTTCCACCATCGTAATTATCTTATTTTCTCTGACTTAGACTATTTTATTCACTAATTCAACAGATATTATTTGAATGTCTAATGTGTTCTAGGCTCTACTCTAGGTACCAGGAAACAAAAATCATAAGGTATAACCTTGCCCTCAAGGAGTTTATGGTCATGTTAAGACAAAAATCAACACATAAACAAGAAGTCCTAAGATAATATGACAAATGCCAGATTTGAGGGACTGATTATTCCTCTCTGATTGAAGCACAGAGAGGAACGACTAACTTTTGGGGGGTGCAAGGTGGGTTGAAACAAGGAATCCTTCACAAATAAGGTTCCCCTTTAACTGTCTGAGGGATAAATAGGAAATAGGTGGGTGAGGGAGTACCTAGAAAGTACATTCAGGCAGGGGGTCAACACAGACGAAGGCATAGAAGCCTGATCTAACAGTATATTTAATAATATGAGTATACATTTCAATATTGCTTAAAGCAAGTGTTTGGGAGGGATAAAAATGGGGAGATGACAGGGTCCAGCAGGAGGTGGGGGCCAAAAGGCAAGAGGCTGCTGGGAAAGTAACCATGAGTGCCGAGCACTTCTTGTCAAGAAGTTCAGATGCTCTTCCGTGAAGAATAAAGACCTATGGAAGGATTGCCAAGCAAGTGATTGATAGGACTGTGTTTTCTGATCAGTATTTCAGAAAGATCCCTCTGGCAACAGTGTTAAGGATGGACTCGAAGGGCCCTCAGGTTGGAAGCAGAGTTCATCAGGAGGTTATTATGGGGGTCCAGCCTGGACATGGTGTAAGTCCGGCCAGGCATTGGCAGCTGGGATGAAGAGGATGGCATTTTTGATAAGTATAGGAGGCATAACTACTGGATTGTGGAACTAACTAGATGAGATGGATGACTGGAGAAAACCAAGGTTCCTGACTTGGGTAATAGCCAACATTTGTTATAAGACAGGAGGAGGGGATTGAGCGGAGGGGAGAGAGATAATGATGCCTACTGAGCTTAGGTGTTTGTGAGACATCCCCAGAGAGATGTACAAGAGGCAGAAGAAATTATATTAATGATAAATATAATCATTTATGTGGCACTCTTCTCAGCATTTCATATATATTAACCCTTCCGATCATTATGCAACCTAATGAGAAGGAACTGAATAGCAAAGAGGTAAGTAACTTACGTGCTCGCACAGCTGGTATAAGGCTTGACTAAAACCATCTTGTTCCAAAGCTTACATTTTATCAAGGACTTTTGGAGATTATTGAACTTTTTTGTGTAGGAGGTGTTATATTCAGATTTCTTTTAAGGAAGACTATTCTGTCCGCTGTGTGAAAAAATGGCTACATGGGCAATACTGGAAGGAGGAGATGAGTTCCTTCATCCAAAAGGTTAACACAATTGCGACTGGCAGGGCTTGTTTGTGATGGGTGTTGTACCATTTGGTACAACAGGGCAAGAAGAATTTGAGATGGAGCCAAACACAGACCCTGGCACAAAGTCTACATATAATACATCTTAGTCTCTCCCCACTCATTTCTATTTTCCTTCATTTCTCTTGTCTTAATAAAAAAAATAATAAAGTCCCTGCATCATCCACAATATAGCACTGCCTCTCAGAAATAAGTGTGGGTCTCTGGAGAGAGGATGAACAGTTTTGGATATGCACATTTCAGAATTATCAAATACACAGGTGGCAGTTAAATCTTTGAACATAGATGAAATTCACACTCTCTGATTCTTTCCCCTGATACTAACACACACACACACACACACACACACACACACACACACACACGGAGGTTCATGAATAGTCTCAACATATTTGAATGAGGCAAATGAATTTGGCCAAAAGAGGATTACTTGGCCTGAAAACAACCATTCTCTGTGAGAGTTTTGAGGGATAAATTTGACATCTCTCGGTATAGTACAACCTTCCTTTGTCCTTTGATCTTATCAGACCTCCCTGTTCCTCATTTTGCAACCTCATGGTAAGCCTGGTAAAAGGTAAAACTTTAAAATGCTTGCTTTAAATAAAATAATAATGTTTGTTTAGCAGGAATGTTGTAGCATGCTACAGAGTGCACAGTATATTGTAGTAAAAATACTAATCAGAAGTGAGGAAAGTAAAGTCTGTTAAGATACTTTTTTGGTGAATCATTTTATAGTGATAATATCAACATAAAATTATGTTATACCGTAAAGGATCTTTCTCAAGCTTGTGTTAAATTTTCTGGTTTATAATTTTTAAACAATTATAAAGTTATAAGGGCAAAAAACCCAGTGACAATAATTATTAAGATATAACTGAAATCATTAACCTCTACCATACCTAAGCAGGTTCAAAATGTCCCCATATTTCAACACATTTTGTTTGCAGATCTTTAATATAAAGGTTGCTTTTCTAATACATATAAGGAAACCATCTTACTACCAGTTATAAGTGCAACTAAGCATCCTGAAGAACGTAATCAATTCAGTGATACGGGATGCTACATTAATGTTGTTTTCATGTTATTAAGCATGAAAATTGACCTCCCCCCAGAAACTCTGCAACACTTCTCTCCTTTCCTGGGACAGAGTATTGATAAAGGCCTCAGTTTCCCCCTTCAATTCTACACTTAGGTTAGGTCATCATCGACATTAGGTTTTGTAATGATGTACTTTACTACCCACTCCTGCATTTCTTTATGTTGGACATGAGGATGCCTTAGCCTAATCATCCAAGTAGCGTTTTCTCTCAGATTAGTCACTAAACTCCTCAATCTGGGGAGGGAATCAAGAAGCTTTAGACTGATAATTTAATAGCACAGGATCAAACTACAGAATCAGTATTTCTTTCATTCATTTGAAACAAAAAATCCCCACTTGACCCCATCCCAAGTCCACTGCACAGATGCACTCCCACTGCTTCTCTCAGTGGCCGATTATCATCTGACTTTCTCCCTGCTCTGACCAGGCCCATCTCTCTCCATTCCCCACACCTGTCTCAATGCCCTCAATACCTCGACATTCATGAAGGCAGGCGTAATTCTATTTACGCTTCTCCGTGCCCAGAAGTAAATATTTTTTATTAATTAACCATTTAAAAAAATTAAATGAAGAGGGTTCTGTCTTGTTTCTGCTGTCCTTGAAGGAGCTGTGGTCCTCACTCTGAACCTCTGTCATTGGCTAGGACTGTACAACCTGCTTCTGGGCTTCCCTTTCTCTTGAATCTTCCCCCTCTTGCCCTCTGTTTAGAGGTGCAGCTGGCTTCAGGAAATTAGGCCTATCTGGTCAGATCCAAACTCGTTTTGACAGATAATTAACCTTCCATCTCATCCCATTTAAAGAAAAGTATTTCATTGATTGCTTCTCTAAAATTTGAATGGTGTGATGTTTTCCTGCATTGGTTCAGTCCTGTCTATTTGAGTGTTATGACCACAAAGATGCTCCACACAAAAGACACATGGGTTTGCAAGTGGGAGGGGTTTTCTTTGTCATATTAGCAGGCTACTAGTTTTTATCATAGTAGTCTCCCCTGACCTTACGCCTACTTTCCCTGCAACAAAGAAGACACACGCTGTCTATTTTCCTCAACACCCCCCTTGACCACTCTTTTGACTTAACTTCCAATCATGCATGGCATCTCTACTTCTCTCCTTATTTAAGTTGGCATCAGCACTTCCCTTATAGCCAAGCAACCAGGGTGCCTGTCCCTGGGCTCCCAGCTTTACTAGGCCCACTCTTGCCCACCTCCAGCTTCACCCTTCCCTGCAGGGCAAGGAATCATTGGGGCCAAGCATTCATACCTCTCAACACTCCACAATCCCATTGCTATATCTATTTCCAAATACAAGGGGACATGGAGTTTCCTGCCCAAGTGGCTGGAGTGTTCGTTCACTTGTATGTGTGAGGCTATGCACAGAGGGAAAGAGGGTCCCAACAGGAGGGGAAGGAGGTTGTTCGGCCAGGATCCTCCATTTGATTTGCCCTCTTGCCCGAGGACCACAAATCTTAGAGGTGGACCTGATCAGCCTAAGTATGATGCTCATTCATTTATCCTCCCCCCACCCCGAATTATCTCTCTGCTGCTCTGCAACAATGCTTTCTCAACACAGCAGCCAACTGCAAATGAGATCTTAGCATTTTCCTACTTATAACAATCCATTTGCCTCCCGTTGAACTTACAGTGGCCTCCAAGATCTCATCTTCCACCATCTGTCCTTTACTCCCCATGTTCCATCCACAAGGACCTCTTCTACCAGCTCAGTCCTTCCTCAGAATGTGTTCCTCCCTCTGTCCCAGATCTTCACAAAAATGGCCCTTCTCTCTTGTTCAAGCTCTGTCGCAGAATACACCTTCTCAGGTAGGTCTTCCATGGCCACCCAATGTAACAATACTCTACAATATCCCCGTTGTTCTATAACTCATCACACTAATTTTTATAGCAACAATAATGATCTTAAAATTTTGCATTTAAGAATTTGTTTTCATTATCTTCTCCCAGCTGTAAAATGTAAGGCTGCACAGTAACAAGAGTCTTGCCCATTGTGTTTATGGATCTATCTCATTGCCATGAACAGAGCCTAAAGCATGGTAGACATTCAATAAACACTTGTTGAAGGAAGGAGGGAGACAAGGAAGAAAGAAAAGATAAAAGGTAGGGAGAGGAAAAAGACAGATGCCAGTAGGGATGGTCTAGGGTCAGACAGAAGCAGAGATCAGCCTCCCAGAAATTATCTGATGCCTCCTCATTCCACACTGTAAAAATAAATGAATGAATGAACGATTCAGACGTGTCTCTTAAAATAGGCAGGGCATGTGTCTATTGGAAGATGGAGACATAAAATAGACAGACATCCCTAGTGCCCTGTGTCAGCTGAGAAATAACAAAAATGAAAACAGATTTACTCAGTGCCTGGTTGTCCCTTCTTTGTTCTCATTTCTCGGTTTCCTTCATTTCTATGCCACAACCCTTTCCTAATCGGTGGTATGCTTCAGGAATTTCTCCAAAAAACTAGTCTTTAGAAGAAAATCTATTCTGCTGTGATTCATATATTCACAACCAATTCATCAAATATTTATCAAACTTGTCCTCTGTGCTAGGCACTGTACTGGTGTGCGATGTTTTTCCACCCCTGAAGGTCTGCATGGTTTTATTACTACATAGTGAACATACACAAGGTAGGAATTAGTTTTCTGAAAGACAGCGTGAATGCCAGGAAGAAGGACACTGAGGAAGAGGACCAGGCTAATAAGGACACTTACTCCAATGAAAGCCTCTGCCTGCCAGGTAAGTCACATACTCTAGGAGACAGAGATAGGGTTCTGAACTCTGCATGAAACTTGGTGGGTAAAGAAGAGTTTTGTTGTTGTTGTTGTTCTTAATTTTTATTGGAGTAGAGTTGATTTACAATGTTGTGTTAGTTTCAGGTGTACAGCAAAGTGATTCAGTTATACCTATACATATATCCACTCCTTTTTAGATTCTTTTCCCATATAGGCCATCACAGAGTATTGAGTAGAGTTCCCTGTGCTATTCAGTAGGTCCTTATTAGTTATCTATTTTATATATAGTAGTGTATATATGTCATACTGAGTGAACTAAGTTAGACAGAGAAAGACAAATATCGAATGATATTGCTTATATGCGGAATCTAAAAAATGGGGGGTACAAATGAACTTATCTACAAAACAGAAATAGAGTTACAGATGTAGAAAACAAACTTATGGTTATCAGGGGGCAAGAAGGGGGAGGGATAAATTGGGATATTGGGATTAACATATACACACTGCTATATACAAAAAAAGAAGAGTTTTAAGGATAAACACTATATATTAAGTAGCAGCATGGCTACAGTTGTGAAAATGTAACTGTACAGGGTAAGAAGAGATTAAAGTCACATGTGAGTGCTGAAATTGGACAGTAAGTGGCAATAACACTTCAACATAGAACCTATTCCCTATGTTCTCCCGTCTATAACAGTGTTATCAAGAGAAGACCAGTAATCAGCATTATGCTAGAACTTCAGTTTCTACCTTCAATTCTCGTATTACTCTCATTTATTACTGTCAATACAAGAGGGTCCCTTTACAGGTCTTGGGATTTTTTTCAGAATCAATAAGAGACATCCAATCTGTTTTAGTCCACAAAAGACAGAAAGAAAAAGAGAGAGAGAGAGAGAGAGAAGAAAACAATGTGAGGAAGGGAAGAAGGAAATTACAAACAATGATTGTTAGAACTGAAAAAACAATGACTATAGCAAAAAACAAAAAACCAAAAAAATCAAGGTGTAAGCCTCTGTCAAAAATAATAACATTTATACCATACTCTTCTTTTATCACATTGGAAAGTTCAAATACAAATTACTTTACTTTTAATATTAATATTATTCTTAATATTACTTCAGTAGATGTTCAAAATTAGCTGAAGAGAGAATTCACCCAAATCAACTTTACTATTCAGCTTAAGTTGCAATATATATATATATATATATATATATATATTTTTTTTTTTTTTTTTTTTTTTTTTTTCTAAATGCTGGAGTTAACACAGAAATGAGAGCACCTGAGGTAAAGGAAAAGTGACAAGAAACATGGCTGAGTTCAGCAACAAGATTCCAGGTGTCTGTACAATAGAATTTATGACTTTCTGCTATAAAGACAATGAGAAGGGAAATGCAATAAGGGCATGGTTTTGACTAAAGTAATGTCACTTATTCATTCATTTGACAGAATATCCTTCTGACAGCTAGTATTATAGAAGTCACAACCAAAATGTCTTTTACAAAATTCTCCCACAAGAAACAGATTCTATTCAATTTTGTAAAACAATATTTTATGAAGCTCTTATATTTATATCTAAATTTGTATTCTGTTGATTTGTATCAACAGAAATTTTGATAATGTTTAAAATGTTTTAATGCTATGGAAGAAATGAATGATTTTAAGCCCAGTTGACTTTAACTAAACAATATAATTGAAGAGAAACCTGGCAATATCTATTAAAATTAAAATTCAGATAGCAATAACTCTCCTGAGATTTTTTTTTACTGCAGTAAAAGCACACACACCCATGCACACATAGGTCTGTGAGTAGGTGAATGGTTGAAAAAACTGACATATCTATGTCAAGGAACATTATGTAGCTAGTAAAAAGAATGAGTATAATCTGTACCTATTGACCAAAAGTGATACCTATAATATACTTTTAACTAAAAATCTAAAGTTGGAGGACAAAGTTTATGCTGTTCTTTCATCTTAATAAAATCTCAAACAAAATAATAATGAATATATGAATTTGTGTATGTATTTGTATATATTTTGAGAATGATGTGAAATGACATACACATTGTCAAAAATTGTTAGCACAGGAAGGTAAGAATTAAGAGGAACTGTAGTGATTAACTTTTTCTCTACTGTTTAAAAAGCAAGTTTTGTTAAATGAATAATGAACCCTGTTTTGAAAAAGGAAGAAAATTTCCTAGATATTTTATTGAAAGGTCTTTTAATAAGATATTTAATGTACCTTTAAAACATCAGTATTGTATTCTCTATTAAACTTTAAACGGTCTCTGGGAAGAAAAGAGTACCATAAGTGAGTCCTGATGGACACATGAATTAATAAAGTGACTCTCTGATCATCCAGGACATGACTCCAAGGCTCATGCACTTATGATATAAGGAATGAGTTGTAAAACCATAACCATAGAGCAAGCATTGGAATTTTGCCAATTTTCCATTTAAATTATATTATAGATTGAAAATGGTGTGACTTTGTTTTACAGGAGCAATTATTGTAGACCACTTGAATATTGATTTATTTTAAGATTCTGATTCTGTGGCAATAAACTATAATCCCATTTCACCTGGGACTGGAAAGGAAGTCTTACAGAAAGTTCATGATGCTGCATTGATGGAAAAAATGCCATATATAAGTCACTTGGTAATAATCCTTTTTTGGTCATCTCCATTAAAAATGTTCTAAAATATTAATCTATGTTCTAAAATACGCATTTAAATTGAAAGCATCAGCACTTTGAACCTAGAACAGCCAAGTTGTGGTACCCTGTTCATTAATGGAAAATGATATTTATTTCTCCATATATTTATTTCTGGATTTAGAGGGAAATTTTCAACTGCTCAAAGGAGTTATATCCAGAGCAGTACAGATTCTGTCATATATTTTAAAAACATTTTCACTTGAAACTTGATAATAAAGAATAAATATATCCATCAGGATCCTGTTGCTTTTGGTAATAGCTAAATTAAACAGAAGTCAGATTTTCTCAATCAATTCTTGATATCTGCATCTCCACCTCATAGTGCTTAAATTTATGGTTATGTGACATTCACTTTGACTGAGTGCTGAAGCTGTGGAAATGAACCAGATATGCTAATGAATGTTGAACAATAGGATCTTTGAGAGATAGAAGGGCAGAAGCATTTTTCAATGTATGTGGTATAAATACTTACACTATGGCCAAATTCAAGCTACCAAATATTTAAAAACCAGGTGGCAAATTTCCTAAAATTTTAATAGTCAGCTCTTGCAAACCAATACGAGCCAGCTCCAACACATCATCCAAGTGTACTATAAGGTCATCCCAACCGTCCAACAGTGATGATCATGCTGATAAGAAGCAAATGGCAGCCTCCATCTGGTGGAGCATTTGGCTTGGTGAGAAAATGTGATTCTTCCTATCATCTCCCACATAGCCTGCTCAATGACCCTGTACTAACCAAGGTGATTTCCCATTCTTATTGTATATATGGTACCTCAAGGAGTCCCAGAACACAGATAATTATTAAATGCTCACAAGACATGATTATTAATGATATAATAATGATGGCAATAGCTAGTTTTCACAATCCAAAGAGGAAGCACTTGGGAAATGTGACTACAAATATGTTTGCTATTTACTGAGAAACTAAAAATATGTTTTTACTTTGTCAGCAAGTGTCTTATACAAAAGCATAACCCTGAAACTGAAGCAAAGGGCAAGACAATTTGTCATACAGATTCCATATTTAAGATCCTACTTTGCTTTACCTAAAAGGAATCCTTATTCTACCTTGAATTTGGCTTTGATTTATCTCATAAGATCTACAAGAAGAGGTCAAGCAAAACCATTAACTAATCCAAAGAAAGGAAACAATTAAGAGCAGTACTTAGGGAATGGTGACACAGGTACTATAACCAGTTAAGCAAAGGAAACTTTCGTAAGAAAAACATAGAATTTTCTATCTCTATCATCTTTGCATTACAAAATTTCTTTTCTTATTTCAAGACCATCTTTCAATCTAGTAGCAGGCTTATATTCTAATTAAGTTACCTTCTTAACACAATTGAATTAAGGACTTATTTTTAATTGCAATGTATTATCACTTATTAAAATACTTATCATAGTAATATGTAAAATGTGCCAATCACTATTCTTGATCTTTTAATATACATTATCTCTAATATTTTTGGTAAAAATGCCAGAAAACTGTTATTTTTCCCTATGAGTAAGTGGAGGAAATCTGAGTTTGGAGAAATTAACTAACATTTAAAATCACACAACCAGTAAATATATCACTGCCAGGATCTGAATTCAGGTCTGTCTATTTTGATAGTCTACACTATATTTTCCATATTTTTTAAATAAGAGAACTCTTGTTTTCTGCATTTCTGAGATCTGCCTTTGTTTCATGGTATTTGATCGTCTAAATCTCCCAATAGTCAACGTCACTTCCAATACACCATAAACTCCAAGACATGAAATCCTACAGCAATGATGGTACTGGTGTTAAGGAATTATCTGTGTCTGCTGATGCTTGTCTGCACAAAGAAGTGAGGAGAGTAATGTGAGGTACAATCCAAAACTTGAAGTTAACCACAGGAATTTAACGTAATTTTAAACTCAGAAACAAAGGATAAGTTCAACCATCTTTAAAAATTACCTGCCCTAAGGAATAGTCAGAAAAGAGATAACTTCAGGCATATGAAAAAATGTAAGTTCATTAAGTTATTCAGGGTATAGTCTCAAGAATATATGACTATGTCCAAATATATGACGCTATTAAAGCAAATGAGGAGGAATAATGGTTGTAAGAAATAAATTTCAACTGGCTATAATAACCAGACTAGATCAGCAATCTAATGAATGATATTCTATCTTGTGGGTATATTTGCATTAGAATCACTCTCTCTGGAGGCTGTAAAACAGCAAGTAGCAGGATACATCTACACCTGGGAAACCAGGAACTATATAGGCAATCTCAAAGTAACTCAAACTTCCCAGTTTCTTTTTTCAAAATTGGTCAAAATAGAAAATCGAAACTGTAATTTCCAAGATCGGAAACATACCTCCCAGATCATTTGCAACAGCAATAACTTTATGATTCTAACAAGCCTGAATGCTTTAGGGGGATTCATTGAACTAGCTACTAACCAAACTATCCACCTATCTAGACATTTTTTCAAACAATCATAGGAGAGAAGCCTTTATTCAGCCCATCAGAACCCTGTCGCTCTACATTCACCATTTACTATGATGTTAGCTGTGGGCTGTATGTTGGCATCCCAGTCAGACTTGATCTTAACCATGCTCCGTCCCTTGCAATGAAATGGGAGAGTCTGTTATACAGAGTGAAGTAAGCCAGAAAGAGAAAAACAACTATTGCATGCCAACACATATATATGAAATCTAAAAAAAAAGAAAAAAAAAAAGGTTCTGAAGAACCTAGGGGCAGGACAGGAATAAAGATGCAGAGGTAGAGAATGGACTTGAGAACACGGGGAGGGGAAAGGGTAAGCTGGGACGAAGTGAGAGAGTGGCATGGACATATATACACTACCAAATGTAAAATAGACAGCTAGTGGGAAGCAGCTGCATAGCACGGGGAGATCAGCTCGGTGCTTTGTGCCCACCTAGAGGGGTGGGATGGGGGGGGGGGTGGGATAGGTAGGGTGGGAGGGAGACGCAGGAGGGAGGAGATATGGGGATATATGTATATGTATAGCTAATTCACTTTGTTATACAGCAGAAACTAACACACCATTGTAAAGCAATTATATTCCAATAAAGATGTTAAAAATATATATATTTTTTAAATCTTGAAAAAAAATAAAGTGTAAAAAAAACCAATTAGACTTGTAAACTTTGCAGAAAAATTGTTTGCCACTTCCCGCAATGTGAGCCAACACAATACAGGTTATGTTCTCTATGTGCACTGGTTTTAGAATGTATTAAAGAACTAGTAAAGTTTGAGAACCACTTGTCTTGTCCCACCATTCATTCCATAGATACCTAGCAAAATTTAGTGCCCTGTTAAGATCCCGGTAGTAAATTAGCATAAAGTCAGAATTACAGGCTAGGCCTTCTAATTGTCAGTTAGTTTCTCAATCAATAAATAAGTAATAAACAGGGCAAAATCTAAGTTAGACTATGAAATACAAAGTTGAATAAGAAACTTTTTTTGTTTGAGTACAGGAGAGTCAGAAAGGCAAATCAATACAAAACTCTTGTGAAAAGGGAGTCACAAAATACACAAGGAAGAGATCAAGTGAGTTTTTTAAGGAGCTATAGATAAGAAGTATAATTTGAAGTAATTTAAATAGCGGATGTATTACCACACAGCAAAAGAGGGAGGTATTCAGGAGTAACCCAAGATCTGGAAGCAAGAAAAGCAACAAGTAACTGAAATATAACAAGAAGGTCAGAAAGGGCTGAATGAGACAGGAAACAGGGCTAGAACATAGAGAATGCTTTTCAAGACCCTTAAGCACCATGCTAGAAAACTTGGACTTAATTCTGTGAAAGGGGAAAACAGTCAAATGTTTAAGGAGACATATTGGAGGCTGTGGTTCTAAAGTTCTCTCTGGCCACAGAGTGGAGGATGGACTGAAGAGAGTCTCAGAGATGGAGGCAAGAAAACCACAAGAGAAGAGATTATGACAATAAATAAAAAGAGAAATTTAAGATCTGGATTTGTGTGGATATGGGAGAAGCTAGAAGAGAAAGGACTTCAGGATGACTCTGAGGTTTCTAACTGAACAATTGGATACAAGATGACACCACCAACTAAAAAAGCATAAGGAAAAGAAGAAATAACCTGCCAAGGAGTGGGGAGAGGATGAGGTCATGAGTTTTTCCTAAGTCTGAGGGCATCTGGGAATACACTGGTAGATACAGGCAACAGGCAGTTCTACCACCATCTTTTCATGTTTCCTTTTCTATTAACTTATTTTAGCTCCTAATATCCCTTAATATGTATTCAGTGAAGCTGGTCTTATTACAAGGATATTGCTGACCCCTTTGGGAGGGTGTCTGATGCTCTGAATTTAAACAACAATCCTTACTGTTCTTGAATGCTGTAGTTTTTGTGTTCTGTGAGCACCTTGCCCTTAGCTAGATCAGCAGAGTGAATCATAATTGCTTTTAACTATAAACAAAATAGTGCTTTTAAATGTAAACCACAGTACATTTGTTAAAATGTTTTCCCATAAAGAATTATAGATTCAAAGCGTGCATTTGCAAAAGTTAACAGAGAAACCCTTTGAATGGCTTTCAGTGAGTTTCTCATCAACCATGACATTTTATGGCTGATACTATATTATGTTTCTCAATGACATCGTTTCAGGCACTTCCATAACTAAATGTATGCTATAACCCATTCAGAAAATATTTCATTTAATTCAACATTTCATTTAGATGTTTGCAATTAAAAGTAGGAGTTAGTTTTATTTTGCCATATTTGAAACAATGAAGGTTGATGATGTAAAATGATATTAACACTATTGTGCTTAACTCTATAATATTCACACGGAAGCAATTTCTGCCTTAGGCTGCAAATATCTGTAATTAAAAGATAAGTCTGGGGCATGCATATCTTTATTTTTTATTTTTTAAAGAGTTTTTTGATGTGGACCATTTTTAAAGTCTTTATTGAATTGGTTACAATACTGCTTCTGTTGTAAGTTTTGGTTTTTCGGCTGCAAGGCATGTGGGATCTTAGCTCTCCGACTAGGGACCAAATTGGCACTGCCTGCATTGGAAGGTGAAGTCTTAACCACTGAACAACCAGGGAAGTCCCGTGGGGCATGCATATCTTTAAAATGACCCTCATTTTATGTCAAGAAATTAAATGTTTCCTTGTTTATGCTATTAGCATGCCTCAGAGCCCCCTGGCATTAATCAGGAGGAACGTCAGCAACCATGAGTTGATTTAGAAATCATTTTATTTTTCTTAAAGGAGTATCTCAAGTTTCTTCTTTCAGCATTTTGACTTTGATTTACTTCACAGCTATCCTTGATTTTCATATTAGTTTTACACATACAATTCCTGTGCAAGAAGTCAGTAAAACAGGCATATTTTATGTAATGAAGCACAGAAATAAATATACTCTCATATTTTATTAGCAAAGATTGAATTGCTAATTAAAATTGTATTGTGTACATATTATATACAGTATTTTGTTACCTCTCATCCAGATTTTAAAAATCTGCTTCCACCTCATATCTCCACAATACAAATATCAAATATTCTGGTCTATGAAAAAAAAAAGTGTTTTGAGCTAATTTTGCCTAAGAAGCAGAAGAGGATAAAACTCATTCACAAACTCCTCTAGATTTTAATGTCATCAGTGATTCCCTTCATTATCTTAGAGGGGATGGAGTACTTGATAAGTAGAACACATTTCTATCCTATCCTTCTGAGTGGGACCAGCTCTACACTGGTGTCAATTATTATAGCTGAAATTAGAGCTCATTTCACATTGGAACTTTTTTCCCTAAGACTTAGAGAGATTGTAACCTAATTATATAAGAAAACAAAGTTTAGAAATCATTAGGAATCCAAATCCTTTAATATGGCTCAGTGTCAGCAGTGAAAAATCTCATTCTGTAAACATTTTAAGGCAAATCATTCTCACTATCTCAATCAATACCAAGTAGGCATGTCCTACATCTTATCCAAAGTGAGACAACTTTAACAATACTCTCTAGAAAAATCCTCATGAAACTCCTCAAACAGGCTTTTTTCATCTTCCAAAGTTAAAGAACTTCAAGCAGAACTTTCAGAAATATTCTCATTTCTATATACAGCAAGTACATGGCAAGCAAATATTAAAACCGAGACTAAAGTCCAACTCCTTCTCTGAATCCATAGCCAGAATGTGTGTTCTTTAGCAGTACTTGCTACTGTCTACAGTCGAGCTGAACTAGAAAAAGTGTAACTCATTTCTCAGCCTTCTTTGATCTTTTATCATGCTTTGACTCCACTGGCAGGAATAGTTAACTTAAAAAATAACTCTGAATCTTAACTTTAAAACTTAGTATCACTTCTATGTTCGAGATGCACACACCATAACTTTAAATTTATATTTAAATTTAACTTTAAATTTATATTTAAATTTAACTTTAAATTTATATTTAAATTTAACGTTAAATTTATATTTTGATACATGTGTTAAATTGATTCAGTTCAGTTACCAAAAACAGCACAATCAACAGCTTTTTCTAGTATGATGGCATTTATTATATACTGGTAAAATACAACTCAAAGCAACAATCTGACATCATAGAACAATGTCAACACTAAAATTATACTATTCAGAGAACTTTCTCAACCTTTTAGGTGGCCTGTACTAGTAATCTTAACTGGTCAGTCTGACTTCCTCCTGGTGTTTTGAAGAGCCAATTCATTCTGGCAGGCCAATTTGAAAATAGTTCTACTGAAATATGGACTTTGTTCAAAGGACTCATGCAAATTTCTTTTTTTCTGTTTTTGGGAGGGGGTTAGGGTGATTTATTGATAACACCTGTCCTTGAATTTTCTTTAGGTTCAAATTTTCTCATCCATGTAATGTGGCAAGTAATTAAAGAGATTTAAAGCTCATTTTGCAGAAAATGCAGGAAAATATCGGTTATACCTACAGGCATTCCAAAGACTCACTGATGTGAGAAAGTAGATAAACCTTGTAGCAAGAAAACAATTTTGGTTTCCACATCTTCACAGCAGCATGCCAAGTCTGGCTCTTCAATGTCTGATAACTTAAGCATGTAGACCTCACATTAGTCATTAGACAGAATAGTGCCTCTTCACTTAACAGAATTCAGCTTGGAAGTGACTCCAGCCAAACATAGGCTACTTCAGACTCCTAGTGATTGGAAGGGGCGGCATCATGTGTTCAGCACCCCAAGTTCTCAAAGCTTTACTCCTGTAGTAGATTACCAGGAAATCAGGTGTCCACACCATACTGTTTCGGCACTTTGCCATAACAAAGCCTTTTCTGCATTATGCATTAATGTTAAGGTCTCGGTTTCTGGGTAGAGTTGATAAAAGTAATGTACTTTTGTAGAATATATTCATGTGTCTTTTTGAATGTCACACTTAAATAAGGAGTGTATTATATTAACCAATTTCCTCTTAGTTTATCCTGGCCCTGTGTGCTTTTTTGAATGTAATTATTGGGGGAGGGAAAAGGAGGAAGAAACTCCCTATATAAATGAACATACTCTCATTGATCAGATAATACTAACACTATTAATATTCATTGCTAATATTTATTGAACTATACTGAGCATTTGGTATGTACACAGCACTCTTTTAAGTGTCTGACATGTAAGAATAGCTGCAATTCTCACAAAAGCCCCATGATGTAGGTACTATTATTATCCCCTCTTATGCTTGAGGATTAGAGACGGAGAGAGAAAGTAAATAGTTTACTTATAGCTATTAAATGGATGAGTCAAAATATCAACCCAGGAAATCTAAGAACTATATATCCCAATATAGGTCACTTTCTGCTTTGGTTTCCAGGAAATTCAGAGTTAACACTGAGTGCTTAACTGCTGTGAGCATTGTAGGTGCCTCATACTGTGTTTTGTTCTGTTCCTTTTAACTAGAATCCTGTGTTTACTTTTATAATCCACATGAAACAAATGTAGAGAGGAAAAGAGTTGCAAACCATAAATAACAAGTAAATCAAATATATCTGAATGACTGCAAATTTCCCAGTGTGTTGTTTTTCCCATATGTTGTAGGTCCAATGTACTAACACAAATACCACAGTTGAATGTGTCCATTATGCTTGAATCAGTATCTTCATAGATTTTAGCATCTGTTAAACCTTTTCTTTTGTTCATTACATTTTTGAAATAGGACCATGCCAGCTAAGTAATGTCTGGAAGCCTAATTTATTGTTAATTGATCAAGAAATTGCCTGAGGATAAGAAACATTCATCAAAAGCTTGCCACTTTGGGCTTCCCTGGTGGCGCAGTGGTTGAGAGTCTGCCCGCCAATGCAGGGGACACGGGTTCGAGCCCTGGTCTGGGAAGATCCCACATGCCGCGGAGCAACTAGGCCCGTGAGCCACAACTACTGAGCCTGCGCGTTTGGAGCCTGTGCTCCGCAACAGGAGATGCTGCGATAGTGAAAGGCCCGCGCACCGCGATGAAGAGTGGCCCCCGCTTGCCGCAACTGGAGAAAGCTCTCGCACAGAAACGAAGACCCAACACAGCCATAAGTAAGTAAGTAAGTAAATAAATAAATAAATAAATAAATAAATAAAAAAGCTTGTCACTTAGAGCTTTGCCCAGAACACATACTTTGCTCCCAGGCTTTAATTCTAAACATTTATGTCTCACTCAACTCGTCTCTTCCATCATGTGTGAAACATACACACACAAATGCTCCACTATCTTCAAAATAAAAAGCCAACGTAGGTGATTAAAAAGCACACCATCTTGTTATTCTAATAACACAACTGGCTCCCATGGCAAGAAGTCAGAATTACACCCTCGGGAGGCTTTTGCACTATAATGAAATGAAATTAAACCCTATTCATTGCTAGTGATAGAAACCACCAAGACTTTTTTTTTTTTTTATTGAATTGCCTGTGATATTCCTGCTCACATAGCATCCCCTCTGAATAATTACAACAGTAATCATGTTTGCTCTTTCTTTTTGAGCAGGTGGGTCTTTTCCAAATAGACTGTGTAACAAAAAAATAAGTGATATCTGGTTTAAAGCATTTAAAAAAAATCCTGTCTTTTGAAATACTGCTTTCACCACTGTATTTCTCCAAAATGTTTATGCACATAAAATCTCATCTCCAAATGTAACTGTTTATGGTGATATGTGAATGCACAATGTACAACTGTAGAAATTCAGTCTCTACCATTTCCTCAATAGAAAAGTTAGAGAGTGATAAACTATCAGCTCAGAATTTCTTATAGAATGAGAACAGCAAGTAATGCATAAATTATGCAGGAACATTTAAATTTCATTTTTATAATAAATTATATTGAACAAGAGAGGAAAAATCATATTCAAGCATACTACATTGGGCTTAGTGGATGTGATTTGATATAACTAACAATAGTTTTCTTAAAACCTTTTCTATTTGATTATAGGGCAGAGACTGCATTTTATTAAACTATTATCTCCAATCTCCACAAGAACTAATACATGCAGTACTCCATAGATATTTACTGAGTGGATTAGACATAAAATGATTTTGAACTTATTTAGCTGCTATTCAATGCCAAATAATACCATAAATCTGAATATGTAGGAAGAGATTGTACTTCAAAATTTATTTATTACAACATATTTTAATATGTTTTGTGTTTAAAAAAATAATGAAACACATACTTGTAAATGCTGATGCTATACTAGTGATAAATAAAATTAAAAATTATGTCGTGAATGATGTTCATAATTAATTCCTTAACTAGCTAGTGGTGAATCTCGTAAATGTTATGATTGGAAAATTAGAAGGCTCAAAACCAAGTACCTCTCATCTGCCTATTAATAAACTTCTCATTATTTCCTAGTTATATTCTAAAGGCTAACCATAACCAGTCTTTGGATTGATATTTCTTTTTCAGTCTCTTTAATTATGTCATTTATCTAAGATGGCATTTTTTTCTTTATGGAAAAAACACACAAATAGAAGTTTTATAAATTCATGTTTTCAACTTCACCTTGAACTTCAAAGGAAATATATTTGTTTTCCACTAAGGTAAAGGGTTCTGCATTCCCAGGTAGGTCTTGTTTGGGAATTCTAACAGTTTCACATCTACCTTCTACTCATTGATGCCCCTCCTATTTTCAGACTGACATTCATACTCCAGGCTGCTCAACTTGTAAAGTCCCAAGCCTCGCTGACCATGTATGTATTTGCAGTGTTTCTAACACCCAGCTTTATGTATATTAGCATGTTTCTGAATATGACATCTCTTTAAATGTAAACGGCCTTATTAAAGTAAGGCTGATCTCAAAATTTTAAAAATATTCTGAAGCTAAGATAAAGAAAGGTAAGTATACTGTCTGCCTCACTTAAAATGAAAACCTCATTACTCTTATTTCCTACGTATTAGTTCCTAACATTTAACATTTACTTTAAAACCTAGTCAAATTTTCCTCAGAAATACTTAAATATTTATTGAGTCTAAGTTTTTCCTCTTAATACATTCTCCTTATTGCCTCCCTTTCACCCTCTCTCTCCCTCCTTCTCTCTCTCACACACCCCAACCCCCCAACACACTCTCTTCAGGTCCCTGGAATGTATAATAAAAAACTTTCAGGGCATACATTTCCCACAACTGAAACCACAAAAATTTGATATCATTTCTGGCTTTCTTTGAAATACTCATATCACTATGACATAAAAATTGAGGAAAGAAAATCAGCCTCCTGAAAATGTTGCAAGATTAGCTAGTCCTATCATATTTAATAGCTTGAGGTTTATTTCAACTCAAAGTAAAATGGCTTGTGTGATCTTGGCCTGAAACGTAGCTAATATATTATCCATACACCAAAAATCAAAGCTTGCAAACAAAGGAGACCACAGAGTATTTGCCTCCAAGTCACTGAACAGGTTGTATCAGGAAAAAAATATATACTAGTGTAGAAATATTAAAACACTGGCCAATATGAAATGAATTCTCAGCTTTGGAACCACATTGACTTTTGAAAAGGTTACCTTTCACTTAAAGATATAAACTCACCTTCAACAGTCCTTTCTAGGAAGTAACTGACTAGCCTCTGGAATATGAAACTTGCATGATATGATATAAATTGTCTGAAAAATAAGGTCATGCAGATATTTTAAGAGACATCAAAAGAGTTTATTCAGTTAATTACAGTGGTCTCAATATAGGCTTAAAATATAATTTTGCTGAAAAGGGACTTGCCTATTATCTATTCAACTGTTTCTGTAAATATGCGGAAAACAAAAGTCCATAGAGAACATCTGCCTTTTCTAAATCCTATAAATTTTAATGGCAAAACAACGAAAACATATAGGATGCACTCTTTTTTGGTTTGTTTTTTAACATCTTTACTGGAGTATAATTGCTTTACAATGTTGTGTTAGTTTCTAATGTATAATAAAGTGAATCAGCTATATGTATACATATATCCCCATATCCCCTCCCTCTTGAATCTCCCTCTCACATTCCCTATCCCATTCCTCTAGGTGGTCACAAAGCACGGAGGTGATCTCCCTGTGCTAAACAGGTATTTCCCACTAGCTAGCTATTTTACATTTGGTAGTGTATATATGTCCATTCCACTCTCTCACTTCATCCCAGCTTACCCTTCCCCCTCCCCGTGTCCTCAAGTCCATTCTCTACGTCTGTGACTTTATTCCTGTCCTGCCCCTAGGTTCATCAGAACCTTTTTTTTTTTTTTTTTTAGATCCCATATATATGTGTTAGCATATGGTATTTGTTTTTCTCTTTCTGACTTACTTCACTCTGTATGACAGACTCTAGGTCCATCCACCTCACTACAAATAACTCAATTTCATTTCTTTTTATGGCTGAGTAATATTCCATTGTATATATGTGCCACATCTTCTTTATCCATTCATCTGTCGATGGACATTTAGGTTGCTACCATGTCCTGGTTATTACAAATAGTGCTGCAATGAATATTGTGCTACATGACTATTTTTGAATTATGGTTTTCTTAGGGTGTAAGCCCAGTAGTGGGATTGCTGGGTCATATGGTAGTACTATTTTTAGGTTTTTAAGGAACCTCCGTACTGTTCTCCATAGTGGCTGTATCAATTTACATTCCCACAAACAGTGCAAAAGGGTTCCCTTTTCTCCACACCCTCTCCAGCATTTGTTGTTTGTAGATTTTCTGATGATGCCCATTCTTACTGGTGTGAGGTGATACCTCATTGTAGTTTTGATTTGCATCTCTCTAATAATTAGTGATGTTGACCAGCTTTTCATGTGCCTCTTAGCCATCTGCATGTCTTCTTTGGAGAAATGTTTATTTTTAAAAAATTTTATTTATTTATTTTTGGCTGCGTTTGGTCTTCATTGCTGCGTGCAGGCTTTCTCTAGCAGTGGTGAGCAGGGGCTACTCTTCGTTGCAGTGCGTGGGCTTCTCATTGCGGTGGCTTCTCTTGTTGCAGAGCACAGGCTCTAGGTGCATGGGCTCTAGAGTGCAGGCTCAGTAGTTGTGGTGCACGGGCTTAGCTGCTCTGCAACATGTGGGATCTTCCTGGACCAGGGCTCGAACCCGTGTCTCCTGCATTGGCAGGCTGATTCTTAACCACTGTGCAACCACGGAAGCACATTTGTGGATTGAGTTGTTTGTTTTTATGATATTGAGCTGCATGAGCTGCTTGTATATGTTGGAGATTAATCCTTTGTCAGTTGCTTCATTTGCAAATATTTTCTCCCATTCAGAGGGTTGTCTTTTCATGTTGTTTATGGTTTCCTTTGCTGAGCAAAGGTTTTAAGTTTCATAGGTCCCATTTGTTTATTTTTGTTTTTATTTCCATTTCTCTAGGAGGTGGGTCAAAAAGGATCTTGCTGCGATTTATGTCATAGAGTGTTCTGCCTATGTTTTCCTCTAGAGTTTTATAGGGTCTGGCCTTATATTTAGCTCTTTAATCCATTTTGAGTTTATTTTTGTGTATGCAGTTAGGAAGTATTCTAATTTCATTCTTTTACATGTAGCTGTCCAGTTTTCCCAGCACCACTTACTGAACAGGCTGTCTTTTCTCCATTGTATGTTCTTGCCTCCTTTATCAAAGATAAGGTGACCATATATGCGTGGGTTTATCTCTGGGCTTTCTACCCCATTCCATTGATCTATGTTTCTGCTTTTGTAGCAGTACCATACTTTCTTGATGACTGCAGCTATGTAGTATAGTCTGAAGTCCGGGAGCCTGATTCTTCCAACTCTGTTTTTCTTTCTCAAGATTCCTTTGGCTATTCGGGGTCTTTTGTGTTTCCATACAAATTGTGAAATTTTTTGTTCTAGTTCTGTGAAAAATGCCATTGGTAGTTTCATAGGGATTGCACTGAGTCTGTAGATTGCTTTGGGTAGTATGGTCATTTTCACAAAGTTGATTCTTCCAATCCAAGAACATGTTATATCTCTCCATCTGTATCGTCCTTAATTTCTTTCAGCAGTGTCTTATAGTTTTCTGCATACAGATCTCTTGTCTCCTTAGGTAGATTTATTCCTAAGTATTTTATTCTTTTTGTTGCAGTGGTAAATGGGAGTGTTTCCTGAATTTCTCTTTCAGATTTTTCATCATTAGTGTATAGGAATGTGAGAGATTTCTGTGCATTAATTTTGTATCCTGCTACTTTACCAAATTCACTGATTAACTCTAATAGTTTTCTGGTAGCGTCTCTAGGATTCTCTATGTATAGTATCATGTCATCTGCAAACAGTGACAGTTCTACTTCCTCTTTTCCTATTTGGATTTCTTTTATTTCTTTTTCTTCTCTGATTGCTGTGGCTAAAACTTCCAAAACTATGTTGAATAATAGTGGTGAGAGTGGGCAACCTTCCTTGTTTCTGATCTTAGAGGAAATGGTTTCACTTTTTCACCATTGAGAACGATGTTGGCTGTGGGTTTGTCATATATGGCCTTTATTATGTTGAGGTAGGTTCCCTCTATGCTTACTTTCTGGAGAGTATTTTTTCAAAAATGGGTGTTGAATTTTGTCAAAAGCTTTTTCTGCATCTAATGAGATGATCATATGGTTTTTCTTCTTCAATTTGTTAATATGGTGTATCACATTGATTGACTTGCATATACTGAAGAATCCTTGCATTCCTGGGATAAACCCCACTTAATCATGGTGTATGATCCTTTTAATGTGCTGTTGGATTCTGTTTGCTGGTATTTTGTTGAGGATTTTTGCTTCTATGTTCATCAGTGATATTGGCCTGTAGTTTTCTTTCTTTGTGACATCTTTGTCTGGTTTTGGTTTCAGGGTGATGGTGGCCTCGTAGAATGAGTTTGGGAGTGTTCCTCCCTCTGCTATATTTTGGAAGAGTTTCAGAAGGATAGGTGTTAGCTCTTTAAATGTTTGATAGCATTTGCCTGTGAAGCCATCTGGTCCTGGGCTTTTGTTTGTTGAAAGATTTTTAATGACAGTTCAATTTCAGTGCTTGTGATTGGTCAGTTCATATTTTCTATATCTTCCTGGTTCAGTCTCAAAGTTGTGCGTTTCTAAGTATTTGTCCATTTCTTCCAGGTTTTCCATTTTATTGGCATAGAGTTACTTGTAGTAATCTCTCATGATTCTTTGTATTTCTGCAGTGTCAGTTGTTACTTCTTTTTCATTTCTAATTCTGTTGATTGGAGTCTTCTCCCTTTTTTTCTTGATGAGTCTGGCTAATGGTTTATCAGTTTTGTTTATCTTCTCAAAGAACCAGCTTTTAGTTTTATTAATCATTGTTATCATTTCCTTCTTTTCTTTTTCATTTATTTCTGATCTGATATTTATGATTTCTTTCCTTCTGCTAACTTTGCGGTTTTTTTGTTCTTCTTTCTCTAATGGGTTTAGGTGTAAGTTTAGGTTGTTTATATGAGATTTTTCTTGTTTCTTGAGGTACGATTGTTTTGCTATAAACTTCCCTCTTAGAACTGCTTTTGCTGCATCCCAGGGGTGTTGGCTTGTCGTATTTCCATTGTCATTTGTTTCTAGGTATTTTTGGATTTCCTCTTTGATTTCTTCAATGATCTCTTGGTTATTTAGTAGTGTATTGTTTAGCCTCCATGTGTTTGTATTTTTTACAATTTTTTCCTGTAATTGATATCTAGTCTCATAGCGTTGTAGCCGGGAAAGATATTTGATATAATTTCAATTTTCTTAAATTTATCAAGGCTTGCTTTATGACCCAAGATATGATCTATCCTGGAGAATGTTCCATGAGAACTTGAGAAGAAAGTATAATCTGCCATTTTCAGATGGAATGTCCTATAAATATCAATTTAGTCCATCTTGTTTAATGTGTCATTTAAAGCTTGTGTTTCCTTATTTATTTTCATTTTGGATGATCTGTCCATTGGTGAAAGTGGGGTGTTAAAGTCCCCTACTATGATTGTGTTACTGTCGATTTCCATTTTTATGGCTGTTAGCATTTGCCTTATGTATTGAGGTGCTCCTATGTTGGGTGCATAAATATTTACAATTGTTATATCTTCTTCTTGGATTGATCCCTTGATCATTATTTAGTGTCCTTGTCTCCTGTAATAGTCTTTATTTTAAAGTCTATTTTGTCTGATATGAGAATTGCTACCCCAGCTTTCTTTTGATTTCCATTTGCATGGAATATCTTTTTCCATCCCCTCACTTTCAGTCTGTATGTGTCTCTAGATCTGAAGTGGGTCACGTGTAGACAGCATATATATGGGTCTTGTTTTTGTATCCATTCAGCCCGTCTATGTCTTTTGGTTGGAGCATTAATCCATTTACATTTAAGGTAGTTATCGATATGTATGTTCCTATTACCATTTTCTTAACTGTTTTGGCTTTGTTTTTGTAGGTCTTTTCCTTCTCTTGTGTTTCCTGCCTAGAGAAGTTCCTTTAGCATTTGTTGTAAAGCTGTTTTGGTGTTGCTGAATTCTCTTAACTTTTGCTTGTCTGTAAAGATTTTAATTTCTCCATCAAATCTGAATGAGATCCTTGCTGGGTAGAGTAATCTTGTTTGTAGTTTTTTCCCTTTCATCACTTTAAATATGTCCTGCCACTCCCTTCTGGCTTGCAGAGTTTCTGTTGAAATATCTGCTGTTAACCTTATGGGGATTCCCATGTATGTTATTTATTGCTTTTCCCTTTCTGCTTTTAATATTTTTTCTTTGTACTTAATTTTTGATAGTTTGATTAATATGTGTCAGTGTGTTTCTCCTTGGATTTATGCTGTATGGGACTCTCTGTGCTTCCTGGACTTGATTGACTATTTCCTTTCCCATGTTAGGGAAGTTTTCATCTAAAATCTCTTCCAGTATTTTCTCAGTCCCTTTCTTTTTCTCTTCTTCTCAGGCCCCTATAATTCGAATGTTGTTGCATTTAATGTTGTCCTAGAGGTCTCTGAGACTGTCCTCAATTCCTTTCATTCTTTTTTCTTTATTCTGCTCTGTGGTAGTTATTTCCACTATTTTATCTTCCAGGTCACTTATCTGTTCTTCTGCCTCAGTTTTTCTGGTATTGATGCCTTCTAGGTAATTTTTAATTTCATTTATTGTGTTGCTCATCATTGTTTGTTTGCTCTTTAGTTCTTCTAGGTCCTTGTTAATCTTTTCTTGTATTTTCTTCATTCTATTTTCAAGATTTTGGATTGTCTTTACTATAATTACTCTGAATTCTTTTTCAGGTAGACTGCCCATTTCCTCTTCATTTGTTTGGTTTGGTGGCTTTTTGCCTTGCTCCTTCATCTGGTGCATATTTCTCTGTCTTCTCATTTTGTTTAACTTACTGTTTTGGGGGTCTCCTTTTCACAGGCTGCAGGTTCATAGTTCCCTTTTTTTGGTGTCTGCCCCCAGTGGTAAGGTCAGCTCAGTGGCTTGTGTAGGCTTCCCGGTGGAGGGCACTGGTGCCTCTGTTCTGGTGGGTAGGCCTGCATCTTGTCTTTCTGGTTGGCAGGACTGCATCTGGTGGTGTGTTTTGGGGTGTCTGTGAACTTAGTATGATTTTAGGCTGCCTCTCTGCTAATGGGTGGGATGTGTTCCTGTCTTGCTAGTTTTTTGGCATAGGGTGTCCAGCACTGGAGCTTGCTGGGCATTGGGTGGAGCTGGGTCTTAGTGTTGAGATACAGATCTCTGGGAGAGTTTTCGCTGACTGATATTACATGGGGCCGGGAGGTCTCTCTCTGGTGGTCCCATGTCCTGAACTCAGCTTTCCCACCTCAGAGGCTCAGGCCTGACACCAGGCCAGAGCACTAGGATTCTGTCAGCCACATGGCTGAGAAGAAAGGGGAGAAAAAAAAGAAGGAAAAATAAAAATAAATAAATAAATTTTAAAAAATTAAAAAAATTATTAAAATAAAATTTTTAAAAATGATGAAAATAAAAATAAAAAAATAATAAGAGAGCAACCAAACCAATAATCAAATCCCCAAATGATAACAAGTGCTATAAACTATACTAAGATAAACATAAAAATCAGAAACAAATCAGTCTGAGACAGCAAACCCCAAGTCTACAGTTGCTCCCAAATTCCACCGCCTCTATTTTGGGATGATTCGTTGTCTATTCAGGTATTCCTCAGATGCAGGGTACATCAAGTTGATTTTGGGGATTTAATCCACTGCTCCTGAGGCTGCTGAGAGAGATTTCCCTTTCTCTTCTTTGTTTGCACAGCTCCTGTAGTTCAGCTTTGGTTTTGGCCCCACCTCTGCATGTTGGTCACCCTCAGGCATCTTTTGGGAAGTCTGAGGTCTTCTGTCAGCATTCAGTAGGTGTTTCAACTGCCTTGTCCTAAAACGACTTTCTTTTTTATTCCCTTCCTTGTTAGACTTCAGTTCCATTAAGAGTATCAGCATATCAGTATGCAGGATTACTGCATTTATCTCCTACCTCTCCTTGACTTTCTTCCAGTTTAAAAAACAATGCTACTAATATCTTCGAAGGAGACTGTCCCTTCACGAAAGCTGTGAAAACATTAGGACTCCAGGGCAAAATTGGATGCACTGTTTATGCTCCCATTTATACTATGTTGTTGATGAAGTTTTTCATTATCTAGATTATATAATTTGTGAATTAAGTTCAACAAAATTTTGTTTATCTTCTACCCTGTGTCAAGCCTTTTAAAAATTAAAGAGAAGAATTTGAATGTGCTGTGCTCTTAAGTAGTCAGTGTCCAGTGGTGAAGGTAGATATATAAAACTATGATGGGAAGAGACAGTGAGACAACCATAGGAGAACTTTGTGCATGGTGGCACAGGGGCAAGAGTGAGTATCCCAGCCTATGTGAGACACAGTCAGGGAGAGTTTAACAGTGGAAGAAATAATTCAGCAGGGTTTTGAAGGAAGAACCAGCATTTGACAAGTGATAAAGGCCAAAGGAAGGACATTCCAGGAAGGGCTCACAGTATATACAAAGGAACATCAGCAAGAATATATACAAAAGGTACATATATTAAACAGCAACAACTGTAAATGAAGCATAATGTCAGAGGAAGAAACCACAAGTCAGTAAGACTGGAGTGGCGGTCAAGGTTACATCTCCTTATTAAGGGCCATTAATGTTAAGTGAATGTGGGAACCCAGGGGAGAAACTGAATAGAAGTGATGTGACTGATTTGGGTTTGAGAATGATATTTTTCATATATTGTGGAAAATAATTCAGGACAAACACAGGGAAATGGAAACCACTTTTTAAAAAATTTAATTGAGAAATGAAGCTGGACCAAAAGGGGTGGATATTTAAGGTTAGAATCATAGAACATAAGACCAGTGAGTGAGGGATAAGGAGAAAAATAAGAACAAGGTAGTAAACCATGAGGCTGAAAGAAGTATTAATGGTTTTACTTATTTTTAAGCTTGTTTTGTCATAAACAGACATACATGTTAATTAATAAATAAATATACCCTCTAACACCTTGATTCAAGATGGGGAACACGACTCCCGATACCCAACCCTCACTCACTTCCACCAATGTTAAGAATCTAAGAACTGGTTCACTTTCCTCTGGCCCTTGAAAATACAATTTAAAAATGTAATCGGAAAATTCAAACTGCTTATGTATTAATGAGGTTTTACACAGTACTAAAATATTTTTCTCTGAGCTTCCTATTGGTCTGTGGCTTTTTAGAGAGGCTGATCTTGCAATATAGCATCCAACTAGGAGTCAGAGCTTTTTTCAAACCCTGTGCTATTTCCTGATATGATCACAGTGACTCATCTCATCAGAAAACTGTGTTTGACTTCCTCTTGCACCTCCTTCATCCAAAGAACTTAATTAACTCTTTTGTAACACAGTCATGACTAATGCCTGCAGCTGGTAACTTAAGCACAACCCTGGTGTTTTTAGTTGTTTTGTTCCCAAAATAAGTCTCTTCGTATATAAGATTTTGTGTCAAAATTGAGCCTTGTCTTTTTGTACAGAATTGCTGCTCCTGTTATTTAGGCAAACATCAGAATATTACTAACATCGTACCACCTGAAATTCTGAGGCAGCACCCATCACTCCAACTTCCACCACTCAAGATATTTATGTTACTGGTTGGAGAAGCTAATGAAAATGAAAGTTACGTTTTAGGAAGTTGAAAAATTACTATTACTAAGGTGTTTTGTCATAATATTTTAAGTCTAACAATTGAAAGTTAAAAGGAACATGAGGATGAAAACAGTGACCTCAGTGATGAAACCTGTGGTAGTGATAAGAGTAATAACCAAACATTTACGTCTTTAGTGAAAGTATGTATAATCATCACCACAACTCCACAAGTTGAGTACCATTATATTCATTTTGCAAATGAACAACCGGAAGCTCAGGGAAATTCAGCAACCTGCTCAAGATCAGCCAGCTAGAAACTCAGTATGATTCCAAAGCCTGTATATTTCTTTCCTTGTACCGCATATTTCATCTCAGGATATCCTTCCTCTGTTAGTATCAGCTTTTCCAAAAAAATGTATTTATTATCTCATCCACTGTCATTCATTTGTTCAACAAGCACTTGACATAGAGCTGTTACAATTGTTAAGTCCATACTTAGCTCTTGAAAACATAAAGACAACTTTGATGGGTGATATACAGTCCAATATAAGATCAATTCATGTACATAAATGATGGGAATACAATTAAGTATACTAATAACAATAGCATTGATAAATAGTAATATATATGAGTAATTTCAATTGAGCAGTTAAATTGTGCCAGGCACTGATTCAGGTTCTTCATATGTGTGAACTCATTTAACCCAGAAAACAGCCCTAAGAAATAGGCATTGTTATTATCCATGTTTGACGGGTAGAGAAACTGAAGCACAAAGAACTTAAGAAAATCACCATAGAAGAGTAAGCACAAAGGAAGCATAATTTTAATCTTTCTAACAAAGATTTATGAAATGCTTATTGTGTGGCATTTCTTGCTTGAAAATTAGGAAAGGCCTCACAGAGAATGAAGCATATGAGTTGATTCTTAAAGGATCAGGTTTCTCTTAATAAATCAATAGTAGCAAGGGCATTCAAAGCCACAGAGATAGCACCATAAATGCACCAACAACACTGCACATTTGACAACTGCATGCAGTCAATCAGGTCACTATATCTCCATGGTTTCCAACCTCAAATGGCTTCTGAAGTTTTCCAGCAATCCTATTTTTCTTGCTAGAGTGTTCTCTCCAATGTCATTTCATGCTTTCCCATCATACTGAAACCAACAAATACCCTACTTCCTGCTCACTCCTAGTACATGGCTCTGCTTTCTATTTCATGAGAGTTAATCAAGTTACTGTTTTTAATCACCTCAAATTCCTGAAAATGTTTGGGTTAAGATTACTGTAGAAAATACTCGGGCTTCCCTGGTGGCGCAGTGGTTGAGAATCTGCCTGCTAATGCAGGGGACACGGGTTCGAGCCCTGGTCTGGGAAGATCCCACATGCCGTGGAGCAACTGGGCCCGTGAGCCACAAATGCTGAGTCTGCGCGTCTGGAGCCTGTGCCCCGCAATGGGAGGGGCCGTGTTAGTGAGAGGCCTGCGCACCGCGATGAAGAGTGGCCCCCGCTTGCCGCAGCTAGAGAAAGCCCTCGCACGAAACGAAGACCCAACACAGCTAAAATTAATAAATAAATAGAGTAGCTATTAATTTAAAAAAAAAAAAAAAAAAGAAAATACTCACCCCCTCTGTGTGATTTATGTTATATATTGGTATTTTTTAAAGTAGCACATAACAAACCATTATATAATCATGTGTTAAACTAAATATGCCAAAGGTCCCACGCTGGATAAACACGATGAGCCCAGGAATCATGAGTTCAGTAAATATGTAAAGAAAGATCTCTGTTAGACAAATAAGAATAAACAGATTCCAGAGGTAAAAAGTCTAAGGATTAACCAACTGACCAGTCTGATAAGCCTTCCATATTTTCAGACAGGCCAAATAAGGAGCTGACTAACTGCTGAATCTTTCCTATAACAAGAAGCAGAACACTGAGGGTGTCAAGTGAGACAGGTAGGGCCATTAGGCTAGAGAGTCATCTGACTCTCTCAGAGATGAGATTAACATTTGCATCTGCCATAAACCAATCCCTAGGGAAATGATTTTGCCATGCAAAAAAGTGACATGTTCTAAGAACAGCTTCTTCCACAACGGTCTCTGTTTCTGCATTTAGGTTTCACACACACCAATGCAGAATCATCTAGAAGAGGTCCTCTCTTCCTATATCTAACCAAAAAGAAAAAAAGAAATGGAAAAAAGAGAGCAATAGGCTTAATACTCCTTACTTTGGCTACTGTACCCTCATAAATGAATTTGTAGTTTTAGCGACTGAAAGTCAAAATTACAAAATTTTACTTAGCCTGCTGCAAGGCAGCAAGAAGTACTGAGAAATCTAAGGTTGGTTCCTTCTTTCATTTATAGGCTCTAAACTTACAACCCTAACTACATTTTTGCTTATATTTTACTTTATTGCAACAGAAGAAATCCCTCTCCTATGTTAAGGTCAATCCATCCACCTTTGTGCAGAATGTTATCCCATCCAATATCCTCAGAGAGCTAGCTGTAAAGATTCTTCTTTCTATTCTCTGTATCTTCAAATATTTCTCTTTTCTGGCTCCTTTCCTCTGGCATTTAAACATGTTAATCTCTATCACTAACATATAAGCCAACAGTGATTTGCTTTTTACACAAACCAAACCAATGGACACTTCTCAGTCAACACTTTATGTTATTTGATCTATCAACTCTTTGAAACTTTGTATCCCATGAATTCTCTTAATTTATCATTATTTTCTTCCTGCCTTTCTAGTCATCTTTTCTTTATTTCACTTGTGAACTCTTTCTTCCTTATTGATGCTTCAAATATTGATATTTCAGATGACATGATCTTAGAAGTAGAAAATCCTAAAGACTCCACACACACACACACACACACACACACACACACACAAAACTATTAGAATACATGAATATAGTAAAGTTGCAAGATATAAAATTAACATACAAAAATCAGTTGCATTTTTATATACTAATGATGAACTACCTGAAAAGGAAATTAAGAACACAAACCCATTTAAAATATTAAAATACTTAGGAATAAACTTAATCAAGGAGGTGAAAATTGCAAATTATTGATGAAAGAAATTAGAGAAGTCACAAACAAATGGGAAGACATTTCATGTTCATGGACTGGAATACTTAATATTGTTAAGACGACTACACTACCGGAAGTGATCTACAGGCTCAGTGCAATCCTTATAAAAAGACCAATGGCATTTTTACAAAAATAGAAAAAACAATTGTAAAAGTTATATGGAACCACAAAAGACCCTGAATAGCCAAAGCAACCTTGAAGAGGGAAGAACAAAGCTGGAGGCATCATACTCCCTGATTTTGAAAGATATTACAAAGTTATAGTAATTAAAATAGTACAGTATTGGCATAAAACCAGACATATAGATGAATGGAACAGAAGGGTACCAAGAGTACACAATGGGGAAAGGGCAGTTTCTTCAAGAAGTAGGGTTGGGAAAACTAGACACACACAGGCAAAAGAATGAAATTGACCCTTATCGTAAACTATGCACAAAAATAAACTCAAAGTGTGCTAAAGATTTAAATGTAAGACCTGGAATTATAAAACTCCTAGAAGAAAATATAGGTGAAAATCTTTATAACATTGGGCTTGGCAAAGATTTCTTGGATGTAACACCAAAAGCACAATCTACAAAAGCAAAATTAGACAAGTGGGAATACATCAAACCAAAAAGCTCAATCAACAGAGTGAAAAGGCAAACTAAAGAATGGGAGGAATATTTGTAAACCATGTATCAATATCAAGGAACTCCTACAGCTCAATAGCAAAACAATAAACAAATAACCTGATTTATAAATGGAAGAAGGACTCAGAAGATATACAAATGAACAACAGGTACATGAAAAGATGCTCAACATCACTAATCATCTGGGAAATGCACATCAAAACCACAATGAGACATCATTTTATACGTTAGGATGGCCATTATTCAAAAGCAAAAAACCCAGAAAATAACAAGTGTCAGCCAGGATATGGAGAGACTGGAACCCTCATGCACCGTTGGTGGGATTACTAAATGGTGCAGCCTCTATGGAAAACAGTGTGAAGGATCCTCAAAAAATTAAAAATAGAACTACCATATGATCAAGTAATCCCACTTCTAGATATATATCCAAAAAGAGTTGAAATCAGGACCTTAAAGAGACAGCTGCACACCCACGTTCATTGCAGCATTATTCACAATAGCCAAGATATGGAAACGACCTATATGTCCATCAACAAATGAATGGGTAAAGAAAATGTGGTACATATATATGTATATGTATATATGTATAATTGCTTTTGAAAGGTAAAAAATAAGGAAATTTCATTTTAACAAACTATGAGGAAACAGAGCAATAAATATGATTCCCACCTTATAGCAGTAGTTTGAAACTGCCCAAGAAAGAGTACAATTTGTCTTAATAAACATGTGAATAATCTTAAAGCAGGTTGATATTCTATATAATGCATTAAATAAAATTATATTTAATTCTGGAGTGGTCTCCAGACATGGCATCTTGAATATGCAAATAATATCACATGCAATTTTAGTACACACTTTAATTAGTAGAGAGGTTGCCTGAATTACTTTGTAGCCTGTTGGTTTACAACAAATGACAAGCCAAGGACTCAAACTGTAACGATTAATTTTATATTTAGATTTTAACTAATTACAAATAACAAGACCTATATCACTCACCAAGCACAACATCCACCCACTTAAATTTCATTTAAAAGCAAAAAGTCTATCTCTATTGCCATGACTGAGTTGACTCTGCAGGTTTAAAACATCTCTGAGTTCTATTAGTTCAAACTCAGTTTATGAGTACTTGAAAATCAAGAAAATGTTTAAGGCTAATCGTTAGATCACTACTTTAAATTGTATAGTAAGCACTGAGAAGGAAAGTAAAGAAGACTTGAGAAGTAGTAAAAGTGGGCAAATCATATACCATTATAGTGGGTTGTGTGACTATCCCTATAGGAATAGGCATAACCAGCTACTTGAAAGATTTCATCCCTTCCCATTCCCTATAGGCCTGAAATGGGCACCATATGTTTCTGTTAAGATATACTTCTTAATTGGTAGGGTTCATATAGGTATATACCTTAAGGCCTGTTAGCATTAATCACCAATGCATTTTGGTGCTGGATAGCCATTCCTGGGCAATGGTGCAAAGACCTGAGAGAAAAAAAAATTTTTTCCCAAGAAAAAACCCCAAAGGTCAGATTATATCCTAACTTCTCCTGCCATCAAGCCTTTAGGGGTTTCTTTGAAAGACAACTGTAGGGCTTCCCTGGTGGCGCAGTAGTTGAGAATCTGCCTGCCAATGCAGGGGACACGGGTTTGAGCCCTGGTCTGGGAAGATCCCACATGCCGCGGAGCAACTCAGCCCATGAGCCACAACTACTGAGCCTGCGCGTCTGGAGCCTGTGCTCCGCAACAAGAGAGGCCGTGATAGTGAGAGGCCTGCGCACCGCGATGAAGAGTGGCTCCCGCTTGCCGCAACTAGAGAAAGCCCTCGCACAGAAACGAAGACCCAACACAGCCATACATACATACATACATACATACATACATTAAAAAAAAAAAAAAAAAAGAAAGACAACTGTAAATGGATCCTGCAATGCAGAGGCCAAAGAAACCTGCGATTAGTGGATATTTTGAGATTCAAGCTAAAGCAAATGTAGTTGTTTTTTCAAATCCTGGCTAAGGCAATGCTTCTGGTTATCAGTGCTTTCAAGGAAATCCCAGTTCTCTCAGACATTTCTTTGTGATTGTTTTTTATTTACATTGCAGGAAATAGTAACAACTTCAGGTATAACTCAGTATGTCTGTCTCTGAGCCCAGGGTTGATAAGAGCTGGAATGCATAAAAGGCTATGCAACAACCGACTTGGGAAGGTACCAACATTGCATGTATTTTGAAACAAACTGGGGAGAAACTTGAGGCAGCACAAGTCAAGGTTTCTGGGAATAAATGTTGTGTATTTTACCCAATTCCAGCTATGTTGTCATCCTCTATAACACTGTCAAAGAGACTGTACTGTGCTCCTTACACGTGCTCTTACAACCTCAAAACTATCTCTGAACTCCTGCTATGAACTTGATAGGAAGATTGGGTTTAAAAGGAAAAGAAGAAGAGTTGCAGAATGGGGTGAGCCTTTTCCTTTTCTACCTGCTGTTTGGGTATTTTTTGTTTGTTTTTCATCTGTTTTATTTCTTCTATTCTGAGGTAATTATAATTGAGGCAGAAGACTAGCCCCAGGATGATTCACCATTAGTATTAACATGCAAGAATCTTTAATACCAGGATATCTGACTGGAAGAATGAGGGCTGATGGCTGTGTAGATCATGCAGGCACACGGGAAGTGATACTAATCAGGACCACCCAAAGGAATGAACACTGTCCTAGTTACTCATCAGAAGAAAGAGCGAGACCCTTCTCTGAGAGGATCCTGGAAACTGTTTATAAAGAAAGTAAAAGCTTTCTCAGCAAGTCCCAGAACAGAGATAGTTACAGAACCACCTAATAACTATGCCACTGGTTATAAACGAACAGCTAAGCATGTGTGAAGGTAGTGATTGTTCAGACTTTGGAGTGGACAGAGCCCTAGGCACAGTCACATTTTTACCCCAATGTGTTAAACAAATATTATCATCTGCAGGTGTTATGATATGTAAAAGGAAGGGTAACCATAAGTTAGTGAGCTAAATTGTTTATTCAGGAGGGAGAGGCTAAGATGCCATAATAATCAATGAGCAAGAGTTAAGCAATGAAATATACCTCCCCACCCTACATATTGTCACCCAAAATAAATGACTGTCTAATATTGCAAAGGCAAGTATGGGATAGGCTCTATCAGAAGAAGAAATTATGCCTGCTTTCTCTCAACTACAAATGAATGGTTATTCAGAGTCTAGTTTCATGAGGGCTAAGTTACATCTCATCTACTCAATGGGATATTATTAGACTCGAGAACTCTGCAAAATCACACCTGCTTGGCAAAGAAGTCTTCCTTATTTTAATGTAAAATATGAAGCATCTAAAGACATGTCATGGGGTGAAAGAAGACATATAGTGAGGGTCAAAGTGCAGCCCCAGACACCTTCCACTTGTCAGAGTCTTGCCTACAATTTGGCAAAGTTAAGAATCCTACATCAGCTTAGTTTCATTATACTTCATTCTCCATTTAGAACTTCCTATTCCATGGGAAAAAGTGAGATGAACATTGAGGCAAGAGTGATGCTGTGCTATAGTCAAGAAAATTCTAGGTACATGAGCTGAGGCCTAAAAGGAAGGAGCAGCTAAAGTGGGAGTCAAGAATGGTCAGACAAGATAATTAATGAAAAAGCACTGCACAGGACACTACTTCTCCATGGACTGATTTTCCAGGCATTTTCATGCAAATCTATGTTAATCTTGAATGCTATTGGTGTGAACAAACGGATTTTTCTTTACCTAGTGCTTTGAGGACACATTGAGACTTGCACAAGACTGCATGCCTAATGGGAAATGACTCAATTTGGTGAAATGTCCAAGTCCCTTGAAATGGTTAGTAGAGATGAATTAATCAATGTATATCAATTAATCATTTTAAATCAATTAATCAATATCACCTTCTTAAGTATTCGTTTAACTGAACTTCATGTATGATCTTATTTCATTTCTGCATCATCAACAAAGCAGAATTCTTGAGGTTATTTTCCTTGAAGCAGAGGAATGATAATCTGTTTGTGTCAAGACATACTGACCACTATGTTCAGTGAGGAAAGATGTCTATCATCCCAACATATTTTCCCACTAGGGACTTATTAACACAGGGCTTTAGTTTCCTCAGTTGGGTGTTTGAACAAACTGAGCCAATCAAGTTCACTAGTGAGAAAGACAGAATCACAGGGGAAGTTCATACTATGCTGTTCACTGTTGGAAATTGCATTTGAAAAAACACCTAAGGCAGCTACCACCTACCTATTCCACTATTAAAGAAAGTGGTAGAACTGGCAAAGGAACACCAGTAAATGAAGGAGCATATGTTCCTATCAAATTCTTGTATGATTCTTTTTGTGATAGACATTTGATATTTACGGATTTGGAAGTCTGATGTGTGGATATGGCTAACTTCTCTCATTGGCCTTGATGACAAAAATTTGTGGACGTCAGTTCTTTTGCTGTGTATGTTTATTTATACATCCAGTTCAGTTTTTTTCTTAGAGTATGTGAGATCTGTTTCATGGATTAATGTGGATGAAAGTGGGTTATTTTTATTTAAAACACTAGATTCCCCTTCTAGTTTCTTTCTCCATCTAGCCTCTGTTTTCTTCTATTTAATTTTGCCTTGCTTTACTCACATGTGGTATCCCATGTTCTCTTTCACTGATGAGCAAAAAGTGGATGTTAAGAATAGTTGAGTATTTCTGCGATATCGTGCCCTTACTAAGAATTAGGGAAGCAACCCTCAAGCTTCTTTCCAAAGGAGGCACTCCTGATCAAGAAATCTTCCTTTAGGAAGTTATAGAAAACGCTGTCCCACGTGCCTATAGGCCCTTCAGTAATCACTGACAGCACAGACAAGCAAAGATATTTAAATTAGAGTTTCATCAAAAACTTGGAATTTTAAGAAAAAATAAATTTAAAACAAAACAACAACAAAAACCTAAGATACAGCCTGACAATTAAGACTCTTAGATTTAAGTGCAGAAAGGAAGGTATGTTCCACATAAATACAGCCCTCGCAGGGCACAGGTGACAGCTGTCCACCATCATGAGAAAATGAGAGATCATGTTGGTAGATTCAATGCTTCATTATTAAGTAAACAATTCACCAGCTAGAGCTTTTTTAATAGTGAGTACTGGCTTTCTAATTCCCACCTGTTTCTACTCTCTTAATTGCTCTCAGGAGCATGACTAATTTAAAATTACCTTTCTCTGATAAAATCTTATTACTATCAGGACACAATACTGAAGTAACTGTATTTTTACTCTATCAAAACCTTTTGCCAGATAATAAATTATCTCCGTACAACAGAACATCCTGGACTTATCCTGTGAAGAAGCTTAGCAATCAAAATCTAACATTTTATAGAAGAAACATGTTCCAAAGTGGGATTTAAAAAGCTGTAAATTTTACATGACCTTTCAACAGCTGTAGACTCTGGTTTGAAACGCACAATAACTTTAGTTCCCTAATGGTGGATGAGAATTGCAGCCCTTAAAAGAGAGAGTTTTATAAGATGTAAAAATAATTCTTTACAGCAAGGATATCTGCTCTCACTGTTCTGGGTGGGAAAACGAAGCAAGTAACACTTCACGAAACTTTGCTTTTCCAGAGTGGAGTGAAAAGATCCTATTAAATGCTTCTGTGGAGACTATTTTCAGTAAGCAAATGTTGCCCATTTAGTAGAGAAGCTTCTCAATTTTCAAATCTTTTTCTACTCCAAGAACCCTCCGTGCCACCCCAGGAATTCTCATGTTACCTAAATGCTGAGAGAAAAAGAGGAAGAGAGAATTTCTACACTAAGAAAGAATTAGTAACGACAGTTTTAGATTAACAGTTAAATATGGGTTTAATTTTTTTCTAAGTTATATCATTCTAGATGACTAAGAAGTTGATGAATATTGTTATGAAGAAGCACTGAATGCAAATTCAGCAACACAATTTCCTGTTCTCTCTCTTACAGGCTTTGACACCTTGAGCAATACCCCTTGACCTCTCTGAGCCTCAGCCATTAGAGTACATTAGAAAATAAATAATGTGTTTTGCAAATTATAAAGTTATGCAATGTATTAATATGTTTAATTATTCATTAATTACTTGACCTGTTCAAGAAAAAGAGATACAATCCTTTTGTTTAGGTGGCTTTTAATCTAGTAGGGAAGTAAAATAAGTGTATACACAAAAACAATAAATATAATACTAATATAAGGATTTGGTGATGGATTTGAAGCTGAGGACAAATTTGGGAAATAACATTCAAGAACACTGATAAGATTCAGTAACACTGTGTGTACGGAATTAAATGAAAGTCTTCCCATGAGATTTGGAAAAATGTGTTAATACTCTTTGAAACTAGTTTGGTCCAAAAGGAACTCCATTTGTGAAGACAGAAAGTGTTTTCAGTTTCAGATATATTAAGCTTGCCATGAGAAATATTTATCTTTTGTAAGCTATTGGAATTATGTGACTGGAATTTGAGAAGTTCAACCTGGAGTTATATTTTTGGCTCAAGAGTTAAAACAATGAAATTACGAGTGTGGCTCATGTTTAGAGAGGGATCAAGAATCAAGGATAGAGTCTTTACAATAAATGCTATAATAGCCAGGCAAAGAGAGTGGCAAGGAACAGGCAGAGGTTCAGGAGAATGATGAATCGCAGGTGTAAGAAAGAAAGCTGAAAATCAAGATGCCGATACTACAGGATTGTGAAAGAATGCCGACACTAGAAGATAAGGTTTGAGAAAGGATTTTTTGGTAACATGGCAAGCAAAGGCGAACCGCAAACTCCCAAAGTTTAATAATGAAATAAACGATTACCTTGTGGAAGCAGAGATGATGGCGACTCGTCACCAGGAGTTCATCAGGCATATGAAAGTCTTCACAGTAAGAAAGGTAGCTGAGCTCGGTAAAAATGTGTAATGTGATAGAAACCTCAACATAGGTAAAAAGGAAAGAGTCATTGGAAGAGGAAAGTTGAAAATACTTATAAATGAGAGGCTAAACCTGCGATAGACTCAAAGAGATGGGAATGAAAAGAGTAAAAGGATTTCCTTGAAAGAAGGAGAAAACTTTTCCTCTTAGGCTGAGTGGAATTCTGCGAGGCCCGTTGTAAGTAGGAGGTAGAAATACAGGAGGGAAAGTATGCCAGGTGGTCTCAATATTTCTTCTTAAGTAGAGGGTAAGGTCATGTGGTACAGGTGAGAATGTGGAGAGCAGGAGAGATGGGAAACTAATGAGAAATTCTTATTCAATAGGGATAGGTACATTTAATTAATTTTCTATTAACTAGTAGAAGTTGAAGTTAATCTGTACGGAACTGATTGGCATGCAAAGATTACTGTCCATAGCAATACAAATGAATTTCATTTAAGATACAACTGATTTCCCTTCTCTAGAAAACATGACATTTTATTGCTCTGCAGGTAATTAACTAGTTTTACATGTATTAGCAAACTTAATTCAACATCCCTGACTGCCTATATTCTTTAAATTTCTCTTTCTAGCAGGTCGTAATATCTGAGTCTCTTTTTAATTTATTTGCTTCTATACAACTGCTCTTTCTAAATATTTTAAAGCTTTTAAATATTCATCTGTCCCTGAAATTTTTAAAAGCATTACAATATTTTTATTTTAAAAAAACATATATATATATATATATATATACATATATTTTTTAAATTGTATCATGGATAGCTTTATATAACACATTCAAAGACTGACTTCCTCTTAAGAATTTCCTGAACCTGGTAAACCTAACCCAATACCCACCCCAATCTTGTGAACTTGACTAAATATAAACATAAATTAGGTTAACAGCAAGAGATATTTTGTAAAATGCCTTTTACATTTTGTAAAGTGTAATTAAGAGATGGAGGCTCACTTAGCATAGATAGTAGATTATGGGATGCCTCTTCCAGATCTGGTATAAAATCCTACTTTAAAAAAATCATGCTCCATCCACTATGAGCCACTTCTTCCTCGGAAGACTGCCAAGCTCCCCGCTCCCTTATGCGAAGACTGAGAAGGAATTAAAGGGACTTGGAATGAAATCAAAAGGAGCAACCAGATGATAGCTGTTGCATCTAATGGTGAAAATCGCGTTTGGCACAGAGGCCCTCAGCCAGAAGGCAGTGGAGGTAGACACCTGCTTACGCTGCCGGCCAAGCCACCGGCCCTGGGGAGGGCTGCCCCGGTTATTAAGAAGGGCACATTCTGTCAGTTGCAAAAAAGTGTTTAATAGCCTGTGGTGACACTGTTAGTGCATAAGAAATAATATATGTGGTCAATCAAAAAAAAAAAAAAAAAGTCCGAAGATCTACATTTACAGAGGAGCTCAGGTGAGTCAAATAGCTGAGAAGCCTCTCCTGACAAAGGCGCCCCCTTGTGGAGCTTGCGGGTCAGAGAAGTGTTTTTAGAACTTTTTGTTCCCTCTTATCTCACTCTTATCTTACGTGAGATAAGTACAGACATTGAATGTAACAGAAAATTTTGATATGGTCATGGCATCCAACCACATGTAATTTTTGTTATATTATTATTATAAATAAAAGAATTACTAATTATTTTAATAAAGTTTTGTTGTATTTTCCCAAGTATTATTCCATATAAGAGTGAAAATCAGATAAGCAAAATATTGGTCCTTCACAATGACCAAAATGAATAGGTTTCAAACTTGATTTATATAAAATTTTTGTACATTCTGCTGGATACGTTTATATGTGTGACCAGATAAAATATAAAGTGTCTTAAGAATGAATTGTATGAGACTCCTATCCATGAGAAAAGGCATCTCAGATACAGGGAATTAAGCAGAGAAGAAATATTGGTCTAATGATGAATAAAGGAAAAAAGAAAAAAAAAAAAACAACGAAACCTCTCTGGGTTGTAATCTGGGAGATGAGGAAAAGACTGTGTAGTGATAAAAAAAAAAATCATTATTTTATGTAGCACTAAGTTCTCTTGCCTTGAACCCCCTTGAAATCCAAAGGATTTGTCGCCAAATTCCAGCACAGTCTGTTCTACTATACCATCATGTATATGTTCTTATAAAATTGTCTTTCAAAAATCTAGTCACAAAAACATTTACTTTCATGACTGAAAACAATCAACTCGAAATTGCTCAGAATTGTCTGCCTTCATCCTGCCAAAGAGAATATCTAGTCCAGTTTTCTCTTTGTTCCCTAAATTAAAGAAGAAGAATTCTGCCTTGTGGAGAACTGTCAGGTGTATTTACATATTAAAAAATCTGGGGCAGAAAACGAAAAAAAAAATAAGACTCAAAGCTGGTTGGAGGGGTGGGTTTCTGAGGAGTGTTGCAGGTCTGCAACGGAAGAGATTGTGGGGAAAAAGGAGAATTTTATTAGTGTTATGTTTTGAAACACTTCACACTTTTTAAGACCTGCAAGTAAAGACTTTGAACTATTTGATATAACTTTTGATTATTGGACTCTATTCCTTTGATCATAACACTGCTTTCAGATTGCACTAGTGGCTCTAGAATTTATGAGGAGTTTTCATATCAGGCATAGAGTATTTTACATCTGCAATAACTAAGTTTTCCTCAGTAGAAAATCTCACTAATGAAGGGTTTTTTTTATCTTCTTGAGTATTTTGTTGTTAACTGAGAAAAGTAAATTGGCTCATCTAAATTAACTGCAATAGTTTATTTGCACTTCAGCCTACACACTCAGAAGTATTTCAACTGTATGATCACCCTTGACCTTGTAATTTTGCTTACAACAAATTCATAACTATCAAAAGAAAGACAACAAAAAAATCTGTGATGTACACTACAAAGCCTCCAAGTACCCTGCCACTCAGAGCTTTGTACCCAGCCAGTGGGAGACCCCATAAAACCAATAATGCTCCCTACTTAAAGAATAATTCATTTTATATTCACATCAAGTTCCACAATCTCTGACGTTAGGAGAAATGCCCAGTTTTGGAAAACTTTTTGTAATAGAAAAGATGCTGCTTTGGAATGGAATCAGGAGGAATGGAATCAGGCAGAAGGGGTTAGTGGGAAGAGATGAAGTCACAAATAATGTTGAGAATGGTGTGAAGCCCAGTCAGAAGGGTATTTCAATGACCCAGGTATGAGTGGTGAAGGCCTGGTGTTTGTGAATGGGCTATAAGGGAAGGTTTTTAGAACTCTCATAATAAAGAATAGCAGGAAACTAATGATTATAGCGAGAGAAAGGCTAGAAAGAAATTTTAAGAAATGTAAATATTATACCCTGGGAAATGAGGAAGACAGTGGCCTCCCTGACAGACATTTATTGTTTAAAGTAGAAGACTCTTGCCCAAGCTTCCTTTTTGGTATTCCACACCTAAGTATCTAAAAGGAGGAAACACTATATAAAATTATGCAAGATTTTTAAAAAATAGAAGTGACTTATAATTTAGGTTCCAAATTTTACAAGAGCAAATAATAGAACAACTAAAAATATTCACTGCTGCATAAAGCAAAAATTGATGGAACAATAGTAGTAGTCATGGTTACCTGAATGCCACCACCGCACTATGATTATACAATTCATTCCTATGAATAACACAATTATAGCCTAACATGATACAAAATAATCTTGCAACAATGATACAAAAAAAACCCCAGAAACTATTTAAATCAACAAGGCCCACAGCTTCATAATATAAACTTGCATTCCTTGTGTAATTCAACTGTTCTATATGCATTTCCTTAATTTTATGATCACACTTCATATTAAAATGACTAAATTATTCATGGGAGCTCAAAGTTTAAAAAGTATTCTTCTGAAAATATAATGAAATTCATAAGAGACACAAACAAACAAAAAAATCACCCTTTCCTAAATAGGTCGGTTTTATATCAACTGTTTCAATTAATGACAGTTAAGTGTTATTTATAGATCACTTAATTTTCATTGATTTGCTTTCCCTGATACACTTAAAAAATCTCTAAACAGATATTACCAATGCCAAATCTACCAATCCTTGCCTACCAGGAAAACACATTTTGAATTGTTTTAATGTCCTTTTTAAAAAATTATTCAGAATTTTTTTTTTTTGCATTTCTTTTTTTTTTTTTTAAACATCTTTATTGAAGTATAATTGCCTTACAATGGTGTGTTAGCTTCTGCTTTATAACAAAGTGAATCAGTTATACATATACAATATGTTCCCATATCTCTTCCCTCTTGCATCTCCCTCCCTCCCACCCTCCCTATCCCACCCCTCTAGGTGGTCACAAAGCACCAAGCTGATCTCCCTGTGCTATGCGGCTGCTTCCCACTAGCTATCTATTTTACATTTGGTAGTGTATATATGTCCATGACACTCTCTTACCCTGTCACATCTCACCCCACCCCCTCCCCATATCCTCAAGTCCATTCTCTAGTAGGTCTGTGTCTTTATTCCCGTCTTGCCACTAGGTTCTTCATGGCCTTTTTTTTTTTTCCCTTAGATTCCGTATATATGTGTTAGTATACTGTATTTGTTTTTCTCTTTCTGACTTACTTCACTCTGTATGACAGACTCTAACTCCATCCACCCCATTACAAATACCTCCATTTCATTTCTTTTTATGGCTGAGTAATATTCCATTGTATATATATGCCACATCTTCTTGATTTTCACGTGATGTTGCAAAATCCCTCTCATCTTGTTAGTTATTTGATAAACTGAGCATACAAATTTATGCATGAAACTCCGTTTTCAGAATGGCCACACAGAATTGTTCCTTCTGAGACTATGGTATTCACAGGTAGAGTGGACTCTACCACATGTTGAAACATAATTGATATAATTGAATTGGCACCATTAATGAATGGGTTTCATCCACATGGTTTATATCCTGGCTATGAAAACAGAACACTATTTATAAGTTGAATAATTGCATTAAATTTGTGAGACAGAGGTAGATTAATATGAGACAGCATGAGACAAGAAGCTCAATATAGTACTTGGCTTTGGATCTGAAAATTTAGATTCCATTCTGATCCTGACACTCATTTGACTTCAGGCAAGTCACTTCTTTGAGCCTTAGTTTCTTCACTGATAAATTGAGGGAGTTGATGCTAAATGACTCAGTCTGGTACTAAAACACTATGATCGAAAGTCATTCTGTATACTGGTCACATAGCTCTTTAGTTTCTAGGAATTGCATCTAAAAGTGTTGCCAGTATCTTCTCTCTGCCAATTCATCTCAGCTCTAACATGCATCTCAGCAAGTTCCAGATCACAAATTATGCCACTGAGCATTTTGAACCTGGCAAAGTGAAGCGTACTCTTCCAAAATATCTGCACGATGTCCAGCAAAACAACTAAAGGTATTATGGGCTTTTTAAAATCAAATGTCTGGGCTTGCTCTGCAGTGACTTATTCCCATATTCAACCATGGCTCTTTCTCCTTTGGAGAACTCTGCTACATCGCTGCATCCTAAAGAAGTTAAGGAACCTGAGAACAAATTATATATACCCTTTCTGTGCTTTTATAGTCTAGAAGAACTTTCCCAGATACGAAACCGTTAGCTGTTACTCTGCAAGTGAAATTGAAATGCATCTGGCGGGACATCTATTTACTCCAACCCTGGTCTCTGAAAATTGGTAAGGATTGTGGAAAAAGTACAGAATAGCAGTGTGAAAACAATTGTAATTGGTGACCTTGTGTAATAACTATGCCTCAAATCACTACTGAAGACTCCTTCAGAATTCGACCGAATTCACATTTAAGAACTGAGTTGACTTCTACCTCAGCAGGGACTCCAGCTGTGCTGATGTAGAAAGCAGCGTGATCAGTTGATTTTTTAACAGTTGTTGGCCTCATTCCCCTCTACCTTTTTTATGACTATATTATCCCCAACACATTTGGCTCACTTTCCTTTTTCACAGCCAATTGTTTATTGTTCACAGAGCTAGCTTGAAGATATCCTCCAACATGAGGTGAGAAGGCTGCAGTTGATTTGGCTCCCTGGATATCACACAAGGGCTTTCAGGTCCATGTAAGGCAGGGTCAATACAATGTTAAGAACATGGCACTTGGAGGGAAATAGTTCTGGATTCCAGTACCTTCACGAGTATTTATAACAAGGGACTTCATCTTTTGTATCATCACTTTTGTCATCCACAAAGTGTTTTCACAAAAATTGTACCTACTCAATTGGTTTATGTTATAATTAAATGAGATAATGCACAATGCACGTAAAGTACTTAACACCGGACCTGAACATAGTAAGTGCTCAATAATATGGAAAGCGAGAGAAATGCAAACATATTACTGTGGAAAAAATATACAAGTTATAAGATATTAGATTTTGCATATGAATTTCTGAAATAAGATTTGTAAACTGTTGTTCACTGTGAAGCTCATTTAATCTTTCTATGTTTACTTTCTAGCTTAACTAAATCAAGCACTTAAATAGTATGGCCCTATCTATACCTTACACTCAAAAATCATTTATACGATAGTTGCTTAGAAGTGCTTTAAATTTACATATATTATAAAATTTGTACATTTAAAAATCCTAGTTTGCATCCAAAGAAGTTGCCCATTGTGCCTGGTGACACAGCAAATCCTTTATCTAAAGAACAACAGTTAGTAACAGTACTTTTGAGTAAAAAGCTTTTATCTTCTCTTTGTCTACAAATGAAATGGCCTCTTTAAACTACCACTTCTTTGAGTCAGTGTAGAAATTGTCCCCTGATGTTTCATGGTACACCTGCTAATCTTTCTTGGAATTAGCTGGCAAATGGAATTCACAAGAGTAGGGATGTGTTTTCTGGGACACCGTATGCATTGCGTCATTATGCAAAGAGACTGTGAGAACCTTCAGATCCTAGAGAAGAGAAGTGACTTGCCTAAGGTCACAGCAAGCTGGGCCTGGGCTTGCTGAGATTCTGGAACTGAAATCCTCTGGGTGGTTGACCATCCATCTTTCTCATCACAATCAGCCCCTTGCTGCTTCCATCACATTTACAAAGGAAAGTGGGAAATGATTCATCCTTGTAGAATGTCAAGTAATAATGATGCTCTCTTCCCATTTCCTTTAAATGGGCTTAGGTAAAGCAGAGAAGTAGGCATTTATCTCCTTTCTTTCCTTTCTCAGGTATCTCCAGAGTGTGTGAGCTTCTGTTTGAAGGGCATTTCTCTCCTATTTGCCCTCCCTTCCCAGGCGTGTTACAGAGTTGGATTTAAATGACTGGATTCACAGAGAGGATCTTCAAAAGACCAAAGGAGAAGAGAATTGCCCATAGAGTCCTGTAAAGTGCTCCAGGAGCCAGTAACTATGCAGTCTTGCTCTTTACTCATTCAGTTACTGTGTTAGCAATAGAAGATTGCTCCCTGTATAGAACTTAATGACTAAAAACTAGGTATGATCTTTTACAAGATAAATCATCCTTCTTTAATTTATATTGTGCATATTGTAGCTGTTTCAGGTTTTCAGTAAACATGTGTTGACTGAACGAGCAAATGCTTTTACACTGTTAGCATTACAGAGCTAATAGCCTGCACTGAATAGAAGCATGTAGTCCCCCTTATGACAACAACCACATTCCCAGTGAAGTTTTCTTTATTGAGCCTTTACCATTTGTTATGATCTATGTGACTAAGGGAACACCAAATGCTATACTCAGTTTATGCTACAGGAAGTAGGAAAAATAGGTAACTGTGACTAAACATGAGAAAATTTGGTTTGGCCATTATTGATATAAAAAGAATTTGAAGAATCAATTAACTTCCCCTACAGTTACCTAATGTGAATATTCTTTAAAGAAATCATTCACTTACTTATTATTTCAGTGTCTGTTTTCTGGGTGAATATGTGCTAAGTGTCTAACAGTCTCCATCCTTGAAGAGGTCAAAACTTGCAGACAGACATATGGGGAAGTAAGCTTTGTCTAGTGAAGAAGGGGCCACAGGAGACATACAAAAGTCCTGGAAGCACAGAGGAGGGAATGGTACTGTGGGCTGTCACAGGAGGCTCCAGGGAAAGAATTGGTGGAGACATGAAGGAGTTTCCAGAAGAAAATAAAAGAGAAAGACATTGCAGGAGAAGAAAACGGAATGAATAAAGGCACAGCAGTATGGAAGTGAAAGATATACTCATGGATAAAAGGTCATTCAACAGGGGAAAAAATGTAAGGCATTTAGGAAAAGAATTGGATATGATCATGCCTTGTTAGCAGTTTTGAATATTATCCAGTAAGAAATATGGAGACATACTTGAATTTTAATCAAGGGGGGGATGGTGGGATAGGAAGAGAATTGTGTCTAATCTGTCCCCTCCTTTTCCTTTTCCACCACTACTGCAAATGCTCACTGACTTTTATTTTATCCCGACTCTTAGCCGACTTTATACCCTGAGATATTTTGGAGTAAGAATAAACTGGAATTGATGACAAATCTAATGTGGTGGTAGGGAGGAGGAGTCTGAAAGAACATAATGGGTATTCTTGAAGACGCGGATGGATGGTAATGCCATTAAAGAGACACGGATTATTCAGGAGTAGAAAGAGTGTGCCTGTGTGGAAGTGTAACACATTTGTTTGGGTCATCTGGTACTTGAAATACCTGGATGTTATATCCAGGAAGTGGATGGAAATGAAATGTCAAGAATGTAGGAAAGAGTTTGGAGCCTGGTGGTGGAGTTTTAGGGGTCACTGGCATACAGACCATGGCCATATGTGAGATTGTATAAGAAGAGGATTATACAATTTGCTGTACACTTGAAACTAACACAAGAATAAATCAACTATACTACAATAAAAATTTTTTTTTACAAAGAGGATTATAAAATAAGGAGAGAGGAGAATCTTGACTAGAAACCTGGAGAGTACTGAGCAGACAAAATAGGATCAAGGGAAATAATATTATGTACACAAAAGAAGAGAATGCTTCAAGAAGACCTGAGTCAGCAGCAGTAATGCTACAGTAGACAAGGGGGTTGAGACCACAAAGGATCTACTGGATTTTGCAAATTAAGAGCTAACTTTTGTTACCACCAAAACCTGGTTTAGCACACTAGTGGGTTGAGGTGTGAATGAGACTTGAGCAAGGGAAGGCAGGAAGTATGAAATTCTTTCCCAAAAAGTCTGTCCACAAGATGAACAGGAAACCAGTAAAGTTATTGGAGTGGATACCTTTTGATGCTGTTTTTCTTTTCAGAATTTAAAGGTTCATTTAGAATTTCATCAGGAAATTGGGGATCTATCTTGGGATCACCTTACAAAACAATGTGATCAAAACACTGATCTACTGAAATAATCAAATTCACATTATTCTTCTACAATCCATTGCTTAATGATGTACTGTTGTTCTACATGAAATATGAATCAATCATAATCACAATTATCTTGCCTAAAGGTAAAATCCATGTTAATAATGCATCTTTCCTCTAGTCAGACACCTATATGTATTATAGAATATAAAACTATATTTCTTGAAACTACAACTTAAGACAAGTATATTTTGAATTTAGATAACCTTCACCACCATCCAGAAAACGTATCTTTTTTGTTCATGTCATGTATATTTCTCCAAAGAAGGCATACAGATGGCCAAGAAGGACATGAAAAGATGTTCAGCATTGCAAATTATTAGAGAAATGCAAATCAAAACTACAATGAGATATCACTTCACACCAGTCAGAATGACCATATCAAAAAGTCTACAAACAATACATGATGGAGAGGGTGTGGAGAAAAGGGAACCCTCCTACACTGTTGGTGGGAATGTAAATTGGTACAGTCACTATGGAGAATAGTATTGAGGTTCCTTAAAAAACTAAAAATAGAACTACCATATGATCCAGTAATCCCACTCGTGGGCGTATATCTGGAAAATAACATGGTTCGAAAGGATACATGCACCCCAGTGTTCATTCAGTGCAGTGCTGTTGACAATAGCCAAGACACGGAAGCAACCAAATTTCCATTGACAGAGGAACAGATAAAGATGATGTGGTACATACATATACACAATGGAATATTACTCAACCATCAAAAAGAATGAAATATTGCCATTTGCAGCAACATGGATGGACCTGGAGATTATCATACTAAATGAAGTAAGTCAGACAGAAAAAGACAAATATCATATGATATTGCTTATATGTGGAATCTAAAAAAAAAAAAAATACAAATGAACTTATTTACAAAACAGAAACAGACTGACTGACTTAGAAAATGAACTTATGGTTACCAGGGGGGAAAGGTGGGGTGGCAGGGGAGGAACATATTGGGAGTTTGGGATTGACATGCTGTATTTAAAATAGATAACCAACAAGAACCTACTGTACAGCACAGGGAACTCTGCTCAATATTCTGTAATAACCTAAATGGGAAAAGAATTTGAAAAAGAATAGATACATGTATATATATACTGAATCACTTTGCTGGACACCTGAAACTAACACAACATTGTTAATCAACTATACTCCAATATAAAATAAAAGTTTTAAAAAGTCTCATGGAAAAAAAGAAAATATCTTGAATTAGGACAGAATAGGTGAAAAGATATTTAATAACAATTTTTGCAGACCCTGATGCCCTTTTGAGTCTTCTTGGGACAACAGGATTGTGTTAAAAGACAGTGCCATTCCAAAAGTCTTCTAGAACCTTGAATTCTTTCTTAGCAAATAACATATTTCTCACTTCTACTCAAGGAAATGATGAAAGTATTGAATAATCAAGGGATTTCTCATTTATGCATTGAGTTAAAAAAAGATATTTTATTGTTACATATCACTGAGAGATGAAACAAAGAATATAGCTGTTAACAAACTTTCAAAGAGATTAGACTAAGTTGAATGTTAATTATGTGCCTAAAGAAAATATCTGGAAATAAATGGTTTTTTAGTAAGTGACTGTCAGAATATACACAGCCAAATTTCCCTTCTGCTTATCCCTTTGTAAGCTTTTTGAATTGAGTGTTAAAAGTTAAATAAGCTTTATATGAAAAGGAAAACATTTTGATATACTGATTCATTCATCCCCCATTCTCCAAAAAATGCTATTTTTAATTTCAAACAGCTATTCATTTTTTACTAAGAAAAATATCAACTATATGAAGCATAAGGAAATAAAAGTGATTTGATTACAATTAACTTTGTGTGCACTGAATGAGAAATAGAATTCTTTATTGGAGAAGTAATAATCAAATCAGTAGATACTACAAAACAAGTTATGAAAAATTCTTTAATTATGAATCGCCCTTGTCCACACTTTTCTCTTTCAGTAGTCCAGATTATAAATCCAATTGAAAAAAATCAATAAAACACGATGAATAAGTGAATTTTATTATTCTCCTCCAGTGCTAGGCTTTAGGTTAAAATAGGGACAGCAACTTTACATGCCATTGGTATGGGACATTTTAGTACCAATATTATGAAATATGTATTATTTTTATAAAAAACTTTTAGTTAAATTGTGCTTGTTTCAGTTTTATCAGTAAGGAACAGTCTAGGATGATTCTCTTAAAATAAACTGATGGTCTCTAAAACATAAATTATTGGCTTTGTTCTAAAACTAATGGAAATCTTGTGATTTCTCCATATGTCGTTCAAATAATGTTTTCAAGTCCCCTGCCATAGGTTGAGAAACTAAGAACAGAAAATAGAATAAAGTAAATTTATGGTTAAATACTAATAGTGAATGATTGCTTCAGAAGAAGAAAACATGTCAGTTTCCCACATTTTCCTTAATGGTTAAACATATTTAACAAAATCTTGGTAGTCTTATTGTAAAAGCCTTTTTACTCATACTTTACTGAGAAGTATTTGCAGCCAGCAGAGTTAATGCAGGCTCATTCAGGAAGCCGCAGCACTCTGTGCATTAGGACTCTGCTCTGCGCCCCTGCTTTTAGCCCAATTACCCCATATTGTGGGACGAGGAAGGCCATTGTTCCTGCTTGCTGGTTCTCTTGACGTTTTATGTCTCTGTGACCTTACCATCACTTTATCCAGGGTTTCTCAATATTAACCAATCTTAAGGATCACTCTGGAACTTCTTAAAATCAGATTTCTAGACCCCTTCCTCAAGGAACTATGATTTGCTTGGCTTAGGGTGGGTCTCCTGAATCTACATTTTTAACAAGTGGGCAAGGTACTTTTTAAGATTACATAAATTTGGAAATAACATCTACTCCTCTACTCTTTTTTTTTTTTTAATTAAGTAATTTTTTTTTTTTTTTTGGCTGTGTTGGGTCTTCGTTTCTGTGCGAGGGCTTTCTCTAGTTGTGGCGAGCGGGGGCCACTCTTCATCGCGGTGCGCAGGCCTCTCACTATCGCGGCCTCTCTTGTTGCGGAGCACAGGCTCCAGACGTGCAGGCTCAGTAGTTGTGGCTCACGGGCCCAGTTGCTCCGCGGCATGTGGGATCTTCCCAGACCAGGGCTCGAACCCGTGTCCCCTGCATTGGCAGGCAGACTCTCAACCACTGCACCACCAGGGAAGCCCTCCTCTGCTCTTCTTATCTCCTGAGGATGATCTCTCTCACCCGTTGTGATTCCAGTCTATGGAATATTCTTTTCTGTGCATATTTGCATCCAGCCTGTCTTCCATCTTTCTTCATGCATGCATACTTGGAGCTGGCACCCATATGCTTCCATTTTGAAGGGCAAATTCTACTTCCCCATTTTCTTCAAAACCCTCTGGGATTAGCGTATCCTCCCCAGAAGCTCTGAGGTTTATGGATAGGAAATGAGTAGAAGACTAGCTAGGCTTAGTTGGACAGGGAGAATACTAGAAATAATAGATGCTCAAAGCAGGAGGACTAGAGAAGACAGACCGGGGGGCAGAGCAGGGATGTGAGTAGGAAGAGCACAAGTTTACAGAACAGGGTGGAAATATAAGGTGGTGGTCAGTGACCTTACCTGGAGGACGTAGTGGCCTGTGCCAGGTGAGGCTAAGGACGATAAAGGGGCAGACAGTCCTCTCCAGGAGAGACAGGCTAAAAGGGGGTATTGGTACCAAGACATGTACAGAAACAACTGTCATTCAAGGCAGAATATAATAAAATCTCAAAAAGATAATATTAAAAGGTTACCAGCATTCTGAAGGATGAGATCATACATATTTGAGAGGATTAGGATCAACTTAATGGCAAATAGCATTTAATCTAAGTCTTGAAGGATGGGTCAAATTTTGAGAGATGCAGTAGGAGAGGAAATGTTTTGGCAGGAGGAATTAATTAAGCAATGGCTGAAAGAATCAGTCTGTGAACAATTTAAATGAATTAAAACAAAAGTCTGTAATGTAGATATAGCCTAACACTTTTTCTACGTAGGTGATTCTTTCAAGCATATGGGTGGCTGTTCCTGCCAATAGAAATGACGCTCCTGAAGGTAAAACAGATGTTGATGTCATACAAATATTTTACTCAAAGTTTCTAGGGATGTATGTCACATGTAAACATTTGGAATTACCATTATGCTTAGAAATAGAACTTTAGTTAATATCTAAAAACAAAAAACAACTTCCAGCAACGTCCGTAATAAGGATTCTGTTGTTCTTTCATTTAAAAAAGATCAGGTAGTGTTGTAGTTTAAATAAAACTCCATGCCTTTCAAAGAAATGTTATAATTTTCTGTGAAAGACTTAATGAGGCTGAGCCACAGCTAAGAAAATAAGACTTGTGAAATTAACATATGTGTGAAATTCAATCACACCTCTTATTAACTGGATGTAATGATAACCACAGAATAAGGTGACTACTTTAAATAAATAAGTGATGATAGAAATAAAAAATGATGTTAATTTAATGGTGGATTAATTGGTCCTCAGTGTATCTCCCAAATCTAGTTTGGGATGGTGGCCCCCAGCTCACACTTCAAGCATTCCAAATGTGTATCAATAAAACATATATTGCTTATAAAAAGTTATATAGAACATTTCTAATAAAGAATTGCATTCAATATGCTACAGCAGGTCTAGCTTATATAAACACACATGCACACACCATGTGCACACACCTTTTACCATGCCCATCTGTTGAGTCAGATGGAAGCACTCTACAGGTGTCTTCCAACCTAAATGTCATGGTAGTGAGGGCCTCAGTTCTGACTCCCTATCAATCCATTTTATTTTATATCTCATTATGTCAAGATTTTCAAATTCCCCTTGAGGTCATTCACACAGTTTTGCTACTTAATAGAGTATTGATTCATTTTGTTCTTTGTCATTCTATGCTGTAAATGTTTTAAATAATATAAATAATAAGAAAAAAAAGCCATATTATTGCTTTAAAGTAAATAGCCTGTGATAACCAGACTCTCTATATTGGAAAAAGTTCAAACACTACTAAATTTAAATTGTTATATTTAAACTGTATTATTCAGAACCTCCCATTCAGAGCTATCATCCAAAAGCACAATGTATTGGTTCAGATAGGCATGGTAAAGGTAATGTTAATAGGCGATTAAGAAAACACTGAGGGAGATAGATAATGGTGTCTGTTCACTAAAATGTGTCAGAAGGATACTCCAAGAGCATTAAATATGAGAGAGAATTGCAGTCAATAGCCAGTGAACAAGAACGACATAAGAGAACGTTCTGGGTGTGAACACTAGCAGTGGGATGGGCCAGCTGAAATTAATGCAACGTTTTTCCTAAAGGATGAAAGGTTTACATCTGATACAAGTTCCTTTATGCAAAAACACTATACAAGGTCACTATTTCTATGCAGAAAATACAGGAGGGAGGTACAAGATATTTTCTTTGAAAATGCACACAATTTGTAGTCAAGAGACTTTCCCTATCTCTTCTATTATCAACATCATGTTGGTATGATACATTTGTAAAAATTAATAAACCAATATTGATACATATGATCTACTAAAGTTCACAGCTTATTCGTATTTTCTTAGTTTTTACTGAATGCCCTTTTCTGTTCCAGGATCTCATCCAGGATACCACATTACATTTAGTCATCGTATTTTCTTAGGTCCTCTACACTGTAACAGTTTCTCAGATTTTCCTTGTTTTAGATGACCCTAACAATTTTGCATATTGGCCAGGTATTTTGCAGAATGTCTCTCAGTTGGGAATTGTCTGGTTTCCCCATGATCAGGTTAGTGTTATGGGGTTTGGGGAAGAAGACCACGGAGGTTAACAGCCATCCTTATTACATCATAGCAAAGGTATATATTATCAACATAATTTATCACTGCTAAGGTTAAACTTTCTCACCTGGCTAAAGGGTCTGTCAGGTTTCTCTACTGTAAATTTACTCTTTTTTCCCTCCTTTCCATATTATACTCTTTGGAAAAAGTCACGATGCACAGCCTGGACTTAAGGAGTAGGCAGTTATATTCCCCTTCCTAGAGGACTGAATATCTACATAAATTATTTGGGATTCTATTGCACAAGAGATTTGTCTATGCTCTCATTTCTTTCTTTATTCAATCACTTATTTATATCATCATGGACTCATGGATATTTATTTTATACTTTGGGTTATAATCCAATACTACTTTATATATTCTTTATATATTTTTTTGCTCAAATTATTCTAGCTTTGGATATTGGTACCTATTTCACTTGACTCCTGTGTCTCTTTGACATACAACTATCAATGTTTTTTTTTGGTTTTTGAGCACTTCCTTGTTTTCTAGCATCTATCTTGTTATAGATGCTCCAGGATATCTTGTATATTCACTGCCCAGCCCTAGAATCAGGCCATCAGGCATTTCGCTAATGATCCTTGATTTCTTTTATTGGAGAATGATGTTAGAAACCAAGATATGCGTGCTAAGTATGCTCTGTGCTACTGGGGTGTCATTGCCTTCTAGGCCCTCTCAGATGACAAAGCAAGATAATATACATATGTATACTAACCTGTGTATGTATGTGTGTGTGTGTGTGCATAATTCTCCCCTAAACATACTTCTCCCCTTACTTATCTATATTCTCCCACTCCAACAGTAAGAAACCTGGCTCTACCATTTGCCATCCATTATTTATTTAATGGTTCAATTCCCTACTACTTCATTTAAATTTAGAGCCAAATCCTGTTGTTTCCAGAATTTTTAATGTGTGTAAATAGCATTTAACATTTAATTTAAGAAGTTAAATAGAGATATACCTTCCTTTATTCTCTCATGCCTACATCACCAGCACCATATGTTTTAACAACAAATAAATCTTCCTCTGAGGTTTGATCTTGTTACCTCATTTGGTGATATAACCACTGGGACCAAAATTACAAATAGGTTATGTTCCAAATGTTTGCTTTCCAGTCAGTCATTTGGAACTTGTGGCTTTTGTTTTGAAACACTTCATAAATAATGGTATGATTTCTAGGCTAGCTCACAAAGGCCTATTTAACTCAGAATACAAATGTAAGGGTATATATTTGCAATAAAAAATAATAGAAAGTAACATTAGTAAGTACAAAGGGCAACATTAAAACAATTAAATGAGAAGTAGTGTTGTATTAATCTTAGAATATAGTTGCTTAGGCAAAGAAAGCAAGGGTTGAGAGTAAGAAGTCCATTAAATGCAGAGAAAACAGCTGCAGAGAAACCAGCATGGTGACTTCTGAGATTGCTGGAATACACAGAGTGTGATGTAGAATGGATTTTAATGAGCCTGGACAGGCAAGCAGAAACTTAATTATAGCAGGCTTCATGTGCCATGCCAAGAAGATGGGATTTAAGTTTAGGGAGATGGGAAGCTAATGAAGAATTGTATGCAAAGGCATGGCATGATCTCATTTTTGACTTAAAAACATTACTCTGATGACAATCTTAAGGATGGGTAAGAAAGGGGTAACAAAAGAGTCAGGATCAATTAGGAAAATATTGAAATGGTGAAAACAAGAGAAGTAAGTTAATAATCCAATACTCTTGAGGAACAGGAAGAGTGTTCAGATATGAGGGATGATAAAGAGATAGACACTTGGTCTCAATTACTAGTTGTTATCATTGGGGTGAGGGAGGAATGAACCTCTATGATTTCCCCTTTACTGATTTGAGAGATGGGGAAGTTAAAATGGGCATCTGATGGTGTCATTAATCAAGACAGAGTATATGGTAAGAAGAGAAGTCTGGAGGAACATGTAATGAGTACATTAGTAACATGATTTGCACAAAAAGTAGTCTTAGCTTTCATTCATAATTCAGGTGTTTTTATAATATTTCATACTGGAAGTGATTTCCCAAGATACCTGCCAGAAAATGGAAAACAGAAAGGGTAGAGAGTGGTTACAAAGAATTTATGTGTACTTATAAGAAAAGATTATCAAAGATGTACCTTCATAACTATAAGAAGTACCAGCAGAAGAAATGAGGTGAAGACAGCCTATACTGGATCTCCCTGAGAGGGAAGAAAGAAAGTGGGACAAAGGCCCAAGGAATCGCCAAACCAGGCTCCAGCCTGGAGTTGGCACCATCAGTCCAACTGGAGGTGGGTGTGTTTGTAATTTAGGGAGAGAATTGTCTAAGGGAGGAAATGTGCAATGGGCTGTTTCTTTGTACAAAATCAATCTTCAGTCAGATGCATGTTTTTATGATATTGGAACAACCATGGATTATTTTAGTTGTGATTTCTACTCATAAAGGTTTCCTAGGGATCTCCTTGGGATATAATTTGATAAAATTAAAACCTTCCTTGCCAGTTAGATAGTATGTGTAGTATATGCTCTATTACTATAGTGTATTTCATGTGTGACTTAAATTTCATAACTACTTATAATAATAATATTTTATAACAAAGGTTCAATTTTCTAACCACTTAATTTCATCTTTGCTCATCTATTTTCCCATGTGCAAATCAAGGACCTTCCTTCTATGACCCCTCTATCCTCCCTTTCATTATTTCTCATGTTGTTTACACACCTGTGGGTACAGGGAGAATAGGACCGTAGCAATAGAAAAGCAGGTGATATGCCAGGATCTCTGGAAATTTGAAGCTCTTGAAGGACTAGTCATCACTTAGCATTCATTTTTCTTCCAGAAAACAAAACAAAACAAATGACATTAGCAACAACAAAATCAAACAATCTAGTCCAGACCATCAGTTGTTTCTTCATCTGTGTTAATTGATTTCAATCTGGAAGCTGGCATATAGCCTGGAGTTAATTTTTATAATTTGTTTCTTCTCTATGCAAAATGGATCTGCAGGAAACTGATGAAGAGGATAAGTTTTTATATTCATCTCATATGTAAACTTTATTATACTAATGAATGTGATAAAAATAAATGAATGTGACTAAAACAAAGCGAAAACAATTTGAGTGTTTTTAAGAAACTGTAGCAACAAATAAATATGTGATGAACGAATAAAGCGGGGAAGACCTCTAAATAGAATCATTATTCTTGAAGGATGGTGTTAAAGATAGGAACATTTCTACGGAAGACTCCTGAAGTGTACACTTTGAGTCAAACACCATCTGAATAAATACAATAATATCTTAGTTGAAGCTTTTAGCTAACAAAAAAGCAGCCAAAGTCTACACTAGTAAAATTAAAAGTATCCAAGAGAAAATTTCAACATTTAGCTTATCATTTGAAAACTTCCATGCCAACAAATATTGTCTGCTTTTTAAATCAAACTTATGTTTTCAGATATTTTTGAGGCTTTGTAGATACATTGAAGCAAACATAATAAAAGTTATGAAAAATGCATTGATTAATTTACTAAAACTTTAATTAGTTCTAATCTGTTATGGGAACTGAGAAAGATACTAGACAAGCAAGAACATGTGAGCAGTCTAACATAAGAGACAGACAGGAATACTGATAAAGTAGAATACAATGTTCTATGGTATCAGTAGTGTTAAGAAAAGATTCCTATATTACTGTCTTGGGGAAATTATAAATACCATTCTGAGTAGAAAACTCAAAGGATGAATAGGAGTCTGGAGAAATAAAGATGGGCAATGGATTCTAGAAAGAATTGAGATAGCAGGATGGATGGCATGAAGGTCTGACAGAGATGGACATGAGTGGGAATCATGAAAAAAGTAATAAATCTCATGCAGAAGACATGAGAGAGACAAAACAGAAGTGAGACTGGGCTGGGGGTGGATTCTGCAAGATCTTGAAAAACAAATTGGTTTTTGTCTTGGGGGAATGCAAGCTTTAAACATTTGAGAAATGATTTTATATGTAACAATTCTTTGACAAGCTCATTTTTGTTGGTAGGTAACTGTGAGTAGTATGAGAAATGCACTAAATACTAAATACTAAATATGGAGAAAACTGTGGGGAAGAGAAGATTTAGAAAACTTGGGAACCATGCATCTAGAGCCACCGAGTGACCTACTGCCCTGAGGCTGGGATACCTGGGAGGTCTGAGGAGATCAGACCATCCCTGTGGTGCTAGAAACTAGCAGGGCCCCATCCTATCAGGTTTAGACATTGCTCACACTTGGCCATTGAAGCTTATATTAGACCAGAGAAATTAAATGTAGAACAAAGCATTACCTATTTTGAAAATCTGTAATGGTCTTTTGACAAACTATGGTATACAAAGACTTAGGAGTACAGAGGAAGCACCTCAGGGGCTGCAAAAATAACAGGGGCAGAGAGCCGCGGAGTAAACTCTGAGATGTGCACTTCTGCTGGCCTTGCTTCAGTCAGTGCAACTCTTCAGCTGCTGATTTTTATTTAATTTTACATATAGGGCTTCTGTTTAAGATTTTTATTAAATAAATATTTCTATTATTTAAAAAAACAAAACTGAATACCAATGGTGTACAAGGCCAATATTTCCCAAAGCAGATTTTTAAAAAGTTTCCTTTATATCTAGGTCCATCCACATCTCTACAAATGACCCAATTTCATTCCTTTTTATGGCTGAGTAATATTCCATTGTATATATGTGCCGCATCTTCTTTATCCATTCCTCTGCTGATGGACATTTAGGTTGCTTCCATGTCCTGGTTATTGTAAATAGTGCTGCAATGAACATTGTGGTACATGACTCTTTTTGAATTACGGTTTTCTCTGGTAGAGTGAAGTAAATCAGAAAGAGAAAAACAAATATCGTATATTAATGTGTATATGTGGAATCTAGAAAAATAGTACAGATGATCTTTTTTGCAAAGCAGAAATAGAGACACAGATGTAGAGAACAAACGAATGGACACCAAGGGGGGAAAGGAGGGTGGGATGAATTTGAAGACTGGGATCGACATATATACACTACTGATACTATGTATAAAATAGATAACTAATGAGAACCTACTCTATAGCTCAGGGAACTCTACCCAGTGCTCTGTGGTGACCTAAATGGGAAAGAAATCCAAAAAAGAGAGGATGTAGGTATACGTATAGCTGATTCAGTTTGTTGTTCATTAGAAACTAACACAACATTGCTAAGCAACTATATTTCAATAAAATAAATTAAAAATAATAGTTTTTTTTTTTTGAGCACACGGTTTTGTGTTTTTTTTTTTAATTAATTAATTTATTTATTTTTGGCTGTGTTGGGTCTTCATTTCTGTGCGAGGGCTTTCTCTAGTTGTGGCAAGCGGGGGCCACTCTTCATCACGGTGCGCGGGCCTCTCACTATCGCGGCCTCTCTCGTTGCGGAGCACAGGCTCCAGACGCGCAGGCTCAGTAATTGTGGCTCACGGGCCCAGTTGCTCCGCGGCATGTGGGATCCTCCCAGACCAGGGCTCGAACCCGTGTCCCCTGCATTGGCAGGCATATTCTCAACCACTGCGCCATCAGGGAAGCCCAAAATAATAGTTTTTTTATATCTAATTCCCAAAGGATTCTTGATCCTAAGAGACTCATTTATTATTATCTATATTAGCTTTATGAAAAATTATGAATTGTCATTAACTTTCTCTTTTTGCCACGAAGATTTTTCCATGAACCATAACAGGTCTATGAATGACCTTTGGAAATGCTAGCTTTAAGATAAGCCACACATATAGACTTCACTCCCCAATGTGGTATATTTACAGCATGTCGCAACAGTTTGGAGTATGTTGCCCTCAATATCAAGATGCTTTCAGGAATGTTTTCTGGAAATAGACTTCTTGGGTTTAAATCTTGGCTTTGCCTTTATCCTGGCAAAATTTAGGGGTAAATTAATTAATCTCTGTGTTACTGCAGTTCTTCTAGCTATAAAATGTGAATAATCATAATATCTTCTATTTAGGGTGACCATGAAGATTAAATCAGTTTATATGTGTAAAGTATATGGAGCAGTGCCTTTATGAGGTAGAAGCTATATTATTGTCAGCTATTACTATTGGCACTATGTAAGCCTTGGGTCTTACTAAGAAATTGAGCCAGGTTTTGGATTTTGTTTTTGGTTAGTTTTTATAAAATTTATTTTTATTGACGTATAGTTGATTTACAATATTGTGTTAGTTTCAGGTGTACAGTAAAGTGATTCAGTTATACATACATATATATCTATTTTTTGTCAGGTTCTTTTCCTTTATATTGAGTATAGTTCCCTGTGCTATACAGTAGGCGTTTGGTGGTTATCTATTTTATATATAGTAGTGTGTATATATTAATCCCAAATTCCTAGTTTATCCCCCCTCTTTCCCCTTTGGTAACCATAAGTTTGTTTTCTATGTCTGTGGGTCTGTTTCTGTTTTGTAAATAAGTTCATTTGCATCATTCTTTTTTAGATTCCACATATAAGCGATATCATACGGTATTTGTCTTTATCTGTCTGGCTTACTTCACTTAGTATGATTATATCTAGGTCTATCCATGTTGCTGCAAATGGCATTATTTCATTCTTTTTTATGGAATTTAACAGCATTTGCTCAGACTAGTATACCACCTAACAAGTAGTTTGCTTATTGTTTGTTTCTCCCTACTGTAATGTATGGTCATTGAGAGTAGACAGTTTCATGTATTTTGTTTGTTGCAGTATTTCCAGAAATTAAAAGAGTGCCTGGAAAATAATAGGAACTCAATAAGTATTTGTTGAGTTAATGAATGAATAAATTCTTATACCAGTGAAGTGGAACAAATACGAGTATCCCTTCAATGCCTCATGTGGTACTTTGATATTTACAGAGCCATAGGCAACTCCGAAAATACCAAATGTAAGCAAGGGGGATAGAAAACCTATTTATTTTCTTAGAGCTCAGGGCAGGTACAGTTTTTAGACTCTCCCATAGCAATTTGGGGGCCCAGTGAAGTTTTTCCAATATAATTCCACAAGACCATCCCTGTATCACAAACAGAGCTGACTCAAGGATCAAGATGAGGAATGAGGCTTGGTGCCCTCTCCAGGGTATGTAGACCCCAAGATATATCTGAATCTGTGCTCTACTTTCTATAGCAACTGTCTTCATCCATCACAAACTTAGGCATGGCTGTGTGTATGTGCCAGAGATGGGGGTATTCCATCTATATTGTCTGAGTGCTACTGAGAGAGTTTAGTTGTGTGTGTATGTGTGTGTGTGTGTGTGTGTGTGTGTGCAGAGGAGGAGACAGGGTGTGAGGGAACCTCATTTCACTGCACCTAAAAGCAGATGTGCCCAATCAGATCCACTGCCTATAACGAGAAAGGCTCTTTTCTTCTTTGTCCAATCAGGCTTTTGTTGAGCTGATTAGAATCATAATTAGAGAATGAAGTAGGACAAAGAAGGGAGAGATGGATTCCTATGAGAAGGGACATGATGATACTTCTGGAAACAGAAAATAACCTAGAAAGTCTGGGAAAGTAGGGAGACATATTTTTAAAAGACAGAGAAAATTGGGCAGCGGCCAAGATGAAGGAAAATTTGGGGCCAAAATTTGAATAGTTTTTACAAAGTGTGGCTGTGTGCACATGGGAAAATGCTCACTTCCACATCTCTTCCAGATACTTTGGTTAAAAAACTTAATTTATTTTTAAAGATTTTGGAACTCCTGCTAGCAATCTTTGGAGACACACCCTTGCAGAGCAGGCCACCTTGTAACAACAGTATGACTGCTACTTTTTCCCCACTCTTGTTGCTCATGATTGGTTTACATTGCGATTCTATTTCAAATTCTGTTTCATCAATACAATAAATATTTAGAAACAGTAACTTTGGATGGGGAGACAGAAGGTTTATGAGCTTTTAGGCCTTTTAAAATTTTCTAGGTTTTTGATGACTTTGGCTAAACCAATATCCTAAATTTTCTCTAAGAATTGGTCAATTTTTGGAATTAGATATCTAGAGTAAAATTAATGGTAAATGTCATGAAACAGCTTTAAAAAACAATTTCACTTACATGTTGTAATGTGTCAAAAATACATAAATGCATCACTATCATTTCTGCACGCTTAATGGTTATGAAAGAGCTGCTATAGAAACAGGGAAATATACTATCTTATAATAATACTGCTACTGAATTTTATTTCAAAATTTTATACAACTGACTGCATTAGGCAGAAATCGGTTGAATAAAAGAAATTAATGGGGGAAGAGTTAGCATATGATGAAAGGATTAAATCACTCAAATTTAAAGACATTAACTCAAGCACAGTGAAAATCAAGTATAAGAGAATATTATTTATGACAAAATTTATGTAAGATGAATCAATGAGACAAAACTGATTTTATGAAGAAATTATAATATTAACTGAAGAAATCACTATATATATATGATTAAAGCTATGAAAAGTCTTAGAAAGAAAGCTGGAACAAACACATCTAATATTATATTGACAGTGAAAGCTTTTGAGAGTGAGCCTGGATGATCACTTGTTTCCTTTCAAACTTTCTATTTTTCACCACTGCCCAGAATAAACACTAATTAGCTTTATAAGAATAAAATCAAGTAAACATTTTTTAAATGAATGAAATGAAGCCTTGCTCCAATAATGGTATTGCTTTTCTCAAAATCCACTAGTGAGACCCTGTATCTCCATTTATGTATTACATAGATATTCTAGCATGTAAATGAGTTTTACATGTTTGAAATGAGCAGATGCTTATTTCTGATGGCCTTGTTGGCACTCTTTGGGGGGAGTTGAACAATAAGCTTTGAGGAATACTTGGGAGAGAACAGCAATTCTGCCATATCTTTAATGCAAGTAGTAACAACTCTTTTTGAATCACTGACTTTTCTTGTTCATTAAATTATGCAGGCCAAGTAGCTAATAAAAAGGTAATATTTCATTTTACTTGTTCTGAATTTAATCAACTTTTATTTTTATTTTTCTTTCACTTAACTTTTTTTGTTGTCAAGTATCAACCTAGTCTCATCCTCGCTTTGCAAAATACTACTCTGATCATCAAGGATTTGGTAAGGCTAACATAATCTGCCTCATATTTTCTGAATTTCAACATTTTTAGGAGAAGGTGATTCAAATGATTTGTAGAATAATGAAATAACAACCGTATGCAAAGAAAGTAGTGTTACTTCTTTCATACCTTCTTGCTAATGGCAATAATAATATTTAGTAAAAACGAAGGCAATATGTTTTCTATACTTTGAAAGCATCAGAATTAAACACCAGATTTCATGATGAAAAAAAGCACATGTGTAAAGAATACCAAAAAGCTAAATATTTATAAACTAAATTTTACAGGCATACCTTGTTTTATTATGCTTTGCCTTACTGCACTTTGCAGATATTGCGATTTTTACAAATTGAAGGTTTGTGGCAACCCTGCATCAAGCAAGTCCATCTGCACCATTTTTTCCAACAGCATTTGCTTACTTCATGTCTTTGTATCATGTTTTGGTAATTCCGGTAATATTTCAAAATTTTTCATTATTATTATATTTGTTATAGTGATCTGTGATCAATTTTTTGATGTTACTATTGCAAAAATACTATGACCAACAGAAGGCTCGGATTATGGTATTTTTTAGCAATAAAGTATTTCTAATTAAGGTTTGTCCATTGTTTTTTTACGACATAATGCTATTGCACACTTCACAGATTACAGTATAGTGTAAAAGTAACTTTTATAGGCACTAGGAAACCAGAAATTCATGTGACTCTCTTTACTGTGGTGGTCTGGAACCAAATCTACAATATCTCCAAGGTATGCCTGTAGTTCAGGCATCTCTTTATGTTGTGCCATCTTCTTTTAACAAATCATGTGGCCTCTACAACAACATCAACAAAAATATTATCATTATTTTCACAATAGAAGTTTAAAAAGTATAAATACTATTTCATCCCTGGAATAATCGTCTCACAGCTTCTATGAACTCCGAGAAGCATTCTTAAGGCTATTGTAAACAATAGAGTTATACAAGCCCCAAGGTTCAGTTTTCTGATTTAAAATAAGGAACTGTTTTGGGCAGAATTCTAAAAATGACCCACCAAGATTCTGTTCCCTAATCCCTGGGACTGTGAATACGATGAGATACCACACATTTGATTATGTTACCTTACGTGGCAAAAGGGAATTTGGAGATGTAATTAAAGTTACTAATCAGATGACTTCAAGTTAATGAAAAAGGAGATTACCCAGCTGAGTCTAAAACAATCCCATGTGCCCTTACAAGACAGAGAGGTTTTCTCCGACTGGTAGCAGAAGACAGAGTTAGAGAATTTATCGATTATTGAGATAGATGGGGCCACAAGATAAGGACCTGAGAGCGGCCTCTAGATACTGAGAGCAGTTCCTGACCAACAGGCTGCAAGAACACAGGCTTAAGTCCTACAACCACAAGGAACTGAATTCTGCCACCGACTTGAATGAGCTTGGAAGCAGATTCTTTCCCAGAGCCTCTAGGTAAGGGTCCAGCAGTGCTGACACTTTGTGAAACCCTGAGCAGAGCACCCAGTTGAGCTCACCCTGATTAGGGATCTACAGAACTAAGAGATAATAATTGCGTGTTGTTTTAAGTCACCAAAATTGTGTCAATTTGCTAAGAGAGCATAGGGAAGTAGTATAGAACTGTAGATTGTTTAAACCTTGAAGGGACCTTAAATAAGTCCAAAGTCTAAGAAAAGACAGGTGACAGAGAGAGGATTAGGGCTATTACAAAGCATTGTAAAGAGAGGGGAAAAGAGAGTTATTATTTAACCACTAATATTCAAAATGTAATTTTTAAGCAATATATTCTGCTTAAAACCAAACTTCTGGAAGAGAGAAAGAAATTAAGGACTCTTTAGCACCACTTACAACATCAATGGCTAGATTTCATGATGGACTTTTTTCCCATACTGTCCATCCTCAAATTTAACCCTGAAACTGGAATAGAAAGAAGGAGGAGCTGACACAGAGGAAGTAAAAGAATAACCAAAGCTTTATGATCCCTGAGGATTGTGGGAGAGTGAGGCAGAAGATGGAAATAAAGGTAAAGAGAGACAAATGTCAGTATTCTCATTTTTTCCCTCTCACTTTGGAAACATTATCTAAAGCATTTTCTATGTTTAGCTCCATGTTTCAGGCTACTGAATGAGAGGCCCTCATGGAATGTGACTCGTGGATTGTGGCCATATCATATGTGAGCCTGCCAGTGTGGAATACTGAAGCAAAAAGCCCTGATATTTAGCACTCCTGACCGACTCTTGGGTCACGTGACCAGCTTTAGGTTTTCCAGTGATTGTCTTGACTAGGGCTCTAGGCTGCATATATTCACGATGCTAGTTCATTAATTAGTGGGGTTTTTTTAATTGGAGTTGATTTACAATATTATGTTAGTTTCAGGTATACAACAAAGATATTCAGTTATTTTTTTTTCAGATTCTTCTCCATTATAGGTTATTACACGATATTTAATACAGTTCCCTGTGCTACACAGTAAGTCCTTGTTGCTTATCTATTTTATGTATAGTACTTTGTTAATCCCATACTCCTCATTTACCCCTCCCCTCCCTTTCCCCTTTGGTAACCACAAGTTTGTTTTCTATGTCTGTGTGTTTCTGTTTCGTAATAGATTCATCTGTATTATTTTTGAGATCCCACATATAAGTAATATCATATAATATTTGTCTTTGTCTGACTTACATCACTAAATATAATACTTTCCACATCTATCCATGTTGCTGCAAGTGGCAATATTCCATTCTTTTCTATGGCTGAGTAATAGTCCATTGTATATGTATACCACATCTTCTTAAACCAATCATCTGTTGATAAAAATAGGGAACGCTTCACAAATTTGCATATCATCCTTGTACAGGGGCCACGCTAGTCTTTTCTGTCTGTACCATTCCAATTTTAGTATATGTGCTTTCGAAGCAAGCACTAATTAATGTTTTGTTTTGTTTTTTTAATTTTCAGATGGCTCATATCAATGCTGCTTTGATTTCTCCCCACAAAAGAGCAAAGTTATAGGTTATCTATAGATATCACTAAGCAAATAGTCACTGGAAGCATCTGACTACAGCTGTGGACATATTCTAAAAACATCAGAGGAGAGGACAAATTGCATGCTTTACCATTCTTGCATGGCTACTCCAAGCCTGAACATATGGTGGCCCTTGGGTGGAGCAACCAAAGCCATGGCTCAAACTATCCCCTGAGAGAAATCAAAGTTTAGGTTGGGAATGATTTTCACAGGTTTTCTGTGTCCCTGATGAAGAGGCACTAATGCAAAGAGGCCAAGATGGGTCCAATGGTTAGTCATCTTATTCATGGGCAATGTAGGTTGAGGTGTACTCACTCTTGATATGAACAAAGTAAAGTTTCCTTTAAAATTACCCATTGCAATGGTTGGCTACAATGAAGACACAGTCATACCTGGGAAACTTATAGTTGAATCAGAATCTCTGAGGGTGGGACCTAGGCATCAGTATTTCGTAAAAGTTCCCCAGGATGTTTTAAGGTACAGTTAAAGGTGGAAATCACTGATTTAATGGAAGGTCTATTCATGTGTATATAGAGATAAAGCAACATTAATCCTTATTGTGTGAATCAGTGTTAAAGTGTCTCTTCTCTCTCTTCCCTAAGTTCCTTTAGTTGTGCTCTTATATCAACTTTCCTTCTTCCTACAGAGATATTCTTCTTTGTGTCATTCTTATTTTCTGTGGTTGCAAAAATCACATATTTAAGAGGATTTAATCAATCAATCAATCAATCAATCTTTCTAAAGTTTCCACATCAAGATCCACATCAACTTGTTATTGCTATTTTTCAAGAATACTGGAAATGGTAATAAAATAATTCCCTATAATTGACATAATTCCTCTTAAATATTAGTTGTGGACTCTCTACTCCCTTTGTTTGATCTCTGCTCCTTCTCTTATTATATAAAGTTTTGCAATAACTATTGTTATAATTAAGCATTTATGCTATACACACATCAGTGAATGCATAATGTTCATTGCCTATTTGACAATGGTATTTAAAATACATGCTCCCATGTCAAGTATCATTCGATGCAAAAGAGAGCAGCAAATCTCTCTCTTGTTGACAAACAATTCAGGCAATTCAGGCAGAACATCCAAATCTCTACATTTTCAAAAGAACAAATAAAGCTTTGATCTCTCTCTGGTGATATTTTATTTTCATTCCCCATCTCATTTGTTTGTCATTTGCATCCATACTCTCATGATATAGAGAGATTTTCTCTTTTTCTTTTTTATGGGTGGTAAAAAGATTTTAGTGTGTTCTTACTCTTTAGGCTACAGACAAGTTTTATTTGATACACTAATAAGAAATGTGTTCTCATAATAAACTTGAAGTATGAAAAGGGACACTAATGATTCCTTACAAAGCCAGGCTGTTGATGTTTATTATGTTCCTATCAGAAATGTGTTAGGTTTTCAAGCAACACAAAGATATACGGACACAGTTGATTTCTTTCTTGTGCTTGGAGTCCAGTTGGGGAGATAAACCTTACATTTGAAAATTCTCCTTAGAACAATGTAACAATATAAATTCTATACAAATCAAGCTCCTGCATGTGCACTCTGAAATAGGTGAGGCCATATGGCTGCTGTCATAAGGATATGCTTGATTGCTTATTGAAGGCGCTTGAGCTGAAGGATGTTTTGAAAGAGTTACAGACGTTTATTGTAAGGAAGAAAATGACATACAAGTGAAACAGTCAAACATTTGAGGGTCATGTAAATAACCAATCTTATGGAAAAGCATGGGGAAAAAAAACCCAAGCTGTACTACATAGAGCTATTTGATAGAGGATTTAGCATAACAGACTCCAAGAAAAGGAATGACTCAAATTGTTTCAAGTTAAGGAATTATCACCATTATTTTAAAAAATGATTTACTTGGAAATAAGGTACCACTAAAAAAAAGTTTAACTATTTAGTAAGTAGTTCATCTTTGTTTAGTTTTGAGCCCACTTTTCTTTTGTAGGATGAAATAGGCCTGACATAGGGTCTCAAGGTCTAGAACTAGGTTTGGGGGGAGAAGAAAAGATAGATATCCAGCTCCAGAGGTAGACTGTGATGAGGGCAAATGCAGGTTAGTGTCTAAGGTGAGTCAGAGGTGAATGCCAGAGGAGATACATCAAGTAAAAGGGAAACAAAGGGTAGGGAGCAAACAAAGAAAAGTATTATAGGATGTAAGATGTCAGCAACAGGGAATAAAGCAAGCTACAGAGCAGGGCAAGGTGAAAGAGGACTGGAATTTGTTTATGTACTGGAATCCTTAGAGTTTCTCTCTACTGGATGCATGGTTCTAAAGTATATTAGGTAGAGTGAAATGCTCATCATTTGTGTAGGCAGTAAGCATTAAGCACTTTGGGCAGGAATTTGGTTTTCTTCCTTCGGATAAGTAGCTAAACACAGCAAAAGCAAGAAAATAGACTGGTATTATTTTCTAAAAACAGATTATTTGTGCTGTGGGGCAGGAAGGAAATTCCACAATTACTAAAAATAAGGTGAATCACAAATCATTAGTTGTCATTAGCTCCATGTTTCTTTAAAGAGATCGGAGATATGAGAACAAATAAACGAGGATGTTGGAAAATAGTTACTATTGGAATAGGGACTAGGAAAAGGGAGAAGGAATTTAAACAATTCAGCAGTCTGTCTTGGCTCTATTGCTTTAATATTACATTAATGTATTTTATGACTATCAGAGTCTTTGTTTGCCAGAACTTGCATATGCCCTGTTAGCATTTTATAAATGCAGGACCCATCCAAAGAAATAAATTATTGGGAAATATATTTCCAGTTACGTGGGGATATTTGAGGCACAGGATGCATTATGTTGAAGGAATACTTGGGTTTATTGGTTCCTGTTAGAAGAAAATGTATCCTCCATAATGGTTTTGTTTACATCTGAATTTACTTCTGCTTCCAGTTCATTTTGGCATGTATGCAATCAGTCTGTCAACAAGTAAGAATCAGTAAATCACCCATGGTGGGCACAGAATGTTTTTATAATGCCAAAGGGTCTGTGGTTCCTGTGCCTGTTACAATCTTCTAGTATTTCTGATCCTTGCCCTATATATAAGGCATGTTGATTCACATCTTCCCATTAAAACAGGACATAACTTTATTAGAGCGTGAATTTTTGTGCTACTTACTTTTTCTGTAATGACAGTCCTACTAAGCCAAAGATGCAAGGTTAACTAACTCAGACACATGAACCGATCAGAGAGGAGCTTCTGCTGTGTGTTGTGTACAGAAGACCCTGCAAACAAGGGGGCGTCACTAGATTCCCCTCACCACCCTTCATACGTCTACACTATGGCATGCATCTCACAGAAGCTGCCCTCTCCTAGTCCATGGACCAGTGCCAAGTAGAGTGCATGGAAGATAGAGCATGATGAGAGTAGTGTATTAAGTTTTTAAATAAAAATAAACCATAATTCAAAAAGAGTTATGTACCATAATGTTCATTGTAGCTCTATTTACAATAGCCAGGACATGGAAGCAACCTAAGTGTCCATCAACAGATGAATGGATAAAGAAGATGTGGCACATATATACAATGGAATATTACTCAGCCATAAAAAGAAATGAAATTGAGTTATTTGTAGTGAGGTGGATGGACCTAGAGTCTGTCATACAGAGTGGAGTAAGTCAGAAAGAGAAAAACAAATACAGTATGCTAACACATATATATAGAAATTTAAAAAAAAAATGGTTCTGAAGAACCTAGGGGCAGGACAGGAATAAAGACACAGACGTAGAGCATGGACTTGACACGGGGAGGGGGAAGGGTAAGCTGGGACAAAGTGAGAGAGTGGCATGGACATATATACACTACCAAATGTAAAACAGACAGCTAGTGGGAAGCAGCTGCATAGCACAGGGAGATCAACTCGGTGCTTTGTGACCACCTAGAGGGGTGGGATAGGGAGGTTGGGAGGGAGACGCAAGAGGGAGGGGATATGGGGATATGTGTATACATATAGCCGATTCACTTTGTTATACAGCAGAAACTAACAAAACATTGTAAAGCAATTATACTCCAATAAAGATGTTAAATAAATAAATTTATACTTTCAAAAATTGGTTTTTATTTTAGATTACATTCTTTAAAAATAACCTTCTTCAGAAAATGAGTGAGATAGTGGATTTTTTTTTTGTTAAACAAACACAAATGTTTAGTGGTTTTGCATAGCAATATAAAAATCTGATTTTCAATATTTTTTGAAAAATGTTAGTCCATTCATCCATATACCTACAAACCACTACTATAGACTATAGAACTTTAAAAATAGAGATGGTCTGACCTCCCCCAAATGAAAAGTTTAACATTATAAAACTTTAACTCTTGGTACTCATCTTGACAGTCAAGTGAAGACTATGAATGAAGGTAAAGGATTTCTCTTATAGATTTAAAAACCATTTCAACATTGGGTTAAGTTCAAGGCAGACCATTCACTGCATGCATACATGTTCATATATATAATGTATATATATTTAATATGTATATATATATATATATATATACATATTTAATCCCTGTCCTCGAGAGAATCATCTTCTAATCAGAGAGATGAACATGCAATAGACAATTTCAATAAAGTGTTTTAAGTGATGTAATTAGAAGAATTAAAGAAAGGTTATAGGAATTTAGAGGAGAAAGATACTGTCTACTTATTATAGAAAACATCACACAGAGGTACATCAAATGGCTTGAGTCATTTAGCTCCAGAGAGCTAACTTGGAATGTAATAGTCAAGGATTTTTTCCATTGATCCAACCTATCGCTTTGCGTCATTACATTTGTTTGGACCATTCATGAAGTCAGAGAGAAAAAGGGCTTCTCAGAAGTCTGGCACAAATATAGAAGAAATTGCCAAAGGTAGAGTCCAGTTGCATAGAATGAATGTGTTATAATTAAATGTTAACTACAAAAAAACAATGATACAACATAGCTAATGGTGTCCGAGTGTAAGACCAGAACTGAATTGACCTATCAGCAAAAAGCAATTAAAGTGTGACAATGCATTTAAAAGTACTGACGTTTGCAACATGAAGAATTACACTGCTTCATTAAGAAGAAATGATCGCCTTATTCAAAAAACAGGACAATATTTACTCTTATGTAAAACTCCTACAGATTTCAACTTGTACAAACTTGAGCAGATAGTTTCCAAATAATTCATAAGAACAAATTTTCACATGTTGCTGTCCCAGAGTGGAGGCTGCACAGTAAAGTGGAAAAGTGTGGGCTTGAAAGTCAGACAAACCTATCCTTGGATTTCACTTGCTGGTAGAGGAACTTCAGTAAGTTATTTCTTAGGTTTCTCATTTGAAAAAAAGCAGATAATAATAGCCTGTTCATAGGATTTTTATGAGAATTAAACAAGCTATTATATGTGGAACCCAAAATGTTAAAACTGTAATTTTCCCTGAGGTGCCGAGATTTGTTAGATATGGCATACCAAAGGAAGAGGCACCACCAAATAATACATTTGCAATCGAGGTGACAAAGAATCAGTTTCAGAAATCCCTCAGAAACCCCTTAGTCAGAGGGAGATCAAAATAAAGAGCGCTGGTCAATAGAAATACAAGGTGAGCCATATATGTAATTTGAAAGTTTCCAGTAGTCACACAAAAAATAGTAAACATAAAAATGGTGAAAATAGGGCTTCCCTGGTGGCACAGTGGTTGAGAATCTGCCTGCTAATGCAGGGGACATGGGTTCGAGCCCTGGTCTGGGAAGATCCCACATGCCGCGAAGCAACTAGGCCCGTGAGCCACAACTACTGAGCCTGCGCGTCTGCAGCCTGTGCTCCGCAACAAGAGAGGCTGCGATAGTGAGAGGCCCGCGCACCGCGATGAAGAGTGGCCCCCGCTTGCCACAACTAGAGAAAGCCCTCGCACAGACACGAAGACCCAACACAGCCATAAATAAATAAATAAATAAATAAAAACCTGCATAGATTTATTTTAAAAATATATATGTATATTTTTAAAAAAAGAAAATGGTGAAAATAATTTAATAATATAATTTATTTAACTCATTAAATAATAGCATTTCAACATGTAATCAACATAAAAATAATGTGATATGTTGCATTTTTAAATACTAAATCTGAAATCAGGTGTGTATTCTATATTTATAGCGCATCTCAATGCACAATTCAAGTGCTTGATAACACCACGTGACTAAGGCTGTAGTATCAGACAGCGTAGGTATAAACACAGTGGTTCTCAAAGTGCGATTCCTAGACTAGCAACATCAGCATCACCTGGGAACGTGGCTAGAAGTGCAAATTCTCAGAACCATCCCAGATCTACTGAATAAGAAACTCTGGAGGTGGGACCTAGCATTCTGTGTTTTAACAAGCTCTCCAGTTGATTAGGATATCCACTAAAGTTTGAGCACCACTAGTCTTAAAAGAGCACATTTCTCAAATACTGAGGTGGATACACATCACTTGGGGATCTTGTTACGTGTGGAATTTGATTCAGTAGGGGCCTGAGCTGTTTCATTTCTAACAATCTCCCAGTAATGTGGATGCAGTTGGTCCAGATGACACTTGAAGTGACAAAGGACTGAGCAGTGGTGCTCAACCCCCAGGGTTGAGAACCACAGATCTAGAATCTGAAGGAGGGTAGGGAGAGTTTTATAAGACAGATTATTGGAGAAAGAGCTGCAAGTCCCATCCCCCCTCAAGGCATGCTAGAGTGTTACTTCTTTCACCTAAAGCTTAGCAAGAGGGACTTTAAGAGGGCCACTTGAAGAGTCTGAGGTAGTTCTCCTAGAGTTTGGAGGACTCAGTGATCTGTCATCAAGTTCCCGCCCATGATACCTGGGTAGTAGGAATGATGGCAGTGAGTTACCCTGGCAGGGGAGCCAAAGTGGGTTGTGCTGCGTCTGGGAGTAAATTCCCTTTTAAGGTGGGTAAATGGATGCCTGTGGATTTCCTGTGGCCCAAATGTGAACGCTGCAGGAAAGAAACCCAACCTCAAAACTTTTTAAGTCCTGAAGAGGATGACGTGAAAGGTACAAGAGGATTTCACAGCCACAGCCTGGGTTTAATGGAGCAGAGAAAACTGTGGGCTGGTGGAGGATAGCCTGTAAACAAAGAGCCCCAGCCAGCCAGAGAAAGAGAAATATCATATGATATTGCTTATATGTGGAATCTAAAAAAAATAAGATACAAATGAACTAAAAAAATTGTCATGAAGAACCTAGGGACAGGATGGGAATAAAGACACAGACCTACTAGAGAATTGACTTGAGGATATGGGGAGGGGGAAGGGTAAGCTGGGACAAAGTGAGTGAGTGGCATGGACATATATACACTACCAAATGTAAAATAGATACCTACTGGGAAGCAGCCGCATAGCACAGGGAGATCAGCTCGGTGCTTTGTGACCCCCTAGAGGGGTGGGATAGGGAGGGTGGGAGGGAGACGCAAGAGGGAGGGGATATGGGGAAATATGTATACGTATAGCTGATTCACTTTGTTGTACAACAGAAACTAACACACCATTGTAAAGCAATTATACTCCAATAAAGATGTTAAAAAAAAAACACCCACAAAGTGTTTCAGGTGCAAAGTACTGGCTGTGAAAATTTATTGGTTGCTTCAGCTATATAAACATAATGAGTTTGACTCACAGGCACCAGAATTTAATGTTAGAAGTAAACAGTTTGTCCTCCTTTCTTCCTCCTTCTTGTGTTTTCCTAGATTTGATTAGGGATAAAAGAAAAAATGTCACTCTAATGACAGTAATTGTTGCCTAATGGCAAGCATGCTGTCAAATTAGCCTAAGTGTCCATTTAAAAGCAAACTTTTATGTGGTTTGTTAAACTATTAAGGCTATTAGTTGAGACATGGAATTGATTTCTTTTACCCACTGCATTAACCTCATCTTGCGTACTCATCAGTTTCTTATACAGGGCAAAGTAAATGTACCTTGATGTTTTATAAAATTGAATTTAACATCAAGCCACTCACTTTTAAATGCTACACATTGCTATAATAATAGGAGGGTGACTAAGACAGAACCTTCATTACTGGTAACTAAATGAAGCTTCAGTAACGGAGTCCTCATGGAAAGTGAATTTCGTGTCACTGTGAACCAAATGTAATCAGGAGCAAATAGGTTTTATTTTGCTGGGGTGATAGGTTCTTTGATCCATCAAAGCAAGAGATAGACACTTTTTAACATAACTGAAGGAAGTTAGAGAAAGATCGGCTACTTTAACAAAAACCCAATTTCTACTTGACAGTGAAAAAGGAAATACTTGATCTGATAAAGGGTTAACATAAACACTCTGCATGTAAGACAACAGAATTGTAAAGATCTAAAATGTATATTTAATAACAAATATATATGTGAAAAAGATATATGTCCAAGAAAATTGTGTATATTTAGAAATCAAACCTAGCACACGTCGTATGGATTAAGGGTGTAAACAGGATATAGTCAACTACCCAAGGTAGCACCGTGCTTCTGGTTACCGCTCTTGATTAGGAAACAGTTGAGTCTTTGTCAGTAATTAAATGCTATGGAGTAATTACTGTTGTAATTAAATGTTATGGAGCAACATTTCCTGTTTGAAGAATCTCCTTATATTTTTAGAGCAATTTATACATCTTTCTTTTCTATAAATTCATTCATTTGTTCGTTCATAACCTCGCCCATTCTAGGCACCCCATTCACTGTAGGCACCAAGCTCCAGACACTGTGTTATCCTCATACTTAGCATATCTGTCAAAACTAAACAATCTTGCAGGTAAGGGAAGATATGAAGCAGCAAAATATCGAAGTGCATAAAACTGTGAAAGTGGAGAGAAATAACCAGATAATAGGAGAGCAAAGAACTGAGAATATTGGAGAGCATTCACATTTACAGAAAAGAAAAAAGGATACAAATTAGTGACAGGAGCAAAGAAGATTCACTTAAAGAAGGAAACGAGGAGTCAGGATTTTTTTGCATCATGGAAGGTACAATTTGTGCAGTGAGAGCCTCCTTGCTGTTTTAACAAAACACTGCTTAAAAAAGCATAATGATATTAGTAAATTTCAACATAATGTAAGGTCCCCAGCAACTTAATTATTGCCTTACTAAATATCATTAGCATGATAAGTATCTAACATCATTTTTTGATAATTATTACTGGTAAAAATATTAAGGTTGACAATTTTTATTATTAAATTTCCAGTATATCTAGGAAGGACTTGCCCAATGAATTTATTTTAGAAATGTCTGAATAATAAATTCATATTATTATTTCTAAATGCTTTTATTAACTCCATTGAAGTTAGCATTAGAGAAGGGCCGCAATATTGTGCCACACTCTTACACTTTAGGGTGAGGGTGTTTGTAGAATATTTTAAAGTTTCTGTTGTTAACTTTTCTATCTATCCTCTTTATACGCGGTTTTCTTGGATAATCGATTCTAGTCATTATTTATGACTCCCCACCCTGAAAGATAAGAACATGTCCATTTATATCACTCATCAACTGCTCTCTCCTGCCTCCTCAAAAATTTTTATTATTCTTTTATTAGTAACACTATTGGTTACCTTTGAAATTTAAACTGTATTCTCAAATCTCTGCCTCTTATATCATCAACCTTAGACATTTGTACATAATGATGCCTTTCCCTTACCTTCTTCTCCTCAATTCTCCCCTCCAAATCTATTAGCTACACCTTTCCTTTTACACTACTGAAGCTGAAAAATTTACATGTTATTCTGTAAATTATATGTAAGGCAAATGAAAGACGTTCCAAGTTAACCATTTAGAAGCTTGGTAAGTGTCTCCTACCTCAGCTTTGGAGGACACCGTAGACTAAGGCTGACTTACACCTGAAAAATCCAGAATGCTGGATTCTGTGGGTGGCAGGCTTCTCTGATCTGCAACAAACAGCAGTTTAATCACCAAAGCTGTGCTGGGGTAAGGGGAGACTTTAACTCTGACAGAAGCTCATTTAGAGATATTTACAGTATTACACCTGTCTGGAAATACTAATAATTGAACTGAGAGTACTCTGTATGTGTGGGTGACCAGATGACTTATGTTATTTGAAAATGACTCTAAAAGTCATGGAGACCAACTACCAAAAATTCACACAGTTAGGAAAAGATAGCCCCTTGGCATGAGTTTAGAAGGACAGAAAGGGAAATAAATAAACCCATCTTGTCTCATTTATTCTACTTATGGGTTACAATAATAACATATTTTAGGGAGTAATTTTCTAATACAGAAATGCTGAGGTTTCACTCTTGTATATAAGTATTAACTAGAGAAAGCAAGTGAGAATTTCCAGGGTGAGTCCTTTTAAAAATACAGATGATGCTTAGCTTTATCCCAAACCCTCCAAAATAATTTCAAAAAGTGAGGGCTGGGCATCTTGGTCTTTCAGCCAGCTCCCCTTGTGGTGCTGGTGTACAGTTCTGATTGTTTATATGTTTATAGTAGTTACAGATGAATGTTAGAATTATTTTAGTTAATCATTACGCCTGTTCTCTCCCCCTCCCCCCCAAAAACCTGGAAGTTTAACATACATAAATTGTAAAAACATATATCCAATAAAATTATACATAGCACCATTTATATTATATATAAGTATGTATATGTACAGTATGTACGTATACATATAATACTAGCTATTGTTATATATGATATTAACAAGAAATCTCTAAAGAACATGGTGGAGAGATTTGGATTATTGCAAAGTTGTCATCAGGGTTTAATCTATGCAAAATAATTTATGAAAGACTTTCTTCCCTGTAAGAGGTATATTACATACATACATACATATATACATATATATATATATATATATATATATATATATATATATACACACACACATATATATGAATTCCTCAATTCCCACTTAACAGAAGGTAACACAGAAATTAAAATAACTTAAGATAATTTAAACTCAGGATTTTTGCCTCCTAAATTTGTGATCTTCCACCCAGTTCTGTTACTTCATAATTGTGCTTCATTTGGGATTATTCACTTATAATGATCATTTGAGAAAAGTCACATGATTCTAGTTGATTGCCTTATCAATCCCTGTTTGCTTTGTATTACTTAAAGATAAATGACATGTTATTAAATATCAAAATTATCCTAATAAGCAGCAAATACTCTCAATTCAATGGAATAAGGAAAAGATATGGCAGCGATTCACACACTGCTTATAAGGACAAACTTATGGAATGGTAGAGTACTCTTAGATTTCAATTAATGTGATTGACGTTTCTCTCAAATGCTCTACAATTCATATAGACAGAAACAGATGGGCCATCTGTTTTCAAGTTTCTCATCTCTTTATAGCTCAGACATATTTGTGATAGCCAAACATTGAGGGGAAAATGGCAATCCTCATATGTGGTTTGCCGTCTCTCATTTCTCCCTTTCAAGGTTAAACTTTCTTGTAGAAGAATATTCAACAAGAATATTCAGTTTTCTTCTAAGAGCAGAAAATAGCTTCTACTCATACATCCACTCTATGTGTGGACTTATACAGATTCATGCAGAACTATTTTTGTTTAACGGTGTTAGGAAATTCCATTGATTCCAGCATCCCAATCAGATAGAAAAGCAATAGGGAATCTCCTTGATCTATACTGTCTCCAAGTCATCTGAACACATAATTTCAGCCCATGATATAAGAAAAAAAAAAGTTATTCCTGTAAGGAAACCAAGTGCTAAATCAAGGTGAAATTTGTGATTATACCACAATGAAATAAAGGTAGAATGAAGATGTGGTCTTGTCAAGAAAAACACATCTACCTGTTATATTGCTTCTCTCCTTTAACATTTAAGAGTTCAAGTGTTTACATTCCTTCCTGGAATTGATACCCTGCATGTTACAAATCTTCATATCCCATAAAATCAATGTCTCAAACAGAACACTTTCACCCAAGAGTTCTCTCTGAACTGCAATGAATGCTTAGGCAAATCATGGCCTCTCTATATGTGAACTATCCAAATATATGCATATATATGTGCATGTATGTATGAAATTATATATATGTGTATATGTGGTGTGTATATATATATATTCATATATATGTGTATTCAACACTCTTCTCTGAAAAGCAGGTAATGCCACAGAGCCACTTTTGTTAACTGCACACATCTATAAATGAAATAATTTTTTTAAAATATTGTATATATTTTCATAATTAGCTCAAAACTTAGACACAATTTGTAAAATAGAACGGTCATGAACTATGCTTCCTCTTAAGTATTGATGCCTGGCCATTCTCCTAGGCACTATTCCTTCTGTGCCTTTAGAAAAATGACCTAAAATGGAGCAATACTGAGCTCAGTGAGGAGAAAGTTCAAATCAGATCACAGCCCTCATTACGCTTCCTTTCCAGGTACCTGAATAGTGATGTTCTACAGTCATTTTGATACAGCTACATATCCTCTTCTGGCCATCTGCTTGCTACATAAACTGAAGCATTAGATAGTAATATTGAGTGGAGAGAAGAGCCCTACAGATGCTATGTAAAGAAGAGAGATCACAATTTACCATTATGAAAAATGCTCTATTCAAATGCTACAAAGGCCAACTTCCTGTTCCTTAAGGAAGTGAGTACAGAGACAATGCATTTCAGGTCTATAAAAGCCTCAGGACAATGAACTGTAACTACAAGTTTCTTCAAGGCAATTAAAGATATTGCAGTTGGATACCATTTTGACAATAAAACTAGACAACGTTTTATAAGGAAAAGGTTTTCCAGGCAGCAGAGTATGTGTTTTTTTAAAAACATCTTTATTGGAGTATAATTGCTTTGCAATGGTGTATTAGTTTCTGCTTTATAACAAAGTGAATCAGCTATACATATACATATATCCCCATATCCCCTCCCTCTTGCGTCTCCCTCCCACCCTCCCTATCCCACCCCTCTAGGTGGTCACAAAGCACCCAGCTGATCTCCCTGTGCTATACAGCTACTTCCCACTAGCTATCTATTTTACCTTTTGTAGTATATATTAGTCCATGCCAAGCAGAGTGTGTTTTAATCAAATTCCACACTAAAAGCTTATGGACTATAGAGAAAATTCTAAAGTAAAATTTAAAAGCCGCTTTCTTTTGAAAAATTTGCTGTCTGGTGTTCCCTAAGTGACTGTGAGGTCCCCTTTTCATAGAAGATACAACTCAGAAAAGATTGATGGAATCTGGCAGGGCAGCATCAAGGCTTTAGGACCATTAATTTAAAATGCCTTTCCCTTTCATCCTCTGGTGTATATTGCTGAGCAATCATCATTTTTCTTTACCTTTTTCTTTTGGTGATATAGTTTGTGTCATGCCAGGATCATAGTTCCCTGACATTAATTATGAACCACTGAGATCTACTTTTTTTAACCTCATGTCCATGAGGGCAAATTCTGTGAGAAGATATGGGATAAACTGAATACTCAAGCTCTTGAAGATTTCATTTCAGCTCAGTGCTTTACAAACCAGTGCTTGATTTTTTTTTTTTTTTTTCCATTTTAAAAGCTATAAAGTGGTCACTGCTGCATTCAGGGCTACACACGGTTGAAAACTCAAAAACGAAATAGTCATGTAGGAAAAAAAAGACATCACCAAAGATGCTGTCCCTTGTGGTTACCTCAAAGTCAAGTTCAGGACAAAAATCTACCTTCATCCAGCATGTGAACATTTACAAATCACACAGCCTATGAGACATAATTGGAGAAGACCAGCAAACGACCACTTTAAAAATCAGTGAAGGATGGTCCCACACAACCAAAGAAGATATATACTGTCCATTTAAAATCATAAGACACTAACTACTCTGACAGCGTTTTTTAATATATCTATAAATATTTAAACATTATTAGTCTTCATTTAAAAAACTTTCCTTTGCACTGTAATAGACAAGTTAAATTTCAGGACAAAGCTCTTTGAAGTAGAATTGGGCCTTTTCTCCTTATTTGTGCCTTAGAGCACATGTGATAGGATGCAGGTGGGGGGTTGACGTGCACAATTCTTTAATGTCTAAAATATATTTCACACACTAAAACTCTCCGTAGTTACTATCTATTCAGAGGTATTATATTTAATAAATCTTAATTATCTAAGGCTACTTGTAAATGACAAAATCACTGGTGAATTCAGAAAGGAAAGAAGTAGCAAAATTTTGGTTTGCTTTTATCCAAATAGAAAACTGACAGCCAGTTAAATGATGTATTTTTCTTCTTTTTTTAATAGCTATTTATTGTTAAAAAAAACTACAGTTTGTCTGAAGGAGATGAAATTCACTCAGGCATATAACTTATATTATATAGGTAGTTTTTCAGCTGAATATATTTTCACAAAGCTCATAGGAGTCAGTGCTACATCTCAGAAAGGAAAAAGATAACTTGACTTCATGACCGTAAGAGAAGATACTTTAAAAAGTCAAAAAGGTAGTATTTTGAACAAAAAGATCTCTAAGAAAGCTAACAGTAGTCTGTATTTTTTAAGCTTGCTCTTATCTTAGGGTCACCTAAGAGACTGTTCCCTGACATTTCTCGTCACTCCCCATTTCTACGTTTCTTCCTTGTATTCTCCTATTTTCCTCCCTGCTCATGCCCCAATATGTCAGATTATCTCCCTCCAAGAAGTTTCCCATGACTCCTCCACTTCCTTTCCAGGCTAGACAATACTGCCCGTGTTCGGACATTAGCTTCAGGCAGAGCTGAAGTCACACTACACCATGTAGCTCTGTTTCCTGCTCCCTCCACCACAGTAGATCATGAGCATTCTGAGGGCAGGGTGGAGTCTTATTGCTGGTGTTTGGATCCATTCAATTTACAAAATAAAATATTCATGTGAGAGAAATAAAGACATATGAAGACAAATTACCAACTGTCATAGTCAACTGAATTTCTAAGAGAAAGTCTGGATTCAATGGACTTCAAATGTTTAGCTAGTGTTGTCCATGATAAATATTCATGGTTCCTGCCTTTGGGTTGGTATCTTATTTTTGCGGCTAAGAAGTCTAGGATGCCATGATCTGATGTCATCGTTCACTGTTGTGGAACATAATCTGCCTTTAAGAAAATGTTGTCAGCTGTTTTTCCATTCCAAATTGAGTACATCTATAAATACAGAATATAAGCAGTTCCCTCTCTCTATCTCTCTCTCTGTATATATACATTTATATATGTGTGTGTATATATGTATGTGTGTATATATATGCACACACTCATATATGTATTTATATGAATGCAGAGACTAGCTCAATACTTTACAAGTAAGTTACTAATTATAATTTCCTTTTAGGTATATTTCTGTGCTTAGAGAAATTCTTTTTAAACAGTTAAGACCAAGAAGAAAATTTAGAGATCTAGAGAAGAAAAAAATTTAATAACTCAATGAAATTGTAGTTTGGAGTTGAATTTCTCTATCAATATTATGCTAGAAAATTTTTGTTCAAAATAATAGATTTTTTTCTCAAAATCCCATCTGATGAAAAGCCAAATTCCATCCAAGAGTGAGAATGATCCAAAAATCTTAAAAAATATAACCACAATTGTCTTTCACATGTTATATAAGAATACCATAAAATAATTTTTATCTAGTTACTACAGAAGTTGAATACTTATTTACTTAATTAATATGTTTGATAACTTCTGCATTAAAGAAACACACACATACTACTCTTCAGGTACTATTCACACAGTAATGTTCTATCAGTGTATAATTAATTGTGCTTGAGGAAATCTACATAAATTAACTTTAGCTTCTTTATTCTGCCTATAAATAAGCAGACGCTGATGCCAAAACTACTGTTCTCCGAACAAATTATGATGTAGTTGTTGTTAGTCAAAGGTTTCTTAATTATTAAATTGGAAGAAAGCAAGATTTAGGATAGCTCAATGAACAAAAGCTTTGAGCGTGTTCAATTATTATACCACAAAAATCGGTCTTCTGGACAAACACTGATCTAACTGAAGAGAAAGGATACATAAAGCACAAAGGGGACTAGAAGCTTCCTACTTCAAATAGACTTCCTTCTGTAAATACACAACATTGGTGCTGAGTCAGAGCTGAGAAAACGCAAGGTGACAGTTTCGAAGTCCTATTATTGAGCTTTCACGCACGTGCCATTCACGGTGTTCTAAAGGAATTTGCTCATCAACATGAGATAGAATATCAGAACTCTCAGGCACGATTCATCCACTAAGGAAGAAAAGAAGCTGCTCGAATTATTGCAGCATGAATAAGGACACACAGTTTGCTGTATCTAAATTGAACTTTCATGACACGAGAAAAGCAGGTGCGACACAGGGAACACAGTGCCTGTGTTAGCATTTATAGGTAATATTAGAGAAACACTGAATGGCATGGAATCTTACCAATATGATTTCCATAGTATGGAATAACGTGTACAGGGTGGCATCAATTTTATATGAACATGTTCGTAATGAATTACAGAGGGAAGTGAAATCAACTGCATTTAATAGTTTTCCTTCTCTTCCTCTGTCCATCACATTAAAAAACTATATCCAAGTTACAGCTAGCCCACTTGAGAGCCATTCACTCTGCTTTCAGATTAATTTAGCTTAGAAAATTAAATATTTAGATGGAAGAAATTTCTCTAAAATTCAAGATATTGTCCCTTTCTTTGCTTGTAGATATACAGCTAATTTTTTATAATATGGAAATAGAGTGTCATGAAAATTGTTACTGTTATGTTATTAATTTAAACTTTATAGGCAAGATGATAACAGCGAGGTCATTGACATACTTTGACTGATTTGAAAGAAAGCTAGAATGTAGACTTATAGACATTATATTTCCCTTTAACATCAGATCAGATAATATAGACTATGCTGCATCCTAGAATGAGAGGTTTTACAGATTCAATATTCTCTCTACCATTTTTCAGACAAAACCGTAACTAATACAGCTGTGCCACAGAAATATAAGTCCAAACTAACAAGCAAACAAAGACAATGATTTGGATAATCACTTTGAGGCTTTAATACAGGGCTCCAGAAGACCAAGAGAGAGCCTGACAGTGAAAAAAATGATTGACTGATACAATCATCTAATTAAGAAAGCCTATGTCAGAAAGTTTGTAATATCAAATTGATGAAATAGTTCTATCCAAAAAAACAAAAACATAAACAAAAAAACAAATTAGGTATAACCTGTTACTAGACCATACTGAAGAGATAGATATAGGAGGAAAAAGCCACTTTTGATTTTTTTTTTAATTAATAGACTTCATTTTTAGAACAGTTTTAGATTTACAGAAAAATACAGAAGGTAGCACTGAATGTTTCCATTTATCACTCTTTCCCTGCACACAGTTTCCCCCATGATGAACATATTGCTTTAGTGGTACATTTGTTACAATTAACAAGGCAATATCAATCACTTATTATAACTAAAGTCCATAGTTTACAAAAGGCTTGATATTTGTGTTTTACAGGTCTGTGCATTTTCACAAATATATAATGTCAAGTATCAACCATTAGAGTATCTTCAAAATTTCACCAAACTAAAAATCCCTTGTGTTCCACCTATTCGTCCCTCCCTCTCTCCCTCTAAGCCCCTGGCAACCACTGATCTTCCTATTGTCTCCATAGTTTTGCCTTTTCCCGAATGTCATACAGTTGATATTACACAGTATGGAGCCATTACAGATAGGCTTCTTTCACTTAGTAATATGCACTTATAGTTCCTCTATGTCTTTTGGTGGCTTGACAGCTCAGTTGTTTTTATCACTGAGTAGTATTTCATTGTATGCATGCAACACAGTTTTTTATCCGTTCACTTATTTAAGTATATCTTACTTGTTTCCATGTTTTGACAATTATGAATAGAACTGCTATTAATTTTTGTGTAGGTTTCTGTGTGGACAGAAGTTTTCAACTAAATTTGATAAATAGCTAGGAGTATGATTGCTAAATTGTGTGGTAAGAGTATGACCACAAATGCCAAATATTATACATCTTCGTTCCTTCTTAAGTGAGACATTTCTGGAGTACAATATGAATGGTGTTTTTCACAGGTCAGCAAGTGTATTACATATCTTTGTTCATGCCAAGTGTAAAAAACCACAAAAAAACCCCACCTGCTTTAGAAAGGGCTCTTATAACAAGGAACTGTAATCCTTTGAGAGAAAATATAAAGTTTAACTTTTAAGGAAAGAGAGTCACATCTCTCTAAGTAAGCTTAAAGGATTCTATTTACTAAAACTATGAGCAATATGGATACTATTGCTTTCTGGTATATTTTGAGCCTAGTTTCTTCTGAACTTCATTTATTTAAAGAGTAACATAGTAAATAAGATAAAGGAAGAGAGACAACTTGAAAGCGTTCACATTCGTATTTTGGCTGAACTGGCCCTAGAGTGAGACAGACAAATTACTTTTCTCTGGCTCTTCTTCTGGAAAAAAATCAATCTTTATTCACTTTAATAATGCAGTTAAACTGAAATTAAAACTAGAAAGTTAAACGAGTGGATTCAAGAATTCTAAACTTTTCTGAAAACATCTATTTTTTTCTTATAAATGTCTCAACCACAAATATGTAGAGTTACATTTTCATATAATAGTATGGAAAATATTCAAGGAGGGGAATACATTTTAATACAGCAATTTAATTTCAAGGAATGTAGCTGAAGGAAATAATCAGAATTGTACTCAAGGAAATAATCAGAATTGTACTCAAGATATATTTACAAAGATATCTATGGAGGTGACACTCACAATACAGAAAAGATAGAAGATAAAAACCAAATGATCAGGAGCTTCAAGATGGTGGAGGAGTAAGATGTGGAGATCACCTTCCTCCCCACACATACATCAGAAATACATCAACATGTGGAACAACTCCTACAGAACACCTGCTGAATGCTGGCAGAAGACCTAAGACTTCCCAAAAGGTAAGAAAATCCCCACGCACCTGAGTAGGGCAAAAGAAAAAAGAAAAAACATAGACAAAAGAATAGGGATGGGACCTGCCCCTCTGGGAGGGAGCTGTGAAGGAGGAAAAGTTTCCACACACTAGAAGTCCCTTCATGGGTGGAGACTGCGGGTGGCAGGGGGGAAGCTTCAGAGCCATGGAGGAGAGCGCAGCCACAGGGGTGCGGAGGGCAAAGTGGAGAGATTCCCCCACAGAGGATCAGTGCCGACCAGCACTCACCAGCCCGAGAGGCTTGTCTGCTCACCCGCCGGGACAGGTGGGAGCTGGGAGCTGAGGTTCGGGCTTTGGTCGGATCCCAGGGAGAGGACTGGGGTTGGCAGCATGAACACAGCCTGAAGGGGTTAGTGCGCCACAGCTAGCCGGGAGGGAGTCCGGGAAAAAGTCTGGAGCTGCCGAAAGGGCAAGAGACTTTTTCTTGCCTCTTTGTTTCCTGGTGCACGAGGAGAGGGGATTAACAGTGCCGCATAAATGAGCTCCAGAGATGGGTGCCAGCCGCGGCTATCATCGCAGACCCCAGAGACGGGCATGAAATGCTGAGGCTGTTGCTGCCGCCACCAAGAAGCCTGTGTGCGAGCACAGGTCACTATCCACACCTTCCCTCCTGGGAGCCTGTGCAGCCCGCCACTGCCAGGGTCCCGTGATCCAGGGACAACTTCCCCAGGAGAACGCACGGCGTGCCTCAGGCTGGTGCAACGTCACGCTGGCCTCTGCCGCGGAAGGGTCGCCCCACATTCCATACCCCTCCCTCTCCCCTGTCTGAGTGAGCCAGAGCCTCCTAATTAGCTGTTAATTTAACCCCTTCCTGTCTGAGCAAAGAACAGATGCCCTCAGGTGAACTACATGCAGAGGCGGGGCTAAATCCAAAGCTGAACCCCAGGAGCTGTGCGAACAAAGAAGAGAAAGGGAAATCTCTCCCAGCAGCCTCAGGAGCAGTGGATTAAATCTCCACAATCAACTTGATGTAGGCTGCATCACTGGAATACCTGAACAGACAACAAATCATCCCAAAATTCAGGCGGTGGACTTTGGGAGCAACTGTAGACATGGGGTTTGCTTTCTGCATCTAATTTATTTCTGGTTTTATGTTTATCATAGTTTAATATTTAGAGTTTATTATCATTGGTAGATTTCTTTATTGATTTGGTTGCTCTCTTCCTCTTTTCTTTATATATATAGATACATATATATATATATTTTTCCTTTTTCTCTTTTTGTGAGTGTGTATGTGTATGCTTCTTTGTGTGATTTTGTCTGTATAGCTTTGCTTTTACCATTTGTCCTACAGCTCTATCTGTCCGTTTTTTCTTTCTTTCTTTTAATATAGTTTTTAGCGCTTGTTATCATTGGTGGATTTGTTATTTGGTTTGGTTGCTCTCTTCTTTCTTTTTTTCTTTTTAAAATTATTTTAAATTTTTTGGTTTCAATCATCTTTTTATTTTTTATTTTAATAACTTTATTTTATTTTATTATTTTTCTTTCTTTCTTTCTTTTTTTCTCCCTTTTCTTCTGAGCCGTGTGGCTGACAGGGTCTTGGTGCTCTGGCCAGCTGTCAGGTCTGTACCTCTGAGGTGGGAGAGCCGAGTTCAGGACATTGGTCCAATAAAGACCTCCTGGCTCCACATAATATCAAATGCTGAAAGCTCTCCCAGAGATCTCCATCTCAACGCCAAAACCCAACTCCACTCAATGACCAGCAAGCTACAGTGTTGGAAACCCTATGCCAAACAACTAGCAAGACAGGAGCACAGCCTCACCCATTAGCAGAGAAGCTGCCAAAAATCATAATAAGGTCACAGACACCACAAAACACACCACCAGACGTGGACCTGCCCACCAGAAAGACAAGATCCAGCCTCATCCACCAGAACACAGGCACTAGTCCCCTCCACGAGGAAGCCTACACAACCAACCGAACCAACCTTACTGATAGGGGACAGACACCAGAAACAACGGAAACTACGAACCTGCAGCCTGCGAAAAGGAGACCCCAAACACAGTGAGTTAAGCAAAATGAGAAGACAGAGAAACACACAGCAGATGAAGGAGAAAGGCAAAAACCCACCAGACCAAACAAATGAAGAGGAAATAGGCAGTCTACCTGAAAAAGAATTCAAAGGAAAGATAGTAAACATTATCCAAAATCTTGGACATACAATGGAGAAAATACTTGAAACGTTTAACAAAGACCTAGAAGAACTAAAGAGCAAACAAACACTGATGAACAACACAATAAATGAAATTAAAAATTCTCTGGAAGGAATCAATAGCAGAACAACGGAGGCAGAAGAATGGATAAGTGACCTGGAAGATGAAATAGTGGAAATAACTACTGCAGAGCAGAAAAAAGAAATAAGAATGAAAAAAATTGAGGACAGTCTCAGAGACCTCTGGGACAACATTAAATGCACTAACATTCAAATTATAGGGGTCCTAGAAAAAGAAGATAAAAAGAAAGGGACTGAGAAAATATTTGAAGAGATTATAGTTGAAAAGTTCCCTAATATGGGAAAGGAAACAGTCAATGAAGTCCAGGAAGCACAGAGAGTCCCAAACTGGATAAACCCAAGGAGAAACACGCCAAGAAACATATTAATCAAACTATCAAAAATTAAGTACAAAGAAAAAATATTAAAAGCAGCAAGGGAAAAACAGTGAATAACATACAAGGGAAGAAACTCTGCAACCCAGAAGGAAGTGGCAGCACATATTTAAAGTGATGAAAGGGAAAAACCTACAACCAAGATTACTCTACCCAGCAAGGATCTCATTCAGATTCAATGGAGAAATTAAAATCTTTACAGACAAGCAAAAGCTAAGAGAATACAGCACCACCAAACCAGCTTTACAACAAATGCTAAAGGAACTTCTCTAGGCAGGAAACACAAGAGAAGGAAAACACCTACAATAACAAACCCAACACAATTAAGAAAATGGTAAAAGGAACATACATATAGATAATTACCTTAAATGTAAATGGATTAAATGCTCCAACCAAAAGACATAGATTGGCTGAATGGATACAAAAACAAAACCTGTATATATGCTGTCTACAAGAGACCCACGTCAGACCTAGGGATACATACAGCCTGAAAGTGAGGGGATGGAAAAAGATATTCCATGCAAATGGAAATCAAAAGAAAGCTGGGGTAGCAATTCTCATATCCCACAAAACAGACTTTAAAATAAAGACTATTACAAGAGACAAAGAAGGACACCACATAATGATCAAGGGATCAACCCAAGAAGAAGAAATAACAATTGTAAATATTTATGCACCCAACACAGGAGTACCTCAATACATAAGGAAAATGCTAACAGCCATAAAAGGGGAAATCAAGAGTAACACAATTATAGTAGGGGACTATAACACCCCACTTTCACCAATGGACATATCATCTAAAATGAAAACAAATAAGGAAACATAAGCTTTCAATGATACATTAAACAAGATGGACTTAATTGATATTTATAGGACATTCCATCCAAAAACAACAGAACACAATTTCTTCTCAAGTGCTCATGGAACATTCTCCAGGATAGATCATATCTTTCTTCACAAATCAAGCCTTGGAAAATTTAAGAAAATTGAAATTGTATCAAGTATCTTTTCTGACCACAACACTATAAGACTAGATATCAATCACAGGAAAAAAATCTGCAAAAAAAACAAGCACATGGAGGCTGAAGAATATGCTACTAAATAACCAAGAGATCACTGAAGAAATCAAAGAGGAAATCAAAAAATACCTAGAAACAAATGACAATGAAAACATGATGACCCAAAACCTATGGGATGAAGCAAAAGCAGTTTTAAGAGGGAAGTTTATAGCAATACAATCCTACCTCTAGAAACAAGAAACATCTCAAATAAACAACCTAACCTTACAACTAAAGCAATTAGAGAAAGAAGAAAAAAATAACCGAAAAGTTAGCAGAAAGAAAGAAATCATAAAGATAACATCAGAAATAAATGAAAAAGAAATGAAGAAAACAATAACAAAGATCAATAAAACTAAAAGCTGGTTGTTTGAGAAGATAAACAAAATTGATAAACCATTAGCCAGATTCATCAAGAAAAAAAGGGAAAAGACTAAAATCAACAGAATTAGAAATGAAAAGGAGAAGTAACAACTGACACTGCAGAAATAAAAAGGATCATGAGAGATTACTACAAGCAACTCTATGCCAATAAAATGGACAACCTGGAAGAAATGGAAAAATTCTTAGAAAAGCACAAACTTCCAAGACTGAACCAGGAAGAAATAGAAAATATAAACAGACCAATCACAAGCTCTGAACTTGAGACTCTGATGAAAAATGTCCAACAAACAAAAGCCCAGGACCAGATGGCTTCACAGGCAAATTCTACCAAACATTTAGAGAAGAGCTAAGACCTATCTTTCTAAAACTCTTCCAAAATATAGCAGAGGGAGAAACACTCCCAAACTCATTCTACGAGGCCACCATCACCCTGATACAAAAACCAGACAAAGATGTCACAAAGAAAGAAAACTATAGACCAATATCACTGATGAACATAGAAGCAAAAATCCTCAACAAAATACCAGCAAACAGAATCCAACAGCACATTAAAAAGATCATACACCATGATCAAGTGGGGTTTATCCCAGGAATGCAAGGATTCTTCAATATACGCAAATCAATCAATGTGATACACCATATTAACAAATTGAAGAAGAAAAACCATATGATCATCCCAAAAGATGCAGAAAAAGCTTTTGACAAAATTCAACACCAATTTATGATAAAAACCCTCCAGAAAGTAGGCAGAGAGGGAACTTACCTCAACCTAATAAAGGCCATATATAACAAACCCACAGCCAACATCATTCTCAATTGTGAAAAAGTGAAACCGTTTCGACTAAGATCAGGAACAAGCCAAGGTTTCCCACTCTCACCACTCTTATTCAACATAGTTTTGGAAGTTTTAGCCATAGCAATCAGAGAAGAAAAAGAAACAAAAGGAATCCAAGTTGGAAAAGAAGAAGTAAGGCTGTCACTGTTTGTAGATGACATGATACTATACATAGAGAATAGTAAAGATGCTACCAGAAAACTACTATAGCTAATCAATGAATCTGGTAAGGTAGCAGGATACAAAATTAATGCACAGAAATCTCTTGCATTCCGGTACACTAATGATGAAAACTCTGAAAGAGAAATTAGGGAAACACTCCCATTTACCATTGCAACCAAAAGAATAAAATACCGAGGAATAAACCTACCTAAGGGGACAAACGACCTGTAGTCAGAAAACTATAAGACACTGATGAAAGAAATTAAAGATGATTCAAACAGATGGAGAGATATACCATGTTCTTGGATTGGAAGAATCAACATTGTGAAAATGACTATATTACCCAAGCAATCTAAAGCTTCATTGCAATCCCTACCAAACTATGAATGGCATGTATCACAGAACTAAAACAAAATATTTCACAATTTGTATGGAAACAAAAAGATCCCGAATAGCCAACACAATCTTGAGAAAGAAAAACGGAGCTAGATGAATCAGGCTCCCTGACTTCAGACTATACTTCAAAGCTACAGTAATCAACAGTATGGTACTGGCACAAAAACAGAAATGTAGATCAATGGAACAGGATAGAAAGCTCAGAGATAAACCCATGCACATATGGTCACCTTATCTTTGTAAAAGGAGGAAAGAATATACAATGCAGAAAAGACAGACTCTTCAATAAGTGGTGCTTGGAAAACTGGACAGCTACAGGTAAAAGAATGAAATTAGAACACTCCCTAACACCATACACAAAAATAAACTCAAAATGGGTTAAAGAACTAAATGTAAGGCCAGACACTATAAAACTCTTAGAGGAAAAGTTAGGCAGAACACTCTATGACAAAAATCACAGCAATATCCTTTTTGACCCACCTCCTAGAGAAATGGAAATAAAACCAAAATAAACAAATGGGACCTAATGAAACTTAAAAGCTTTTGCACAGTGAAGGAAACCATAAAGAAGACGAAAAGACAACCATCAGAATGGGAGAAAATATTTGCAAATGAAGCAACTGCAAAGGATTAATCTCCAGAATTTACAAGCAGCTCATGCAGCCCAATATCAAAAAAATAAACAATCCAATCCAAAAATGGGCAGAAGACTTAAATAGACATTTCTCCAAAGAAGATATACAGATTGCTCACAAACACATGAAAGGATGCTCAACATCACTAATCATTAGAGAAATGCAACTCAAAACTACAATGAGGTATCACCTCACACCAGTCATAATGGCCATCATCAATGGCCAGCATCATTATCTACAAACAATAAATGCTGGAGAGGGTGTGGAGAAAAGGGAACCTTCTTGCACTGTTGGTGGGAATGTAAGTTGATACAGCCACTATGGAGAACAGTATGGAGGTTCCTTACAAAACTAAACATAGAACTACCATACAACCCAGCAATCCCACTACTGGGCATATACACTGAGAAAACCATAATTCAAAAAGAGTCATGTACCACAATGTTCACTGCAGCTCTATTTACAATAGCCAGGACATGGGAGCAACCTAAGTGTCCATTGACAGATGAATGGATAAAGAAGATGTGGCACATATATACAATGGAATATTACTCAGCCATAAAAAGAAACGAAATTGAATTATTTGTAGTGGGGTGGATGGACTTAGAGACTGTCATACAGAGTGAAGTAAATCAGAAAGAGAAAAAGAAATACCATATGCTAACACGTATATATGGAATCTTAAAAAAAAACAACCAAAATGTTTCTGACGAACTTAGGGGCAGGACAGGAATAGGGACACAGATGTAGAGAATGGACTTGAGTACACGGGGAGAGGGTAGGGTAAACTTGGATGAAGTGAGAAAGTGGCATGGACTGATATATACTACGAAATATAAAGTAGACAGCTAGTGGGAAGCAGCCTCATAGCACAGGGAGATCAGCTCGGTGCTTTGTGATCACCTAGAGGGGTGGTATAGGGAGGGTGGGAGGGTGGGAGGGGGACGTAAGAGGGAGGAGATATGGGGATATGTGTATACATATAGCTGATTCACTTTGTTTTAAAGCAGAAACTAATGCACCATTGTGGGGCAATTGTATTCCAATAAAGATGTTAAAAAAAACAAACAAACACCCAAGGTCATCAGAAAAAAAAAAAAGAAAAAGAAAAATGTAAACTATGGTGAACCATAGGCAATTCTAAAGAGACAAAGGGAAGGTCAGCCCTTACTAGTGATTAGGAGAAAACTGAGGAGGGTTGGTTGAATAAAATTTATTGGAGAAGAATGAAGAAAAAAAAGCAAATGGTCAAAAATAAGGGATTGGTGATTTAAAATGTTTTATATCCATATGATAAAATATAACACAGTCATTAAAAATCATGCTGTAGTATAGCATATATTTACATAAGGACGGAATGAAAATTATTGCTCATTTTCTTTGGGGAAGGTGGACAGAATTTTTGTTTTTGAGGGTGAGGCCCCCACTATCCCAAGGGAGTGTAAAAAGACTCTTGAGATTCCATGATCTGGAACTTGTCCGAAAATCACACTCATCCTATGGGATAACCAGGCTCTAATAAGAAACATTCATTCAGCATTTAATTATCAGGTACTTCCTCTGTGCTAGACTCATCTAAACAAGAGAACCACAGAGGTGAGTAAAACAAACTCCCTATTTACATGGAGCTTAAATTCTAATGTGAGAACAAGCAGGTGACATTGGGCGAGAATCAAGACAGGCAATAAATTCATAAGTCACAAGGCAATTTTAAACAATGTGTGCTATTAAAAAAATGGGATCCATAAGTTTGTCTTCCATGTCTGTGAGTCTATTTCTGTTTTGTAAATAAGTTCATTTGTATCATTTTCTTAGATTCCACACGTAAGTGATATATAATATTTGTCTTTCTCTGTCTGACTTCATTTAATATAATAATCTCTAGTTCCATTCATGTTGTGGCAAACAGCATTATTTCATACTTTTTAATGGCTGAGTTATATATATATATATATATATATATATATATATATATATATACATGCCACGTCTTCTTTATCCATTCGTCCGTCAATGGACACTTAGGCTGCTTCCATGTCTTGGCTATCGTAAATAGTGCCAGTATGAACACTGGGGTGCATGTATCTTTCTGAATTAGAGTTTTTATCTTTTCTGGATATATGCCCAGGAGTGGGTTTGCTGGATCATATGGTAACTCTGTTTTTAGAGGAGCTTGGGGTAGGGAGGGATAAATTAGGAGTTTGGGATTAACAAATACACTCTACTATATATAAAATAAATAAAGAACAAGGGCTTACTGTATAGCACTGGGAACTATCAATATATTCAGTATCTTACAATAACCTATAATGAAAAAGAATCTGAAAAAGAATATATATATACCTGAATCACTGAATACCTGAAGCTAACACAACATTGTAAATCAACTATTCTTCAATTAAAAGGAGATTTTTTTTTTAACAGGATGAATAAAAGTGAAGGTGTTGATGAACCAGTTACTTGGAGAAGGTAGTCAAGGAAGACCTATCTGAGAGGTGACATCTGGGCTCAGAACCAGTAAAGACCAAGGACATGAGCATTCCAGATGTGTTAACTCAGTCCAGAGCCCTGAGTCAGGAATGAGCTTGACATGTTCAAGGGACAAAACAGAAAGAAGGAATATACAACTGACTCTCACTGAGCAAAAGGGAGGCTGATAGGAGAGGAATTTGGAGTGGAAGCCTGGAGCCAAATCATGTAGGGCTTTGTAGGTAATCTAAGGTCCAAGATAAGAATGAAGAAAAATCAGGGAAGAAGTTATAAGCCTGGGAGGTTGGACAGGTGACTCAATCCTGACACCAGTGCAGAGTCAACATGTGGCAGTGGGAAGGCTTGGAACAGGGGACCAGGAGACAAATGTTGCCAGGGGCATCAGAAGCATGTACAAGCAAGAAGACACCTCCAAGAACTAAGGTCCAGGGACAATGTACCAACACAGCTTATTTCATAGCTTAACAGGATGCCTCTCATTGCCTGTGTTCAGAGATATCACCTGCAAATCAACCACAAATGGTATATTCTTAATGTATCTGCCACGCTTTCCTTTATTTACTCACTGTGTGAGGACATGGCCTGACACAAACCTAGGGACAGAGTTCAAGTCCTCATACTTAGAAACCCAACTTTGTTGCCACAGTGTTCCTTAAGTTGGGAAAGACAAACAGATCCAGAATATCAAAAATGTCTGCGGGAACAAGTGGTTGTAGGTAGTTTTGTTTGGGGTTTCTCACTCCAGTGTTTTTCAAGATCCCTAGTATGACAATATTTTACTTTTGGTAATCAAGAATAAAAGCTGTTTAAAAATCAATCAATAGTGGAAGCCTTTCCCCTTCTTTAACCTGGTTTATTATTAGATCTATGAAAGCCTGGGGATGCCATTAAAATCAGCAACACCAAAATACTAAAACTTAAGAAGAGATTGTAACAAATGAGATAAAGAATATCACAAACCAAAACTGCACATACAAATACCTAATTCATTTTGTTCTGAACCACATCATTTTAATATGTCCTTCCTATTTCTCCAACTCGGTCCCAAGTCTGGTTATTAATACATTGCTCTGGCTTTAAAAATAAAAATGGCATGGTCATCAGTTTGAAGCTTCACCAAGAGTCAGCTCCTCTATAAACTCCAAACAGATCCAGAGAAAACGGAGAATGCATGCATATTTATCATACTAATGACAATAATTCTATCAGTGCGGATATGGCATAAGCCCAGTCACATCAGGCTGCTGTATACAGCGTGGGCAACGAAGCCATTAGGACTCACAAAGACCCATCAATGAGAGAACTGAGCATTACAGAGTCTGCCAAAGCACAGCCCCTTTTTCTCCCCTGCACTCAGGGACTTCTCAAAATGACATTTCAGAGCCGGAGACGACATTGCTCATAGCTAATTGAATATTCCCGTAAGCATTTGCTTTTCAAGATAGGAATTTCCAGGAATGAGATACCACCCACTGCCAGCTGGGTACATATATAAATAAAGAGAAATTTACCCTTGGATAAGGAATCCTTTTTTTTTTTTTTTAGTGTTTATATATTTTAAATTTGGAGTTTCATCATTTGTTTTAACTTGTCTTTTTAGAAGTTATTCAGAAATATGTTAAAGAGTGAAGGACTTACCTACATTTGCATTAATTAGTATTTTTTAAAATGTTTGAGTTGAGTGCAGTTGGTGAGTCATTTAGCCAACCTGACGGTCATTTAGCCTATCCCCAAATGCCAATCTCCTGTGTCCAGGTATATATAGTTCTATATTTCCTAAGAAACCTTTTGTAATAAGAAAGCTATCCTGAATTTTTTGAATGTAAAAATAATTTGTCACAGAAAGTAAGTGCATCTTAAAATTTTCAAATATTTTTGAAAGACTATCAACAAAAGACATTATTTTTATCATGACTGAATTGATGACAAAAGATAATATTAGAGGCTATACATAATATGTATTAATATACACATATAGATTGTGTGTGTTTGTTTATAAACTCTGTTGCCCTTTGAATAGGGTAGGATTCAAATTCATTTTCTAGCTCAAATCAAAATTAGCATGATTACTGACCAAAGGTTTCATCTTAATACTGAATAGTGAAACATATGACGAGTGTATAACTAAGTTTTTTCTTTAGTTTTCTATTCGAAAATGTTTGCGAGAAGACAGAGGAAGGATTAAAGCTGGCACAGCAAAGACTGAGCACTAACACAGGAAAGAAGCACCATCCTTGCTATATGTAGTACTAGACACTTCAGAACCACTGAAATCTTTTTGCCATATTGGAGTTCTTCAGATATTTATTATTCAACAGAACTTGCACAAATTCCTGCAAAGCATAAACATTTGTTAGGCACTTTGTACATTTGTTGGATGGCATTTAAAAGATGACACTCCTAATCTCACAAGAGCAACACTTTCCTAATTGCTTGGTAATTTTTTCCACAGTATTTTATGTAATAGTAACTAGAATAAAATTATAGCAGCAAAACATAACTCACTTTCCTTTTTTCTTAAGGCTTTGAAGGTTCTATGGAAATTTTATGCATCCCTAAAAGCACTGCCAATTCAAAAAGTATTTATGGATTATATATTGCATCCATAAACCATATTACTAATATTTATTTACTCTCTCATTTACATTTATTACTCTCATCTTACAGCTCAAAATATAATTTCATATACATAATCTAATTTGACCATTATAACAAATATAAGTCTTCAAATATGGCTAGCAATTTCTTAAAACCTACAAAGACATTAAGAGAAAAAAATGTGTGTTTTTCATACACACAAAATATAATTTTCTTACTACTTTGACTAAACTTCTGTTGGTTTACAGAGGCTTATCCATAGCACAGAGATTTATGAATGGAAGGCGAGGGCATTGAGTCCAAAATATTCTATAAGGCTACAGTCTACATGTCAACCACTGGTGAGAAATAAAGAATTCTACCTGTGTTTCCATACACTCAAAGTTATGTGATTGCTATTTAGACTTTCAATACAAAATGAGCTAATAAACAGTTGGATAGAAAACATTTTAAGCTTTGTAATTTAAAAGAAACTCTGGTTATCTACTTTATTGAATGGTTTGTTTTTCAAAATTTCTTTTTGAAAATTATTTGATGGAGGAGACAATTTATAGGTAAGGATTAAACAGACAATATGGAAATATTTTTATTACCACAGATACAATGTAAAAAAAACTGTACTAGTAATATGCAGATGTATTGTCTCTATTTATAGAAATATGCATTGTTAGTAATTATTTTTAAAACTGAGGAGTTCTGCTTCTGCTTAAGATTTAGAAAGCTGTAAGAAAAAGTAGTGTGATTTGCAAAATCATAACTATTATTAAGCTCATAAGAAAGTTGAGATTGCAAAACAAATAGAAAATAATCACACAGAATGTTTTCTCATATTGGAAATGAATTACATTAGCAATCAATAACATGGCTATATAGCCATTGGTCAAATGGATATCAAAACGAACATTAAAACTTATTTAATTGAATGAAAATTAAAACACAACTTATCAAAATTTCTGAGATACATTACAAAGCAATTCTTAGAGGAAAATTTATAGCATTAAATGTTTTTATCTTGGAAAAAATAAGTAAGAGTCAAAGTAATAATCAAAGATTTCACATTAAGAAACTAGATGAAGAACAAATTAAATCCAAAGCAAACAGAAGGAAAAAATAATAAAGATAAAGGTAGAAATCAATGAAAATTGTAGTAGAGAAAAATCAATGAAACAAAAACTGAATCTTTAAAGAAAAATCAATAAAACGAACAAACTTCTAGTTATACTGAGCAAAAAATTACCAATACCAAGAATAAAAGGTAGTCGTCACTGATGATACAGAAAATTATAATAAATAAATATTATGAGTGAATTTCTGCCAATAATTTTGACAGCTATGTAAAATGGATAAATTATTTGAAAGACAAAATGACAAAGGCTCACTCAGAAACAAATAAATAAACTGAAAATCTCTGTAGATAATTTAAAATATAGTTGAAAGCCTTTTATAAAGAAAGCTCCAATCCAGAGGGCTTTACTGGTGAATTCTAAAGAAAAACTTGAGGAAGAAATAGTACCAATTCTACACAATCTGTTACAGAAATGTGAAGAGAAAAGACTGACTCAATCTATGATGCTAGTATTACTCAAATAACAAAATCAGACAAAGATATTACTATAAAAGAAAACTATAGGTCAAAATCCATAAAGAATATAGACTCAAAAGATCCTAAAAATATAAACAAATAAAATCCAGCAATATATAAAAAGGAATAATATACCATGACCAAATGAATCTTCCAAAGAATGTAACATTGAATTGATATTCAAAATTAATGAATGTTATTTACCTTACTAAGAGACTAAAACAGCAAAACCATAGTCTCAACAGATGCAGAATAGAGTACATGCAGAAAAAACATTTAACAAAACACAACATTCACCTCTGATCTAAAACTTTCAGCAAGCTAGAGTTTTAGCTGGTTTCAAAACCTCTTCAAGTTGCTAACGATCATCTATCTTAAAACAAACAACAACAAAAACCTTGCAGCTAAATGTCACATAATGAACAGAAACTAAACTCTTTACCCCTAAGGTCAGAAACAAAGCAAGAATTGTGTACATTCACAATTACTATGCAACCTTGCATTGGAAGTCACAGCTAGGGGAGCTGCTACTAACATCTGGTGGAAAGGGGCAGGAAATGCTGCTAAACATCCTACAATGCCCAGGACAACCTGCACAACCAAGAATTATCTGGTGCAAAATGCCAATAATTCCACAATTGAGAAACCCTGAACAAGAATAGCCAAACAATTTTGAAAAAGAACAACAACTTCGGATGACTCACATTACCTAATATCGGTGTAATATCAGTGTAACGGTGGATGGGGATATCAGTAGAACAGAATACAAAATCTAAAAATAAATCCATATTTATATGACTAATTAATTTTCAATAAAAGTTACCAAGGCCTTCTTGATTCATATTTCACATAATATACAAAATTAATTAAAAAAAAATTCAAATGGATCAGAGATCAAAATGTAAAATTTAAATCTATGAAATTCTAGAGAAAAAAAATAGGAGAAAATAAATCTGATCTACAGTTAAGTAAAGATTTGTGATACAGGATTCAGTAAGTACAAATCTAAAATAAAAATTGGGAGAAGCTTCAAGATGGCGGAAGAGAAAGACGCGGAGACCACCTTCTTCCCCACAGATACATCAGAAATACATCTACATGTGGAACAGCTCCTACAGAACACCTACTGAATGCTGGCAGAAGACCTCAGACCTCCCAAAAGGCAACAAACTCCCCACATACCTGGGTAGGGCAAAAGAAAAAGAAAAAACAGAGACAAAAGAATAGGGACAGGACCTGAGCCAGTGGGAGGGAGCTGTGAAGGAGGAAAGGTTTCCACACACTAGGAAGCCCCTTCGCGGGCGGAGACTGCGGGCGGCGGAGGGGGGAAGAAGCTTCGGCGCCACGGAAGAGAACGCAGCCACAGGGGTGCGGAGGGCAAAGCAGAGAGACTCCCGCACAGAGGCTCGGCGCCGAGCAGCACTCACCAGCCCCAGAGGCTTGTCTGCTCAGCCGCCGGGGCAGGCGGGAGCTGGGAGCTGAGGCTCGGGATTCGGAGGTCGGATCCCAGGGAAAGGACTGGGGTTGGCGGCGTGAACACAGCCTGAAGGGGCTAGTGCGCCACAGCTAGCCGGGAGGGAGTCCGGGAAAAAGTCTGGAGCTGCCGAAGAGGCAGAGACATTTTCTTGCCTCTTTGTTTCCTGGTGCGCAAGGAGAGGGGATTAAGAGTGCCGCTTAAAGGAGCTCCAGAGACGGGCGCGAGCCACGGCTATCAGCACAGACCCCAGAGACGGGCATGAGACGCTAAGGCTGCTGCTGCCGCCACCAAGAAGCCTGTGTGCGAGCACAGGTCACTCTCCACACCTCCCCTCCTGGGAGCCTGTGCAGCCCGCCACGGCCAGGCTCCCGTGATCCGGGGACAACTTCCCCAGGAGAACGCACGGCGCGCCTCAGGCTGCTGCAACGTCACGACGCCTCTGACGCCACAGGCTCGCCCCGCCTCCTCCGTACCGCTCCCTCCCCCCGGCCTGAGTGAGCCAGAGCCCCCGAATCAGCTGCTCCTTTAACCCCGTCCTGTCGGAGCAAAGAACAGACGCCCTCAGGCGACCTACACGCAGAGGCGCATCCAAATCCAAAGCTGAACCCCGGGAGCTGTGCGAACAAAGAAGAGAAGGGGAAATCTCTCCCAGCAGCCTCAGAAGCAGCGGATTAAATCTCCACAATCAACCTGATGTCCCTGCATCTGTGGAATACCTGAATAGACAACGAATCATCCCAAATTGAGGGGGTGGACTTTGGGAGCAAAGATATACATATATTTTCCCCTTTTCCTCTTTTTGTGAGTGTGTATGTGTATGCTTCTATGTGTGATTTTGTCTGTATAGCTTTGCTTTTACCATTTGTCCTAGGGTGCTGTCTGTCCATTTTTTTTCTTTTAAATTTTTTCTTAATAATTATTTTTTATTTTAATAACTTTATTTTATTCTACTTTATTTTGTTTTATTTTACCTTCTTTCTTTCTTTCTTTCTATTTTTTCTCCCTTTTATTCTGAGTCAGGTGAATGAAAGGCTCTTGGTGCTCCAGCCAGGTGTCAGGGCTGTGCCTCTGAGGGGGGAGAGCCAAGTTTAGGACACTGGTCCACAAGAGACCTCCCAGCTCAACATAATATCAAACAGTGAAAATCTCCCAGACATCTCCATCTCAACGCCAAAACCCAGCTCCACTCACCGACCAGCAAGCTAGACTGCTGGACACCCTATGCCAAACAACTAGCAACACAGGAACACAACCCCACCCATTAGCAGAGAGGCTGCCTAAAATCATCATAAGGCCACAGACACCCCAAAACACACCACCAGACCTGGACCTGCCCACCAGAAAGACAAGATCCAGCCTCATCCACCAGAACACAGGCACTAGTCCCCTCTACCAGGAAGCCTACACAACCCACTGAACCAACCTTAGCCACTGGGGAGAGACACCAAAAGCAAAGGGAACTACAAACCTGCAGCCTACGAAAAAGAGACCCCAAACACAGTAAGTTAAGCAAAATGAGAAGACAGAAAAACATGGCAGATGAAGGAGCAAGGCAAAACCCACCAGACCTAACAAATGAAGAGGAAACAGGCAGTCTACCTTTAAAAGAATTCAGAATAATAATAGTAAAGATGTTCCAAAATCTTGGAAATAGAATAGAGAAAATACAAGAAACGTTTAACTAGGACCAAGAAGAACTAAAGAGCAAACAAACAGTGATGAACAACACAATAAATGAGATTAAAAATTCTCTAGAAGGCATCAATACCAGAATAACTGAGGCAGAAGAACGGATAAGTGACCTGGAAGATGAAATAGTGGAAATAACTACTGCAGAGCAGAATAAAGAAAAAAGAATGAAAAGAACTGAGGACAGTCTCAGAGACCTCTGGGACAACATTAAAGACACCAACATTTGAATTATAGGGGTGCCAGAAGAAGAAGAGAAAAAGAAAGGGACTGAGAAAATATTTGAAGAGATTATAGTTGAAAACTTACTTAATATGGGAAAGGAAATAGTTAATCAAGTCCTGGAAGCACAGAGAGTCCCATACAGGATAAATCCAAGGAGAAACACACTAACACACATATTAATCAAACTATCAAAAATTAAATACAAAGAAAAAATATTAAAAGCAGCAAAGGAAAAACAACAAATAACACATAAGGTAATCCCCATAAGGTTAGCAGCTGATTTTTCAGCAGAAACTCTGCAAGCCAGAAGGGAGTGGCAGGACATATTTAAAGTGATGAAGGAGAAAAACCTACAAGCAAGATTACTCTACCCAACAAGGATCTCATTCAGATTTGACAGAGAAATTAAAACCTTTAAAGACAAGCAAAAGCTAAGAGAATTCAGCACCACCAAACCAGCTTTACAACAAATGCTAAAGGAACTTCTCTAGGCAGGAAATACAAGAGAAGGAAAAGACCTACAATAACAAACCCAAAACAATTAATAAAATAATAATAGGAAGATACATATTGATAATTACCTTAAAAGTAAATGGATTAAATGCTCCCACCAAAAGACATAGATTGGCTGAATGGATACAAAAACAAGACCCGTTTATATGCTGTCTACAAGAGACCCACGTCAGACCTAGGGATACATACAGCCTGAAAGTGAGGGGATGGAAAAAGATATTCCATGCAAATGGAAATCAAAAGAAAGCTGGAGTAGCAATTCTCATATCAGACAAAATAGACTTTAAAATAAAGACTATTACAAGAGACAAAGAAGGACACTACATAATGATCAAGGGATCAATCCAAGAAGAAGATATAACAATTGTAAATATTTATGCACCCAACATAGGAGCACCTCAATACATAAGGCAAATACTAACAGCCATAAAAGGGGAAATCGACAGTAACACAATCATAGTAGGGGACTTTAAAACCCCACTTTCACCAATGGACAGATCATCCATCTGTCTGTCATACAGAGTGATGTAAGTCAGAAAGAGAAAAACAAATATTGTATGCTAACACATATATATGGAATCTAAGAAAAAAAAAATGGTCATGAATAACCTGGGGCAAGATGGGAATAAAGACACAGACCTACTAGAGAATGGACTTGAGGATATGGGGAGGGGGAAGGGTAAGCTCTGACAAAGTGTGAGAGTGGCATGTACATATATACACTACCAAACGTGGAATAGATAGCTAGTGGGAAGCAGCCGCATGGCACAGGGAGATCAGCTCGGTGCTTTGTGACCACCTGGAGGGTTGGGATGGGGAGGATGGGAGGGAGGGAGACACAAGAGGGAGGAGATATGGGAACATATGTATATGTATAGCTGATTCACTTTGTTGTGAAGCAGAGACTAACACACCATTGTAAAGCAATTATACTCCAATAAAGATGTTAAAAAAAAAGAATAACAGAAATAAATAAATAAAATAAAAATTGGTATAGAGGACTTCATCAAAATTAAAAACAAGTAAAACAAAAGAAAAAAAAGTTTGCTCTTTGTAAGACACACTTAAAAAATTAAAAGACACCTACAGACAGGAACAAAGTGTATGTAAACATGTATATTATAAACACTTGTGTGCAGAATAGATAAATTAATCTTGTAACAATAATTACAAGACAAAAAATGATAAAAATAGGCAGAATATTTGAACACCTCATAGAAATAATACATATCCCAATAAACATATAAAAAGGCACTCAACATCATTATTCACTAGGAAAATGCAAACAAAAATTATATTGTGATACCTCTATACACCTACTAGAATGGCTAACACTGTTTTTGTTTTGTTTTGTTTTGTTTTGTTTAATGACAATTCGAAATCCTGCAAGGCAAGAATTTGGAGAAATCTGAACTCTCAAATGTTGCTGGTGGGATTGCAAAATAATACAGCCCACTTTGGAAGACACTTGGGATATTTTGTATAAAGTTAAACATTTACCCACCAAAATCCAGCAATATCTCTCCTAGGCTTTTACTCAAGTAACATGAAACATTTTCAACATAAATTTATTTGTAAATGTTAATAGCTGCTTTGTGCATAATGGCCTCAGACTGGAAACGACCTACATGTCCAACAAATGGTGAATGGATAAATACTGATACATCACATATCAGAATACTACTCTGTCATAAAAAGAAACAAAATACTGCTACAAACAGTGATATGGATAAATCTCAAAATATTTGCTAAGTGAAAGAAGTCAGATACAGAGTGGTATATAATTGTATGATTCAATTTATATGACATTCTAGAAAATTCAGAATTAGAGTGGCAGAAATTAGATCCTTTTCCCAAAGGCTGGGAGTAGGGAGGAGACTGACAACACAGGAGCCAAAGCGAATTCTTTGGAGTCATGGGGATAATCTATATCTTGATTGTAGCAGTGGTGACACTGTTTACATTTGCCAAAACGCATTGAAATGTACCCTAAAAAGGGTAAATTTTATTTTATCATAACTCAATAAACCTGACCAAGAAAGCAATCAAAAAGCTAGGCACTGGTTTTCCTATAAAGGAGAAATTAAAGCTCAAAACTTTTCAGTTTATAGTCAATTCACTGTTGTATGGATCTATGTAGTCAGAAATTACAAAGAAAAGTATTTCAGTATAAGGAAGTACTTGCTAACAGTCCAAGTGTAGTGCATTGCCTACAGAGGACATTGTGGTGTGTTTCTTAAACCACATTTTAATAGCTGTAGCAAAGAAAAAAACCTTGTGGTCAAAAAATATTGGGAACTCTTGGTTTAAGCAATATTAAATAGACATTTTCTTTTCGGCTTCTGTTAGAGCCTTTAGTGTGTGCAACATGGAATCCGTAAAAGGGACTATAAGAGAATCGTGTAGTGTAAAGGGCATGTTCTAGATGATGGTTAGATTAAACGTCCTTTAAGGCTCTCTTCAAACGCCAAGACTCTTTAAGTCTTCTTTAAAAAAAAAAAAAAAAGTGTATCAAAGATCTTAGGCAGTAGCTTATAAATAAAGAATCATCAGAAATATAAATTCTTAATAGCGAGGACTCACAGCATTCCGAGTGGCAGGGACAATATGTTCTATTTTTCTCTGTTCCTTATGATACACTGAAACACAGCAAATACTGACTGATTTGGGCATGAATAAAAGTCCCATTGATACAGAAACAAACCAAACACTGAAACAAAGTTGTATTGAAAGACTGTGTGGTCTAGAATATTCTAGAATATTCTTGCTATCTTTCCTAAAATATGTTTGCTATTAGATAAACACTCTGTGCAATTTCTTAGCCCACTTTTTGACTTTGAAAACATGGACATTAATGCTCTTGACTCAGCATGAAGAGGCATGGTCTCAGGGAGAATATATATTTTCTCGCTCTCTCAATACCTATGCTGGTAATCACACTCCTGTAGTTTATACATCTCTATTTTCTGGGCCCAGAGAGGGGTGGAGGGAACTGCTGTTGGGTAAGGGGCTCCGATAGAGATCGTTTTCAACTTCAATTACATAAAATAGAGAAATATCCTTTCTGAAACCACAAAAATCTATTAAATCCTGATAAATTATTTTTGATATTCAGTATTTAGTAAAGCTAAGTGAAAACAGACAGGGAGAAGCTTTTGCCTCTTTATAATTTGCTCTATTAAAATTATTAAGGATTTTCTATGATGATTGTTTACAGTTGGGAAACATAATGGTTAAATGCATCTGCATGTATGACAGGTCACACCCACACACTCATGCATACAACTGTCATTCTGGTCTTTGGGAAAGAGTGCCACTAATGAAACTTATTGCATCTAAATGTTGTTACATGACTCCAAATCAATGCACCTTAATATTGCCCCTAAAAATGAGGCCTGCTATAGGCGGTGCCATAAGATACGCAGTGTTGATTATAAAAAAGACAATGAAAAAAGCACTTAAAGGAGAAGGGAAATGTTTAAGAAAAAGATGTCAAGAAGAACCAATATACATTCATATATAAGAACTCAAGACTAGAAAAGACCTCTTTACGTTTTCACTAAATATTAGCACTTGGTCTAGTCTCAGTACCGTTGGTCTTTTGTCTCCTGTAATTCACTGTTTATTCATACATTCATTCAAAGTTTTAATTGAGCACCTTGATTATACTAGGCTTTTTTTCCAGGATGAAAAGATACATCAGTGGGTAAGATAGACAAAGACCCACAATAATTCAGTAACAAAAAAAGGAAAATAAAATGCAAACAACTATCCCAAAACACAGTCTCTCTCACTCCACTCCACTCTACTTCAATCTCTACTTACCTTTTCCCTAACACATCCCACAGTGAAATTAGGTTACTATTTTTAAAGAAAACTCCTACATGGTCTTCAACATGTCAGGAAAAGTATCAGAGCACTATTGGCTAATTTGGGCCATGTTCTACTGAGCACCATCTGTGCAACTGGCAAAATGTTAGCCAATGATAGTACAATGAAGAATAAGATGAATAGAGTCGATGCAGAGGCAGAAACACAAAGATCATTTCAAAACGTTGATAAGACAGTACAGAAATAAATAGAATATTATGGAAGTCCAGAGTGAGAGACATAAAAGTAATATCTACTTAAATACGAGGTCTGAATGCATGATTGTTGATGTGAACTATTTACCTAGAAATGAAAACATACAGAAGTTGCTAATATCCATATTAACACTACTTTATTACTATTTCACAATGGATTTGAAGACATTTGTATACACATGAGTAAACACATTTTAATTGTTTAATTATGGAAATTTTCAAATATATGCCAAACTCCAAAATCTACCCTACACAGATTTAACAAATGTTAACACTTTGCTCAAGATTTTTTAAAGAAATTAAGTATTGTGATGACAGCCAAAGCCCATTTTTTATAGCTTTCCAGACCATCTCCACTCCATTTCTTCTCATCCCACTAAAAAGGTAAAAGTAACTACTATTCAAATGTATTTCTGCTTTTACTGTATATATATATAATATATATTATAATATTTAATATATAAATATATATTTCTGTAAACTATTTTATATAGATATACATACACATACATGCACACATGTATAGCCACCTTTGGGGGATATTAAATGTACAGAGAAACAGAGTAAATCATACAAGTATTTTGTGAATTAATTTTTTTCACTTAAAATTTCTAAATTGTTGTATGTAAATGTAGTCAATTGTATTTAGTTGCTCTACAGCATTTCATTGCATGAAATCTCCAACACACTATTGTCAACTATCCACTTGCTGCAAAACGTTTATCTGACAAGGGAACTTGAGTCAAGAAAAGGTTGAAGGTAATGGTCTAGTAGAAAATGGAAAGTGGAAAGAAAAGATCTAGTAGAAAATGAAAAGTTGATAATGAAAGAAACATAAGGAACTGCTGAAGCAATAACTTGGTGTAGGCAAAATTAGAAGGGATCTAATGCAGAGTTGGGGGGATTATTTTAGACAAGAGCACATAATTAGTCTAGGATGAGGGAGAAGAGTATGCAAGCAAAAATAATCATAGATGGATGAATAGTTTGTGGGAGTTTTTAGAGGTTCTCTTTGGATTACTTCAATTTTCTCAGTAAGTGGGAAAGAAGACTTCTACTTCCAAGAAAACAGAAGAGCATCTCCCAGTTAATTACAAGTAAATACCTAAGACACTCTATATAAAATAAACATAAGGAGACTCTGAAAGGTAGAGATAAGAAACACACTGACAAATGACCTCAGGACCCAAGGAATGATGTGAGGATGAGTTACCTGTTTTTTGTTTGTTTGTTTTGCCTCATATATTCCAGACTTGGAGCTGAAGAAGCTGGTGACTCAGAAACGCCAATGGGTGCAAACAAAAAGCCACAACACAAGCTGGTTCTTTCAAGCAAAAGAAGAAAAAATGAGACAGGGGCAGGTTACCAAGATGGAAATCTTATACAATAATTTCTCTACTTCAGCCAAATCTAAGGAAAAACCTTTGGTCACACAAATGCCCATACCAGCAAAGGCAGAGTGAAAAGCCTGAACTTCGACACTCTTCAGCCTATAAGAGGGCACCCCAACCCCTCCACTAAGGTGCTGTCAGAAAAGGCCAAATAGACAGTTGGGACTTTCAACCAGGCTCCACCATCACCCCCCACCACCACCACACCCCAGTGTCAGTGCAGAGGGAAGCCTGGACTTCCATCCCTCACAAAGTAATAAGGAGGCAAAGAGGTGCCCTTTCCTTATGCTGCCTCTGGAGTGATGTCAAGGAGGCCAAGTGGGGAGCCAGAACTCTCACCCCTGCCCAGCAGTGATGAGGGACCCCCATCCCAGGAGTCACTGGAGGCCAATTTAGGAACCGGGGCTTCTATTCCCACCGGGTAGTAATAAGGTAGCAACACCTTCATCCCTGCCAGAGTGGTGGCAGAGAAAACCAGCCAAAATATGAGGTTTAAACAAAATCCAGAGTCTCATAATGTAATACCAAAAATGTCCAGGTTTCATTTGAAAATCAATTGTTTTACTAAAACCAGGAAGATCTCAAACTGAATGAAAATGGACAATCAACAGATGACATCATTAAAATGACAAAGATGTTACAATTATTTTCAAAATTTAAAAGCAGTCATCAAAAAAACCCCCAAAACATACTTGAAAAAGCAATTATGAGCATGCTTAAAACAAACAAAAAATAGAAAGTTTCAGCAAGGGAACTGAAGATATGAAAAAGAATTAAAAAGAAATTTTAAAACTCAAAAATATGATAACCAAAAATTTAGAAGTCATTGTAGGGGCTCAACAGCAGAATGGAGGGAAGAGAGGAAAGAACCACTCAACTGGAAGGTAGAACAAAAGAAATCACCAAATTTGAACAGAGAGAAAACATACTAAAAAAGAGAGAGAGAGAAGAAAGGAAAAAACCTCAGGAGCCGAGGTACTGTAACAAAAGATCTAAATTTATGTCACCAGAATCCTGGAAGGAGATGAGAAAGAGGGATGAAAAAGTATTCAAAATAATGGATAAAAACTTTTCAATTTTGACAAAGACATAAGCCAAAGACTCAATAAGCTGAATGAACCAAAGGGGCCAAATACCAAAATGTATCATATTCAAACTCCGAAAACTAAAAACAAAGAAAAATCTTAGGAGCAGTGAGAGAAAAATGACTCATTACATATAAAAGGACAACAGTCAAACAACAATGGATTTCTCAGCAGAAACCATGGAAGTGGCATGAGAGTTTTCAAATGTTGAAAGAAAAATATTTTCACCCAGAGTTGTTTATCCCGCAAGAATGTTATTCAAAATGAAGGGGAAATAAATACATTCTCAGATGAAGGGAAACTAAGAGAATTTGTTGCCAGCATATCTGTAGATGGTAATAGAGGAAGCATACTGGGGGAAAAAAAAAAAAAACTGGATCAGAAATTGACTTACATAACACAAAATTGTTGTGGAGTTAAGTTACTGATAATGAAAAACTTTGGATGTGACCATAGAAGTGAATGGATGATACAGGAGATAAGTTAAGATCACTTGAGGAGAGCAGGTTAAGGGAATCTGAGCAGTCAGGGGTACTGAAAGCACCATCTACATGTCTATGTATCTAAGAATTCAGAAAAGAGTATCTTCAGAGAGAATGACAGGAGGCCAAGAGTAAAAGTCTTTGAGAAATAAAGGAAATTCACTGACATAATTTAGTATCAGGAGAATCAAAATTGGGAGTTTCAGGGAGGAAGGGAGTAGAATGTCTGAAAGTGGCATCCTATATGTGCATTTTGGGGACCAAAAAAAAAAAACCAACTCTACTTGGTCATAATGTTTTATTGTTAAACACCGTTGTATGGATATTAACATGAATTGTTGGGTTTAGCTGGTTAATACTTATTTAGGATTTTTATGTCTATTATCATAAATGGTATTTGTTTTTTCTTTCTCAAACTGTTATTAATCTGCTTCTGCTATCAAGATTAAAGTAACCATAAATAGTTAGATTTTCCTTTCTTTTTCTTCTTGTAACATTTTTTGTGATAAAAAAGTATTATACATCTATGCAGTGATGTCTTCTCCTTAATGCTTATAGAAATAGAAGGTTCTTTATTTCTTCATGAGTCAATTTTCATGAGTAATTTCATCTAATTTTTACCGTATCAGATTGAGTTTTCCATACTTTTGAAAACTACTATTGAATCTACAGTTATGTTTCCTATTTTATACTTAAATTTCAAGTCTTCTTTTTCAGGCCTTATCCCCAAATTTTCTCTTTTACTGGCTTGTTGATACGCTCTATCTTTTAATAGATTTTATTTTTTTTAGAGGAGTTTTAGGTTCACAGCAAAATTGAGCCCCCACATAATCACAGCCTCCATCATTATCAATATCCTGTACTAGAGGGTATATTTGTTACAACTGATGAATCTACATTAACACATCATTATCATGAAAAGTCCATAGTTTACATTAGAGTTCATTCTTGGTATTGTATCGTCTCTGGGTTTTGACAAATGTATAAGGAGATGTATCTACCATTATAGAATCACACAGAATAATTTCACTGCCCTAAACATTTTCTATGCTATAACCATTCATCCCTCACTCCCCCCTAATCCTTGGCAACCACTGACCTTTTGACCTGTCTCCATATTCTTGCCTTTTCTAGAATGTCATATAGTTAGAATCATACAGTATGTATAGCCTTTTCAGATTGGCTTCCTTTACTTAGTAATACACATTGAAGTTTCCTCCATGTTTTTCATGGCTTGATAGTTCATTTCTTTTTAACTTCAAATAATATTCTGTTATCTGGGTGTACCACAGTTTATTTATCCATTCATCTACTGAAGGACGTCTTGAATGCTTCCAAATCTGGGCAAAAAACCTGTGTGTAGGTTTTTATGTGGACCTAAGTTTCCAATTCATTTTGACAAATACCAAGGAGCATGATTGATGGATTGTATGGTAAGAATATGTAAAGTTTTGTAAGAAACTGCCAAGCTGTCTTTCATAGTGACTGTACCATTTTGCATTCCCACCAGCAATAAATCAGAGTTCCTTTTGCTCCACTTCCTCATCAATATTTGGTGTAGTCAGTGTTCTGCATTTTGGCCATTCTAACGGAAATATAGTGATATCTCGTTGCTTTAATTGGCACCTTTCTACTGACATATGATGTTGAGCTCTTTTTCATATGCTTACTTGTCCTCTCTGTAGCTTCTTTGGTGAAGTGTCCAGGGTTTTTGCCCATTTTTTAATTGGGTTGCTTGTTAATATGCTGATATAAACTCTGAGTCAATTATTTTCTCTCAGCACTTTGTATTTTTTTTTTCCTACTGTTTTGCTGATGAGACTTCTGCTTCTGCTCCAATCATTATTCCTCTTTATTTTTATTTTTTTATTTTTTATTTTTCTAACATCTTTATTGGAGTATAATTGCTTTACAATGGTGTGTAAGTTTCTGCTGTATAACAAAGTGAATCAGTTATACATACACATACGTCCCCATATCTCTTCCCCCTTGCGTCTCCCTCCCTCCATTTCCACTAAGATCAGGAATAAGACAAGGTTGCCCACTCTCACCACTATTATTCAACATAGTTTTGGAAGTTTTAGCCATAGCAATCAGAGAAGAAAAAGAAATAAAAAGAATCCAAATCGGAAAAGAAGAAGTAAAGCTGTCACTGTTTGCAGATGACATGATACTATACATAGAGAACCCTAAAGATGCTACCAGAAAACTACTAGAACTAATCAATGAATTTGGTAAAGTAGCAGGATACAAAATTAATGCACAGAAATCTCTTGCATTCCTATACACTAATGATGAAAAATCTGAAAGTGAAATTAAGAAAACACTCCCATTTACCACAGCAACAAAAAGAATAAAATATCTAGGAATAATCCTACCTAAGGAGACAAAAGACCTGTATGCAGAAAATTATAAGACACTGATAAAAGAAATTTAAAATGATACAAATAGATGGAGAGGTATACCATGTTCTTGGTTTGGAAGAATCAACATTGTGAAAATGACTATACTACCCAAAGCAATCTACAGATTCAATGAAATCCCTATCAAACTACCACTGGCATTATTCCTTTTTAGATAACCAGGTGTGGCTTGCTGTGTTTTTATTTTCTCTCTCTCTCTCTTCCCCTCAAAGATTTAGGTTTTTTCCCTTTGTTTTAGTATTCTGTAGTTAAATTTAGGTGGGGCTTTGGATTATGCAGTTTGAGACTCACTGTGATTCTTCAATATGAAGATGCATATTGACTTTTCGTTTCTGAAAACATTATTTACCACTATCTCTTTGACCATTGGTTCTTACTCATTTTCTTTATTTTTTTCTTTTAGACATCTTACTAGTTATATTACATTATTTATGTATAGAAGTTTCATGTGCCCTAGACTATGAAAATGCCATTACAAGGAAGTTTAAGACTTGTTTTTGTCTAGTGCTTAAATAGTATCAGTTATCCTGGCCCTATTTTTACATTTCTTATCCTGTATATTCCTGCACTCTGTAGTTAATATAACTTCAAACCCCTTCATCCAGGCATAGGGCAACTGGGATTTTGACTGACTATCAGTGATACTCCCCCACAGTGATTCAAACCACTGGATTAAACAGCTTCCTTACTGTTTTACAGGTCAGTGAGTAGAGTTTTCTTACTCCTTGAGAACAGAGAACAATCTCAGACTCTTTCTTAAATGTGCAGATCTAAGTTCTAGTTCACTGTTTGAGATGAAGCATTTCTTTATCTAGAAATGGGCGTTAGACCTCTAGCCCACAGTCCCTGTGGACTATATCACAGAATTCTAGTGGATCATTACAGAATGGGCCTCTGCATGTCATTCTCTTTTTAATTTTTCCGTTTATTTTTGGCCTTTGGGGAATCTTACATCCTTTCAAACTCACCTGTGTGGATAAAAAAATTTTTTTTTTGCTGCTCTTATAATATTTCCACTATTTCTCTGTATTTGTGGCAGGAAGTAAGCCTTATTTGCATCAACTTAGTCTCCTGTTTGCGGGAATTCTCCTAATCACTCCAATATATCCATGTCTATAAATACATAGATCTAATTACTTCTATCTCATTTATGAATATTTTTGTGGCTATATTTCCCAGCCTAGCATAAATATATTGGACATAAATTAGGAGTCATTAGCTACTTTTGAAGCTTTTATTCTGCTACTGAAATAACAGTGTGATACTGGGAATATGACCGCTCTTAAATTTTCATCTTTAAAATGAGGCAGTCACTTTCCAAGATTATTTCAATGATAGAATTCTAGGTCTACAGGTAGATGTTATGAAAGGAAGGAAGGGAGGGAGGGAAGGAGGGAGGAAGAAAAGAAAGAGAAAGAGAAAGAGAGAGAGAGAGGGAGGGAGGGAGGAAGAAAGTTCAAACTCTCAGGAGGATTAAAGTCTTGAAATCATAATTAGTTGAATCAACTTCCATATAGAAAAGAACAAATTTTAAAATAATTTTCATAAAATATATATAATAAAAACATACAATCATAAGGTAGCTCTATTTTTAGTTTTTAAAGGAACCTCCATACTGTTCTCCATAGTGGCTGTACCAATTTACATTCCCACCAACAGTGTAGGAGGGTTTCCTTTTCTCCACACTTTCTCCAATATTTATTGTTTGTAGATTTTTTGATGATGTCCATTCTGACTAGTGTGAGGTGATACCTCATTGTAGTTTTGATTTGAATTCCTCTAATAATTAGTGATGTTGAGCATCTTTTCATGTGCTTTTTGGCCATCTGCATGTCTTCTTTAGAGAAATGTCTATTCAGATCTTCTGCCCATTTTTTGATTGGGTTGTTTGTTTTTTGATATTGAGCTACATGAGCTGTTTGCATATTTTGGAGATTAATCTCTTGTTGGTTGCTTCATTTGCACATATTTTCTCCCATACTATGGGTTGCCATTTCATTTTGTTTATGGTTTCCTTTGCTGTGTAAAGGCTTTTGGGCACATATCTGGAGAAAACCATAATTTGAAAAGATACAGGCACCCCACTGTTCAGTGCAGCACTATTTACTGTATAATAGCCAGGACATGGAAGCAACCTAAATATCCATCGATGGATGAATGGATAAAGAAGATGTGGTACATATATACAATGGAATATTACTCAGCCATAAAAATGAACGAAATAATGCCATTTGCAGCAACATGGAGGAACATAGAGATTGTCAAACTGAATGAAGTCAGATAGAGAAAGACAAATATCCTATGATATCACTTATATGTGGAAATCTAAAAAAATGGTACAAATAAACTTACCTACAAAACAGAAATAGAGTCACAGATGTAGAAAACAAACATGGTTACCAAGGGGGAAAGGGGTAGGGGAGGGATAAATTGGGAGATTGGGATTGACGTATACACACTACCATATATAAAATAGATAACTAATAAGAACCTACTGTGTAGCACAGGGAACTCGCCTCAATACTCTGTAATGACCTATATGGGAAAAGAATCTAAAAAAGAGTGGAGATTACATATAGATATAGATATAGATAATTGATTCCCTTTGTTGTACAGCAGAAACAAACACAACATTGTAAATCAACTATATTCTAATAAAAATCAATGAAAATAATACAAAAATGGAGTGTTAGCGTGAACGCATACGTATTTGCTTTTTCCCTTTTCTTTCTGGGAAGCATCAATAGTTCTGGAAATAAATTAACATTAATCAGAGTCTAATCTTTTTTTCACATGGTTCAACTGATCAAGTATGGCAAAGTGTTTTGAAGTTGTTTAAATATTGGATTACTCTTCCTTTTATTCACTCACTAATTCATTCAACAAATATTTACTGAGCATTAACTAGATTCCAGACAAGTTAAAAAGTTTAGGGATGACGATGAGCAAAACTCAACTAGCTCTTGATTATGTGGAGCTTATAATCAGATACAGAATACAGAAAATCATATAATAAATACTTATAAAATTAAAACTGCAATCACATCTATTAAGAAGCTTATGCCAGATTACATGAGGGAGCCCTCTCCTCATCTTTGTTTTCAAGAGGAAAATATGTATTGACATTTAACATAGTATTAAAGATTCATAAAATTTCTTTCTATGATGGTGGGATGGCATTCCTTTATGCTCTGCCTATATCATTATCTAAATGATAAAGTAAGCAGCCTTGCACAACAGTTAAACCGTAGACTCTAGTGAATTCAAGAAACAGTAACAGCAATCCCACTTTTAGAGACACATAAAATCTTGTGCTGAAACACTGAACTTGTCTCAAATATAAATACAAATTATTTACTTCTCTGAATTATCATGCATGAATTAACCATGGATTTGATTTTATGGCCTTCATGCCTAAATTTAGATCTTGTAGGCTAAAACTAGAATTATTTTATGAGTAACTTTAAGTCTTTTTTTAACGGCAAGAAGCATTTTTCCGAGGGAAGTTTATCCTGTAAATGCAATTCTTACAACAAGAGCACCAATAAACTGACTTACTGAGGCAAAACACATACACCAAATTCCGCTGAGCCAGTGACAAAGTAGACAGGTATGTAGAAACCACAGATTTATAAATGTTAGGGTTCAATTCTTAAGCTATTGATCGAGAAGAGAAAGCCAATATAATGGCCAGTGATGGCTGGACTGTATTATCTACTGATGACAGGAAGGACATTTTCTTGTAGGGAAAAAGCCTTGGATAACTCTCTATATTATTTCAGCACTTGCAGTATAATCTAATAGGTATAGTTATAAAATAGAGGAACACCTCTCTGATTCTGGGTGGTGGTAAGAAGATACTATAACCCTTAATTTATTTGATGAATCATTAATGCCGGAAGCATCAAAAGTTTTCCCTTTCCTGGTGAATACTCTCTTCAACAGTCCAGAAAAGGTCAGCACACCAAGCCATTAACACTCTCTCTCTCTCTCTCTCTCATCAACTATCACGAAACATAGTGTCTTAATTCACCCGTGCATACACATTCAATAATTCTCTTTAATGGTAATAAAAGTTCAATCCATGAGTCATAAAGTTAATTCAAGAGACACGAATTGAAGCACTTTTCAAATACAATCTGAGACTTGTTTTGGAGCAAGTCTCAGATTTATATTTAGATACTTGTTCAAGTAGAAAATATGACTTTTTTAAGATATACTTTTCTTGCCAGCAATCTCTCTGTCTTAGAGAGGATCAAACAGGTTGCCTTTTACACTGTCACAAGGTTAGTTGGCTGTTTGTGATGAAATCTGAAACAGAAACACTTTCCATCTCTTCTCAAAGATGTTCGAGTACACTTATCAAATGTCAATATTGCTGACAGCTGTGTCCCAGCAGACACTCAAGTCAACTTCTCCTCTCACTGAATTTTTAAATGTGATTTAAAACTTGAGACATTATGACAAAATATCAAAATAGAAACTTTAAAAAAATATAAGCAATATTAAATGTTGTTACAACTACAATTTATCTCCTAGTAAATTCTGAAACCTAACATTTTGGTTTTATGAACATTTTAAGTTCTGTAGAGAATAATAAATATGAGAAATTTAAGATTTCTGTAAATTTTTACATGGGTACTCCACAACTACACTGACTATAACCCAAACATACATTTTCCTGAACCTTCTTTCTTTAAAGAGAATTTAAATTAAATACAGTTTTTTTTAATTGGAGAAAAAAATCTTGGATCATCAAAAGCTTGAAATGGTTTTGGAGACATAAATATACTAAGGATAGACTTATGATAACTGTGAATAAGTTGATTTTTTCATAAATTTAAATCACTGAGATAAGATAAATCACAAAATTATTATATCTTGAAAATACTTAAAAATCGCCACTATAGTTATGAGAGAATTTCAATAGAATCCCTCAAATAGATTGTTTCCAAAATAGAGCTATTTTGTCAAATAATACACTTTCTTGACAAGTAGAATCCGGAAATATTTACAGCAACCCAACACTATCACAAAGAGAGAATGAGAATTTCATGTACATGGAGAAAGTGGCAGATTTTTAAACAAAGGCCTAGAACATCAAGTGTCCTTTATACAAACTGTAGAAGATGTGACACAGAGCTGACAAGAAAGCAATGGTTCCATAATCCACAGCATGAACGGAAGTCAGAGGCGATAAGTGGATAAAGACCTGTTGATGATCAATACTCACCTTCAGCTAAAAATCTGTTAATTAACAAAATTTATGGTAAGTGCGTAAGTTTGAGACACTTCTTAACCCACAAATTAATCATTTTTTTTCTTTTTCCAGGACCCTAAGTATACAGTAAAAAGTAGAATTCACTAAGAAATCTTCACTGGCTACCCCACCTCTATACAGGAGCACACTCACACCCTCCTTCTCACCCTCCCCCATTTCCATACCTATTAGGAGGTTTGGGGTGTTGAATTTTTACTGATGGCCACAGACAATTTTCAGCCTGAGTTCTGAATATGATAAAAGGACATTACCTAGGGACTCAATGCTATATTCAAGTTGAGAATAGAAGTCAGGAAATATGCTGAGAACTGGTAATATTAGGACTAGAACAAAAAAATTAAGTTATCACAAAATTTTATTTTCCCTTGGATTTCATTCTTTATTCACTGAACTACTTATGGCAAGAATTCAATTGAATATATTGTACAAAATATGTGTCAGATGTGAACGGAACCAAAAAGGATTTGCTGGAAGGTTTGTAACAATTAGTCAATAAAAATAACTAGGAAAACAATGTTGGCAGTGATAACATTCAGAGCTGTAACCAAAAAACAAAACACTTTAATGTTACAATCTGTGTTTTATCACTCATTATTGGATATTATATATCAATTTTCATCCAAATGCTTCTGATTATCTATGATTCAAGACTAAAGTCAGGCATCATGACAATTTTAATTTGAAGGGCAGAGGGAAGGGAGAGAGAAAACTTCAGAGATTACCTTGTTCACTAAAGGCAGTTCTGTCATTTTTGCTTCTTTTTTAGGGAAACACCCATGGATCTCTTCAGAAATCAAAATACAGACTAAAAATAGGGCATCCTAAAAATGTGTGCCAGATGTATCTTATCTAGGGCTTTTCTCACCCCAGGGTATTTGCCAACTCCCACTTGACACATCCCAAATATTTTTAGCACTTCAAAAAGTCTCTTACTTATTGCCTGCACAGCTGGTAGCTAAAAATACTTACACTGTATAATGCTACTTTATAAGTCAAAGATTGTTTTTCCTAGTATCATTTATTCGGAATATGCTTTCATAATTAGAGCTCAGGTGGAAGCAGGATGGCTCAGAATGGAGAAGATCAGTGCAAGAAGCTCAAGAAATTCTCTAAACATAGGCGTAAAGTCAAGGGTCAGTGATTCTGGGACAGACAATAGATTGTGTAAATCTAAAGGAAGGTATCAAAAGTTAAGACCACTCTACAACAATGAAGAGGCAGATAGGACTCATTAGCTAAATTTCCACAAGAATTCTAATGACTGCACCATGTATTGCAGCCGGAGTGGACCCAGCAGCTTGGAAATGTAAAGATGGGCAATGATAACGCTGATGAGGTTTCGCAGGCAGTATTAGGGATACAGTCATGGATAAATTGAGGTTCCGGAAGAGAAAATATTGGCTTGTGGAAGAATGATTCACAAAATAATTCAGTCATGAGAAGAATCAAGCATGTAGAGCAAAAATTTAAATGTATGTTAATTCAAGGGCAAGGTTCAGACAAGGTACACTTCTTATTACTGTAAATGAGGAAGTAATGAGGATATGATTGTGAAACTGACAAAGGGGCAAAAGTTACCAGGACATATGCATGTTTCAAAGTGAAGTGGTGATCACTTGGGAAAAGGCTAGAAACTAATTACTGGAAACTGTGATGTCTAGATCAGAAAGAGACCCGGGGAGAAGGGAGAGGGGAGAAGGGAGAGGGAACAGGAGAAAAGGAGTCAGAGAAATCCTGCAGTCAATGAACTTGTGTCCTGTGACAAGACTTGTCTCAAGGACTGGGATAAGATAAGGCCAATTTTCAGGCTGCCTATAAGATGAGAAATACATAGGGTCACGGATCCAAGCAGCTCTCTCTGCATGCTTAAACTATGACTCCAAGTGAGCAAGGTGTCCTTGTCCCCGCCCCCGCAAAGTGATGCCTCTCATCATATGTTGAAAGCATTGAAATAAAAATCCCTCAATTTAAATCACAATATTGTTTTCTAGTACAAGTAATAGCCATTTGTTCCTTTACTAAGATGGCTCTGCTTTTCTCAAAAATGCATCTGATTTTCTGAAACTCTTTTTAAAAAACGTTGTTATTTCTATATCTAATTTAATCAAAGTCTTTAACAGCATTGGATGCTACAGAATGAGTATTCACTCCCTCACTGCTGCTCCAATGATTGTCTTCAATGAGGCAGTTTTGAAAATTGGCTCTGACTTACCATATCTGAATTATAGGTTCTAAAAATTCTTAAAAAAACCAAATCTGTCAATTTTGGCACTGCTTGGGCACACCTGGGAGTAGAGGAACATTTCCAACAAGATCTTGAAGGACCTAGTTCCTGTTCACTAAATCCCCAGAATGCATGAGCTGCCACTCACATTTTAATTATTTTGAGGAGACCTGCACTTGTGTAACAAACTGCAGAGTGCTGTTTCTCTCTTTTTTTCCTGGCAAATATCTAGCCCTGATCTGTAATTTAGCAGACCCTAAGACATCAGAATAAAGCAGCGTGTTTAAAAAAAATGAAGTCATAGATACAAAACATTTAGCAAAAAACACAAGTTCTATTCAATATATAAATGCAAGTTGGTGTTATCTTAGATTGGTGTCACAGGTTATTCTGAACAGGAATTAAGAGAATAACCCAGTAGCTAATATCATGTATGTGTCAACGTAGATGGGGGAAAGATGGATTAGGAAACGCTAGCTAACAACCGTGGGATATGATATTACTCCCTCCACCTTCATTTGGGGCTTTGTAAAGAAATCACATGATTGGACAATTCCTTTCATGTTCGACAAAAGAAGACCTAAATAGACATTTCTCCAAAGAAGATATACAGATTGCCAACAAACACATGAAAGAATGCTCAACATCATTAATCATTACAGAAATGCAAATCAAAACTACAGTGAGATATCATCTCACACCAGTCAGAATGGCCATCATCAAAAAATCTACAAACAATAAATGCTGGAGAGGGTGTGGAGAAAAGGGAACCCTCTTGCCCTGTTGGTGGGAATGTAAATTGATACAGCCACTATGGAGAACATTATGGAGGTTCCTTAAAAAACTAAAAATAGAACTATCATATGACCCAGCAATCCCACTACTGGGCATATACCCTGAGAAAACCATAATTCAAAAAGAGTCATGTACCACAATGTTCATTGCAGCTCTATTTACAATAGCCAGGATATGGAAGCAACTTAAGTGTCCATCAACAGATGAATGGATAAAGAAGATGTGGCACATATATACAGTGGAATATTACTCAGCCATAAAAAGAAACAAAATTGAGTTATTTGTAGTGAGGTGGATGGACCTAGAGTCTGTCATACAGAGTGAAGTAAGTCAGAAAGAGAAAAACAAATACTGTATGCTAACACATATATATGGAATCTAAAAAAAAAAAAAAAAAAAAGAGGTCATGAAGGACCTAGGGGCAGGACGGGAATAAAGATGCAGACCTACTAGAGAATGGACTTGAGGACATGAGGAGGGGGAAGGGTAAGCTGGGACAAAGGGAGAGAGTGGCGTGGACATATATACACTACCAAATGTAAAACTGATAGCTAGTGGCAAGCAGCTGCATAGCAGAGGGAGATCAGCTGGGTGCTTTGTGACCACCTAGAGGGGTGGGATAGGGAGGGTGGGAGGGAGGGAGATGCAAGAGGGAAGAGATATGGGGATATATGTATATGTATAGGTGATTCACTTTGTTATAAAGCAGAAAGTAACACACCATTGTAAAGCAATTATACTCCAATAAAGATGTTTAAAAATAAATAAATTAATTAAATTAAATTAAAGAATAAAAAAGAAGAAAGCAGATTAAATGTCTGCCTCAGCTTCCCCAGACCTTCTCATTGAAACCACAGATGGTTGCCACCTTTTTCCTCAAGCCATGTCTGCATTAAAAGGTTTACCAGGTGCTTCAGCTTGCTGTCTGGAATGCAGTCATGAATTCTAAACTGCCACATACTGATATAATCTATTTCCTATTTGCTGCCTGCTGTGATAACCTGGTCTAAAGAATGAGGTTTCTGTTTTAAGTTTTTGGCCCAGAAAACCCATTTCTTGCCAACACCCAGCTCTAGTCTACAAGGTGGGTCCCTTAGCATCCAGCCCAGATTTTCCATCTCCTGCCTCCGATTTGACTGTGCCTCATAGGGAACATGCCACAATTGTAAAAATCACCTAGAATCATAACCTAGCCACTTACTCTGATTTCAGTCTTTTCTACTTCCAGGGCTCTCTCTTCTGTCATGCCTTGCCTTGTCTGCTGGATCAGAACCCTTGCCACTGACCCCTGACTGCTCTTAGCTAACTTATCCCATCCTTTCTATTCTATGCATTCCATGGCCCAGCTGCTCCTGCAGGGGCCAGCTGCTGCAGCCAGATTGGTTTCCTCAGCTTCTTTGAGAAGGGCATCCAGAAATGACATTTTTCTCTTTTCTATTATCCTTGTTTTTTTACATTCCTAGTATCCTTCATATATGGGCCAGCTCCAGTTATAATAAAATAGAGGCAGTCCAGTACTCAAGTACATGTTGTATCCAGAATGGTCATTTTTCTCCCTCAGAAATAACATTTTAATTAGGTATTATATCATATCTTCCATTTATTATGTACTAACCAAAACATTAAACCAAATTGTAGGTAAGGATCCCTGGCTGCATCACTAGAGACTAAATGAACCATACACTTTTCCTTTTATTCATGACCCCGTGAAGGCTATGCTGTCGTCAGATGCTACAGCTGCCCTCACAACAGGGCATACTTAGGAAGGACTAAGCCTCCTTGGACACAGATATCACAGAAAACTCAGAGTCACTGAGGATGAGGCTCATATATTCCCCCAGACATATGGTTTATGTCCAGTGGAAGAGCAGGAATGTGGTAGTGTATCAGTCTGCTAGGGCTGCCACAACAAAATGGCACAGACTGGGTGACTTAAACAATAGAAAGTCATGCACTTATCGTTCTGGAGGCTGGAAGTTCAAAATCAAGCACTTTTGGTTTTTTCTGAGGCCTCTCTCCTTGCCTTGCAGATGGTCATCATCTCATTATGGCCTCAGATAGCCCTTCCTCTGAGAGCACACATTCCTGATGTCGCTATGTGTATACAAATTTCCTCTTCTTGTAAGGACACCAGTCAGTATGGGTTAGAGCCCAACTTTAACTTAATCACCTCTTTAAAAACCTTATCTTCAAATAGGGTCACATTCTGAGGTGCTGAGAGTTAGAACTTGACCATACGGACTTAGGAAGGACATGATTCAGCCCACAACAGGTAGGAAGCACCAATCTCCTCACTGGTGGCAGAGGCTCTAGAATAGAATGGTACATATGCTTACCTACATAATTATTGCCAAAAACTTTACTGGTGTGAGACTCAGGAGTAGTAAATAAATAATAATTCATTGGCAGATCATTGGGAACTAATACTAAGCAGTGCCTATATTACTAAACACAAGTTTTGGAAAAGGAAGTGTTTTACACTTCCTTTACACCCTTCCTTTTCCTTTACACAAATTTACACCCACGACATAGTCCTAGGTCAAAAATTTTATTACAAGTTACTTGAAAGATTTCAGTGATTTGTTAACATTCTAGGCACCATTAATTAAGGTGAAAATACAAGTAAATAATTTACTCATCAAATCTAAAGTATTTACTGTATGTAAGGCAGTTTTAGTTGTTGTGGGCACAGGAGTGGACAAAACAAAGACATTGCTGTTCTTATGGAGACTGTTGTATCACAGAGGAGATCATGAACAAAATGGTAGATATGTAATACGTAGTAACGAGAAATGTTATTTCTATGAATAAAAATAAAGCTGAGCATGAAATCAGAGTTAGAGTAGTGTTATTTCACTCCTGAAGAAAATGAGGGAGCCATGTGAACCCCTCATGGAAGAGCTTTGTAGGTAGAGGGTTTAGAGGGTGCAAATGTTTGGTTGCTTGGAGAATACTCAGGAAATCAAGGTGGCTGCAGATATAAGTTGGAGGTAAAGAGGTAAGACACGATGTGACAGAGGTAGGTGGTGCCTTATTTTGAAATAACTTACAAGGAAAAAATAATTGCCAAACATGCAACAAATAAATGGTTGATGTTTATATACATCAAGAGTACCCATAAGTTGATGAGAAAAGTACAAACTTGCTCTACCCATTTTTGAAGACAACCCAGCAATATCTTTTAAAAGTACATACATCCTCTGGCTCAGCAACTCAATTCTTAAGAAATCTACCCTAAAGTGAAAAGTGTGCCAGTTAGAAAGGTACGCTGAAACATTATTTGTAGTAGCAGAGAAAAAAAAACAACTAGAAACAACATAAATGTGTACCGCTAGGAGAATGACTGCATAAAATCATAGTACATTCAACTTAGCAAATACTATACAACTATTTAAAATGAATTTTAAATTATTCCTGTGGACCTGGAGAAATAGCTATGATATCCTAAACATAGAAAGCAAACTTACTTGTTTTTGTAAAATAAAGATACCTCCCTTTTATCTGTGTCTATACTTATTTCTATAAGTTTGTATAAGGACAGAGTAAGGTGTGAAAAGATATATATGATGTTGATAATAATCATTACCTCAGAAGGAAAACGAGGAAAGGTGATAGAATTAATTACTATTATTTTTTAAGAGAAAAACATGTATTCAAGTGACCTTTGCACTAAATCATATCCTTTGAAGAGATTTGAGAAGGGAAATCTTTCAGCCATATTTTTGTCTCCAAGGCACCACATAACTAGGTTGAACATGTCAGTGAATTGACTACTTTGAACAAGTTAAATGAGTTACTTTGCCTTTGATAAATGCAACCTTAATCATATAAATAAAAAAGAGGAGGGGGAGACATTACAGACTTTTCTATTTATTCCAACAGCAGAAAGATTGGAAGACAACTGTCCAGAAGTGAGCAGTGTGAATTTAATTTTTAAAATAAAACTGACCAATAAGCAGATTTTAAAATGGAAAGGGACTTGATGGGAATCTTTATCCACTGACGGGAAATTATCATGAGGTAGTCCTATGGCACAGACTCCCAAAACAACATTATAGAATTCTGTACTGGTTCTTAAGTACAAATAAACTCAGTAATGAACACTCTCTCTCAGATATCTTTATGATCAGAGCCAACTCCTGTCACCCATGATACCATAACAGAAAGACTGCCTCCATCTGATCTTTGTTTTCAGCTATCAGTGATGAGAATCTAATATGCCGAGCCTTATAATTAAGAACATAAAATGATGAGAGACAGGGAAGATATGGAATATAAAATGCTTCTCTCTGAGTTATTTTGTCCACAATAAGTACTTAATCTATTAGTAGAATTGGATGTGGTTTAAAATCATATAGCTTCATATGTCCTTCATTGATACCCAATGCTTTTTCTTTCCAATTATAGAAACATAAGATGAATAACTTGTATCTGTCTAATTTATTAGAAGGCCATAAATTGAATTTATTTTTTCCTCCAAAGCTAAGTATAATTGCAAAACCAAAGACTAAATGCAGCATTTAGTTTTGACCTTTTTAACTAATCCATTACCATTATGAAAATCAAATGATGAAAAATCTGAAAGTGAAATTAAAGAAACACTCCCATTTACCCTTGCACGAAAAAGAATAAAATACCTAGGAATAAACCTACCTAAGGAGACAAAAGGCCTGTATGCAGAAAACTATAAGACACTGATGAAAGAAATTAAAGATGATACAAATAGATGGAGAGATATACCATATTCTTGGATTGGAAGAATCAACATTGTGAAAATGACTCTACTACCCAAAGCAATCTACAGATTCAATGCAATCCCTATCAAATTACCAGTGGCATTTTTCACAGAACTAGAACAAAAAAATTCACAATTTGTATGGATACACAGAAGACCCCGAATAGCCAAAGCAATCTTGAGAACGAGAAATGGAGCTGGAGGAATCAGGTTCCCTGACTTCAGACTATACTACAAAGCTACAGTAATCAAGACAGTATGGTACTGGCACAAAAACAGAAATATAGATCAATGGAACAGGATAGAAAGCCCAGAGATAAACCCACGCACATATGGTCACCTTATCTTTAATAAAGGAGGCAAGAATATACAGTGGAGAAAAGACAGCCTCTTCAATAAGTGGTGCTGGGAAAACTGGAGAGCTACATGTAAAAGAATGAAATTAAAACACCCCCTAACAACATACACAAGAATAAACTCAAAATGGATTAAAGACCTCAATGTTAAGGCCAGACACTATAAAACTCTTAGAGGAAAACATAGGCAGAACACTCTATGACATAAATCACAGCAAGATCCTTTTTGACCCAGCTCTTAAAGAAATGGAAATAAAAACAAAAATAAACAAATGGGACCTAAAGAAACTTAAAAGCTTTTGCACAGCAAAGGAAACCATAAACAAGACAATAAGACAACCCTTAGGATGGGAGAAAATATTTGCAAATGAAGCAACTGACAAAGGATTAATCTCCAGAATTCACAAGCAACTCATGCAGCTCAATAGCAAAAAAACAAACAACCCAATCCTAAAATGGGCAAAGACCTAAATAGACATTTCTCCAAAGAAGATATACAGATTGCCAACAAACACATGAAAGAATGTTCAACGTCATTAATCATTAGAGAAATGCAAATCAAAACTACAATGAGATATCATCTCACACCAGTCAGAATGGCCATCATCAAAAAATCTACAAACAGTAAATGCTGGAGAGGGTGTGGAGAAAAGGGAACCCTCTTGCACTGTTGGTGGGAATGTAAATTGATACAGCCACTATGGAGAACAGTATGCAGTTTCCTTAAAAAACAAAAAATAGAACTATCATACGACCCAGCAATCCCACTACTGGGCATATACCCTGAGAAAACCATAATTCAAAAAGAGTCATGCACCACAATATTCATGGCAGCTCTATTTACAATAGCCAGGACATGGAAGCAACCTAAGTGTCCATCAACAAATGAATGGATAAAGAAGATGTGGCACATATATACAATGGAATATTACTCAACCATAAAAAGAAATGAAATTGAGTTATTTGTAGTGAGGTGGATGGACCTAGAGTCTGTCATACAGAGTGAAGTAAGTCAGAAAGAGAAAAACAAATACCGTATGCTAACACATATATATGGAATCTAAAAAAAAAGAAAAGAAAAAAAAGGTCATGAAGGACCTAGGGGCAGGACAGGAGTAAAGATGCAGACCTACTACAGAACGGACTTGAGGACATAGGGAGGGGGAAGGGTAAGCTGGGACAAAGTGAGAGAGCAGCATGGACATATATACACTACCAAATGTAAAACAGATAGCTAGTGGGAAGCAGCCGCAGAGCACAGGGAGATCAGCTCGGTGCTTTGTGACCACCTAGAGGAGTGGGATAGGGAGGCTGGAAGGGAGGGAGACGCAAGAGGGAAGAGATATGGGGATGTATGTTTATGTATAGCTGATTCACTTTGTTATAAAGCAGAAACTAACACACCACTGTAAAGCAATTATACTCCAATAAAGATGTTAAAAAAAATTATATCATAGATTGATTGCTGTCACAATAGTGGTTGTAAAGATCAAATGGTACATCCTTTACCAACTACACAATACATTTATCCATGAGGCAAATAAAAATACTAATGTGTCTATAATTAGCCTTTAGTTCTAAGTACTAATTTTTGTAAGATTTGAGAATCTTTGGTACATAAATGTCATTTTATAAAAATATGTGTGTACATATGAATTATACAGATTTCAACTTGCTGGCCATCTCATCATAATAATGTTAGGTCTACAGCAGTCTAGTAAACATTAATCTGACTGTAATTCATAAAAAGTAAAACTTCAAGTGCTAAATTTATTTTAAAATTTTGAGTTCAGATGACCACTGCATAAAGTTAAAGGGACAGGGGATGTCTCTTAGTTTATATTTGATAAAAAAACATTTTTAAATCATTCCATCTAACTGAGAAATATGACAGCCCCCAGTAACAGGTGCTGATAAGCTTTACCAGTGGTAAAGAATAATAGTGATAAAATGAGTTCTAAATGCACATGTCATGCTTTACTTTGGGTATTAATCTTAACATACAGACAGACAGAAGCAGGAGAGGAAAATGCACAGGGTGGGGAAATTCTGAAATCTGTTGATCTGGAAGATCTCTCATAATCTCCTGCCATTTCTTTCTCACTACAGACTATTCCCAGAAGGCATCATCTAAGCATGGATTCTGAACATAAGGGTCAACTTTGAATAAAATGTGTTTTTTCAGAACGGTTTGCATTTTTGAAAACTTTACCGTAAACCCTTCTTTACTCAGTGAAGATCAGTTAATTATATATCAGTGGAAACGAACCTCAAACAAATTTTAAAATGTTGTTACTATTAAAATAGAGCCTTATCTCCAAATTATACTTTCACTGTCATCTTGCTACATCATGTTTATTCCTAAATTTACATCTTGTTCTCTGGGAAGAAAGGTTTTCAGCAGCTAGTGTGTGATCTGTTTCTTTACCTGTTATTGGGGACGCTTATGAGAATGAAAGAAGGCAGGTTCCCATGAAACAAAAGGCTCTTGATAGTAAGAGAGTCCTAATCTATGAAACTCTTTGAGTGGCTGGTCTGTGGTTTGGGATTTCGGGATATCTTCTAGGAAAAACACCTAGAATCTATGGATTTATGGAGTATGGCTCCCTAAAAATGTCAGATAAGCTATATAATTATTTGTGTGTAAAATGGAGATGTTTTATCATCTAAAACACTCCCTACTGAGTGAGGTCACCTACACGCCTCGAATAGACACCTCTTCTATTATTCTGGGCCAGAAGGTGCATTTGATGTGAGAAGGCAGGACCTTGAGAGCTAAGCTTGGAGTCCCAGAGGCCTCCTGGATTCACCCATGTCTCTAAATTGCTTATATCTTAGAATTTATTCATAAATCTTAATACTTAACTTGACCACCCCATTCTTCGTGTTAACTCACTCTTCCTCTTCCACCAGCTCTGTTTCTCTCTCTGTCTATCCTTACTTTATCCATTTACCAGGCCTCAAGTGCCACCTACACATCCTTCCACCTCACACCACCCTTCTCTGAAATGATATGACTCTTAACATTGTAGAGCCAAAAGGATCTTGGAGAAAATCTAATTCAGTTTTCTCATCCAGGAGGACACATATTTCCAGAAAAATTCTATGAGCTATGATAACAATTTTCAAAGCACGGCTTTTCTCATGATATTATAGCTCTTGCTATATATCTTGCTAAATACGCCACTGACTTTGACAATTTATTCTCTGTTGACTTGAATTGTCATGCAAATATTTACACATCCCATGTCTTTAGGTTACAGAGTCTTAGCAGATAAGGACAATATCTATTTTTAATTATTCTTAGATGATTATATATCTACATTGAATTCTTCAATAATATGCACATAGATGAATGGTTTAATAATTTTCTGTATCTATAAAATGGTTTTTCAGTACATTGCTTCCTATATATTTAAATCATCATCAAAATCCCCTAGTGATTCCTATTAAGGTTCAATTTTCCAGTTTTTTCTTTCCACCTTCCACCTCCTGGATACAACACCTACACACACTGCTCCCCAAGTAGATTCAGATTCAATAGATTGTGGTAGAGTCTGAAATTTTCTAATACCCCATAATATTCTGAGGATGAATGAGGCCTAAGAGCAAATGAATTAGAGGATTCAATAAGCTTACTTCTAAGTCTAGATTTGAGATTTGTATAATCCATTTATGGAAAAAATCATTTACTAACATGGGGGTTTATTCTACTCTACATGTGTTTATAAAATATATTTTACTCATGAAGATCTTCAGGTAAATTGGTATTAGCAAATTTGATTTCAACTAAACTCTTGACTGTGCCTGTCCCATAGGAAATAGGTTATAAACACCATCTTTATATAATTTGCTAAGATTTGTAGTAAGAAACACAATATAAATATTTATTATGTTATATTGAGGGAAAGGATTAAAATATTTCCTAAAAAATGTGGAGTTACACTATTTTACTTTTACTTTATATGTAGAATCGGGAGTGATTTGATCTTTGCATATCTGAACACATGTACCATATTTCCTAAAAAATGTTACTTAAACTTTGGTAAAATTATAGTTTCCTTTTTACTAGGCTCATAAGAGAAATATCTATGTTTCAGTATTTCTAGACAACTTGTTTGTTTTTATCAAGTGGGTAGAGGAAAACAACTGATCCTGTTTCTTACTGCCATTGTTCCCTGGAGAACCAAGAATCAAATTAAACGCTCATCTCCAGCAAGGGTAAGCACTGTCACAACATGCATTTTGTTTGCTAACTTAAACTCCTTGCTTCGTTTTAATTGTTGTAACCACATTCCTGTCTCTCCTAGATTTTTTCATGGATTTACTTTTCTCATTTAGAGGGCACAGTTTTGCAAACTGCCTTGAATACTTTTTAGAATAGTACAAGGTAAATAAAATTACAGTTACATAAATGCATTTATTGCTAGAGTCTATTGAATACTATATCTGAAAATAAACTTTTGGTTCAATTGTCACAATGAACTGCAATCTAGCTCATTTGTCACTCAGCCCCATGGAACACTGCCTGCGCTCACCAGACCAAAACCTGGTAATAGTGAGATGGCACCTCTAGCTTGAAAGTTACCAGATGAATGTTAGTAGTAATGTTATATTAGTAGTAAAAATCTCTAACATGATTCCAATTATATTAAATTAAGAGTATAAAACCAAGAGTTAGTTTCCTTTTGAATAACAATATACTTTTATAGACAACAATTTCTAAATTATCAGACAATTATTAAGGAGGGTCCTGACTTACGTTGATTTTTAAAAATAGTTCTACATTTTAAAGAGTTTTTTTTAAACCTTCTGTACTAACTTCAGTACTTAATCTGGTTGTATTTTGGTGATCCTTAACTATGCTTGAATTGTATTTACCTAAAGTTCTTCTTTCTACATCTGCCAAGACTACCTCATAATATGCAGGCTCAGAGCTCTTGGCTGTTGTCTCTTTTGAACTGCTTTAAAGGACAGACCTTCACCTCTGGTAGGTTCTGTACTTAACACATGTCTGAGTACAAATTCAACTATTTTTCTTCTCTACTGATCTGTGTAATGATTAGGATATAGGAGGTCACGACTGAAATTCAGAATCAGGCTTTTCTCAGAATTTAGGCTGTTAATCAGAATTATTACAGTAGGGAAATCTATTATTTTTGCAGTTTTAGTAGTGCTATGATGAAGTGTACCTGGATCACAGATTCTGAGTCAATCTAGGATCAGATCTATGTGACCACAGGAAATAAACTAGACTGAAACTACTTTCATTCAATTTGAAAATTTTGGAATCATAGATATTAAAATATAGCTACTTGTGAGCCAATATAACAAGTCTTTAAAAAATAGAACTCATTTTCCTTAGCAAAATTTTAATGTTGCACTAGAGAGTGCTTCCTTTGAAAGGGACCCAATGGATGTTAAAATGTCTTGCTTTAAGAATACTATCCTTCTCATAAAGAAGATGTGGTATATATATACAAGGGAATACTACTCAGCCATAAAAAAGAATGAAATAATGTCATTTGCAGCAACATGGATGCAACTAGAGATTATTATACTAAGTGAAGTAAGTTAGAAAGAGAAAGACAAATACCATATGATATCACTTACATGTGGAATCTAAAATATGACACAAATGAACCTATCTACAAAATAGAAACACAATCACAGACATAGAGAACAGACTGGTGGTTGCCAAGGGGGACGGGGGAAGGGGGAAGGGGTTGGGGGAGGGATGGAGTGGGAGGTTAGGGTTAGTAGATGTAAGCTTTTATATATAGAATGAATAAACAACAAGGTCCTACTGTATAGCACAGAGAACTATATTCAATATCTTATGATAAACCATAATGGAAAAGAATATTAAAAATGTATACATATGTATAACTGAATCACTTTGCTGTATAGCAGAAGTTAACACAACATTGTAAATCAACAATACTTCAATTAAAAATATACTGATAAAAAAGAATACCATCCTTCTCAATATATGGGCTATCAGTACTCCTTTGGTCCAGAGTACATCTTTTTCTGGTTAACAATTGAGCCTGATTTCCATTTTCCCATGCATCATTAAAATTACCTTTCTTCTCTATTCCAATGAATGAATGTTTCATATTACCCAATAACTAAATCCCAATTATTTTAAGATTTTCTTTTATTTTCACTACACTTCTTAGTGAACAAGTTTGCCTTAAAAACATCAACAATTTATAAGAATAAGATCTATCCAAGACTCTCCAAGCACAAAAAGAAGGATCTAGAAATACAGCTTATGCTACTTCTACAGTTATATTTAAACATGAAGCTCTAAAGTGAAACATAACATATCCAGAAATAATAAATAAAATGATTCAGGATTGAAAGCTGAGCAATGTAAATTCCCTCCCCAAAATAAAGCATTACTTTAGCTAACTTGATTTTCCTAGCCCAAGTCAACTAAAAATTGTCATCCTTTCTGTTGCCTTTTGCTGAATCCCATATATTCCTTTGAAGGGTTTCAAATGCTTTCCACTCTGTATATAAGAAATATAGTCAGAGAATTCACTACAAAAATAGATGTGCATACATCCAAGCTCAATGGGAAACACTCATTTTACCACAGAATCGGGAAGACTCTATATTTTCTCACTAGCCTTAGGCATTGAAGCCATAGAGCATTTTACCAAAATAAAAATTCATCTCGATTTATGAATATATACAACCAGTCTAGTCCCATTTGAGAAACTACTACATAATGTTTGAGAGCAGTACAGTTAATTACATTAATTTCTGAATATGAAGAGGCATGAATGTTTCTCTACAAATCATTTTCCATGGTGAAATTTTAAATCTTATTGTACAATTTTATTGTAATGTATACATTTTCTGTAAATGTTTACAATTAAAGTAAAATTCTAGAGAAATAAGACACTTATTTCTCAACTCTGCTCAGCAGATAGAGCAATAACTCATGCAAAGAATCATCATGAAATTTAACGCAAAAGATGTCCCTTGAATGAACCAGACAGGGCTGCTCCTGAATTTTGACTTGATAATAAGAAATCTAAAATCTCCTAATCATAACTGAATTGAACCCAAAAAACTGCTAATTCAACAGCTTATGTAATTCAAATATTGCAATAATTTGAAAATTTTATACTTCCTTACAAGCACAGGGCAATGAATTCTCATGTTACTTTAATAGGATTTATTGATCTGTGAAACTAAAACTGAGATTCCCTAGCTGCTTATCTTGTTTCTTCTGGATGACATTAGCACCGCTGCTGATGGTTTATCTTTCTGAGTTTCAAAATGCTCGAAGTGAAGAGAAATTCTATTATCTTTCCATAAGAAATCACTCTCTTTTATTACTCAAGTTTCATTACTAAGGTAGCTTTTGCTGATAATAATGTCCACATATTCCTTAATTTATTTTTATTATTTCTAGATAAATCTCAAATTAATCATTTCTTTCTTTAAATGGTACTTTCCTCTCTTTCGGTTATTGACTCCACATTTCCTGATTCAGCTATGTATTCTGAATAACTCAAATCTTCACAACTTCTCTGGATTTCCTTCAATTTGCTCACAACTTTCTTCCAATTAAAAAATAAAATGGAAGAAATGGCAACGGGTTTTCAGAGCAATCTTCCAGAACCACGTGGCCAGAAACTACCCATGCCTCCACACATCTTTTTGTATTATATCATCAAAATTTAGTACTTAGTCATCGTAATTAGCCTGGCAATCTTGATGCAATTTGCAAGATTCTCGGAAAATATCTTATAATCATTGTTTTACTAAAGAAATAGTTGAGTTTATATGAGGGTTGTATAATGGGTGTCACTTTATTCTGAGAACAGAACCTTGGTCTCTTGATTCCAAAGATACACTTTAAAAAGAGGAAGCTGTTGAATCTCTCTTATTACCACTTAAATCAAATAATATGTCAGACCAAAATGTTGTACACAACTGTAAAACATCCAGAACAAAAATGTTCAGCTGTATTTTCTGTAGAATCTTTATATTCTTTATTATTTTCAACATGTACAACCACAGCCTTTGTACAAATATCAACATTTTAGCAGATTCCAACAACAGCTTTACCACTACTGCAGTCAGTGTATTCAGATCATTTAAATATTAATTTTTTAAAGCACATTATATTTCAGCTAGTTCTGTCAGTTGGAGAGCCTAGCCCTGCATATTTGAACAAATAATCTTTTACTAAAAACACTAAAAACTATATTAGTGAAACTCATAAATATACACATAGCCTTAATACGAGTGATATTATGTTCCTTCCAAAACCAAACTGCATAATTTTCTTAAATTTTGAGTAGATGTTGGTGATTCATAATATAATATCTGTCTGAAAGTATAGAGTATTCTGTTTTATAATGCAACAGATTAAAATGTTACTAAATAAAGGACTCTATAATTATAACATTTCAATGCTATTGTGACAGTAATAAAACCCACAGAGAAATATGATATAATCTAACTTGTATATATTAAGTAGGTATTCCTTCAGATTTCTAAATAGTGGGAAAAAAGTCAGCAGCACATGATGTTTATATCTTATTCTATTGAGTCAAAGACATAATCTTTAAGTTTTCTTTGTCAAACTAAGTCTTCCAAGGTGCATGGAATCTCCAAAGTAGTTCAGTAGCAACACAATACAGTGGGGCAATTATGGCCAATTACAACCACAGGCATTGCTTTCATTACCAATATCATTATGACAGGTTATAATGTACAAGACTCTCAGAAAACACCTTATGAACATTATTTTACTTAAGAAATCCTTAAGTGTTTATGAGAATTACTGATTATCATTCATTCACATTTACTAGGTGAGTTCAAACTGTTCAAATCTGAGCTGTCTATATCTTGACTCCACATGTGACACAACCTACACATAAAGAACCTGGGATCCAGTTCTATACATAATTTTGAAATAAATAATGAAACACATAAACTCCATGGCCTCCCGTATTCTTCCTAACAAAGTCAAAAGGGTCTTAGAAGTCAATACAGCTCAAGAACTTCTCCCAAAAGAGTTTTCATTTTAAACGACCAATATGGTTTTTAAGTCGACTGAGATATTTTGCTTTCTTTACAAAATATGTATAAGATGATTTATAATCTTAAATGTATACATTCCAAATAATTGTCATTGGAGCCATTTGAAGTATTTTTGATACCACTGATTAACTAAACCTTTTATACTATAGGGCACAAATTCCTTCATAACATTTTTAATATATAGTTTTAAACATTACATTATAGGCATTATTACAGTACTCATATTTTTCTGATGAACGTACAATTTCAGCAAGTGTCTATTTAATTTTGGGGAATGAATCTTAACTACTGCCATTAAATAACTGTATTCATATCCTTCCAATTCTTCTCTATTTCTAATATAACACTATATTTAAATATTTCCTAGCTTTTGGGGGGATCATATTATTAAGTTCTAGCTACTGAAAATAATTCAGTGTCCACTAACCTACACTTTATGGTTCAATTTCTGTAAGGCTCTAAAACATAAAAGGTAAATATGAAATGAAAAATCTCTTTCTGAAAATTAAAAAATTCATAAGTAGATACCTAATATAATTTTCTTCCATTAATCTTCCTTCCATTTATAAAAGCATAGGCCATCTCAGCCACTAAATTCAGCTATGTAATTTGTTCATCACGTGTACTCATTTTTAATTTTCTAGATAAGGTGGAACAGAATCTCTATTGGGAACATTTGTCCGAGAGCATTTCATGCATAACCAGAGATAGTTTTAATATGTCGTTGATTCTGTTTGTGACAATATGCACTTTGGGAATTGAGGATTCACGAATCAACACTGCCAATCAGAGCAGGTAAAATTATTGGCAGTGTATAGTGTAAGGACATGTATCTGGAAAATGTTTGTATTGTTAGGTAATTGCACTATTAAAATAAAAATCAGTGGTAGTAGAAATTCCCATTAAAGATAAGCAACTTATTTTCTTGTAATACTTGATTAATATTATCAAAATGGTGCCCAGCTACCTAAAAGTATACAGACAGTATATATATCTAATCCAACTCTTCTTAGTAGATCAATAAATAATAACTGCTTGCTAAAAGAAGGTAAAGAGAGAGAACGTGCTATAGGTCATTCCAGTTTTTAAAAACTGGATTGGGTTAAATCTAAATCTATATACAACTTAGAAATAAGGTACCCGATTGGAAACATTTTAAATTCTAACTTAGAGTAAAGAATTTTTATCATAAGAATGTAATATTGTGTATGCTAATAAATCCCTATATTTATATTTTCTTCTGCAACTTAAATTGGTTAACAAACCAAAGATGTATACCAAAATAAAAATCACATTTAAGTTAAAATATAATCCATTTGTCAACAATATCTTTTGAAAAATTAACGTCTTATTGATTCCCATTGAATGTGCCTAAGGGGCTGCTAGATGCTAGGTGGGTTTTCAATTCAATTTGAAAATATTCAAATTCAAATATCCCACATATTCAATTTATAGTGGACTGTTTCCATTTTTTATTTATCTATTAATGAGTCTCAGTTATTTCTATATGATTACAATGAAACATAACCATTAAAACATGTATTAGCGAACTGTGCAAAGAAACCAAAATGGAACACTTTCGGTGTGAAAAGGAATAAAGGAAACCGCATTTAAAATGGAGTCAGGAAGCCCTCAAGGGAGAGTTCTCAGGCAAGTATCACCCACCGCAGCTTACAGACCCCAGCAGGAGGAAAGATTTCCTTCTGACCCAGAAACAACAATCTGCCCACCACCTGCAGCCAATGAAGAGGCCCGACAGTCCTCCCCAGTTTCCTCCTTTCCTCTACAAAAGCCACACCCTCTCCTGTATTCTTAGGACTTGCCTATGGTTCTCCATAGTTGACTTGTCTTGAGTTGCAATTCTCTGCTATTCCTGAATAAGTTCACTTTACTAATAAAATAACTGGCTTTTTTTTTTTTTTTTTAAGGTTGGCCATTATTTGTGTGAGAGATTCTACTAATTACTGTGTTGGTGGTTCAGCAGGCAGTCTCTAATGTATCTCAGAGACAGATCAGGCCCTTCCTAGGGTCAAACAATTGGTGTTCCATGTCTGGTGTTGGTCATTTGTCCCCAGGAAAGAAAACCTTTTGAGGCCACACTTATCTCATTTGTAATTAGAGGAATTAGCAGGGGTATTAGTGAAAAAGAGGGAAGAAAAAAAAAAAAAACCTAAGGAAAATTGGGAGGCTGTGCCAGACATGGACCCTTCTAGTATGAAAAGTCCTATGAAGTCCTCTGTCTAAGGGATTTTAGATTTTCAATTTTTTTGATTGGAATAAAAGTGAAGCCAAAGTTTGCATAAGAGGAGCTTCATTTTCAGTTTCAAACTTTAATTTGTCACTCTTAGTTATCTGAAGTCCTAAATTTAAAGTGGAACTAGTGTAAGGGAAGTTGTAGAGAAACAGGCAGAACATCTGCCCACAAACCCACCTAGCATCTAGCAGCCCGTTAGGCACATTCAATGGGAATCAAGACTTTTTCCCACAGAGGCCCAGACCTCAACTACAATCAGTGCTTTTGGTTTAGTTTCCCTTTTTGGAAAAGTCTGCAAATTTCCCATGGCAACTTTGCTCAGTCCCCTCTATTTACAGCCTGACACTTTAACAGCCATAGCCTCTTAGCCATCCTCAGGCATTCACAAAGTAAAGTCAGCCTTCTTGGAAAGCAGGTTATCTTTTACTATTTTTGCTAGAAATTATTACCATTTTGACAGTTAACTAAATGATTTCATCAGCAAGTCCATTTGTGTCATGTAGATGAAAAGACAATATACTGCTTAAGAGTACAAATGATACTTAAAAAATTCATCAGATTCTAAGCTTCTTAAGAATAGAAATGATACTGCTCTTTGTACCATTTCCAGAAACTGGCAGAAGTAATGAATTTAAGTAATACATTTTCCTAAATATGTTACACCTGCATCTTTTTCATAAAGAGAGGTATAATATTTTTCTAAATATTTCAATGATTTCATTACTCTTTACATTCCAATCTCATCTCTCAAGGAATCATACAGCACAATGGAAGTTAAATAAATGCAAATACATGCAAAGCACTGAGGTAACTCCATCAGATACCGCTGTGTGCTTGTGAAGCCACTTATTTTGTGTAAGTAAAAAAAAGAATGCTGTCTTCACTGAACAAAAAACTACCTAAGCTGTTAATAGTGCAAAAATCCTCATCTAATGTTTTGAAAATATTAAGACCAATCTAATTCCAAAAGGTTATTCTAATAGTTTCGAGAGAAAGCATCTAATAAATACTGATCTTTCCTTTTTTATAGTTTTCTCCTTTTGTTTCATCTGCAACTCCTATTACAAGTTGTGACTCATTTTAATAAATGGATCTAGGTAAGTAAAACTAAGCACTTTAAGCCTAATAATAATAATAATAGTAATAATTTAGAATCATCACATCAAACACAACTTTTATTTTTAAAAAAGCAAAACACTCCAATGGAAATCTATACCATGAAGAAAAAAGAAATATGAAAGAACAACCTCAGTTCTCAATAGACTTACAACTGAGTTAAGAAGATAAGGCTTTCATGTGAAAAAAAAATTGACTGATACAAAGAATGAAGAGCTTATTAACAAATTTTGGTAAAAAAAAAACTCGTAAGGCTTAATGGAGATAAATGAACTTTGATTTTTATCTCATTCCATACACAAAAATTAATCTGAGATGGCTGTGTGACAAAATGTGAAATTTAAAACTATAACACTTCCAGAAGAATACATAGGAGAATGTATCTGTGGCCTGTGTGTCAGCAAAGGTCCTTTAAGCCAGGGGTCCCCAACCCCCTGGCCATGGACCGGTACCAGTCTGTGGCCTGTTAGAAACCAGGCCGCTCAGCAGGAGGTGAGCAGCAGGCGAGTGAGTGAAGCTTCATCTGCCGCTCCCCATTGCTTGCATTACTGCCTGAGCCATCATATCCACTCCCCCCACCCCCACCCCCGGTCTGTGGAAAAATTGTCTTCCACGAAACCAGTCCCTGTGCCAAAACGGTTGAGGATCACTGCTTTAGGCCATACACACAAAGTAGTAACCATAAAAGGAAAACACTGGTACACTGTACTTGATCAAAATTAAAAATGTCTGATCACCAGAAAACAACATTAAGAAACTTAAGAAAACGAAGAGGTATGCCACAGATTGGGAAAAATATATTCGGTGTATATATATATATATATCTGACATAAGATTGTATCCAGAATGTATGAAGAGTTCTTAAAAATCGACAATGAAAAAACAAGCAACCCAATGAAAAACAGACTGAAGACTTGAACACACACTTCACAAGAGAAGACATACCAATGATTAGAAAACATATGTGAGAGTATTCAACTTAATTAGTCATCAGGGAGATGCAAATTGCAACTACAATAAAACAATGCTCTTTCACAACTGTTAACATGGCTAAAATCAAAAAGACCAGCAACAATAAATGTTGACAAGGATGTGGAGCAACTGGAATTCTCACACATTTCTGGTGGGACTGCAAAATAGTACAACCCCCTGGAGAACTCTTTTCGTGGTTTCTTACAAAGTTAACATACACCAATCATCTTCTAATTGGAAATAACACAGATGTGTGATAGAAAAATGGATAAGTAAATTTTTTATATTCATACAATAAATATTACTTAGTAACACAAAAGAACAAACTATGAAACACAACAGTAAAGATTTTTGTTTTCTTTTGTACGTAACCTATACTCAATTAAAAATAACAGCAAAAATAAAAGTCTGCCTTGAAACAGTAACAGATTAATTGTTAAGTGAGTGGACCATAAGAGATATACACTCTGGGGTGGTGTAGCCTTATAATTTATTAAGTGTGTGTGTGTATATATATATATATTATTAAGCATGTATACACACACACACACACACACACACACACACACACACAGAGGCAGATACATTTGTATTATGCCTTAAACAAGAAATAGAATTTGAATGGTAGAATAGAGGCAGAAGGCCTTCTTCAAAGGGGTGAACAAAGTAAGAAATATTCAGATGCTAAAAAGCTTATTGTGTCAGAAAAATCAAAGGCATTTTAGAAGAGCAAAATCTGCCACCCTAAAGTGTATCTCTTCGGCATGTGGATTATTTCAAGCTTAAAACAATCAAGGCCCAGAAGACTCAGAAAGAACCTTTGACCTTCCCAACTGCTTAAAACAATTTAGATACAGGACCTGTTATAGGAAGGGTGCTATCACCATAGTTAACTATAGTATAATATAGGCTGGATATGGTAGACAGGGAAGAATCTAGGAAGGTCTGTTTCTTAAAATTCCTTTCTGTGCCCCATCATTGCCCTACAAACATGTGTTTACTAAGCATTTGCTCTTTTTCATCTCCCTGTGACTTGCCTTCCTTCCCTCTGAAGTCTCAAACCCCCACCTCCTTCTCCTTAGTCTAGGATGACATATATTCCTCATTTTACCTGACTGTCTTTGAACACTCTCATGTTCTGATGCCCCACACGTGCATAATTAATTTGTTTTTTATTCTGTTAATCTGTCTCACATCAATTTAATTCTTAGACCAGCCAGAAGAACCTAGAAAGGGTAAGGGGAAATTTTTCTTTCCCCAATAGCATCTTTGTATTGTGTATTAAGGTAAAATTCTCCTTAGGCTATGATTTTGAACTTCTCTGCAAGTGTCCTTTCATACTATGTAATTTCCTCTCGCTTAGGCTCGAGTGCCCATTTTAACCTCTCTGCCTCCAGATAAACTCTCATCCTGATATTATTTTGCTGTTTTCTCCTTTTATACTAAAGTATCCATAAATTTCTTCAAGCCAGGATTAAGACCATAAATTACATCCTCTAAATTTTCCATGATTATCTGACCTTCATGCAACCACTCTCGCACTTTATATAAATGCCAATTAAACTATTGCTTTTATTCCAAAGTTATTTCAGCAACACAGTGTTTATTACTCTTCTAGCTTTGAAACTTTTTAACTCTAATGATACCTGGAAGACTCAGGCATGCAGAAAGCACTGCTGAAGGAATATTGTGAGTTTTCACAGCTGATAGAACTACCAGATGTAGAGAGACACTGATCTCATTTTGCAGAACATCTTTCCTTTTGATTCTTCAATCACACTTGCATTGGACCTAGTCTCCACAAATATTGAGCCAATGGTAGGATTATACAACAGTCTGCTTAAGGTAGAGAGCAGATGAAACGTAGTCTTGCTTAAATAAAAAGAAGGAAAGCATAAAGATTCACAGTTTGAAACTCTTAGGTTATAAAATAGATCCAAGAGCAGTTTCTCTACCTTGAATGAGCATCTACTATTTACCAGACACTGAATAGACCGTTTGGAGAACTAATTTTCCATGTTTTAAAGATACTCTAGGGTTATTTGAGTGTTAACGTCTTTATTAAAGTGAGTATGACAGTTCGTGGAATTAAGCAAAGCATTGCTTTAATAGCAGACATAAAATCACATTTCTCAGAGAACTATTAGAAATATGATATTCCAAAGAAGCTTCTACTTCACCTTGATGCAATTTAAATTGAGGGATCTTTGTTTCAGACTCTCTGGAATACTGAAGAACTTATTCAGTTTATCAGTGCTGTCTGAAATTACTTTCAGAAACAGAGACCATTTTTAGTGACCTACTTTATTTTTTAAAAATTCACAATGGTTAGAGAGAGACCTGATGTGCAGGGTATGCCTGCTGTGTTCTAAGATAGCCTGAGGCTGTCTCCACAGTCTTTCTGTATCTACCAATTCAGTCTTTCCCCTGGTTATGTTTTTTAATCTAGTGGAGATTTGTGTAAAATAATAGGTATAATATATCTCATGATAATGTAATATGTTCTTTACATTCCAAGTTAGAAATAAGCAATTATAAATTCCAACTATTGTCCACCTGACAGCAAACGTACAAAGCTGCATTAAAGACGCAATTGTTTACACAAAGCCATTTAACAATAGAAATGTAAAATATGTGGAGAAAACCCAATTTGCATGTGGACATGAAGGTAATTAGTGCACTTAAGCAATTTTGCAATATCAACAGGTCAGGAAGTAAATAGCAATCAAGTCAAATTGATTGCTAGGAAGTAGGGAAAAAACTGTAAATGAAATTCAAGTGAAGGGAATTTACTAAGCTGCATAAAAAATATCAATCAAAGTAAATTGATTGCTAGGGAATAAGAGCGTTAACAAGGCAATCAAGCAAACTCCAAGCCTGTGCAATGTAAAATCTCCTGAATTAGGAAAAGTTGAACAAGAGAATTGGTGAATGACTTTATAATAAAACATAAGCTAACTGTGGTATTGGAATATTTACTAGGAAATAAAATGAAGTCTGCTCTGTAATTTAAGGAGAAGGAGGAAGAAGAGGAAGGCAAAGAAAATCACCTTCTTTATGTCCTACCCTGCCATTTTCTGCCTTTTCAGTGCTTATTGATACAAAATGAAAAGCACTCTAGTAAATTGGCTCTAACATCACTATCTTCTCTATCAGGTTTGGAAAATACTTAGCAATTTGAATATAATAATCCACCGAGTCAAAGAAAGAGTATTCTTCATTCTTGTTATTTTCATGTAGAGAAGAAAAGATACTTTTGCATCCGATGACCTTTTAATCATGGTCATCTTCCTAAGAGCAAAATCTACAATTGAAGAAAATACAGGGAGGGAACAATTTGGTTTCGGTTCTCCAACTGTTCTGAGAATGTTTGGCTTTATTTTGCAACCAATATCTGACATTTGTTTCAATTCGTAACTTCTTAAAAATAAATATTGATTCTCTTTTCTCATCTACTTTCACTGAATGGTAATCTTTTTGCGGTCAGGATACTTGTCATGTTAAATCTTTGAATTTCCCCTATCTGCAGTGTTATATGTCTCAATAAATACTTCAAAAATGATAAAATTTTACACTTTATCTGGCCTGATCCCATCATTTTTTAGATAAATAAATAGAAATGTTCAGAGATAAGCAGAATTGCTCCTTATTGAACTGTAAGAGAGCGGCTGATGGAGGATGGGACAGATTCCCCACTCCTGAGCTGGTATTATTCTCATCACATCGTGCCACCTTTGAATGGATAGTGAACACATCTTTATAAATAATCATATGATGTTCATAGTAGGTGAAATGTTCCCCCTCTTCTCAAAAGTCTTCTATAAAGTCAATTGAGAGAGGGGAGGATGGCAAAGTATAAGTCAGCATAAAAAGAAAAACTTGGCCAACATATATATTTTTGAAAAAAGCCTTAGCACAGGGAAGTCTACTCAATATTCTGTGATAACCTATATGAGAAAAGAATGACTATATGGGTATGTATAACTGAATCACTTTGCTGTTCTCCTGAAACTAACACAAAGTAAACCAACTATACTCCAATAAAATATTTTTAGAAAGGCTTGAAGATTCTCTTGAGTTCTAATGGATATTTTCTGAAAATGATAGATGACTACATGAACAAAGGTAGAAGTGTTTTTAATCTGTTTCAAACACATTTTCAGCAACATTTATTCAGGTAATAAAAGATGTGCTTGCCAAAGTTTAATATGATTGTTTTTAGCCATCTGTGAAAGAAAAGCTGTGTTTTTTTTTCAAATTATAAAATGCAGGCATTAATTATTTTTCTTGAAATAAGTATAATTCAGAAGAAAAACAGGACCCAAAACACTAGAGAGCCAACCAGAGTATAACACATATATCCACTACACTTAGACTACAGAAAAGATCTTTAAACCTATGGCCTGCAGGGACTTCCCTGGTGGCACAGTGGTTAAGAATCCACCTGCCAATGCAGGGGACAGGGGTTCGAGCCCTGGTCTGGGAAGATCCCACATGCCGCAGAGCAACTAAGCCCGTGCGCCACGAATACTGAGCCTGCGCTCTAGAGCTCGCAAGCCACAACTACTGAAGCCCGCACGCCTAGAGCCCGTGCTCCACAATGAGAAGGCACCGCAGTGAGAAGCCTGCACACCACGATGAAGAGTAGCCCCTGCTCGCCACAACTAGAGAAAGCCCGCGCGCTGCAATGAAGACCCGACGCGGCAAAAAAAAAAAAAAAAAAAAAAAAAAGGCCTGTAAACTATCATAATGATTTCAGAATAGTATCATCAGTCAAGCATCAATTTCAAAGTTTTGGAGTTCAAGACTATAAGATTCCCACCAGACTGCAATTACTTTTGCACCCAGAACAAAACATCTTATATATCTTTTCTTACCCTCCCAAAGAGGGCATTCAGTAAATATTAATTGACTAACTAGGAATCTCACCAAGGTTCTTTGTTCCTAAGCTCCTAATTCATAGTTCGGCAGTTTTTGCGTGTAGGCCCGGCCAATTTAGTCATATGGTCGATGCAGTTAAAAAAATTATATTTAAACCAGCTGTTTGATTGAACAGACTGATTTTTCTGATTGAATGAAGTCAGTTAACATGGATTTATTTAATAGGTGATTAAAACTGACCTTTTTAGTGAATACATGGGTTTGTCAGGGGAGAACTGAAGGCTAAAATTCAGGCACATGGGATTTGGTTTCACGTTTTGTAAAAAAAAGTGGTACAGGCGTGGACTCTGGAGGCAAGGCTGCCTGGTTTTACATGCCGTCTCTACCTCTTACAAGGTTCAAGGCCTTATAACTTTGGGCTAAGTAATTAATCTGTCTGTGCCTCAACTTCATCACCTATAACATGGACATTAATAATTGCACCTCACTCCAAGAGTTATTTGAAGGGGCTTCCCTTCCCTGGTGGCGCAGTGGTTGAGAATCTGCCTGCCAATGCAGGGGACACGGGTTCGAGCCCTGGTCTGGGAAGATCCCACATGCCGCGGAGCAACTACGCCCGTGAGCCACAACTACTGAGCCTGCGCGTCTGGAGCCTGTGCTCCGCAACAAGAGAGGCCGCGACAGTGAAAGGCCCACGCACCGCGATGAAGAGTGGCCCCCGCTTGCCGCAACTAGAGAAAGCCCTCGCACAGAAACGAAGACCCAACACAGCCAAAAATAAATACATAAATAAATAAATTAAAAAAAAAAAAAAGTTATTTGAAGGATTAAATTAATTCTTGGTACATAGTAATGCTATAGTAGTGTTGGCTTTTGTTGTTGTTATTATTATTTTTATAGTAGTAGTTTATTAATATACAAAAAAATGATTCTTTTACAATCACAAACTAGTATTCCACCTTTGGAACAGAAAATTCACATTGTTTTGTGTTGAAAGATAGCAAATGTCGCCTTGGGATTTACTGCTTTTATCTCTTGCTTTGACTGAAACTCAGAAATAAATACATCTCCATATTTTAAAAGAACGTAGCCGTGCTCTCATGCATTACAATATATTTTCTTTTACAAGACAGAGTATTTAAATAAATTTACTTTCAGAACTGATGATTTTTAAAGTAGAAAAGAGGCAGGAAATTATTTTTTCTCTAGTACATTTTTTTACGTAAGCTCTTGGAAAACATTAATCACCCTTCCCTTAATGGACTGACCACATTAACTTTTACTCAACATCAAAATGCCTCTATTTAATGTAATTTACTGAAGGAAGACAAACGGTATTTTTATTGACTAATGCCCACTTATTTCTGCTCTAACCATGTAAGTTATTTTCATCCAAAATCAGTAGTCTCTATTTCCCCAAATTATTTACCATTTATTCTTTTATTGTATTTATAATATTAAGTCAAAAAGTAATAATACATACTAGACTGAGAAAAGGAGTTATAGTGCTGTGGTATTAATTTGAATGCTTTGGGAGGGTTCTACAAAGGTATGTTACTAAAAAACTTGTCAAAATAGATTTGGGTTAAACAATTATGATATTTTTTTGAAAATAATAAAAACTTAGAATTATATCTTAAGACGCCTTCTCAGAGACCTTTATCCCACTCTAGTTTAAAGAAATCAAAATTGAATATTTTATATAATGTATGAGCATGTGGCTTAGCCATGAAACTCTCTGTGGACCTCCCAAATTCAAGAGCAAGACCTCAGATCTAATTATGAATGTAGAAATATTCATCCAGTTACGATTAATGTTAAAATAGCTCAGTTATGCATATATATATATATATTTTATTATCCCCTGCTTTTGGGTGGCTTTGGCCCATTAACTAAATGATTTTGTGTTCTGATCACATTTTATGAAGCTTCTCTAGAATTGCAATGAGAACATAGGCTTAAAAATAAGGTACTTTAGTCTTTAGTAACATATTAAACTACCAGAATAAAACATATCTCTATGTATTCATTATGATTACTCCAACAATACTAGAAAAACTATGTGAATTCAAAGTCTGAATTTTTGCAACCTAACTCAATTCAACAAACATGTACTGAGTGGCCAATTTATTTAAGGCTTGTAGCTTCCAATTTTATCCCCTGAAAATTTATCTTTGAACCAAATCTAACCCAGAATAGCTCTGCCTCCACCCCAACAAGTCTGTATAACCATTTTAACACCAATAAATATGTAGATGGATAAGAAGAAGAGAAAAATAATTATCAAGATAATTGCAAAGGTCTTCTCCTAGTTAATCCTAAAGCCATGATTAAGGAGAATGGAATGCAAATATTAAAGCTGCTTTTGCTATTTCTTATTGGCAGGCTTGATTTATGCTGGTAATGTTATACATTTTATGGAATGAAGAGTAAACACTAATTCCAAGATTTGGTGAATTCTATAGAAAGTGACTATTAAAAACTCCTGGAAATATATCAGTAATTAAATGAGAAATGAATTGTCAATACACTGAATAGAAAATAATTTCTTTAAGCCTTGGGTTTATACAACTTCCCTTCAGATAAGTAAATTGAATTAATGTACTTGGTCCTAAATGATTATTTCTTTGATTTTATATTGAAATGTTAATGTTGAAAAAATATTGAAAAGGGATAAAATATTGAGCTCTGATTCTAATGAATTATATTAAAAGGTAGCTCATTCATAAAATTTCCATTTTATTTCTGTTGAAGAAAAAACTCAATTCAATATGATTATACCTTTTGAGTACCAAGAGATTAGTCTGGATAAAGGTAGAAAAAAGCCACTAACAACTTGAAAAAAGGAAAGGAAAACAGAATATACATATGATAAATTGAAAATAGGTCACAAACCTCTAGAAATATTTATCATTAAATTACTTTTTTGAGCCATCTTATAGAAGAGTTATTTTAAACATATATTTTTCCTTTGTTTGCCTTGAATATAAACAAAAAGTAGGACAAATTTATATGAAGTTTTTCCCCATGGATCAACCTGATAATACAGCTAATCTCTTTTGCACTTAAAATTATTAGCATTAACTTAATAATGAGAACAGAAATATTTGATGACCATCTAAAGTACAAAAGACATTGTATCAATACTTTTTATATAGTATTGTAATTACTAGCTCATATACCTGTCTAAAGCTGGAAAGGGAGTATATTACTCACGTCTCAATAACAAGGGGATTTTTCTTGTTTTTCCCCAACATTTAACACAATGCCTGGTGCACACCAGGTGCTTAACAAATGCTCTCGGAATCACCAAATTTAACTGAAATTTATTATCATGAAGTTCATAGATGAAAATGAAAAAATTTCTCCATTTGTAAGAGTCTTTTAATTTCAAACTATTTCTTAAGTATTCTGGCTTATATAAATCTTCGAATATATTTTGTTCAACATCCTTTATTAAAGTCAGTAAAGTCTAGTAGAAATGCAATACCCATATCTTTATTCATTTCCATTTAAATATATATATTTAAGGTACCTGAATGGTTCATCATGTGTAATGATTTCTAATCCAAGAATCAAATAAAATGATCTAAATAAAAATGTACTCAAAACTAAAGGTAAGGAAAGTTGACCAGATACCTGAATATTTATTATCGTGTAAGTTTCAAAAAAAAAAAATATAGATATCATGGATCATTTTGTGCAAGCTTTTCAGTTATTTATAAATGCGTTGGTTTTAATGTCAGTAAGAGGCCTTTATTTATAGTCAAGCATTTAAAAGTATTGTTCTATGTGTTGTATGTTGACACATTCATGGTGATTAGGTGGATATAAATGTTTATAAACATATAGGTGATCCTTATGTGTTCAAAGAAAGCATGACAATAAAGAAATGTAGAATGCCATGCTCATTCTTTCACTTATTCCATTTATTCACCAACTATTTATGGAATTCCTACTGTGTGCCAGACTTGTTTTAGATGATAGTCATATAGCACTGGACAAAACAGCAGACAGTAAGGCACATAACATGTCAGAAGGTGTTAAATGCTATGGAAAACAAATGAAGCAAAGGAGTTTTCTATTTACATTTCTTGCTCAGGAATGGCCTCATGGAGTGAAGACAGGAAGGAGATGAGAACATCAGCCATGAGGATGTACGGGGGAAGTAGATTTCAGACAAAAGACACAGCAAAGTGGCAGGAGTAGGTCTGGTATGTTCCAGAAACTCCAAGAAGGCCAGAGTGGCAGAAACAGAATGAAGGAAGGAGATAGAAAATTAGGTCAGAGGCAAGGGCCAGACTGAATCAGTCCTGGCAACATTATAAGAATGTGCGCTTTTACTCTCAGTGAAATGGGAAACCAGTGAGGAGGAGCGATAGGATTTGACATTCATTTGTAAAGGATAATCTGCTTCTATGTGAAGAGACTATGCCATGGAACAAACAGCAGAGAAAAGAGCTCGCACACTGAAATGGTTAGCACCTTGAAATTTTTTTTTCTGTGTTATCATCACATGTAATTATCTGTCTCATGAAATTTTTCTTTTATCAAATCTCTATATGATGCTATATAATAATATTAATATGTCCTATTTTAGAATTTAGATTATACATATTTCATATGTATGAAATATATATTTTGTTATTGAAGTAGTATATTTTGATGGATTAACTGTACTCATTTAAATTTGTCTCAATGACACAATACCCCATCTCCCACCAAGTCTCCCTGTTCTGCATCATTTTCTTGTTTTAGTTGTACCGCTTCTCATGAGAGCTCTACCTTCTTATGTTCTCGCTACTTACTCACCTTTGAGCTTGGCTCTCACAAAGGAATTTGATTTATTTCGCTACTCTGAGGAGTAAGTGACTGATGTGACTTAATGTATGTAGAATGACATTTTTTCCCATTTTATTTAAACCAGGGAAAAAATCCACTTGTGACATAAGAAAAAACAGATTCAGCAGATGTATTGGAATGGATGTTTTGGTTGAGTAGGAGGAATAAAGGAAACATGAGGACAAAACTCTATGAAGAAATACAACTTTTTCTATATCGTTATCCTTCTACCCACCTGGGATATCACTGCCGTCTCCATATACATCCTCAGAATTATATAGTATTAAGTTGAACAGAAGTATCATGGCTCGGTATGGCCCTACTGTCAGGAGCACAAATCCTGTGCAGGCAGCTATTTTTGCATTTTTTAAAACTTTATAAAATTATATTATTGCCAGATTGTCTGAGAGCAAACTTTACTTCATGCATCATAACAGCAATACATTTTTACAGCACAGAAGGGGAACAGTTAAAATGGTAACCAGTAGTAATTAGAAAAATTACTCTGTCTGCTTTTATTTAGTTTTAAATTTTGATGAAGTTCTAACCAACTTGCAAAAAGACGCTCTATTGGGATAAAAATAAGTAGTCAAGGTTGAGCACATGATTGAGACAACTGCTGTGTATCCATGTTATCTAAGTAACATTTAACTAGAACACTCTATTACCCACACATATTTGAATGAGTTCCATTATCAGACTATAAAAATGGAAATTTATGGGTCCACGCCAACATACCAACAAAGATCTAACAAAATCCCCTCAAGGGAAGGGGGACTCACATTTGTGAGGGCGTGACATGCCAAGTGATTTATGTCTGTATGGAATCTCTGCATTAAAGTTACACACTGAGTATTTTTAACCTCCCTTTACACGAGACCACTGTACTTCAGAATTGGTTAACTTACTTAAGGTTACACAACTAGACCCAGTTCCAGGTGTGTCTATCACTAATGTCTGGTACTTTCCTCTGCACCCCAGTGGGAGTCAATTTGCACAAGAGCTTCTAGAATCCCATATACATTGTGAATATGCTTTGCCCAGATACTTTTTGAATTACTTTGAAATTCTAAGTCAAATGCCCTTTGTTTTCTACCTTCTATGTCTCAACTTTCACCCTCTACCTTTTTGTTTTCATCTATTCTGCTCCATGTCTCCTATGCTTCTCTCTTTCTCTCCCTTCTCCAAAAATTCTCTTTTCCCTTTCCCTTTCATTTTACAGATAAGAAAGACCTTGAGTGAGATAGCCCAGGTTTCAGTTAGCAGAGCATCCAAATGCCTTTTAATGTGTGAGCTGGCTCAACTAATGGAGGGAAGAATTTCTAGGAGGTCCATGGAAACTAGAAAACCTCTTCTGATTTCTTTTCTTTCCACTCCATCGACCTTTAATCACCTCTGCTTTGGCAGTCTTCTCACAGACTCTATGTTGCCCTCCTTTGATCTTTGTTTTTAAAAATTTTTTTTTCAGTTCTTTACTGATAAAAGTATATCTTATTCTTCAGGTAGATGTGCATATAAGTTATAAGATACTAATTCCTAAACAGGGATATAAGAATCATTGCTAGCCAATACTGACAAATGGGGAGAAAAGTTATCAGATTTTTTGATGGAGAAGAATTTTTATCTGTTGATCTAAGTGAGCTCAGTTATTGGACTATAAAACTTATAGTAACAATGAAACATGTAATATCAACCAATTTGAACAGAAATGAATGGTTTCATAATAAAATTAATTCTGAGAATGATTAGTACACATACTAATTTTTTTTTTTTTACTGAATATATTGGTATTCACAGAACCTAGTCTTAGCTGAAACACAAAACTCCAATTTACATAGTAAACAGGTAAAATATCATTTGATTCTTTCCAATTTACTTAGTATTAAATATACATATTCTAAGAGGGAGGAAACAACTGGTTTTTAATTGGTTTCTTCAAAAACTGAATAACAAGGTGAAGTACTTCCATTATAAAGCGTTATAATGCACTGTGTGTGGTTTTTCTTCTTCCTTTTTTTTTTTTTTTTTTTTAACTATAGTCCATCACCTACTAGAAGTTCACAAAATCAATTTAGTGGTTCATAGGAAATATTTTTATTTGTTTAAAATGGTATATTTTCTAGATTGTAGTTAAATTATAATAAAATGATTCTATGTTAATTTGGCTTTATTTGATTGTACATTCAGGTTAAACATTACCTGAAGTAATTTTAATTACATAAAAAATATAATATGTATGTAGGTAGAAATATGTATAATTTGAAATACAAAATGTATTCTTTTTAAAATTTTATTGAAGATTTACAATATTGTGTTAATTTATGCTACACAGCAAAGTGATTCAGTTATACATGTATGTGTTCTTTTTCATAGACTTGTGGTTGCCAAGGCAAGGGTGGGAGAGGGAAGGATTGGGAGTTTAGGATTAGCAGATGCAAACTAGTATATATAGGATAGATAAACAACAAGGTCCTACTGTATTGCACAGGGAACTATAGTCAATATCTTGTGATAAACAATAATGGCAAAGAATAAAATGTATTCTTACTAGAAGTCTCAGACAAAAAAACATTGAACAGTTTTATACTTTATGCACTAAATATGTAGTAAACTTTATACAATTTCTTATAGAATTACGTTCAATGATTCTTTTATAGTTTGTCAAAACATCACCATATTATGGATAGTACTAAATTTTGAGGATTAAACCAACATATGGGAGAGAGTGATAGGATTTAAAAAAAGGATTGAAATATGTTGTTAATCTAACACGCGTAAGGATGTGCCTGTGATCATCCATGTTAGCTACTAGTATGTTTATTTTTGTGTTTTGTTGGCAGAAAGATATGGAACTGAGCCAATAAAATTAGACATTTTCAGAGGTGTTTGTTTGCAAGAAAGTGGGAAAGTGGAGTTTGGGAAGAATTTCTGGAAAGGACAGTAATTAGGATTCTGCAGAGAAGGTCTGCACTGAGCCTTGAGTTTCTGCACTACTTGGCGTGTCATTTTTCCTGCGACGAGGTGGTGACTATAGTGAATAAACTAGGTGCTCATAGATGCACATCGACAGCACTGCCCTTGTCCAGACACCTGTGTCAAGAAACCCCTGGGCTGAGAAACAGCAAGGCTCCCTCTCGAGGTGTTTTCTGTCTGCTGGTTTATGTCGTTAGTGACTGTGGCCACAATCTGTCACTCTCCCTGCTTCCTGCTACTACTAGAGAGTAGCCAGCCTGCCCAGAGGATATGGTTCAGGGAGTGAACATTTTTTTTCCTACACCTGATAAGCTTCTCCGTGTCCCTCTCAGAGTGCCACTAAGACCATAGATTTTCTCTACTTATTTATCTCCAAGAATATTAATCCATAACTGCATTCACTGATTCAATAAATACTTACACATTTCTTGCAAGTCTAAAATGTCCAGACTGTGTAAAAGGGACATAAAGATGAGTTCACAATGCTAACATGATATGTCAAGACATACACCAGTGAGTTAAACTGCACTTCGAAAATTCAAACAAGGCTTCACTGGGGTGTGCAGGGTGGGAAGAAGAGCCAGTATTTTGGTAAGAAATGAGCAGGATTAAGCCAAAGTGATCAGATAATCATATGATATTGCTTATATGTGGAATCTAAAACAATGGTACAAATGAACTTATTTACAAAACAGAAATAGAGTCACAGATGTAGAAAACAAACTTATGGTTACCAGGGGGGAAGGGGGAGGAGGGATAAGTTGGGAGATTGGGATTGACAGATACACACTATTATATATAAAATAGACAACTAATAAGGACCTACTGTAGAGCACAGGGAACTCTACTCAGTGCTCTGTAATGACCTATATGGGAAAAGAATCTAAAAAAGAGTGATTATATGTATATGGATAACTGACTCACTTTGAGGTACAGCAGAAACTAACACAACATTGTAAATGAACTATACTCCAATAAAAATTAATTAAAAAAACAAAACAAAACAAAGTGATCAGATAAAGTGAGAAGTAGAGGCACAAAAGATGCATAAAAGCCCTGATAAAATAAAAATCCACAATGTCCACACTATTGGTTCTATTTTCCAGGCATACTATTTGAACTGACCTAATACTGTATTGTTTTTCATAGCTGCCCTGACTTTTCTAGCCATATTCCTTAAATAAGACTGAAATATCAAAACTACATATTCTTCACATTTTTGTTTGCATTATTTATTAGGCATTCTAGACTATCTATCATGACCTGAATTCATGTTTGATTATCCAGCAAGTGACTTATCCAGCTAGCTTCCTAGCTTTTGGTTTTCCTTCTTACTGCAGCCAGCCATTTCGCCATTTTTCTGTCGATGAATACTACCATCTAAAGATGAGCAAGGCACCTAGATGGATAAACTCTAATTTGTAGTTATTTAATTTTCTATTTATTTGTTCCTCACTTAAAAATTCTGGTGGAGAGGGAACTACTAGAAGCTTATAGTTAAAATAGAGTTTGGCTTACCTGCATTTTTCACTTTAAGAATAACAATTTCTGGTCTGATTCTTGGGGGCAATGAAAATATTAATACCTATATTTTGCCATTTATTGTCCTAACTAAGCCTCTTCAAATGGAATAACATATTATTTTTAAAATTTTAGTACACATTCATTAATTTTAACGAGTGACTTTATCAATCTTTCTCATTCAAGTCACTAATATTTAAATAGCTTATGTTTTATAGGAAAACAAAGTTTTCTCTCTGAGATATTCAGAGTTTATAATGAGACATAAATGTTTCATAAGAGAACAAAGCTCAATTAATTAGTGCCACATTTACTCTGAGAATCTATTTTCTTTATTTTAACTTATTTTTAATAAATGAATTTGAAGTAATTTCCTTCTCTGTGAAGACTAACACAATCAGTTCTTTAAAATCCCTGTCGTGTTACTTGGGTGAATAAATAATTCCACAGAGAAGGCACTTTGAGTTATTTCCTAGGCTACTTTCTATAGTACAGTAAATCTATTCAGTGTGTGTTCAGTCTATATCTGTGTTTACTCACCGACTCTCTTGCTGCTCTCTTGCATGAATCAAAAGAAATCCAAATCATTACACATAAAGTGCGTATGCCAGTTAACTTTGTTGCCCTAAAACCAATTTTTAAAACCTATTATCTTGTTGTAACCTCAAAAGAAATTGGAATTCTCAACCTACAATGTTAAACATAGCCTTAGAAAACAAGCTCATTATTTCATTGTACTATTCGTGAAGTTTAAATTTTGAGAAACACCAGATTCACAATACTTTATGTCACATAAATCTCAGTGTTTCAACCCGAATTCATTTTAATCTACATATGAAAGCCATATGTTAACTAAATCATATAAATATGTAAGCTAGCAATGTAGGAAGTAAGGACTTACAGTTTTTTTCTCCTTTTAAAAAATGGATGTCTATAGAATGCACATACTTTGGACCAATGGCTTTTATGTATAGTATATAGAAGATTTGGGTAACTAAGGATGGTAGTGCTGGGAGTTCAGACTGGAAAGTGAGGTTGTAGCCCATTTCTAGTGGACTTTATATTGGAATTTTTTGAATTACATTGAAATGGATCCCGTAAGTAATGAGAAATTTTTTTAAAAAAGGTTTTTAAGCAAAAGAAAAAATAATCCATTATTTCTATCTTGAAGAGAAATGTCCAAGTAGTGGACAGACTAAAAAGGGGAGAGTCTGGAGATGAGAAGACTAGTTAGGAGCTGAGGCTATGTCTCAATCGAAAAGTGATGTAGGCTTGAATGAAGACTAAGACATTGAATATGAACAGGAGAGGTCAGCTTCGAGAGAGGTGAGAACTATGTAATCCAGTGACAAGGTGAAATAGAATGACTAGTGAGACACAGTTGTGGAAATTACGTCATCTGAATGTCTATATATGGAGGTGTATGTAATTTGGAGCAGATGTTTCTTATTATGAGAGGTTACATAAGATGACTAGGTAATCATTGTCCTCAGAAAGTTTTGACAGGATCATTCCCTTGAGTTATTTTAGCTGTTCCTTTCCCGTATCTCTTGGTGTACATGAGAGTGTGAGAAAAAACTTAAATACCATATATGAAGAGCCCAGGCTTTTTTGGAATAAAACTGTCAATATTTTATGAACAAAATATTAATCTTTTCTTCTCACACTGCTCAAATATTAGAAACTATATCACTATGAACCAGGAAGATGTCTGAAGGAAAGAAAGGGCCCCAGAATGGAACTTACTGTAAATTGGTGAGTTTTGTTGAGTGGGGATGTGTGTCTGTGTTGTTGACTTGGGCTCAGAACTGGAACTAAAAAGTTGGGTTTTGGTTGGTTCTGGAAAAGACTATGCTTCAGATTGCAAAAGAATCTAAAAAGGAGTGGATATATTTATATGTATAACTGATTCACTTTGCTGCACACCTGAAACTAACACAACATTGTAAATCAAAAACTCCAATAAATTTTTTTTAAAAAAGAGAACTATAGTAATTTACAAAAAAAGATTGCGTGCATTCAGGACCCACCAACCTGGCCTGGGTGTACGGTTCTAGGAAACAATATCTGAGCATGATGACGTGAACCAAGGGAGCCACAACCACGGAGCAGTAGCCCACAGGCACCTGTGGCCTGTGCTTGGACCTGGACCAGCAGTGACATCACTGCAGAGTAAACAAGCCCCCGGGCCTCTCTTTAGCAGCAACATCAAGGGCAGTGCGAAGCTTCATCTAGCACTTGGAAGAAAAAGTGACTTTCTTTGAATGGAATCAGTTTTTGGAATTCTTTAACAATTTCTAAGGGAAGGTTAAGGCCTGAAGGGGGAGATCCTAGAAATAGTGGTAATAACAGCAGGAGAGGCTTCTACAATAGATTGTTGGGGAGGGGAGAGGGGAAGACAGTTGACCGTATAAATGAGAAGTGATGCCAATACTTGGATTCCAAGTGAAGTATTTTACGTGTGAACAACTAGATTTCCAGAATGTGTGTACAGCAGAAGGGGAAGTCACAGATGATAAGGTTTCTAGCTGGAGGTCAGAAGAGAAGATAAGGTGAAAAAAAAAAGGTGGGTGATGAAGCTATAAGAATTCAGAGATTATATAGGAGGTGGGGCAGGTTTGAGAGGTTTGGATAATAAATTAAATTGTGGACATATTTGGTTAAAAAGGACTCCAGACTATTTAGGTAGATATGAAGATGTGTTGCTAAATACTTAGATTATTTCCTTTACTTTCTATGACAAAACTGTAGGTTAAGTACCGTTATTCTACCATTTTGTTGAGGAAGAGTCTTAGGCAAAATGGAGTTATGATTCCTTCTGAAGATGTTAAGTAACTCTGCCTTGGAAATAATAAAGTAGGATTCCAACTGAGGCAGCTTAGCTCCAGGGCCTTGGCACTATGCTGGTGGAAGGGCTGAAAGAATATAGACTCAGAGGAGGAAGATCCCGGGTTCAAATCTCAGCTGTGCCAAGAGAAGCTGAACACCTTCCTTAATTTTGCTGAAACTAAATCTTCATCTATAAACTGAGGAATCTGAGTCCCAATTTAGACTTCTTGTCAGATTTCATAACATAATGTATTAGTTCCCTATTGTCACTATGACAAGTTATCAGAAACTCAGTGGTATAAAACAGCAAAAATATAGTTTCTTAAATTTTTGGACAACAGAAGCCCAAAACCAGTGTCAGATTTGGAGGGCTGTGCTCCTTCTGGAAGCTTAAGGAGAGAATCTGTTATCTTGTCTTTTCCAGCTTGTAGAAGCTGCTTGTATGCCTGCATTCATGGACCCTTCCTCAATCTTCAAAGCACATCACTTCAACCTCTGATTCCATGCTCACATCTCCTTTTTCTGACTCATCCTGCATCCCCCTTATGACCATCCAGGTGATTACAGTGGACCCACCCATATAATCCGGGATGATCTCCCCATTTTAAGATCCTGCATTTGATCTCATCTGCAAAGTCCCTTATGCCATGTAACACAATATATTCACAGGTTCTGAGCATTAGTGCATGGATATCTTTCATTATCCAGCCTACCACAATGTACGTACAGTGGCTGGCAGAATATGAGTAATCATAAAATTAGTACTAACAATAGCAATAAAAGTTTATTGAACATCTCTCTAGATTATCAATTCTCTATGCACAGCCTTCAACAGGAATTGAAAAGCAGTCAGCTTGTGACTGAGCTCATAATAGGCATAAATAAAGTGTAGCTATTATTATCACTTTGGGCATTATTATTTGCTTTTATAAAGAGAGTTAATATGCATAATTCTCAGAGCATACCCTTTCAAATGCCCTGCCAAATAAATTTCTTACATTGGAAAGATGACTTTTCTAATTTTCCTCTTATAAAAGTACTGGGCACATCATATAATTGCTGTTTCATACTCCAACTTCCAATCCAAATCAGTTATAACTATAGCATTCTAATTAAATTCATTGGCCAATTGAGTAAGTATCACCTCTCAGAAAAACCTCTCTGAGTAGCCTACCCTTAAAATTTCTTCCATCTCTGTACCACTTGTCTTCAGGTAAACGTTCCTTTTTGAAAGTTGTAAAATATACATACAAAAGGGTTTGTGAAGTATACGTGAATATTAAGAATAATAAAATATAAGTATCACCTACTTAATAAAATATTACCCATCTTCATGAAGTCTCCCACATGCCTCACTCTTCTCCTTTTTCCCTGCCAGAGACAAACACTATCCTGAATTTTGCTTTCAATATTCCTTTGATTTTCTGTGCAGTTTTAATAAGCTTTTTATTTTAGAATAGTTTAAGTGTACAGAAGAGGTGCAGAGATAGTACAGAGTTCCCATATGCCCCACACCGAATTTTCCATATTATTAGCATCTTACATTAGCATCATCTACCTGACACAACAAATGACTCAATCTTATAATTATTATAAACTAAACTCCATACTTTATTTGGATTTCCTCAGCTGTCTTTCTCATGGTTAGACTAGGGTAGTGGGTTTGTGGGGAGGGGGTCGGCAAGACCACAGTGATAAAACATTCTCTCAGCACATCATGTTAAGGGTACATTCTGTCAACACGACGCATCACTAATGATGTTAAGTTTCATCCCCTGAGGTAGTGTTTGTCAAGTTTCTCCATTGTACTTACTCTCTCTACCCTTTACCCTTTAAATCTCCTACTCTGGAATGAAATTACAATGTGAAGCCCACACATAAGGAGTGGGGTGTTATGATCCACCTTTTTGATGGAATCGTTTCTACATAAATTATTTGGCATTCTACAAGGAAAACTTGTCTATTCTCCCCCATTTAATTATTCATTTATTTATATCAGTACAGACTCTAGTCATTCTATACTTCTGATTATAATCCAATGTAGTTTATTTTGTTGCTCAAATTGTTTCAGCTTTGGCCACAGGGAGCTTTTGCAGTTGGTTCCTTTATCCTTTCAACACACCCCATCGTTTTGTTTATGGAGCACTTCCTTATTTTCTAGCACTACAAGATGCTCTAGGCTCATCTTGATTATTTCCAGCCCTAGAATCAGGTAATTCTTCAAGGAGCTCTAGTTTCTTTTATTGGAGAATGATATTAGAAAACAAGATGTCGGGGCTGGATGTGCTCTTCGACTTCTAGGTCCTCTCAGAGGACAGAGCTAGGAACTTAATTCTGTACACTAACCCGTGTGTACATTAGCACATATCTATAAATATTTCTCTATGTATACATCTGTGTCTATATTAAGCTAAATACAAAGTCACACTGATGCCTTCAACTCTAATCCATTTTCACAAGGTTCATTCCAGCCTTCCCCCTTTTTTATCTGTAACTTCCCACTTCAACACTGAGAAACCTGTCTTCCACCATCTGCCATCCATTTACGTTATTTGTTCAACCTTCATATATAAGTATAATGGTTTCAGAATTAAACTCCTTTGGAAACAACTCTATCAACTAGAGTATAGTATTTATGTACAGTTCCTTTTATCTTTAGTCTTGTCTCCCATAATTTCCTAAATTACAACAGTTCAAAGAAAGTAAAACGAAGCTAAACAAACCTTAATCCCCCACTTCAATGAGGTTGTTTTATACACATTTTAATACACTTATACTTTTTCATCATTCTGCATTCCGACATGAATACTGTAATCTCTTAATTGATTTTAAATGTGCATGCAGTAAGGTTCACTCTTTGTGCTATGTAGTTCTAGAAGTTTTTAAAAATGTAGTAGTAGCACATATCCACCAGTTTAGTATCATGAAGAATAGCTCCACAGTCCTAAAAAAAATCCCTGTGCTTCACGTATTCAATCTCCCCCCTCTCCAAATCCCTGACAACCATTGATCTGTTTTCTATCCTAAAATTTTGCCTTTTCCAGAATATCACCTGGTTGAAATCATAAGCATGTAGCCTCATAAGATGGGTTACTTTCACTAAGCAATATGCATTTAAGGTTCCTCCATGTCTTTGTGTGGCTTGATAGCTCATTTCTTTTTATCATTGAATAATATTCTATTATATGGATGTACCACAGTTTATCCATTCACCTATTGAAGGACATCTTGATGCCCTCCAGTTTGGGGCAATTATGAATAAAGCTTCTATAAACATTTGCCTGAAGGTTTCTGTGTGAACATAAGTTTTCAAATTTATTAGGTAAATTTCTAGGAGCATGACAGCTGGATCATATGGTCAGACTGTGTTTAGCTTTGTAAGAAAACGTCAAACTGTCTTCCAAATTGGCTGTACTATTTTGTATTCCCACCAGTCATGAATGAGAGTTCATGCTCTTTGCATTCTCACCAGCAACTGGTATTATCAGATCTTTGAATTTCAGTAATTCTAATAAAAATCTAGTAGATTTCCATAGGTTTACAACAAGGATACATAATATATTATGTAGTTGCTTCTTTTCAAAATGTAAATGGGATCATATTGTGTATAATCTTCTATGACTATTTTTTGGCTTAAACGTACTTTGCAGAGTCATATAGGTTGGTGCATATAACCGTAGGTCCTTCCTTTTCATTACCCCATATTTATCCCACTGTATAAAATTCCCATGCATAAAATACAATACCATTTATCTATCCCTTTTGTTATTGAGGACATTTGAGTTATTTCCAGTTTTCCACTTATTTAAGACACATAATATTTATATACAAGTCACGCACATGTAGATTTATTCCTAGACATGGTGACTTTTTGCTGTCATTGTAAATAGTGTCTTTTTTACTTTTTTCAATTTTCCTCAACTAATGTACTTACTTTTCTTCCCCCATCCCCCAATAAGATATAGGGCTCTCAAAGTCAGGGACTGTTTTCTCTATTGTTTGTCAATATATCCTCACCACTCACAGGAGTGCCTGGCATGTAAGAGTTTTTCAATAAGTATTTAATATTGAATACTGAATGATATAGAAATATAATTGACTTTTTCATGTTACCCTTATATGTGATAACTTTGATAACTTTTATTAATTCTGTTCCCCCACTGATGATAGATATATCCATTTTTATTTTAAGTATGTTTGACGCTGCTTTAGTAGGACGTACACATTTATGATTCTTCTCCCTTCCCAGTGAACTGAAATTTTAATCAGTATGTATTTATTCCTAACAAAGACTTTAAAGTCTATTTTGCCTTATATTAATAATAGTTACACATGTTTTATTATTTGACTATTATATCATTTCTACACGTTTATTCAGACTTTTTTGTCCTTATGCATTATTTGTGTCTATTACAACATCCACATGTGTTTTAATCCAATCTGATCACCTCTGACTTTTACCTGAATTATGTGTTCCTTTTACCTTTACTGATATCATTGATTTAGTTAAGTACAACTGTATTTTTTTTAACTTTATATTTGTCCTCATTTATCTAAGTGATTTCTTTTTTTAAACTTTTGGCCTTCTTTTGGTTAGCTGAGGTTTTAAACTCCTTTCTATTCCATTTTCTTCCCCTCTAATGGTTTTATAGTTATTCAATCATATTCTGTTTTTAGTATTTACCCTAGACATTTTAATGTGCAAATTTAACACGCCAAAGTCTAAAGTTAATCTTGCCTTTACCATCTTTCTTACCAACAAAAATCCCTATAATGTGTTATACCCAACTATCCTAGTAATAACTTAAATGCTTTCATTTTATTATTGTTTGATACAATCAGTGTTTATTTAGATTTACATATTTTCTCTAATTTCCTTGATCTCTATTTTTTTCTAGCATCTTAAGGCTTGCTTCTCAGATAATTTTCTTTATTCCTGAAGTGCAGACATTACGTGGTACTTTAGGAAGTGACAATTTTTTGGCTTTATCCATAAGCAGTTTGTGTCTGTATAAAGATCTTAATATCACTTTCATTCATGAAAAACTAGTTTTGTTGGGAGTATATCTCTAGCTTGATAGCAAATTTTTCTCATTCTACTGTCTTCTGCCTCCTGTTATTTTTGTTGGAAAGTCATTGTCATTTTAAGTGTTAATCCTTTCTATGAAACATCTTTTCCCTCTGATTCCTTTATAAGTTCTACAGCTTCACTGGCATTTGTTTTATTGCAGACTTTTAAAAAATTTATTCTCCTTGGGATTCACGGGGCTTCTCATACAGGTAAAGTATCATCATTCATTAATTCTGGAAATTGAGTCATTATTTCTTTCAAAATTCACTTTTTTCTTTAGTCTCCCTCTGAAATGTTAACTCTTTTCCCTATAAATCTCTTAAACTTTCATATCTTCTATCTCTTTGTCGCTTTGTCCCTGGCAACACACATTAGTGGGAACACTAATTGGGGATTAATCAAACAGGATAGTGGGGTTTTTTCCTTTAACTATATAGGTATTGTTACTTCTAGCCCCTAACTTATTTAGATGTAGAATTGTGGTCAGAAATTCTTAGGAAAAACTTTTTTTTTCTACTTCTCTCATTGTTTTCCTTGTCAAAGCAATCTTTTAACTAGTTTATTTGCAGAGGAGGTTGCCCTTTGTGGGGTTTATATGGAGTTTTAGTGCTGGTTTCAGATTTGACCTATTTGCTTAGGTTCCAGGTTTTGCTTCATATCCCTCAAGAACTTTGGTCATTACATTCCAGCATCTAGGTCAGCAGCTCTCAAAAGATACCTCCTGGGTAAATGTCAGTTCCAGTAGTTGCTTACCATATGAATTACTATTTTATTATAGTTTCTGTCCTCTGAGGAATATAGCTGCTTTCTCACCACCTAAGCCAAGAATGTTAAAGGGTATTTAAAATGCCATCAGTCATTTTGGGGTATGCTTGTCTGAAGTGGTTTAATCTAAACATTTGTCATCCATATTACCTGATTATCTACTTCTTAGATTTAATTTTGAATTGATGAACCCATTATTGTATAAACCTTTTTAATATTAATTCTAAAATGAGATACATATATTTGTTAAATACATATCTTGGCTACTTCCAGTTTAAAAAAAAACAGTATATAAACTATACAATCATTAAAATATCTCCAAAATATCAAAAGCCACATAGTAGAAAGTAAATTAACATACTAGGAACTGACCCAAAGAATACCTATTAAAATAGTGTGTTCAACTTGATATAATGCAACTTAAAAGTGCGGCTACCAAAGGGCAATAGACATAAAGAAACATGACAAGAAAAAATGCTCAGACACATCCTTTTCTTGGCCTTTAGCCTGAAAAGTCATGTGTCACATGGATCTTTATGTGATGAGACACTTTGAAGAACTTAACAGACTACAGCTTCTGATAGTCTTATAAAATGGCAGAAACAGTAATGACGTGGCTATTTCTAATTTTTAATGTCAGTGTCCATCATAATATTTGAAATCAACATTCACTTCAAGCATTCTTATAAGAAGTCAACTCACTGTGGGCAAGGGATGGAACATTCTGATGATTTGCTTTAAAATAGCGAAGTGGCATGGAAAATTAGATAAATTTATTGTTAGCATGTCCCTGAAATAAGCAGTATCTACATCTATCTATCTATCTATCTATCTATCTATCTATCTATCTATTCTACAAATGGACCTTTTACAGATGCTGAAAAACAATTTGAGATTGAATATTACAGTGAATTTCTCAATTGTGGATTTAAATGAGCTATATGGAAAACTCTTTAGCAATCAGATGTTATGAATGTCACTATTTTAACTGGAAAAACATTATGGGAAAAACACCACGTAACACTTTTTAGTAACTTTTCATGTAAAGGTTCTTTGTCTCTCCTTCTAGATTATGGGCTTCTGTAAATCAGACACTTGTTCTTATGAGGTTCTTTAAATCCTCCTCAGCTTCTTTGTACTTATATTTTTCACAAAGAAAAAGTCAACTAAAAAACTACGGTAAATTACCAATTTTGTACTAGATAATTGAAATATATAACACATTTCCATACCATTATAAGTTAAAGTCTATTATTTGACTAAGAATTGCAGCAAAAATATAAAAGTTTATTCCCTCAACTAATTGGACTTATTGTTAATATAATGTAAAAAAATGAAAGGTGATTATGTGGTTAGCATTTTACCTGCAAAGGTTATTATTTGAAAAATATGTAATTTAAATTAATCAGTTATAAAAATAATGAAAACACAATTTATATACTATCACACATACCAATAATTTTAACATTATAAGTTAAAATTAAGAAAATAATACAGAAAAATTGAGACAAAAATATGGTAATTATTTGTGAAGAATACTTTTGTACCTGTGTGAAAGTGTTACTGTGAAATTTCTGAAATTACTCCTAATTCAAATAACCTACTGTCACTGTAAAGTTTAATTTTTTTAAAGTTTATAATAATAAGTTCCAATGAATAATTTTCATAACATTTTAGTAACATTCTCCTTCTTGCTTCAATTAAAGACATGGTCAGGGATCAATAACCAACCTCTCCATAATACTATAATTTGTAAGTGAAATAGTATAGTGTGGCCAAAACAACAAAATCTTTTTCATTACAAAACATTCAAACAGCAGCAGCAACAGAAAAATATGTCAGTTTTTCCATATGGTATATATGACTTTTTAAAATTGATTTTTTAATATTTTTTCTATTTAAAATAAAATGTTTCAAATGTTAGTTGCTGCTACAGTTTCTAGCATTGATCATCTTTCTGAGCTAAATTATGGACACAGTATATATAAATATAGAAAACAAGGAATAAAATTATCACTAATATATAAATCACTGGCAATGCTAATTCATTTTATCATTAATAGAATATCATAAAATGAATTTTTAAATATTATTTGGATAATATGGTGTCCTTCAATAGGCCTACTATAGAACTGTTAAAGAAAATGTGACAATATGTATGCACCAGTGCTGAAATTTTTCATATTTTTGATTAAAATATCATCTCAAATATATCTGTATCTAATATTTTCCTGTATATTTAAAAGAATATGCATATATATGTATATATGAACTTAATATTAATGCTGTATGTGTGTTTTTGTGGCTCTGGGAAGATTATAGTGAGGAGAAAGGGGAAGAGGGTGTGTGTGAGGTGAATACAAATCTGTACTTTTTTTTATAAAGAACACATATAGAGCTTATCTTAATGCTCTTTAAAACATAAACTTGGTGTGATATAATTATGATCAATATTCACAAACTGGGACTTGTGGAACACTCGAGTTTCTTAAGGGGTGGTATAATGATGGTGCTATCTTCTAATGGCAAGAAACAACAGGGGATTCCAAGGAATGAATGAGGTTCCAAGGAACCTCAGAAGTGGGGCCTGGAGCTGGTACAGACCATGCTCCTCTGTGGGCGAAAAGATATTAGGATAAGACAGACTTAGGATCTGGTGCATATGCTGACCTTTGATTTTTTAAGTTTCAGTGTCTAGGTGGGAAGTGAAATGGCAATAGTAAGGAGAGTTCAAATATTTTGTCTGGTACCATAATATTTACATATCGTGAGCATAATCATTTACAAAACACTCAGATGATTTTGAGATAAAGACGTTTAAAGGTTGGTAAACTATAGGGTACTATGAGTAGTTTGATCATTTAATTATATGGTATGTGTCTTACATTATACTTGAGAATACTTCCTACTTTGTGAAACATAATTAAAGCAGTTGATTCTCCAACGAGCCCAGAAGAGCAGGAGCTTCCAATACTACCTGGGATGGGAAGGCAATGACACAAGGAAGCAGAGACACTAGAAATAGGATTGTTATTTTCCTCAGTCCTGCAGAATAGAAGGCTCATCACGGGAACAGGTGCAAGGAACTTTATTAAATCATGGCTTACTCTTTGTCCCAGGTTACAATGTCAGTATAATAACAGTGATAGTAGAATATGATTCTATGAAGTTCAGTGTCAAGCTAAAGGGATGACTAAAACATATTTCATAGCTTAATAGAGATGGCACATGAAGGGACTGTAGAGAAAGAGATAAACAATTAAGTAAACAAAACCCAATATAGTAAGTGCTGTAAGTAACGAGTTCTTCTGGAAACTCAGATAGAGCAGCAGTTAATATGCTCCTGGGTCTTAAGGAAAGCTACAGTTGGGAGGTGCCCTTTGAAGGTGATGAGTAAGTGACTGAGAGAAAAGACAGAAATGGCATAAATAGCAGCCCAGAGGCATAACAGTGTGTATAACACATTCCAGGATCAGCAGATAGTACACTGTGGCTACAGAGTAAGCTGTGTGCAGGGGAAGAGAAAAGATAAATAAAGATGTAAATAAAATGGAATTTATGCATGAGAGATTTTCAAGTCCATACTAAGAAATTTGGACTCCGTATTTACAGGTAAACAGTGGAGGTTCATAAGCAAAGAGGTAAAACAGGATCATATACGATATCTGTGCCTTCATGGGTCAGAGAATCATGTGGGAATGCTTAGCAGCAAAATGGGGAGCCAGGACGTGGAAGACTGAGAAGCAGAAGGTGGAGAGGAGTCACCTATGTAAGGGAAAGGGAAGGGAACTCTCATTTACTGAGCAATACTTCTGTGCCAGGGGCTGTGCTAGGCTTTGTGTGAGTATATGTTCATTTGACTTGTGCTACAAACCCATGAGAGCAAATGTAATACCCATCTTATAGATTAGTTTAAATTTCCTGAAAGTAGAACAGAGAGCCATACCCAAGTAATTTAACTACTGCCAGTTAACACAACTAATATAAGTGACTTATTCTTCTACTAAGGGATAGGCAATATTTCTTTCCAGAGCAGCAGATTGACTTTTATTGGGCAAACTATCTTTTGCTGAGTTTAAAAGTTATGGTTTGCCGGAGAGAGTTTGGGAAAAATAAACAAAGAGAGAGCTAAACATCTCTGATTAGAATCAGAGAGAATTGACAGATGAGGAGAGCATAGCAAGGTAAGAGGAAGAGAAAGAATGTGACATCAAGTGGGGGAAGGAGGGCAATTGACACTAAAAAAAAAAAAAAATGGTCAATGGAAAGACTGTGGTGACCTCAGACTCTAAACATAAGACTGTTTAATAATGAAAAAGCATGTCTTGTGTGAGGAGGTGAGGGGCAGTTCAAACGAAGGAGTCATGCTCCTTTGCTGAATTTACTTGGACAAGAAACAAGAGTCACAGAAGAGGCAAGGTAAGTGAGACAAGTACAAGGAGAAAACTCTAGTCAGAAGAGACTGGGAGGACCTTAAGATTCTCAAGAGTTCTCTGAGATATTAGAAGGAGTGGGGGGCCTCCACTGAGTGTAGTTCAAACCAAAATGCATTTAACTATCAAAGGAGAGGGCAATTCCCATGAACACCTGGGTTTTCATAGGGAAGACAATGGCAAATACCTGGGTTAACTGACCAAGCAGCCCAGAGCACCAAATATCTGTTGGCAAGCAGGGCCTCTAACACCCACACCTACCTACCCACACTTACAAATCTCCTTTCTCTCCCAACGGGGAAACTCCAAGGAAAATATCACTGCTGACCCTACCACCGGCCCCAAAAAAACCGCCCAAATTTTAGCTGTCATTTTGGAGTAAATGCATGTTTTAACTGCTTTATTTGTGTTAACAGCCTATAATAGATTTTCTGTTGTTCTGGATTGACTCATCCTCTAAATTTTTTTAATACTTTATGTTCAAATTTAAGATATGCTTGTATTTGTGGTTAATGGAAAATTAACAAAGTGCCTGAAGTTCCTAAACAAAAAAGACAGTTACAAGACCATTACATTTAGACTCCCATCTAAATACTTTCTTCAGTAATAAATTTCAGAGCGAAAGGTTAACTTGGAAATTCAATAAAGAACATTTTACTTTCTTAGTGACCTGAGTGCTAATATAATTAATAATGCATCATTTTATTGCACACAACATATGGGGATTAATTTCCAATTTCATTACAATGTTTCATCAGGTGTAAACAGGCTTTTATATGTTGCAGGTTTAACTATGAAAATTTAGATATTCTAGTAAGTAATCTAAAGAAAGTTCATGAAAATTAAAAATCTAATTTCTGAAAGAGGCAGACAAGAGATATAATTCCTAATAGACTTATTCTTTTCAATAGATTGCCCATATTTAGTATGCTATAAAATTGCCCATAGTTGCTTTTTGTACTTCTGCATTTTGAATACTGTCCGACTTAGAAAAGGTAGACTATTCAAAGGGGAAACACAAATTCTCTAATAGGAAATGGTACAAAGTTGTACTGAATTATATCTGATGTGGTCTTCTTTTTAACCAGATTTTAGCAATATTGTATTGTTCAACCCAAATTAGATCAATACCTCACTGAAACAGCAGCAGCACAGAGAAAAAAACCTGTATTGTTTTATGAGAAAAGATGAATTAGCATAGTAAATGCAAGCTAGTGATCTCATATAGAGATTTGGACTCTAAAATATGAACAGTTCAATACCCTATTGAAGAAAAGTGAAAGACAATTCTTATCCAAAATAGAAAATTCCCATCCTGAGAAAGATGGCAGGTAATGTAACATGATCTCCAGCTATTTTCACGTTGACAGTAGGAGCCTGAGTACATAAACATAAACTCTGGATTTCACTCAAAAATAAGAATCACTAAATATGGGGTGACTAGAAATCAAACACTGCATTTGAAGAAGAGATAAAATTATATATGCTTTGAAGTGCTTTCTTTTTTGCATTGGTTGATGGGAGGATTTAGTGTGGTGGTAATGTATTCAGGACAACTTGGAGCTCAAAGTAGAAAAGCATTAAGAGAAAATTATTAGTAGTATCCCTCTCAGAAGAAAATGTGTGCACCGTGATTCAATGGATAAGACTAATATACATAATTGTAGACTGCTGGTTCGGCAACTTCCACTCAACAGCAACGGCATTCTGACGAAAATTCATTTCGCAGTAAAATAAGAAGTATCTATAGAAAGCTGTTAATTACATCAGAAAATCTACAAACCACAAATGCTGGAGAGGGTGTGGAGAAAAGGGAAAACTCTTGCACAGTTGGTGGGACTGTAAACTGATACAGCCACTATGGTGAACAGTATGGAGGTTCCTTAAAAAACTAAAAATAGAACTACCATATGACTCAGCAATCCCACTACTGGGCATATACCCAGAGAAAACCATAATTCAAAAAGACACATGCACCCCAGTGTTCACTGCAACACTATTTACAATAGCCAGGTCGTGGAAGCAACCTAATGTCCCATCAACAGATGAATGGATAAAGAAGATGTGGTACATATATACAATGGAATATTACTCAGCCATAAAAAGGAACGAAATTGGGTCATTTGTAGAGATGTGGATGGACCTAGAGACTGTCATATGGAGTGAAGTAAGTCAGAAAAAAAAAAAACTGTATATTAACACATATATGTGGAATCTAGAAAAAATGGTACAGATGAACCAGTTTGCAAGGCAGAAATAGAGACACAGATGTAGAGAACAAACGTATGGACCCCAAGGGGGGAAAGCAGGGGCGGGGGATGAACTGGGAGATTGGGATTGACATGTATACACTAATATGTATAAAAAAGATAAGTAATAAGAATCTGCTGCATAAAAAAATAAAAATAAATAAAATGAGATGCCAAAGAAAAAAAGGAAAAAAAAGAATGCCTTTTGGTGCTACTTGTTGCCAGGCTGCATCCTCATTAATTAATTAATTAATTAATTAATTAATAACAATAAAAAAGAAAGCTGTTAATTAAAAAAGATTTTCTCACAAGCTTTAATATTTTGTAGACAAAAGAATAGGAAAGAATGTTAAATTGCAATGCAATTTACTAGGTGAATGATATTGGGCAAGTATGTTATTACATCTAAACTTTGTTTCTTCATCTTTCATATGGTATGAAGCATAAATGGCTATTTCAAATATTAAATTTCTATAAAGTGCCAAGCTGTTTGCCTGAATGTATAATAATTCCTCAACATGCAGATAGGAAACCACTAGAGGGAAGTCAAGGCCATACAGATGTATATAGAATCGTAGTTCGTTTTTTAAATTTAAAGAGAAAAAACTGAAAGTTATTTTTTTAAAGATGCAGAAATAACTCAGGCATGTAAATAAATAAGGTGCATGCACGTCACATTTGAAAGTCTCATATATTTAGGAAACTGAATATTCTCTGTGTTTAAAATATATGATATAAATAAAGCACATTTATGTAAAACCCAGTAATTATATTTCTGTAATATTCTGCATGTTAACGTTTATCAGGATGTTGTATTTTGCTCTATGTTTTAAAGGAGGTAAAGGATAGGGAGAGGATTCAGAAAAAAATCAAAAGAAATGATTATGGAGATATAAAATAGTATGGTTGAAATAGCTGATATTATTTAGTTTGAGATAAAGTGGCTAAGAAAGAGGAAGATTAGACATCTGTCTTCATTAGGATCTGAACTGAACTAAATGATTTCTTGAGATCCCCTTTCCTTTCTCTGTAACCCATAATGCTACTTTCTTCTAAGGTAAACGTAAATCAATGCAGATACAGATATAGTTCAATAGGTGATATATAATTGATAACAAACATTAACACTAAATATTCCTTAAACACACACACCTACACACATTCAGTATTTCTCAAAGCATAGACTCAGAATCACACATATCAAAATCACCTGATGATTGTTTCAAATGCAGATTCCCAAGTACCTCCTCGTGACGTACTGAACCAAAATCTTTGGTGGTGGGATTTGAGAATCTAAAGATGTAATAAGCACACAAGATGATGCATTAAGTGTGCTGGAGTTGGAGAACCACTGACTTAGAAGAAAATGCTTGGTTCTGAACATTTTTAGTTGACTTTCAGGGTCCCTGGGGTGGCCACCTCCATGTAAGCTAGCCTGGAAAGGGAAAAGAGTTTGGACAAGTGTGTTGAACATTTATGAGCCAGGGCTGATAATTGCCTTCTCACATTCTATTGGCTACAATTCAGTTAAATGGCCAAACCTTATGTAAGGGTGTCCTGGAAATCTAGTCCAGTTGTATACACATGAAGAGGAAACAGGAAGTCTCTAATTCTAACTACATGGAAGACAGAGAAAGAAGATTCTTTTTCAATGTTTCTCAAAGTGGGATAGATGCAATCCCTGTAGTTTCCTAGAGCCAACCCTGACTAGATTAGAATCTCTGGCCATAGGGTCTGGAAATAATCATTTTAAACAACTGCCTCATGATATTCTTAGACATAGAAATTTGAGAATGGTTCCTAGCTAAATATTTTTTCTCTCTCTTTCTCTACCATGTTTTCCTTCAAGTGTAATTTTTTAAAAATTCCCATCTGCTTTTCTAGAAAAAGCAGCCGTTAGAAAAATTATTTTGAGGACATACTTTAATGAAGAATTGTGCCAGTATTAATTTTTGAAATGAAGACTGTCCACCTATAGACAATCTTAAATGCCAAGGGAAGAAAGAAGTTCTCCTGAGCTGATGCCGAGCACTGAAGCTTTTGTTGTTTCCTCGAACAGAGGCTTGCTCTGTGTGAAAGGGAGAAAGGATTAAGAGTTATGGCTTTGTTTCTGTTTTACCGAAACAAAAAAATTTTAATTTCTACATCAGGTATTTTTTTCTACTAAAGAACTCTTTTATTTTTTGTTTATTTTTTTAAACATCTTTATTGGAGTATAATTGCTTTACAATGGTGTGTTAGTTTCTGCTTTATAACAAAGTGAATCAGTTACACATATACATATATCCCCATATCTCTTCCCTCTTGCGTCTGCCTCCCTCCCACCTTCCCTATCCCACCCTTCTAGCTGGTCACAAAGCACTGAGCTGATCTCCCTGTGCTATGTGACTGCTTCCTACTAGCTATCTATTTTACATTTGGTAGTGTATATATGCTCTTTTAAAACAATGTTAATGTTTTTCTTTGATGGATGATTTTTTTGAGTCCTTCTTTCTAAGATGAGGCACTTTATAGTAGTTCATTTACGTGGCTATTCGACATACATTTGGTAAGCAGCTACTAATCACGCATAGTCCCTACAACCTAAGATGTGCACAGTAAGGTAGTCATTTCAATTACCTGTTGTCAAAACCAATATCTTCAAAAATGACCAGAATAAATATATCATGGAAAGTTGCAAATCCATTATGATAATTTTGGAAAAAGAAATATCCAAGTTTACTAATTTCTTTTTTCTTTTTCTTTTTGCCTTACCATGAAGTGCCCTACAATGGCATTCCCCAAGCAATAGGATGAATTAAAAAGGAAAGCATTTGTAACATAAACCATTTTTTTTAAGGCATAATCTGAATTAATACCAAATTAATATATGGCAATCCTCCGTGGGCTGATAGAGTCAAGAGTTAGCTAGTGACAACAAGCACAAAAGCAACCAAATCTGCACAGGTCCAAACATAAGGGAACTCTTAATTCTTTGACACCAAAAACCAACTTGGAAAGTTATGCCATTAAAGAAACCGAAAGATGATGGTTTTTTAAAAAAGGCAAGAAATGATCAGCCATAACTCAATGTAAGGAAAGCCCAAGAAGCTGTGTGTGAAACACTTGGGTTTGTTCTTGGTTCATTTCCAAAATGCCATGTAGGAGACTTGGCCTGTTAAACAGAGATGATAGATTGAAAAGAGATAACGAGCATAAGCCCAGAATCAAAAATAAAAGCGAGTCAAATCTTTAAAAAAAGCAGTTATCAGATAGATTAGAAGTATGGGTGTTCAAAAGCGACCCTGAAACGGGAATATGATAAAGTGTAACTCAACTGAGCAGTCAACCACATGCCTTCAATGTGATAAGCATTTTGCAAGCCAGTTAGGTCCTCCAAACCATCTTACAAGATAGGCACCATTATATTCTTATTTTTCAAATGAGGTAACTGAGGTTTTAAATGGTTGAGTAATTTTCCCAAGGTCATATAATTAGTGTGAAACCCTTATTCAAACTCAAATTTGTGGAATCCAAATTCTTAAACTTACTATGCTACAAACTACCAGAATCAAAAACTTTGCACTTCATTTCTGCTAAATTCGCATCATCTCTTCCCTTCAGTGACATTCCTGATGCCCCTACACCACTCTCCAGACTATTTCAGTGAAAATATAGAAGACTTACATTTAAGTCCTTCTCTACAGAAAAACCATGCAGAGTCCCATTAAGAAACGCAGAGAAAGGCTCCACTAAAGAGGGGAGCTAGGCTGGGCTGGAAGTGTTTCAACTTCCTATCAATGACAATATGATAGTGAAGTCCCATTATACATACTTTTTTTTTAACATCTTTATTGGAGTATAATTGCTTTACAATGGTGTATTAGTTTCTGCTTTATAACAAAGTGAATCAGTTATACATATACATTTGTTCCCATATCTCTTCCCTCTTGCATCTCCCTCCCTCCCACCCTCCCTATCCCACCCCTCTAGGTGATCACAAAGCACCTGCAAATGTGTCGTGCGTGTGTTTGTTTCTGCATGTGTATGTGCGCAAATATGTGAGCCTGCATGCTCAGGAGACTGTCTAGATGCATTTATACTGAACTGTAACAGTAGTGATTCATGGGAAGGGGAGTGGAGTTAGAAACAGGGATAAGGGGAAAGATTCCTTTCTAGGCTGCATACTTCTATAATGCTTTAGCGTTTTACAACAAGCCATTAGATCAAAGAAAGTCGTTTAGCTCATTTTCTGCTTGAAAAGAGAATTGTCTCACTGCAGCTCTGAAAGGAAGCTTTTTCTCATCCATCTCACAGGCTGGCACAGAGCCTCCTGATAATTTCCTAATAGACACTGCCTTGCTTATTTCTGCTGGAGCTTACTGTATTTTCAACCTATTTTATCTTCCTTTCTTCAATGTACTAATACTTCTTTGATAATAGCCAGTAAGGTTATATTCAATCTGACTACAATAAAACAATATTTCTTAAGAGCTCCCAAAACACTTTAGGGGACTATGTTCCCTTTGACCACAAAAACTTAACTCACACTATGCCCAGGGGTCTTCTTGCTTCAAATGGGTGGTCTACACCAATGAGAGCAATGGGTTCTGTCTAGTCCCTGAAGTTTCAGGTCAATTCACCTGTAAATGAAACCTTGAAATAATCTTGAACTCATCTGTCCCTCTTATTCCCCAAATCACCAGGTTCTGTTTTCCCCCATATTATTATTTTGCAAATACTCAAATAACATATGAATATGCTCATTATAAAAGAGTAGAATCACAGAGAAGTGTATGAAGTAAAACATGACTCATTCTTGACTTTTTCTCTGATTGCAAAATTAATCACTGAAATCCATTTGTGTGTATCCTTCCAAATATTTTCCAGTGTGTTTATAACTAAAGTACACAATACTGTTCTGTGATTTTTTTTTCATTCCTTCATTCCCTATATATATATGTATGTGTGTGTGTGTGTGTGTGTGTGTGTGTGTGTGTGTATATATTTAACATATTTATTGGAATATAATTGCTTTACATGGGTGTGCTAGTTTCTGCTTTACAACAAAGCGAATCAGCTATACGTATACATATATCCCCATATCTCTTCCCTCTTGCATCTCCCTCCCACCCTCCCTATCCCACCTCTCTAGGTGGACACAAAGCACCGAGCTGATCTCCCTGTGCTATGCAGCTGCTTCCCACTAGCTATCTACTTTACATTTGGTAGTGTATATATGTCCATGCCACTCTCACTTTCTCCCAGCGTACCCTTCCCCCTCTCCGTGTCCTCAAGTCCATTCTCTACGTCTGAGTCTTTATTCCTGTCCTGCCCCTAGGTTCATCAGAACCACCTTTTTTTTTTTTTTAAGATTCCATATATATGTGTTAGCATACGGTATTTGTTTTTCTCTTTCTGACTTACCTCACTCTGTATGAGAGTCTCTATGTCCATCCACCTCACTACAAATAAGTCAGTTTCGTTTCTTTTTATGGCTGAGTTATATTGCATTGTATATTAGTGCCACATCTTCTTTATCCATTCATCTGTCGATGGACACTTAGGTTGCTTCCATGTCCTGGCTATTGTAAATAGAGCTGCAATGAACACTGTGATACATGACTCTTTTTGAATTATGGTTTTCTCAGGGTATATGCCCAGTAGTGGGATTGCTGGGTCGTATGGTAGTTCTATTTTTAGTTTTATAAGGAACCTCCATACTGTTCTCCATAGTGGCTGTATCAATTTATATTCCCACCAGCAGAGCAAGAGGGCTTCCTCTTCTCCACACCCTCTCCAGCATTTATTGTTTGTAGGTTTTTTCATGATGGCCATTCTGACTGGTGTGAGGTGATAGCTACCTCACTGTAGTTTTGATTTCCATTTCTCTAATGATTGATGATGGTGAGCATCCTTTCATGTGTCTGTTGGCAATCTGTATATCTTCTTTGGAGGAATGTCTATTTAGGTCTTCTGCCCATTTTTGGATTGGGTTGTTTGTTTTTTTGATATTGAGCTGAATGACCTTCTTGTAAATTTTGGAGATTAATCCTTTGCCAGTTGCTTCATTTGCAAATATTTTCTCCCAATCTGAGGGTTGTGTTTTCGTCTGGTTTATGGTTTCCTTTGCTGTGAAAAGCTTCTAAGTTTCATTAGGTGCCATTTGTTTATTTTTGTTTTTATTTCCATTTCACTAGAAGTTGGGTCAGTCTGAAGTCCAGGAGCCTGATTCCTCCAGCTCCGTTTTTCTTTCTCAATATTGCTTTGGCTATTTATGGTCTTTTGTGTTTCCAAACAAATTGTGAAATTTTTTGTTCTATTTCTGTGAAAAATGCCATGGGTAGTTTGATAGGGATTGCATTGAATCTGTAGATTGCTTTGGGTAGTATAGTCATTTTCACAATGTTGATTTTTCCAATCCAAGAACATAGTATATCTCTCCATCTGTTTGTATCAACTTTAACTTCCTTCATTAGTGTCTTATAGTTTTCTGCATACAGGTCTTTTGTCTCCTTAGGTAGGTTTATCCTCAGGCATTTGATTCTTTTTGTTGCAGTGCTAAATGGGAGTGCTTCCTTAATTTCTCTTTCAGATTTTTCATCATTAGTGTATAGGGATGCAAGAGATTTCTGTGCATTAATTTTGTATCCTGCTACTTTACCAAATTCATTGATTAGCTCTAGTAGTTTTCTGGTAGCATCTTTAGGATTCTCTGTGTATAGTATCATGTCTTCTGCAAACAGTGACAGCTTTACTTCTTCTTTTCTGATTTGGATTCCTTTTCTTTCTTTTTCTTCTCTGATTGCTATGGCTAAAACTTCCAAAACTATGTTGAATAATAGTGGTAAGAATGGATAACCCTTTCTTGTGTCTGATCTTAGAGGAAATGGTTTCAGTTTTTCACCATCGAGAATGATGTTGGCTGTGGGTTTGTCATATATGGCCTTTATTATGTTGAGGTAATTTCCCTCTATGCCTACTTTCTGGAGGGTTTTTATCATACATGGGTGTTGAATTTTGTCAAAAGCTTTTCCTGCATCTATTGAGATGATAATATGGTTTTTCTCCTTCAATTTGTTAATATGGTGTATCACATTGATTGATTTGTGTATAATGAAGAATCCTTGCATTCCTGGGATTAAACCCCACTTGATCATGGTGTATGATCCTTTCAATATGCTGTTGGATTCTGTTTGCTAGTATTTTGTTGAGGATTTTTGCATCTATGTTTATCAGTGATATTGGTCTGTAGTTTTCTTTCTTTGTGACACCTTTGTCTGGTTTTGGTATCAGTGTGATTGTGGCCTCGTAGAATGAGTTTGGGAGTGTTCCTCCCTCTGCTATATTTTGGAAGAGTTTGAGAAGGATAGGTGTTAGCTCCTCCCTAAATGTTTGATAGAATTCGCCTGTAAAGCCATCTGGTCCTGGGCTTTTGTTTGTTGGAAGATTTTTAACCATAGTTTCAATTTCAGTGCTTGTGATTGGTCTGTTTATATTTTCTATTTCTTCCTGGTTCAATCTCAGAAGGTTGTGCTATTCTAAGAATTTGTCCATTTCTTCCAGGTTGTCCATTTTATTAGCATATAGTTGTTTGCAGTAATCTCTCATGATCCTTTGTATTTGTTCAGTGTCAGTTGTTACTTCTACTTTATCATTTCTAATTCTATTGATTTGAGTGTTCTCCCTTTTTTTCTTGATGATTCTGGCTAGTGGTTTATCAATTTTGTTTATCTTCTCAAAGAAGCAGCTTTTAGTTTTACTGATCTTTGCTATTGTTTCATTTCTTTTTCATTGGTTTCTAACCTGATCTTTATGATTTCTTTCGTTCTACTAACTTTGGAGGTTTTTTGTTCTTCTTTCTCTAATTGCTTTAGGTGTAAGGTTAGGTTGTTTATTTGAGATATTTCTTGTTTTTTGAGGTAGGATTGTACTGCTATAAACTTCCTTCTTAAAACTGCTTTTGCTGCCTCCCAGAGGTTTTGGGTCATCGTGTTTTCATTGTCATTTGTTTCTAGGTATTTTGGATTTCCTCTTTGATTTCTTCAGTGATCTCTTGGGTATTTAGTAGTGTATTGTGTAGCATCCATGTGTTTGTATTTTTCACCGATTTTTTCCTATAATTGATATCTAATCTCATAGTGTTGTGGTCGGAAAAAATACTTGATATGATTTCAGTTTTCTTAAATTTACTAAGGCTTGATTTGTGACCCACGATATGATCTATCCTGGAGAATTTTCCATGAGCACTTGAGAAGAAAGTGTATTCTGTTGTTTTGGATGGAATGTCCTATAAATATCAATTAAGTCCATCTTGTTTAATGTATCATTTAAAGCTTCTGTTTCCTTATTTATTTTCATTTTGGATGATCTGTGCATTGGTGAAAGTGCGGTGTTAAAGTCCCCTACTATGCCTGTGTTACTGTCAGTTTCCCCTTTTATGGCTGTTAGCAGTTGCCTTATGTATTGAGGTGCTCCTACGTTGGGTGCATAAATATTTACAATTCTTATATCTTCTTCTTGGATTGATCCCTTGATCACTATGTAGTGTCCTTCTTTTTCTCTTGTAATAGTCTTTATTTTAAAGTCTGTTTTGTCTGATATGAGAACTGCTACTCCAGCTTTCTTTTGATCTCCATTTCCATGGAATATCTCTTTCCATTCCCTCACTTTCAGTCTGTATGTGTCCCTAGGTCTGAAATGGGTCTCTTGTAGACAGTATATATATGGGTCTTGTTTTTGTATCCATTCAGCCAGTCTATGTCTTTTGGTGGGAGCATTTAATCCATTTACATTTAAGGTAGTTATCGATATGTATGTTCCTATTATCATTTTCTTAGTTGTTTTCGGTTTGTTATTGCAGGTGTTTACCTTTCTTGTGTTTCCCACCTAGAGAAGTTCCTTTAGCATTTGTTGTAAAGCTGGCTTCATGGTGCTGAATTCTCTTAGCTTTTGCTTGTCTGTAAAGGTTTTAATTTCTCCATCAAATCTGAATGTGATCCTTGCTGGGTAGATTAATCTTGGTTGTAGTTTTCTCCTTTTCATCACTTTAAATATGTCCTGCCACTCCCTTCTGGCTTGCAGAGTTTCTGCTGAAAGAACAGCTGTTAACCTTATGGGGATTCCTGTCTATGTTATTTGTTGCTTTTCCCTTGCTGCTTTTAATTTTTTTTTTTTTGTATTTAATATTTGATAGTTTGTTTAATATGTGTCTTGGCGTGTTTCTCCCTGGATTTATCCTGTATGGGACCCTCTGTGATTCCTGGACTTGATTGATTATTTCCTTTCCCATGTTAGGGAAGTTTTCAACTATAATCTCTTCAAATATTTCTCAGTTCCTTTCTTTTTCTCTTCTTCTTCTGGGACCCCTATATTTCAAATGTTCGTGCATTTAATGTTGTCCCAGAGGTCTCTGAGACTGTCCTCAATTCTTTTCATTCTTTTTTCTTTATTCTGCTCTGTGGTAGTTATTTCCACTATTTTATCTTCCAAGTCATTTATCCGTTTTTCTGCCTCAGTTATTTTGCTATTGATTCCTTCTAGAGAATTTTTAATCTCATTTTTTGTGTTGTTCATCATTGTTTGTTTGCTCTTTGGTTCTTCTAGGTCCTTGTTAAATGTTTCTGGTTTTTTCTCCATTCTATTTCCAAAATTTTGGATCATCTTTACTATCATTACTCTGAATTCTTTTTCAGGTAGACTGCCTATTTCCTCTTCATTTGTTTGGTCAGGTGGGTTTTACCCTGCTCCTTCATCTGCTGTGTATTTCTCTGTCTTCTCATTTTGCTTAACTTACTGTGTTTGGGGTCTCCTTTCTGCAGGCTGCAGGTTCCTGTTGTTTTTGGTGTCTGTCCCCAGTGGCTAAGGTTGGTTTGGTGGGTTGCGTAGGCTTCCTGGTGGAGGGGACTGGTGCCTGTGTTCTGGTGGATGAGGCTGGATCTTGTCTTTCTGGTGGGCAGGACCACGTCCAGTGATGTGTTTTGGGGTGTCTGTCAACTTATTATTATTGTAGGCAGCCTCTCTGCTAACAGGTGGGGTTGTGGTCCTGTCTTGTTAGTTGTTTGGCATGGGGTGTCCAGCAGTGTAGCTTTCTGGTTGTTGAGTGGACCTGGGTCTTCACGTTGAGATGGAGAACTCTGAGAGGGCTTTCGTCATTTGATATTGTGTGGGGCCAGGAGGTCTCTGGTGGACCAATATCCTGATCTCGGCTCTCCCACCTCAGAGGCTCAGGCCTGACACCCAGCCAGAGCACCAAGACCCTGTCAGCTACATGGCTCAGATGAAAAGGGAGAAAAAAAAAGAAAGAAAAATAAAATAAAATAAAGTTATTAAAATAAAAAATAAATTATTAAAAATAAAAAAGTAATAAAAAACAGGAAAGAAAGAAGGAAGAGAGCAACCAAACCAGAAAACAAATCCACCAATGATAACAAGTGCTAAAAACTATACTAAAAAAAAAACAAAAAAAAAACGGACAGACAGAACCCTAGGACAAATTCTAAAAGCAAAGCTATACAGACAAAATCACACAAAGAAGCATACACATACACACTCACAAAAGGAGAAAAAGGAAAAATAGATATATAAAAGAAAACAAAAAATAAAAGGAAGAGAGCAACCAAATCAATAAACAAATCTACCAATTATAATAAGCTCTAAATACTAAAGTAAGATAAACATAAAACCAGAAACAAATTAGATGCAGAAAGCAAACCCTAAGTCTACAGTTGCTCCCAAAGTCCACTGCCTCAATTTTGGGATGATTCGTTGTCTATTCAGGTATTACACAGATGCAGGGTACATTAATTTGATTGTGGAGATTTAATCCGCTGTTCCTGAGGCTGCATGGTGAGATTTCTGTTTCTCTTCCATAGCTCCTGGGGTTCAGCTTTGGGTTTGGCCCCGCCTCTGTGTGTAGGTCGCCTGAGGGCGTCTGTTCTCCACCCAGACAGGACTGGGTTAAAGTTGCAGCTGATTAGGGGGCTCTGGCTCACTCAGACCAGGGGGAGGGAGGGGTATGGAATGTGGGGTGAGCCTGCGGCAGCAGAGGCCACCATGATTTTGCAACAGCCTGAGGCATGACATGTGTTCTACCAAGGAAGTTGTCCCTGGATCACGGGACCCTGGCAGTGGTGGGCTGCACAGGCTCCCAGGAGGGGAGGTGTGGATAGTGACCTGTGTTTGCACACAGGCTTCTTGGTGGCTGCAGCAGCAGCCTGAGCATTTCATGCCCGTCTCTGGGGTCTGTACTGATAGCCATGGCTCGCGTCCATCTCTGGGTCTCATTTAGGCAGTGCTGTACATCCCTTCTCTTCTCGCACCCCGAAACAATGGTCTCTTGCCTCTTAGGCAGGTCCAGACTTTTTCCCGGACTCCCTCCTGGGTAGCTGTGGTGCACTAGCCCCCTTCAGGCTGTGTTCACGCAGCCGACCCCAGTCCTCTCCCTGGGATCTGAACTCCGAAGCTCGAGCCTCAGCTCCCAGCCCCCACCTACTCTGGCGGTTGAGCAGACAAGCCTCTTAGGCTGGTGAGTGCTGGTCGGCAGCAATCCTCTGTGTGGGAATCTCTGCGCTTTGTCCTCTGCACCCCTGTTGCTGTGCTTTCCTCCATAGCTTCAAAGCTTCCCCCCTGCCACCCCCGCACCGTCTCCACCAGTGAAGCGGCTTCCTAGTGTATGGAAACTTTTCCTCCTTCCCAGCTCCCTCCCAGAGGTGCAGGCCCCATCCCTATTCTTTTTGTCTGTTTTTTCTTCTGCTCTACCCAGGTATGTGGGGAGTTTCTTGCCTTTTGGGAAGTCTGAGGTCTTCTGCCAGCATTCAGTAGGTGTACTGTAGGAGCTGTTCCTCCTTTAGATGTATTTTTGATGTATTTGTGGGGAGGAAGGTGATCTCCACGTCTTACTCCTCTGCCATCTTGAAGCTATCGCAACATAAACCATTTTAATATGTTCTCTCAATAATCAATAAATATTCTGAAACATGTTCAGATGCCTTGGACTCAACAACTTTCTTTATGAAAGTGGTAAGATTGGCTAAATTTAGATTCTAACAAATACTGATGGAGAAGGTACCATATGCCAGGTACCTGGCAGAGAAAATATGCAGGACCACAGTTCCCATAAGCCTAAACAGGCAATATATTCTCATGGTCCATTCATAATTACAGAATGATATCCTTATTCAGACATAGGTTTTCACTGTTTAAAAAATATTATTTGTATGACAAAAGGTTGTTGTATGAAAAATAGCTTATTCTAAATTCTCTTTATAATCCACTCATTCCTTTCTATAAATAGCCTATACTCCATTAAGAATCATTTTGTGCCTGCTGGTATAATGTAAAATATCTCTATGATACCCTAGTCATTATAAAGATATTCTTTTATATTTAAAGCACTATTTTAAAAATGGCAAGTTCAAGATACCCATTTTACAATGAGAGAAAACAGTTATGAGATGTCCTTTGTTCAATAGTTAGATAATGGTGATACAAGTCTTTAACGAAATAATGTTAATTTGCTTCTATTAATCTCCCTAACTAAATGTTTTAATGTTCAAGGAAATTTCAATTAAAATAATGCTCACTGACCATTAAACTAATGTAGTAAATATTAGAACACTACAAGTATTAATACATGTATGGATTATAAAAGCAGCAAAATTTCTAATCACCATATTAAAAATGGATAACTTTCCAACCAAGGTTCTCCATCACATTTAACCAAAATATAATGTCCTTTCTTAATTTGGCCCATATATATAAGCTGCTTCTACCTAGTGTCTGCTCTTAGGTTGCTCTACCACACTTGGTGTAATAGGGTGCACAATATTTTAATTTTGAAAAGGCAAAAACAAACCTAACATTAAATTTTAAAGAACTACAATGAAAAGAACAAAGCAACCTTTTAAAAAGAGTTTGAAATACATATTTTACCAAGTGATTTTTCTTTATTTACGAATGTTTTTACATATCAACAAGCAAAGGACAATCCAACAGAAGTTAGACAAAGGATTATAATGAAATATGCCATTTCAGGAAAAAAATACAAACTAGACAACCTATATAGAAATAAATGCTTAACCTCACTTAAAATTAATTTCAAACAAAACAAAATAGTTATCTAATGTATTTTCACACACTTAAATATCTCTAGTTGTTAGGTTTGTCTAGCATGTGAAAATGTGATGCAATCTCATAAACGACTGGAGGGAGTGAAATTTTGTACCATAATCTTGAGAGATAATTAACACCTATCTAAAGTTTAAATCTACCTTCCAATATATAATTTCACTCTAGGAGATACTTTTGCATTTAGGGAAATTACCTCAGTAGTTCTTGTTTTCATTTTCCTTGGTTTGTTTGCTTGTTTTTCTTTTCTTTCTCTCTTTCCTTATTCTGCTGGGGTATATTTTGAAGTAGCTTTCTCAAAATGCTACTTAGTTTTTTAGTTCCCAGCATGTCTAAAAACATCTTTGTTTTATTCTTCCAAGGGAAAAATTATATCACTCAATACACTCAAGGATGAGATTACGTTCTTAAGCAGATGTAGTTTATCAGCCCAGTGGAATTTCTGCAAATTTTAAACGATTTTACTCCCTCATGGGGTTTGGAGATTCTTGTGATAAGTGAAAATATTTGAGGAAAGTCTATTTTTTATGAGAAAATATGAGAGTGACTTCCTTGACTTAAGCATGCACTCCATCACTAAAATTTAGTCATTAAATGTAACGAAACTTCATAGGCAATTACCATCTGCTGAAGAATAGCCACGTGGTCATGGGCAGAGACCATGGCTGCAGAAGCCACATCCTCATTTCCACTTTCTTTTCATCCCCTACTCCTAAGACATGTTAACCCCTCTGCTCCACAGTGCCTCTCCTCTTCTAAAGTCCTGCTCTTCCTATGTTCTATCTGTAGCGTACTATAGGGTATATCAGTCAGTCATTCTCCCTGATTCGTTCGCTTCCCCTGCTGTATAGAAGCTGAGAACCAGAATGTGTAAGAAAGGAAGGACAGCGCCTTCCTGATGGTACTGCCTCAAGCTAAGCAAATATTAATCTTCTATTAGGATATTCCCTATAATTTATTATGTTACAAAGAGTATCTCAATTTGCAAGAGTTGTCTATATTCATTGTCTCCAGTCTCTAACAATTCCCTCCTCAGCTCACTCTAATCTGTCTTCAACTCCCCATTTGCTTCCCCAAAACAGCTTTACAAAAACCAATGATCTCCACTGCATTAAATCCAATGAACATTATTATGATATTCTTCAGTTCTCTGCATAATCAGAAACTGTAAAATTCAGTCTCTTGTTGGAATTTTTTCATGCCTCTGCTAGGAAAATATCATATTCATTGGTGTTCTGAATTACCCTCTTTGGGAGCTAACTCCATAAGGCTTAGTCACAGAACCCTTATTCATTATACACACCTCTCCCATGGTCAGCAGCTTTTAACCCTGACTATGTTTTAGACTTATCTCAGAAGACATGAAAAGTAGTATTTCCACAGGATGAGGTCCAGGAAGTTTTTTAAACAAACCTCTCCAAATGATCTCAGTGTGAAGCCAGAGTTGGAAATCACTGGACCTGGTGAGCTCATGTATACAGATGCCTTCGATTCCGGTTTGTACACTGACTCATAGTTAGATAGATACATGATAGATAGATAGATAGATAGATAGATAGATAGATAGATAGATAGATAGATAGATCTCCCAGATCCAATCTCAGAGCTCCATGCCATCTCAACACCTTCAATCTTTTTTTCTATTATGCACCTTTCCCAAAGAGTCTTATAGACTTTTTTTCCTACTTAACCCCTATGCAATTTTAATACCATTATATACTATCTGTTTGTGTACTCTGTGTCTTTCTGTGTTTTGTGCATAAAAAAGTAAGACATTTTTCACCATTCAAGAAACAATTTTCATCCCCTTTGGGGATGATATCACCTTTGTTGAGACTACATGGATAAGACAGACCATGGGCACCTTAAATTGTGCATGTCCAGAACAAATGCCATTGTTTCTCTTCAAATATAATCCCTTCAAGGACTTTTATATCAGTAAATGGCACTAACATCCAATCTGCTATAAAAGCCAGACACTTGGAAGGCATCTTTGCCATCCCCTGCTCCCTAAACCCCTGTGCTTAACCTCTCAATCCTTTCTATTCCACTTCCCAAACATCTTAGGAATCTGCCAACACTTTTCCATCCCCCTTTCCACCACCCTAGCAGACCATTGCCTGTATAGAGCCAACAGAGTAGCCTTTGGTCTCGATGACTTGAAGCATGAGTACTATTGGAACCGGTAGAGAAGGATAAAGTATTATGGCACACTCGCATATGTCAAGATATGGAAATAGGAAATTAAGTGGTATATTTAGAAGATGGTACAAGCAAAAGATTAATTGGAAAAGAGAGTGATTTAAATCACTAAATTCAGAAACATTTAAGTACCTCCTAGTTCTTATCAGTCAATATCCACACAGAATTTCATTAGTCATTTGGTTTTGTTTCAATATTATATTTTCCCAAATGTCCTCTTTAGAACTCCCTGTACTACCTCAGATGATGTTTTCAAGGTGAAACTCATGATATTTTCTGTCTAAACTATTTATTTTTTTAAATGCATATCTCCAACATTCCACTGTAATCAACATTTATTCCACATTCCATTTTAAATACTTTTTAAATGGTGTATCTTTTACTATCATTTCTAGATTATTTATATTCTGTTTTAAAGATTTCATTAGAGCTAAAGTACCTTACTGATATCTCCTGGAAATTGGCTGATGTGCTAGGCATAGCAAGTAATTAAGAAAAAGAAGAAACCATGCTCCATGTTTTCAAGATGCTTATAGCCTCTTGTAGGAGAGATGATTAAAAACACGAATTTAATAGCAAATAATATAAGATAGAATTCTGCTAAGTGCAACAAGAGAGTAGAGCAGTGAGGAGGTCAGTGGATTATAGATCCAGTGGTCAGAGAACTCATTGATAGAGAAGGTAAGGTTTGGCCTGGGCTCACCAGAAATGCCTAGGATTTGGTCACTGGATAAATGACAGAGAGACAGATATGTCGGTTTAGGGGATGATAATTATTATCAAAGGCATAGACACTGGGATAAGCATCACTGGTTCATTTGAATTCAAGAAGCCTAGACTTATTTGAGGGGCGAGGGTCCATTGAGAAGGAGTAGTGACATAAATTCAGCTAAGTTTATGCACCACATTGTAGAGGGTTTGTAAAGAGAAATTTAGATATAATGTGACAGGAAAGAGTCAGTCAAGAGACCTGTTCCAGAGAAAGCAGGGATCTATCTGGCAGGTCGGCAAAGACTGGATAGAGTGATAAAGCCTTGAGTCAAAGACGTTGTTAGATAAGCTAAGCCTGATCTGTCATGGTAAACTGGAAAGAAGAAAAAGAGATGGACTTGTGGAAAATAAGTGGAAATGATTTTCATCAGCCAACATGAAGATCAATTCCTCCTAGTAGGAATTTTCAGGTAGCATGGTGGAAAGATCATAGATTTTAAAGCATCAGTTCAGTTTTGCCTAGATTCACTACTTGTTATCAAGATAATACAGTATTTGACTCTGCCTACTTAAACTCTCTGGATCTTAATTCAATGTGTTTACCTATTTTTTAGTGTTTCAATAAGGATGGCATGCAAAATTCCTAGTTGAGTTTCCATAAGACACTTAAGAAATGCTACATTTTGTTTCCTAAACAAACAAACAACAACAACAAAACTTAATTATATTTGACTGTGGACTGTGGAGATTGTTCACCATGGAAACCCATTATGTACATTTTGTAAGCCAAAAAAATATCCCACATACTATTTACATACTATTTATTTTTCTTCAGTTTTCACTTTTAGTTCTCAATTAGGGAGAGTATTCTCAGATGGTAATTTTGAAATTTGTAACTGAAAAAAATCCTAAAAGTAGAATCATATTGTTTAATGAAGTTTAAATGTATATTTTACTTATGTGTTATTTTATATATTTGCATTTTCTTCAGGTTCAATGGCATAGCATAATTTTTCTCTTATATACCATTCATGCATTTTATATTACCTTTTAACTGCTATTAATGAATTAAAAATGTAAAAAGCATACAGTTGTCACTCGGTATCTGTAGAGGATTGGTTTCAGGAACCCCCAGGGATACCAAAATTCACAGATGCTCAATTCCCTTATAAAAAATGGTGTAATACAGTCAGACCGCCCTCTGTATCTGTAGATGTGGAAACCGCGGATACCAAGCGATGACTGTGTTTCCTTTACCATCTTTAGGATTTTTATATAGCTTTCTTTTACTACGGTAAATTGCACTTTTACTTCTCTACTATAATAAGTTTTTCCCTCTTCCCCCATAAGTTGCACTGGACCTAGGAGGCTTCTCATCTGCCCGCCATAGACCTCAGTTAAGATTTCTTTGTATTTGCATAGTTCATTAAAGTTCACAGAGATGGTTCATATTACCATACTTGATCTTCTTTAATCACCTCAGTGAGAATGAAAAATAGCATGTTTTATTTCCCAGGCACCCTTACCTCACTGCAGGAGGCAAGTCCATATATAAATTATTTATTCCTCAATGGTTCCTGGGTGTATTAAAAAATCAGTTTATATTGTTCTCCTGACCTTGCAGAAGTGATCTAGAATTACCAGTCCTTTCATAAGATATTTTTTGAAATTAATATGGAATTAGACAGTGAGAAGCAAATGATATTAAATTACTATATCATTACTGAATCTTATTAACAGTTAATATTCTTCTTGCAGAAGTGATCTAGAATTATCAGTCCTTTCATAAGATATTTTTTGAAATTAATATGGAATTAGACAGTGAGAAGCAAATGATATTAAATTACTATATCATTACTGAATCTTATTAACAGTTAATATTCTTCCTTATAGAAAACATATTAGATATTAATATCTAATTAACATCAGTAATAAATATAAACAAAAGAAGTCTTAAAAATAAACAAAGGCCCTCCTCAAAATGTCCTCATTTACAACAAACGAATCAGGAATGTTTTGTTTATGTATGTAATGCTTTCTTTTGCCATGTGTAACTGTTTAAATGGGAGATAAAAATGGTTCTTAAGTGCTTGAATTTTGAACAAAACATCAAGATTGACTCCCTTTGGCATCTTTTCCAGTATCTTTCTGTACTACAGAGTATAGAAAGCTAAAAATCTACATTGTCAAGACTCCCTTGCAGCTAGATCTCTGAAAGTGACAGGTTCTCACAATCATTGGTAAGATTTTTATTTGGATTTGAATTAAGTTTGGGGATGGAGGCAATGGTTTTGACACATCCATTTTCAGTTGGAGGCAATGGCTTTAACACATCTATTTTCAGCTGATGTAGCTTTAACAAAATGACAAGGCAGTTTCCTGATCTCTGAATCTCAGTTAAGACCAATAGGAAGTGGTCATTTTCCAGTTGCCTACCTTTCTGTTGGTGACAATTATCAGCATCCATGGAGAGACAATTCTATACTGACGTTATGTTGGCCAACCTAGTGCCTGGTCATTCAGCCTTTCCAACTACTTTATAATTGTGTATTTCCCTACTTTTAAACCATTTTTCTTAAAATTGCTAGGCTGGTTTCAATTATCTATATGTGATTGAACTCTGCTTGATGCAGTCCTCAAAGCCAGGGGACAAATAAGTAAGAGGAAAAGCTTTGTGACCCTGTGACTTACCTGTTCTCTTAAGAAAGACATGGTGGGGGGGGTTGCCTCCCCCACAACATACTTCCAGTCTCCACATCAGTGATAACTTCAGACCTACCCTTAGGTTAAACATGCAATTCCAGGAGTGCTTTATCCTCAGAACACTTCCCCACGCATTTTCTAATACCCAAAAATATGTTTAAGAGAGGCTAAGACCTTACATTGCCACAATTAGAACTTAGAACTTAACAAATTTTGGTAAAGTACATATCTGGTTTAAAGGCTATTTGTTTTGGCTTATGATTAGACAATGAAAAAATAAATGATCCTCAATATCTGTTTTCCTTGTCTTATGGGGTGTTGAAGGAAAGAGGAAGTTTTCTAACCCTGAAGGAAGATGAGGTAACGAGAAATGCGGAATGCTGAAAACTGTCATACAGACCAAAAAAGGGCTGATTAATAACTTCTTAGTTTTGCCCACAGTAAAAACTATTGACTTTAACAGTGATGGGTTATTGCTGTGAGCTCAAACACTGAGGGACGGGTCCCAGGATGGGTTTTCCTGGTGGGGAAAAAAAAGGAACTGGAAGAAAGGTGAAAGTGCCTCAAAAACAAATGTCGTATTTTGTGGCTGATGCCAGACCTATTCTCCAAGGAATTATGACGAAAAGCTTTAAAAAATACTTAAAAGCCAGTATGGACATCTTAATATGCTTTTGCCTCATAATTCTGTTTAAGAATTATTTTATTACCAAGACATCCTCTAAGATGAAAGCATGTGATTTTTACAAATGCATTGCTTCTCTAATATGTGATAGGGTTGTATTTAAAAAAGGAAAACAGGCTAAATATGTGTATACAGCAAAGCATCTTCAATAGGTAATTCTTCTCACACTACTAAAAGAAAAATAAAATAAAATAAATATGTTGTACTTGTGATATAACTAGACTTAAATCATTAAAATGAGATTTCCTTCTTTTTCTCTCACAAGGAACTGGCATCTAAGAAAGCTTTTGAGTTTTTTCAAACCAGCATTTCAAAGCTACTTTGCTGGCTGAAATCTAGATTTGGCTTAGCAGATTCAACCACTGAGTTCAAAGATAGTTCTGAATTTGACCCAATATGTTTTCCTCTCTTTAGATATGCTGTAAAGCATCTGAGATAAATGGGGAACATGAATAAAAGGTTTTGGGTCCTGAAAACATCAATAAAGGCAGTCAGCAATTTGAAGCTGGCAGTGGTTGGCCATGGTGTGAGTCAAATAACTGCTGATGGCAAAGAGCTGACAGATGGAATAGCATTTGGTATGTTTACATGGGTATCTGCCTGAAGGGTTAAAGTCGACTTCGTAGGTAAAAAGAATTTTTCCTACTTGGAAAACCAGAGGATAATAATTAATTGGGGTAGTAGCAATGAGCAAATAACAGATTTCACTATATTCAAAATGTCTTCATTCTGTCCTATCATCAGATAGTCACTCTTTAATAATAGATACACATGGCCAAGTTGGCTCATAGGTTGACCAATGAGCAGTAGGTGGGACTTGAGAAGTTTATTCTAATGACAACCTCCAGGTAAGGGATGGAAGGAGGGGAGGGGTGGTGTGGTCAGGCTATCAGTAAAGGGATGCCATTTACCAAGGCTAATCACTACCTCAACGTTCCAAAACATTTCAGAATGGCAGTATACTTACTAAGATAAATTATATATATATATACTTATATATGCATACATAGGTTTATGATTCTATATACATTTTATATGTTATATATATACATATCTATAATATAAATGACTATACAACCAAAAATTACATATTACTACAGTTATTAGTTAACAGTGAAGGCTCTGGTGTCAGACAACTTTTCAGTCAGACTTTAACTCTTGTTGTATGGCTTGGCACAAGTTACTTAACTTCTCTATATTTCAGTTTCATCAACTGTAAAGTTGATTTAATCATAGTAACTATCTTATATGATTGCTCTGAGTATTAAATGAGAGGCTATTTGCTAGGCACATATAAGGACTCCATAAAAATACATTTTATTATGGTTATTGTCATTACTACATTATATTGGACAAATTGCTAGGGAGTCATATGATTTCCAGTTAGTAAGTTTATTCTTAACTACGTCAATGCTTTTCCTTTATTTAGAGTATCCTTACCAGTTGCTCTTTTCTCATATGTCTTCTGTACTCATTATTCAACTAATGAGGGTCTACTGTGTGTTTATTACCACTGGGCAAGGTGCACAGTTCTGTTGGGTCCATCTCATAGTGCACTCTGTAAGGTTCTACCCACATAAACATTCAATGGACTCTTGTAAACCGAATGATCATGTTTGACTGTCCTCAAAGCTAGGTCATTATCAACAATCAACCTTTCTGTACTAAGTTATCAAGTCAAGATACATTTTTAAAGGAAATGCAAAGCTAAACCTGGTAATTCAGTAATCCATTGATGTGCAACAAACCACCCAACTTTTATGGATTAAAGCAATGATTTGTTATTTCTGTTGGTTCAAAGAGCTCAGCTGAGTGGTTATTCTGTTCCAGGTGGCAGTGGCTGGCATTACACTCTTGGATGCATTTTACTTGGCTGCTGGGCTGGGCTAAAAAGTACAGAAGGGCTTCACTCATATATCTGGTGCCTCAGTATTCCCTCACATGGCATCATTTCCTCCACATGACTAGTTTGGTCTTCCTGACAGTATCATGGTATCAGGGTAGATATACCACCACTTATATCGCAGCTAAATGCCCCCAAGGTGAAAATGAAAGCCATTAATCTTCTTACAGTCACTTCTTCCACATTTTGTTGATCAAAACAAGTCATAAACCCAGCCTAAATTTAACGGGAGAGGGAATAGACACTACCTCCTGTTGGGAAAGCAACATACACAGAAAGGGAAATAATTGACCAGGCCCATTTTTTAAAACTCTATCACAGATAAATATTGCTTCAATAGACTTTTAGAATATTATTTTTTATTATAACAACTAAAGCCTGAGTTTACTTTATTAGTGTTTAGGTGAAAACAGAAATATTTACTGGCCTTTTTTTCCCAGGTTAAAGTAGGTAAGATAATAAGATCTACATTGCTCACCAAGATTTTTGGACCATTTAGTCCAACTAGTGTAGCTTTGTTTAACCATTTATTTACTGCCCAATATGAACCAGACATTGAATCAAACAATTAATATATAAATATGAGTGAAAAAAGTGAGAGAGTTCAATCTTACAATATTTTAGGAGGATGTATAAAATATACCATATTAGACCAATGTGATAAGTATTATGATTTGGGTAAGGGCAGGGTGTCACAATTATTAAGAGAAGCACAACGCTCTGAGCTGGGGAAAGGGTCGCAAAGTTTCCCTGGCAAAATGCCATCTAGACTGAGTCACAAAGAGAGAAAGAAGCAGAAAAGGCCATTCAAGGTAGATGTGACAGCAGGATCAAAGAGAGTGAAGCCATGTAAGAGCAGAGGGGACATAGAGCTATAAAGGCAGCTGAGTTCTGGCCCCATGTGGTGTGTCAAGTGTGAGACACAGAGAGGCTAGACGTAAGTTTGGACAGAAAAGAGAGAGAAAAAGGGGGTAGAGAAATGAAGGAGAATTTAGGGTCACAGGAGTTTGTTTCTTTTTATTTTTGTTGTTGATTTTTTAGATTGCCTTAAATGTTCTTACAGACTGAAGAGAAGGAGCCTAGGAGGAAATAAAGTTTGATGATTTCATTAATCACTGCTTTTGCACCTTCTCAGACTCTCTCAGCTTCACCTGCGTCTCAGGTCCTTGGCCATTTGCTCCATCACAGCTGTCAGTGCAGCAACGAACTGTGAGTGCACCCACATGCGCCCACTGCCTGAGACCAACACCAGAGCTCTGGTTCTTCCCATTGCATCTCAGATGAAACACAAGCATGGGATCTAGCTTCCCCAGAGGCCACCGGAGAGGCCAGGTGGTCCAGGGGTGTTAATATCAGTACCTTGCCTAATGGGAAACAAGAGGAAGGATGATGCCAAAAGATCAGTTCCCTCCCCGCTCCCTCTTTTGAATGGCCCCCAGGGGTGAATTTTCTGTACAGCGCACCTGGAGCTATCTCACATGGCCAAGCGTCTAGTTGGTCTCCCTGGGAACCAAATGTATAACATTATCTCATATTTGTCTCACATTCTGCCTGTCTCACTGCCCGCTTCCCAGGCCCTGAGACTGCATATCTCAATAACCACATTACCATTTAAGTCTTACCTCAGATTCTGACTTCCAGGAAACCTCAACCAAGACTAAAATAGAGTCCATAGCAGAGATAGGCATGTACACATTCATTGTCTTATTCATTGCAAAGTAAAAATGTGTTGAATGCTTATTAGCATATTATGCCAAGCATTTAATCCAGCCATTTGAAATATTTAAATGAATCAGAAAGAATCCATACCCTCAAGACACTGATAGAAAGGAGAGAGGTATTAGAACAAATGAGTACAAGAAAGTATTCTTCCTGTTAAGGAAAAAGTATGAATGCAGTAGCATGGAATTACAAATGGAGAGCAGTCTATTCAGGGTGACTGTAGGTGTGTGTCTATGTGGCAGGGATGGCCAGGAAGCAGGATGGGGGGGGGACACAAAATTCCCCCAAAGGAGGTAAGTGCTGAGCCAAGTTTTAAAATGTGATTCAGTACAAGAAGCCTCAGAGATAAAGGAGCCGAGGCCCACGCTTCAGACACTGCAATCTAGTGAAGGAGACAGGCACACGTTGGCCAGTTTGAATTAAATCTGCCACACTAACCTGCCTCTTCTTCCAACTGCCAAGCCTGTCTCTGCCTCCAGACATTTGCATTGGCCTTTCCTTTTGCTTGGAAATTCTGTAGCCTAACCCTACTACATCTACTCACATCACTTTCTACCAAATCACCTTGTTTTATTTTATGTATAGCAACTAGGACAATGTGAAATTGCATTAAATGTAAGCCCAGTGAAAAAAGAGAGCTTGTCCCACTTTTTCTTCAATATAATTCCAGTGTCTGGAACATAGTAAGTGTCTAGTAAATACTTGCTAATGGATGAATGAAATTATTTTAAAATGATCAAATAATTACAAATTGAGATTCAGGCTATGAATGGGCATGGCAAAGGCAGAAAGGTATCCAGGCTTTTATGAAAGACAAGGAAGGGGTTCCCTGAGGAAGGGTTTTTTGAGCTGCTAACAGGATATATAAGCATTAAGGGAGTCAAGAGGTGGGGAGCAGAGGGGCAGAGTATCAGAGCATTCCAAGGAGAGGGAACAGCATGTGAAAGCCCTGAGACAGGGAGCCACAGAACGCATTCCTGGACCTGAAGCAGGTGAGTCTGGCTGAGGCACAGTAAGCAAGGGAAAGGTGGCAGGAGATGAAACTGGAGAGAGAGGTAGGGATCAGGTCACTGAAGGGCCTCGTAGCATATTAGAGGTTCTGATCCTACAAGGCCAATGAGGTGGGTTATGAAGGGGGGTGATATGATCAGATTTATCATTCAAAAAGATTCCTTTGACCACAGTGAGAGGTAGGGTGATGGGTGAAACCACTGCGTTCATTCAGGGGTGAGATGGTGGATTCTCAGAGTGAGACAAGGGTGAGGGCAAAGTGAAAAGCAGTGCACAGGAGTGAATGATATAACTGTCAAGGAGGACAGAGTTAAAAATAAAATCACAGTATAAACATCCAAGAATCAAGAACAACACAATCTGCTTTTATAGTTGGCACCTGCTGAGTACAAGGGGAGAAGTCAGTTTACAAAAATGAACTCGTGATAAAAGGATAAAAATGATAATATGATAAAAATAAAATAATGAAATCTTTTCTGATTGGGAAATTACTCTCTTGTCCTACTCAGGGCCACACAAACATGACATGGTGATTATGTATTTCGTAAAAATAACACAAGCTTTTTAACCTTTCATAAATTGAAATTTTCATTTTCAAATTACTAATAATAAAAAGAAGTAATATAACAAGTAATCTATGAAGGGATGATTTTAAGACCCATGGCACAAATTATCACCCAGAATATTCTATGACTTTCAATTTCTGCATATCTATAGTGATAGCTACAATTTATAGCATTGTTTTCTATGTTCCTTGGGTTTAATGTTCCCTTCTATCCTCTTGTGTTTTCCATCACTATTCTTAGGTCTGTTGTTCACCTTGTCATGAATAATTAGATGTTCTCTAATCAATGGAAAGACTGCATCATTGGCTCAATGGTGAGCTCCCTAAGGGCCTTTCATCTTTGTATTCTTTGCATTCCCAGTGCCAGACGTGGTGCTTTGAATCTATGAAGATTTTTTTTTTTTTTTAGTTTATGAAGATCTAGAAGGACTGAGTAACCCTAAAGTAAATTTTGAATGATCAAAGAATACTTAAAATATGAGCTACATAATTTTATTTATTATTATTATTATTATTTTAAATTATTTATTTATTTATTTATTTTTGGCTGTGTTGGGTCTTCGTTTCTGTGCGAGGACTTTCTCTAGTTGCGGCGAGCGGGGGCCACTCTTCATCGCGCTGCGCGGGCCTTCTCACTATCGCGGCCTCTCCTGTTGCGGAGCACAGGCTCCAGACGCGCAGGCTCAGTAGTTGTGGCTCACGGGCCCAGCTGCTCCGCGGCATGTGGGATCTTCCCAGACCAGGGCTCGAACCCGTGTCCCGTGCATTGGCAGGCAGACTCTCAACCACTGTGCCACCAGGGAAGCCCCGAGCTGCATAATTTTATATATTACATGTCTTTTATCCACTTATTTGAAAGCACATAATTCGATATAAATGTTACATTAAACAGAATATTCGATTTTGTAAAACATCCTACTCCCCAACGATGCCAGATAGTAGTTTGTCATAGAAGCAATGTTGTAAGTTTTTGAGTGAGGCTGGCTGATGGGAGGTGTAGCAGTGATTGCAAGTTGTCCCTACTCTCATGTGTCCTTCCCTAACACACCACCGACTCCCCCCCAAAACACTTTGCTGAGTCTCTTTCTTGTTCTCCTGATTCTAGACTTTTTCTATTGATAAATACCCAAGGCATATTATGCTGGTTACTGGGGCACTTTGTTTTTGTTCTCCCTTTTCCAAAATGGATATAAAGTGTATTCTACCTACCTAAGATTCTGATGAGAATAAAATGAGATCTTTTATTTGAAAGTCTGCTGAAAATGTAAAGAACGAGTACAGATTTAAGATATAAAAAGGATAGTTATTGCAGTGAAAATATGCTAGAGACTGTGGGTATCAAAGATTTTGGGGACCACAGCAGAAACCTTGACAGGTAGACATAAGAGATCAGTAACACCCATGCAAAGAAAAATACGTAGTGGCTTCCCACTTCTGCTAAGCATAGAGCCCCAAATCCTGAGTATCATATACTAAACACCTTGCAATTAGATATTAACTGGTATTTGCAGCATTCAGTTTCCAGCCTCCATGCCCTTCCATAATCTGACTTAAATGTCTTTCCTTAGCAGAAAAAGTTCTCTCTCTAGTGCACTACTCTCTCCTTTCTGAAGCCTCCTGGCCCCAACTTTTTCTTTGATTCCATGGCATTCTGTATCCACTCACACTATGGAAATGTTAACGGAGCTAATGAGATCATTTAGTTGTAGTCTGGTATTTAACTAGTGCTTTAAATGGTAACAATTTGTGTTAAAAGTCCAAGTTTTTCATGTACAGGATTTCTGCTATAGTAGACTACGATCCCCATGGGGACAGATCACATCTCACTCATCTTTGTGTTCTCTGGCACTTAAAGCAATGTCTGCAACACTGTGGTAGATTAATATATAGTTGTTGAAAAAAAAAATAAAACTGCAAATAAGGAAATAAGTTAAAGACTCATACTTTAATACAAAGCAGTCAGCAACCTGGACAGGAATTTAGTGTGATTAACTAGTGTGATTCTGTGATAGACTTTGCTCAAGTTTTATTTTTGCCAGGAATGAATAGCTTACTTTGAATATGGAATAAAAACATTAAAGTGTGTTACCCAAAACAATATAATGTAATCAAAGTTCTGCTGCTATTTTTTTAAATTGGCATTTGAAGATGCCAGCTAAAGACCAGAAAAAGTCTTGAGGGTCCACTGTTTTAAACAAATTAAATATTCTGATTTCTTTACATCTCATTAGTTAATGTAGTGACTTACTCACTTCTTTCATTTGTGTCTTCCTACTTACATGAATGGAGTTTTTTTTTCTCACTCTCTTTTCATTTTTCTTTTGTTAACATAATTCTTTGCAAAAGCAATCCAATTATTTCAGACACAGGCCTATAAATATGAACCTTAGATTCTCATAACTCAATATCCTAATGAGAAAGAGTTCACATGAAATTTGGGTAACTTGCTTTGATCCAATTAAGGAGATTATTTATTTCTGAATATGAAAAATAAAAAATTTACTGAAGCCAAAGATATCTAAACATGGTTTTGCCACCCACCAGGGTACGTATAAAAATATTCAATAAAGCCCATTTTAATTCACTTTTTATATCAACAATAAATACATCACCTGTAGTACTTTAGAGGAAGTAGCAAGTATATTCCAATGTTAAGCAAAAACATTTAAAACATTAAATATGTTAAATTCCACATGTATAAATGTAAGCTTAATTCTATATCTTTTTTGTATTTGTTCAAACAAATGTGGTCAAATACAGCATTATCCTCCAGAATATCTTCTACTGTAATAATCTAAAGCCAGATCTCACTGAGCAAGAGAATTTTCTGTCAGATCAGATCTGATAAACTTTGATTTTCCAAATAGTAACAAAGTAGAGTTAATCATATCTAAAGAAGTCCACGTAACCAGATTTGAAAAGAAATATGGACATAAAATGATATAATTCAGAGAGTTTGTAAACATCAAAAATTAATCTCACATTTTTCTATAATTTTAAATATTTATAAATTACTGATTTTCTCAATAGAGACATTTACACACTTAGTTCTGTGATAACTTTATTCTTTTTGAGGTAAACTATAAAATTTATATTCATTTGGTTATTTCAAAATGATTGTAATAAATTTTAGAAAATACTCTTGACTATAAGCACATTTTCTTGATCTGATTATTCAAATATCCATCATATAATCTTAGTTTACTTACTAGATATCATTTTACATCTAAATAAAACTATATTTACATGGGCATGTATGGATACATATGCAACGTTCCCTCAGGATCTTAGTTGCATATAGTTGCTTGTGGAAAATATTTTAACCTTAGTGGTCTGATGACTGACAAACTACTTTTCAAATCGTCAGATCTAAATTATAAGGTCTAAACCAAAATACATTATTTATGTGTCTGTAAATTATGGTGCCAAGAGGTTTTTCAAACTAGTAGGAGAGAACATCAAAGAGAAGAGGACATTTATTCTTATTCCCCAAATAAAATTTTGCTACGTCATGTCTACTCATAAAATAGATTGAATTAACTATAATTATACAATGCCTGATAATATCACCAGTTAGAGAAAAGTTGAGCCCTTTTATTAACATATGGCTTATGTTAACTTTTGCAAAACACATGAAAAAATGGCCTGATCCAATTTTTGTGTTTAATTCATTGATTTTGGTAAGTCATTAAATTAAGTTGTTTTGTAAATACTTACAGGTAAAACATCCCCCCCCATATGACCTATACAGAAACATACTACACACACACACACACACACACACACACGCACACACACAGAGCTCTTGATATAACATTCCTACATTTTCCTTCATCTTATTGATGAAGAGTGTTGCCTGAAAATAAACCCAATGAAGTCTACCTGCTCACTGGACAAAGAGGTCCACTGCTAAGCAAAATATATACTGAAATGACAATACTATTTTTAATGCTTTCATAAGACTGTTCATTTATATATCTATCCCTAGACAGTCAGGAAATGTTTATAAGTCTCCCCACTAATAATCTCTATCCCAAGCTGTTTTATTTCTTGAAAACACTATTGAAAATATGTCCACCTTACAGCTGTAGAACCAGAAAAACAGAATAAAGCTGGAAAATACTGGCATCACCAAGTCCACAGTTGCTGCTGATGTGTTTTCCTAATGCATAATGCTAACAGTTCTTTTTCAAAGTCATTATTCTTTGGAATATCACTGCATTTTTCTATGCTATAACACTTCTAAAACTCTTTATGAAACATTAACATTAATAATAACATTGTTAATCTATTTTAATATAAATATAATTCATTATGGTATTACAGTCAATGATTTTCTTTTTTTTTAAATATTTATTTTATTTTTGACTGCCTCGGGTCTTAGTTGTGGCACACGGGCTCTCTAGTTGTGACACATGGGCTCGCTATTTAGTGGTGGCTCATGGGCTTAGTTGCCCCACGGCATGTGGGATCTCAGTTCCCAGACCAGGGATCGAACCCGTGTCCCTTGCATTGGAAGGTGGATTCTTAACCACTGGACCACCAAGGAAATCCCTGTCAATGATTTTCTTACCAGGTCTATACTTGCCTCAAAGCCCTTCATTGTATTCATCGTGCCCTAGCACTTCAGGGACCATATAATTTGGCACCGTTTATTGAACATTTTCTGTATTTTTCATCTACTATAAAATATTCATCAAATTCAGTTACATGTCCTATTCTCTCTGTCTCATCTTAACTATTAAAAACTGTATAATAAATGGTCAGCCTTAATCCAACGAAGGAATTATAACCCCATCTCTATTCCTTGACTTCAAGTTGTGTGAGTTCTTAGTTTTGATTTATATTCTTTTTTTGTTTTTGCTAAAGTTACTTTCTATCTTTTGCAAGAAAGGATCAAAAATTTATCAAATTTAACTCTTACTGCCACAAGAGGTTATATACTCGAGAGAAAACTTTGAAAAAGGGAACTTAAGTGGGGAAGACCCATCTAGAAAAGGCCAGAGATCATTCTAATGTGAGGAGGGGGGGGAGTATTTAGATCTCCTTTGCTATTTATGAATTAGAGAAATTATGGATCAGGAAGAACAGATAATTATAGGTAAAGAAATACACTACTTAAGAGCACAGCTTCTGGAATCAAATTTCCCAATTTTAAGGGTGGGTCCCAGTATTTCCTAAGTGTGAAACTGGGATAAATGAAAACTTTACTTAAACATTTGTTTGGCATACATCAAATAGTAAAATAGTTAATTAATCAGAGTTATTTGAGGTTTAAACAAGGTAACTCCTGTTAAGAGGCTAGCACGTTGCCTGGCTTAGAGTAAAAATAAATAAATGTAATTATTATTATTATTAGGTTGGAGGACCCATTTATGGAAACCATAAATTTGTTGCACAATTTTAGGATTTTCCTCTTGCAACTTTAGCTGCCCATGTAGAAGATCAAAAAAGAACAGTAGGCGGTATAGTCATTTTCACAATACTGATTCTTCCAATCCAAGAACATGGTATATCTCTCCATCTGTTTGTATCATCTTTAATTTCTTTCACCAGTGTCTTACAGTTTTCTGCATAGAGGTCTTTTGTCTTCCTAGGTAGGTTTATTCCTAGGTATTTTATTCTTTTTGTTGCAACGGTAAATGGGAGTGTTTCCTTAATTTCTCTTTCAGATTTTTCATCATTAGTGTATAGGAATGCAAGAGATTTCTGTGCATTTTGTATCCTGCAACTTTACCAAATTATTGATTACCTCTAGCAGTTTTCTGGTGGCATCTTTAGGATTCTCTATCATGTCATCTACAAAAAGTGACAGTTTTACTTCTTTTCCAATTTGTATTCCTTTTATTTCTTTTTCTTCTCTGATTGCCATGGTTAGGACTTCTAAAACTATGTTGAATAATAGTGGTGAGAGTGGACATCCTTGTCTTGTTCCTGATCTTAGAGGAAATGCTTTCAGTTTTTCACCATTGAGAATGACGCTTGCTGTGGGTTTGTCATACATGGCCTTTATTATGTTGAGGTAGGTTCCCTCTATGCCCACTTTCTGGAGAGTTTTTATCATAAATGGGAAAATGACTATACTACCCAAAGCAATCTACAGATTCAATGCAATCCCTATTAAATTACCAATGGCATTTTTTACAGAACTAGAACAAAAAATCTTAAAATGTGTATGGAGACAAAAAAGACCCCGAATAGCCAAAGTGGTCTTGAGGGAAAAAAACGGAACTGGAGGAGTCAGACTCCCTGACTTCAAACTATACTACAAAGCTACAGTAATCAAGACAATATGGTACTGGCACAAAAACAGATATATAGATCAATGGAACAGGATGGAAAGCCCAGAGATAAACCCACACACCTATGGTCAACTAATCTATGACAATGAAGGCAAGGATATACAATGGAGAAAAGACAGTCTCTTCAATAAGTGGTGCTGGAAAAACTGGACAGCTACACATAAAAGAATGAAATTAGAACACTCCCTAACACCATACACAAAAATAAACTCAAAATGGATTACAGACCTAAATGTAAGACCGGACAGTATAAAACTCTTAGAGGAAAACATAGGAAGAACACTCTTTGACATAAATCACAGCAAGATCTGTTTTGATCCACCTCCTAGAGTAATGGAAATAAAAACAAAAATAAACAAATGGGACCTAATGAAACTTAAAAGCTTTTGCACTGCAAAGGAAACTACAAACAAGATGAAAAGACAGCGCTCAGAATGGGAGAAAATATTTGCAAACAAATCAATGGACAAAGGATTAATCTCCAAAATATATAAACAGCTCATGCAGCTCAATATTTAAAAAAACAAACCACCTAATCAAAAAATGGGCAGAAGACCTAAATAGACATTTCTCCAAAGAAGACATACAGATGGCCAAGAAGCACATGAAAAGCTGCTCAACATCACTAATTATTAGAGAAATGCAAATCAAAACTACAAGGTGTCACCTCACACCAGTTACAATGGGTATCATCAGAAAATCTACAAACAACAAATGCTGGAGAGGGTGTGGAGAAAAGGGAACCCTCTTGCGCTGTTGGTGGGAATGTAAATTGATACAGCCACCATGGAGAACAGTATGGAGGTTCCTTAAAAAACTAAAAATAGAATTACCATATGATCCAGCAATGCCACTACTGGGCATATACCCAGAGAAAACCATAATTCAAAAAGACACATGCACCCCAATGTTCATTGCAGCACTATTTACAATAGCCAGGACACGGAAGCAACCTAAATGCCCATCGACAGACGAATGGATAAAGAAGATGTGGGACATATATACAATGGAATATTACTCAGCCATTAAAAGGAATGAAATTGAGTCATTTGTAGAGACGTGGATGGATCTAGGGACTGTCATACAGAGTGAAGTAAGTCAGAAAGAGAAAAACAAATATCGTATGTTAACGGATATATGTGGAACCTAGAAAAATGGTACAGATGAACTGGTTTGCAGGGCAGAAATTGAGACACAGATGTAGAGAACAAACGTATGGACACCAAGGGGGGAAAGTGGTTATCTATTAATTATCTATTAATTGGCTTCTGCTTCCTTCCTTTCACATTTCATAGAGTCAAATATGCTCTGAAAATTATGAAAAAGTATCTTTTTTTACAAGACTTTTAAACCCTGGTTTTTTTCAGTGCTCACAGTATATAGGCAGGTGAGAGATAAATGTATGCAGAAATTACTTAGTGGCCTTTGTACCATAACCTAGCACATTCTCTAAGTTACTTAGGAAACTGCTAAAAAATGCACCATGATAGGAATACAGGTCAGTTACGAGATGCAGACAAAGCCAACCTATAGGCGCTCAGTGCCTGCCCACAGTCCACACACCCGATGGAGCCTTTCACTGATTAGTATGGGTAAAGTACATTTATTATCATCCTTTTACTTTATTATCCATCCTTTTACTTTTAACCTATGTGTGTCTTTACTTTTAAAGTGGGCTTTTTATAGGCAGCATAAAGTTGATTTTTTCTTATCCAACCTGACAATGTTTGCCTTACATTTTTTTAACTTTGTATTTAATGTATTATTGATATGATTGGGTTTTAAACTAACATCTTACTATATTTTTTTTCTATTTATTCCAACTCTTCTTTGTTCCTTTTTTCCTCTTTTTCTGCCTTTCAGATTGAGAATTTTTTGTAATTCTATTTTATCTCCTTAGCAACAATTCTTTTTTTGTGCATATTACTGATTATTTGAGGTTTATAGTATGCATCCTTAATTTAACAGTCTACTATCAAGAGACCTTATACTACTTCACATACCGTATAAGAACCGTACAACAATATGCGTCCATTTCTCCCCTTAAAACTTTGTACTGTCGTTTTTACACACTTCACTTCTGCATGTATTATAAACTCCATGATGCATTATTATTAGTGTTGCTTTCAACTGTTATTTATAAAGGGATTTAAATAATGAGAAAAAATTCTCTTTCCCTTTACTCACAGAGTTATCATTTCAATGATCTTAATTCCTTTGTGCAGATCCAGATTTCCAACTGGTAATATTTTTTTTCTTGTAGTGTGGGTCTGCTGGTAGTGAATTCTTTTCACTTTTGTATGTCTGAAAAAGTCTTATTACACCTTAGTTTTTAAAAGATATATTTACCAGGTAAAGAATTCTAGGTTATGGTTTTGTTATTTCACCATTTTAAAGATGTTGCTCTATTTCTTTTAATTTGCATTGTTTTCAAAGAAATCTGCTGTCATCATTATCTTTGTTTCTCTGTTTCATAACGTATCCTTCTACGTCAGCAAATCAAGATTTTTTTCTTATCACTAGTTTTAAGCAATTTGATTGTAATATGATTTGGTGTATTTTTCTTCATGTTTCTTGTGTTTATTGAGGTTCTTGTATATGTGGGTTTATATTTTCATCAAATTTAGAAAATATCCAGGTCTTATCTCTTGTGAGATTTTTATGCCCCTAACCCCTCCTCAGGCACTTCAATTATGCATATATTAGGATACTTGAAGTTGTTCAACATTAATGCTCTACTTCTATTTTTTTAGTCTTTATTTTCTTTTCTGTGTTTCCCATTGGATATTTTCTATTCCTATTTTCAGGTTCATTAATCTTTTCTGTAATGTCTAATCTGCTGTTAATTCCAACACTATATATATCTAGCTCTAGATCTAGATATATTTTCTTAGACACTGTAGTTTTTCATCTTTAAAAGTCCACTTTGTATCTTTAATAACTCTATTTAGCATGTTCAACTTTTCCTCTAGCTTCTTGAACATATGGAATATAGTTATAACAAATGCTCAATAACATTTTACTAATTCTATCATCTGTGTCACTTCTGGGTTAGTTTTGATTAATTTATTTATCTCATATATTTCTGCTTTTTTGCATGGCTTGTAATTTTTGTTTGGATACCATTCATTGTGGATTTTAATTTACTGGGCACTGAATATTTCTTATTCCTATAAATATTCTTGATCCTTGTTTGTGGCATGGTTAACTTCCTTAAAAATAGTTTGACTCTTTTGGGTCTTGTTTTTAAGCTTCTTAGGCATTTTGTTGTGATAAATTTTATACAGAGGCAAGACGATTCTGAGTACTCTTCCCTGTGACTTACAAGTTTTTCCACTCTGGCTGATGGGAATAGGCACTATTCCCAGATATTCTTTCTAATCATTTTAGGTGATTGTCTTCCAAGTCTCATGTAGTTTTCACATATATTTGAACGGACAAAAACTCTACTGAATAATCACAAGGGACCCTATGCAGATCTCCAGGGTTTTCTGTGTATCTCTGTCCTGTATACTTGAGCCATCTTGGCTTCACTGGACTCCCAGCTCTATCTCCTTAACTCAGGAAAACTGCCAAGCTCTTCTTGGATTCTTGTGTTGTGCCTAGAAAATTCCTCCAGGCAGTAAACTAGGACACTCATATGGTACACAGCTCACCTTTCTTTTTTTCTTCCACCTCATAGGGAACTCTGTCTTCATTGTCTGATGTAAAATGTTTTGAGAGTCATTGTTAAAAATATTTTGACTGTTTTTTTTTCTTTTTTAACTTGTTTTAGATGGGTAAATCCAGTCTATTGTCTGATGTGGAAATCTCTTCCTTTTTTATCATTTAATCTGTCTTGAGCTTGGGAAAAAATCTCTGCATTGATTTACACTCAAGTATTTTGCTGGTGAATTTTTATTATATTTATAATGGAAGACAAGAGGATGTCAGATTCTTTTCACTAGTCAAGAATATGAAGAGAACTTAACTCTACAGGTTTAAAATAACCTTGCTTTAACTTCAATTATTATTTTTAAAATGTTTTACTTTAATTGCAATGGCTCTGAGTGAAGACTAAAGCTTATATTTGTAAGAAATAATCTTTAACATACTACTTTTCTTTATTCTCACACTTGTTAATCAGTTATTCACATAACTGATCAGTATCAGTACCTCATCAGTATTTATGAAAAAATATAAAAATATAAAAATATAAAAAATATAAAATGTTAGATTGAATATATGCTTCCTTTTTTAAATCTTCAATTCCTTAAAAAAAAAATATATATATATATCAAATGTCCCCTTTTGAATATCATTTCCTTCTGATAAGTTTAGATCTGAGCTTTATTAGAATACACTGTTCCATCTGAATCGTGATCGTAAATGAAGTGAGATATGGAAAAAACACAATTGGAGAGAGTAAAGAGGCAAGAGCAAAATAAATCACTGAAATGTTGGGAAATGTGCCCGAAGAGGAAAGGCTAAAAGACTAAGTAAGTGTACATACCCAAGAAAATTGAAACTTAACAGCACGTTTCATGTATACGAAAGGATATTTTACGGGTAGCAGTGAGCAGTATTTTGTTTGTAAATTGAGGGCAGAACTTCAATAGTCTCCTAGCTGATCACCCTGTCACATGCCTCATTTTTTTCATGCTATGATCTGTCTAACACAGGGCTGGAAAAACAATATTATTCAAAGGCCATTTTCATTCATCTCTTTCATATTCAGGAACTTACAAGGACTCTTGCTAACTCTCTGCATCAAGCCTAAACTTCCAACAACAAGCATCCAAAGCCCTCCATAAAATAATATTGTTTTTCTATCTCATAGCTCAGTAATTCCCATACTACCCCCTCCATTTGTTTATTTATTTATTTAGAAACTAACTTTATTTTTATTTACTTTTTTAATTTTATTTTTTGGCTGCGCGGAGCAGCATGCGAGATCTTAGTTTCCCCAAACAAGGATCGAACCCATGCCCAGTGCAGTGGAAGCACAGTCTGAACCACTGGACTGTCAGGAGAGTCCCCACACCCTCCATTTAAACCAGACTTTTCTATGACGTAATTCTTGACCTCTCGTCCCCGAGACTCCCCATTTTGTACCCATCTACATGCTGTTCCCAATCTTTTTGACTAATTATGCTATAATCTCTAAAATTAGACACCAACTTGTTTTTTAAAAAACTTTTCATATAAAACATTGAAGAAACCTAAATCTACTGTACCATTATTTCAGCTTTCACAGTTTCTTCTTAATTTATAACTGTAAATAGGTTTCTTCACGACAACTGGTTGTGGAGGTCGTGCCTTGCACAACTCCAGGGGAAACAATATGCACTGTAACCTAGGTAATGCTCTCCCTAGATCTGTTCCATGCATACCTGAGCAGTTGTATGTTTGGACCTGCATCTCTCCTTATCTTTTTGTTTCTTTGTCACTGATAATACTCATGCTATTCATTTACTCCTGAAGTTGATATTCAAAGCCACCCCACCTTCCCCATAAAATAGACACTATCTGCCTTTTCTCCTTCTATTTCTCCTTCTCTTATCACCTCAGTTTTCATGCTGTAGCCACGGCCTTCTCAAGGTTGGCATCACTGACATTTTGGGCTAGGTAATTCTTTGTCGTTGGGCATGTCCTGTCCATATTGTAGGATGTTTAGTAGAACCACTGTCCTCTTCCCACTAAATGCTACATTACCCCTGACCCCATTAGAGCCAAAAATGTCTCCAGCCATTGTCAAACGTTCTAGTGCGGGCAAAAATGACTCCTGATGGAGAACCACTGCTCCAGCCATACCAAATTAGTAATAATTCCCCAAACACTATATGCTGATTCATGTGTCCATGCCTCTATCAGTGTGATTTCTTCTCTCCTTTATATTCCTATAAGTGAAAACTTGAAGAATTGTATTCACACTTAGAAAACAAACCAACAAAGAAATAAAGCAACTACCAAAAAACTACCATGACTACCACAACAACCACCACAATAGTTTAGGTGTCACTGCCTTGATGAAGCATAACCAGGTCCCTAGGCAGAATTTATCTTTCTCTTCTCATTGCTACTACACATGCAGATCATGTGCATTTTCCCACTGCTGCACTCATTACACTTCCTCGTAATTTATTTTCTTAAGATCCACCTCACTTAAAGGAATGTGAAGATAACGTGAATCCAAACCATTCCTGTAGGCTCATGCCTGGCATGTATGTACCAGTTATTGAACAAAACATTCAATATTATCTTTTCTGATTCTCCTGATCACACAAACTGTACACACATTATTTCAACCGTATTCAAAGCCCTTACTATTTATTTTATGATTTTAATAACAGTGGTAGATGTAAAATTGTTTTATTTTATTTGTTGTACAAGGATATATTGTACAACACAGGGAATATAGCCAATATTTTATAATAACTATAAAAGGAGTATAACCTTTAAAAATTGTGAATCACTATTTTGTACAACTGTAACTTACATAATGTTGTACAGCAACTATACTTCAATAAAAAATAAATTTTAAAAAAGCTTTAAAAAAGTGTCTAAAAAAAGAAATGGTTTAAAAATTAAGCTTCAAAGCTTATATATCTTTTTATAAAAAAGAAAAATTTTATTAAAGGAAAGAAACATTTTATTTCTTAATAAAACACAGTTTTTGTGCAAACAAATATTTTTGTTTGGATATTAACATAACAGAAAAATCTTAACTCACAAGAATGAGTCTGAATAATATTACAATGGATAGAATTTTGCTGAAGTTTTCTCTGCTTTACTTTTTCACTTCACTTATATATATATAAATACCATTTTGTGTTTTCTAAAATATAGGTCATTTTGCTAAATTTAATAAACTCTACTATAGACTAAAAGCATCTTCAAGCATTCTATATCCATTTTCAAATTTAAAATATTACTTTTGTTACAATCTTTGCCAAAAATTGAAGGATTGTTTCCAGTTTCTTTGCCGTCATTTTCTATTTTCTTCTAAGTTTCTTGGGCAATATTTGATAGTGGCATATCCTTAAATAATTGTGTGTGTGCGTGTGTGTGTGTGTGTAGTTCACATATGTCTATATATGTCATACATATGAAACATATACACACACACACACCATTTGCTTTTTCATCATCCCACTGAACAGAATGTGAAACTAAAGAGGAAATGAACCTCCATCCTTCCTGTTCCTCCTTGTGCCTCGGTAAAGAAGTGCTGTGAATAGGTGAGCTCCAATCCCTGGTTATGCTACTCCCAGGTAATACTAGACAGCCCCAAACTCCAAGGCATCTAAAGTGAGTATGTGGATAAATGTCGGCTCACAGAATCTGACTAGCACATCCTGGAAGACACTGAGGAAATACCAGATGACATTTGTCTTTTGGAGCCTCTTATCCCACAATCTTGGTTCCCCTCCTTTGTGGAGGGTCCATAAACTTTCAGAAAGCTGGAAACTTTCTGGTGTCTTCTTGGGATCCTTCTTTCGTGATTATCATTTTTTGGCAGACAGTTATTTCTGCTCAGCTCAATAAGCATATCTAATACTTACTAGTGACTCTGTGGGAGGTTTTATGAATACAAAATGCATTAGACTCAGCTCCAGTATATCATACTCCAAAGGATGCTCATTTGAGAGTTTAAAACAATAAGGGGGTTACTGGACATCAAGACTTATGGACATTAAATTAATGTCATAAATAGTTAAATCAAATGTTCGGCTTAATGTACAATGTTATGCCAGCGTCAGCATATCTTTGACCACTGGTGCCTTTCTGCACCGGAAGTTGGTGATATTCCAAAGCCAGAGACTTAAATCAGATCTCAGACCACTATATTGATTACTACTCTCATTTTTCCTCTTTACCTCTTTTCCAGTATTACAGAGGCTTACAATTTTTTTCATTCATTCATTAAACACATAGTATTTATTATTTACAAGATTCTAGGCACTAGCAGAGATGAAAAGGACATGGTACCTAACTCTGAGGCCTCTCAGTTTACAGAGAAAAGAGTAACACCAACAGATCATTTGCAAATTGCTAAGTTTTGTACTAAGAAGCTAGAAGAGAGGCTCAGAGAAGGCTTTAGAGATGAGAAGACTTGTATACTGCATTTGAAAGACAATTAAGAGTTGTCATGGTAGAAAAAGGAGGAAGAACAGTCCCACGAGAGAAAAACCAAGCCTGAGCAAAAGCCAATGACTTGAAATAGACAGTCTCATTTGAAAAATGATAAAAATATTTTATGGGCCATGCCTACGGGTTACACTAGCAAAATGTACATGGCTTTCTATAGCCCCTCGTCTTGAGAATGCTGCAGTGATCAGGAATGCCAGCTTCTTCCTTGGGGGTGGTGCCATCTGAGCGATTCTCAGGCCCCTACACCATGTACTAAGATCTACATGGACAAGAAGTGGTCCTTTTTTGTGTAATGCATGTTGTTACATGCATATGTGCATGCTTTTATTTGTCCTGTTTATACCATTCAACATTAAGTAAAATTTTACATAGAATCAGAAGTCCAACAAAAAATAGATGATGAGGGAGGTGACCTGATCTGGCTGAAGAAAGAACCATTTGCTAGTAGAATTTTCTACTGAATGACCACTTGCCTCACTAAAGCATCAACAACTTGCCTTGTAAGTTTTCCAGAAGCAAACCCTGCACTGCTTGCCTTGTGGAATTATAAAAAAGGAGGAAATGAGGTTCCTTCAAAAATAAACCTACAGAATAGGATTTCTCTGACGGTTCTTCTTTACTGAGGGAATTTCCAGCTTGCAAACCACAAGCATTATGAACAGTTTCATATTTTTTGAAGTCTTATCAAATTAGAATATGGCCATAAACATTCAAGGATGAGCTCCTCATGTATCCTATTATAAATAGCAGAATTATATGTCAAGCAAAGGAAAATGTAAAATAGAATGAATATGGGTATGACTTAGAGCAATTAGCATGAAACTCAAAACTAAAAACATACAGCCTCCAGCTGTATTTTGCACAGCAAGATCCAGATGAGGAAGGGTAAAGTACAATCTACCATACAGGATCCAGAATGTTACCACCTGAGCTCACAGATCACTCTCAGCAAAATGAATCCTGGGACAAGCAGACTTTGTATGCATCCAGATAGAATGGAATGGGTCTACAGCATCACCTATGAGGGCTTCTTCGTAAGATCCAATAACATGATTATAACCAAGCTGCTAAATCTAACTTCTTGCTTCCAGGTAAATAATGAAAGGAGTAGAGGAACAAGTTAAATGACACTATCAGGTGGAGGAAGCAATTAGACAAATAGGTGGGACCCGTTCATCAGTAAGTCAATGTCAAAAAAACGATGGGCAGAGGGTAGGGAAGAAAGGGTGCTGAGTCTAATGAGATCAAAGAAACACAGCAACTAAAAACAATGCTTTACCTTAACCAATTTGTTTAAACAAATGAACTTTATAAAACAGTTTTGGTTAATGGGTCAAATTTTAAAATGTAATGGATATTAAATTACTTTAAGGAACTTTCCTTAACTTTGTTAGGTGCATTAATGATACTCTCTGATGCTTTAATGGTAGAAAATGTCCCTTTTTAGAGTTGATACAAAAATGTTTAGGTTTGAGATGTTATATCTGCAACTTAAAATTATTCAGCAAGAAAATGAAAAAAGAGAATGTGGCAAAATGTTGACATTTGTTAAATCAAGGTAATGGGTATATGGGAGTTATTTTATAATCTACATTTTTGCATATAATTGAAAGTTTTCATAAAAAACTGGATTTTTAAAATTGATGCAATTGTAAGTGTGATATTAACTTGTGATGTTAACTTGCATTGTTAAACAGTTTCTTTGCTTTTTTATGCCTAAGTGGATTAATGGCATCAATAGGAATCTTCTTTTTATATAAAAAATGTTTCTAAAACAGCCAAAAAATTTTTATAATCACTATTGTGATTTAGATGTAAGATAGAATGAGTTTGACATTGACTTTATTTGTTCACTCATTATTCATTTATTCTCCTCATTCAACAAATGATTTATAGTCACATCACAGAAAAACCATTCTCCAGAAATCAGTGAATTTTTAATTTTGATGCCCCATAGATCTACTTGCTCAAGTTACTAAAAGCATCTGAGTTTAAATTTTGTCAGCTATAAAATGAGAATATTAATAAATTTATTATATTATATGAGGAATAAGTGAGTTACTAAGTATAAGGTTCTAGAATTCAATGATAACTAAGTGAATGGTGGCATTATTATAAATAGTGGTATCAATGACACTAAAAATATAATTATGAAAGGTCCCTTACTGGACTATTTTTCAAAAGATTCTTTCTGCTTCAGAGCATTCTTCATCTACTTTTAAACAGTTCTCCTATTGAAGAATCATAGCAAAATTTATTGCATATGCCAGATTAGTTATTTCTTAAAATGTAGAATCAAAATCCTTAATTCTAATGTTTTAAGGGCTATAAAAATTATAAGTACAGACACATTTCAATGAAAGATTTTTCTTCTGTATTGCAGAATCATTCAATACAAATTATTTCTGTTAGTGAGCATGTAAAATAAAAATTATAAAATACTCAAGAGGTTTCAAGACTAATTTGCAAAAACTGTATTACATTTTGAAAGAGTACCAGATGAGTTTCCCTATTAAACTTGCATTAGAGATTGGATAATTGGTGCAGAGCAGTGCAATTATTTCTTATATATGTTTTTAACTTGTGATGGGCCCGTGAAATCTCTGGATTATACTTTCTAAGTAAAACAGCATCCTGTTAAAAAGTCTCAGAGTCCAGAAACATTTGATTTCAGAAACAGACTACCTACTTAAATAGATTATGCACAGGGAGATCAGGTGGCCACCTTTCTTAACTGATTTTTAGCAATTCGGTAACTATAGTGCTACCATTTATGCAGCTGTTGTCAAAGGCTCCGTGTTTCAATTCCCATTCCTCATTTTCTGACCTGTTCATAAATGTCTGCTGCAGGCTGAAGCCCGCAGTGCAAGGTTTTATTAATAATAGATCTAAGGTAAAACTGTGATAGAATGTGTGTTCCCTCAACAGAGTTGGCAGTGCTCCACTTCATGGCACAGCTGGTCTCTGTAAGCTCACTTCCCAACAACTGACCATAGCTGAAGCCAAACGAGCGGGAACTAATCAAATGGAACCAACTTACTCAGCTGGTTCAATGAATTTGTACAAGTGAGGAGGACACAACAAAATAATTAGTCTTACTATTCTTAGGTCTTAAGACAACCTTAGGGAAAATCAGACTGGGAAAAAGTGCCAAACCCACGTTTGATTTGCCCCATGGTAAAAATACAAAAATTGAGATGGATTTGGAATAGGATGTGACTATTCTACCCAAATATTTATGGTGTATCACTAAATGAAAGAGTGTACTGTTTATATTGGTTAGTCTATTCAGAATGTGGAGCGTGGCTGAAACTATGACATATCCCTATCAAAGAAATATCTGGAGTAATAAAACAATCATACATATCAACTAGACATGGATAGTAGGTAATCAATAAATACTATTACTTGAGTGTTTATCTCTTCCTAAGAAATAGAACATTCCCAAAATAACTGCACTAAATACAATTTAGGCTGAAAAAATTCAGAAGGCAATTCAGGATTTAACAATGCTTATAATGTTTATTAAGAATGCCTAGAAATAGTCAAACTGTGAAGTATGAGAGTACAGTCTCCAGTGCTGCCCCAATTTCTGACACCAACTGCAAGTTCAGGGGGATTCCTAAAAACCACCCTCAGATTCAATAATTTTCATAGGACTCCCTGAAAACTTATATTTATGGTTACAGTTTATTATAGGGAAAAGATAAAAATTGCAAGCAGTCAAAGGAAGAGACACATAGAGCAGAGTCTAGGAGGATTCCAACATGAAGCTTCCCTTCTCCTTTCCTAGAACTGACATGTAACAATGGGCACAGAGTACTGAAAATAAGGAAGCTCAACCAAGCTTCTGTGTCTTTAGTTTTCACTGAGGCTTTAATACATAGGCAACATTGGTTGATTGCTCACACGGCTGAACCCAGTCTCTAGCTCAATTGATACCACATGAGCCAAAGTCACCGCCCTAGGTCACAGTGTTGGTCTTTATGCTGGGGCCAGCCCCCACCCTAAAGCTATTGGGTGTGGATGACCTCACCCCAAGATCCAGTGTAGCCAGCCCCTATTCTAAACAAAGATGCTCCTACCAGGTGTTAAATACATGACCTCTGAGAAGCCTAGGGCAAAAACCAGATATTTCTTTGGGCAAGGCCAAATTCTTTACTACACAATGAATATTAAATGATCATTTCACACCTAGATGTGGAGTTAAAAAAATATATAGTAGATAAGTATATTGTGAATCTCTAGTTTTACTCTCTGTGAACTTTCTTAACTAGGACAGTATAATTGCCCACTCAAATATTCTATTCCCTAGAAGTCAATGACTATTCAGTTTATGTAGTTTGATGCATAACCTTTCCACTATTGGGACTTATGAAAGCATTTTAATCTCAAACAATTTTATTTTAATCAGCAAGTATTTTTATAGATCCATGTCTACCCTGAGCTGTTTTCTGACTCACTAAGAAAGCCTTTCATCATACCCCATACACTTGCCCCCTCCTCCCTAAACACAACTATAACAATACTAACTCTTGGCTCTCCCTCCATCCAGTCCAGTGACTTCTTAGTTAATTTTTTCAGTTCAGTCTCATTTCAGTTTAAAACTATCCCATGGAAGATAATTTAATTTGATGGGAATGAGTTAATGTCCATTAAATAGAACCAAGTTAAATATTTTAGGAATCCTAGTTACTGAGACTGATCAATTCTAACACATGATTACAGTATTCCCACTTTAAGGAGAATTATTCATAAGGATTAACATTTTCAAAACTAACAAGATTATCTGGTGCCACTCTGAAAATAAATAAAATACAAGGCATTTTTATTTTATAAATACATGTCGTATAAACAAAGCTGTATATTATTACTCTTCCATGAAGAGTTCCATTCAGAATATATTTATCCAGATGGGGAATATTTATAAGCAGAGAACTTGGCCATAAGAAAAGAAAAAGCTGCCAATCAAATAAATTACCCTAATGACAATGATCATCAGGAAGGAAACACGTTATATGAACAACTGATTGCAGAGCTGGGGTCAAAACATAGCTTTGCCATGAATGGGGCTAAAAATCACCCCTGTGTCCACAGAAGGCTGCAAGGATGCTGTTTCTGTGCCAGAATGTAGTACTAGCCTGTAGGAATATTTTTCTCTAAAGCATGTCTCCTATGTGGATATCAATTTATATTACACTTCTCTAAGGATCATCTAAAATGATTTGGTTTTCACCGTAAAGCGGCCAACACATGACCAGCACTTAGAGAAATTTCAAGGACAAGTGTCTTTTTTAAGAGCTCTCTTCTAGTGGAAAAAGACTACTTGTAGCCAAAGTAAAAACAGTCCCCAGTATAAGGAGCAAGATGACATATAATGAATGCTTATTATATGCCATGTGCTGTGTATAGATTATTAATTCAATCCTCCTGCTATCATATAAGGTGGAGATTATTATGTCTATTTTTATTTTCAGATGAAGAAATGAGGTGCACAAGGGTTGAAGAACCTCCCCCAGATGAAGCTGCTAAAGTGGCCAGTGAAAGAGTCAATCCCCATTTTATAGTACTCCAAAGAATATTCTTTCCCCATACTCTTGTCTCAACTGTTGCAGGATGACACCGAATGGCCCAGTTGCTCTGGATCTAGTGTGGACAGGCTTATCAATGGATCTAATTATTTCAATGTTTTTCCTTGAGGCTAAGAAGGCTAGAGATGTTAATAGCTTTCAGGGAATGAGATGGTTGGCCTGACTTCAAATCTCTGATCTGCCACTTACTAGTGTGCAACCTTGAGCACATTACTCAACTCTCTGCACAAGTTTTCCTCCTAAGTACACACACACACACAATGGGTTGGTGTTTTGTTTCGATTTGGTTTGATTTCCTCTACCATTTGAAACTAAGTTGTAGACATTGTGGTATTTCACTTCCTAATACTTCCACATGAATCCCTTAAGAACAAAGAATTCATTTGGTGCTTTATTGGGAATATTCTTAATTTGATTTTCTGTATCTTAGTTTTATAAGTGAGTGTAAATCAAGAGATACCCAAGTCTTATAAATCTTAACCGATTAAGAAAATTAGAATATGAACAGAATGACCCTTGCCTGGAATTGCTAGCAAAAATATCTGTGAGCCTTTAGTAAATTCTCCTGTCACTGTCAAGTACTATCATCATCCTGAAATAAAAAGATGTACAAATCACAGGGTTGCTACATGCTGAATTCAAGTACAGCTCAAGGCTCTTATGTGATTTGCCATCATTTTCACAATTATGTCTGGTATCCACATGGTGCTTGTTCTCAGTACTTCAGCTTTTGTATATGGAGAGGAGCCCTTACTACTCCCTCTAACTCGGTTTAACATTCAACGTATAAGTCTTAAAACTCCAATAAACAATGAACGTTCTTTAGGCATTAAACAATCAATATTCCTCAATGTTTACTCACTACTGACACAAAAATAAATTAAAAGTTATGAATTTGGCAAATTATCTCCAATTTAAAAATTGACTATAAACTTAATAAAACACTATAAATATTTGATTTAAAATACTTCTAATAAAAATTCTTTTAAGTATTGAAAGCACTGTAAGATTTAAACAGCACATAGCACAGAAATACAGAATGATGTTTCAGAGTACAGACTCTGGAGCCATATCACCTGTATCCAAATTCTGACTTCTTCCACTTAATAGCTGTATGACTTTGGGGAAATTGTGCCTCATTTTCCACATCTATAAAAAGAAGGTTATCATAATATTTATCTATGATATTTATCTCATTGTCCTATTGTGAGTCAAGAGTATATTAGCAGAACTTTGATAACACCAGGCATACGGTCAGTGTTTGAAAATATTAGTTACATCTAAAAATATCACAATGATTAGAGAAGCAGTTCTCAAACTTTTTGGCCTCTGAATCCCTTTATTGAGAATCCCAAGATGTTTTGTTTAAGTTGGTTATGTGTATCAAGATTTACCATGTAAGAAATTAAAGTTGAAAATTAAAACATTAATTTTAAAATAATAATAAATAGGTTAAGGTAAATAATATATTTTAGTAGGAAATAACTATATTTTCTCCCAAGAAATAATGAGAAGAGTGGCGGTATTTTACACCCTCGCACAGCTCTTTACCTGACTTCTATGAAGTCAGACATTAGATTCTCATATTTGCTTCTGAATTCAATGTGTTGCAGCATGTTCTTTTGATAGAAGTATTTGAAGAAAATCCAGACTCACACAGATATGTAGTTGGAAATAAGAGGAGTATTTTAATAGACTTTTCAGAAAACTTTGGATATTCCTCTTGATACTTACACCAAAATTTGATAAGTGGTTGTCTACTAAAACTTCATTGCAATGTGCAATCTGAAACCAAATCAATGAACATTGCTACTCTGTTACATTGAATCGTCTATTTTGCACTTTGATTGGTCTTTTAGTTTCTAATGATTTTCTACATTGATCACTTGAAAAATATTGGTTCACTGAGCTATGCCATTCTTTCAAATATTAACATATTTTATAAAAATATATTTGTTAATATCTCCACCATCGTTATCAGAAAACTCTGTAAGGATTAGGAAGGTCTCAAGCTCACAGTGGCTAACGCAATTTTTCCCAAATTCTAATTTTCTCTTGAAAGCTTGAATTTCATCATTGGCAACAAATACTATCAGTCGATTGCCTTTGAAGTGACAAGATGACTTCTTTTATTTTTAAGTAAATCTATGCCAAATACTCAACTATAAAAACAACAACAACATACTTTGTCTGTCAGTTAATCTTTCAACTAAAAATTGTGTTCCATGGAAAGAAGGAGGTTGTTCAGCTCTCAACTCAAATGGACAAGTGCTTTTTCTTAAGAAAACCATCATAGTTCAATATGCAGCAAAATGCTTTTTGTATACTTCTCAATTCATCACACAAAATATTAAACAGACGTGCTCTCTTGCTTCTGGACAAGATGTACTGACAGGGACAGAACTGATCCTCCCCCTTGCAACAACCAAAAATACAGACAAAATGTATGAATCAAATGCTTTCAAAGACACTGGATGTCAGCCAAAAAAGCATTGATCCTTGACAGATGGGAAACGAATGAAGCCAGTCCTACAAGTGTCCTAATTCATTCCTTTGAGAGAGTTTCCAGGTCATGACCCAAAGAGAGGGAATGAGGCAGCGCTGATGGACTCTCTGAGTTGAGGAGACTGAGAGCCCAAGTGTCTAAGTGTTCACAGGAAAGAAGAGTGAACTACACAAAGAGAGAGCCCTGGAAATCTTTAGAGGGTCTCCCTCAAGAGTCCATTAGGGTCCAGATCAGCAATATATTTATTTTTAATTTGTTTATGTATTTATTCATTTATTCATGTGGTCATTATATTATTATTAATTATTATTATTATTATTCCTACTCTTAAGGGTTAGCTTTTTAACTAGATATTTATTTTGGAAACTTGCTAGATTAACAATAAATTTGACCACTTCAAAATAGAAAGAATTCTACCTCAGGTTAAATGCCATTGCTGGTTCTGGTTTAAGGATCGAGTGATTCTTGGCATAACTTAGATGATTTGATTTGTTGCATCATGGGACAAGTCCAATCCCTTCCCATAATTTCCAGAAAGCATTGTTATTTACTTTTAAATGGTCAGTATTACCTAAGTCATTATCTTTGTATAGTTACCTATACAAATCTTTCATTAAGATTAAAAACTTCTGTTGGCTTTATCTGTAATTTAAAATCATTAGAATGCTCCTCCAGAATGAAATAATGCCACTGCAGCAATACAGATGGACCTAAAGATTATCATACTAAGTGAAGTCAGAAAGAGACGACACATACCATATGATATCATTTATATGTGGAATCTAAAATATGACACAAATGAACTTATTTACAAAACAGAAACGGACTCACAGACATAGAAAACAAACTTATGGTTACCAAAGGGGAAAGGGGGTCAGGGAGGGATAAATTAGGAGTTTGGGCTTAGCAGATACAAACTGCTATATATAAAATAGATAAACAACAAGGTCCTACTGCATAGCACAGGGAACTATATTCAATATCCTGTAATAAACCATAATGGAAAAGAAAGTGAAAAAGAATATTTATGTGTGTGTGTGTGTATATATATATGTGTGTGTGTGTGTGTGTGTGTGTGTGTTTATAACTGAATCCCTTTGCTGTACACCAGAAACTAATACATTGTAAATCACCTATACTTCAATAAAAACTTTTTGAAAAAAGAATGCTCATCCAGCCACTTTATCTACTAGAAAATGAAGATTAGAATCTGACACAGTAATTCTTCCCTTTAGAACATCTGGCTAAATTATCATCCTGAAACAGGATGTTAACTAATTAATGTGTACGACCACCAGAGTTGATCAACTGATGGACAATCTCTCTACCTAGTTATCATGTGCTGGAATTATTTGGTAAATAGGCATCTGCTACAATGTCCTATCTTGTAGAGTTCTTGGCAGAATTCCTACTATTATGGAGAATATTTGTCTACTCAAAATTAGTCCTCTTCATTCTTTTTTATAGATTCTGATTACACAGACACACAGACACACACATATAATCTGCATATGCAGGAAAAAGTAAACGCAATATATTTATATTGGCTTCCTCTTGTAGGCATATGTTGCTGTCTTGCTTATCAGTAATAACTATACATATATATGTAATATAATACATACATACTTATATATACTTATACTTAAATGTTGAAACAGATGTACATGTAGAGTACATGTACACATGTATTAAAACTATTAAAATCAATAAAAACTTATTAAAATCAATAAAAACCAACCATCTACCAATCTAGATAAAAAAAGATTATCTTTTTTTTGGCATTACAACTACCCCATTGCATGTTTTATTCTCACGTTTTCTTTGAGTCCATTGTGAACTCATGGCCTTTAATAGACCTGAATTATTTCAGTTATTTATGATTTCAAGCCTATATTTTCTTCTTTAAGCTGATGACAGCCTCCTTCAGCTGATTCTTCGTCTATTTTGTAATAGTCCTGATATGTTTTTTAAAACTTTCCTACTTTTGGCAATAATAGAAAGTTTTCTGCCCATTCAGAATCCTCTCTGTCCTAGAGTAGAATAAAATCTTCTCTAAGACACTCCAGTTCCCTTTTTTTGTGATTGGGATTAAAAATCAAAATCTTGGCATGAGGTGGGACATGTGAGAAGATGTAGCTGCTTCTGTTAACACCTCCGATTTTAAAGTAATATAAAAATCAATTGACTAAGGCAAATGAGCACTGTAGTTCTGTTCAGGAGTGAGAGGACACGGAAAGTCCAGGGCTGTTTTTTCTCCATGTGCATGGCTTCCTTTTTCTTTTTTTTAAAGAAAACATTTTCTGTCAACCTTATCTGCATTTTCTGTTTAAACGTGTGGACAAACAGCTTCAGGCCACTCAGGCTTGTTCCTGAGTGGCCACCCATTCAGGCCACCCTGAATGTTCAGCCCATTCAGTGGCCTGAACAGTGGGAGTGCAGACCAGTCTTCAGTGGTGGGCTGAGCGCCCCCATCTTCTAGAGAGACCACTGACCAGGCCCCAGGACACCTGCATCTCCAGACGCCTCTGCAACCTCAGTTGAGTAGCAGTTAACTCAGGAGCTGGAACAGTCCATTCACCCTGAACAATTCCTCCTTGGTCACAGCCTTTTCAGCAGCGGCTCGCTCTTCCTTTTCAATGTCTCCAGGGTCTCTGTAGAACTAGAGATGCGGTGTGACCTCCCACGGATGTTACTTTGGAGATGGTAACGCAGGCGTGTGTGCAGAACTTCTTGCGTCAGCATCCACCAACTCAGACCCACTGAGGGAGCTCCCTTGTTGCTGCCTGGGATGGCAATGTCCACAAACTGCAGAGGAGAACCTGTGTTACACAGAGCAGTGGTGGGCAGGTTAGCATAAGACGCTCCTGTGAGAGGCTGGTGATCTGCCCTGAGATCAGTAACCACCTGAAGTAGCAGCTCCCAGAAGGCTGCCTGGATCTGGTGAGTGAAGGTTCCAGAAGTGAAACAGCCAGCAATACGAGTACCTTTAGTGGCAGCAGCAAACATCGGCCCAGCTCTCTGGTCAGTATTCCTGGAGGATAGGACACTGACACCAGCCAGGTTTTCCCTGGCAACACGGCATGAGTTGCCAGCAGAAGCTTCTTCCAGGTTCTCTTCAGATTTATGATGTAAGATGCCATCACTTTTCCTTTTGCAGATGTACTGTTTTATTTGGAAGTCAAGGTCGGTGCCAGCTCAGTGGGCTCCTGCTGCAAGGAATTTGAGGACATCCTCCTCCTTCATTTTCAAGACATCAAGGACTCTGGACATTATGAAAGTTTCCCTTAAGTCATGACAGGAACCCAGAACAACGCCATATGGACTCCTATCTGGGTAGCACTGTGTACAAAATGCTGCTGCTCAACTCCGTGGAAAGCAGGTGCCTTCCATAGATATAAAAAATTTCATCATATATTGTTCTATTTTGCAAGTAAATATGTCATTATACATTTTTCAAAGAATTATTATTTGTTTTTATTCCCAAGGGCTACATTTCTAGTAACCCAAATTATAAGGAGCTAAGAGACTGAATAAGGAAAACTAAACTATTTGGTAAACAGTGAATCTGATGTCAAATTTCAACTTAATCTTTTGTTAATTCTACTTTATTGCGGTACAATTTAATAATTTTTATTTCAATTTATTCAAACTAAAAAAAAACAAAAACAGTTCACCCATTTCTCCCAACCTTCACCCCATGCCTCTGGCAACCACTAATCTGTTCTCTGTATCCATAAGTTTATTTTCCTTTTTTCTTTAGATTCCACATATAAGAGAGATTATATGGTATTTGTCTTTCTCTTTCTGAGTTATTTCACTTAGTATAATGCTCTCGAGGTCCATCCATGTTGTCACAATGGCAAGATTTTATTCTTTTTTATGGCTGAATAATATTCCATATATAATGGAATATTATATATGTATATATCAATCACAGTTTCCTTACCCATTCATCCACTGATGATACTTTGTTTTCATACCTTGGCTATTGTAAATAATGATGTAATGAACATGGGGCTGTAAATATCTTTTCGAATTAGTGTTTTTGTTTTCTTCAGACAAATACCCAGAAGAGGAATTGCTGGATCATATGGTAGTTCTATTTTCATTTTTTTGAGGAAACTCCAGACTTCTTTTTCATGGTGGCTATACCAATTTACAATTCCATCAACAGTACATGAGGGTGCCCTTTCTCCACATTCTCTTAAATATTTTTTTATTTTTAGTCTTTTTGACAATAGCCATTCTAAAAGGAGTGAGATAATATCTCATTGTGGTCTTGATTTGCATTTCCTTGATGATTAATGATGTAGAGCATCTTTTTACGTGACTGTTTGCTATCTCCATATCTTCTTGGGAAAAAAATATATTCAGGTCTTTTGCCATTTTTAAATTGAATTGTTTGGTTTTTTGCTTTGAGTCCTATGAGTTCTTCATATATTTTGGATATTAGCCTCTTATCAGATATATGATTTGCGAATACCTTTTCTCATTCGTAGGTTGCCTTTTCATTTTGTTGATGGTTTCCTTTGCTATGCAGAAGCTTTTTAGTTTGTTATAGTCTCATTTATTTTTGCTTTTGGTGTCAAATCCAAAAAAAATCATGTCCAGGACTGATGTTAAGGCACTTACAGCCTATGTGTTTCCTAAGAGTTTTATGGCTTCAGTTTATTTTTGTGTATGGTGTAAGATAGTGATCCAGTTTCATTCTTTTGCATATGGCTGTCTAGTTTTCCCAACACCATTTATTGAAGAGACTATAATTTCCCCATTGTATATTCTTGGCTCCTTTGTTGTAAATCAGTTAATATACATGCATGGATTTACTTCTGGGCTCTCTACTGTGGTCTATTGATCTATGTGTCTGTTTTTATGCCAACAACATATTGTTTTAATTATATAGATTTGTAATATAGTTTGAAATCAGAGAGCATCATGCCTCCAGCATTGCTCTTCTTTCCCAACACTGCTTTGGCTATTCGGGGTCTTTCATGGTTTCATACAAATTTTAGGAATGTTCATTCTATTTCTGTGAAAAAATGCCATTGGAATAATGATAGGGATTTAATTGAATCTGTATATTGCTTTGGTAGTATAAATCTTTAGACTAGATCACAATATAGGCTATATTCCTCTGTCATTTTTATGTTATTACAATTGCATTTGGTTAAAAAATAGTTATAAAGAGAATTTTTGTGCATAATTTTTCTTAACAACAAAGACTGTTTTTTTACACAGAACTGCCACTTACTCTCAAGGTATCTCTAATATGTGGAGTTCAAATTATTTCTGATTATAGCCTCCCATTTGAATCTATACTTCAAATGACTAGAGTTCACTGGTATGTATTAAAAAGTAAACAAATGCTGAAAATTAGCCCTATTCATGGAGAAGACCTTTCTCTGTAATTTTTTTAAATTGTATTATTTACCTGAAAAAGTATGACCTCATTATCTTAATAGTGTTTCTGACAGAAAAAAAAAATTCAGCGATTTTGGTGTAACTGGAAATGTGTTATAATATATAAAACAAATGGGAACCTGAACCTAGCCCTGTTCTTATCACTAAACCCTGAGAAAGTCACCTCAAATCTCTGGTTCTCAGTTTCCTTACCCAAGTGAGATAAACTCACAAGTGCAGAATCAGCTATTCTTAAACTTTTTTGGGGGGGGTGCTTATTTTATAAATAGCACAGGCTATTTGAGAAGCTTGGCCTTCCCACATTAGATCAATAGAACTAAAGTTCTTCATTCAAAAAACAGACATTCAAATAGGATGGCAAGAGACTTTTTTCATTATATTATTAGCAGAAATAATGAAATTGAAACTACATTGGCCTCTTAGAACCAGTCTTTTTCAAACCCTCAGACTATCTTTCTATATTCTTTATTTGTCCTAAAATTTCTTAAGGGCTAAGTTCTTACCTTCCTAATATCGTAATACCCTAGCAACATCCCAGGCACAAGTAATCACCTAATTTTTCTTATAATTTAACTGAAGTACCTCAGTTAATCCTCACTGCCACCTTAAAAGATTAGCTGTTTTCAATCCATTTTATTGATTAGGAAAATAGGATCAGAAAGGTTAAGTAATTGCCTTGAAATCCCAGGGATTGTAAATGACAAAGGTAAGATTGCATTGTCAAATCTTCTAATGTTAAAAAACAGGTGGCGCGGGCTTCCCTGGTGGCGCGGGCTTCCCTGGTGGCGCAGTGGTTGGGAGTCTGCCTGCCAATGCAGGGGACACGGGTTCGAGCCCTGGTCTGGGAAGATCCCACATGCCGCGGAGCAACTGGGCCCGTGAGCCACAATTACTGAGCCTGTGCGTCTGGAGCCTGTGCTCTGCAACAAGAGAGGCCGCGACAGTGAGAGGCCCGCGCACCGCGATGAAGAGTGGCCCCCACTTGCCACAACTAGAGAAAGCCCTCGCACAGAAACGAAGACCCAACACAGCCATAAAAATAAAAATAAAAATAATAATAATAATAATGCTTAAAAAAAAAAAAAAAAAAAACAGGTGGCGGGACTTCCCTGGTGGTGCAGTGGTTAAGAATCTGCCTGCCAATGCAAGGGTGTCACAGGTTCGAGCCCTGATCCAGGAAGATCCCACATGGCACGGAGCAACTAAGCCCGAGCGCCACAACTACTGAGCCTGCACTCTAGAGCCCACAAGCCACAACTACTGAGCCCGCATGCCACAACTACTGAAGCCTGTGCGCCTAGAGCCCGTGCTCCACAACAAGCCACCACAATGAGAAGCCCGCGCACCTCAATGAACAGTAGCCCCCCGATCACTGCAACTAGAGAAAGCCTGCGTGCAGCAACGAAGACGCAACGCAGCCAAAAATAAAATAATTAATTAATTTTTTAAAAGGTGGTTAACTCTAATTACAGAGGTAAATATTTTTTTTCCTTGAAATCCTTGAAGAGGATTCATTTCACATCACCAATAAAATATTTTCTTAAGAAGAGGAAGATAGGTGAGCAAAAGAAAGCAGAAAGGAAACACTGAAAAAAGGATAGGAATTTTAAATTTCAAAATTTGCATTACCCGAGTCTAAATTTATATCCGGTTAAATAAAAGCATCGGATATGAATTGAGATTAGCACTAAAAAGACTCACAATACTAATGATACTGAGATATTTTCAAACTGACAGTCCAGCTTAAATCCCTCAGAGTCCATGGCTATACACTTTAAAGTTCTGTTAAGTGTGTAGCTCTCATGTTAAGTGTTCTTACTACAATAAAATAAATTTTTTTAAAAAAAGGAAAAGAAAATAAATGGCTAGACCAGATGTAGAACAGCTCTGCTTCTTCAGTTTGGCTATCAGATCTGCTCCTAAGGACAAGATGGTAGGAGAAGGTTGATTTTTTTTTTTTTTTTTTTTGGTCCATATTGTTTTGCTTTGCTTTCCCCACAGGTGAAAAGCAGGTGGGGAGATGTGCTGGGTAAATTTCAAACAGCAATGACTAAAGTCAGTAACACTTAAGATGACTGATTTAGAAAATGACAATCAACACTATTTTTAGTACTAATCCTTCTCTTGATTTTTTGTGGGACCAAGATGATCTGTGTTCTAATTATAGACTGGGAGCCAAAAGGAAAAACAAAAATATATGAGATCCTAAATTAGTAAATGTTTAGTGATGTAATGATTTCAATAACTTTAAGCAGTAGCAAATGTATAAGATAAATTTCAGTGTTTATGGGATGGGAAGACCCGAAACAATTTTCACTGATGTGTTTTCCAAGTAGGAATAGTGCATATTTGGGCTGAAATGCATGACCATTGCCTTCTACAAAACACATATGGCAAAATTGGTTAATTAACTGGAGAAACAGAGTTCCACCTAATATTCATGGCAAGTCAGTAAGTTCCACATATATTAATGGGTAAAAGAGAATGAATCAAAGAATTAGAAAAACATTTCTTCAGGTATAGAAAATTGATAAAGATAATTATAAATATTTTACGATCTATACAACATAAAGAGCAAAAACAAAATTAAAAGAGAGGCAACTAGTGCAGAGAGAAATTGGCAACATACATAACAGAAAATCTGTTATTTTACATATGAACAACTCTTTGGGATCAATAAGAGGCAATCATTTCAATTTTAAAGGGGCAAAGAGCGTGAACAGGCATTCCATCATGAGAAAAATAAAAATATCCAATAAATGTGGGGAAGAAAAGTTTAGAATCCCTGTTAATCAAAGAGTTAGAAGCACCTTTCAAATAAGATACTATTTTTTTTTTTTTATCTCTAATTCTAGTTTTTGGTAAAGGTTAAAGGACTATCATCCACTGCTGAAAAGAGTTTAAACTGGAAATATCTTTCAAAATGACGGGGCAAAATGTGACAAAAGCATTAAAAGTGTGCCTACACTTTAACCAAACAATTTGATTTCTTAAAATTTATCTTTAGGACATGAACAGAAATCCATTAGGATGTTAATTTAATGTATCATTTTTAATGTGAAAATTTGGAATATGATCTAAATATTTAATAATCATTGATGCCTTAAATAAATATTGAAGCAAGACTACCATGGAATACAAGGCAGCCATTTGAAAACACCGTATTGTACAAGATTAATTAAAGAATTAAGGAGGAATTTCCAGAATAGGCAAATCTTTAATGCCAGAAGGAAAGTTGGTGGTTGGGTAAGGCTGGGAGTTTTGGGGAGGAAATTGAGAGAGACTGCTAATGGCCATGTTTTTTTTTGAGGGGGGGGGTGATAAAAATGTTCTAAAATTAATTGTGGTGATGGTTGCACAACTCCATGAATACACTAAAAAATACTGACATGCACTTTAAATGGGTGAATCATATGGTATGTAAACTACATTTCAATAAAGCTGTTATTAGTCAAAACACAAACAACAAACTGGGTAAAATACTTGCAACATATATCAAAAATAAAGAGCGAATTCCCTACCATTTTAATAACTCTTAAAATTTGAGGTGAGTCATCTGAAAATCAGAAATATGGGCAAAATACATGAACAGACAATTCACATAAAACTGTAAAAATGATGTTTAACCTTATGAAAAGATATTTACTTCATTTACCATAAAAGAAATGCAAATAGAAGCTACACTGAAGATAAAATTTCACAAAACATACACAAAGAGTGTGTGTAAAAACTAGCAAAATCCGAATGAGATCTTTAGTCAACAGTATTGTACCAAGGTCAATTCCAGCTTTTGATCATTGTACTCTGGTTATATAAAATGTTATCACTGGGGGAAGCTGGGTACAGAGTACACAGAAAAAGTACTATTTTTACAACTTTCATGTAACTCTAAAATCATTCCAAAATAAAACTTTTTTAAAGATGTAAAGAAATGTTAACATATTGAGTTTAAAAGGAAAGATAAAAAGGCATGCATGTAGGATCCCAAAAGGTTGAAACATACACTTCAAACTAAACAAAAGGATAGGAGAAAAAATTGTTATCTTTAAGAAACTGAATTTTAAATGATTTGTATTTGTGTGTGTGTGTGTGTGCACATGTGTGTGTGTGTACATGGGTGGGTATTTCTATATTTTCTAAAATTTCTAACTTGAACATTTCTGTAATAGGAAGAAATTTTTATTAAAATAATAGGAAAAAATCCAGTAAGTGCTGTGGCTATGACTACCTGCCTGAGAGCAGTAAGTAAGCTAGACAAGACATTTGCATCTGCTTTTTACTTATTTTTCTACAATTATACAATTTATATTATAGAGTATATTATACAATCTATAATAAACCACTGATACATATTTTTAGACAAATCAGAGCTTGCAATTCTTGTTAGAATTTCCAGAAGGAAATTAAATTTACATATAAGATAACATATAACTGACTTTGATGGCCAAAACACTACTTCAGAGAAAACCTGTTATGCCTCATTCAATTTGACAAGCTTTTTAAAAAATATAACTTTTCATCCCTATTACGGATTACTCTGTGCTCTGGTTAATTTGATCAGCATAAACACATTAATTACATAATGTGAGTTCCCTAATGCCCTTTGGCAATACAAGCTTCAGTCTAATTCCTTTTTAATAATCAGGCTTGAGCTGGTTTTAAGAAATCCTCCAGAAGTACCTGCAGTATTTTTTCTTTCCCTCTTAGCCCCATTACATCACACTCATTAAGCAAATCATGCCAGTGCAGCATTGTGCCAAAATGTCAGTGGACACATGAGAGATTATAGAATCATAAATCAGAGATGAAATAGCAACTTAACTTTCTTCAAACAACAGAAATACATGGTTTAGAAATGCCTTTAAGGGACTTCTGTGGTGGTGCAGCGGTTAAGACTCCGGGTTCCCAATGCAGGGGCCCAGGTTTGATCCCTGGTCAGGGAACTAGATCCCACATGCATACCGCAACTAAGAGTTCGCATGCCACAACTAAGGAGCCCGCCAGCCGCAACTCAGACCCGGCGCAACCAGAAAAAAAAAAAAAAAAAAAGAAATGCCTTTAATATGTGAAAAAAAAACCTTAAAAGATGTAAGGATAATCAAGATGATTACAATCAACAGCATAATTAATGATACTATCAGAATCATTAGTGCAATAACATGTTCAGAGAAAAATATTATAGCACAACTTAAGATTAAATAAATAACACAACTTTTTAATTTTCATCTCAAAGAGGATATTATATGAAACAATAAACATCTTAACTCTTTAACATTTTCACAAACAAATGACTGCTTCCAGGTTACAAAAAGTCTTCAGGGAACTCATGAATAAAAGTCACATAAGCCATTAAAATAACACATTACCAACTTGCTCACTTTATTTATTTTTTAGTTAAAACATACTATGAGAGATTAGCTCATTTTGTTATATGAAACTTCCTTGGCTTCCTCAGTAAGGGAAATCATTTAAATGATCAATTGTGAAGTTTAATCTCATATCTCGCTAAAATGAGTTTTTCACTTTCCCTTTAAGAGGACCATGCAGATTCACTAGTTACTCCTTTAACTGTCTTCTTTGTGCTTTATGATTCATTACCGCTGGAAGGGATGTCTCACCAAGGAGGCATTCCTAAAATAATGATTGATATTTAATTAGAGAACGGGCTTGGGTCCATGTGGCTTTGGTCGAAGGGACTCAGCACCATGGTCTGGTCAACAGAGCCCTCACAGTGACCTCATAGATGATTTAAAAAAAAAAAAAAAAACAAGACAGCTAATCTCCACAATAGATACGTGATAATAGATAAAGGATAATAGAATAGCCCAGCAAAACAATTAGCTCCTCTTCTTCCTCTCTCTATCCTCATAACAGTTCAGTAGCTGAGTAAAGACGGAATTATCTGGTGAAGCAGTAATGAGAACACAGGGCACTCCTATTACTACAGAATAGTTAATGTTAGATAATTTAACGTTTTTTTTGTCCCCTAAATTCTGCCTAAAATTTTTCCCTAAATTTGATGATATCTTAGGAAACTCACTGACCAACAATAAAGAAAAACTAGAGTTCTTCCGGTTTCAGGAAATTGTCAAAATGAGCACTGGATCCTCTTCAAGACTGTGTCACTTTGTGTTATTTTTTTTTGAAAACCTGCCAGAACTGTTACCCATTTTTCTATGATTTTATTATAGAAAAAATCCTATTCTTCAAACTAACTTATTTTGAGCGAGGGAGAGGTATGATGGCATTTGTGTTTCAAGTGTTTATCAATATGACAATAAGAAAAAGAACTTGGAAAAGTATACTGGAGAGATAATTAGGAGGTTATTACACTTGTGCATAGGAAGGAGGTCAGTACCTTAATCTAAACTTGTTGGCAGCAGAGACAGAAAGAATGGGATGGATTCAAGAGAGCCTTAGAAGGTCAAATTAACAGGATTTAGTAATTATTTGGTAGTAATCCGTGAGAAGAATGGCCCCCAGATTTCTGACATATAGGACAAAGTGCATCATATTTACTGAGATGTGCCATGCTGAAGAAGGTTCATGAAGGGGACTTTCCTGGTGGTCCAGTGGTTAAGACTCCGTGCTCCCAATGCAGGGGGCGCAGGTTCCGTCCCTGGTCAGGGAACTAGATCCCACGTGCATGCCACAACTAAGAGTCTGCATGCTACAATGAAGATCCCGCGTGCCGCAACTAAGACCCAGCGCAGCCAAATAAATAAATAAATATTTTAAAAAAAAAGAAGAAGAAGGTGCATGAAGAGGAAGGTGGGCAATGGATGAAGAATCTAGGTTGGGTCATATTCAGTTCAGATACTAAGAAGTTAAGGGAATTCCCTGGTGGCCCAGTGGTTAGGACTCTGCGCTTTCACTGTTGAGGGCCCGAGTGTAAGTTAAAAAGTGTACCTAAAGCTCAGAAGAGAGGGAAAACTGAAAATGTAACTCTGGGAGACAGATCAGAACATCAAAGGCAAGTGGCATTGTCACAAAAGTTGTTCTAAATATTTGCCCAAGTGATTGTTAGTTAACAAACAGACACATTTGCACAAGTAACTCAAACCACTAATATTTTTAAGCTGAATGTTTTATAACACATAGTAGAATTTAAAATTTTATACTGATACCCTCTCTTTATAATTATTAAGTTATATTTTAATCTATATCAAAATTCTTAAAGGTTCCCTGATTCAAACATTTATTCAACAGAACTGTGTTCTGTATCCCTCTCTTGGAGACCAGCAGTATATAATACAAACTAGAATACTAAGGCTCCTAAAAATTCTATAGTTAAAATATGACTTAATTTTGTTTCCCCAATTTATTTGAATACAGTGCCCATTTTTGAGCAATGGGGTTTTACAGACCTAATGTTCACAGCATATGATATTTAAAATATTAATCTACACAATTTTCAAAATTGTTTTCAGTTTTGCTGCTTATTTCTCTACATGACATTAGTCAAGAATGATGGGGACAATTGTTTTATCTTGGAAACAAGTTCACTTTTATTATTTAGTCCTCAAATACTCCTTTCTGCTAAAAAATTCTCCATATAAAATCTTCCAATTAATGAATCAGGTCCATATATTGCCTTATTTTTAGCATTGCTCCTATACAAGTTAAGTCAGCATAAATTTTCCAGGATCCCTTCTGTCTCTAAAATTATGTAACCCTATGCAAAATATATTCAGCATTCTCCCTTTAAAAAAATATTCCCCATTGTCAAAGTCTTTCTACACTGTGAACTTATAACAATAAGTTAGTATGACTCTATTGTAAAGCAAAAATATTGGCTCCATGAAATAAAGGTGCACTGGGATTCACCCAAGCTTAGTAATATTCCTTAAAGCCACCATCCAACCAAGTCTCATGAGAAAGACCTTAGCATAAGTTGAATTTATATCTAAAAGCCCTAATTAGACCCCTGTTGAAGCCATTATCACTAGGTTTTCTCTTGTGCCTGGCTGCTAAAATAGTTGTTCTCACTGTATACAATAAATGAGAAGCAACACCAGATCATAACATCTGTAAACTGGAAGGTACCTTCAAGATTAGCCATTTCAACCTCTTCAATTTACAGATGAGGAAAAGATCAGTGAGGTTAAGTGGCTTACTTAGAAGCAGTTTGCAAAATCAAAATTTGTTACCATTATTGAGAGGATATTGTGTGAATTAAAAGGTTTTGAAATGTTACAAACTATTTCCTCTAATCAAATACACAAAAGCAGTTGTAGAAAAAGAAAGAGAAGTATTAAACTCATTGAATTTAAGTATGAGCACTGAGATTAGTGTTTCCTGACAATACTGTATCATTCATTTTCAAGTATTTTTTCACATAGTTCATTTATGATGACTTTAAGTGCATAGATCATTAAGGCTTGCAGGAATTTTGAATCATCTTTTATGAGAAACCTTCCTGTTCTATTAAAAAACAAGCTGACTTGCCCACAACAAAATATTTGCTGACTTTGTAGTTCAAAACTGAATTCTCCAAAAGGACATACACATATAAAATAAATGCTCTTCATCCTACGTTGTTCTGTCTTAGATGAGGCAGGAATGGACCAGGACAGTGTTGATTCAAAGAGGACACTGAGTAAACAGAACCTGGTGGACCTTGGTTGAGACATAAGAAGGGCTTAAGACAGAGGCATCATCATGTAGGCACAGAATGGCACTCAGCAAGATTTTTCTCAAAAGATAAAGTGAAAGATCCACAGTTTTGGAAGAAATGTCAGAAATCACCTAGACTCAAATTCTTCTAAAAAAGATGAGGAAACTGAGGGCCAGAGGAAAAGAGTGACTTAAAGTCAGTGGATAAGTCAAGGTTAGAGGCCAGGTCTCCTGGGATGTAATAGACTATTCTGTACTATAGAATAGAATACTTCGTTTGACTTCATCACCCCATGGAGACCAGGCATCTACAGGCCATCACATGTGTAAAGAAGTCAGGGATAGAGTGACAGGCCAGGGAGCCCCTGGGTTGTAATCTGAGAGTTCCCCTGGTGTCCCAGTGTATCTGGTTGGTACCTCTGGCCCTCCACACACCAGATGCTCAGAGGCTAGTACCCTGTGGTCTTTGGCTTCCATAAATTAGAGTCATTTCTTTCTCTTGCAGTCTTTTCTTCCTCTGTTGATTGTTGGAGATGACTGAGAGAAATTCCATAGGACATAAACTGTGGTATTATCACTGTCGCCAATGGCTGGGCCTGGAGCTCTGCCCATCAAGTACCTGACCTTCTGAGAAATGTGATTCTGGAAAATGAGATCAGTATCTTCACTTCTGCCCAGGAGCATCTCTCACAGGATCCCACTCAGCTCATCCTACTGTCCCTAATCCATCCTTCCAACTGCTTTTTTAAAATGGTAACCCTTTGAATATAGAACTAGACGAGGACAAAGAGGTACCAGAAAACTCTAACCTTTCATTGCCTTTTAGGCCTGCGAGTTTCTAAGACCTCTGTAAAAACCTTGAGTGTTGGATTTGCCTTCAGTTATATGGTTACAGTTGATTAATCTTGCCTTCTTCACTAAAAACTCTTACAATCCACGAGCCATTTGTCCTAAGCTTCCTTCATAGACCTATTTAATCATTACTGCTGATTGTAAAACTCTGGCTCATATTATTTTGGCAAATCCACCCACCAAAACGATAGGACAAATTTAAATTGAATTCTGGGATAGGGTTCAGACGTAATCTAAAAATTAAGAACAGAGCCAGAAAGCCAATGAAAATGCAAAAGGGGCTGTATTCAACATCAGGCTTATAGGAGACTGCAAAGAAGCAGGCAAAAGATAAAGCAAGGGGCCAGGAACAGGTCAAGAAGTGGTGTTTAAACAAAATTAACTTGAAGGTGCTAGACAAAATTTGGTCCCTACCAGTAGTTTTCTACTGAATTGGTAGTCTTCATTTACCAAGACACTCAAACTTCTTTCTTTGTCTGTTCAAATTCTCTCAGAATAATGGGGCTTGGGGAGAAGGTTATCATGCATAAACCAAACCACAGAATCAGAGTCAGCACAGTGGTCTCTCAGCTGCAGCTGTCTCACTCCCCTCTCCCTTTCAGGCATTGAGGCTGCTACCCATTCTTTCTGGGGTCACCACTGTGGGAACCCTTGGCTTCTGTTGCCCCTGGGGACTTAAGGCCTCTATCAGTTTTCTGGTTTCCACATCTTTTCATCTCATCATTATCTCAGACCAGTAAAGAAACATCCTCCTCTTCCAGTGTCCAGCCATCAGCAAGTGGATCGGCCCCAACAGCGGACGCTATCCTATCCATCTAGCGCTTTCCAGTTTGCCAGAAGTTCATGCTGTCTGGGGACTGAGAAGGGTTGTGGCCAAGTGTATTCAGCTCACTGCACTGGAAACCAATGCCGTTCCTCATCAGACTCTCCTCCCCATTCCCTTCACACCCAGCATTCAGACCCTGATCCTAAGTCTGGTGACCCTGCCAACTCCTAACGTTCTCATGGTGACCTCTGGCTCTTAGAAACGTCTTTGTCCCATCCTTGGGGCTTTAGTCAGGGGATACTGAATTTGCCAAACATGTCAGTATATCTACAAACCTCCAATATGGATAGACTTCAAATTCTTACATCCCCTGTAAGGACCACTGCCCCAGGCAGGCTGAAACTGTGTAATAGCCATCATGGAGATGGCTTTTGAGGGTTTCATTTTCAGTGCTTTGCACTTTGATGCCAGCCCTAATGTGTACACGTACTGTGTTTTTATTGAACTTTTATAAGTAGACTCATATAGGTAATTCTAACAATGTACCTTGTCAACTCTTACACAATTCTACCAAGTGAATGCTTGTTTAGATGACCTTGATTACTTAAGAGACAGAACCAAGGAGGTGACTAAGTTAAAAGCGAAAATCATTCATATTGTGTTTGCTTATTTTACTTGTATTTAAAAGTAGTCATGAACAGAGCTATTCTTGGAATTTATGTCACTTAAAAATTGTGGTGCTCCTGTTAAGTCTCATTGAATTTTATCATTTTCCACCCCACTTCTCTGTGGGATTACCTCTTTTTCTCTCTACAGTATTGATTAAGAGGATCAATTTTACAACTGAGGAAAAGCATCAGACTAAATAGAACTTCGTTCAATTGTTCTCACACTAAAGCTCACTATCTCTTTGCCCATACTTTCCCAGGCTGAAAGAGATAATTAAACATTCTAGAATAAAAGGGCTTCCCCTCATCACCAGCTGGCCTGTGGGCTGCATTTAGCAATAACTATAAACAGAGGTGGCAATAATGTTAATGAACTTTAAGCAGAGAAAATGACCAGACAAACAAATCAGGATTACTTGTGGATAGACTATCATGAGGCTATCTGATCAACATTTAGTGCCTCTTTTGTTGTTATTCCCATAAAAATAAGCTTGCTTTTGATGTTTCACTTTTGTAAAAAAAAATTTCATGAAACTGAGGCTGTTTCAAAAGTCTCAACTTGATTGTGAGTTTGGGATTGACATGTACATACTGCTACATTTAAAATAGATAACCAACAAGGACCGACTGTATAGCACAGGGAACTCTGCTCAATACTCTGTAATAACCTAAGTGGGAAAAAAAAACATGAAAAAGAATAGATACATGTATATGTATAACTGAATCACTTTGCTGTACACCTGAAACTAACACAACATTGTTAATCAACTATACTCCAATATAAAATAAAATTTTTTAAAAAATCCATAAAATCTGCTTTAGAAAAACAAAAACAACCAAAAATCTCAACTCACAACAATAAAAGACTTTTTCTGCATAGTTCCATTGCCTTGAGAACTCTGCTTAGAATATCATCATGGTAAAACAAAATGAATAAATGTAATATCATTAGTTGGTCTTATATTCACATAATCTTTCTAAATAGTGTTGCAGCTGGATTTGGATATCAATCAATATCCAAATATTGGATAGTTCATACTATCACCATACCATAGAGAAAACTTTGGTTTTCCATCTGTAGCAAACTATTGCATTACCATAATAGAAAAGAATGTTTCCAAAAGCCAGTGATGCTCCAGTATGCCTTCTCATGATATAAAGCGCCTCAAATAAAGCACCAATAGTATAAATTGTGGCAGACTAAAATCAGCAGTACACCTGTGATCTCAATGCTGTGCATATGTAATAGGGTGGATTATGTTACAATACATGTGCTATAATAACTTATTTTTCCCAACTGGCAAGAAAATAGACGTTTTCTTTAAGAACTGTGGGGTATTTTCTTTGGTTTTGATAAAAATAATATTAGTTAGAAATAAATTTTTAAAGAAAAGAAACCAAGATTTTCCAGAAAAAATGTGTGACTTTGGTATTTCTCTTTTAGAATTACACATGAGGGTTGGTTATGAAGTTGCAATTCTAAATTTCTGCAAGTACCTGATAACCTTGTATATAACTAAAGGATATTGTTTAGAGATAAGAGTCACTACTAAGTAATTGTCACTGTGTTTGAAGCTCCTACCCCTTCACAATACTTGCTAATATTGCTTTGGCAATACTATCTTTTCCTCATTCCCATGTTCATATAAAAGAGACACATTTCAAAATTTAAAATAAATCTGTGTTGGAAACGCGGATTTATGAACGCTGTTTGTGGTTGTTCAAAACAAAAAACAGAAAACAGAAAAACAGAAAAACAACGAGGAGCCTGCTGAGCTTCCAGGCTGGTCCCCTGCCATCCAAGGCCCCCCTCCCCAGACCGCACTGGTCCTGGGGGCATAGGAGGGAGGCAGGGGAGATGAGGAGAGGCAGGCGGGAGGGGCCCTCCCAGACCCCAGACCGGAGGAGCAGGAGAGGAGAGGAGGGCATTTGCCCTGCCCACTCGAGCCCAGGAAGCCTGCTGGGCTCCCAGGTGAAGTCCCCTGCCCTCTGAGACCAGGGGTGGGGGGCACACCTGGGCCGCTTCTGTTCCTTGAGCCTAAGCCCCACCACCCCCCACAGCCCCCAGGGCCTTTTCCAGACCTGAGGGTCCTAAGCATTGGCCCTGCCCAATGCCCAAACCTCGCCCTTGCTTAGGCCCTGCCCTCCACAGCCAAGGCCTTCCCCCTCCCCTTTTTTTTTCTTTCCCCTCCTCCTCTTTTTTCACTTTTGTGTTACTGATGTACCTTCCGGTTGTTGATTCATCTATATTTTTATTTTTACATTCTTTCTAATATATCTGTTACTTTCCTAGTCTAATTTTATTTTTTACTTTGCTACTGTTCTCTTTTTTTTTTTTTTTCACCCCACACGGCTTGCAGGATCTTGGTTCGTGAGCCCAGGGTTGGGAGGAAGCTCCTGTGGTGGGATCTCCGAGATCAAACCACTGAACTAACAGAGAACCTCAGACCCCAGGCAATATTCATCGGAGTGAGGTCTCACAGAGGTCCTCACCTCAGCACCAAGACCCAGCTCTACCCAATAGCATACAAACTCCAGTATTGGAAGCCTCAGGGAAAACAACCAGTAAAAAAGGAACACAATCCCACTCATAAAAAAAAAAAAAAGAGATGACAAAAAAATATGTTACAGATGAAGGAGCAAGGTAAAAACCTACAAGACCAAATAAATGAAGAGGAAATAGGCAAACTACCTGAAAAAGAATTCAGAGTAATGATAGTAAAGATGATACAGAATCTCGGAAATAGAATGGAAGCACGGGTTAAGAAAATACAAGAAATGTTTAACAGAGATCTAGAAGAACTAAAGAACAAACAGAGATGAACAATACAATAACTAAAATGAAAAATACACTAGAAGGAATCAATAACAGAATAACGGAGGCAGAAGAACGAATAATTGAGCTGAAAGATAAAATGGTGGAAATAACTGCCAAGGAGCAGAATAAAGAAAAATAGAATGAAAAGAACTGAAGACAATCTCAGAGACCTCTTGGACAACACTAAACGCACCAACATTCGAACTATAGGGGTCCCAGAACAAGAAGAGGAAAAGAAAGGGTCTGAGAAAATATTTGAAGAGATTACAGTGGAAAACTTCCCTAACATGGGAAAAGAAATAGTCACCCAAGTCCAGGAAGCACAGAGAGTCCCACACAGGATAAACCCTAGGAAAAACACACCAAGACACATATTAATCAAACTAACAAAAATTAAATTCAAGGAAAAAATATTAAAAGCAGCAAGGGAAAAACAAAAAATAACATACAAAGGAATCCCCATAAGGTTATAAGCTGATTTTTCAGTGGAAACTCTGCATGCCAGAAGGGAGTGGCAGGATATACTTAAAGTGATGAAAGAGAAAAACCTACAACCAAGATTACTCTACGCAGCAAGAATCTCATTCAGATTCGATGGAGAAGTAAAAAGCTTTTCAGACAAGCAAAAGTTAAGAGAATTCAACACCACCAAACCAGCTTTACAACAAATGCTAAAGGAACTTCTTTAAGCAGGAAACACAAGAGAAGAAAAAGACCCACAAAAACAAACTCAAAACAATTAAGAAAATGGTAATAGGAACATAAATATTGATAATAACCTTGAATGTAAATGGATTAAATGCTCCAACCAAAAGACACACACTGGCTGAATGGATATAAAAACAAGACCTATATATATGCTATCTACAAGAGACCCACTTCAGGCCTAGGGATACATACAGACTGAAAGTGAAGGGATGGAAAAAGATATTCCATGCAAATGGAAATCAAAAGAAAGCTGGGTAGCAATACCCACATCAGATAAAATAGACCTTAAAATAAAGACTGTTACAAGAGATAAGGTGGGACACTACATAATGAGCAAAGGATCAATCCAAGAAGAGGACATAACAATTATAAATGTTTATGCACCCAACATAGGAGCACCTCAATACATAAGGCAAATGCTAACAACCATGAAAGGAGAAATCGACAGTAACACAATAGTAGGGTACTTTAACACCCCACTTACACCAATGGACAGATCAACCAAACAGAATATAAATAAGGAAACACAAGCTTTAAATGACACAATAGACCAGATAGATCTAATTGATATTTATAGAACATTCCACCCAAAAGTGGCAGCATATACTGTCTTCTCAAGTGCACATGGAACATTCTCCAGGAGAGATCACATCTTGGGTCACAGATCAAGCCTCAGAAAATTTAAGAGAATTGAAATCGTATCAAGCATCTTTTCTGACCAAAACGCTATGAGACTGGAAATCAATTACAGGAAAAAAACTGTAAAAAAAACAAATACATGGAGGCTAAACAGTGCACTACTAAATAACCAAGAGATCAGTGAAGAAATCAAAGAAAAAATAAAAAATACATAGAAACAAATGACAATGAAAACACAACTTCCCAAAACCTATGGGACATAGCAAAAGCAGTTCTAAGAAGGAAGTTTATAGCAATAAAGTCTCACCTCAAGAAACAAGAAAAATCTCAAATAAACAATCTAACCCTACACTTAAAACAACTAGAGAAAGAAGAACAAAGAAAACCCAAAGTCAGTAGAAGGAAAGAAATCATAAAGATCAGAGCAGAAATAAATGAAATAGAAATGAAGAAAACAATACCAAAATCAATAAAACTAAAAGCTGGTTCTTTGAGAGGATAAACAAAATTGATAAACCCTTAGCTAGACTCACCAAGAAAAAAAGGGAGAGGATGCAAATCAATAAAATTAGAAATGAAAAAGGAGAAATCACAACTGACACTGCAGATATACAAAGAATTATAAGAGATTACTACAAACAACTATATGCCAATAAAATGGACAGCCATGAAAAAATGGACAAATTCTTGGAAAGGTACAATTTTCCATGACTTAACAGGAAGAATTAGAAAATATAAACAGACCTATCACAAGTAATGAAATTGAAACTGTAATTAAAAATCTTCCAACAATCAAAAGTCCAGGACCAGATGGCTTCACAGGTAAATTCTATCAAACACTTAGAGGAGAGCTAACACTGATCCTTCTCAAACTCTTCGAAAAAATTGCAGAGGGAGAAACACCCACAAATTCATTCTACGAAGCCACCATAACCCTGATACCAAAACCAGAAAAAGATATCACAAAAAAGGAAAATTACAGATCAATATCATTGATGAACATAGATGCAAAAATCCTGAACAAAATACTAGCAAACAGAATCCAACAGCACATTAAATGGATCATACACCAAGATCAAGTGGGATTTATGTCAGGGAGCAAGGATTCTTCAGTATATGCAAATCAATCAATGTGATACACCACATTAACAAATTATGGAATAAAAATTATATGATCATCTCAATAGATGCAGAAAAAGCTTTTGAAAAAATTCAACACCGATTTATGATAAAAACTCTCCAGAAAATGGGCATAGAGGGAATCTACCTCAACATAATAAAGGCCATATATGACAAACCCACACCAAGCATTGATTTCACACTCAATGGTGAAAAACTGAAAGCACTTTCACTAAGATCAGGAAAAGGAAAGGATGTCCACTCTCACCACTATTATTCAACATAATTTTGGAAGTCCTAGCTACAGCAATCAGAGAAGAAAAACAAATAAAAGGAATACAAATTGGAAAAGAAGAAGTAAAACTGTCACTATTTGCAGATGACATGACACTATACATAGAAAATCCGAAAGATGCCACCAGAAAACTACTAGAACTAATCAATGAATTTGATAAGGTTGCAGGATACAAAATTAATGCACAGAAATCTCTGGCATTCCTATACACCAACAACGAAAAATCAGAAAGAGAAATTAAGGAAAAACTCCCATTTACCATTACAACAAAAAGTTAAAATACCTAGGAATAAACCTGCCTAAGGAGGTGAAACACTTGTACTCAGAAAACTATAAAACACTGATGAAATAAATCAGAGACAACATAAACAGATGGAGAAATATACCATGTTCTTGGATTGGAAGAATCAACATTGTAAAAATGACTATAGTACCCAAAGCAATCTACAGATTCAATGAAATCCCTATCAAACTACCAATGGCATTCTTCACAGAATTTGAACAAAAATTTTTACAATTCGTATGGAAACACAAAAGACCCCAAATAGGAAAAGCAATCTTGAGAAAGAAAAACAGAGTTGGAGGAATCAGCCCCCCCGACTTAAAACTATACCACAATGCTACAGTAATCAAGACAGTATGGTACTGGCACAAAAACAGAAATATTGATCAGTGGTACAGGATAGAATGCCCAGAGATAAACCCACCCACATATGGTCACCTAATTTATGACAAAGGAGGCAAGAACATACAATGGAGAAAAGACAGCCTCTTCAATAAGTGGTGCTGGGAAAACTGGACAGCTACATGTAAAAGAAAGAAATTAGAACTCTACCTAACACCATACACAAAAATAAACTCCAAATGGATTAAAGACTTAAATGTAAGACCAGACACTATAAAACTGTTAGATGAAAACATAGTAAAAACACTCTTTCACATAAAACACAGCAAGATCTTTTTTGACCCACCTCCTAGAGTAACAGAAATAAAAACAAAAATAAACAAATGGGACTTAAATAAACTTAAAAGCTTTTGCACAGCAAAGGAAACCATAAACATGACAAAATGATAACCCTCAGAATAGGAGAAAATATTTGCAAATGAAACAACAGACAAAGGATTCATCTCCAAAATATACAAATAGCTCATGGAGCTCAATATCAAAAAAACAAACAATCCAGTTAAAAAATGGGTGGAAGCCCTAAATAGACATTTTACCAAGGAAGACATACAGATGGCCAAGGGGTACATGAAAAGATGGTCAACATCACTAATTATTAGAGAAATGTAAATCAAAACTACAATGAGGTACCACCTCACACCAGTCAGAATGGCCATTATCAAAAAAGCTAGAAACAATAAATGATGGAAAGGGTGTGGTGAAAAGGGAACCCTCCTGCACTGTTGGTGGGAATGTAAACTGATGCAACCACTATTGAAAACAGTATGGAGGTTCCTTGAAAAACTAATAATAGAACAACCATATGACCCAGCAATCCCACTACTGGGCATATACCCTGAGAAAACCATAATTCAAAAATAGACATGCACCACAATGTTCATTGCAGCTCTATTTACAATAGCCAGGCCATGGAAGCAACCTAACTGTCCATCGACAGATGAATGGATAAAGAAGATGTGGCACATATATACAATGGAATATTACTCAACCATAAAAAGGAACGAAATTGAGTTATTTGTAGTGAGGTGGTTGGACCTAGAGTCTGTCATACAGAGTGAAGTAAGTCAGAAAGAGTAAAATAAATACCGTATGCTAATGCATATATATTGAATCTAAAAAAAAAATGGTACTGATGAACCTAGTTGCAGGGCAGGAATAAAGAGGTAAGCATAGAGAATGGACTTGAGGACATGGGGTGGGAGAGCGAAGCTGGGGCGAAGTGAGAGTAGCATCAACATATACGCACTACTGAATGTAAAATAGTTGGCTGGTGGGAAGTAGCAGCACAGCACAGGGAGATTGGCTCGGTGCTTTGCAATGACCTAGAGGGGTGGGATAGGGAGGATGGGAGGGAGGCTCAAAGGGAGGGGATATGGGGACATGTGTATGCATATGGCTGAATTGCTTTGTTGTGCAACAGAAACTAACACAGTATGGTGAAGCAATTATACTCCAATAAAGATCTATTAGAAAAAAAAACAAAAACAAAAACACAGAAAAACTAAGAATATTGAGTTAAGTCACAAATAGATTCTTTTTATCTGGTCATTATTTAAAACTAATTCTTTCACTTGAAGTAAGATTTCAACAAATACAAATTGCAGTCTTGGGATTAGTATGAACACTTAGCGATGCCCACTGGACCTGGACTTGTTGGCCAGGATTTATCGTGACCAGGGAATTATGGTTTTACTGTAGTTTCTTTGTAAACTCACATTACAAAGGTCGTTCTTGACATTTACACAATAGATACTTCTGTGTATTATAAATCCATGCCCTAAACCACCTTTCAAAGGCCAAATGCAGAATTTCCCACTAGAAGTGATTGTGAGTGATTTAGAGAAAACCCATGGAGATTTGGGCAAGGGAAGGGAGGTCAGCCTTCATGATGTGACGGTGGCATTTGTAGACTATTATTTGTAGCAGCACCGGCCAAGCGAAACACTCCAAATGCTTTGTGACCATGTTCACCACAAAAGAGCCACATTCTCTTCTATCCCGCTCTCTCTTCCATGCTGAGGAGTCCTAGGCAGATTTCTAGCACTAGAGGACACCTCAAGTTTTCTGTTAATGCATTTTCATCATCCACAGCTAGAATTACCCCCTTACGCCATTGAGTCTCCCCTTTCCTTCCAAACCCTTTCTTTCCCCTCAGTCCTAATTCAACTCCAGGCGATGAGAGCGGCACTAAGAAGAGAAGGCTCCTGTGGAGGGCAGCTGGGGTGTCTCCTCACCCCGGGGCCCCATGCACAAGTGTGGGTTATCTGCCCCGCTCCCTTTTGCCTTAGCGGCGCTCCAGAACACTGTGAGCAACCAGGCTAGGAGATTTTAAAGACTGAAAGCCACCCAACATTCTGATCAAGGCCCCCTGGAAGAGATCAGACAGAAGCAGGAGTTCTGTGAGAGGGAGGTTCACAGATTGATATCTCTGGTTTTTAGGAGGGAGCCGACAGGATTCCATTCTGCTGTTGCTTCCCCTTGTGCCTGTGAAGGTTCACACCCACCCACTGGATTGCCTGCAGGGATGGCGTTGAACAAAACAGTGCTAATTTTTAGCTTTCCAAAAATGGAACACCACACCCGCTCCATTACAAAAAAATCAAGTATTTTGTTTGTTTTTCAGACATTTGATTTCTCAAACATATTTGTTAAGAATGTATTATATAATAAAGTATGGACTGCCTCTATCCTGCGACAGGTATCACCAATTATGAATCTTTATGTCCACCTTAGAGTTCTTAAATTAGTTTGGAACTAAAAGAAAGCTTTTCTCATTTCAGGTCATGCCTGTACTGCTAAAGAAAGAAGTGGCATAAAAGTATTTATTCCATACAACATTTGGGATAGAGCTTTCATTACAACTTAAAATGGCACTAAGTTCAGAAAACTGATGAAAAATGTCTAGAGGATCTTCAAAGGTTACTTTTAAAAAGCTTAACAAGACAAACTATACTTCCTGAGCAAAACCAGGAGCAGTTTCTTGAGCTTAGAAATGGTTGATCCCAAAACATAGGTATCAACCATTTTGAGGAATCTTCGATAAATGCCAGGCTGTCAATTAAACAGGAAAATCATAATTTCTTTTAGTCTTAGAACAATTTTGCTAAACTTATTGGTGAATAGGCCTTTTTTAATTTATAGATTTTTATAATGACTTGCTACCTAAAAATTCATGTTCTTCATATAATTGTTCAGGGGGGAAATTTTAATAGATTTTTTCCATCTTCATAGATTTCTAAAACCTATGAGAAAGTGTATAGCCAAAGCATTGTTGTGTCTCTGGGACAAATCAGTAAGGAGAAAGCATTCTAGATGAGTGTGTATCATCTAATACAGCAGGTAGAAGTTGATGAAAACTATCATCGGGTGATGGTCCTAAAACACGTCAGGCATCCTACTCTTCATTGGAACCAAGAATAAATCAAGGAGACAGAGAAAGTGGGGAAGTACTTTCATAGGGAATTACAATGGGCAATGGAGAGAATACAGTCAAGCACTCTAATATCTCCTGCTGCTGTTTACTTACAGAATCTGTACTTTGTAAAAACTGACATTAAAAACTATGGGACGAGCCTAAAATGTTCTGATTATGTCAACCTTATTGTTTCTGACATATATCTAAATAAACACCATAGTGGTGCCAACAATAAGAATCATGATCAGTAATTTCGTTTAACATTTTGATAGACCTGACCATTCACTAAGTGATTTCGGAAGCATTACTTCAGTGTAGATACACAGGTGCAATTAGTATTTTACAGATGATGCAATCGAAAGTCAGACAGCATGCAGCACCCTGATATTTAGGAGCAAGTAAGTGGCAGAGCAGAAAGTCAGCCAACACTTCAGCCTACAAGTCTGGGTTTCTTCTCACTATATCCTACTTCTACTATATTCCTCAAAACGAATTAAAATCGCCAAATCTGTTGGAATTTGCCACTGAGTGTACTGTCTACATTATCAAGTCATTATTTCCCATGGTGTAAAGTATTCATTCAAATAGAGAAAGAGCAGGAAAGAGAAGTAACATTTGCTGGTCACTCACTACATGCTAGGTGGGAAATTTTTATGATCATCGTAGGTATTCTAACAAGCATAATAAAATTCACTCTGATCCCATATTAAAATAATTTCAGCTGGGAAAAATATTAGACATAATTACTATTATCACTTTGCTTTTGAAATTATTGACTACGAGTTGTTCATTTAACTAGAATAAGCTCTGATTTCTCAGCAATCATTTTGTGGAAAATCCAGCCTACAAATTGTTTTCAAATATGACATTTTTGTGAATACTACATTTAACAACTCATGAAGTTGACAATAATGTTATACTTCACAGACATTTAATAAAACATTTATTCATTTAGAGTTTGCCTTTTTTCATAATTTCCAGGGAATAGTTTTTTTTTCTTGGTCTCAAACCTATTTTTGCAGGCCACTGAAAAACCCATAGCCCCCTAATGCTGTGTACTTGGTGCCTGATAAATAACATGGTCTGGGCACTGTGCAGGCACTTTGCAGACCTTACCTCATAAGATTATCTGTCTAGTAAAAAAAAAAAAAAAAAAAACACGCTGGGTTACAGATAACAGGTTGCTGCAGCAAACCCCCAGAAAATCTATAAATAAGGAGGATGATCTCCTAGGAATTCCCACCACACCAGCAATTTCAGTGCTCTCTATCTGAATAACAATTGAGTCCAGTGGGGAAAATTGCAGTGAAAATAAAGGGTAAATTGAAAACACAGGAATAAAATTATTTTTTCCCTTTAAAAATGTTACTAGAAATGTTAATCATGTATGGACTATATCTGATAAAAATCTATCAACGTCAGTTCATTAGTTGTGACAAATATACTATTGTAAGATCTTAACAGGTAAGATGGGTGAGGGGTAAACCAGAATTCTCTGTACTATATTTGCGAATTTTCTGTAAACCTAAAACTATTCTAAAATAAAAGTTTATTTTTATAAATACAATTACAAATAAAAAAGGTTTTAAACAGAAAAAAATGGCCCTAATATCTTCTCTTTACCCTTTCCCTTTCCTTTCTTCCCCATCATGGATAATTCAGTCACAAAGCCACTGGGTGGGGCAGCTTGTTAAGGAAGGATGGAATTCAAGTGTGGTGAATAAGTAATCACATGGGGAGAAGGCAACAGGCGTCTTGCTGTTAAAGAAAGGAGTTACAAATATGGAAAGAAAACTAGAACACTACCCTGTGGTGATGAACTGGAATTGGAGGTATCAATCAGCATGAACAAGTGATTTTCAATATATATATAGAAATATCAATTTGAGAGAGAGGAGAGAGGAGAGAGGAGAGAGGAGAGAGAGAGAAAGAGAGAGAGAGAGAGTGTGTGTGTGTGTGTGTGTGTGTGTGAACTGTCCACTGAGGAGGACTTGGGATCAGTTTCATTTCAACAGCAACTAGTAGACCTAGGGCCCAGATACTAATTTGTAAACATCACTCTCAACTAAAAGAAACTAGGGCTCTTTAGAGAAATAGCTGGGCAGTAACTGGTTCATATTTCTGGAGGGGAGCTTGACAGTATGATTCTAAACCCTTATAAAATATATAATCATTCCTCCAGATATTTCACATCTGGAATTATCTTAATGAAATTATGAAATGAATTAACAAAAATGAAGATTCAAAGATGTTCATTTAGTGTTGCTTATTTTAACAAAGAATTGGACAATTTAAAATGCTCAAGAGTAGAGGATTTGTTAATAAAAGCATCTGTACATTGGAATCTAAGTAGCCATTAAACATAATTTTATTGCTTTATGTTTTATTAACACATTGTGTATGCCTTTATATACTTTTACACAGGTTTTTAAAATATACTTTTAATGTACTTTTGTATTTATTTATGTTTTATTAACACTAAAAGGCATTCATAATATGTTACTAAGTGGTAAAAGCAAAGTAGAAAGCCATAATAACACGGGGTGAAAAATGTATGTATGTGTATGTGTGTGTGTGTGTGTAACAACATCAGTGATGTATGTTAAGTAAAACTCATTATATGTGAAACTAAACACATAACTACACACAGCTGCAACTGCAAAAGAGAATCACAGAATATGCATAATTGTTAATTTCTTGAATTGTGATGTTCAGGTAAATATGATCTTCTTGTTCCTTTTCTTTGTTTTCCAAATTTTCTATAAGAAATGTATATGACCTGGTCATATAAAATAATAAAGGAGTGGAAACCTGGCCAGAACGCGTATGAGCCACTTCTCAGTTTTGTTTATACTGCTTTACCTTGGTCTCTGAGAGGAGGCACTAATCATCATTATTAATGATGGCAACCTTCCACTGTTAGAAGAAGCAACACAGCTGAGAGGCTGAGGACACCTGGGCAGGAGGCATTCACTCTGAACTAACTGAAAGTACTGACTGCTATCTCTTCACATTCTGATAAGGGAGAAGACAAATCAATGTTGTCAATAAAGAGTGTTTCTGTGTCCTTGAGAGAAGATTTTATGCATAGAAAAGACCATTCCTAGGTTTCCTTTGGTTTGAAAGCTTAATATTAAATTTATTCAAGGTGCAAATTAAAAAGCCTAACTCACCCTTAAGTTTTAGATCAATTTACAAATTATTAGTCTAAAATATTTTAATAGTAACTTATAAGAAGATTTTGATTGATAACTGGTCCAAGTTTTAAAAATAATTCTTGTTTTAAAAGCTATCCCTTTAAATATTGTCTGTCTGACAAACTGAATAGATAGGTAGATAAATAGAGGGATAGATTATAGATACATATATAAAATCTTGAATGATCCAATACTATATGTAACTTGTTAAGATTTCAACTTAAAGTGAGTCAATCAAAACATCTAAATAATTTATTCTATTACACATTTTAAGATAGAATCAAAAGGCTAGGCTGTTACTTGGTGGGGTAAATTCTCTTACATACTAGAAATCCTTAAATATCAAGAACGCACAGATCTCTTCTTAACACAAAAATATTGCTGCTAAACATTTAACTATGCTAAATATTTCTACTGTAAATTATAAATCTTCCAAGGTTAAAAGCCCTTTATCCATGAAAGAATGGATATCACTACAAATAGTTTTGAGGTTACCTTCTCAGCCAACTGAAGCTGTATGTTGGTTGGAGACTTTAACCAAGCGGTTGACTGGATTTTGGTCAGTGCCATTAAGGGTCACCTTGAGACCTATTCATAGTCTATAACAGGGACTTTGTAACTTAGCGAGGGTTGAGTTCAAAACGTTGAAAGTGACATAGCCCATATTCCAGATTTACTCATACCCTTCCCAAATTTTTAAGTTAGATTGACTTTCATCTTAACTATGCCATTTAATTAAATCCAACAATGTTGAGAAACTGCTTCATTCAGTTCTGAATTATTTTTAGATTCCTTCTTTCCATTAGGACCACAATTCCTACATATACATATATTCCACAACATTTGACTGAATTTTAGATCTCTCTTACAGCTAGCAGTCACAATGTCTAAAGTCTTTCTCCTGATGAACATGTATATCTGCACATGTAGTTTGGAGAGAAAGCAGTAGTGAGAAGATTGTTAAATCACTGGTAAACCGTTCAGTTTGGGGGCAAAGAAACTTCACTGTCTTTTTGCTACCCTACCTTCTACCCCAGGCAAGTTGATAATATAACACTTAACTGACAAAGCTTAGGAAATAAGTTCTACTTCTTAAAAATTTATTATTTATTTATTTTTAAAGAATCAGACCACTTCTCCGGTCTACTTTTTGGAAGAGAGAGTGAATTAAAGTGCAAGCTCAATTGCTTGGCCTGCAATGTGGTGTCACATGGGCATAGGAAGTTAGCTGTATCATAGCCAACATGATGCCCCTCGCCCTATAGCTCCCACTGACAGCAGAGTCCCAACACCCAGAGAGCTCAGCACCTTAGTGGAGTCTTTTTCACTCGTTATAGAAACGCCAACTTGACTATAGAATTTAATAGCAAAGGAGAAACAATGCTGCCGCCTCCTATATAGAACACCCTGTTTATACTCTCCCGAAGGCAGAAAGGTAAAATAGACTTAATTGTGCTCACTCGTGCTCTAAAATGTGCTCATTTTAGAAACAATTATTGACTGATTCTCAATGCCAAAAGAATGTCAAAAAATCAAAAAAGCAGTCCATAAACTTACAGAAGAGTTACAGCTGAAATCCTTCATATTGTATAGTTCTCACCAACCTAGGAGAGCTCCAGTTGTATCTGTGCCGTGAATAAAAAGACATTGGCATCCAGCACCAGGATTATCACAGGCCTACTCAGAAAAATGAGTAATTTAAGATAAATAGATTCTGGCTTCAGATACCCTGATTGTATTGTATTTCCCAGATACTGCTGTGGCAACACTCTCTCCATTCAGACGTTATCAAGTATTCAGAGGGATGGCTCTTTTCTACTCACGTAACACAAAGCATTCAAGATTTAATCTAGCTCCCTGTATGCTGTGGTTGAATTTTATTTCACTTTACCATCACCCTACCAATACAAATTTCTTCTTCTTTACTTTAACTTTTCGTAACATAATCTTATTTTTGCTCCTTTCATTGCCCACCTTTTTATTTCACCGTATAAAAATGGCTTAACTATAAAGGATGATAGTAAAATTATGCCACTTAAAGCAAATTAATAAGTCAAATAGAAAATAGCAATCACAACCTGATAACATATTTTTAAAATTTTGCAGAGCATGAGTATGCTTTAGTTTTCCCTGAAAAGATTTTATTTTTTCTAAAGATCCACTTTTTAAAAGTATAAGTTGTAAGCGTAAAGTTGTCTTCAGTCAAAAAAGCTATTGACTATTTTTTAATTCACAGTTTCTTAAAGGCAAAAAGGACATGTACTAGGCCAGTATTGTTTTTCAATACAATAGAACAATTTTCCTCCTTTTATGAGGCATAGGTCTTAGAGAATGACTTTATAAAAAATATAAGACTAGCCTGGTTCTTAAATATATCATTGGAGGCAAATTCTACAACTAAGGATGAGATACTGCAAACAAGTCACACCCTTCACCTCCACATCTGGAAACTCATTAAATATCACTTCCCACAATCCTGTGAGCCCGAATCCATAGTAGGCCTTTAGTCAAGAGTTGAAGTTTAAACGTATGCTTTCTTTTTACCGTAGTGCTGTCTTATTACTGAAAATTTACACACACACACACGAGATAGACATTGAATACGGCTCCATAGTAATTAGGTACAATATTTTGTGGAATAGATAGAGATTTAACCTGTCAGGCAATGACTAGGCCAGACTAGTGCAACAGCAAGTGCAACAAATACTCAAGCTGTTTGGCCAAAAGAGTTGAAAATCCTAAGGAGTGGGAGATCCAAATGACCTTAATATTTGACCCTTAAACTTACTATATGATTCTGAGAATTTTGCCTTTATAGTTATGCTTTTAGGCATCTTGTATCGATGGTTGGATTTTTCTGAGTATATCACAACTGAACAAAAGTGGCTTAGCCAATTGAAAATGTTAAAGTTTTACAAGAATACAAAATATTCACATGGAAATCATAATTATTTCTACTAACTAGATCACTGGGTTAGGAGTTTAGACCTTCTAGTTATTTCAGCCAATATTTTACAAAATGTAATGCTTAGAACTTCTCGAGGCTAAAAGAGGCACAAAATAATTATCAATATTTCAGCACTCAAAGACACACCGAGTCCAGTGTAGTTTTGCCTAGGATCCCTCCTGGGATAAGTATCCGTATTGAAATGGTTTTTCTTTGCGGTCAACAGTGGCAATATATGCTGAGAGGTCCCCGTCATAGAAACAAGGAACTAGAGTAACAGATGAGGCATGGACCAGAGAGGCATTCATGCATCTCCAGCAGATGCTACGCTGAGAAATGATGATGGAGGACCAGATGCCTACACTGCCCCCACTGCCATGATACTTAAGATCCTGGGAATTTGTCCTCCCAAGTAAAGTAGTCACCCTAGTATACTTTCATTATCTGTAACTCACTTCAAAAATAAAGTGATTGCTCCTTATAATTACATATATTAAACCAATGATATTTAGTATCCCATGAGGCTCTGAAATGTCCCAAATCGCCAATGTTAGTGGGTGTAGTTTCTGAAGAAATATGGAATTTTCCTGAATTAGACTGAGCAAAAGAGCTTTGAATTCAGCATAGGTTGGAAAGGTTGCAGGATGATAAAGGCTTGCTGGCTAAATTAATGAAAATCTATTCGGATGTCTAGGACACAGATAATTTTTAAAAATATTTCACTATGTTGTTTCTACTACATTGCTTCTCTGGTTACATAAAATAAAAATTACATGGTTACTTAGACTTGGATTAATAATACTCTTCCTTTAAAAAGAAATGCTTTTAAAAGTTTCATTCTAGCCTAAATCCTCATTATATATATGGAATACAACAATATTTTAGCAGGTATTTCTGACTCTAAAATCATGCCTTTCCAAACATCTCAAATACAATTATTAATACCATTAAATGTGGCACCCATCATATTACTTCCCTGGGTCAAAACATTTAAAGGTTCTCCATTGAACATCGCAAAATTCAGATTCTTATAACTATTTTTTGAATAGCTCTAGCACCACTTTACTCATTGAAACATCTATCATATTTCCTGAAAAGTACTCTAGTAAGAAATATCACCTCCCTCTTTTGGTATTTCACGTATATGTGTTTTTGTCAAACTTGCTATAAGATAAGCAACTGGAGCACCATATTATTAATTAGCCTCTTTGTGCCATGTCTTCCTTAACAGTAAGAGGAATTTGTTGTCAGTGGTGCTAAGTTCCCTCCCAACTCCAAACTTTTATTAGTTCACTTTTCTCCACTCCCCACAGCACACTGATCAAAGTTAAACCAAAAGCAAACACCAAAATAGATATTAGTTTACTGATGATATGTTCTAGTATATTATATGGACCAGAGTAGATACTTGTACTGAAAATATAAAGATTACTCCAATCATAATTATCTTTGTGTATAGAAAGCAACTTTTCCATTACTGAGAGATTTTTGAAAAACTAAGATTTGTTGTGTTGATGTCACATGACATAAAGCACACAACAAGTGTGTTAGTAAGCCATACATCTTTAGAGCCCATCCATCTGCCAAAGAACCAGAAAATAAATCTGATAAAGGAGGAAAAGTAAACATAACTCAGAGTTTAGTGTTATTAGCAGTCTCCAACATCTGTATAGAAGCGATGATCTTAAGATATTTTCAAAGTGTATAAATGCATTCCATTCTCAGACTCCACCTTCATGCCTGGACACAACAGCAATTTAGAAAAACACAGCATGCTAGTTTTTAACAGAGAAAAACCTAGGATCATTGAAGCATAATTACCCTATAATCTTCCTCCTCTGTAATTTACTATCAAAGTACTTTCATTCTTTATCACCAAATGTTTTGAAGAGTGGTCTACTATTTGACCACTTATTCTACATAGATTCACTGATCAACTGCAAACTGGTTTCTCTCAGCCATTTTACTGAATCTACTTTTTTTTTGATTCTATTTTTTTAAGCCTCCAGGAAACTTATAATTGCCAACATTAGAAGGTCACCTCAGTCCTCAAGCTTTTTGACCTCTCTTTAGAATTTTATCACTACCATCCACTTTTAAACCTCTCTCCAATATTGACCTTCAAGGCCCTGTGTTTTCTTTGTTCTCCACCTCTGATGTTTTGAAACTCTTTCATTGGGTCCCATTTGCCCACTTCTTAAAATTAGGTTTGCACGGTACTCTTTTCCACCTCCACTGTCTCCTTTCCTTTCATTATCTTACAATCACATTGGTTCCCATGGTTTCAACTCTTCCCTCAACGCAGATGACTATCAAATTTGCATCACAATCCAGACTTCTCCAGTTCTCCAGACTCTAATTGCATTTATACCTGCATGTTTCTATGGCAACTCTACTTCAACATAATACATACAAACTATTTTTCCTCCAAAATCTGGGCTTTCTCCTCTATCCTCCATCTGTATTTAAAAAAAAAAAAGAACCCAAAAACGTAGACCTCTCAGTTACTGACATTCAAGCGCACAGAGTCATCTTTAAATCCTTGCATCTCTCGCCTCCCACATCCAGTTGATTAAGTCATGAATAGCTTGGTGATGACTTGCATATCTTCCTCAATCTCAGCAACTGCTTTAGTTCAGATTCTAACTGTCCAACTGGGCTAAAATCTTTAAAGACCAACCCTTCTCTCGGTAGTATGCCTTAGGCTAGTTATATAAAGATCTCATGTCACGTAAGGTTTTTCTGGACTGAGGCTCCTGCACTGCGTCTTGATAACCGCTCCATCTTTCATCTCTGTGCCTTCTTATCTTGACTCTCAGTCATTAAGCCCAGACACCCCTTATTGAACCTGATTCAGGATCTGCCATTTTACAAGTTCTACCCATCAGGAGGCTGTTAAGCTAGCCTGTCCCAGACTCACAAACAGAACAACATGCGCATTACCTTTTATCAAACCATCATCACAGCCTTATTGGGGTTTTTTACTGTTAATTTCTTCTTTGGAACAAAACAATAATGTAGACAGGCTTAGAATATTTGGAATATACAAAACAAATATCACCAAATTCCACCAGTTTTAACATTTGGCTAGATTTCTCTCTGCTCTGGTTTCTATATTTTTTAAAATAAAATTAGAATCACATGCTACATACAATTTTGTGTATTATATTATTTACTTTAGAGAATAACCATTTTCCCCTGCATTCAAAATATTCTTCAGAAATGGTTTCAAGGCACCATAGTAATCCATAATTAATATAGCTATTCAATTTTTCAAAGTTCTCTTTTAATTCCTATAATAACCATCTTTACATTAAAATCTTTGTCAATAATTTTATTTCTTTATGATATGTACCTGGAAGACACATTAGTCAGAGTATGAGATTTTTTTTTTTCACACACACTGTATTTTATTTTTACAAGAGATACATAAACTGACACCAAGCATTGTAAATGGATGACCACAACAAAAGCAACAATGATTGCAATTACCAAACACGAAACACACTCAGAGTATGAGATTTTTAAGCTTGTGATCTGTATCGTCAAATTACTTTCCAGAAAAGTTGAACTAACTTACTTTTTGACTGGCAGAGAGTAAGGGCACTCATTCACCAACTACAGAATTCTTAAAAGTGCTCTGGCTACCCCCAGCATCCCTCACCTCTAATTCCTCTGTTCTTCACAGGCAACTTTCTAAAACACAGTTACGATTATAGGAGCTCAAAAAATCCGTGATTCCCTCCAACACACAGAATAAAATTCTAACCTCTGAGCATGGCGTCCGGGTCCTCCAAACACTGGCTGCAGCTTCCTTTTTTCTTCTCTTCCACTTCTCTCCTTTGCTCACCCTCGAGTCTAAGCCAGCAGTTCTCCTCCAGGCTACACTTAGAATCACCTGGAGAGGCTTTCGCAAATATATAGAGTTCCATTCCACACTAATTAAATAAGAACCAGGAGCTGGCTTTTTAAAAAGTTCTCCACCAGATGATTCTAATAGCCAAGGTTTAAATCACCACAAGCCAGCCCATTCTGCCTTAAAGCGAAATAGAGAGCCACTGGGAGAACATGTCAAAAAGGCACATTCTTGGACCTCACTTTAAGTGTACTAACACCTTTTAGGGCTAGAGACCAGGAATTGGCAATTTAACAAACCTGCAGATTCTGTGGTATGAGAACTACACTCTAGCCAAACCAGACTATTGTCATTTTCTTAATGAAGTGAATGTATGTCCTCTGCCCTTTATGCTTCAAGCTTAGTTTGTTTGTACCTTCCCTGATCCCCCTCTCTGCCCCACTGCCACTCCCTACACACACTCAGACATACAAAGCACATCTTTTTTTATGCCCGGCTTTGCTTATTCTTCCAGCCACATTTAATTGTTCTGGCATTTATGTTTTCAGTGTTCATTGTTTATGTCTTTATTATAGTATTTCTTCTCTCCAGCCCTGTATTAAACATAGTTGTGGAGACTTTAAGCTCCACTAAGAGAACTGAATTTTTCATGTGCAGATACAATATCTGATTCACAAGAATGTCTCCACAGTGTCTGGCATATTTTTCTACAAAGAGTAGACATATGTTAAATGTTTATGTTAAATAACAAAGCATTTCTAGCCTGCATTCTCCTTGATAAATAATTACCAAACACTGTTCCATAATGCTTTGGCAAAGAGAGACAATGCTGGAGAAGGTAATCTAGTTTTCTTTTTTTATAAGTCTTAAAATACCTAGTGATCTGGTAATGAAGCTCACTCTGGTTCGCTCTGCTAAATCAAGTATATGTTGTCTACTTAATAGTTTATGTGTAACTGAACTATTATAAATCAACTATACTTCAATTAAAAAATAATAATAGAAAAAATAGTTTATGTATATGCTTAGTGAAAGGTTCTACCCAAGTTATTAGCCATTTATTTAGACCATTAATTCTCTTACACTAATTATTTAGATATGTCAAAACACAAAGAAAGATAGCGGACGGGATTTAGAGTTTTCTGTTTTTCTAGTACACGAGGACAAGTGAAAGGTTAGAGTGGGATCTGATATTCCAGGTAGAAATCAAGTTCAGTTAATGCACGTCCTGATATTCTAAAGTAATGAATTCAAGAAACATTCACAAAGCCACTCCCCAAATCTGTTTCCCTGAAGGCCATGCCCAAATATGAACTCTCTCATTAAAGTTTCTAAGAAATCCCAGCCACCCTTTCTACCTCAGTGTTTCTAAAGCACTGAACAACATTTGCGTGGTATTTATTGTTTTTTCATGGACGTCTCACACTCCTACTGGACTCTAAACTCCTAAAATTAGGGACCAGGTGTTTTTCATGTTTGTGTTTCTTAAAGTGCCTATGATATCACCTGGCATATCAAAGGTGTAGATAAATCTGAAATGAATGGGAAGTTAAAGACAGTACATCAATTTTATTGGATCACAGGTATAATGTAGGAATTTTCCTTTCAATTTACTTTCTCCAAACCATATGCTATCCTCCCTTTCCAGAAGAATTGTCATGTCATAGGGGAGCAAAGAATGACCCTGTGATCATGAATAGACAGAGGGAACAATTCATCTTCTCCTTACCCTAGGTAGACAGAGTAGGGAGTTTGTTGAGAGCATTTTTGAATTGTGTGCAAGGTACCTATGTACCCCAATAACTTTAGTTTCCTCTATTATAAATTGTTGGCAAAATTTCTATCTACCTTATAGGCTTGTTGTAAAGATTAATAAGTGTAAAAACATCTAGTAGAAGATGCATGGTAAATAATCAATTAGTGGTATTTAATCTTTTTAATCTGTTCCTTCTGCCTTACAAAGACAAAAGGACACTGGGAGATTGTTTTTTCAGAAACATTTGGCTCCAGATAATAAAACCAGTGCATAAAGTATATAGCGAATATTAAGGTGCACTGCTTGAACTGAAATACAAATATATGTTGTGTGTTTCTGTGAGATAAGTTGGGTAACAACAATGGATAGATAGAATAATTGGAAGAGGACTCCTCAGTATAATGAATGTCAGTTCAGGTTCTGCCACTTGTTAGTTGTTTGAACTTGAATATCTACTCTAAACAGATCTCTCTGGGAGGAGAAACACTGAAGTCTTTTCATCCCATTGGATAGATAGAAGAGTTCTTCCGCTTGAGTCACCACATGAGGGCAAATAGCTGACCCTTAATAGATGAAACACAAGGACTGTGGCACCTGGAAACTCAAATGCTAAGTGTCCATTAAAAGGAGAGTCTACAATTATAATTACATATACCAATCAATCAAAAACTAGACCAAACTGTGTTTTTTCTATTCCTATCTGCTCAAAATTTTTCTTTTGACACTTAAAAATATGACTGATGAAAGGCAAGGAAACAAGGTTAGTTGCCTTTAAATGTTTCAGATTGCCATGTGACAATGAAACTAAAATTTGGAAGAAGCCACCCAGTAATTAAAAATGCATCAAGAAATGGAAAAGTACACTGGGAAAACGTAGACCAAACTATTATCTATGGTGCTAAAAACCGTTGTATCTAAATGTTTTAGGTCGAACCATACAAAATTGTCAACATCAGCTTCTTATATGTTTTAAGCCAACACCAAAAACGAGATTATCACTCTATTGAAGAAGGGATGGTTTAGTGATATTTAATGTGGTTTACATGGGAAATTATAATGTTGAAAGATTATCATTTTTCTATCAGGTTTATATTGGAAGAACCAAGATATATGAAAGAAAAGGAAAACACAAAGCACACATGGGGAGAAAAATCACAATTGAGCTCCTTTTCATAGGGGCAAAAAAAGTAGAAAAGTTGTGCTTTAGTTAAGAATGGTATCATGAAGAGGAAGAATCTTAACTATATATAAAAGGTTAATTTAAGTTTGTGTGTTCAAAAGGAGCTTCTGGGTAGCAATGCCCCATAAATTCTCCCACTGACATTGATCAATGCCAGTGTTAAGTAATAAACCCTGCAGTTGCATGTCCCCATTTTCTCTGTTATAATCCATAATTGTGGATTGGAAGTAAGTGCCAGAAATCACTCTGGACCTGGTAAAGGCAGAAGCTCCCTCTCCCAGAATTCTATGGAAGGGAAATAAACAAGAAAGACTTCATAAAATTAGTATCTTCTGAAGTTTATGAAGCAGACATATCATAAGGTCTTACAGTTTCATGCTCTTGGCTGGATAGGTGAGGTAGAAAAGACTAGAAAACATTGAGGGTAGAAGACTCCTACTATAATCCAAATAAAGAGCTAGGATTATGAAGGAGGCAGTGGTAATCAAGACACATTTCAAAGTGAGTAAAAAGGACTTAGCAACAGAATAAAGTTGGGAGGTAACTTTTAGGAAACATGAAAAGACAAGACCAAGAATGTTGGCCTAGGAGATGAGAGAAAAATGTGAAATGAGTCACAAATTGGGATATTTGTAAAGGAAAATATAAAGAAAACAATAGTTAAAATGTTGGCATTTTTTAATTTGAAAGGGTAGAGGTACATCCAAGGAGAAGAGTTGTAAATAAGATTACAAGTTGGGAGTCATCTGTACAGAAAAAAAATACTGGAATGGGAACTCAGTTTTTTTTCTTCTTTGTCAACCCCAGCAAGTCAGTTGTATCTGTCTTGAGCCTTAGATTGAGAAGCAGTCCAAGTCTACAGCTGGACTCAGCAGGAAAGATTCCATGGTCAATCAGCAATGTCAATCATTCTATCTGTAGAAAAGCATGGTATCAAGGACCACCCACCTGACCTCACAAACCAGAAACATAGATGGTGCTAAGCAAATTGGCCAAGGAGATAAAGTGACTCAGAGGAGCTGTGTGATGATTACAGAGCCTCAGCGTTGCCCAGAGGTGGGTGTGAGAAGGAATTGGGCTTGACTACAAATCAAGATTTGGGGAGGAATTCAGAAAAGTACAGACTCATAGAAACCAAGGGAGTGGAGATGGCTATAAAGGAAGCTGTCAACATAATTACATTCTGCAAAGCAGTAGGAATGAGGGTGAGAACGATCTCTAGACTGGGCAATGACAAGTTTCTGTGCACCTTGGGAAAGACTGTATTGTTTCAGGGGGTGACAAAGTGAACCACAGTGAGGAATTATAGCGAATTTTTATGTACCACACAATTAAGGAATATTAAATCACCTCTTAGCCTCCACTTTCTGGGACAATTTATCACTGCATCTTATTAAAACCAGATCATTAGTTTGGATAACACAAACCTTTGGGGGGAGGAGGAAACCTACTGTAAGGTTTAATTTTTTTAATTGAATAAGTGTGTTTTCTAACTTTGTTTTAAAATTGTGGTTTAGCGCTCATGTGAATGCAATTTTAAGATATATTGTTAATTTTTATTCTAAAAAGTAACTTAAGGGACTTCCCTGGTGGTCCAGTGGTTAATACTTAGCGCTTCCAATGCAAGGGGTGCAGGTTCATCCCTGGTCAGGGAACTATGATCCCACATTCCGGGTGGTGCGGCCAAAAAGAAAAATTAATTAAAAAATAAAAATTAAAATAAAATAAAAAGTAACTTAAATTTACATTAAATTAAGAAAACCAAACCCTATAGAAGAATGTTCTTATAACAGTCACCATTACACAGAATCTGGTATGTGTTCTTATAGTCTTTAATTAGTGCATAAAATACCTCTTTACCCTCAGTAGACAGTTAAGGAGGTTGTCGAGAGCATATTTGAATTGTGTGCAAGGTACTAATCCATGCTTTGGTTTCCTCTTCTATAAATTGTGGACCAAAAGAAAAAAGAAAAGAATAAGTCTAGGAAGATATCCAGGTCCACCAGTTATCAGAGTTGCCACTGCGCTCTGGCCCTTTAACAGCACGGACATTCTGATTCGCCCGGGCACTATGGAAACCAGAATAGAATACGGGACAGCTGAGAGCACCCAAGACACTGGCAGTTGGAAGAGTGATGGAGGACAAGCAGGACCTCGAGGACAGAGGAAGAAGCACTTGAAGAAAGAAAGAAACGTTAAGTTGACCTGCAGGGAAGAAGAAGGAGAAGACTAAGGTAAAAGTAACAGAATTTTTCATCTGACCCCTACAGCAACAACCAAAAAAAAAAAAAAAAAAAAACGGAAAGAAAGAAAAAAGAGCCATTTCTGAGGTTTACTGATAGGAGTTAAATAAAAAAGAACCAAAACTAGTTACTTCAAAAGTTTACTGTAATTATCCAAGCAATACTATTAACTTTTAGAGTACTGAGTAAAGGTAAAATAAGTCAATTAGTAGTTAAGAGATCCCCAGATTTTTAAAAAATTTATTGACCAGTTACATTTATAAAAGAAATTGGGGAATTATCATAAAAATACCTTTTTAAACAAATTTGACCAAAAAAGGACAATCTGCATTCATCATTACATAAATGAAAAGACATTTTAATGTAATATCAATGCTACTGTCAGTGAGTATCAGCAGATACATTCCTCTTTGTGTGTGTGTTGGTGTGTGTATGATTCAAGGATGGGCAGTGAGAAAAAATATCCTATAAATCAAAAAAGAAAATAATAATGTAAACAACAACATAGCGAACTTCTTCTAGAGTAAGTTCTATCTTCTCCCTACCCCCCAGTTTATTGGAGAGTTTTTTTCCCTAGGATGTGTTAGTTATTTCATTGTAAACTTTAAAACAAAACTCTATAATTTGATTCTTGTTTCAACATTCTCTTTAATTTCAAAGACATTGTTTATTGATAACACTGGAAAGCATTTGATCAACTGAGTAAACTTTTTTTTTTTTTTTTGCCTGAAGAAACAAAAATAAGAGTTCATCACCAAAGAGGTAGCCTGATGATGTAAATATTGTAATAAGCTAAAAACTGGAATCATCTAGAAGAATAAATAGGACTCATCATGTCCTTCTCAGCCCATACCCGAAAGACCAACAAAAAGAATTTTCCACTGGACTGTCTTCTAATGCCACAAGTTCCACGTAGTAATTACTTGCATTTTCAAGAAGAAAAGCAAAAACTACAACTAAAGAAATTCCTTCTTCATAGGATGTTCCTAGTGGCCAGGGTAACAGCAAACATAGAAAAAAAAGATATTGTTGAATACTATGAACAATTGTTTCAGTCAATTTTGAAACGTCACCTAGGAGAAGCAGTGACAGGATTATTGCTCATATATCCGACTTCCATTGTGCATATCCTGGAGTCCTCCAATGGTACTCTTTACCAAATTCTTTTGGATTATCTTAGCCATGAAAAGGATGAAACAGAATTTTTTATCCAAGGAATGAAAATCATAGTCACGTCCCACAATATACCAACAAGGCTCTTTATGCAATGGCATGTTTCAGTAATAAAAGCGCCAGTTATGTATCTTGATGATGTGACGCAGTCGCTATCCCTGCAAGAGGTCATGACAGAATTTCTCATCCAAACCCATAAACTAGCACTCCATCTTTTTAAGACTGTGAAAGTGGGCACTAAAGGACCAGGCGATAATTTGCACCAAGTTGCACCCGAATTACTCCTTCCAGAACAAATAATAAAGTACGTATGCAATGCTGCAGAATTAATGGACCCAGAAACTTTCATAAACATGTATAATAAACCCATACACGTCACCTTGGATTCTGAGGTGGTATGGCCCACTCCTTCCCGCTTCTAGGATGAAGAGAGAGGATGTGGTCAGTGTGGTCAAATCTCTTAAGGAATGTACGCTACTTAAATAAAAGCAAAATATTTCGAAAGTTACTTTTCTCTTTAAAAAAGGAAAGAAACAACACAGCCATCTACACAAAGGTAATAGACTAATCTTTACAGAGTATGTTGAGTTAAACTTGAAAATTTATCTGGTCTGATATTAAGATCAACACATTATTTTCAATGATGAAGGGGTTTAATAAGGTCATAATAAGTTCTCAAGGTTAACATCATTTTGATGAAATGACTTAATTTTTAATGAAAAGTAGAGATGAAAAAGGATAAACACTTGATTCAGATTCTCATTCATTCTTTCAACCATCAATGAGCAGCTGTCACCACGCAGTATTATGTTCTGAGAGTACAAAATTTCGGGGAAATGTACAATGCTTGAGTTGCTTGCAGCCTAAGCTTGGAGGCAAATATGTGTAAAAGTAAATATGGTGCATGATATGATGTAGGATATGATCATTATTATAGTCGCAATATGCAGGGAAGACTGTAAGAGCAAAGTGAGGGAGTAATCTCGCTATGTATGGTCCCTGAAATCAGAAAACAAAACCTAAACGTTGAAAGTAGTACCAAGGCTCACATATTCTGGATGATATAATCAAGAATACTGAGGCCATTATAAAGCTAAAGAACACAATAGCTTTTTGAAATGACTAGAAAATACACTGTCAGAAAGCATTGCAATTGTATTCTTTCATACAAAGTCATTTATTGAGCACCTTTCACAGGACAGACACTTGCCAAATGACGGGTATGTCAGGGTCCAGAGAAGACATGATCCCTCCTCACTTGGGAAACCTACTTCTAAATGAGTCTATGTAAGATAAACAAATTGGTTATTTTTTCAATTTAATTCCTAGAAAGCAATTAATTATATGCAATTTCTATATGACCTATTTCAAGTTGGTCTCTCCCTTCCTTTACCCAAGATTAATGCTTTTTTCGCATTATTTAAATTTTTCTAGTTTGTTCAAGTAATTAAGAAACATTAATGTTTTACTACTTCAATGATATTTATCCGAAATTGCTTCAATATGCCATGAAATAAACTTTGGATTGAATAGAAGAAATACTGTTATATCATTTTAACTTCATTTCTCATTGCTTATTTGATTTTCAGTCTCTCTGGGGGGGAAAAGCCATCTCAGTATGCACCTCAAATTTGTCATATGTAGATAATATCATAATTTGTTCCATATCAGAATCAAATTTCAGGAAAGACCATTCATATTTTTTAATTTAGTAATATAGTTTAGAAAAAGAATGACATTTTTCACTTTAAGCTGACTTGAAGTTCCATTCATTTAAATTTAGTAACATTAAGGATATTTTAGAGAAAATTAAAATTCTTCCAATTAAGAAAGAGTATATAATTTACAAACATTTTATCAGTTTGATAAATATCAAACGCCTAATATTCAGCAATGTGCTATTTACTCTTTGAACTGTGAAAAGGCACCCATTGATAGTAAATGTTTAGTGACAAAGTGAGTGGAGTTGAGTTAATGCTTTCTAGGCCACCAAAAAAAAAAAAAAAAAAAGAAGAGGAAATAAATAGAAAGAAGGGAAGGAAGGAAGGAAAAAGGAAAGAGAAAGTGTAAGCCTCAGTCAGTCTTTGAATGTATGTGAGGAAGAGGTTTGGGAGGGCAGATGAGCATATTTAAGAGAACAGAGACGAGCAAAAGCAGGAAGGAGAAAATGAACCAAAAATGTTTATTGGACCAGATGGAATCCATTTAATGGGGAAAATTTTGTTTAGGAACAATATTTTCTAACGTTAAAATGAATAGAAGTAGCTTACAAGTAAAACTACATATTTGAGTATATAAAAGTATGGCACATTATATTCTCCAAAAATGGCCACTGCAATATATCCCATCCCACACGCTCTTCTTACAATGTGACCTCAACACACCTCCCATCGCATGGTGGGTTCTAAATACCCTCCCCTTGAAATCAGGCGGACCTTTCTTTGTGACTGCCTAGATGAACACTACAACAGAAGTGATTCAATGTGACCTCCAAGGTCATAAACATGCCTTGCACTTTCCCTTGATCACTTGAATGGAACCTAGACAATATCCTATGAGCAATCCAAGCAGGTTTGCAGATGACACCCCCAGCCGAAGTCCCAGGCAACAGCCAGTATCACCACTAGACATGTGACTGAGTGAAACTTCAGGTGACTCCAGGCTCTAGCCTCCCAGCCAACCCTGGATTTCAAACCAGACCAGCTGACACCATGTGGAGGAGGAGTAGAGTACATATGAGCTGTTCCCACTGAGCCCTGTCTAAATTGCAGATCTGTGAACAGCAAAAATTACTGTTGTTGATTCAAGCTACTAAGTTTTGGGTGAATGTTTATGCAGCAGTCTGGAACACTAATATATAACAAGAATAATTTTGTATGTACATTTTATTGATATATGTACATATCATTTATTTATTCATTCATCTATGCAACTAGTATTTTCTAAATATCTACCAGTAAATATTTACCAGGGCACCAAGCACTGTGGTGGTCACTGGATATACAAGCAGAAGTAAGAGGTGTGTCCTCCACACTGCCTAGCATAGAACTTCTATTGGTCTATAATACTTTCTGGTGTGAGAAATACTGATAGAAAATTAATTCATTGGCCAAAGATAAACATAAAAAACCTCAGTCATTTTTGGAAGAAGTTATAGAAAATATCTAAATGAAAACACTGATTTACTTAGCAGACTGTTACTTTACATTTAAAGGATTCCTGAAGCATGAATTGTGCAAATAATTGGAAAATAAGCACAAAGTGAGCATAAATAAACTACTTATTTATTTATTTATTTAAATGACACTCTAGAATGAGTTTATTCAAATGCAAGTAGTCACCTTAGGAGAGTTTATATTTATTTCAGTGACAGCATCATTGCTAAAAACATTTTGTGACTCATTAATGGAAGATAAATTAAGGAGGTTTATAAATCAAAGGGAGTTAAAATATTTTAGTTACATCTAGTTTTTTGAACCCCAAATAATATATATTGCAATTTGATTGGTGACCTTAATATTCAAACTTCGTTCATAGAAATGTTTATTTTTATATATTGTACTCACTCTCAAAGGAAGATCTGCTGTCACTGAACATATTAAAAGAGTGTGGCACCACCTCTAAGGGGAAATACAGATATGTTTCCAGTAACAGTTGCATTATTAAGAGTCCTACAGAGCTCACCAATATCACATCTTTAAGGGGGACAACACTCATTTAGCTGTGTCTGTTTTGGTATATAGATAAAATGCAGAAATACTATATGCATACCTTACAAATGTAATTTAATTTGATCAAGTCCAAAAATGTGATTCAAACGTTAGGAAGCCTCAAAAGGTAATTCTCACCCCAATGAGGGTTATAGTTTTCTTACAATGAAACTTTATATAAAACCAGAGCACAGAAGTTAAACCAAATAGAAAATGAGCATTTAAATACTGAACATACAACATTCACTGTTCATATAACAATGACCATATAACATATACTCAAATATATTTGAGGAACATACGACATTTAAGTGGCATGGCCAGCACCATTCCCATCCTTTTGTTTTGATACCGATATCTTCTACAATAGACTGACATGCTGACAATCTTATTCCTGTTTCAGTGTAACCAAGGACTTCCAGGAAGGTTATAGTTTTCTTGAAGACAACTGAAATAATGTTATTTGGAGGGAAAAACCCTCCTGGGGTGAATTTTAAAATTTGTACTGTCTTCATTTTAATTAAAGAAGCATCTGGATTCCTTCCTGGAGAATCATTGCTTAGTACAAATAGATTCTTACATTTAGTGACTTTATCATAACTTTAGCATGACAAAACAGCATTTCAATTCAGTGAAACCTATCTCTAGCACAGAATTCCCCCAGCTTCCATGAGGAAGTGGAAATGGGACAGCTTAACAACAACTGAATATAGCAAGTACTTTTAGAATATTTCATGTCGTTAGTAAGTGACTTAATGTAGAATTAGAGTTCTCCCCCTTGTGGTCAATTATGTAAATTTCCAGATTACCTGCTGATATGACTTATACAATAAATACAGAGCATAGTTTTTAAGAAAATATAAAGAGAAGCCCCAAAGGTACCTGTCAAATGTCTGTTCTACCTGCCTGCCCCCTCAGCCGCACTGTTTTGCAGAAAAAGACATTAAGTGCTTTGCCAACAGTAAAAGCAAGAGTTGGTAATACTAGTCCCCTATTTCCACTTCATCACTTTAAATAGTTAACTGTAGTCATGGTTGGGGTCTGGATTTAACTCTAAGTGCTCTCTTCACTACTACGCCAAACACATTCTGTGCTCCAGTCCTCACATAATGCCTTTTCAAGACACCTGACTGGATTTCAATAGGCACTTCCATCTGCATGAGTTCTGGATAGAACGAATCATTCCTTGCCTCTACTATCCTTTAAATCTGCTCCCCCAACTGCACTCCCCATTGCTGTAAAATGGACCACTCTCCACACAGTTGCCAAGTCAGAACTTGAACGTTGTCCTAATTTCCTCCCTTCCTTTTTATCTCACTGACAGCCAATCAATCCAAGCCCCACCCATTTTCCAGAGTAAGTGTTTCTAGTGTCTGGCCTTGTTTTTGTGCCATTCTTAGGGATCTCCCTCACTCTAATCTTCTCTTCCGCCTCTCTGTCTTTCTAGTCTATGTAATATTTCTATCAAAGTTAAAGGCAGTATAGCAAAAGATGTAAGAGAGCCACCTATGGTATCAAATTGCTGTATTGAAACCTGGTTCTGAAAGTTTGTAGAGCTGTAATTTGTTTCTGTACCCTTCTGCAGCTCAGTTTCCTCATCTATGAAATGAGTGTGATTAACAGTATCTACATTATAAGCCTGGTTATGGACACTGCATGAAATAATGGTGTCAAGATCCTAGCATACAGTAAACACTAATACATGTTATTCCTCTAATCAAAATTCTTCAGTGGCATTCACTTCATCTTCCGGATAAAAAGCAAAGTTCTATCATGATCTGCAAAGCCTTGATTCTCTGATTCTTGCTTACTAAGCTACCCACCCTCATCTGTACTCATCATTCCCTTTCTCACACTTTGTTCTCTAATGGTTTCCCAATATTTTCATGCTTTTTGCCTTTAACTTCCTTCCTCATTTCTCTTAGCAAGATTCTCCTTACCGAGGGCCCTGAACCAAGATGGCAAAGTAGAAGGATGTGCTCTCACTCCCTCTTGTGAGAACACCAGAATCACAACTAGCTGCTGGACAATCATTGACAGGAAGAAACTGGAACTCACCAAAAAAAATACCCCACATCCAAAGACAAAGGAGAAACCACAATGAGATGGTAGGAGGGGCACAAGCACAGTAAAATCAAATCCCATAACTGCTGGGTGGGTAACTCACAGACTGGAGAACACTTATACCATAGAAATCCACCGACTGGAGTGGAGGTTCTGAGCCCCATGTCAGGCTTCCCAACCTGGGGGTCCAGCAACGGGAGGAGGAATTCTGAGAGAATCAGACTTTGAAGCCTAGTGGGAATTGATTGCAGGACTTCGACAGGACTGGGGGAAACAGAGACTCGACTCTTGGAGGGCACACACAAAGTAGTAGTGCGCATCGGGACCCAGGGGAAGGAGCAGTGACCCCAGGGGAGACTGAACCAGACCTACCTGCTAGCGTTGGAGGGTCTCCTGCGGAGGCGGGGGGTGGCTGTGGCTCACCGTGGGGACAAGGACACTGGCAGCATAAGTTCTGGGAAGCACTTTCCCAGAAAGTTTTTGGTGTGAGCCTTCCCAAAGTCCACCATTAGCCACACCAAAGAGCCCAGGTAGTCTCCAGTGTTGGGTTGCCTCAGGCCAAACAACCAACAGGGAGAGAAACTAGCTCCACCCATCAGCATTCAAGAGGATTAAAGTTTTACTGAGCTCGGCCCACCAGAGCAACAGCCATCTCTACCCACCACCAGTCCCTCCCCATCAGGAAACTTGCACAACCCTCTTAGATAGCCTCATCCACCAGAGGGCAGACAGCAGAAGCAAGAAGAAATACAATCGTGCAGCCTGTGGAACGAAAACCACATTCACAGAAAGATAGACAAGATGAAAAGGCAGAGGGCTATGTATCAGATGAAGGAACAAGATAAAACCCCAGAAAAATAACTAAATGAAGTGAAGATAGGCAACGTTCCTGAAAAAGAATTCAGAATAATGATAGTGAAGATGATCCAGGACCTCAGAAAAAGAATGGAGGCAAAGATCGAGAAGATGCAAGAAATGTTTAACAAACACCTAGAAGAATTAAAGAACAAACAAACAGAGATGAACAATACAATAACTGAAATGAAAACTACACCAGAAGGAATCAATAGCAGAATACTGAGGCAGAAGAACGGATAAGTGACCTGGAAGACAAAATGGTGGAATTCACTGCTGCGGAACAGAATAAAGAAAAAAGAATGAAAAGAAATGAAGACAGTCTAAGAGAATTCTGGGACAACATTAAATGCAACAACATTCGCACTATAGGGGTCCCAGAAGGAGAAGAGAGACAGAAAGGACCAGAGAAAATATTTGAAGAGACTATAGTCGAAAACTTCCCTAACATAGGAAAGGAAATAGTCACCCAAGTCCAGGAAGCACAGCGAGCCCCATACAGGAAAAACCCAAGGAGAAACACACCAAGACACATAGTAATCAAAATGGCAAAAATAAAAGACAAAGAAAAATTACTGACAGCAGCAAGGGAAAAATGACAAATAATAGACAAGTGAACTCCCATAAGGTTAACAGCTGATTTCTCAGCAGAAACTCTACAAGCCAGAACGCAGTGGCATGATATGCTTAAAGTGATGAAAGGGAAGAACCTACAACCAAGATTACTCTACCCAGCAAGGATCTCATTCAGATTCGATGGAGAAATCAAAAGCTTTACAGACAAGCAAAAGCTAAGAGAATTCAGCACCACCAAACCAGCTCTACAACAAATGCTAAAGGAACTTCTCTAAGTGGGAAACACAAGAGAAGAAAAGGACCTACAAAAACAAACCCAAAACAATTAAGAATATGGTCACAGGAACATACATATCGATAATTACCTTAAACGTGAATGGATTAAATGCTCCAACCAAAAGACACAGGCTTGCTGAATGGATATAAAAATAGACCCATATATATGCTGTCTACAAGAGACCCATTTCAGACCTAGGGACACATACAGACTGAAAGTGAGGGGATGGAAAAAAATATTCCATGCAAATGGAAATCAAAAGAAAGCTGGAGTAGCAATACTCATATCAGATAAAAGAGACTTTAAAATAAAGAATGTTACAAGAGACAAGGAAGGACACTACATAATGATCAAGGGATCAATCCAACAAGAAGATATAACAATTATAAATATATATGCACCCAACATAGGAGCACCTCAATACATAAGGCAACTGCTAACAGCTATAAAAGAGGAAATTGACATTAACACAGTAATAGTGGGGGACTTTAAAACCTCACTTACAGCAATGGACAGATCATCCAAACAGAAAATTAATAAGGAAACACAAGCTTTATATGGCACAACAGACCAGATAGATATAATTGATATTTATAGGACATTCCATCCAAAAACAGCAGATTACACTTCCCAAGTGTGCACAGAACATTGTCCAGGATAGATCATATCTTGGTTCACAAATCAAGCCTCAGTAAATTTAAGAAAATTGAAATCTTATCAAGCATCTTTTCTGACAACAATGTTATGAGATTAGAAATGAATTACAGAGAAAAAAACGTAAAAACTCAAACACATGGAGGCTAAACAATACGTTATTAAATAACCAAGAGATCACTGAAGAAATCAAAGAGGAAATAAAAAAAATACCTAGAGACAAATGACAATGAAAACACGATGATCCAAAACCTATGGGATGCAGCAAAAGCAGTTCTAAGAGGGAAGTTTATAGCTATACAAGCCTACCTCAAGAAACAAGAAAAATCTCAAACAATCAAACCTTACACCTAAAGGAACTTGAGAAAGAAGAACAAACAAAACAAAAATTTAGCAGAAGGAAAGAAATCATAAAGATCAGAGCAGAAATAAATGAATTAGAAACAAAGAAAACAATAGCAAAGATCAATAAAACTAAAGGCTGGTTCTTTGAGAAGATAAACAAAATTGATAAACCATTAGCCAGACTCATTAAGAAAAAGAGGGAGACGACTCAAATCAATAAAATCAGAAATGAAAAAGGAGAAGTTACAACAGACACCGCAGAAATACAAAACATCCTAAGAGACTACTACAAGCAACTGTATGCCAATAAAATGGACAACCTCGAAGAAACGGACAAATTTTTAGAAAGGTATAACCTTCCAAGACTGAACCAGGAAGAAATAGAAAATATGCACAGACCAATCACAAGTGATGAAATTGAAACTGTGACTACAAATCTTCCAAGAAACAAAAGTCCAGGACCAGATGGCTTCACAGGTGAATTCTATCAAACATTTATAGGAGAGCTAACACCCCTCCTCTCAAACTCTTCCAAAAAACTGCAGAGGAAGGAACACTCCCAAACTCATTCTATGAGGCCACCATCACCCTGATACCAAAACCAGACAAAGATACTACAAAAAAAGAAAATTACAGACCAATATCACTGATGAATATAGATGCAAAAATCCTCAACAAAATACTAGCAAACAGAATCCAACAACACATTAAAAGGATCATACACCATGATCAAGTGGGGTTTATCCCAGGGATGCAAGGATTCTTCAGTATATGCAGATCGATCAATGTGATACACCATATTAACAAACTGAAGGAGAAAAACCCTATGATCATCTCAATAGATGCAGAAAAAGCTTTTGACAAAATTCAACACCCATTTATGATAAAAACTCTCCAGAAATTGGGCATAGAGGGAACCTACCTCAACATAATAAAGGCCATATATGACAAACCCACAGCAAACATCATTCTCAATGGTGAAAAACTGAAAGCATTTCCTCTAAGCTCAGGAGCAAGACAAGGATGTCCACTCTCACCACTATTTTTCAACATGGTTTTGGAAGTCTTAGCCATGGCAATCAGAGACGAAAAAGATATAAAAAGAATACAAATTGCAAAAGAAGAAGTAAAACTGTCACTGTTTGCAGATGACATGATACTATACATAGAGAATCCTAAAGCCACCAGAAAGCTACTAGAGCTAATCAATGAATTTGGTAAAGTTGCAGGATACAAATTAATGCACAGAAATCTCTTGCATTCCTATACACTAATGATGAAAAATCTGAAAGAGAAATTAAGGAAACACTCCCATTTACCATTGCAACAAAAAGAATAACATACCTAGGAATAAACCTACCTAGGGAGACAAAAGACCTGTATGCAGAAAACTATAAGACACTGATGAAAGAAATTAAAGATGATACCAACAGATTACTATACTACCCAAAGCAATCTACAAATTCAATGCAATCTCTATCAAATTACCAGTGACATTTTTACAGAACTAGAACAAAAAATCTTAAAATTTGTATGGAGACACAAAAGACCCCGAATAGCCAAAGCAGTCTTGAGGGAAAAAAACGGAGCTGGAGGAATCAGACTCCCTGACTTCAGACTATACTACAAAGCTATAGTAATCAAGACCACATGGTACTGGCACAAAAACAGAAATATAGATCAATGGAACAAGATAGAAAGCCCAGAGATAAAATCACGCACCTATGGTCAACTAATCTATGACAAAGGAGGCAAGGATATACAATGGAGAAAAGACAGTCTCTTCAATAAGTGGTGCTGGGAAAACTGGACAGCTACATGTAAAAGAATGAAATTAGAACACTCCCTAACACCATACATAAAAATAAACTCAAAATGGATTAAAGACCTAAATGTAAGACCGGGCACTATAAAACTCTTAGAGGAAAACATAGGAAGAACACTCTTTGACATAAATCACAGCAAGATCTGTTTTGATCCACCTCCTAGAGTAATGGAAATAAAAACAAAAATAAACAAATGGGACCTAATGAAACTTCAAAGCTTTTGCACAGCAAAGGAAACCATAAACAAGGCGAAAAGACAACCCTCAGAATGGGAGAAAATATTTGCAAAGGAATCAACGGACAAAGGATTAATCTCCAAAATATATAAACAGCTCATGCAGCTCAATATTAAAAAAAAAACAACCCAATCCAAAAATGGAGAAGACCTAAATAGACATTTCTCCAAAGAAGACATACATACAGATGGCCAAGAAGCACATGAAAAGCTGCTCAACATCACTAATTATTAGAGAAATGCAAATCAAAACTACAGTGAGGTATCTCCTCACACCAGTTAGAATGGGCATCATCAGAAAATCTACAAACAAGAAATGCTGGAGAGGGTGTGGAGAAAAGGGAACCCTCTTGCACTGTTGGTGGGAATGTAAATTGATACAGCCACTGTGGAGAACAGTATGGAGGTTCCTTAAAAAACTAAAAATAGAATTACCATATGATCCAGCAATCCCACTACTGGGCATATACCCAGAGAAAACCATAATTCAAAAAGACACATGCACCCCAATGTTCACTGCAGCACTATTTATAATAGTCAAGTCATGGAAGCAACCTAAATGCCCATCGACAGATGAATGGGTAAAGAAGATGTGGTACATATATACAATGGAATATTACTCAGCCATAAAAAGGAACGAAACTGGGTCATTTGTTGAGACGTGGATGGATCTAGAGACCTTCATACAGAGTGAAGTAAGTTAGAAAGAGAAAAACAAATATCGTATATTAACGCATATATATGGAACTTAGAAAAATGGTACAGATGAACAGGTTTGCAGGGCAGAAACTGAGACACAGATGTAGAGAACAGACGTATGGACACCAAGCGGGAAAGCCGCGGGGGTGGGGGTGGTGGTGTGATGAATTGGGAGATTGGGATTGACATGTATACACTGATGTGTATAAAGTTGATGACTAATAAGAACCTGCTGTATAAATTAATAAATAAAATTTAAAAATTAAATTAAAAAAAGAGAGAAGAGCATTGGCACAAGAAGAGAAAGTAAAAGAATATTCTTCTTCAAAAGTAAAAAAAAAAAAAGAAAAAGGAGGAAGCCCCCAATTTCTCCTAATATTATCATTTTTTTTTAATTTGCCAAAAATGTTGGATAGATGTATATCTATAACTGATTCACTTTGCTGTACACCTGAAACTAACACAACATTGTAAATCAACTATACTCCAGTAAATTAAAAAATAATAAATAAATAAATAAATAAAATAGATAGCTAGTTCAAAGCAGCCACATAGCACAGGGAGATCAGCTCGGTGCTTTGTGACCACCTAGAGGGGTGGGATGGGGCGGGTGGGAGGGAAACGCAAGAGGGAGGAGATATGGGGATATAGGCATATGTATAGCTTATTCACTTTGTTATAAAGCAGAAACTAACACACCATTGTGTAAAACAATTGTACTCCAATAAAGATGTTTAAATAAGTAAATAAATAAAGCTACTGTGATAGGAAAAAAAAAAAAAAAAAGATTCTCCTTATTGATCAAATCTTATTTCCTCTGAGAAGCCTGGCAAATTCAAGATACCCTTTTCTGTCCTCATCGTACATGGTCCTCAACCACAATCTAGCAAGTCTTCTGTCTTATTGGTGCTGTTTATTTTTATACTCATTTCCCAGCAACTTGTAAGCAATTACCATGGGAACTTTTTGGTATTTGTATCTTTAGTGCCTCATTTTTAAAATGAGTCATTTAAAATAGCTGCAAGAATTTCTCCATAAGGTTAATTTTACTTTTTCAAAATGGTTGTGAAATTTCAATGCATTAAAATATTCATATCTGACTGATCAGGGTTTGGCCATTGTCTCTGAAGCTCTCTAAAATAGCAAGTCAAAATATAATGGTTGCACCTTCTCTGAAATCTTCAGTTCTACCCACGTAATAATTTCTTCCACCCGAATTTGGAAGGATACCAGGAATATATTCTGGGAGTGATTCAGTCGAACTTTTGCATTTATATAATACTACTCGTTGAACCAAGTACAGGAGCTCATTCCCAATTCACTGGATTAAAAATACTCTTTCTGAATAAGCTGCTTATAAGGTATACAACCTTTATTCCATATTTAAAGGTGCTTTCTTTTTATGTTCTTTAAGTCCTTGTTTCACTAGCCATAGTTATCTGTTCTTTGAGATATATGCTTGATAAGACTAAAATTTATTTTCTATATTTGCTTAGGTTATAAAAGTGTAAATTTGATTCCATTTTAATTATGTAGTTCACATTTCTGACCTGTTTTTAAAATACTAAGCCATTTTTAAGGACACTATTTTTAAAACAATGCATCAAATATAAAGCCTTGATTTATGAAGGAAGAAACAAATGTCTTAGTATTGAACATATTTACATTTTACCAAAATGCACACTAATGTAATGATCTCCTCCTCTCAGGGATCTCTCTGACTCAAGTTTCACCTTTCTCCTCCCTCTCTTCCCAGTTTATAGGCTACTTTGCCTTTGGAAAGCAAAAATATTAGAGTACTCGACAAGAAGGTGTATTTTACCACAGATAAAAACTTCACACCTTTTAACATTTTAATTCTTTGATTCTTCACTTTCTATCCTACACAGTGACAATTCTTGAACACATACCCTATTCCAGCCAAAATCTAAATGAATAAAGTGAAAAGAACATTGAAGCGAGATGACTGACCTTTGTTACGTACTCTCATTATGTGCCCTTGAACAAATGATTTATTCCTTTGGGGGTCTCTCCTAATCTACATCGTAGAATCTACAAGCATCATAAAAGAAGCCCATGAGCCCTTGAACTTACCAAAAACGTGGCCAAAAGGAAAGACTATGTTAACGCATAGTCAGGCAGTCAGAGGGTAGGATTAGGTATTTTTTATTAAAATTGTGAAGCCTAATGTCTGAATGGATGACTAATCTACCCTATTGGAGAGTATTTGTAAGGAAATACCAACACTTTCCTTTAAAAAAAAACTATCTTGGTTGCATCCATTTCAGTGAAAAGATGGATGGGAAACTGAAAAGCCAGGAACTGATATACGAGATCATGACATCTAAATATCAAGTTTGGTAGCACTGTGTCAGAAGAAACAGTGAAGAGGGGGACATTTTTCTATAAGGCTGATGAGAAGCCACTGAAGATTTTAAGCACAGCATTATCAGATTGGTTTGGTTGCCGAGTGGAGAATGGGCTGGCAGGGAACACGTTGGTGCAGATAGGTTCCTTAGTAAGTTGTCATAAGTCTTCTGGCAGAAGATGATAATAGCTTGAACTAGATTAACGGCGGTAGAAATAGATCTAGGGGACCAATTTGAGACATAATCAGGAGGTAAAGGAAAATGGGTTATGAGAGAGAGAGAAAAGTGTCGAATATATTAGTTTTCTAGCTTTTTCAACAAGATGGTACCATTCCTGAGGTAGAAAATATACAAGGAGTATGGAGTTTGTAGGAAAATATTGTCCTTTTAATTACTGACATATTATAGCTACATCAGATTGGAACAATCTTTGTTTGATATTTCCATTATCAGTATCTTTGAATGAGCTTTAGAGCATACGCATTATATTAAATCTCATACTTTGTTGAAATGGCTAAGTACTAATATATATTTTCCCATATAAGTAAGTAACTTCTAGGAAAGAAAAGTGAAAGAAAACAGTTTGATCAATTTAAAAAAATAAGCTGAAGGAGAAATTATCCCAAACATTACCCTGAGTCTAATATTCACCACCACAGCTCCCCTGAATCTTACATCTGTATTCAGTGGAGCCAAAAATAAAATCAACAGCACTTATTAAGCTTAATTCCTTCCCTTGGTCAAATAAAAGTCATTCAAAACATTTAAGTCAATAATTATTGATTGAGTTCTATAGGTACAGTCATGCATTAGGAGCCAGGTAAGCCATAATCATATAAACGGTTCCATAGGGCCCCCTTCCAAATCCATTGGTACATCATTCATTCCATTTGCAATAAAAATTTAGGTGAAAATGTGTCCTTTGGCATTATACTGAAATGACTTGCCTCTTGCTTTTCTCATACATCGAATTTTATTCTCTCTCTCTGCATTTTGTCATTCAGCAAGTATGAACTGAAAAACTGTGTCAGGCACTTTGTCAGGCATGGGGGCTCAGGGGTGCAAATAAACATCATTTCTACCTTAGAGAGTATGCAGTCTCTGTCTCCCTCTACCCCAGACACATAAAAGAAAATGAAACAATTATGATAATTGTTATCATTGTGGATATACAAATTGCAATGGTTTCCTAACTTTACCTAGTTTAGAGGATTAGGGGAAGTCTCTGAGGGGAGAAAGACACAAGGATTTCTGAAAGTTAAATAGAGGTGAGCCAAATAAAAGGCAAGGAGTAGGAGGGGAGTGTTTCTGGCAGAGGAGATATATATATACATATATATATACATAAGTATATATATATGTATATATGTGTGTGTATATATATATAAACACACCCTAGCAGAGGGATGTTCTAAAACCTAAAGGCAAGAAGAGCCATACTGTGCTAGAAGAACAGAAAGAATTTCAATAAGACAGGACTTGAAATACAGAGGGAAATCATAAGAGATGAGACTGGATAGTAGTTAGGCCTGGGACCAGATTATGCAGACACTTAAAGTTACATAAGTACCATGACTTCTCAAGTGAAACAGGACACAGACGTGTTTTAATCAGAGAAGTGCCCTGACTAGACATGCATTGTAGAAGGACCATTTTGAACTGAGAGAAGAGACTGAGAGAAAACTAGGTAACTAGACAGGATAGGTACACTATTTAGGAGGCTATTACAGTAATCAGGGAAAGACATGATAGGAAGTCTGTGCAAAAATCATGGCAACAAGAATAGAAGAGATGGCAAAAATCAAGAGAGAGTTCAGATAACTTGGTGTTTGATTGAAAGCAGAAAGTGTGAAGAAGAGAAAAGGGTCAAGGACAGAACAATTGGCAGGCGGTGGTGCTGTGCCCTGAGACAACAATACTGGAAGAGCAGCAAGCTGGAGTTACACAGGGAGTGAGATGAAGTTTTCCATTTTGAACATGCTGAATTTGAAGTTTATGAGAAACATCAATGTTAAACTCTAAATAAGAGAAGTAGATATAGTGCCCTGAAGCTCAGAAGATGGGTCTGGCATAGAGATGGTGACTTGAAAATCACCCTAGATAATGATGGCCTTCAGGGGTAATGCTATCACCTGGCACAAGGATATGGGGTGGAAGGGAAGAGAGCCTACTTCAAAACCCCGAGGAATGCAAAGGGCAGAAGAACATGGACCCACAAAGAAGTCTAAGATGTCATCATTTAAATTGCCCAGAAGCAGACCAAAGAAGAGGGCAGTGTCATGGAAAAGAACATTTCCTAAAGGAGAAAGTACTCATCAGCATCAACTGCTGTCTCAAAGTCAAGTAAGAAAAGGACTAAAAAGTATATTTTATGACAAGGAGGTCTTTGGTGACTTGGAGTGAGTTACATAGTGTAGCAGAGGCAAAAGCAGGATGCAGCAGGCTGAAGAGTGAGTGTTGGGTGAGAAAATAGACCAAGTACACACAACATTTCTAAAAGCTTGGGTGCTGAGTCGTTAGTGAATTTGCAGGGTCAACTGGGGCATGTAAAATTCCCTTTTAAGACTCTAAAATTTTTATTGAAAGGAAGACCACTGGTTTATTCTGGTTTCAAGGAAGGAATCTGTCCTTTTATGTGGGATTAAATATCCAATCATGGCCCAAGGGGAAAAGAGCTCTACCCAGTTTCAAATGGCAAAGATATGGTCTTGTACCGTAAAGGTCCTCTAGTGACTGTGAAGTTCTGGAAAAGAAAGTTTGCTCAATAAACATCTGGGTTACATAAATAATTGCAATAATCTCTAGAAGAAACCTAGCTGCACAGAAAGTGACTTTATTTTTTTTTAAACTACTGCTAAAGTACTTTTTTTTTTTGCTAAAGTACTTTTTTATTTACTTATTTATTTTTATTTATTTTTGGCTGCGTTGGGTCTTCGTTATTGCATGCGGGCTTTCTCTAGATGCGGCGAGCAGGGGCTACTCTTCGTTTGTGGTGCGTGGGCTTCTCGTTGCAGTGGCGTCTCTTGTTGTGCAGCACGGGCTCTAGAGCGCAGGCTCAGTAGTTGTGGCTCACGGGCTTAGTTGCTCCGCGGCATGTGGGATCTTCGCGGACCAGGGCTCAAACCCGTATCCCCTGCGTTGGCAGGCAGATTCTTAACCACTGCACCACCAGGGAAGCCTAGAAAGTGACTTTAGAATATGTGTGTGCTCTGATGTTACAGCTCAAACTTTGGGTTATTCTATCGTATTTCTGAAACTGAGTCCCTCCTAAAATCGAATTCCCCTGTCGAGTTTATGATTAACCCCTATTCCCTTTCTTGTCCCACACCTGTTCCCCTCAAAATTGATGAGTATCAAAGAAAAGGGGGGACTGAAACCGAGCAGGACCCTAAGAGACCCTCCCAGGTACATATGCCTTTCTGTTTATAGAAAAAGGCTTTAGTCTCATAGACCTTCCCTGAGTTCCAAAGAGCAGATTCAAACAGTTAAGTGAGGGAATGCAGAAACAAAAGAAAAGCAAGCCCAACATAATCTTTTCATGATGTTAGCTTAAACCAATACCTTGATTTATGACCCCAAACTGTTAAGATAACGTCCTGTGGCTTCAACCAACTGGCCCCAAGAGGACTTAAAAATTGATAACACAGGAAGGGTCAACTGAGAACTGAAACTCCTGAACCATTACATAGGCCCTAAACTAATAATAAAATGCCTCATCTACTGTTTCTGCTCTCTCCTAGAGGAAAGTTAAAGAATCACCAGACCAGACTAGGACCATATAGAATAATCATGACCACTGGGGACAAAGGAAGTCATAAGGTTGCACCAAAAAGTCTGCAGCTGAGATCTTATCTGAAATCTGGGATCACAGAGACCACTCTTCCCCTTTTTCCTTTAAAAATCTTACACCCTGGGCAGCCAGCAAGATGTATTTGAGATGAGTCTAGGTCTCCCATCTTCCAGACTGGCACCTCCTTGACTAATAAACTTTGCTCCAATCTCAGACATTTCAGCTTGTTTGGCCTCACTGTGCGTTGGGCACATGAACTTGGGTTCAACAACAATTTCCATTGTCAAATTTTACAGTTGATTGCAGATTATGTGTTTTATCTACTTTATGGATCAAGCACTTTGCATCTGTAAATTTTGCTCTGAAATCTGGCCCTTCTCCAAATTGCTTCCTTTTTTGCCCAGTCAGGGCATGCTAGGAAATTGCAAATTACAATCGAATCTCAATTTTCCAAACTAATGATTTTAAAGAGCAATAATGCATAATCCAAAATGATGGTGAATTCATGAACCATTTATCTCTGTAATGTATATTCATTAAACTTGACTCTAAGTACATCTCATATGGCATTCACAACAAAATGATAAAGCATTTCAACCGAAATGACTCAAGGGGACTTGCAAGGTTTTCCAATTTCTCTACTTCTGCTTCCTACTACATCCTATTGCTTCTATCACCTTTCATGTTTAGGTGACTCATGAAAATAAACTAACATACCATGATTTTTAGGATGCAGATGTTTCATCTACTCCTTGCAGCACTTCCTCATTATTGCCACCGATTTCTACAGCTATGGTCCTCTTTCTCTGTCTCTCTAAAAAGTTTCCTTCACAAAAGTAAAGAGAATAGTAAAACAAACCCATGTACCCATCACCCGCCTTCAACAATGATCAGCACCTCTTTTAAAAATTTACTGTTTGTTGAGAGTTCCCTGGTGGCCTAGTGGTTAGGATTCTGGGCTTTCACTGCTGCGGCCTGGGTTCAATCCCTGGTCTGGGAGCTGAGATCGCACAAGCCACACGGCGTTACCCGCCCCGTCAAAAAAATCTACTGTTTGTTAAGAAGCATGACTATTAATTATCTCTTTAATATACTATAGGTTAAGAAAGCACATGACTACTATATATAAAATAGACAACCAACAAGGACCTACTGTATAGCACAGGGAACTATACTCAATAATTTGTAATACCCTATAAGGAAAAAGAATGTGAAAATATATATATATATATGTATAACTGAATTACTTTGATGTACACCTGAAACTAACATAACATTGTAAATCAACTATACTTCAATTTTAAAAAATCAGAGAAAACCCAAAAAATTTTCTTAAAATTAAAAAAAAAAAGAAAGCACATGAATACTAGAACTAGAAGGAGGTTTAGATATTGTCTATTCCAGCCTAGTCCCTCAGTAAGGAAAATGAGCAAGTAGGGACTTAACAAAGCACAGCACTGATTGATAACAAAGCAAGAAATAGACATTGTCCACACCTATCTTATTCTGGTGAAATCAAGACTACAGCTCTACTGCCTTATTCTTGGTACAGAATATATCCCCAAATCCACAAACTACTAAATATTAGGGTCTTACAAAGCACAAACAACATAAAGGTTTTTAAAGTTTGACATATTAGCCACATGATTATTGAGTTGAATTTTGAAGAGTGAACAGCTCAGTGATGATTTGTAAGAAACAAAGAAAGTTCTTACCTTGGATGTTTAAAAAACATCCAACGTCCTGGTTAAAAACCAGGACGTCATCCAAGAATGTACTCAGTACTTACTTTTTTTAGAAAGATGATTTTTATAAAGGGATAATTTCAGCAGTTCCTGTATTCCTTTCACCACATACAGAGGAAGGTAATTATGGGTTTGACGTTTTCACTTTTGACCTTCTTGTATAAGTAGCAGAAGATTTTAGAAAGTGAAAGTTTAGGGCTTTCATATAATATTAAGTTAAAAAGAGTGTGATGTTTTCCTCAAGAGTTCTCTTGTCCATAAAAACTGCTTTGGAGGATAATTCTTAGGAGGACCACTCACCCATGTCTGTTGCTAAAGATGTTTACTCAGAGTATTTTATTACGTCAGAGGAGCTGGAAACCCACAGCTTAAGGTCGGTGTGTTCTACTAACAGAAGTGCCATTTCTTATCTCTGGCACTACCTGGTTCTTCTTGCTAATATTAACCAAATGACAGTTGTATAAGCACAAGTAATTAGTTTATGAATGACAGTAAGACAATGTTTTCCCTTTTGCATTTTTAAGAGACACCAAAATATCTCTTTAATGAAGCTGACTCTCAGTTGATTAATAGGAATAAAATGCTTGCATAAATAGAATTATGTGCATTTTTGGAATATAATTACAGACATAGATAGATAGATAGGTAGATAGATGACAAGAGAGATCAGTGTATATATATATATATAAACCCAAACTAGAGAAACCAATTAAGGTTTGTAAAACTGCTCCCAATCAAGTGTGAGAACCAGGGATTTAACTATCAAAGTTTAACAGTGTAGTACAAGAAAGGCTTCGTATAAATAATGCAGATCATTTCTCTACCAATTATGTCCTCCCTCACCCCTACTCTGACTCCCATCTGAGAAGCTCCGCGTGTGGGTCACAACTGTGTGACCCTGTCACCCTCCCTTCCTCCTAATCTCTCTCCTGCTCTATTACACGCACACACACAGCATACAGACTGGATTAGTACTATCTACCGGGAGCAGAGAAAGCCCATATACAAGGCAGCAAATGATGAAGCTGAAGTAAGAAGCAGACATGAGTTGCCTGGGAATAGTGGAGAGATAGAATCACTTCAGCTCCTGATTCCATTTCCCAGCCCTGGCTGAGGCCTGGTGGCATTTTCTACACCTGAATCCTTCCAGTAATTTCTTCTCTTTTGCTTAAGTCAGTTGAAGTGGTTTGGCAGGGGTGGGTATCTTTTTCCCTCTTGAAGCAAATAGTTCCTTAGCAGCCTGACTAATATTTGTCAAAGCAACCTACTCACACAGTGCAAAGAGTTCTCAGTTTCACATTAGAAGATTCATGTTCAAATCTCCTATGTTCTGCTGGCTGACTGTGACCTTGAGAAAGTTATTTAACCTCTCTGGGCCTCTGTTTGGTCACCTATAAATTGAATGAGCACCCAAATATTCAATGAGATAAAATACACGTGAAAATAACCAGCAGCTCAGTAAGTGTTTGTTGAATTCATCAGAGTTCAGAGTGTGCTCTGCAAGTTTGCTGTTTCCATAATGCAGTTATGACAGCAAGCTTTGTGACAAGGGCATGAGATGGTTTGAATTCTGACCAACAGCCTTGGGAGACCTCAAGAATGTTGGGCCAATTAGTCAAGTTGTTGATACATAATGCTTCCACAGCAAGGATCCAGTAGTCTAGAGATATTCTAGACAATCTCCTAGCAGGGTAAGCACAGAGTAAGTGCTCCAGCAGGCTTTTGCTGCTGCACTTAATATCCGCGGGAAGAATCTGAGCTACCCTTTGATAAATGTTCAGATACCAACTCTGACAATTGGACCCTGATCAGTTAATTAACTTTTATTAATATGTGTTGTGAATACCCAATTTATATTCTTCAATAATAATGTGAACATTTAAAAAATCACCCACCATTGTAATTAAGTGGCTTAATATATTTATGAAGGAATTTTTTTATTATTATTTTAAAGAGCTCAAATTCTAACAAGATGAAGATGGACTTACGTTGGTTTTATGGGTTTTTGTTTCCATTATATGTTTCTAACAAAAAATTGGTTGCTTAATCATATGTACCCGAAGGAAAAAGGTAATAACCCCACTGTGCCTTGTCACCTGACATACATAAATTGATGTTTAATATTCACACCTATGAGCAAAATTAGTATATGACAAAGTAAGAAAAATTACATAATAATAATGGAAGCAATATACACATTTTAATTTTCTCCTATGGACAGAGAGAATTTGGGGGTTTCACCTTGAAAAATTATAATGTTATTTGCAATTTATGTGAGATAAAATTTCAGAAAAGTGCCTCACTTTTTCATTATTACGCATTATTAGTGTCTTTGGGTTCCTGGAAAGTGCTTTATAGTTTTGTGTAATTGCCAATAACAAGAGTTTGCACCATTAGTTCCTTTCTAAAATCTGAACATTTGTTAATTATACCTACACATTGCTGTACAAATGAATATTTTGTCAAATTTTTATTTAAATTTGCCATATGTGTAGATACTCGAATTGTACTTTTCAGTTAATATTTTCATTTTGACCCATTCTAATCAACTAAGATTGAATGAATGTGTAAAAGAATGACCAAGGAGATAGAGTTTTACTGAATGCCTACTAAGCCCCAGACTCTGTGGCATCCAGGTGCTGTCATTTACCTGGGTAAAGAAGAGACAGGTCCTACTGCCAGGAGACTCAACGAAAGAGAAACAAGTATGTGAGTCAACAATTAAAATGCCATTCTGTTGTAATAGATGAAAGCGAAAACTGTCACGGGGGCATAGAGAGAGAATAATCAATTCTCAGTCAAGTGGTTTCACACCTGAGCTTTGGCTTCTGAAGGTCCTGGGTCCAACCACAGCTCTCTGCCCCTCAGTAGCAGATGGAATAGTGCCTCCATCGTAAGATTGTTTTAAGAATTAAATGAGACAATATGTGAAAGGCTTGTTTGGGCACAGTATACCTGATGTAGAATGAATGCTCCCTACCTGTTACTACCATTGTGAACTGGGCATTTGAGAGGTGTCTGAACTCCAAGCAAGCGTTACAGGGGATTCCCATAGGAATTACCAGTGAAGAAAGGAAAGGAGAGTGAGCAAGTCATAAACCCTTCCTCAGCTCTGGCCTCTGAAGTTCTAAATCCAAGTAAATCCAAGGAGTATTGGTAAGTTCACATTGGTTCAATAATTCTACAATGTTAATGTGTACAAGAAACTCGTGGGCTGCTTGTTTAAACTGCACATCCAGGCCCCACCCAAGGCATTGTGATTCTTTAAGTCCAGTGTAGAGGCCTCAAATCATTAGTTTAACCCCATTTAAACAACAACAGATGAAGATGAGCTCTTAAGGCCATTCTAGCTTGATTTTACTACAAGTAACTAAGTTGCCATAAATGACATGTAATTTAGCAGTCTTACTTTCCCTCTCTATCCTCCAGAATCAGGGGAAGGAACATACATATACCAAGAGTACTTACTATTGATTGAATTTAAATCAGCCAACTTGATGGCCTTTCTCTAGAATATTCACAAAATTTCTGAAAAATGAATCATAAGCAGAAAGATGAGAAAGGTCCTCTTCTAGAACATATATCATACAGGTTTATTTGTTTAATGTGTGTTTTCCATTCTAGGCTGTAAATTCCATTGGAGCAGACAACATGGGGTAGCTCCACCAGCTAGCATAAATGCCATACAGTTGATCAAGGATTATTTTATTTTCAGGAAAATGGAAAATGCTTGCATTCCAGGAGGTAGCAGTGGTAGGAAAGTTGGAGGGAAGGGGTAGATTGGAGAAATATTTAGGAGTTAAAATGAGCAGATTTACCAATCTGATGAGGAATTAAAGAAAAATAGTCTCAAGATTCAAGCCTACACTGTTAAATGAAGATGATGTCGCTAACTAAGAAAGCATGCACTTGGTGGAAGATTAATTTAGTTTTGGATATTATGTGTTTGAGATGTCTATGGGAGATAATAACCAGTGAATAACCACAGATGTCTATGAATCCAAAATTCTGAGTTGTGGTAAACAGAATAATGGTCCCCACAGATGCCCACGATCTAATTCTCAGAACCTGTGAATACTGTCTTACATGTCAAAAGGGACTTTGCAGATGTGATTAAAACTAAGGACCTTGAGATGAGGAGAGGAGCCTGAATTATCCAGGTGGGCCCAATCTAATCCCATAAGTCCTTTAAAGTACAGAGGGTTTTTCCAGCTACAGAGAATCAGAGAGATGGCAGCAGGAGAAGAACTTGCTGGCTTTGAACATAGAGGTGGGAAGCCATGAGCCAACGAACACAGGCAAATTCTAGAAGCTGGAAGAAACAAAGAAATGGGCTCTCCTTTAAATCCTCCTGAAAGGAAGCAGCCCTACATACACCTTGATTTTAGCCCAGCGAGACCTCTGTGGGAATTCTGACCTACAGAACTGAAGAAGAATAAATGTGTGTTGTCTGAAGCCACTAAGTTTGTGGTAATTTGTTACAGCAGCAATAGGAGCCGAATATCCATAAGGTCTGGGTTGAACATAAACATCCTTCGGATTTCTATGTAACAGATAAAACGTAACTTCCTCTATTATTTAATGCCTCTCCCTCTTATTTTCTGCAATCTTGAAGAAAGCGGTGTAACTGCAGTGCTCGGTATTTCTCTGTTGGCAATCAGTTCTATCCTCATCATTCCTCTCTCCCTGGGGACTGGAACCCATCAACTGTGCATCCCAGAGCTCCTTGCCAGCTGGTTTCTGGTTAGGTCTGCCAATGGGAAGACTGGTGTCAGAGTGGAAGTTAGGAAAGAGAAAGAAAGCCATGATTTTCCTTCTTCGGCTTGTCCAGCCACCTTGGCACTTAGCGCTCACGGGTTCTGGTGCTGGTGGCGGCAGCACCAGACAACTGCTGGCCTCTGCAGTAGCAGCACAGCGGCGCCAGCAGCCTACAGCTGTAGGCACCAGCCACTCGGGCAGCAAATCCACCAGCCCCAGTGGGGCTGCAAGCTGTTGGATGACTGCAGAGCAGTGGGGAGGTGGTGGCAGAAGCAGCAACACCACCAGAGTAAGGCTTGTGGGCTTTAGGTACCACTTTCTCCTTTGCTCCTCCAACCCTAGAGGCCGCAGTGATTTCCTGCAGTTACTAATCTCTGGGTGATAGCATCTTCCCCTTTTCTCTCCCTCAGCCTTTTCAACACATTTGTAAACAACTCCTTGCCTTGCTTCCCTCTGTTTGAAAAGCTGAGAATGGTTTCTGTTATCCTGACTAGACACTGATACAAATGCTTTTTTGCATCATGAAGTGGCAAATGAAACAAAATGACTGAATATTTTCTGAGCAGAATGTATGTGCACAAAAGCTTATACCTACACATGGACCTTCATATTTGCTCATAATGTGAACATAGGTGTAACATATACAACCCTCAGTTACCTAATATGTCCTCACTTCAAATATTTTACTATTAAAGCAGGTTGTTATTGGGGAGAGAAAAATACATGATTGGTTCACTAGAATTTTCAAAGGCAGTGAAATAAAGATATTTAAAAACAGTAAGAGGGTGAATGCTTATCATCACAGAGTTAGTAGTTTTAGATTAAATATCTATCTGTATGGAAAGGAAGAGAAAAATTCCTTCCACATGGCAGCAAGATCATAAAAACAATTTATCTGCTTAACTCAATTCGCTTTGACAAAAACAGGACAAATGGAAAAGCCACTTCAAATGTATCCTTGTCTTGAATTAAAGCTGTATCAGGAATGTAGGGCACACTGAGCATTTTCATTGTGAAAGTTGTGAAAACCTGGGGTTTCTCTTTGCAAGTGTGGCGTTAAACAGAAAGCTAACCGGCCCCCACGCCTGTACTGGTCTTCCAAGAAAACACAACTAACGGTAAAGAGCCATCTTAAAGCACCATCCAAAGCAGCAACAGTTTCAACAATTTGATATGAGTGCTAAGTTCGCAGTAGGTGCTTAGAACACTTTAAGGGGTCAAGGAAACCTGTTCGTAACGGAACAATCCACGTGCTGCAGGAGTAACCATCGGCTGTCTTCACTTCATGCTTACTATGCACCAGAAACTTTCCTAAGCACTGAGCACCCATTTGCTCATTCACATCTTCCAATGGCCCCAAAAGGCGAGTAGCACCACCAATGAACAAGCTGTGGCTCTTAGTGCTGAAGTAGTCATACAACCAGTTAGAGCTGCAGTCAGAGGTCAACCCAGTTCAGTCCAACTCAAATCTATGTGCTTAACCACTTCTCTATACTTAACATATGAAGGGAAAATACCCATGCTCTCACCTTAAAAGTGTAGGGGTGGGAGGAGTAAATGCATAAAACAAGGCAAAATATGTACATAGACAACACCGTAAAACCCTACTCACATCATGGTTTTTTTATTTTAAATTTTTAATTAGATATAAAAACATGCAACCTTTGTCACCATGCAACACTAGAAGGGACACATTCTTAGTGGCATTTCAGAGATCCAGAGAGGTACCTCATCTAAAGAAGTGAATATTACCTTGGGTCTTCAATGTTATTATATTAATGGTGTCTAACACCTTCTGATAAAACTTCCCTAACAAAGACAAAATGAGTTTTTATAATTGATTCAAAACATTGTAAGAACCCTCCATTTTCTTTTGCTTTCTGGATACAAATGTTATCTACCCTTAAAGCAAGAAAACCCTCATTCGGCCAGACCACCCCCAGATTACCCTAAAACATCAAAGAGGAGTATTTTGAGTGAAACTTAAATCATAATATCATTCTTGTGTGTAGATCTATAAAGTTAATTCTCAATTCTTCTCTCTTTATACAGCCTAGTTTGAATGGACTTAAACAGGAAACTAAGATTAATGATGATTCAACTCCAGTACTCTTATTTTCTTGTTTATAAATCATTTCTGATTTTTGTTTGTGACAACAGCAGAAAAAGCCATGGTTTCCTCCTATCTCATGTGGCACAACCCACAGGAAGTAATTAGAAGTACTCATGCCAGGAACACAGACTGTTTAGTTCTGTACTAAGATTAAAAGCCATATTTCTACCTGAGACGGTTTCCTTATTTCCCTGTTACATAGCCTACAGGAGCAGACGTGGTTGACCCTTACTTGCTAGTGCTGCCTTGTCTTGCACCCTCTCAGCCCCTCAGCCCACATGCAATTCCCAGGCCTGGGAGTCTTTCTCTGCGTCCTGCCTTAGGGCTCTGTGTCAGGATAACTCCCTTTCATTCTTCATGTCTCAAATTAGCCATCCTTTACTCTGGGAATTTTTCCATGGTCCTAGCACTAGGAGGGTTATCCCTCTTTAGAATCAGTTACTTTTTATTCAAAAGAACTTGTATATTTATAACTAGGGGTATTGTGAAATAAACATCTGTTTACTGCCTATCTTCATTCTCTGTCTGTAGTCTCCACTGGGAGAGATACCATGTCGATTGTGTTTACCTCACTATCATCAGCACCTTGGACAGTGCCCAACATGTAGTAAGGGCCCCAAATGATTTGTGAAAACTTAGGATCTGAACTCCATCAGCTTCAAGGCAGAGCTATAATTGCCCTGAGAATTTTCCACTGGGAACCCGGGGTGACAGGTGTGTATGCCTTCCAAGCAGGATAGCATAGAGCCCTTCCAACCAGGGCCCTATAAGTCCTCCTCGTTCTCTTGGGGTCTTCCTCTTGGTGGTCTCCACTCTCTAGGAGCCCCTAAAGCCCTTCCAAAGCAGAACTTTGAAGTAAGACTCATCTTCACTGCTCCCTTCCTATGCTTTTATTTCCTCAGTGGTCTCCTTCCTTTTCTTTTAGGGACCTAACACCTGAGGTATTCGGTTATGAGAAGAATCTTTTCCAGGTTCTTTATTCACATCAAAGAGTAAATCAGTAGCAGGATGAAGAGACATTTCTTATGTATATTTGCATTTAGCAGCATCTAAATTGAAACGTCTGGCATCGGCCACTAAGAAGAGAAGATTCTGGACTTCCCTGGTGGCGCAGTGGTTAAGAATCCGCCTGCCAATGCAGGGGACACGGGTTCAAGCCCTGGTCCAGGAAGATCCCATATGCCGCGGAGCAACTAAGCCCGTGTGCCACAACTACTGAGCCTGTGCTCTAGAGCCCGTGAGCCACAACTTCTGAGCCCGCGTGCTGCAACTACTGAAGCCCGTGCACCTAGAGCCTGTGCTCCACAACAAGAGAAGCCACCACAATGAGAAGCCCACACACCGCAATGAAGAGTAGCGCCGCTTGCCACAACTAGAGAAAGCCCGCACACAGCAACAAAGACCCAACGCAGCCAAAAAATTAATAAATTAACAAATAAATAAATTAAAAAAAAAAAAGAAGAACAGAAGATTCTCCAAAGAATAGAGACAAGACCTTCTCTATGGGGGTGGCCAACCATGCCTCCCCCACATACAGATCCTCAAGGGAAAGGGAGGCACTCAGGCCCTCACACCACCACACGAAACCCTGTCTAGTGCTCTGATGCTTTCTCTCTTCTAGGGACTACGTCTACCACATCCCTTCATCCCTCAGCTGATTAGACTTTCAGTGCTGGCCTTGTAGGCTACATCCCACAATAACGTCAGCAGGATTACAGGAACCCTGACTTCAATTGCTGTTATTTCCTTGGTCAGCCGAAGTTTCAAAAAAAGAAAATTTACTAAGATCCAAAAGAAAACAAAACAAAAGGACAAAATGATAAAACCTAGAGATAAAAGTTTAGGATTGTCTAGGTCAAAATTACTTTTAAACTCTGACCTAAGTGCTCAGTGCCATGGGCCAACTGAACCACATTCTCTGTTCATCCACTTCAGATGCCCCCCCTCACCTTCTTTCTTCTGCTTTATCCAAAGGAGTCTGGTCACTTACCAAAGCTGGTAGGTAGAACTACTCCCCAGGAGTATTTGGTGCATGAAAAATATATCTTCTTTTCCCATAATGTGATTTATCTTTCAGTTTTGCTACATGGCCAATAAGGGTTGGGCAAATAGCAGACACTTACAATACTTGTTAAATATGATTGAATGAATAAGTGAATGAATGACTTTGACTCCTCAATTGAAATGTTCTTCTGTTTTTAATTCTAGAAATCTTAGGCTTCTCCCAGACCAGGCTCCTCTATCTAGATTTCTGTCCCACACGTTGGCTATTTCCGATCGACTCTATTTAAAGTCTCCTCAGGGACTCAGCTCAGGAAAAAACTTGAGCTTCCTCGAGCTTATTCATGAAGGTGTTCTGAAATCCCAAAGTCACCTTAATGTTTCTTATAAAAATTGCAAACTTAGAGTGAAAGTAATATTTAATCAATGTCTAGTGGTGGAATTAACTGGCAATGTGTCAAATAGTTAATTGAGTTACTCTGCATAAGATATATGCATTTTAATTATGTTTTGGAAACAGCAGATACTTACCCTTCATGGTCCATCTAAGTGGTATTCAAATCATAAAGCTCCAGGGCTTATGCCCAGATGTGTCTTCCCTGCCCAGCATCCTTGCCCAGATACAGAGGAAAAGGAGGAGGCTTTCACTATCCAAGAGCTTCTCTCCCCCACCTTTAGCCAAAGGTTCCATCTATTTTGCCTGGCTCCTAAGATTTCCTTTGAACAAAAAATACATGAAAAAATAAAACAACAACAACAACATGAAAACCACTGGTCAAACATTAGTGACTTGTTTCCAAACAGACTGGTAAGAAATTGTGAGGTTGAAGGTTCCTCCCATATTTCATCACACCCACTGCTTATCACAGTCAGAAACGGAATCTTAGAGCTAGCCTTATATTCATGACTTAATGAAGAATTTAAAACTTTATGTTCCCAAATTTTCGTCACACAAGTAGATCAGAAGTTGTATTCCAGTTACCGTCTACTGGATCTAATTCTAGGATCTGCAGATTAAGTGATGCTTATATACTATATAAGTCCACGTAAGACCACTCCCTATGAATATGTTTATGCCAATTATAATTTTTCTCCAGTATGCTTTCTCACCTATTCTATTCCTTGTGGAAAACTGATTTTCTCTATTGCTTTCAGGGGTGGAGTCTATTCTGATGATCACAGAGGACGGAACTGAGTGTGATTTTTTAAAAAATTTACAGCAAAGTGACACTGTTGGAAGGAACACATAAAGGAAAACTTATTGCAGTTTATTACTTTTCCTTTATAACGTAATTTCACAAATTTTCCTTCTATAATGATGAGAAAGCAAATCATCAGTGATCGTCACTAAAACTTCTTCCAGCAACATCATGCAGAACTCTTGAACTCACACCATGTAGCATATGGATATTGGAAGATGAGCATTACATTTGATTGAAAATACACAATCAGTTCTTTAAACATATTTAAATTCATTTAATTTAGGATTGATTAATATAAGCATTGTTTGGGTTTTATCTATAATCACCTTGGCAATAATCCCGTTTCCACAGTAACACAAACTTGTATTTTACCCTTGTGCATGTGTGTGAAATTATAACAACTTTTGCAATAAAGTTTACATATCATTTGCACATAACTTTCATTTTTTATGAGAATTCCAAGCTAGAGGTTTCTTTCCTTTAATCATTTACTATTTTGCCACTAAATACATAATTCACATCTCCCCTCGAATAACGAAAACTCAACAGAGCCATTCCTAACGACTCTCAAGAGATATCAAAATCTATATGATGGTCAGATCTTTGAATTTCAACATGTACTATTAAGGGAAAGATAATGAAATACTTCACAAATGTCACCTTGGATATAATCCCTGTGTTGTATTAGCATAAATCCATTCATACTTACCGAATCAGTATTCTTTTTTTTTTTTTTTGAGATAATTATATATTTATAAAGCATTCTTATTTAAAGTTACAAAAGAAATGGTGATTTTACAACAGGGAAAATAATTACAAGAAATTCAGATTTTATTACATGCTGTGAAAAACAAAAATGATCCAATTTTAGCTGCCTATGGATTTATTGAAGTCAAGTAATAAGAAGCCTGGTTCAAGAACACTAGATCATAAAGAAAAAGTATATCATCATCATGAACAGGAAACTAAAAGGGACATAAATGTAATTATCTTCTTTTGTTCATTTGTTTCAACTAGTTAAGTTAGCTGTGGTCAGTCAAAGTGAAGTAGGACAGTAAGCAGAGGAAACACTGTCTAGTTACCTATCCCCACCCGAAAAGAGGGCCTTGCTGTCAGTTGAGCTGCAAGTATATATGTTTTTTACTACATCTCTTTTTAATATCATTTTTTAAAAAATAAGGCAGTTTATAATCTGGCGTTAGGACAATAGTTGCCTTTGGGTTGGGTGGTGCTTGGTAAGGGGCACACCTGGGGCTACCAGGAAGTTGTAATATTCTATACTACATCTGAGGCATTAAAAAGCTGTACACTTATGATTTGTGACAATTTATATATTATTCTTCAGTACAAAAGTTAAAAAATAACTTTCCATTTAGATACCACTATGTCTAGAATAGGAAACGGTGAAGATTTCATGAAATTATAATTATTATTTCAACTCATCCCATCACTTTTTATTTATAACTAATTTTTTTTTTTTTGCCCCCTAGGAAATTTTCAGGTATCTAAATCAAAGACTAAACAAACTAAGAAAGATAGCATTAAAATGTGCCTTTAAAATGATCTGGTTTTGTGTTCTTAAGTTTATCTTCTGTATAAATGATGTATACAGTGTAAAAGGGAACTATCTGGAAAAAGTTGACATGATTTGAAAGTGTGGATGATATTTGTCTAAATATATGATAATATTTTATTGAGTTTACCACCTTTCAAGAATATAAGAAACATCAGTATATTGTATTTCAAAACATCTGTCACAGTAAAAAGTGTAATCAAGCATTTTGAGTTGCACAAAGTTCAATTAATATATAAGAAAATAAAGCAAGTGATGTACATGGAAGAAGGTTAGTTAGTTCTCACAAATTTTTCAGTCCTTTAATGAAAAATCACCAACTCTCTCTGAATAGTTGAAAGGATGTTAACACTGAAGAGGTTGTAGATCTATCCTCTTGCTTCCAAGGGCACACTGAAGACCAGTGAGTAAATGGAAGGAGGCAGAGACATTTGGGGAGGGCAGAGGAGACATAGCATTAATTATACTGGTCTCACTAGAGGATCAATCACGTTGGTGAGCAGAGAGGTCCCTACCACTGGAAATGTTCACCCATGTTAAGAGTAGTTGTGTTCATTTCCTATGGCTTCTCTAACAAATTACCACAAACTTTCTGGCTTAAAAGACAATAAATTTATTATCTTATGGTCCGTTAAGTCAGAAGTCTTACTAAGCTAAAATCAAGGTGTTAGCACGGCTGTGATTTTTCTGGAGGCTCTATGGGAAAATCGATTTACTTGCCTTCTCTAGCTTCAAGAGGTCATAAGCATTCCTTGGCTTGTGGCCCCTTCCTTTATCTTCAAAAGCCTGCAGCATAGCATCTCAAAGCTCTCTCTCTGGCTCTGACACTTCTGCCTCCCTCTTACAAAGGTCCTTGTGATTCCACTGAGCTCACCTGCATAACTCAGGAAAACCTTCTCAACGCCCTAATTTAGTCACATCTGTACAGTCCCTCTTGCTATGTAAGTTAATAGAGTCAAGGGTGTTGAGGATTATAATGTGGACATCTTTGGGAAGTCATTATTCTCCCATCACAATGATATATTAAAATATATACAGGCGGAGGCTAAACCAGATTGCTAAGATTCCTTCCAATGTTTATATCCACTAAATAAGACAAAGAAGTCAAATATTTGTTAACAACTGTAGCAGAAGAAACTGACCATACAAAAGACCTGATTCTCTCCACTCTGGAGGCTATTACTATCTTTCTGTATGTCCACTGGAGATGGCTGGGTATTTTAGCTAAAATTCATTGTTCAGAAGAAGTCCAAGCTTCTTTTGTGAACAGTGACCACATCCTGACTAATCCAAGACAAAAAAAGTACTAGCAAAGCCTTGCTGGAAAGTGTGTGACTGATAAGTTGGAGAGGGTTGGCAATTATGCAATAACCACCCTGTAGCTGCTCCAGGATGGTGCTTTCTCAAGGGCTACAGTGGCCAGTGACCAGGAAATTACTGTCTCTTTTTCAAAAGAAAGAAAAATGAGAGTGAGGAAGGGAGAAATGGTGTGTGAACCACTATTTTTCTTCCTTACGACACACTCCTAAATAGAAAGGGAATGGTGAAGTTCCTAACTTGTAATTCGTTTCAAAGAAGCTATTAAATATGTGCCAATGAAAAATATGGCTCGACTAACTCAGGTATGAATTTCATCCATTTATATATAGCCAATCTTCAGCCTCTTGTGGCCTTTAACAGAAGATGTTCAGAAACGGTTACATGGAATAAAGCACTCTGCAATTGGGAATAATAGGAAGTATTAAATTATACTTGAGGCAACTGACCAAAGGATCTTGGTAGAATTGAAAGTAAGAAGGATCACCATGAAAACAGTGGCCACTCAATCCAGTAGAACAGTTTGCATTCTAAAAGACTCTGACTAACTACTTGGGGAAAAAATTCTCTAAGGAAAAGTTTTCTTCTTGGAGCTACCAGCAGGACCAAAGGGAACATGTTTATACCAGTTAAATTTCTATTGAAATCCTTTTGTTTTCTATTGAAATCAATAATAAACCAGAAGCTGTGCTTAGCTCTGGGGATATAAGGACAATGGCAAATATGACCCCAAGGATCTCACATCTCATGGCAAAATGGAGACCAATAAACAAACACAATTCAGTGATTATCAAGGCAAGCAATGGATGTGACTAGAGCCTGAAAAAGAAGCACTTGACCCATGAGATGAGGGAACTTTGTGTAGACTCACATGAGGACCCAACTCTTTAATTAAGTCTGAAAGAATATATAAGACATGTCCCAAAAAATGATGGCAAAAGAGGATTTGTAGCAGACAGAACAGCATGGGCAATGACATAAAGGTCTATAAACACCCATCATAGTCAAGAGCTTTGAGTAGCTCAGTATGGCTGGACCATAGGATCAGGTGGAAGAAAAGAGTTAAAGCTGAAGACGTAGGTATTTTAAAAATATTAGGGGCTAGATCATGAAGACTCTTAGATACCACCCAAGGTCTATGAACATGTTCAGATAATAAGAAAATATGTATTGTGTACACCTCTTTGTCTCTTGACTTCACATTTAGATAAAGCAAATCAACAGGGAGGGTCAGATTTCAGTGAGCCTCCTCCATCCCCTCCATCATTCAATAAGGGGTTCAATAGTTATTTTCTCTTTAGAATATGGTATTTATATCATTCACAAAGAGGAAATGCATATCACCTGTTCTTGCCAAGGAACATGTTAGGGAATATAATTATTCAGAGCAAAATGGAGATCTGAAAAGGACATATGTAGGGGGAAGTTGATGGTATTTTTCTGTCGCTGGGAGGTAACATGAGACAAATGAAGTGCTGTGTAATAGCTGTGGGAAAGAGGGCAGGGGAAAAACAATGGTAGGAGGCGGGTTCTGAATGGAGATATGGGGGAAGCTCTAAATTCTGAGCTAGAAATGAAAGTTATGTGTGGATGGTGGACAGAGAAGGAACCTGCATGCTTGGGTGGGGCAGCAGACAGAATAGGATGGTTCTCACCATTTGCAGGGGCCTGTGCCTCTGGAGTTCGAAGTATATGCCAGCATTTATACAGGAACCAAAAAAAGATGTTGGAAAAAAATGGTAACCATGCTAATGAAAGGAATAAGGATCAATGGCAAGAAGAATAACGGGAAGGGAAAAGATTGTTCAGAAAAACAAAACAAAATAAATTGGCAGTACGCGTTGCAAAATAAACTATATTCTGCCTCTTACACCCACACAAAAGTGAAATCAAACTTGCCAAAAGGAATTTGCCAATTCTCAAAACAAAAAATTGACAGCCCTAATTATACTTGCTACAAATGAACAAAATGAATACTCTCCAGGAAGCACGCTCAAGACTGTCCAGTCTAAAATCCTGAGGGGCAACCGTATAGTTGGAGGGTCTACATTTTATTATTTATTTATAGCCTGCTTGCTTTCACAACAGACCTAAGTCAGCTAAAATAAACTTTATACATTAAAACAATAAATATAAATTTAAAAGAATGAAAGTCATGGAAAATAAAATTAAAATAAGAGCTAGACCGGGAATAGGAGATGAGTGGGGGTGAGGACATCATGCTGCTTTGAAGGCCAACATCAATCCCCATCACTTGTGAAGCACACATTTGTCTCTGGGTTTCCCAACAGACAAAGAAGAAAGGAAATATAGTTAGCTACATAGCTTTCTTTATATGTGAAAGAAAATTACACTATCAGTTTTTTAGAAGTTAACATTTAAATTTTAGGTATCAAATTTGAATGAAAGAAGCATTTAGTTCAATGCACGTTATCAGGGGTCCATTTCAGGAAAAGTAGGATCATTAGTGAATATTTTTAAAATCCCTTTCCATTTTAAATACTGTATAATATTCCTTTGCATTTTTTGTCTTCAATAAACTAACAATGTCTTAGTTACAACTGAGAATGCTGTCTAACTATGATGCAATTCATCTTTCCACAGTTTCTTTTCATGTCCAATAAGTATTTCCAATGCAAGAGAGACTCTGGAACTCGGTGATTTATATATTCCTATTATCATCATAACTCTACACTTCATGAGAACATATCAAATATTTAATTTCTCTCTCTAGACCTTATCCACTAAGTAAGCCTGATTTACAAAATCTATCTACAAAAGGCTGCCACCCGTCATTTTATAGGAATTACCTGGAACACTATATTTGTTAAAACCAGAAGACATTTTCAAACAGAGTAGCATTTTTATTCCAATTTTGATTCAAATTATTTTCTACAAAATATGTACATATGTACTAAAGAATTATTCTGCCAATGTGTATTTTGACAAACCAAATTCATACTGAAATGCACTTCATAAAGTTATTCAAAATATATATTACTCTTCTTGATCTTTGCTCCCAGTACAGCCTTAATCCTACTGACATCTCAAACCCTATTAATATTTAACACATGGAAAGTATGTATCTTAGTGCATATACATTATATAACAAAGATTTCACGGTTACAACTAAGGCTAAGTTTTTTTAAAAAACTACAAATGATTAAGTTCTATGCTAAATACCATCCCCGTTTAGCCTACACATGATGAAAATACGTTTTATTTTGTTTCCAAAATATAGGGCAGAAACCTAAAATAGAGTTTCTCTTAATTGTTAAGTCTAAAAGAAACAAATCAAGAGACTGACCCGTCAAATTTTAATTGTGAAATAAATGTAGTATGAGCTAATAAAGTCACACATTATAGCACTCAAATACTTACTGGACTCTTCTTATCATGAAAACCTTCTGAAGTTACAGAAACATAAATTAAGTCCTAGAAAGTTGAGACTTATTTTGGAAAGCATAATGCCAACGATAAGTTTCCAAAATCAGTTAGTTGGGGGAGAGAAGAAATGGGTTGAAAAGGCAACTAGAGGACAGGAGACTGCTAAATACACTACTTGACATAAAGAAAACATACATTGTAAGAATTGTAACTGAGTCTTCTTTACGAAAACATCTGAAAGTTTAAACATAAAAGTCCGTATATGTATTCATGAATTAAAGAAGAGGAGGCAGGTGACTTCTCTACGGGAGAGCATGTCTTCATAATCATATTTGGTACATGAAAAGTGCGTCAGTTTGAGAACATTTTTGGATGTGTTTAACATGTACTTATTAAGCATAAGGGAAATACATGCAATTATTATAGGCATTAGAAAAAAGAGCAAGGTTGTAACTGCACTCATTTCCTCATAAGGGATTCTCTGAATAGATGCATCCTCAAGGTAATTAATCTTTTCTAGAACTTCTTGCAGTTATACATATACACTGATAATTTTTAAAAGAGAACTTTATAGAATTTTTTAGTCCATCTAAAATGCTTGTTTGTTTGTATGCCACCTTCTTCAATTAGGTAATTTAGTCAGATATATAACTTAGAATAAGATCACTAAACAAAACAAAATAACAAGTAAACAACAACATCCAAGGATCCTGATCTGTTGCTGAGATGAAAATTCCAAGAATTTCCTTCATATCAAATATTTCAGAGGAAGACAACAGACAATCCCAGAAACAGATATTCCTGGTGTCTATCTATAGTGTTCCCAGGAATAAGCACTTCTTAAGAAGTATCACTCTAATAAGCTAACCATGTACCACAGATAAAATAAAAACTATGATTATCATTAACATTTAATCACTACATATCCTGAATGATAGTCTTAATATTGACCACACACAGATTAAATAAACTATAACAAACCAAACTTGTCTCTAAATTTGAGACAATATTTTACATTACTCAAGATAACTAAGAATCTATTCAAATATATTTTTGACACTACAAGAGGATATTACTTGTTTAATTGAATTCAAACATGGTGGTAGAAGAACTTTTAAGTTCCTGGATTGTAAGAAAGTTTTACTTTTAACATATCTGACAGTAAAGATTATAACGTAATATATAGGCAACTTCCTATACTTGAGCACTGGTAACAATGTATCTACATCTCTATCTATGTGTAAATACGTGCGCATGTGTGTATGATTTTTAAAGTCATCATTCATTCATATTATAGATTTGGAATATGGTGGGGGATAAATATCCTAAAATGTGGGAGGGTGTAAATTTACTTTCTAAAATTGAAAACTTACCAATAAGCACTATGCAATACTCTCTGTCACTTTTCTTTAATCTATCCTTGGATTTAAAGTAACATAAACTATCTCAAATCAATTATTCACATCCTAATTAGGATGAAAAGCAATAAACTATTTTCTTCATACCAAGTCACCAAAAAGAAGAGAGATGCAACAGATAAGACATTTGCATGTTTTCACTTTGAAGATAGGAACTGCATTTCACTCTAGGATTTTCAGTTTACTGATCCGTGAAAACTGGGAAGAAAATGCTTTATTTATTTCTCAAGTATCCCATTGAGTATTTACTACAAGAGTTCCATATAATGATTCAATGTTTTCTAAATGAAATCCTTTGAAATAAAAGTGTATATAAATATAATCATTCCTTTTTACTGTTAGTTTAATATCACGTGTTCAGATTCTACAGACGTGATTTGAACATGACAAATTATACAACTGCTTTAAATATATAACTGAAGAATTGTAAGACACTGACATGTTAAATTCATATTATCCAGGTGTATTTATATCAGAACTACCAAAGAAGAAACTCATTATAGGAAACAGGAAGTGTGGTTTTTCTCCATTCTATAACAAAGTTACAGAATAGTCTTATTCAATAATTGTGTTATGTGCTACTTTTAAACAGCTCTACTAAAGCAGAAAAGTATGGATTAAAATAGGCAGAACACTCAGATTGAAAAAGTAAGAACCAAAGTTGAAATCATTGTAGAACTTAGTGAAAATGAGTTAAATCAATGAGTCATACCCCAATCCATAATCTCAGATAAACTGAGTTTCAGTGACTGGAAATAACTAAGTCATTGCCATAGAGGTCAATCTGAGACCATTCTGGGAACTAAGTTTGGATAAAAATTACTGTCAGAGTAGCTATATGTTTTAATAAAAAATGAATGACTGTATACTATGGATCTGTGAGTTTAATATTTGTACTGATAAAAAAAAATCAATAAACTTATGTTAACCTGAAAGTAACTTGGGGGGGCGTGTATTTCTGAATATAAAAAAAAATGACGTATAACCAGCTTTCAGTCTTATGCTTCTCAACTCATTAATGAAGAAGGCAAATATAAACTCATCTGGACCAGGAAACTATTACCTAAATTCTCAAGGGTCTACGGTCCAGAAGATAGTGACCTATTTCAATTTAGGGTGAAAGACTAAATGTTATGCAATGTGAATGCATTTCTGACTTAACAACCTGCCCGTGACAGAGAATGAATGAACATCAATTTTCACATACTGCTCATCTCATGTGAGAAACTTTTCAAACCTTGAAGAAGTCATTCGAATTCCATAGCAAAATGTAAAAGAAGACAAAATAAATCAGGTTTAGGAAATACCTACACAGACTAATTCAGATATTTTTAAATGATACAAATGTAATTTAAGTACAGTCAAATGTGTAAACATTGGAGAGAACAGCCCAGTGAATCAAAGTGTGGAACCTAGGTAAAAGTAAACGAATCAGTATTCTAGTGAAAACCAGCCCAATAATGAATAAGAATAGCGTCCTGTGGGTGTGAGCCTCTGGTCAGCCAGCAGGGCCATGTGGGTTACGGGCTGTCTTCTTACATCCACATTCATATGTCCAGTCCCTATGGGGTCACTCAGGCTCCTGGGAGATGAAGGGACATAATGGGGCGGCAGGGATGCGGGGTGGGAGGAAGGCAGGACACTTTTTGACCTTGTGACAGAAATTCCCTCCGCAAACCCTACAGATTTTGGAAGATTAACACCATATTCTAACTAACTTAAATGGAACTAAACAATGTAAGAACTATGAAGTAATTCTCCCTTTACACTGTGAATGATTAAGGCACGTACCCTGTAACACACTACCCAATTCAGATTTCCACAACCAGAGGGGGTTTGGGAAGACAGCCACAGAGCTTATCAAAGGGTGGAAAAATATCTATGAGAAAGATGGAACATTCTAGGGTTTCAAGATGAAATGAGCTTAAAGAAAAATTTGAAGAATTTAAGACTGCTCTAAGGAAGATTCTGACAGCATGGGTTGTTAAACATTAAGGTGGTTTGCTGAGACTGTGGAATTCTGATCCTGAGAATCTTTAAAAATAGGAAAGATTCAGACCAGCTGCTCAGAAAGATTGAATGTGGGCTTTATGCATCTAAAACCCTTCAAGACGCTTCTAACCCTGTGAATTTAATTGTAAATGCCAATACAAACAGTATATTCCATCTTACACTTTTGATTCAATACTAAATAGTTGCAGGGGGTTTGCAATGACCTACTTTGTACAGTGCATGAAAGCATGTGAGGCAATAGTTTGTCACAGTTAGGAGTCCTAGTGATATCTCTGGGTACCTGCACTTTCTGATTTCAGATTTTTCATGCAAATCACATATAGCCCTTAATCACAGGTTTTTATAATATATTGCAGTTTTGAATAATTCATGCTAATGAAACATTAAACCATGATGGAAAGAACCGAAAAATGAATAAATAAAAATCAGACAACTTCAATTTTCCCTCTTTATATCATACAGACTTAAAGTACTAGTTTTTCACCTTACACTAGAAAAATCGTTCTTTAAGTTTAGACCCTTAGTCACTTACTAAAACTCCAAAACTTTAAAAAATAAATCATGACTTTTTTTTCTTGAAACACATTTGAATTTTTTAAAAAAAATGATTTAGAGTATGTACTAAGGGATGAACTGACAATATATTGAAGTCATAGATTCCGGTCAAAATCATTTAACAAAAAATACTTAAATCAAATAGTAAACTAAATTGAATAGTTTACTAAGTTAAATAGCAGTCACTCAAATTTGCACATCAATACATCTGTATATAATACAAAAAACTGCCTAATTCATATTTTCACAAAGAACTCTTTGGCTTTCCCTGAAGAACCTACATAGTGAAGCATTAGATTTCATCATATCGAGATCCAACACTTCTCCTTTTGCCCGGATCCTGATGCAAAATGTTTAGAGTTTATTTTCTTATAAAGTATATGCAGCATTATTAAACTAATCCCAACTGATGACTTCATGAAGTATGGTTATAAAGTGCCACTCAAACTTTCTATACTGACCAAATCAGCAGATTCATAACTTGACACAGCACACAGGAGCTACCTTCACCAGCCTGCACTTAACTGCATTCAGTAAATATTCGCACACCTAGCACTATAGATGCTAATGACTGTGTTGAAAATACACATGTAAACACACACCCCTCACTGAGTAACAGTCTGTCAATAAACTGTCTAAACAGACACAATATACCTATGGGCAAGGTAGCTTATCCATCACCCCCTCGTTGTGCCAGGACAATATCTCTTTCTGTTTATATTGATTTTGAACGTGTGTGTGTATGCGTGTGCGCGCAGGTTACCAGAGAGGGAGATCCGTTCTTGCAGAGAGGCCCTCTGAAGACTCCTTTAATGCCCCGGTAGTGCCCATTGCTGAGATGTCTCGAACTGATGACCAGGTAACAAGCCATGTGGGTTCCGGGCGGGAGGTGTAGAGTCTCAACTCCTCACCAGGCGACCAGCCGTGGAAATGCGGGCTGGTTTTTCAGCAGCAACAGTGACGGCCACCTCCGGAGAAGAAGCGGCCGGCAGTAAGCAGGCGACGCTGCAGCCGCGCGTCCCCGCTCCTCGCCCAGCGCCGGGCTCCTGCTGCCGGCAGCAGCTGCTCTGACGGCGGCGGCAGCGGCGGCCACAGAGCACTTAGGGGACCCGGCGAGCCAGTCCACATGCTGCTCTGGCCAGGTGGCTGCTCAACCGCGGACGGCGATGTATATAATTTTAAGGACAACTTCCTGGGTCCGCTAGGGAATCGGCAACTCCTCCTCTCTTTCCCTCCCGCCCCCGCCTCCTCACCCAGTGCGCGCGCAGGAGATGCTCAGGCGCCCAGCGTCTGGCCCGGGCGTCCGCGGCCCTGCGGCGCCGCGAATCAGCAGCAGCCTGTGCGCGGAGAGTGGCTGGGGGTCCTCGGAGCGCCAGATCGCTGCCCCCGCTGCAGTGGCGGGGAGGGGGAGGGGGAGGGGGCGGGGGAGGCGACGGGGCAGGCTGGGGTGAGAGCTGAGAACTGGGGACGCGGAGACTTGTGAGTGGGAGCTGTTAGCGCGACGGCTCGGAGCCACCCGGGAGGCGAGGGGTACGCCCGTGGCTCGGCGTGGAGGTGACAGCTTCGGCGGCGGCGGCGGCTGGAGGCTCTGGGGGCTGCGGGACGCGAAGCCCCAGCATCCCGCCATCAGCCGCCCTGGCGGCCCCCTGGTCCCTCCACCCGGTCTCTGGGCCAACTTTGCACTGTGCTGCGGCGGGCGGGATGATTGGAGGGCGCGGTGGAGGTGAGCGGGAGGAGAGCCTTCTCTCTACTGTCACTGCCGGCTCGCCTTCAGCATTTCTTCCGCCCTCCGGCTGACGGCGCCGCGGGCGGAAGCAACAGCTCCCCAGCGGGCTGTAAAGGTGTGCTGTGCAGCCCCAAACAGGGCAGACAGATTAGACGCGCTAGAGTGGGTAGTGGACGGAGGAGGAAGCAAGTTTTAGATAGAAAACTTGTATAAGGAATACAATGAAACATGTATACTTGTGCCTATCTTTTTTTCTATCTATCATCTATCTATCCTTTTATCACCTATCTCCAGAGTTATAAACATTCGCTTACAAGTCTTTCTGTTTCCTTCAAGAGGCAGATATTTTTGGTCTATATAGGACATTTGTGTCTTCACAACCCCCAACAGTCACCCTTCAGAAGTGTTTCTTTAAATGGACTTTATATCATTTACTGCAAATAAAGCCACCAGGGAGTGAGCTGCACTGAGAATTAAAGACGTGCAGAAATGTGCTCTGAAAGAAGAAGGAAGCCCTTCCAGAGTCAGGAGACAGTACGCCCTCTCCTCCACCCCACAGCTGACCTTAACAGGGCTGGGTGTAACCTCTCTCACCCCCCTCACCTGGTCTGTGCTGGGAGAAGATGAAAGGTCACCTCCCTTCTTTTGCTTTAGCACTGGAATTAATTTCAGCCCTTTTCCCAGTTTTCTCCTCTAACACAATCCCCATTTGCATCCTGGTTGACATTGAGGACCTCTCACAAATGACAGAAACCAGTAATAGAAAGCACGTAATTAGAATTCTCCTCTTCAGGCAACTCATAAAACTGTTAAGCAAAAAATAGTCCAATGAATACAACTTTTGTAACTACCCAATAAAGGCTTGACTCTTTGTTTACATTATTACAATAGCTTATATCCTTAATATTTTAAAGGTTTTAGATTGTCCTTTTCAAGTGTTTTTTAAAGTGTTTACATACCAGAAAGTGTCTTAGTATATAAGGTGAAAGTGCCAATTTCTTGCAAATTTTGAATTGAAAATTACTGAGACTGAGATAGTGCGATGTAAATTTTGTAGGAATTGTTTACTTTGTAACTATCTTGGTAAGAACTTTTGAAATTAAAAGAGCAGAAACAATAGATACAACATACCCAGCTTTTCCTTTCTACGAAGATGCTGGATGTGTTTAACAATGCTGTGTTTATTCAGCTTAGAGTTGTAAAATGTTTCATGAAGCTGAGAGTAAGTAATATTACTCATATACAGACATTTAGATATATTCTATACAAAGGAAACAATGTATTTGCAAAGAATGAATTTCAAAATCAGGTGAAATCCTTGCCCCAGAAAAGCGGAATTTTAAAAGGAGATAGTGTGGCTCAGTCTATAATTACTGTCTCACTCTTCATAAATGTAAGTAGCAAACAGTATTGAGGACCTAAGTGTAAACATCCTTGAATGGACTAGAAAAATGAATGATGTCAGATGCTGTGAATAACAGTTCCAAGGACACTCTGCCTTCTTCAAGTGAATATGATTCCTAATAATGCTTGGTTATTTTAAAGAATTAGGTATGCTTTTCTAAAGAGAAAGGACTGACTTAAGTAAATCATACAATTCAAATATACCATCCTATTATTATTTTGTTATTCAAATTATCTGTTAGCTATCTTGATGATCTTGTTCATTTGACTATTATCCCATGTGGATTTGAGTTTTCCCATAGGAAACACAGTAATCCCTTTTACAGTAAGGTTTCAAAGGCTAGAGTAATTTTCCTAAATTCTTAAAGTTTTTCTAATTTCTAAAAATTATTTAATTTTTGAGGTCCTTGTTCATTAGAAATGAATGATGCGAATTCTGTTACTTTGCCATGTTTTAAAATCAATTATGGTTGTTCTCTTCTTTGCCTTCTAATTTGTTTTTGCCACCCATCTTAAAATATTTAGGCAAAAAAAAAAATGGCACGTTTGTTACTCTCAGCTGATTTTAAGAATACTTTTTAAAACAAACAAAAGAAGAACAATTCCCTTCTTTTCCTTGCCAGATTGTGACTGATGTCATTGTATGTAACAATTCTCCATCATTGCTGGCCTATATTTCAGATTTAGTTTGCCCAATCTAAATAACAGAAATGTGTGTTTTTATTTGCAGAGTTGCTATAAATACAAAGTTCATCAGTTGTATTAACTTCTTTATTAAAGGAGAGACTTTCTTCCAAACTCCAGTAATATAAAATTTTCAGAAAAAGTGAAAGAAAAGTAAAACACTTTAAGCCTATGTTAAAGCCTATCTTGTTTTAGCTACAAGTCAAATCCTATTACAACAAATATGAAAAGCAAAAATCATGTGCAATTTTACAAGGCCCGTTTATTTAAAGCAATAACTGATCTGATGAGTTCTCATTCCACAGAAGGGGATGTGAGTGGCAAAGGGCATGGATTTCAGCCTATAACCAACCTGACATTTCCACATGATTCCAGATTCATGGCTGAGTACCAGATGATTGATATCATGAGAAACCCTCTCTTTATCAACACATCCCAAATTGATCCCCATATCCTCATATACACTGTCCCACCTTAGCCCAAACCATCATTACCTCTTGCTTGAACTATTGCTGTATCCTCTTAGCTAATCTCCCTGCTTCCAGTGTTGCCTCCATATACAATTTATTCTCTATATCTAACAGCCAGAGTGATATTTTTTAAACATATCTTAATACGTCCCTATTAAACCATCTGATGGTTTTATATCATAGGCTTACAGAAAAATTGAGCAGAAAGTATAGAGCTCCCATGTTTTCCCTCCCCCCTCTTCCCCCCAATTTTCCCTACTATTGAGGTCTTGCTTTTGTGTAGTACATTTGTTACAATTGATGAATTAATATTGATACATATTATTAACTAAAGTCCATAGTTTACATAAGGGTTCACTCTTGGTGTTGTATGTTCTGCAAGTTTTGAAAAATGTAAAATGACATGTATCTACCATTACAGTTTCATACAGAATAGTTTCACTGCTCTAAAAATCACCTGTGCTCTACCTATTCATCCCTCCTTTTACCCCTCTGAATCCCTAGCAAGCAACAATCTTTTTACTGTCTCCCTTTTTTGCCCTTTCAAGAAGGTCATATAGTTGGAATTATACAGTATACCACTTTTTCAGATTGGCTTCTTTCATTTCGCAATATGCATTTTAAATGTTCTTCATGTCTCTCAGTGGCTCGATACCTCATTCATTTTTATTGTTGGAATAGTTTAACCATTATGTTGAATTATGCCCCCCATGTCCCCCCAAATATTGAAGTACTAACCCCTTTCGAATATGACCTTATTTGGAAATAGGTTCTCTGCAGATGATCAAGTTAGGATGTGGTCAGTAGGGTGAGCCCTAATCCAGTATGACTGTGTTCTTATAAAGGGGGGGAATTTAGACACAGGGACAGAGGCACAGAGAACACCATGTGAAGATTGAATTATGCTGCCACAAGCCAAGGAATGCAAAGGATTGACAGCACACAGCTAGGAGAGACATGGAAGAGATTCTCACAGCCCTTAGAAGAAACCAATCCTGCCAACACCTTGTTTTCAAACTTCTAGCCTCCAGAATTGTGTAACAATTAATTTATGTTGTTGAAACAATCCAATTTGTGGTACTTTGTTACAGCCAGCTGTAGGAAACTAATACACATTGTGTAGATGTACCACAGTGTGTTGATCCATTCACCTGCTGAAAGGCGTCATGGTTGCTTCCAGGTGTTGGCAATTATGAATAAATTTGCTATAAACATCCATGAGCAGATTTCTGTGTGGACATTAGCTTTCAACTCATTTGGATAAATACCTCTATCTTATATTTAGTTTTATAAGAAACTACCAAACTGTCTTCCAGAGTGGCTGTACCATCTAGCACTCCCACCAACAATGAATGATAGTTTCTGTTGGTCCACAGCACTGCATTTGGTGTCGTCAGTGTTTTGGATTTTAGCCATTCTAAAAGGTGTGTAGTGGTATTTCATTGCTGTTTTAATTTGCAATTCCCTAATGACAAATGCCGTTGAGCATCTTTTCATATGTTTATTTGCCATCTGTGTTTCTTCTTTGGTGAGGTGTATGTTCATATCAATTGTTCATTTTATAATTGGGTTATTTATTTTCTCATAAAGTTTTAAGAATTATTTGTATAGTTTATATACCAGTCCTTCATCATGAAATGTGTGTTTTGCAACTATTTTCTCCCAATAGGTGGCTTGTCTTTTTATTTATTAACAATGTCGTTTGCAGAGAAGTTTTTAATTCTAATATAGTCCAATTTATTATTTTTTTCTTTCATGGCTTGTGCTTCCCTTGCTGCACCTAAAAAGTCACCACCAAACCTAAGGTCTCCTAGATTTTCTTCTATGCTATTTTCTAGGAGTTTTATGGTTTTACATTTTACATTTAGGCCCATGATCCGCCTTGAGTTAATTTTTGTGAAAAGTATAAGGTCTGTGTCTAGATTTGTGTGTGTGTGTGTGTGTGAGTTGATGTCCATTTGTTCCAGCAACATTTGTTGAAAAAACTGTTCTTTTTCTGTTGAATTAGCTTTGCTCCTTTGTCAAAAATTGATTGGCTGGATTTGGGGGTGTGGGTACATTTATTTCTGGGCTCTCTATTCCGTGCCATTAATCTCATTTTCTATTCTTTCACCAATACCACCCTTTTTTTGATTACTACAAGAATTTATTTTCTAGCACTTTAAACTATTAGATATTTTAATATTTTTTGTGTATTTATGTATTGACTATTTCTCATTCTTGAATGACAACTATGAAAGCGGAGAATGTCTCCATTTTGTCCACTTCTCTGGTCCTAACACCTAAAACAATACCTTGTCAATGCAGACGTTCTTATTTGACATTTGGGAAGTGAATGAATAGGTGTTTTCGATTTTAACCTGCTAATAGCACAGTTCATTTATTTCTGTATTATCACATGCATTTGTGTGTACACATACATATATAAGAAACTCTGAAATTTGGTTTTTATTAGTTTTAGTTTGCATAGGTTTTTTAGGTCTGCATCCTAAGAAACATTTGGTCAAATTTCACTATTTCCTCTATTTAAACTAAAATAATTCCACTATTATTAAACACCATTTGAACTCTTAACTTCTCCTCCCAAATGCCATGCTTTATAGCCTGATTCTTGGAAAATTAACTATTGTAGAAACTATGTACTCACTGAACTAAAGTCTTTATTATTTGTTGGCCAGAGATTTGGCACTCTTAAGTGCATGACACCCCAAAGTGACATTTCTTATCCCTTAAACTGATTAAGTCCATCAAGGCAAAAGAGGTCTGGTTAGCAGAACTCAGACTTTCAAATGGAGAAGATCTTAGACCAGGGTTCCATACTGGGGGCCACACTGGGCTGGGAATGTGAACCTGTGAATTATGCTGGTGTAGGAAACAACAGGGACCATGGTGGGCATCTCATGTGGGCAGCTACTGAGAGTCTCAGGTAAATGAGATTTCAAGAAGAATGTTGCAGAATCCATGTAGTAATTTAAGAAAAATAATAAATCAGTATTTTTATACAAAATAACCTAGTATTTAAATACTGGTAACTAACAGAGCGTATTTTTAATACTGTGGGAGTTTTCAACAAAAACACAATATTATGAGTGAAAAGGCGAGTTGCCCTGGGAGAAGAAACAGACAACATAGAGACACAATAAAGAATTTACATCTAGAATATATAAAGAACTACAAATCACTATAAAGAATTAAAAAGTAAGAGAGGGACTTCAGTGAAACTCGACCAAGGAAGATATTGACACAGTCAATAACCATAAGATGCTCAATTAATTACTCATCAGAGAAATGTAAATTGAAGCAGCACTACACACCCTCCAGAATGACTAAAATTTAGAAAGCCAAAGCATAAAATTGTGGTGAGGATCTGGCATTATCTTATATCACTGGTGGGAGTTTAAATTGGAAAAAACAATTTGGGAAACTGTTTGGCAATATGTACTAAAGCTAAATTTATAGTTATACTATGGCCCAGCAATCTTATTCCTAGGTAAATACCAAAGAGAAATGAGTACTTATGTCTACAGAAGACACATACAGGAATATTTGTAGGTGCTTTATTCCTAGCAGAAAATTAGAACAAAGCAAATGTCCATTAGCAAAAGAGTGGTTAATAAAATGTAACATATTAAACAGAGTATTACGTAGCAATAGAAAAGGAAAAGTGACTGATATGTGTAATAACATTGATTAATATAACTGGCCTGAAAATGAGCAAAAGAATTGAGAGATAAATGAGTAGAAACTTCATGATTCTATTTATATAAAACTCAAGAACAGGCAGAACTAATCTATGATGACGGAAGTCAGAACAGTGGCTATCTCCTAGGTGGGGTACACTGCCTGACAATGAATATGAGAGCCTTCCTGAGTCTTGTCAGTTCTCTATATCTTGATCTGGGAAGTGTTATGTGTATGTGAATTTGCGTATAAAAATTCTTTGAGTTGTAAACTGAAGATTCAACGAGATACTAATACACATCCACCAACATAGCTAAAATGAATGATACTCACAGTACCAAATATTAGCAAGGATAAGGTATAATTGCAACTTCAACATATTATGTACTGAAATTAATACAACGATTCTAGAAAACTGCTGGTAACATCTCCTAGAACTGAGTATTCACATTAACCTATGACCCAGCAATTCCATGCCACATGTATATGTATGTGATCAACAAAATACACATACAAGATGTTTATTGAAGAATTAGTCATAATAGCCCCCAAATGGAAACAAGTCAAATGTTCATCAACTGTAGAATGGATAAAAATTGTGGTGCACTCATACAGTGAAATATCATATAGCAATAAAATCAAGCAAACTGCTACACAAAAGAAAATGGATGGATCTCACGGACATCCGGCTGAACAAAAACAGCCAGAAACAAAGAAGTATATAATGTATAATTCTATTTATATGAAATTCAAAAACTAATTTATGATGTTGGAAGTCAGGTTAGTGTTTACCTTTAGTAACCACTAAAGGTAGTTAGTAACCACTAAAAGTAGTAGAGGAGGCGGAGCAGAGGTTGATTCTGGGGGGCAGATAATATTCATCACATGATCTGCACATTCCTTAATTTATGTTACAAAATCAAATTTTAAAGTATATTTTTAAAAAGTTAAGTCTCTCATTTTACAGATGAAGAAACTAGAACCCAAGGAAGCTTAAAAATATTCAAGTCACACAAATTGGAGATAGAGCTGGTCTCCCACTGCCTGGCACGCTGGTGAATTTTTTTGTTTGTTTTGTTTCTTGGGGCTTTCTTCCTGTGACCAATCTAAGTTAGTTCGCTAATTCATTCATTCATTCATTCACGCCATCTCCTGCACGAGCAAAGGGACAAAAGATCAGTACCCTGGTCATCATTTGATACCAGTAAAGGAGGTGAGCTTAAAATCCCATGTACTTTTCTGGTCCATGTGCAGAGTTAACAGTCCAAACCAGTGCTGTGGTCCCCAGTGACTGGGTAGCATTCTGGGTTCTCTTTATTCACCTTTATTGCTGGTGGAAAGTGGATTCACATGAGGCTTATGAACAGAGCATGGCTACCATTTTCCCAGGAAACATGTTGGACCTGATGTGGAGATGGGGTTAGGCAATGAACTTGGATATTGTGCGCTCTTCAGGAAAGTGTTCATCATGCTCACTCCCAACTCGGAACCACCATGAAGCAGGTGAAGGCCTTCACCCTCAATCTGAGCCCTCCTCAATGTGGGCTCCACTTAACATAGGCGACATAGGCCACCTTCCTGTGGCGGGACAGAGCTAGAAGACCAGAAATCTAGGACCCTGCTGCCCTGGACTACCACAGAGCCAGGGAGGGAAGCAGGTATGAGTTTGCTAACTTTATCAGAAGTATATGTAAAAGATGTATTTTATATATTTCTGAGTATACAATATATTTCACACTAAATTTTAAAAAAAGTATAGGAACAGTACCTTGACTGGTTTTCATTCTTCTAGCTTTCTATTGTAAACTACTTTATGCTTAGCTCAATTATTGCTTATGGTTTTAAATTTTATTTGTACAGAAAACACTGAATCATAGAGGAAAAGGAAATATCATATATAGTAAATTATATCTTTAAAAAAAAAGTATATGTAAAAGAGACCACAGATATATTGTGATTCTTTCATTAAAATTAGTTATTATGATTGTATGACTAAATACAAACTTTCAGGGATGAAGTTCCATTTATGCTTAAGGCATTCCAAGAAAGAGAGATAGCCAGAAAGAAAAAAAAAAAAAAAGAAGGGAAGAAAAGAAGAGAGGAACGAAGTTGAGGAGGGAGGATGAGAAAGCATTCTTTTTCTGCAACGTGTTAAAATCATTAAGATAGTGATATTTCCCCCTGAAATGAACCCAAGAGAGTTTAAAACTGGGTTGAGAGTGACTAAAGGGCCCTGTCTCCCTTAAAGCACAAGGTGTAATATTTTGAGCATTGCCTCCTAGTAGATCAAATAACAAAGACAGTGATGATGATTTAATCAAAGTCAAGAAAACAATTTAGGATAAGGTTCCCTCAGACTTAGATTCAATAACTAATTTTGCAAAAAGACATCAGCAAGTCATACAGCTAAATTTATTCTGTGAACTATGACAATACAGGGCAAAGGATATGAAATGAATCTGACCTCATGGAATTAGTTAAAAAGTATTTTCCAAGATATGCCTTCAAGTAAAAAAACAACAAAAAAAATTCAGTTCATTAATCTGGATTAATGAAAACTACATCATAGAGAAACTACTGATACTGACGTTGTCCTGAGTCATCAAGAGAAAGACAAAGCCTCCCCACAATAATTGAGATACACAACCAATCAAACACAACCTATCCAAAAATCTCCAACTGCAGAGGACCCAATCCCATTCCACACTCCTCCCTCTCCTCAAAGAAGAGTCCCTGAAGCACGGGAGGTGGAAAAAGACTTCAGATGACAGAATCAAAGAAAGGGAAACAGGAGTCCCTGCTGCTTACCTAGCATTTTGTTGTTCTCATTTCACTGTTTCCCAAAGCTATGGCGCTAATTTGACAACACTGTGGAGAAAGAAGAGAGCCTTGCTGCCAGCAAATGCCAAGAAATACTGCCACCATCATATCTACTGGTGCTCAGAATCCCGGTAGAGTCTGGAAGGATGGACGGCACTGTAATTCATTGTAGCTGAGACCCTCTTCTGTTTTTCCTGGAACATGGCCCTGTCACACTCAAGGGCAGGAACCATTCATTTAAACACAAAGTGCCTTTTCCAGACTTGACTGTTCCTGATTTCCCAGTGCCACACTTCTAAAATACAACCTGATTGTATATACTCTTCAAATTTAAAATGAATCTTAGTATACTTGAAATGTTATCAAATCTGTTCTCATCACTTTGGAGATGGTACAAGACACGTAGGTTCTTAAGACGAGCAGACAGAAAATTTCCTTTTTTTCTTCTTCTCAATCCCCCACTGCATATCGAAAAAAAAGAAACAATACCAAAATCTCACTATCGGCATAAACTGACAGAAGGATGGAAAGAGGAAATATTTATGCAGTGTCGTCCACATGCCAGGTACTTTATATTCATAATGCCATCTCATCTCCGCACCAATTGCTTTAATGTGGGTAATATAACTGAAGCTCAGAGAATTTAAAGACTGTATCTAAGGTCACAGAGCTAAGTGGTAGAGCTAGAATTCATGTGCATCTGAATCAAAGCCTAGACTCTTTACAGCATCCTACATCATTCAGCCTCCTTGGATGATCAAAGAAGGATAAGCCACGGGCTCCTACTTTCATCAAGCGGAAAATCCTCTGGAGGAACTTTAGCAAATATGGATGTTTTTACTAAATTAGAGGCATGAGAACCAAACATAATGTATGATTCTGGATTGGATGTTAGGTTTTAAAAATCTATACAGAATTTTTAGAGATAATTAGAGAAATTTGAATCAGAATAATATTAGATAATATTATTGTATCAAGTTTAAATGTCTTGGGTGGTACCGAGGCTATGCAGGAGAATGTTTTTAGGAGATGCAAGCTAATTATTTAGGTGTGAAATGTCAAAACGTCTGTACCTTACTTTCAACTGATTCAGAAGAAAAATGTGTGTGTATGAATATATACAGAGAGAAAGCAAAGAGTCTGTAAAGTTAATAATCACTGAATCTAGGCGAAGTATATAAGGGAATTTATTGTATTTTTCTTGTTGGTGGGAGAACATTTGAGGTTATGTAATATAGCTTGCAGTTGCAACAGCATTCACATATTTTCTAAGAGGAAGAAAACTGCAAGAGTTGTAGTCGAAAATCAAAAGTCACATCACTGGTAGGAAAACCATGCTGGTCTCACCCTTGATAATTTCTCTTTTTGAACCTTAAGGACACAAAAGTATGGGGAAAAAAAAAACCATATATTTTTGCAGAGGACTGAAGTTTTGCATTAAAGGTAACTGATAATTTAATACAAGGGAGTCTTGGCTATAGTATTTGGTTACAGGCAGAAGAGCTACATAATTTGCAGGGCCCAGCGCAAAATGAAAAGGAGACACCTCTTGTTCAAATATTATTAAGAATTTCAGAAAAGCAATACCAGAACATTAAACCAAGTGTGAGTTTCTTTACAGCGGGGGACCCTGCGCAACCACATAGGTCACATGCCCATGAAGCCCACCTTTATTACAAGTAAGAATGCAGAATATGGCACAGTTTTCTTCCCATAATTATAAAAAAATCCATAGTCACTCAGCCAGAATAAAGATTGTATTGAGCCACTATACCTTTGTCAAGAACCATAGTTGAAATAAATGAGTCCTACAATGCATTCATTCCATATATAAGTTCCATAATTTTATTAATATTATTTTATATTAACTAGTTATTATATTGTATTTCAAATATAAATTTATATATTAGTCATTCATATCAGGTGACTCAGGGCTCTTATATCTTATATTTTATGGAAGGTATATACAAACATCTATGCCATTAGCAACATAAAAAGTCCCATATGAGCTGTAATATGGATCTGGCCTTCTCAAAGGTGTCCCTGCTTTCAAAGGAAAGGAAACAGAGAATGTAATCTAGCAGTAGAATAATAATATACCAGAAAACTTCAGTTTTTACTATGCTTATTTTAACATTTTCAACTATTTATAGATGAATTGGTTTGTAATGTTTCCATTTGTGCTGTCAAATTGTGTTGAACTGGTTATTTCCCTTGTGACCTTGTGCAGTTTCTAGAAAGAAGTGGAACTCTGAGACTTTATCCTAGAAAACTCATGCCTGGAGTAAACAAATCAAACTAGTAAACACTGGCTTATAAGTTTATCTTTATTAACATTTCACATAGTTGTTTTATGTCACAAAATTTCAAAATTTTTTTGTTGTTGAAATGGTTATCCTACAAAATGTTCTTTTATTAGGGTAATTTTTCATCTCCTTCTACCTGTTTAGCCTGTTTCTTTAGTTATCATTAATCACACTTCATGCAAATCAACTGCACAGGCAAACTGCCAACACAAAAAGTCTTAATGAAAATTTAAATATTTTTTCATAAAATACTTTCTTTACGAATCAGACTATATTGGTTATAAATAAGGCATAATATCTAATTAACCTCCAGATATAAATAGAGTTCCATTCCCCACACAGAAACCTTCATTTCCTGATTTCCTGCAATACTGAACATTTCATTTTTAACCCTTGAACTTTGTAAGACATTGTATCTCATCTTTTTGTAGGTTTCTAGACTACCGTATTAAAGGAAATGCAGAACGTGAGAACAATGCAGTTATCACGGATGATGGGCATGCAACTGGTGACATTTCAAGTAAGGCAAAAATCTCTGCAACTTACATGTATATTTGAATTTTAAAATAAAAGAGAGTCCTTCATATCGTATTAATTATTTTAATATTATTTTAAGCAACAAATAATAACATACTTCTCAGTTCTCATTAAAAAAACTGCTTTTAAAACAAAACAAAACAAAGATGAGATCATGTTTTTGTAAAAAAACAAAACAAAACAAAGATGACATCATGGATATAGAAAACAGATTAGTGGTTGCCTGAGGTGGGGTGGGGGGAGAAGAGGTGAAGAGGGTCAAAGGTACAAATTTCTAGTTATAAATGAATAAGTTCATAGGGATGTAAGGTCCAGCACAGTGACTCTACTTAATGATACTATAATGCATATTTGAAAGGAGCTAGGAAAGTGGATCTTGAAAGTTCTCATCACAAGAAAAAAAATTTTGTAACTATATATGGTGACGGATGTTAACTAGAATTATTGTTGGGATCATTTTGCAATATATACAAATATTGAATCATTACTTGTATACATGAAACTAATATTATGTTACCTCAATTACACCTCAATAAACAATATACTTGCTTTTACACAAAATACTCCCTGAATATTTTACGATACCTCTATAATGGAAAGAGTGACCTACTGACTATCAGTTTTGTTTTTTTTTAACATCTTTATTGGAGTATAAGTGCTTTGCAATGTTGTGTTAGTTACTGCTGTATAACAAAGTGACTCAGCTATATGTATACATATATCCCCATATCTCTTCCCTCTTGCATCTCCCTCCCACCTGCTGATCTCCCTGTGCGATGCACCTGCTTCCCACTAGCTATTTTATATTTGGTAGTGTATATATGTCAATGCTATTCTCTCACTTCTTCCCAGCTTACACTTCCTCCTCCCCATGTCCTTAAGTCTATTCTCTATGTTTGCGTCTTTATTCCTGTCCTGACCCTAGGTTCATCAGAATCATTTCTTTTTTGATTCCATGTATATGTGTTACCATACAATATTTGTTTCTCTCTTTCTGACTTACTTCACTCTGCATGAGTCTCTACGTCCATCCATGTCTCTACGTCCATCCACATCTCTACAAATGACCCAATTTCGTTCCTTTTTATGGCTGAGTAATATTCCATTGTATATATCTGCCATATCTTCTTTATCCATTCATCTGTCGATGGACACTTAGGTTGCTTCCATTTCCTGGCTATGGTAAATAGAGCTGCAATGAACATTGTGGTAAATGACTCTTTTTGGAATTATGGTTTTCTCAGGGTATATGCCCAGTATTGGGATTGCTGGGTCATATGGTAGTTCTATTTTTAGCTTTTTAAGGAATCTCCATACTGTTCTCCATAGTGGCTGTATCAATTTACATTCCCACCAACAGTGCAGGAGGGTTCCCTTTTCACCACACCCTGTCCAACATTTATTGTTTCTAGATTTTTTGATAATGGCCATCTGACATTTCTAAGGTGATACCTCAGTGTAGTCTTGATTTGCATTTCTCTAATGATGGGTGATGTTGAGCATCCTTTCATGAGTTTGTTGGCAATGTGTATATCTTCTTTGGAGAAATGTCTGTTTAGGTCTTCTGCCCATTTTTGAATTGGGTTGTTGGTTTTTTTGATACTGAGCTGCATGAGCTGCTTGTATACTTTGGAGATTAATCCTTTGTCAGTTGCTTGGTTTGCAAATATTTTCTCCCATCCTGAGGGTTGCCTTATTCTCTTGTTTATGGTTTCCTTTGCTGTGCAAAAGCTTTTAAGTTTCATTAGGTCCCATTTGTTCATTTTTGTTTTTATTTCCATTTCTCTAGGAGATGGGTCAGAAAGGATCTTGCTGTGATTTACGTCATAGAGTGTCCTACCTAAGTTTTCCTCTAAGAGTTTGATAGTGCCTGGCCATACATTTAGGTCTTTAATCCATTTTGAGTTTATTTTTGTGTATGCTGTTAGGGAGTGTTCTAATTTCATTCTTTTACATGTAGCTTTCCAGTTTTCCCCGCACCAGTTATTGAAGAGGCTGTCTCTAATCCATTGTATATTCTTGCCTCCTTTATCAAAGATAAGTTGACCATATGTGCATGGGTTTATCTCTGGGCTTTCTATCCTGTTCCATTGATCTATCTTTCTGTTTTTGTGCCAGTACCATAGTGTCTTGATTACTATAGCTTTGTAGTATAGTCTGAATTCTGAGAGCCTGATTCCTCCAGCTCCGTTTTTCTTTCTCAAGATTGCTTTGGCCATTCAGGGTCTTTTGTGTTTCCACACAAATTGTGAAATTTTTTGTTCTAGTTCTGTGAAAAATGCCAGTGGTAGTTTAATAGGGATTGCATTAAACCTGTAGACTGCTTTGGGTAGTATAGTCATTTTCACAATGTTGATTCTTCCAATCCAAGAACATGGTATATCTCTCCATCTATTTGTATCATCTTTAATTTCTTTCATCAGTGTCTTATAATTTTCTGCATACAGGTCTTTTGTCTCCTTAGGTAGGTTTATTCCTAGGTATTTTATTCTTTTTGTTGCAATGGTAAATGGGTAAATGGGAGTGTTTCCTTAATTTCACTTTCAGATTTTTCATCCTGTTTCATTAGTGTATAGGAATGCAAGAGATTTCTGTGCACTAATTTTGTATCCTGCAACTTTACCAAATTCATTGATTAGCTCTAGTAGTTTTCTGGTAGCATATTTAGGATTCTCTACGTATAGTATCATGTTCTCTGCAAACAGTGACAGCTTTACTTCTTCTTTTCCATTTTGGATTCCTTTTATTTCTTTTTCTTCTCTGATTGTTGTGGCTAAAACTTCCAAAACTATGTTGAATAATAGTGGTGACAGTGGGCAACCTTGTCTTGTGCCTGATCTTAGTGGTAATGGTTTCAGTTTTTCACCAATGAACACAATGTTGGCTGTGGGTTTGTCATATATGGCCTTTATTATGTTGAGGTAAGTTCCCTCTATGCCTAGTTTCTGCAGGGTTTTTATCATAAATGGGTGTTGAATTTTGTCAAAAGCTTTCACTGCATGTATTAAGATGATCATATGGTTTTTCTCCTTCAATTTGTTAATATGGTGTATCACACTGATTGATTTGCATATATTGAAGAATCCTTGCATTCCTGGGATAAACCCCACTTGATCATGGTGTATGATCCTTTTAATGTGCTGTTGGATTCTGTTTGCTAGTATATTGTTGAGGATTTTTGCATCTATGTTCATCAATGATAGTGTTCTGTAGGTTTCTTTTTTTGTGACATCTTTATCTGGTTTTGGTATCAGGGTGATGGTGGCCTCGTAAAATGAGTTTGGGTGTTTTCTTCCCTCTGCTATACTTTGGAAGAGTTTGAGAAGGATCGGTGTTAGCTCTTCTCTAAATGTTTGATGGAATTCACCTGTGAAGCCATCTGGTACTGGGCTTTTGTTTGTTGATAGATTTTTAATCACAGTTTCAATTTCAGTGCTTGTGATTGGTCTGTTCATAGTTTCTATTTCTTCCTGGTTCAGTCTTGGAAGGTTGTGCATTTTTAAGAATTTGTCCATTTCTTCCAGGTTGTCCATTTTATTGGCATAGAGTTGCTTGTAGCAATCTCTCATTATTCCTTGTATTTCTGCACTGTCAGTAGTTACTTCTCCTTTTCATTTCTAATTCTATTGATTTGAGTCTTCTACTTTTTCTTGATGAGTCTGGCAAATGGTTTATCAATTTTGTTTATCTTCTCAAAGAACCAGCTTTTAGTTTTATTGATCTTTGCTATCATTTCCTTCATTTCTTTTCCATTTATTTCTGATGTGAGCTTTATGATTTCTTTCCTTCTGCTAACTTTGGGGGTTTTTTTGTTCTTCTTTCTCTAATTGCTTTAGGTGTAAGGTTAGGTTGTTTATTTGAGATGTTTCTTCTTTCTTAAGGTAGGATTGCATTGCTATAAACTTCCTTCTTAGAACTTCTTTTGCTGCATCCCATAGGTTTTGGGTCGTCGTGTTTTCATTGTCATTTGTTTCTAGGTATTTTTTGATTTCCTCTTTGATTTATTCAGTGATCTCTTGGTTATTAAGTAGTGTGTTGTTTAGCCTCCAAGGGTTTGTATTTTTTACAGATTTTTTTTTTCTGTAATTGATATCTAGTCTGATAGCATTGTGGTCAGAAAAGATATTTGATATGATTTCAATTTTCTTAAATTTACCAAGGCTTGATTTGTGACCCAAGATATGATCTATCCTGGAGAATGTTCCATGAGCACTTGAGAAGAAAGTGTATTCTGTTGTTTTTGGATGGAATGGCCTATAAATATCAATTAAGTCCATCTTGTTTAATGTATCATTGAAAGCTTGTGTTTCCTTATTTATCTTCATTTTGGATGATCTGTCCATTGGTGAAAGTTGGGAGTTAAAGTCCCCTACTATGATTGTGTTACTGTTGATTTCCCCTTTTATGGCTGTTAGTATTTGCTTATGTATTGAGGTGCTCCTATGTTGGGTGCATAAATATTTACAATTGTTATATCTTCTTCTTAGATTGATTCCCTTGATCATTATGTAGTGTCCTTCTTTCTCTTGTAATAGTCTTTGTTTTAAAGTCTATTTTGTCTGTTATGAGAATTGCTACTCCAGCTTTCTTTTGATTGCCTTTTCCATGGAATATCTGTTTCCATCCCCTCACTTTCAGTCTGTATGTGTCCCTAGGTCTGAAGTGGGTTTCTTGTAGACAGCATATTTATGGGTCTTGTTTTTGGATCCATTCAGCCAGTCTATGTCTTTTGGTTGAAGCATTTAATCCATTTACATTTAAGGTACTTATCGATATGTATGTTCCTTTTACCATTTTCTTAATTGTTTTGGGTTTGGTATTGTAAGTCTTTTCCTTCTCTTGTGTTTCCTGTCTAGAGAATTTCCTTTAGCATTTGTTGTAAAGCTGGTTTGGTGGTGCTAAATTCTCTTAGCTTTTGCTTGTGTGTAAAGGTTCTAATTTTTCTGTCAAATATGAATGAGATCCTTGCTGGGTAGAGTAATCTTGGTTGTAGGTTTTTCCCTTTCATCACTTTAAATATGTTCTGCCACTCCCTTCTGGCTTGCAGAGTTTCTGCTGAAAGATCAGCTTTTAACCTTATGGGGGTTCCCTTGTATGTTATTTGTTGTTTTTCCCTTGCTGCTTTTAATATTTTTTCTTTGTATTTAATTCTTGGTAGTTTGGTTAATATGTGTCTTGGCGTGTTTCTCCTTGGATTTATCCTGTATGGGACTCTCTTTGTTTGTTGAACTTAATTAACTATTTCCTTTCCCATATTATGGAAGTTTTCAACTATAATCTCTTCAAATATTTTCTCAGTCCCTTTCTTTTTCTCTTCTTCTTCTGGGACCCCTATAATTCGAAAGTTGGTGCATTTAATGTTGTCCCAGATGTCTCTGAGACTGTCCTCAATTCTTTTCATTCTTTTTTCTTTATTCTGCTCTGTGGCAGTTATTTCCACTATTTTATCTTCCAGGTCACTTATCTGTTCTTCTGTCTCAGTTATTCTGCTATTGATTCCTTCTAGAGTATTATTAATCTCATTTATTGTGTTGTTCATCATTGTTTCTGCTTTAGTTCCTCTAGGTCCCTGTTAAACATTTCTTGTATTTTCTGCATTCTGTTTCCAAGATTTTGGATCATCTTTACTATCATTCCTCTGAATTCTTTTTCAGGTAGACTGCCTATTTCCTCTTCATTTGTTAGCGTTTTTACCTTGCTCCTTCATCTGCTGTGTGTTTCTCTGTCTTCTCATTTTGCTTAACTTACTGTGTTTGGGGTCTCCTTTTTGCAGGCTGCAGGTTCGTAGTTCCCATTGTTTTTGGTGTCTGCCCCCAGTGGGTAAGTTTGGTTCAGTGGGTTGTGTAGGCTTCCTGGTGGAGGGGACTAGTGCCTGTGTTCTGGTGGATGAGGCTGGATCTTGTCTTTCTGGTGGGCAGGTCCACGTCTTGTGGTGTGTTTTGGGGTGTCTGTGACCTTATTATGATTTTAGGCAGCCTCTCTGCTAATGGGTGGGGTTGTGTTCCTGTCTTGCTAGTTGTATGGCATAGGGTGTCCAGCACTGTAGCTTGCTGGTCGTTGAGTGGAGCTGGAACTTGGCATTGAGATGGAGATCTCTGGGAGATTTTCGCCATTTGATATTATGTGGAGCTGGGAGGTCTCTGGTGGACCAATGTCCTGAACTTGGCTCTCTCACCTCAGAGGCACAGCCCTGATACCTGGGTGGAGCACCAAGAGCCTGTCATCCACACGGCAATGCAGCTCACTCTCCAGTTGCCTCAGTACCGTGACTACACAACTATCATCTCTTCAAATATTTTCTCAATCCCTTTCTTTTTCTCTTCTTCTTCTGGGACCCCTATAATTCAAATGTTGGTGTCTTTAATGTTGTCCCAGAGGTCTCTGAGACTGTCCTCAATTCTTTGCATTCTTTTTTCTTTATTCTGCTTTGCAGTAGCTATTTCCACTATTTTATCTTCCAGGTCACTTATCTGTTCTTCTGCCTCAGTTATTTTGCTATTGATTACTTCTAGAGAATTTTTAATTTCATTTATTATATTTTTCATCATTGTTTGTTTGCTCTTTAGTTCTTCTAGGTCCCTGTTAAACGTTTCTGGTATTTTCTCCATTCTATTTCCAAGATTTTTGATCATCTTTACTATCATTACTCTGAATTGTTTTTCATGTAGACTGCCTATTTCCTCTTCATTTGTTTGGTCTGGTGGGTTTTTACCTTGCTGCTTCATCTGCTGCATATTTCTCTGTCTTCTCACTTTGCTTAACTTACTGTGTTGGGGTCTCCTTTTCACAGGCTGCAGGTTTGTAGTTCCTATTGTTTTTTTTTGTCTGCCCCCAGTGGGTAAGGTTGGTTCAGTGACTTGTGTAGGCTTCCTGGTGGAGGGGACTGGTGCCTGTGTTCTGGTGGGTTGGCATGGATCTTGTCTTTCTGGTAGGCAGGGCTGCGTCTGGTAGTGTGTTTTGGGGTGTCTGTGAACTTAGTATGATTTTAGACAGCCTCACTGCTTGGTTGGGGTTGTGTTCCTGTTTTGCTAGTTGTTTGGTATGGGGTGTCCAGCACAGGAGGTTGCTGGCCGTTTGGTGGAGCTGGGTCTTAGCATTGAGACGGAGATCTCTGACAGAGCTCTCACTGACTGAGATTACGTGGAGCCGGGAGGTCTCTGGAAGTCAAACGTCCTGAACTCATCTCTCCCACCTCAGAGGCTCAGGCTTGAAACCAGTCCTGAGCATCAAAACCCTGTTAGCCACATGGCTCAGACGAAAAGTTTGAAAGAAAGGCAGAAAAAAAAATATTAAAATAAAAGAATAATAATAATTTAAAAAAAAGAAGACAGCAACTAAACCAATAAACAAATCCACCAATGATAACAAGCGTTAAAAAGGAAACTAAGATAAACATAAAAATCAGAAACAAATCAGTCGCAGACAGCAAACCCCAAGTAGTTGCTCCCAAAGTCCACCACCTCAATTTTGGGTGGATTCGTTGCCTATTCACAGATGCAGGGTATATCAAGTTGATTTTGGGGATTTAATCCGCTGCTCTTGAGGCTGCATGGAGAAATTTCCCTTTCTCTTCTTTATTTGCACAGCTCCTGGGGTTCAGCTTTGGTTTTGGCCCCACCTCTGCGTGTACATTGCCCTCAGGCCTCTGTTCTGTCCCAGACAGGACAGGGTTAAAGCAGTGGCTGATTAGGGGGCTCTGGCCCACTGATGCTGGGGGAAGCGAGGAGTATGGTAGTTATAACTGGAATGCGTGGCGAGCCTGTGGCGGCAGAGGCCAGCATGAATTTGCAACAGCCTGAGGTGCACCGTGTGTTCTCCTGGGGAAGTTGTCCCTGGATCACAGGACCCTGGCAGTGGAGGGCTGCACAGGCTCCTGGGGGGCTGTGGATAGTGACCTGTGCTTGCACACAGGCTTCTTGGTGGCTGCACCAGCAGTGTTAGCATTTCATGCCCGTCTCTGGTGTCCAAGTTGGTAGCCACGGCTCACGCCCATCTCTGGAGCTCATTTAGGTGGTGCTCTGACTTCTGTGGGCAGACAGGGAAGGAATCCCCTCTCCTTGCACACCCCCGAAACAATGGTCTCTTGCCTCTTAGGCAGGTCCAGAGTTTTCCCTGGACTCCCTCCCAGCTAGCTGTGGCACACTAGCCCTCTTCAGGCTGTGTTCACGCAGCCAACCCCAGTCCTCTCCCTGGGATCTGACCTCCAAAGCCCAAGTCTCAGCTCCCAGCCCCCACCCGCCCCAGTGGGTGAGCAGACAAGCCTCTCAGGCTAGTGAGTGCTGGTTGGCACAGATCCTCTATGCAGGAATCTCTCCACTTTGCCCTTTGCACTCCTGTTGCCGCGCTCTCCTCCGTGGCTCCAATGTTCCCCCCCACCTACCCTCCATCTCCTCCAGTGAATGGGCTTCCTAGTGTGTGGAAGCTTTTCCTCCTTCACAGCTCCCTTCCAGAGGTGCGGGTCCTGTCCCTATTTTTTGTCTCGGTTTTTTCTTTTTGCTTTTGCCCTACCCAGGTACGTGGGGATTTTCTTGCCTTTTGGGAAGTCTGAGGTCTTCTGCCAGCGTTCAGTAGGTGTTCTGTAGGAGTTGTTCCACATGTAGATGTATTTCTGATGTATTTGTGGGGAGGAAGGTGATCTCCACATCTTAGTCCTCTGCCATCTTGAAGGTCCACCTCTATCAGTTTTTAAAAGATACTTTTACATAAGTTGCTTTGTGGAGTTTGTATGATGCCCTTTAAGATAGTTCCCAATTGTTTTCTTGCCATTAAACAAACCTTTTTTAAAATGCAAAAATATAATAAGAGAGATGCTCAAAGAAATTTTTAGTAGCATAACTGAGGCCAATTCAATCAGGTATCAAGTCACTTTTTAAAACACCAATAATCAGAACTTTATGCTCTAGAACAAAGATAAGTATAAAGAGAATAGAACATAGTAAAAATGTCTGAAAGAAACCTTATAACAAAAAATTTTATTTGACATAGGTAACACATGGAAGTAACAGAGAAGGGAATATTAGTTAATTAATAAATGACAATAATTAATTAGCAATTTGTGGATAAATTAATTTAGATACACAGGTTACACACCTTATATGAATCTAAGTTCCTGATGAATTGTTGAATTAAGTAGAAACAAATCAAAGAAGCTTTAATTAAATACAGATCACCAGAAGGATAATCCATCAATAATATGTAAACTTTATTCAAATCAAGACTCCAAAAAATAAGTGGACAAAGATAATAATTTACATTAAAGGAATTTAAACCATTTGAACCTCATTTCAAGTTCAATTTTGATACTCAGGAAATGCAATTAAATTAACCTTGAGGTAAAATTTTTTCTTTATATTTAAAAAATTAATATTAATATCAAAACACAATGATAATGACTTAGGGGCTAAATTGTCTTACTCTGATGAGACTGTCTTTACATATTCCTTATAAAAGACAAACTACAACCCATATGAAAAATTGTAGATTTAGTCCTACTATTTTTCCGAATTCCCGCATTTCTGGGAAATTGATACAAGGAAATAATCTACCTCTGGAAATCTATATGTAGAAAACATTTTATCACAGCAACATAACAATCAATAATTAGAAGACTATATAAGGTTTAATGATGAAAGAATGATAGAGTTAATAGTTTTGCATCAGCTGCAGCCTTAACAATCTGCCCTAAGACTTTTTAGGAAAATTGGCAACATGATTATAATAGTCATGTGCAAGAATAAATGTAGGAGAATCTCTAGAAAGTGTTGGCAGGCCTTTTCTAGTAAATATTAAAATTAATCATAAACATTTGAGTGTAATCTTGGTTGAAAAGCAGCAGGGATAACCCCACTGCTTAGACTGAGAAATGCAATTTAACAGTACGTATCAAAACTTCTAAAACCAAGTGTATTACTTAGCATAGAACAGTAATTGTTAAAAGACCCTAAGAATGTAACGGCTCAAAAACGACAGAAGTTTATTTTTCCATCGACTAACCCCTGAGGTAGATATTCCTGGTCCAGTGAAAGGATAGCTCCCTCCACATAGTGGCTAAGGGGCACAGCTTTCTTCTGTCCTTCAGACCTCTTCCTCTGCTGTTTACAGGCAGCCTAGGGGAAGAGGACCTGGAGGAAGTACATCTGCTTGTTAATAACCTTAACCCACAGCTGGCATAAAAGAGACACACTCTTCTATTCCATTGGCTAGAACTCAGTCACACCCAACTGCAAGTGAGGCTGGGAAATGAAATTCCTGGTACTACTCAGGAGGCAAAGAAGAATAGAAATTTGGATAGGTGACTGACTAGCGGTCTCTGCCACAACATACCACACACTTTATGACCCAACAAATTCATCTATGAGAATTAATCCTAAAGAAATAATTATATACATTTATAAAGATTATACACAATCCTAAAGGAATAATTATACACATTTATAAAGATGTAATAAACAAAGTATATTTATTAACAGTGTTCATTTTAATAGTGAAAAAAATCTCTAATGATAATAATTTACGGAGCATCAAAACAATGATGTACTATATATACATATATGTTATATATGGAATAATGATACTATTATAAAACAATTTAAAATTAAAAGTGTAACATAACATTAACTGGAGAAATGAAAAAATCTGGTATAGAACAGTATTGTATGATTCAAGTTTGTTAGAATCAAAATTATAAATAAATGTAGATGTTGTTACAGGTATAGACTCATATACCTATTACAGGTATGGATTTATGTGGACATAATTTCTTGAGAAAAATAAGGATGTATGTGTCCCAAAATTGGTTATATTTTTTTGTGGTAGAATTTCAAGTGATTAATTTTTCTGTTTGTTTATTTATATTTCCTATAATGATTATATATGTCCTAATTAACTAAAATTAAAAAATAAAAATAGTAAATTAAAAAATATGTTAAAATGTTGAAAAGATTTATCATTTGTTAAGATTAAGCACAATACACAGCTGTAGTACATAATGATTACAAACGTACTTTTACAAATACATGTATATACACAAACACATACACAAACATAAATTATAAAGGCATTTGTATAAATATATACAAATTTTATTTAAGTTTTTGATATTATAAATAATTTTCCCATATTTTAAACTGTTATGTCATTTTAACCATTTTTAACGGGTTGGAGTCTTTTCATGAGAAGACAAACATCACTTAAAATCTAACAGTAATTCACTCTAAGAGCCCTAGAAGGACTATAGAATTATGCTGAGGGACAGAATTACTTTTTCTTCTTTAAATTAAATGGGGAAATTTTGTCTGTCTCTTGTTGTGAAGGTTGAGAAAACCAGAGTCTGCTTAGATAGACTGTGTAATGGGCTGAGTGATGGCTCCCCGAAAGATATGCCCATGCCCTAATTCCCGGAACCTGTGAAGGTTACCTTATTTGGAAAAAGTGTCTTTGCAGATGTAATTCACTTAAGGATCTTGAGATGAAACCGTTTTGGATTACTCAAGTGGACTCTAGTGAGTCCACTCTAGTGGCTCCAGTGACAAGTATCCTTATAAGAGACAGAGAAGAGGAGGTCATGAGAAGAAGGAGACAGAAATTGGTGATGCAGCCACAAACCAAAGAATGCCTGGCACCACCAGAAGCTGGGAAGGGGCAAGGCAAGGAATCTCCTCTAGAGCCTCAGAGGGAGCATGGCCTTGCTGACACCTTGATTTCAGACTTCTGACCTCAAGAACTGTGAGACAATCAATTTCTGTTGTTTTAAGCCACACAGCTTGTGGTAAACTGGAACAGCAGCCATGGGAAATAAATACAGTGGTTATACAAAATGAAATAAATCACTCTGCGTAATAAAGTAGCAAGAATATAGAATATTTTCCTGACCACAGGAGAACATGGTTGGAGGTCCCTGAATGGGGGGAAGAGGAGGATGTGGGAAACAATCTCTTGGGAGAAAATAATCTGGCACAAAATGGCAAGCAGGACCGAGGTGGGCATGACGAGGCAGCTGTCAAACTACACAACTTAGTTTTACTTTGATGCTACTATCTGTTCTGTGCTGTCCTGAGCTTAATCACTATCCTTTAGCCCCCATTCTTCAGTACATGAGTTTTTGATTTTCTTAAAAAATGGTGCTTTAGGGATCGAGTGAGCATGGTTTGCATTTCATGCCTATGGAGAGACAGGACGGGGAAGAGAAAGCAGTGCAGGAAAGGGGAAAAACAGAGAAGGAATCCAGCCTTCAGCAGGAACATGGGAATAGTAATGAGCAGTGAACAAAAACCTGAAAATGTTCAGAGATTTGGAGGAGGCAGGGGACCTTTTATACAGCACATAGGATGGGCTGCAGTGAGTGCATTTGGATAGTAAAGGAAAAATGGCTACAGAATGGCCACACACAGACAAACAGAGGTTTGGATTACAGAAGAAGTCAATTTCAGCCAGCCTTAAACTCCAAGTTTCTTTTAAAATTAGCCAACTAGAGCCACACTCTGACCTTTTTCTTTCTCCTCCTCCTCCATCTCTTCCATGTTACAATATAGATTATTTTTTACTATGATGTATGGTAGGAATAGGCAAGTTAAATTAAATAGAGCCAACACCAATGACTTACTACCCCACCCTAGGGTTGTTACCAAGAATAAACTATCAAAACACAGAGATGGTGAGGACTCAAAGTGAGGAAAGATAACAAATTAAAGTGGGAGTCTTTTAAAACATCAAAGAGGGGGAGAAAGGTGAAAAAGGAAAGAGATGCAAGCAGAAGGGAGCAGTAAAGTAAGAGAAGCTTGTGGAAATGGGCAGAGGGATGAAAAAGTTGGCTGCTATAGGAGTAAAATAGTAACAGAAGTGGGGTAAAAATCAAATAAGCACACAGTAACAGAAGTAGGGTAAAAATCAAATAAGCACTGAGGTCAGCTGGAAAAAGAGGTAGAAATGGAGAAGAAAGCAAGCAAGCTTAGAATACAGAACACTATATCAGCAGAATATGGCAGTTTATATTAAACATGAATATTTTTAGAGCCTCTATAAAATCATTTCAACTTTCTAGCTTTTAATGAGAAGTGTAGTCAATTTAAATTTTAATTTAAGTAACACTTTCCAAAGACCATAAAATTTTGGACTTATTACACTCTAGGAGAAGTTAGGTACTTTGGAAACACATTAATTCCCTTTTGACATTTAGGTTTGCCACAGAACCAGTTGTTTGCTAAATGACTCCATGACCTAAAAGAGCTCATTTATTCCTCAAAGTGAATATTCACTCTTGGGGAGCAACTTTTATATGAAGAGGCTCCAGGGCAGGGTTACGGAGAAAGGCTGAGGATGAAACGGTACTTGACTCCTTGTATTTTGAATAAATACAAGGAGTCTTTTCTAGTCCCAACATTCATTTTGTTACTTACGTGAATTAATATAAACTCTGAAAAACAAACTAGTCCATGTTATGAAATTTGAAAAATGTGACTTTGGAAAACTTATAGTCATCCATTTTAGTTTTATAGGAAAGAAGTTCTTTTCAAAAAGATGAGATGTGAAGGTGATGAATACGTAATAATGTTTTCATACACTTGCCAATTTAATGTGCTTGTATAAATATTTAATACATCAATCTTTTCAAGAAGAACATGTTCTGCATTTCAATGTGTCTTTTCCTTTTCATCAGATTGGCCTATTAATAACGTCCCCAGAGAAGATTTTATTATTTGGTGGACATTTCCAAAACAGTGATCAAATCTCTTTTATTTGTGAGTGTATAAGAAAAGGCAATTTTTATTTAGACTATGCAAAATCTCATTACATATATATATGTGTGTGTGATTTATATGAGCAAAATCTGCTTTAGTTGATTTGTATTCTAAAAAGTATGAAAAGCATAATTTGGATCAAATATTTAGAATGAAGCAAATTGTTGAAATTATTTTAAATTTCAGCCCAAAGTAGGAAAGTTTTTGGTAAATACCAACACCACAATTTTGTACAAGTTCAAGGTATGTGTACAAACCACATGAACATCTGTCATGAAATTTAGTTCAGCTCCATTCAAATTATCTTCTTAGTTTCTGTTCAGCTAAACATAATTCCTCATTAAACTGATCCCTCTAAATCTCATTCAAATTCAATTATTTTTCCAATGTGCCTGCTCAAGTCATTGCTTGATTTCTCCACAGATAGCTTCTCTCAACTACACTGCATCTGTTAGTTTATTTCTTTACACGTACTCTTTGAGGTTGTATTTTACATATATGTGCTTGCTACTTTATAAACCATCCACTTTATTGGCTGATGTTGCTATTCTTCTCTCATTTTTTTCCATACATCTTTTGCTGGGGTATATAATTTAGAAATGTAAAAACAAGTGAACAGAAATCTCAATTAAATAGACTTGGGAGACCAGAAGGGGGCGCTCGCACACCCTGCCATAGTAACAGAGCCCAACAGGAAGAAGAAATCTCCTCTTCTTTCCTGGCAAGGACTCAGCCAATGAAAAGCCACAAACCTTTTGTTTTTTGTTGTTTGTTCTCACAACTTCCTTTTCCTCTCTATAAAAGCTTTCTCCTTCCCTAGCCCTGCTGGGACTTGCACATAGCTCGCCATGCTTGCAGACTCCCAAGTACAATTCTCTGCTGCTCCTGACTAAACCCATCTATGCTAGAGAAACATCTGGCAGTCTATTTGTTTCAGGTCAACAAAAACAACACTCAAAATGATTGCAAAACAAAACTGCAGACCAGATATCAACTACTGAGAATCTTTCCAGTCTTCTTAAGTTTAAGAGGCAGCCCTCTCTCAGCTTTTAACTTTCCTGCAGGTCCTGAAGGTCAGCAGGACAGAGCCTACCCTGCCAGGACTCGGCATGGGCAGGTGGGCATTACTTTCCCCCAGGGAAATCACAGGTCTGCAAGGGCTGAGCCTCTCTGGGAATGACAGAGTATTCTTGCTGCTTCCTTCAACAAAGAAACAATTGGGAAGTGGAGAATTGATAAGCATTCAGCCTGCCGTTTTACTAAGAATCCCATGGCAAAAGGTTTAGTTTAGTAGTGATAAAATTTGAAGACATGAGCAGGAGCGGGGGTGGAAAAGGGAGAGCGAATATGAACAAGAATATCTACATTTGAATGTAGAACATAAGCTCCTCTGAGGACAGAGATTTTGTCTAGTTTAATACTCCCGTGTGGCTAGAAAAGAGTCTCATGCGTGCGAAGTGCTCAGTAGTTAATGGTAAAATGAATAAATCAGAGGAAGGCAATGATTTTAAAAGGAAAAAAAAATGACCAATATTGTGATGTGCCATTTATAAGATCGAATAATGAAACGAATCTCCAGCGGGAAAAGTTGATTAGGACTGGACAGGCCTAACTCCAGGGCAGGTTTGGTAAAACTCTAGAGACCTGGTCTTCTCTGAAAACATGCTACCGAATAACAACAATCTCTTTTTCCTTGTATTCTGGGAGCTTTGGTTTCCTATCACTCTATTCAACAAACACTTCAATGTGAGATCAGAAGAAAACACACAATTCAACTGATTCAAGTTTATAGAACAGCTGCTACTGGCAAACATTCTGTTAAGAAAGATATGGAGGATACCTGTAAACCATTGAGGGTACGGGGCAGGTTCATAAAAAAATAATGGACTTTCAAGTGAGAGCACAACCTAAACTATATGTTAAAATGTGGCCCTGTGTAAATCACTTGGACTTCTTTCAGGGGATGATTCTATAATTTAAAGGAAGTCATGTAGTTTTGAATAAACACAGTAGGTCTGTTCCTGGAACTTAATGAGCACTTAATTGCGGGGACAGGTAAGACATATTCACCAAAACTAGGTAGCAACTTGGTAATCATGCCTTCTACATATATTTATGGAAAGGGGCAGAAATAAAATACTTTTTATTTTACCTTCATATTTTATTAAATAAAATATTTATTATATTACTTCTAAAGAGTCAGGAGACACAAAACCCCCAGCATTCAAACATGGCTCTATAAATAAGGACTACTTACTGAATAGAAAAGTCTCAGTTATTTAGTTAAAAGGCTGACAACTTTTCCATAGATTGCTCATAAATCGCACAAAAATGCTGAAATATGTAAACTAGAAATTCATACGAAACATTTATTAAATGTGAAAGAAATTGCTGGTGACCAAAATAGCCATTAACATCTAATTCAATAATTGAGTAAAGTAATTCAAACCTAATAGGAAATAATTGTTCTTGAATAGAATTAAAATATTCCATTACTTATAGCAGGGGTCCATAAGCTTTTTCTGTAAATGGTCAGATGCTTAATATTTTAGGCTTTTCAGGTCTTAAACAGTTTCTGTTGCAACTACTCAACCCTGTTACTGTAGGAGGAAAGCAACCTAGACAAGCATAAAAGAATAAACGTGTCTGTGTTGCAATAAAACTTTATTTACAAAGACTCTGTTTGCTAAATCCCATGTCACAGCATATAAGATTCTTCATAATACAGCAAAAACTTACATTACGATTCCACATTTGAAACACTCAGGGCCATGCCCAAATTTACTACTTATTAGCATTCTTTCCCCTCTCCCCTCCACTCCTCATCTCTTACTCACCCATCTTCTCATCTTCAGCAGTAGCCAATCAAGGGCAGGGGTCCAAGTGTGCAATGGGAGTGACCTACCCCAGAGGGAGGGGCATTTTTTGATTTATATTGTGTAAACTACCAGTTCATGGTAACAATAAAAGGCAGACCACTTGTAGTTGGTTTTATTACTGTGCTGAAATTCTCTATCATTTTTATTGCCCACATTGCCTGCACTCAAGACAGATTGTCTCCACCATGCCCACCCTCCAGTTTAATCACTACTCTTCTATATTTTAAATGGAAAATATAACTGCATATGTTGGACTTTTTTCTAAATTAATAAATATTCTTTAACTGTTGTCTAGAGGTTATAGGATGCATCATGACTTATTTATTAAATCCTATATTGATAAATATTTAAGCTCTTTCCATTGTTCCCTGGTACAAACAATGCTCCACTGAATTTACCTAAACACTCATCTTTGCACACTTGTGGGAGTGTTCTGTGTGGATAAATTCCTAGAAATTGAATTGATGACACTTTACAACTTTAACATATATTGCCACATGGCTCTTCGAAAATGCTGTGTCAATTTAAACTCTAGGCAAGAATAAATGAGAGTATCTTTTCTCCATATTCTCTCCAAAAAATAATAAGATCAATATTTTTAATTTTTGCTAATTTGTTAACTCAAATATGATGTCTCATTTTATTTCAAATTGTATTTCTTTTCATAAATTATCAACCATTTTTCATTTTTTTCCTCTGAAAATTCTCTTCAATGTGTAATGATGTGTAATTTGGGGTCAGGTGGAGGAAATGTCCACAAAGGCAGTCTTATAAACACATAAATAAAGTTTAATATATTCCAGTAGAGTCTGTCAAAATTGTATAGTTTGTTAAGTTGGATCTGTCTTGTTAAGATTGATTATTTAGCCTCTTTAGTTGGATGTGTTTGGATATTTCTGTCTTGTTACACTTTAAAAAATTCTAACAGCTCATCAATAAATTATTTGCATTTTTGTCAATAAGAGATAGTTATAAATATTTCTGTTTGGTGTTTAGTATCAGTAATTTTACTCTAATTTGAGTATAATATTTTCCAAATACATGCCTCCTGTCCAAGAAACCATATTTCTCTTCTTTTACTTTGGAGTGAGTGTGGGTGGACCTATCCATGATCACCCATAATATTTAATAATAAAATTAAATATTTCTAATCTAATTTCATAGGTACACTGTTTGGCCCCTGGTATGAGATGACAACCCCAGACAAGTGCATGACGATCTTGAAACCATGTTGGACATCTGACTTTTATGAGGGAAGCCTTGAGGTGTTCTTTATTTGAGTTTTAAAGTACTATTAAACAAGATAAGTGCACTCAGCCTTCCTGCTTTTTGACAGTGGTACAGCCCTTACCCTGTCTTCCTTCTCTGTGACCCTTCCCCTTAGCTTCTAGCCACTGCTGAGCCCTCTCCACTCAAAGCAAGGAGCTTTATCTCTCTTTTGATTTCCTTCCAGTTCCTGGGAAAGGAATAGGGGTCTATTATTGTCCTAATTACTATGCCTAAGAAGATAAAATTTTACACTAGAAAAAAAAATGTTCTCTCTCCATGTTATACAGACACAGGCAAAATTCTTATGCCAAGCACTAGACTCTGCGTTCTCCCTTGTTGGAATGAGTGAACTGACAAAGTTCTTATCTAAACTCAGTTGTTCTACTCACTCACTGGATGCCATCCCTTATGGACTACCCAAAGAAATAACTCCTGTGGTTGCTCCCTTTCTTCCTCTTTTGTATCACTGTGCACAGTATTGGCATGCCCTAGGGCTCTGTCCTTGTAATCTTCTCATCTTGATCTACATCCACTTCCTAAATCATCTTACACAAACTCACGTCTTCAAATACTCTCAATCTACTGAAAATTCCTCACTTGTGTCTCAAAGCTAAACCTCACTCCTGAACTCTAAATTAATATATTCAAGTAGCTTACTTAACCTCTCTAGCTACATAAGTAAGAAGCATCTTTAATTTAACATATTTAAAAGTGAATTCTTGATCTCTCCCATAGCATTTCCTCCCATGGTTCCACATCTCAGTAAATGGTAATTCCATTTTTTCCAGTTGTTCAGATCAAAACACTGGAGGCGTAATTGAGTTCTCTCTTTTAACTACATACAACCAACAATAAATACTCTCAACTCTTTCTTCAAAATATATCCATAATCTAATAATTTGAGGTAATCTAACTCTAATTACCTCCATGGCTACCACCCAGGTCCAAGTCACTATCAACATCCACTTCAAGTACGGGCACTCTCTCCTTCCACCTTTGTCTCCGTGAAGTCTGTTCTTCACAAAGGAGCCTTAGCCATCCTTTTAAAACAAAGTCAGATCATGTCCTGCCTCAGCTTAGAAACCTCCCATGGCTTTCCAGCATCCTCAGAATAAAAGCCAAAGTCCATGCCCTCATCATCTAGCCCAAAAAAGATCTCTCTCTGATCTCAACTCTTAACCACTCCATCTTGTTTACCTCTAGTCACACTGGCATATTTTCTATTTTCTAGAACACATCTGACCCTTGCTCATCCCAGGAGCCTGTGTTCACTTTGCCTATGAATCTCCTTTCCACATAAACCAACATTGCAGGCTTCTTCACCTTCTTCAATTTTCTGTTAACTTATCATAGAGGCCTGACATTAAATAGAATGTTAATAAAGACTAGGACATGCATAACAGCAAATACTTGCTAAACTCATCATTAGATATTACATAGAAGTAGATATTATATGTGATTAGAGAAATATAGTTTCAACATATAGTGGAAAACTAGTAGGTTTTAAAACAGGATAAGTATCTTCCATGTAACTGTGAAAGAGAAATACTAATAGCTAACACTTACTGAATGCTGTTCTCCTGGACCCTGTGTTCCTTGTACAAATTAAGTCACTTAATCATCAAAATTGCCCTGGGGAGTAGGTAATATTGTTCCCATTACACAGATGAGACACTGAGGCAAAGAGAAGGTAAGTAACTTGCCCCGAATCACATAGAATAGCAGGTGTGATCTCAATCTAAGTGACGGCTTCAGAGCTATGCCCTTGACCACCATACTCTTAATCATTACCCAAACTACTTCTATAATTTAAGGTTTGTTCACAAAGAAAAATTCCTTATGTTTATTTTTGGTAAAAAAAAAAAAAAAGTACTATTCTGATGAGTGATGTTGATAATGGGGGAGACTATGAATGTGTGCGTGCAGGGTTTTTTTTTTCCAGCAATCTCTGTACCTACCTATCAATTTTGTTATAAACCTAAAACTGCTCTAAAAAATAGTCTTTTAAAAATTTTTAGAAAAAAATTTAAAGGCCCAAATAAATTATAAAGTAAGATTATAAAAGTAAAGGCAAGTATGGTAGGCACTATTCCAAAATGGTCCCAAAATTTCTGCACTTTCCTGCACACTTCTGTATAATCCCCTCTGTGAAGGGTAGGCAGGCTTTGTGAATATTATGGAACAGTCGCTCTTGTGATTAGGTTATGCTACTTGCACAGTTGACCTTAAGAAAGGGAGATTATCCTTAGTAGGCCTGAGCATAGGTGAGGATAAGTTAGGTGAGCCTCTTCCTGGAAAAGAGATTCAAATTCTGGAACACAGAACTGATGTGCAGGAAGTTCTCCATTGCTTACTTTGAAGATAGAGGGGCCACGTGGCATGGACTTGAGAGCATGAGAGTGACTCTCTAGCGGGCATGCATCAAGGAACTGAAATCTGACAACAACTTGAATCAGTTTGGAGGAAGAACCTGAGCTTCAGAGGAAAAGACAACCAGCTGAGAACCTAGCCTCTCTGTGCCTGGATTTATGACCTACAGCTCTGTACGATCATAAATTGGTACTATTTGAAGCCACTATGTTTGTAGTTATTCTTTACTCAGCACTAGAAAACTAATACAACAGGTATCTCAGTTATATCAATGAATATAATTCATTTAAATTCACTCAGCCAAAGAAACTGATTCATCTGATTTGGCTTAAAGGAATATATTACGCCTAGAAGAAATATATCTAAAGCAAGATGCTGCAGAAATATTAAAAATATAACAATAAATAAAAGTTTGCCAAAGTAAAAAGAAGAAGAAGAAAGCAGAAGTGTCAACATTAACAGAGTAGATTTTTAAAAATTGCAGAGGCAACAAGGATTGTTTACACTGATCGAAGGGTTATTATCTACCCTATAGCTATAACAGCCATGCACTTCTATGTGTCTGTTACATAAAACACATAAAGTCAAACATGAGAATGAAGGATTTGACAGAAAGATGTTTGTGAGAGTTTGTAATACATCTTTGTCAAGCTCAGATGGGGCTCACAGAGTTTATATGTTTAAGGGAGCATGGTGGTTGGTGGCAGCAAGAACAGATGAGAAACAGTATGGATGGGGATTATTGCTGATAACTTTTGCCTAATTTCAGTTCTGCCCTTAGTTCAAGGGCAACCTTGGGGTGAGAGCCTGAAGGGACACAAATTTCTTGCTCTTTTACCTTTATTTGATAAGATATATAAAAACTTGAGTGTTTAAACTATAAAAAGAATGTTAGATCTCTTTGACTCAATTTTGTACTACATGCTGGCTTATATATAATGTCAGTGTTTGGATGAACATTATTGACAAATTATGGAATGAAAAAATACATGCGGTGTGACTGCAATTAATCTGAAACAATCTTGTGACATTTGTTTTACTGTGGACTTGAACTACTTTTATCAAAATTTGTATTGTTTTACTGAAATTAAATACCTGTTCACTCTTTTTAATTAGACTGCAATTTCCACAGTGTGGCATGGAGCTATGGTTTTCATACTGGTTGGATATAAATATACCAGAGGATACACAAAGACTTTCCAAAGGGTGGTTAGTTTCCAAAGAAACATTGATGCTTTTCATATCTTTAGCTTCTATGTGGACTCTTCCAATAATGATCTGAGGAAGAATAGGTTTTGCCGATTCTTTATTCCCAACTCCCCTTTCATAACCCTTTCATAATCCTACTTTACCCAAGAAAAGATTCTCTCTCACTATCCAGAATCTTGCTGTGAAGTCTGACCCTAGCCAATAAAACTATCCCAGGCATCAAATGAAAGTTCAGTTTGATTGAAATACTGGTGTTGATGTTGACCAAGTGAATGACTTTAATGACTGTTTTAACAACTTGTTTTGCAAGTCAGTTGGATTTAAATTCTTTCAACAAAATTGAAGGCATGTCCAGTCAAATCAGTAACATATTATTAAAAACAATTTTAGTGCCTTTTGGCCTATGTCTATAAAAACTTCAAAAAAATTGAATAACATTGATACTTCTACTCCCATCCACTTAATTATGTGAAATGTATTCTCAGCAATTACATTCATAAAAGCAGAAACTAAAACCAACATACTTGATTGAACTCTACCTTATTCTAACGATTCTTAATATTCATCCATAGATAGAAGAGTTGAAAAAGTTTCATCTTTCTCATTTAGAAATGTATGACCAATAAATCTTAATGTTCATATTTAATAATTATCAGTCTTTTAATGTATGTATATTGTTCTGATCACATTAGAACTAATAAAATTGTATTGACAGATTAATTATAAAGATATTTCTTAGTACGTTAGAGCCTTATGATTATAGGAAATTTTAAAAAATAATTTTGAATTATACATATTTTTGTTACAGAGAAGTATAATAGGATGATCAATAAAAGATGTCAAGCATAAAAATACTACTTCAAGATAAAATTTTTTGAAGGTTGTAGAATGAAACTCAGAGATCTAAGAGAAAAAGGTATTATGTAAAACTACTAAACATAAAAATAATCTCTGTGTACTTTTAAAAAATAAATGATTGAGAGCATCAAATCATTGTGGTACTTAGGTTTAATTAGACACATTTTTAAGAGAGTGATCTGGAGATTAATTTTTATGTGAAAGTTTATAATAGGTCAAATTGTATTTTTATGACTATTCAAAATTTCAACTAAAATTTTTAGCTATCTACTTAAACCTACATGAGTAGCATATTTTTCACAATTCATTCAAAGGCTATGTGAGCAAAGAAGTTTGAAGGTATTACCATAGCGCAAGGGGCTTTAGATTTTGGCATTCCTGGGATCTAATCATTTCTGTTCTACTTACTAACCAAGAACCTATTTCATCAGCTATAAAATGGAACTAATACACTTTTCTATGCTGCTGGGAACAAATAAAATAACACTCGTAACTGACTAACCCAGTACTTGGTACCAGAACCTTTCTCATATTTTCTACTAAAGGTAGCATGGTACCTAACCAATGTACTATTCAGTAAATATGTTGATTTGATTTCATATAATCAGCTTTAACCATAACGATACTAATACAAAAAGCTTCTTGGTGATGACAAGCAGAGATGTGGCCTCCAACATCTGAATTCATGGGTATCATTAAAATAGACCACTTTTCTTTTTTTAACTAGTTTATGGACCACCTAGATGAATTCAATTATTATAAAGAGAACCTCTCAACTCTACATATATTACCCATATATTATAAAATGGTCCATGAAAACACTTATTTCCCGGATTTAGCATATTCTATTAAGGCTAGCAGAGTCTTCAATCCAGAAATTTTTTTTTTAGCCTAATTGGCTCAAAAATTACTATATCTTTGTTTTGGGCAAACTTTAAGGTTGGTGTTTGCCTTGAAGTCAAAATTACTATATCTTTGTTTTTGGCAAACTTTAAGGTTGGCATTTGCCTGACAAATACAGTGGGTCTGTGATCATCATACAGATACGAGTAAGGCAAGAAACTGCAAATTTAAAAAACATGGATAAAATTCTAGATTAAGGGTCTTAATAGATCCCTCAAAACCATGCATGGCACTGAGAGGCAGACCATGCTTCTCCAAACCTTATCCCTCAAGTTAGGAGGAAGAATAAAGAAATTAGTGATTCTCAGAAATGAATTAATAGGAGTCAAGTCTGTAGCAAAAACAGCTAAGATTACATAGTAAACAATGGCAGACCTATTCAATAGTGGTTTCAGTCATAACAATCAACTACAATTTATTAGCATCTGTAAGTTAGAGCCATTTGTTAATTAATCAACCTAAAACATCCTCTAGAAAATACTTCATAAATTAGATTTCTGATTCATCATGACAGCTGAATGCCCTGGGTCTATTTTTGATTCTCATAGAGAGACTCCTTAAATCTTTCTGGCTGAATGGACTTTGGCAAACAGGAAGGACAGATTCCCTAAGTATAATTGTGGTTTAAACAGACAAAAGATAGGGCTATTCTTACATATATACTCCTATTACTCCTTATCTAAGTATAACTTAAAAAATTTTTCACAATCCCTTTAAATGTTTTTTGATGTAACAAATTAAATTGGGCTAGAACTGTGGACTTAACTATTTAGAAATAGATATATATTTATTTGATAAATATATCTATTTACGAATCAGTCTTAGTAAGGAGATTTGAAAGATGTTTACGTCTAATTTTACTTAATCACCTCTATTCACATCTCTTTATTACCCCTTGTTTTTAGGATTTTTATAGGACATAACTGCTTATGTAAAAGTGTAAACTTTTCTGAAAGTAGTCATTTAAAACTAAGTATAGGCGGAGGTGAGAATCAAGTGAACCATTCAGCACTAGCAAAAGGTTTATGCCCAAAGATTTTACAACATTCATTTCTTTGAAAAGAAATAAAATATATGTTATATGTTCAGCCTTGATTTTATGCACATTGTGTATTCTAATTATTACAATCTTATTTATAAATAATACATGCTGTGGTTCTGACAGTGAAATTGTGATGAAACACAGAGTACAGATTTTAATTACATACAGTTCTAATACAGTGAGCACTGCAGCATTTCTGTCATCTTTGAAATGGTAACAGAATGAAAAAAAGTTTTTGAAATATGAGCATGAAGGTAATGAGATCAATAAATGTCAGCTAGAAAAAGTAATCACAACTCCTGAGACTCACTGACCTTTCTACAAATTCCAGACATAATAGAGTAGCTTGGGATGAGGAATTCTTTAACAGTGAGAAACTGATACAATTATAAGAAGAAAGGGAAGCAGAGATTGCCCTCTGACATCAAAAACATTACCTATAAAGGTAATTTTGACACATAATTTATTCCCTTGTTTTTTTTCTAAGGTCACTACCAACCTAGATCACAAATCTTTGGTCTTTACAGAGACAAAATTCCCACTGAAGCCTTTTGAATACTGAAATACCTTCTTCATAAACTTTTAGTTTGCTTCACAATATTCAGCATCCTAATTGAGTTTAATCATATAGTTGGTTAATTTAAATGCCTAAAGTGAAAAACATTCTATTTTGGTAGTTGTAAAATCATTCTATCAGTATCTGAATATAATTTGGAAAAATTCAATTTTGGAAAGTGTTTGAAGGAGTCTTTGGAAAGATTTAATCATCATGAAATATTCAGCATTTGAATATAAAATGAAGTAATATTATAAAGCTCTAAATTACGATATTAAAATATTTTTAAAGTCCATAAAATTTTAGAAAATACTGCAAAAACAGGTTTCCATAATAGCTAAGTTTCTACAGGACCAGAATGAACCAGGATAAAGTAAGTTTTCAGTTACTATAGCTTTTATACTGATGGCAAACTGAAGTTGGCACCACAAAAGTGGCTAAAATGTCAATAGAAAACCCACAGCCTTTCTATACTAGAAGATGAGAGAAAATTTCAGGGAAATCACAGACATTCAAAAGTAAAGGTGAATTCAACTAAGTAAGAAAGTCATAGATGTGAGCCCAAAATTCTGCTTATATACCCTGTTCATATACTTGGCTGACCCCTGAACTACACATGTACTGGGAAAACTCAAATATTTACAGCTAGAGATAAAATAACTGAACTGATATTTAAGCTGCCAGCTAAGAGGCAGAGTTTGTAATTTGACTCCAACCAAATGAATGACCTACTAAAACAAATCACCAACACAGTTCTGAGAAATATAACAAAATCCAGAGACTCCACAACATAAAATCCATGATGCACAGGACACAATTAAAAATTACTTGACTCATGAAGAATCAGGAATGTGTAAACAAGATCCTAGAAAAACAGTCAACTGAGGCTCATCCCAAGAAGAATCAGGTACTGAAATTACAAGAAGGTGTAAAATAACTTATAACTATGCTCAATAAAAACATGATCATGATGAGAAAAGAAAATCAAACCTTGGAGAAGAAATAAAAAGCTATCAAAGAGAACCAAATGGGAGAGGATTCTGGAAAGATGGTAAAGTAGGAAGCACCAGGAATCTGTCTCCCCAAATAGACAACAAAATTGCACTTGCAGAATCTGTCTGATATAACTATTTTGGAACCCTAGTGTCTATTGAAGGCTTACAACTTTCAAGGGAAGGCTTGAATAGGAAACTGCAGTTAATTTCAGCTCTTAACACAGTAGCATCTACTCAAATCCACCCCAACGCCAGTGTCAGGTAGCTGTGCACATGTTCCTAAATAAGCCAGCACACAGCTTATGGGAGCCAGGATGAGCACACATAAGGTATCCTCAATTAGACTGTCAACAGATTTCTCATCAGAAACTTTGGCGTTTGGAAGACAATGGCTGATATATTCAAAATGCTAAAAGAGAAACAAAACAAAAAAACAAAAAAACCAAAAATAACAAAAACCTTTCAACTAAGAATACTATATCCTGAAAAACTACAGTTTGAGAGGGAAGGTAAAATTAAGACATTTCCAGATAAACAAAAGCTGAAGGAATCCATTACCACTAGACCTGCCTTTTAAGAAATGTTTGAGAGAGTCCAGCAAGGTGAAATAAAAGGATGCTAGACAATAACTGAAGCCATATGAAAAAATAAAGACCTCAATAAAGGTAAAAAATAGGCAATTACAAAAGCTACTAATATTGTAACAATGATTTGTAACTCTACTTTTTGTTTTCTACATGATTTAAGAGATTAATATACATTTTTTCAATTAGTCCAAAACTAGTATTACTATAACTTCAGTTTGTAAATCCACATGTTGTTTTCTACATAATTTAAAAAACTAATGCCTTTAAAATAATTATTAGTTTATGTTTTGGGGTACACAATTTATAAAGATATAATTTTGTGATATTGACAACTGAAAGGGATGGGCATGGAGCTGTAAAGGAACAGAGTTTCTGTATTTTATTTAAGTTAAGTTTCTATAAATTCAATTTAGGGTGTTATAACTTTAGGATGTTAAATGTAATATTCATGGTAGCCACGAAGAAAACAACTACAGAATATATACAAAAGAAAATAAGAATTTAAATGTTTCACTACCAAAAAAAAAAAAAATTCAATTAAACAAAAAAGAAGACAGTAATGCACAAAATGAGAAACAAAAAATCTATAAGGTGTACGAAAAACAAATAGAAAATTGACAGAAGTAAAACCCTCCTTATCAGTAATTACTTTAAATAAAATGGATTACACTCTCCAATCAAAAGACAGCAACTGGCAGAATGAATAAAAACACATGATCCAACTATATAAAGTTTACAAGACTCACTTTACTCCTAAAGACACAAATAGCTTGAAAGTGAAAGGATGGAGAATTATATTCCAAGCAAAGAGAAATCAAAAGGGAGCAGGGGTAGCTATACTAATAGGAGATAAAATACTTTAAATCAAAAGAAGTGACGAGACAAAGAAGGACAGTATATATTATTAGTTCCACCACAGCAAGAAGATATAAAAATTACAATTATTTACACAACTAATAATAGACTAGCAAAATATATGAAGCAAAAACTGATAGAACTAAAGGAAGAAATAGACAACTCTACAATAATAGTTGGAGACCTCAATACATCACTCTCAAAAATGGATACAACAGAAGACAGAAATTAAGAAAGGAAATAAGGATTTAAATAATGTAATAAACCAGTTAGACCTAAAAGACATATACAGGATACTCTACCCAACAACGACAGGATACACATTCATCTCAATGGAACATGGGACATTTTCCAGGATAGACCATATATTAAGCCACAGATTACATCTCAATAGATTTTAAAAGATAAATATCGGGGAACGTATCTTCTCTGACCAAACGAATGAAGTTAGAAATCAGTATCAGAAGTAAAACTGGAAAAAAATGAAAATGAAAACATAACATACCAAAACCTTTGAAACAGTGAAAGTGATGGTAAGGGGGAAATGTAAACCTGTAAATGCAGATATTAAAAAACAAGAAATATCTCAAATTAACAACCTAACTCTACCACTTGAGAAACTAGAGAAAGAACAAACTAAATGCAAAGCTAGATGAAAGAAGGAAATAATAAGGATTAGAATTCAGATAAACAAAACAGAGAATAAAAAAACAATAGAGAGAATCAATGGAACCAAAAGTTGGTTCTTTGAAAAGATCAATAAAACTTTTGGCAAGAGGGGCTAAGAAAAAAAGAGAAGACTCAAATTACTAAAATCAGAAATGAAAGTGGAAACATTTTCACTGATTCTATAGAAATAAAAAGGATTATAATTGAGTACTATGAACAGCTGTGTGCCAACATATTGAATAAACTTGATGAAACTGACAGATTTCTGGAAATAGAAAACCTACCAAGACTAAATCATGAAGAAATAACACATCTAAATAGACTAGTATAACTAGTAAGCGGTTGAATACGTAATCAAAATCTTCTGACAAAGAAATGTCTTAGGCCAGATGGCTTTGCTGGTAAATTCTACCAAATACTTAAAGAAGAATTAAAACCAATTGTTATCAAACTTTTTCAAAATTGAATAGGAAGGAACACTTCTTAAACTCATTTTATGAAGGCTAGCATTATCCTGATACCAAAGCCATACAAAGACACTACAGAAAAAGAAAACAACAGACCAATATTCCTTTTGAACATGGATACAAAAATTCTTAATCAAGTACTAGCAAACCAAATTCAGCAACATAATAAAAGAATTGTGCATCATGATCAACTGGGGTTTGTATCTGGAATGTAAGGATGGCTTGACAAACAAATCTATCAATGTAATACACATACTAACAGAATGAAGGGGAGAAAACATGATTATCTCAACTGATACAGAAAAGCATTTGGCAAAATTCAATATCCTTTCATGATAAAATTACTCAACAAACTAGGAATAAAAGGAAATTACCTCAACATAATAAAAGCTCACAACATACATGAAAAACTCACAGAAAACATCAAATTAAATGATGAAAGACTGAAACTTTTCACTTGCATCACTTCTACTCAACAGAGCACTGGAAGGTCTATCTAGAATAACTATGCAAGAAAGAGAAATAAAAAGTATACGAATTGGAAAGGGAGAAATAAAATTTTCTCTATTCATAAAATATGATCTTATATGTACTAAAAAATAAATTCAGAAAAGTAGCAGGGTTACAAAGTCAACACACAACAAATGCAACTCAGTTGCATTTATATACACCAACAATGAACAAGCTGAAAAGGAAAATACTTAAGTAATTCCATTTATAGTAGCATCAAAAAATTAAATGTTTAGGAATTAACTTAACCAAGGAGGTGAAAGACTTATGCAATGAAAACTACAAAACACTGCCAAAAGAAATTTTAAAAAATATAAATAAATGGAAACACATTCTGTATTCATAGATTAGAATACTTAATATTAAGATATCAATATTATGCAAAGCAATCTACAGATTCAATGCAATCCCTATCAAAATACCAATGTTATATTTTGCAACAACTGCAAAACCCATCATAAAATTCATATGAAGTCGCAGGGGACCTCAAATAGCCAAAACAATATTGAAAAGAAAAAATACAACTCAATAGCAAAAACAACAACAACAACAACAATCCAATTAAACAATGAGCAGAAGATCAGAATAGATGTTTTTCCAAAGAAGACATACAGATGGCTAACAGGTACATGAAAAGATCTGCATCATTAATCATCAAATTAATGATGATTAATGCAAAATGCAAATCAAAATGACAATGAGGTTTATTACCTCATTAAAGCAAATCAAAACTACAATGAGGTATATAACCTCATAAGGTATATCATCTCAACAGCGTTAGAATGGCTATTATCTAAAAGATCAGGTAGAGGACCTTCAAGATGGCAGAGGACTAAAACGTGGAGATCACCTTCCTCCCCACAAATACATCAAAAATACATCTACATGTGGAACAAATTCTACAGAACACCTACTGAACACCTACTTGGGGTTTGCTGTAGGCGACTAACTAGTTTCTGATTTTTATGTTTACCTTAGTTTACTTTTTAGTGCTTGTTATCATTGGTGGATTTGTTTATTGGTTTGGTTGCTCTCTTCTTTTTTTATTACTTCTTTTATTTTTTTATTTTAATAATATACTTTTTATTTTAATAACTTCTATTCTATTCTATTCTACTCTACTCTATTCTATTCTGTTCTATTCTATTCTATTCCGTGTCTTTCTTTTTTTTCTCCCTTTTCTTCTGAGCTCTGTGGCTGACAAGGTCTTGGTGCTCTGGCCGGGTGTCAGGCCTAAGCCTCTGGGATGGGAGACCCGAGTTCAGAACATTGGACCACGAGAGACCTCCCGGCCCCAAGTAATAACAATCGGTGAGAGCTCTCCCAGAGATCTCCATCTCAACGCTAAGACCCAGCTCCACTCAACGACCAGCAAGCTTCAGTGCTGAACACCCCATGTCAAACAACGAGCAAGAAAGGAACAAAACCTCAGCCATTAGCAGAGAGGCAGCCTAAAATCATAATAAGTTCACAGAAACCCCAAAACACACCACCTGACGCAGTCCTGTCCACCAGAAACACAAGACCCAACCTCATGCAACAGAACACAGGCATCAGTCCCCTCCACCACGAAGCCTACACAACCCACTGAACCAACCTTACCCACTGGGGGCAGACACCAAAAACAACTACGAATAGGCAGTCTACCTGAAAAACAATTCAGAGTAATGATAGTAAAGATGATCCAAAATTTTGGAAATAGAATGGAGAAAATACCAGAAACATTTAACAAGGACCTAGAAGAACTAAAGAGCAAACAAACAATGATGAACAACAAAATAAATGAGATTAAAAATTCTCTTGAAGGAATCAATACCAGAATAACTGAGGCAGAAGAATGGATAAGTGACCTGAAAGATACAATAGTGGAAATAATTATCACAAAGCAGAATAAAGAAAAAAGAATGAAAAGAACTGAGGACAGTGTCAGAGACTTCTGGGACAACATTAAATGCGCCAACATTTGGATTATAGGGGTCCCAGAAGAAGACGAGAAAAAGAAAGGGACTGAAAAAATATTTGAAGAGATTAAAGTTGAAAACTTCCCTAACATGGGAAAAGAAATAGTCAGTCAAGTACAGGAAGCACAGAGAGTCCCATACAGGATAAATCCAAGGACAAACACGCCAAGACACATATTAATCAAACTATCAAAAATTAAATACAAAGAAAAAATACTGAAAGCAGAAAGGGAAAAACAACAAATAACATATAAGGGAATCCCCAAAGAGTTAACAGCTGATCTTTCATCAGAAACTCTGCAAGCCAGAAGGGAGTGGCAGGACATATTTAAAGTGATGAAAGGAAAAAAACTACAACCAAGATTACTCTACCCAGGAAGGATCTCATTGAGATTTGATGGAGAAATTAAAACCTTTACCGAGAAGCAAAAGTTGAGAGAATTCAGCACAACCAAACCAGCTTTACAACAAATGCTAAAGGAACTTCTCTAGGCAGGAAACACAAGAGAAGGAAAAGACCTACAATAACAAAGCCAAAACATTTAAGAAAAAGGTAATAGGAACATACATATCAATAATTACCTGCAATGTAAATGGATTAAATGATCCAACCAGAAGACATAGACTGGCTGAATGGATACAAAAACAAGACCCATATATATGCTATCTACAGGAGACCCACTTCAGAACTAGGGACACATACAGCCTGAAAGTGAGGGGATGGAAAAAGATATTCCATGCAAATGGAAATCAAAAGAAAGCTGGAGTAGCAATTCTCATATCAGATAAAATAGACTTTAAAATAAAGACTATTACAAGGGACAAAGAAGGACAGTACGTAATGATCAAGGGATCAATCCCAGAAGAAGATATAACAATTGTAAATATTTATTCACCCAACATAGGAGTACCTCAATACATAAGGCAGATGCTAACAGCCAAAAAAGGGGAAATCGACGGTAACAAAATAATAGTAGGGGATTTTAACACTCCACTTTCACGAATGGAAAGATCATCCAAAATGAAAATAAATAAGGAAACTCAAGTTTTAAATGACACATTAAACGAGATGGACTTAATTGATATTTATAGGACATTCCATCCAAAAACAACAGAATACACTTTCTTCTCAAGTGCTCATGGAGCATTCTCTAGGATAGATCATATCTTGGGACACAAATCAAGCCTTGGTAAATTTAAGAAAATTGAAATTGCATTAAGTATCTTTTCTGACCACAATGCTATGAGACTAGATATCAATTACAGGAAAAAAAACTGTAAAAAACACAAACACATGAAGGCTAAATGATACACTACTAAATAACCAAGTAATCACTGAAGAAATCAAAGAGGAAATAAAAAATACCTAGAAACAAATGACAATGAAAACACGACGACCAAAAAAAATGGGATGCAGCAAAAGCAGTTCTAAGAGGGAAGTTTATAGCAATAAAATCCTACCTGAAGAAACAAGAAACATCTCAAATAAACAACCTACCCTTACACCTAAAGCAATTAGAGAAAGAAGAACAAAAAACCCCCCAAAGTTAGCAGAAGGAAAGAAATCATAAAGCTCAGATCAGAAATAAATGAAAAAGAAATGAAGGAAACAAGAGCAAAGATCAATAATCAAAAACAAAATCAATTTTGTTCATTTTTTGAGAAGACAAACAAAATTGATAAACCATTAGGCAGACTCATCTAGAAAAAAAGGGAGAAGACTCAAATCAACAGAGTTACAAATGAAAAAGGAGAGTAACAACTGACACTGCAGAAATACAGAAACTCATAAGAGATTACTACAAGCAATTATGCCAATAAAATGGACAACCTGGAAGAAATGGACAAATTCTTAGAAAAGCACAACCTTCTGAGACTGAACCAGGAAGAAATAGAAAATATAAACAGACCAAACACAAGCACTGAAATTGAAACTGTGATTAAAAATCTTCCAACAAACAAAAGCCCAGGACCAAATGGCTTCAGAGGCTATCTCTATCAAACATTTACAAAAGAGCTAACACCTATCCTTCTCAAACTCTTCCAAAATATAGCAGAGGGAGGAAAACTCCCAAACTCATTCAACGAGGCCACCATTACCCTGATACCAAAACCAGATAAAGATGTCACAAAGTAAGAAAACTAGAGACCAATATCGCTGATGAATACAGATGCAAAAATCCTCCACAAAATACTAGCAAACAGAATCCAACAGCACATTAAAAGGATCATACACCATGATCAAGTGGGGTTTATCCCAGGAATGCAAGGATTCTTCAATATATGCAAATCAATCAATGTGATACACCATATTAATAAATTGAAGGATAAAAAACATATGATCATCTCAATAGATGCAGAAAAAGCTTTCGACAAAATTCAACACATTTATGATAAAAACTCTCCAGAAAGTAGACATAGAGGGAACTCACCTCAACATAATAAAGGCCATATATGACAAACCCACAGCCAACATTGTCCTCAATGGTGAAAAACTGAAACCATTTCCACCAAGATCAGGAACAAGAGAAGGTTACCCACTCTCACGACTATTATTCAACATAGTTTTGGAAGTTTTAGCCACAGCAATCAGAGAAGAAAAGGAAATAAAACGAATCCAAATCAGAAAAGAAGAGTAAAACTGTCACTGTTTGCAGATGACATGATACTATACGTAGAGAATCCTGAAGATGCTACCAGAAAACTACTAGAGCTAATCAATGAATTTGGTAAAGGAGCAGGATATAAAATTAATGCACAGAAATCTATAGCAATCCTATACACTAATGATGAAAAATCTGAAAGTGAAATTAAGAAAACACTCCCATTTACCACTGCAACAAAAAGAATAAAATATCTAGGAATAAACTTACCTAAGGAGACAAAAGACCTGTAGGTAGAAAACTATAAGATACTGATAAAAGAAATTAAAGATGATACAAATAGATGGAGAGATATACCACGTTCTTGGATTGGAAGAATCAACATTGTGTAAATAACTCTACTACCCAAAGCAATCTACAGATTCAATGCAATCTCTATGAAACTACCAATGGCATTTTTCACAGAACTAGAACAAAAAAGTTCACAATTTGTATGGAAACACAAAAGACCCCGAATAGCTAATGCAATCTTAAGAAAGAAAAATGGAACTGGAGGAATCAGGCTCCCTGACTTCAGACTATACTACAAAGCTGCAGTCATCAAGACAGTATGGTACTGGCACAAAAACAGAAATATAGATCAATGGAACAGGATAGAAAGCCCAGAGATAAACCCACACACATATGGTCACTTTATCCTTAATAAAGGAGGCAAGAATATACAATGGAGAAAAGACAGCCTCTTCAATAAGTTGTGCTGGAAAAACTGGACAGCTACATGTAAAAGAATGAAATTAGAACACTCCCTAACCCCATACACAAAAATAAACTCAAAATGGATTAAAGACCTAAATGTAAGGCCAGACACTATGAAACTCTTAGAGAAAAGCTTAGGCAGAACACTCTATGACATAAATCACAGCAAGATCCTTTTTGACCCACCTTCTAGAGAAATGGAAATAAAAACAAAAATAAACCAATGGGACCTAATGAAACTTAAAAGCTTTTGCACAGCAAAGGAAACCATAAACAAGATGAAAAGATAACCCTCAGAATGGGGGAAGATATTTGCAATTGAAGCAACTGACAAAGGATTAATCTCCAAAATATACAGGCAGCTCATGCAGCTCAATATCAAAAAAACAAACAACCCAATCCAAAAATGGGCAGAAGACCTAAATAGACATTTCTCCAAAGAAGATATACAGATTGCCAACAAACACATGAAAGGACACTCAACATCACTAATCATTAGAGAAATGCAAATCAAAATTACAATGAGGTATCACCTCACAGCGGTCAGAATGGCCATCATCAAAAATCTACAAACAATAAATGTTGGAGAGGGTGTGGAGAAAAGGAAACCCTCTTACACTGTTGGTGGGAATGTCAATTGATACAGCCACTATGGAGAACAGTATGGAGGTTCCTTAAAAAACTAAAAAGAGAACTACCATATGACCCAGCAATCCCAATACTGGGCATATACCCTGAAAAAGACATAACTCAAAAAGACTCATGTACCACAATGTTCATTGCAGCAGTAGTTACAATAGCTAGGACATGGAAGCAACCTAAGTGTCCACTGACAGATAAATGGATAAAGAAGATGTGACACATATATACAATGGAATATTACTCAGCCATAAAAAGGAATGAAGTTGGTTCATTTGTAGTGAGGTGGATGGACCTAGAGTCTGTCAAACATCGTGAAGTAAGTCAGAAAGAGAAAAACAATTACCGTATGGTAACACATATATATGTAATCTAAAAAATGAATGGTTCTGAAGAACCTAGGAGCAGGACAGGAATAAAGATACAGATGTAGAGAGTGGACTTAAGGACACGGGGAAGGGGAAGGGTAAGCCCGGACAAAGTGAGAGATTTGCATGGACATATACACACTACCAAATGTAAAATAGATAGCTAGTGGGAAGCAGCTGTATAGCACAGGGAGATCAGCTCAGTACTTTGTGACCACCTAGAGGGGTGGGATAGGGAGGATGGGAGGGAGAGGCAAGAGGGAGGGGATATTGGGATATGAATTTACGTACAGCTGATCCACTTTTTTATACAGCAGAAAGTAACACAACAGTGTAAAGCAATTATACTCCAATAAAGTGTTAAGAAAAAAAAAGTAACATGATTGCTTTTGTACTCCCTTTGAGTCTTGCTGAACTCCCACACATTGTTTACCCATGGAATTCTGTGTTCATGGGGCACAGTGAACCCTACATGTGAATGGAGATGCAAGGAACATTAGATATGCTATATTGTGTATATCTCCTCTACTCACATGCATGCTCCCATCATTCTCTTACAAATCATAAATATGAGACAGGCTGGGACCCTTTGCTGAAGTGCTGCAATGCTTGCACCTGGACACACTTCTCCTCAAGCAACAAAATACAAAGAAACTATATGGGACTAAAAATAACTGCGTGCATGCATGCATGCAGTTAGGGCAAATTCTGGACAAAAGATACAAAGAGACAAAAAAACCCCGACTCTTGAAGAGCCTGGAGCAAAAGCCACTATTGAAGAGCCTAGAGCTAAAGCAGGGGACGGGAGCAAAAGCAGGGTACTGTGCATGCCCCCTGCACACAACATCGCCTAAGGGATGGGCAAAGCACCTAAGCCACCCCTCTGACCAGACCCCTGGACACACCCCTACCCTCACCCCATATAAGGAACGAGCTCAGCCCCCCTTGGGGAGGGAGCAAGCAAGAGAACCTGTTGTTTGCTCTCACCCACCCCTGCTGCAGCAGGGGCCCCAGTAAAGCCTTGCCTGAATTTCTTCTCTGGCCTCTGATCAATTTCTACTGATTAAGGAGGCCAAGAACCCTGGTCATAACAAATACACATAAAAAATTATTAAGAATGTCAAAATGGCAATAGTAAATCATTAAACCAAGCATGGGGTCCTTCAGGTTGTAGAGTATTGTGGGGCTGCTTAAATCGTTGCCACGGAAACCATCTCTCCTCCCAATGGCCGTCCCTCCATCCTAATCTCATGCCCTCAAAACCTCGTACTTTCATCCTCTTCAAACACCTTCATATTGTATGACACCATATGAGATGATATCACTTTTCCTCCCAGGGAAGTGCTCCTTTCACACAAGGAACACATGAGTCTTGTCACGTTCACACAGGACTGCTTCCCACTTGCCACTTAGACCCACTGCAAGGCACTTGAGCCTCAATTTTTATCTTCACCCCAAATATCTGCCGAAAGTTCAGGACTATGACCACTGAACTTGGGGCTATAGAAGTGTTGTGATCTGCCCAGATCCTGAGTTTTCCCTTCTTCTTCCTCCAAGGCTTATTCCATCTGGCCCCCTAAGCACATACTGATTTACAAACAAGTCCATCCACCTCCACTTGAGAGGGATATTAAGTTAAATTGCCCATTTGTTCCATGGGAATACCATGGCTCTGCCTTAGTGTTTTCTTTAGGTTGGCAAAACTGAGCAAAAGATACAGATAACCTTCTCTAAAAGTAGGATGACAAGAGAAGAAGCAGTGGTGTTTTGCTATGTATTCAACAACCATCTCTGGGGAAATAAAAGGCCTGATAGTTTGTGTTTTCCAATGCATGATATAAACACTCCCATCAGGACTGATTTCAAGCTACCAAGGGGATGTAAACCAGCATGCAAAATCCTGAAAATGTAACAGTGACAATGTTTTAAAATTCTGTTTTGGGAAACATTTCATTGTGCTTACACATACTTATTATCTGTCATTACCAAAATCACACCATTACTGGGCAAGTAATTTCACCTTTTCCTTCTTTTTCTTTCATTCTACAGAGCATTACTGGAGAAACAAGAAACTGATTTGACTCACTGCTAGCTCTTCTAACTTCAGATGGACACTACCCCTGCTATTTAGCATAATTTTACTTACCTCTAAGAGGTCATCTGCTGTTCATTCCATCAACTGTTCAAAATCCTTTCTAATCAAGTCAAGTCTTCAACCCCATATTCAACACCAGTGGTTCTGGATGGTAACCTTACTTCTGAAATGAAATGAAGTGATAAAATAACATAAATAAAAGGAAACCTCATATGTGCTTTTTTTCTTGCCATCAATTCCATTTCAAGCTATATCTGACTCACTCTCATTCTTCCCTTAAATATCAGAGACATGGGTGTGCCTTTTACTTAATGTCTACCTATTTGTGCTGTCTGTTAATTCCTATTACCAACTATTTATCTCTTCAGTTGTAACATTCTCTTTTATTATTTTAGTCTCCTCCACTAGAACTTTTCTCCCTTAACCAAATGTACAAGTCTCCCATATATAAAAAATCAGTGCCCAGATCTTGGTTTCTAGTCCCATCCTCCATTTCGAAAAACCAGAGCTCCTTGGATGAGTGTAGGGTTGAACAGAAAAAACACAACAAGAGCCTGGGGTATCTTGAAGTATCAAAAAGTAAGAAAGTGCTCAAAAATAATTCCATAGGGCCACGTCAAGGAGACACAAGAGCAAATCTTGAAAGAGCTCTTAATAGCCAAAGGTGGGGGAAAAATGTAGTATTGGATTATAATCTAAATTATAAAATAAATATACATGAGTCTGTATTTATTAAATAAATAAATGCATAACTGGTTGAATAAATAAATAGGAGGAAAAGAGAAAAATTTGTCTTATTAAAGGTGAGTTTAATTCTCCCACTCCCAATTCCAATGAGTATGCACTGGACTTAGTGACTCATTCCCAAAGAATAGAATCTGGAAAGGGAAAAATAGTAACTTTACAGTGCAAAAACCTAGCAAACACTACCTTAACCAAGTAATCAAGGTTACCATGACCAATGATGTCATGTGGAGATCATGTACCCCGATACAAAGTGATGAAAAGGCACATCATTTCTACAGTATTCTTTCTGAAAGTACATAACCCCCATCTAATCATGAGAAATATATCAGATAAATCTAAATTGAAGGAAACTCTACAAAATACTTGACCAGCACTCTTCAAAATTGTCAAGGCCATCAAATATAGCAATGACCGAGAAATTATTAAAGTCCAGAGGAGACTAAGGAGACAAGATTACTAAACGGTGTATGTTAGACTAGATTGGATTCTGGAAGAGAAAAAAAAAAAAAAAGCATTAATGGGAAAACTGGCAAAATCCAAATAAAATGAAGTATTTAGTTAACAGTAAAATACCAATACCAGTTTCTTAGTTTTGACAAATGTACAAGGCAATATAAGCTATTAACATGAGGGGAAACTGAAATAGGATGAGGGGTATGTAGCAACTGTAAAACAAAGAATGTGGCCCACCATCCAGTTCTACAAGAATGAAGCCATTAGCCACAGCAGTCACTGACGTACAATACACCCGGAAAGGAATTCAGGGCAAAGATCAGGATGGGGCACTCTGTGCTCTGGGAAAACAGACAAACATACCCTTAGATAGTTAGAAATACTTCAGGAGAAATTTTTTTTATGAACCTGGATTCCTGCATCTTCCCATATAAGAAAAGCTCTAAAATCATTAACTGAGTTCCTCGTGATTAGCAGGAACCTTCTACTGAGATGCATGCTTAATTGCATGTACCCCTTCTCCAAAATCACATATGTACTGGCCTTTCCCCCTCTCTTTTGGGAGCAGTTTTTCTCAGAGCTATTTGAGAAGCTGTCACCCAGGCTATAGTCCTCAGTAGGTTCCCCCAAAAAAACTGAAAATCACAGGTCTCATGCTGTGCACTTTTTTTCAGTCAACACAAGTCTCTGCTCGCTATGCAGTTTTTCTGTAAATCTTAAATTACCCCCAAAACAAAAAAAAAATTATTTTTGAAAGTTACTTTATTCCACTATCCCCTCTAGCTATTATCTCTACTCTCCACCCGACAAATAAATCATGGTAATGATGATATTATTTTTTAAAATGAATTTTTCTCAGAATAATTTTAGTGGCAACTAAGCTACTAAATGGGAATATCAATTTTAAAAGTAATATTAAATTATGCAGAGAAAATGATATATCACTGAAGGAAACTTTCCAAAACTTTAGTCTTCAAGACTCCCCCAAATAAAGTCTATAAAACATCTCAGTTACAGAAAAAAATAGCATTTATGCAAGAAGCAATAAGTTCTGTATAGGTAATAACTTCAGACCTGCAGCAAATTTTGGAAATTCACATTACTCATTATTTAGCAATCTCCATCTTTGAAGTGGCAGATTTCATGTTAATATCAAAATGCATTAACAGTTCTTTGGACCATTTTCATCTATTTTTCAACAAAAGCTATTCAGATAACTGTGATACACAAAGAAGTACTGTTCAAGGTTAAGAAAAAAAAATGTGCGACGAGAATAAAACCTTTGTGTCACCAAGTTATATAGCTGATAGCAGCTAGGAAAACACTGTGCAGACCTTCTCAAACTGGCATCTCAGAAATCCTTTGTGTATGACTAACTGCCTTGATAAACTGCAATTACATTTGCAGCAAAAGGTCCTGGAGAGGAAAGGTATTGACCCAGTGAAAATGAAAAAATCCCAAGGCGCTCTTTGAAGGCCATTTGTGTCCATACTTAAATAATTATAGCATGAAGCTAGCTCCTTTAACCATAAAGCTCTTGAATTCATGTGTTGAACCACAAGTATGTAATGCAGGTTAATTCATTCTCAGTAAGACATAGCAAAAAATTCAGTAAAAAAAAAAAAAATCAAACTGCTATGTAAACATTGTACAAGTGCAGATTTTAAGGTCAATATAATTGATTAGATAATGTTAAATAGTTACCCTTCTTTTGTGATAATGAGGTTTATAGGTGATCATTTAAAATTTCAACTCAAAGTTCACTATTATCAAAATTACACACATAGTTTCAAGAGTGAAAGAGATATACAAGGCTTGTAGTAAGAACAGCAGGTTGCTGCCTGACTCCACCTCTGTTAACCAATCTTGAAATCATCCAATTGTTTTGGATGATTCTTATAAGTTTTTATATCTATATGCATTTATTTTATCCTAACAGTAAACATTAGGTTTCTGTATCAGAGGCAGATCTATTATTTTCCTACAGAATATCTTGCCTCTGTTCTCCACATTCCATTTTCATCCACAGGGCGACAAGATGATGGAAGATATCACTTTGCTTTATGTGGAGGTGGGGTGGGTGTCTGTATCTCTAATTCCAGAAATTATGAAATTGGGAGATACAGGAGCTGTCACATTCACTCCTCCTCCCCTCCAGCAAGAGAGAGACAGTGACAGAGACAAAGAACCTCTCTTTGGAAAACAGGGGAAGGTATCTACCCTCAAATGTAGGTTCTTGGCTCTGGGGGAAATAAAGGTTTTGTTACCCCAATTGGCCTTTAATGGGAGAAGATGGATCCAAGATGAAGGACAAGTGTTTACACCCTTAAGGGCATGAAGAGCAGTCTGGGGAAAAAAGCATTCTCTATCTTTATAGCATGTTAATTTCCATTGTTCAGAAAGCCTTGACCATGCAGAAACATGAAAATATTCACATCACTTCCTGATGTATTTCATATTTCTAAATGATATACAGTTGACTCTTAAACAACAGGGGTTTACGGGATCCACAGTTGGCTGAATCCGGAAAGGATGCAGGGAAATCAAGGATGCAGGGGGACCGACCATGAGTTATACGTGATTTTCAACTGTGTGGAGGATCAGTACCTCTAACATCCCCCTGCCCCCACCACTGAGTTGTTCTAGGACTGCCTGTTCTAATATTGCTACTTTTAACTTACAAGATTTTAGTCACTACTATTGGCACCTCACTCTTTCATTCGCCCCTAAATGAATACTCCCAGTACCCACAACTCTCAATGTAGTTATATGATAATTTTAGTTAGCTCACTATTCAGTATGTATACTGTTACTACCATGTAAATGATACTGTTGAGGCATGTAACAGATTATGCCTGTTATCCTTTAATGCCCAATAATAGTCTTCCTTGGAATTAATAATTTTTTTCCTGTTACTTAGTTTTCTATTTACTTACAGATCTAATCTAGAAGTAAATATTCTAAGCCCACCCTCTCTCATCTGTTGTGTCTTCAGTTATGTTAAAAAGTCAAGATAATCTACCCAGTTCATCTTCTTGAAGAACTCTTCTGAAGAATTATGACTTGTTACAATCTCAGATAAGAGCTCTGCAGCCCTGAACCCTAGGGATCTACAGCAGCCGCCTCTGCTGTCTCACTTCAAATTCTCTCCACTTCTCTGATTTCAGCTAAACTGGGGTAGACTGTGCCCTGTGATCTCAGGCTTATCTTCTACTTGGCACCATCCCATCTCATGCTCTCTTTGAATGTCTTTCCGTGCTCTAACTCAGTGCCTTAGCCTACCCCCAAATGTGGCCTAGAATTGAGGAGTTAACCTTCCATGGCTAACACTGAACAACTGGAATGATAGCCACTGGATTACTGTTACAGCTTCCTCTCCTGCAAGAGAACAATTCTGATGGCCATTATAGATGCTTCTCAGATAAGTCCTCTGGAATTGAGCTATGGTTGCTTACAATGTGACCTTAATAAAGACATTCTTATATTAGCTTTTCCTCTTTCTTTGTCTCACTTACCCCTTCCCTTACTCCTGATACCTGAGGTTGCCCCCCACAAAAACCATACCCAAGTCCTTGTAGGCTCTGCTTTGAGGGAATCCAATCTAAGACAGAATCTCCCTTCACCATCAACCTGGAGATTTTCTCCTCTTTTTGCTTGGGTTGCAGTTCTTATTTTACAGATCCCTTTTTTTCTCTTTCTTGGTTTTACCCTCTTTTTTGTGGAGCACATCCTTTAATAGTCTCCTGAAAAACTCTTTTCCTTAGGATTCTGAAGACATTCTCCAATGTTTTTTGGCTTCCAACTATGCTTTTAAGACATCCAATGCCATCCTTATGCTTAATACTTTGTATTAAGTTGATTTTTCTCTCTGGAAAATTGCAAGATCTTTTTTTCCTCACTGTTCAGGAATATCAGTGATGCATTTAGTTGTGGTCATCATCCATTCAGTAAGGAAGTTGATAGAAAATTCTGGAATCTTATATTCCTGTTCTAGAATATTTACTTGAATCAATTTTTTAAATGATGTCCTTTCCTCCATTTCTTTTCCCCACCCTTTCTTGAACTCCTATTTCATACATGCTGGACTTCCTGGAATAGTCTTCTGCTTTCTTTATAGTTTTCTTTATAATGCTTTTCTATTTTTCATCTCTTATTTTAATATAAAAAATTACTGTCTGGGAGAATTGTTCAACTTTACCTTGTAATTATTTTATTGAAGTTTTAGTTTTTACTGCATATTTTTAATATCCAAGAGCGCTTTTTGTTCTCTGGAAAATTCTTTTTTTTTAAGTTTCACCAGGGTCTTATTCATGGATGCTTATCAACTTTTATCTCTCTGCACATAATAATAATGGGGCAGAAGTGTTCCTTTCCTCCCTGAAATTGCTTCTTCAAAGCTACTGCTGTTGTTAATTATCTCTTTCTTTCATATTCAATTTTGAAGCACTAGAAAGCTGATTGGGTCCTTGTGTTTGTTGCCCATGGAATTTTCTGTGAGGTAATCAACCTGATCATTTACAGGGGTATTTTCCTTTTGGCTGACCCACATCAGCATAGGAGAATTGGCCACATCTGCCAATGCTCTGAACTGGAGTAGAGGAAATATTTGGAGGTCTCACTTGGACAATGCAGCATCCTTAGTTTTACCTCTCAAGAGAATAAAACTACTCTCTTGTCATAGAGTGGGAGACGACTAGTTACCCAGTTGGACGGAATGGGAGAAGGGCTCTTGTGTATCTGTTTATCAGAGTCTTTTGACTAATTATTCTGATTTTAGTCCCTCCTTCACTTCTACAACTAGAGATAGCAGGTTGATAACAAGAAGTAACTAAAACCAGAGCCTTTGGAGAAATTTTATTTGCAAGTCAGTTATCTTCACCACAACTGACATAGAATTCAACTTTCTTGGGTTTGCTAGGTCATTACCACTCATCTATCTGCTTTCCAGTTAATAAGATTTTGTTACCTTCTCCTGTCTTCTCTCCCAACTTTTTGTCCAAGAGTGTTATACCCATTTAAAAATGCCATTACTATTATTTAGTGGTATTTCAGGAGGCGGTGATATAACTTTGTGTGCTCAATGTCACAGTTTTAGCTGGATGTGCTATATGTTGCCCAAGTTAATAAAATATTCTTATGCTATTTGGCAGAAATATCTATTCTCTTTTTATTTTCTTAAACAGTGTTTATCGGAAATAATTTTACCTTTTTGATAATTTATGGTAATTTGATATATCAGTTATAGTATTTTGGTACAATAAATGATATCCTCAGGATTTTATTTCATAATATGCTAGGTTACTTATACAAAATGACCCCCAATTTTTCTAATTTTTATTGTTTGTTACTTCTATTCTCTAATTCTTTGGTTTATTTTTAATCAACTCTTGTATCTTATTACTGACAGGATGAACTTGTGGTTTCTATTCTACCTTATTTTACATACAACTTTGAAAACTAGGCTGGCTCTACAAAGGAATAAAGTATTAAAAAAGCTTTTTGATAGTTACTTTTTTGGAGGTCCATCATCCTCAATTTTTATTTTCCTGGCTTATGGGTTGACAACTATTTTTAATATGATTAGTATTATTGTAATATAGTCTTTGACTAAATGAAGCCATGTTGTACCTTAATAACAATAATAAAGATGATGATAAAAATTCCTAAAATTTATTGTGGATTCCCAAGTGTCAAGCACTGTTTTATATGCCTTACATGCATGTCTCATTACAATCCTATAAAGTAGTTAGTATTATTATCCATACTATTGTACAGAAAAGAAAACAGAGGACTAGAGAAACAATATCGCCCATTCCTAGAGTAAATAAAAGTGAATCTGGGATTTTACTTCCAGTCTGACTGACTCCAAAATCTCTGTTTCGCCATTACCAAGCTATACTGACTCTGCAAATAATCATAATAGAAGTCATAAATGGACAAGATATCATCAGTGCATTTTTATATAATTTATAAAGCTTGGTTCTTAATACTTGAGGTCACAGACTAAGATTAAATCTTTGACAAGAAGCTCAATAAAAATAGATATTGTGGTCACAAGGTGAAGGCTTGGGTAGTAGTGGCTGCCAATCCCGAATCCTGTAATACACAAACCTGTTCCTTGAGAGCAGAATTTAGTCAAAGACTATATTACAATAATACTAATCATATTAAAAATAGTTGTCAACACATAAGCCAGGAGACTAAAAGTTGAGGATGATGGACCTTCAAAAAAGTAAAAAGTAACTATCAAAAAGCTTTTTTTATACCTTATTCCTTTGTAGAGCCAGGCTAGTTTTCAATTGTATGTAAAATAAGGTTACACAGAATTTGATATAAAAGATGTTTAACATCTACTATGATACTTCTTAAATCAAATCAAGGCAATACACACTTATTAACAATTCACAGTATACTAAACTATGTGAGGTGATGAAAAAATTGGGAATAGAAAGAAGATACGTATCCTCTGCCTTCAAGGCACTTACAGTCTAGTGAAATAGAAAACTCATATGAAAATTGTAGGAACTTTGCAATATAATAACATTTTTAAAGGTTTGAAATGCATGCAGTACATAATTTCTTCAGGAGAGCTGGGTTGGGGAGGATAGGCTGAGATGGCTGGTGGTGTGCAGGGATACAGTCTGAAAGGTTATTCAGCTTTCAGATTGACATAAAGGAGTTTGAAAGTCTGCTCAAAAGGCAGAGATATCAGATCAAAGACAGAAATGGTCATCATATAGTTGCAGTGCAGAGAAGGGAAACAGCAAAGAGGTCTCTCTACCTAGAACAGGGGAGCGTGAGCAATACAGTTGGAGAAGAGAGGTAAGGTGATATAGAGAAGTGTCTTGCACAGGGAGCCATTCCATAAATACTGGTCAGAATTGAAGACACCTAGAAAATCAGGCTGAGGAACCTGGGCAATATCCCCTGACTGAAGGGGCGATCTTAAGTTCTTTCTAAGAGGAATGATCCAATGAATCCTGAGGTTTGGAAAAAATAAGTAGGAAGTGATATGTAGGAAGGAATTAGGAAGAAGGGCTGATATCACACCTGATATCAGTTAGAAGAAAATCATAGTAATCTGGGCTTGAAGTTATAATTGCCTAGATACACAAGAATGAAGAAATGGAAATTTTTCTATAAAGGAAGAATTGGTAGGTTTTATGGCTGGTAAAAAAAAAAGAAATAAAAGTTAAAAATAGCTCTCAAGTTTTCAAATCAAGCTGTCAGAAATATTTATGAAGCTCCCAGCACTCAGGATATATAACATCTTAGTCATCCCCACTGGACAGGCTCCATGCCTCTCTAAAGTGAATTAGTATTTTGATTTGGGCCCAGCTTGTGGTTCTGGGACCTTTGCCAGGGGATCTGGAGACCAGTTTAATAATTACATGTTGCTTAGTATATGTAATTTAGGAAAACAACTTGAAAAACTAAACTCAAGACTCCCTAGAATGAAAGAAACCTTAATAAACACATAAATACAATTAATTTATTAATTTGAGTGCACCCTGGAAAAAAGAGTAAAACATCATAATGACTTATACAGAAAATCCAATAATTATTTATTCATCTAATTAATCACTCATTTAAGCAAGCAGCATATTCATTCAACAAATATTACATGGACTACCTACTACATGCCAGGCACTGTACTAGGTATTGAAGTTAGAAATAACAGTAGCACAATATCCCTCTCCAAGAGGCTCATGGATTGGTCAAAAAGATAACTTAGGATGCTGGGGAATCACAGAGGGGAGGCACTTTCCCATGTTGCCCAGAAAGTGGCAGGACTAAAAGGGGGCAGGATTCTGATGTGGAAGAGCAAGAAGAAGTATTGTATCATTTAAGCAAAATTGACTTTGCTCTTTTTTCTCTTACTCTAGAGTCATTTTTTACTTCCCTCTTTCTTTATACCTAACATCCACTGCATTAGAGAATATTATCAGGTCTACCTCCACAATCTATCCCAAACTGGATTGTGTCTCACACTCTCCACTGCTATGTATGAACCTAGCTCGAGTTCCAGTTATCTCACATGTGGGTTATGGCAACAGTCTTCTCACTGGCCTTCCTGCCTCCATCCTTGCCTTCCAAGCATCTCTTCACCACCCAACATTCAGAATGAGCCTTGAGAAATTAAGTTAGAACTTTTCACTCCACTGGTCAAAACCTACACTCATTGAGAATGTAATGCAAAGTTCGAACAATGCCCTACAAAGCCCTACTTAGACTGCATTTGTCTCCAACCTCCTCCCCATTCCTCATTCCAACTTCACATGTGCCATATCGCCTCCTGGCTATTCCCCAGCAAACTAAGCACAATCCCACCCCAGGGTTTCATGCTTACTGTTCCCTCTGCGTGGAATGCTCTTCCCTAAATACCTTCTTCTCTTACTTCTTTTTGTCTTTGCATAAATATCACTTAATACAGATGTCTTTTTCTAACCAACCTACAAAAATAGCATCCCCTGTAAATCTCTAGTCCGATTATTGCTTTCTTCTTCTTTGTTTATCACATATTTGATTGTTTATTGTTTCTCTCTCCCTACTGGAATGAAAATGCCACCAAGGGCAGAAACTAGGTATATTTTTGTTTGATACAATACCCTGAGAAGAATGCCTAGCAAATAGAATGCCCACGGTTAGTATTTTTTGAATTAGTGAGTCAAATGTAACTGATACGGACTTAGGGCTTTTCCTTATTTTTAGCCTACTTAAGTGGGCAAGTAAACAAAGGATAAATATTGACGAGAGCACCCTTTTTTGTAGTCAGTGAGTCTAACCTGTAACCTCTCTAAGGTTTAAGGAGACCCATGTGTTACTATTTTTTATTTTAACATTTGAATAGGATTTTACAGAGATTTTGGACTAAAAGGTTATACAAATCATTTTAGGAAAATTTTAAAACATAGAAAAGTATGCTTTAAAAACATCACCTAGAAACTTATTTCCCAATGTCATCCATGGCTAACATCCCCATGTGAGTGTCATACTATTCCAAAAAATTTATGCTCTGATTTCAATGCCTAATATTAGGTTTTTCTTTGTGTTATATAACTAAAGTTCCTGGAAACTAATACGTGTGTATATGTGTGTGTGCTTCCTTACAACTGTTTTCCAGAACTGATCCATCAATATACAATTTGATGAGCACACGTGGAGTCTGACTCACTTTGCTCTTACTGAGAGTTGAGAGGCAAGGTAGTAAGAGGGGCTGAGAGTCAAAAGTCAGAAAGAGAAAAACAAATACCATATGCTAACACATATATATGGAATCTAAAAGAAAAAAAAAAGATTATGAAGAACCTAGGGGCGGGACAGGAATAAATATGCAGACAGACGTAGAGAAAGGACTTGAGGACACAGGGAGGGAGAACGGTAAGCTGGGACTAAGTGAGAGAATGGCATGGACATATATACACTACCAAATGTAAAATAGATAGCTAGTGGGAAGCAGCCACATAGCACAGGGAGATCAGCTCGGTGCTTTGTGACCACCTAGAGGGGTGGGATAGGGAGGGTGGGAGGGAGACGCAAGAGGGAGGAGATATGGGGATATATGTATATGTATAGCTGATTCACTTTGTTATAAAGCAGAAACTAATACACCATTATAAAGCAATTATACTCCAATAAAGATGTTAAAAAAAAAAAAAAAGCCAAAGCTAGAACGCACACATTCTAGTTCCTGGTCACCACTTACTAGCTTTGTGACTTTTGGAAACTTACGTAATATCTTAGAGCCTCGATTTTCCTATCTATAAAAAGGAGATAATAATGGTACCAAGCTCACAGGTGTATCATGAGAATTACATTGGGCAACTATATACAAAGTGCTTAGAACAGTGCCTAGCAAACATTTAGTATATATAAATGTTAGCTGTGAATGTGAAGAAAGTAAAATTCAATATTGTATATTTCAAATGTTTAACAATGTGGGGGAAAAGTGATAATATCCCACTTATTTCTTTGATTATAAATGATATTGAATAGCTTTCAATTTCTTGACCATTTTCATTCCTTTTGTAATTAGTCTATTTAAGTCCTTGATCATTACTTATTCATTTGTAAGTGTTATTTATATAGATTGAGATTAACTCTTCCCATATTTATTGAAACTATTTCTCTAATTAGTTACATCATTTGTTCATTACTATTCTGTATTATGTTTGTAATGTACAGAATTTTTTTAAATGTATATTGTCAAACCTATCAATTTAGCTTTAAAATTTTATCCATTACTTTATGCTTCTGTATTTTCTCCAGTATTCTATGATTTAAAATTTTACATTTAGGTCTTTAATTTATCTGGAAATTAGCATATGGTATAATGTGAAAATTTACCTTGAGTTTCTCTGGAGCAAGCTTTCTCAATATCATTTATTTAAAAAATGCATCCATAGACACTCCTTTACAATACTTCCCTTATATTAAGTTTATACATATGTATATATAATTAAGTTTATCTATACATATAAATTTAAACATATATTAAGTTTATGTGTGTTATATATATATACAGAAGATTATTTTAAATTTTATATCAATATTTGTGGAATAAATAAATGAATGAGTTGAACAGAGCATAAGGATAAAAATGGCATTGGCATGGTTTTCTTTTGTCTGTCCAACTGAAGTTAAATATTTCCTTCACAGGGGAACTTTCAATACAAAATTCCAATTAAAGGTAGAAAGCGGTGTATGAGAACCTCCTGCTGCATTTACTGCATGTAAATGATCCGGCAACCCTAATAGCTTCATACACTCAATGTGATCGTGCATGAGCTTGTTACTAATAAGTCCACTTATGCTGGCTAATGTATAGCACAATAAATAGACAGTTAGAAATGTCACGGGGTCAACCCAAGCATTTATGAGATTCTAATCTTTGTTTCTAACCATTTGGGCTTGTTTGCCTGCTGTTGTTTCTAAAACCCACACTCTTATTAGCACTGAAAGGAAGAGAGGTTTTCAAAGAGTTGTGTGGAAGGCCTGTTGCTGATCACTTGCCCTCATACTCTTAATGAACCTGAATATTTGAAACTAAATGAATTCTAAGTGCAGTGTCTTGAACTCATTTCAAAATGAGTATGCAAATTTTATTTCCAGTCCTTCAGTTATTAGAAATGGATAAATGAATGAATAAATGAATGAATCACTCAATCAATCAATCAATCAAAAGGCTGGCCATTGCCTGCCTTGTACTGTTGGACAAGATGAGTGCAAGTAAACTGCTCAAGGCCCCTCCAGGAGGATGGAAGCACAGCCTCCCTCTGGGAAGCCAGGAGGAGACATGGCGGAGCTAAGACTAGAATGTTTCTGGAATATGATGGAAAGACCTCAGTAAGAGAAGCAATAAAGTTAAGAGCTCTTGCATCCACATGATATTATCCTCTTGGTTCATTATGGCCAATCCTTCCTGATCAAAGTTGCCAGAGTAAGAAGAGCCTGCCTCTTACATGATTTTTTTGTGAGACTTAAAAATCAACTCTAACCATAAAAAGAAATGAAATTGAGTTATTTGTAGTGAGGTGGATGGACCTAGAATCTGTCATACGGAGTGAAGTAAGTCAGAAAGACAAAAATAAATACCGTATGCTAACACATATATATGGAATCTAAAAAAAAAAAAAAAGGTTCTGAAGAACCTAAGGGCAGGACAGGAATAAAGACGCAGACGTAGAGAATGGACTTGAGGATACGGGGAGGAGTGAGAGTGGCAGGGACATATATACACTACCAAATGTAAAATAGATAGCTAGTGGGAAGCAGCTGCATAGCACAGGGAGATCAGCTCAGTACTTTGTGACCACCTAGAGGGGTGGGATAGGGAGGATGGGAGGGAGACCCAAGAGGGAGGAGATATGGGGATATATGTATATGTATAGCTGATTCACTTTGTTATAAAGCAGAAACTAATGCACCATTGTAAAGCAATTATATTCCAATAAAGATGTTTAAAAAAATTATATTTAATAATTAAGCAAATGAATGGCAGATGGTGGGATCCAGGTTTCTCAGTTTTGGAATGGAAGGTTACAGATAAACAAGGATGAAGGCTAGAATGGTCCATGTAATATTAGATTAGAGTTGGAGACATTAGTATAAATTCCTGTTTAACCTAATATAAAGATAGGTACCTACAGAAATATAGATAGATATATGTAAATCCATGGGTTAGGAAGGAAAATATAATAATGAGGGTATGCCAGTAGTAACATGGGAGCCAAGTGAAAGAGCTCTTCATAACTGAAGATGGAACAATTTTTGCTATAAATAAATAAAGTACTATTACCAATAGTAATACTACCAGTGTTGGATTATATGTCAAAGTGTTAAATAAGTATCAATGAGTCTATAATAATAAAAATAAATGATTGAAGAAAGAAATAAATGGGGGAGAATAGTTTATGTAGATTAATCCAAATAACTGACACAGATACTGTCCGCTCAAGCAGCTGGAGCATAACCCCCTACTCCTTAAGTGTGGACTACACAGTGACTTCCTTCTGGAGAGTACACTATGGAAAGAGGGGGTAAAAGTAACTTGAAGAAATTTGACAAGCACTACCTCAACCAGGGGATCAAAGTTAACATCAGCAATGAAAAGTCATGTTGATAATATGTACCCTTGATGTCATGAGAACAGCACTTTACCTCCATGGTTTTCCTCCTAAAACCCACGACCCTGGTCTAATCATGAGAAAAACATGAGATGAAACTGATTAAGAAAGATTCTACAAAATATCTGAATAGTAATCCTCAAAACTGTCAACACCTTCAAAAATAAGGGAAGCCTAAGAAACTTTCATAGCCAAGAGGACCTAAGGAGACTTGATGACTAAATGCAATGTGGTACCCTGGATGAGATCCTGGAACAGAAAAAGTACTTGGGGTAAAAAGTAAGGAAGTCTGAACAAAGAATGGACTTTAATTAATAATAATTATAATACTGGTTCATAAATTGTGCCAAATATAGTATATTAACTTGAGATGTTATTAAATAGGGGAAACTGGGTGTGAGGTATAAAAAAATTCTCTATACTATTCCATAAGTTTTCTGTAAATCTAAAACTATTCTAAAATTTTTTAAGTATTCATGTAATTTGGATATTAACCCTCTGTTTGATACAGTTTGCAAATATTTTCTTCCATTCTGTATGTTGCCTTTTCACTTTGCTAACTGTTTCCTTTGCTGTGAAGAAGTTTTTTAGTTTGATGTAGTCCTGCTTGATTTTTGTCTCTGTTGCTTGTGATTTTGTTGTCATATCTAAAAAAATCATTGCCAAAACCAACGTCAAGGAGCTTCGTCCCTATGCTTTCTCATAGTTTTAAGGTATAAGGTCTTCTAGTTTAGTTATATAAATAACACATACAACTCAATAACAACAACAACAAAACAAACAATCTGATTACAAAATGGGGAGAAGATCTAAATAGACAACTTTCCAGAGCAGATATCCAAATGGCCGAGATACATGAAAAGATGCTCAACATCACTAATCATCAGGGAAATACACATCAAAACCACAATGAGGTATCACCTCACACCTTTTTTTTTAAACATCTTTATTGGAGTATAATTGCTTTACAATGGTGTGTTAGTTTCTGCTTTATAACAAAGTGAATCAGCTATACATATACATATATCCCCATATCTCTTCCCTCTTGCATCTCCCTCCCTCCCACCCTCCCTATCCCACCCCTCTAGGTGGTCACAAACCACTGAGCTGATCTCCCTGTGCTATGTGGCTGCTTCCCACTAGCTATCTATTTTACATTTGGTAGTATATATAAGTCCATGCCACTGTCTCACTTCATCCCAGCTTACCCTTCCCCCTCTCCGTGTCCTCAAGTCCATTCTCTACATCTGCGTCTTTATGGCTATCATCAAGAAAACAAGAGATAAGTTTTGGTGAAGATGTGGAGAAAAGGGAACCCTTGTATCAACACACTGTTAGCTAGAGTGTAAATTGGTGCAGCCACTATGGAAAAGAGCATAGGGTTTCTCAAAAAATTAAAAATAAAATTACCATATGATTCATCAATCCTACTTCTGGGTATATCCAAAGGAAATGCAGACAAGATTATTGAAAAGATATCTGTATGCCTATGTTCATTGCATCATTATTCACAATAGCTAACAACCTAATTATCTGTCAAGAAATGAACAGATAAAGATGTGGAATGGATATAGATACAGATACAGATATACACATTGTATCTATGTATGTGTGTGTGTGTGTGTGTGTGTGTGTGTGTGTGTATATGTAATATTATTCAACCATGAGAAAAAAGTTAAATTGTAACATTTGCAACAACATGCATGGGTCTTGAGGGCATTATGCTCAGTGAAAGTAGTCACACAGGGAAAGACAAACACTGTATGATATCACTGACAGGTGGAATCTAAAAGAAAAAAAGCTGAACTCTTAGAAACCAAAAGTAGAATGGTGATTACCAAGGGCTGGGGGATGGGAAAATGGAGGAGATGTTGGTCAAAGAATACAAACTAGCAACTAGAAGATGAGTAAGTTCTGGAGGGATAAAGCACAACACAGTGATTATAGTCAACAGTAAGGTATTATATACTTCTAAGTTGCTAAGAGACTAGACCTTAAAGTTTCTCACCACAAAAAATAAATGCTAATTATGTGACATGATAAGAGATGTAAGCTGGGGCTTCCCTGGTGGCGCAGTGGTTGAGAATCTGTCTGCCAATGCAGGGGACACAGGTTCGAGCCCTGGTCTGGGAAGATCCCACATGCCGCAGAGCAACTGGGCCCGTGAGTCACAATTACTGAGCCTGCGCGTCTGGAGCCTGTGCTCCGCAACAAGAGAGGCCACGATAGTGAGAGGCCCGCGCACCGTGATGAAGAGTGGCCCCCACTTGCCACAACTAGAGAAAGCCCTCGCACAGAAACGAAGACCCAACACAGCCATAAATAAATAAATTAATTTAAAAAAAGAGAGGTAAGCTAATGGTATGGTAGTTAACATACTGCAAATACATAAATGTATCAAATCAATATGCACACCTTAAACTTATACATTTATGTCAATTATATCTCAAAAAATAGGTATTAATAAAATACATGCAATATTGAAATTTTCCCTGTAGTTTACATAGATCTTTCTCTATAAATTTTAATATTTTCTCTTTAAGGTTCAAATTCTAACCCAAATTAAATATTATTAGGAAGATCTTTTTTAACATCTTTAGTGGAGTATAATTGCTTTACAATGTTGTGTAAGTTTCTGCTGTATAACAAAGTGAATCAGGTACACATACACATATATCCCCATATCCCCTCCCTCTTGTGTCTCCCTCCCACCCTCCCTATCCCACTCCTCTAGGTGGTCAAAAAGCACCGAGCTGATCTCCCTGTGCTATGCGGATGCTTCCCACTAGCTATCTATTTTACATGTGGTAGTGTATATACGTCAATGCCACTCTCTCACTTCGTCCCAGCTTACCCTTCCCCCTCCCCGTGTCCTTAAGTCCATTCTCTATGTATGCGTCTTTACTCCTGTCCTGTGCCTAGGTTCTTCAGAACCTTTTTTTTCTTATTTTAGATTCCATATATATGTGTTAGCATACAGTATTTTTTTTTCTCTTTCTGACTTACTTTACTCTGTATGACAGTCTCTAGGTCCATCCACCTCACTAAAAATAACTCAATTTCCATTTCTTTTTATGGCTGAGTAATATTCCATTGTATATATGTTCCACATCTTCTTTATCTATTCATCTGTCGATGGACACTAGGTTGCTTCCATGTCCTGGCTATTGTAAAGAGAGCTGCAATGAACATTGTGATACATGACTCTTTTTGAAATATGGTTTTCTCAGGGTATATGCTCAGTAGTGGGATTGCTGGGTCATGTGGTAGTTCTATTTTTAGTTTTAAAAGGAACCTCCCTACTGTTCTCCATAGTGGCTGTATCAATATATATTCCCACCAACAGTACAAGAGGGTTCCCTTTTCTCCACACCCTCTCCAGCATTTATTGTTTGTAGACTTTTTGATGAAGTCCATTCTGACAGGTGTGAGGTAATACCTCATTGCATTTCTCTAATGGTCAGTGATGTTGAGCATCCTGTCATGTGTTTGTTGGCAATGTGTATATCTTCTTTGGAGAAATGTCTATTTAGGTCTTCTGCCCATTTTTGGATTGGGTTGTTTGTTTTCTTGATATTGAGCTGCATGAGCTGCTTGTATATATTGGATACTAATCCTTTGTCAGTGGCTTTGTTTGCAAATATTTTCTCCCATCCTGAGGGTTGTCTTTTCATCTTGTTTATGGTTTCCTTTGCTGTGCAAAAGCTTTTAAGATTCATTAGGTCCCATTTGTTTATTTTTGTTTTTATTTCCATTTCTCTAGGAGGTGGGTCAAAGAGAATCTTGCTGTGATTTATGTCATAGAGTGTTGTGCCTATGTTTTCTTCTAAGAGTTTTATAGTGTCTGGCCTTACATTTAGGACTTTAATCCATTTTGAGTTTATTTTTGTGTATGGGTTTAGGGAGTGTTCTAATATCATTCTTTTACATGTAGCTGTCCAGTTTTCCAGCACCACTTATTGAAGAGGCTGTCTTTTCTCCATTGTATATTTTTGCCTCCTTTATCAAAGATAAGGTAACCATCTGTGCGTGAGTTAATCTCTGGGCTTTCCATCCTGTTCCGTTGATCTATATTTCTGTTTTTGTACCAGTACCATACTGTCTTGATTACTGTAGCTTTGTAGTATAGTCTGAAGTCAGGGAGCCTGATTCCTCCAGCTCCATTTCTCGTTCTCAATATTCCTTTGGCTATTCGGGGTCTTTTGTGTTTCCATACAAATTGTGAAATTTTTTGTTCTGGTTCTGTGAAAAATGCCATTGGTAGTTTGATAGGGATTGCATTGAATCTGTAGATTGCTTTAGGTAGCATAGTCATTTACACAATGTTGATTGTTCCAATGCAAGAACATGGTTATATCTCTCCATCTGTTTGTATCATCTTTAATTACTTTCATCAGTGTCTTATAGTTTTCTGCATTCCGGTCTGTTGTCTCCTAGGTAGGTTTATTCCTATGTATTTTATTCTTTTTGTTGCTATAGTAAATGGGAGTGTGTCCTTAATTTCTCTTTCTGATCTTTCATTGTTAGTGTATAGGAATGCAAGAGATTTCTGTGCATTAATTTTGTATCCTGCTACTTTACCAAATTCATGGATTAGCTCTAGAAGTTTACTGGCAGCATCTTCAGGATTCTGTATGTATACTATCATGTCATCTGCAAACAGTGACAGTTTTACTTCTTCTTTTCTGATATGGATTTCTTTTATTTCTTTTTCTTCTCTGATTGTTGTGGCTAAAACTTCCAAAACTATGTTGAATAATAGTGGTGAGAGTGGGCAACCTTATCTTGTTCCTGATCTTAGTGGAAATGGTTTCAGGTTTTCACCATTGAGAACAATGTTGGCTGTGGGTTTGTCATATATAGCCTTTATTATGTTGAGGTAAGTTCCCTCTGTGCCTACTTTCTGGAGAGTTGTTATCATAAATCGGTGTTGAATTTTGTCAAAAGCTTTCTCTGCATCTATTGAAATGATCATATGGTTTTTATTCTTCAATTTGTTAATATGGTGTATCACATTGATTGATTTGCATATTTTGAAGAATCCTTGCATTCCTGGGATAAACCCCACTTGGTCATGGTGTATGATCCTTTTAAAGTGCTGTTGAATTCTGTTTGCTAGTAGTTTGTTGAGGATTTTTACATCTATGTTCATTAGTGATATTGGTCTGGAGTTTTCTTTCTTTGTGATATCTTTGTCTGGTTTCGATATCATGGTGATGGTGACCTCGTAGAATGAGTTTGGGTGTGTTCCTCCCTCTGCTACATTTTGGAAGAGTTTGAGAAGGATAGGTGTTAGCTCCTCTCTAAATGTTTGATAGAATTCGCCTGTGAAGCTGTCTGGTCCTGGGCTTTTGTTTGTTGGTAGATTTTTAATCACAGTTTCAATGTCAGTGCTTATGATTGGTGTGTTTATATTTTCTATTTCTTCCTGGTTCAGTCTCAGAAGGTTGTGTTTTTCTAAGAATTTGTCCATTCCTTCCAGGTTGTCCATTTTATTGGCATATAGTTGCGTGTAGTAATCTCTCACTAGCCTCTGTATTTCTGCAGTGTCAGTTGTTACTTCTCCTTCTTCATTTCTAATTCTATTGATTTGAGTCTTCTCCCTTTTTTTCTTGATGAGTCTGGCTAATGGTTTATCAATTTCATTTATTTTCTCAAACAACCAGCTTTTAGTTTTATTGATCTTTGCTCTTGTTTCCTTCATTTTTTTCCCATTTATTTCTGATCTGAGCTTTATGATTGCTTTCCTTCTGCTAACTCTGGGGTTTTTTGTTCTTCTTTCTCTAATTGCTTTAGGTGTAAGTTTAGGTTGTTTATTTGAGATGTTTGAGGTAGGATTGTATTGGTATAAGCTTCCTTCTTACAACTGCTTTTTCTGCATCCCATAGGATTTTGGTCGTCGTGTTTTCATTGTCATTTGTTTCTAGCTATATTTTGATTTCCATTTTGATTTCTTCAGTGCACTCTTGGTTATTTAGTAGTGTGTCATTTAGCCTCCATGTGTTTGCATTTTTTACAGTTTTCTTCCCTGTAATTGATATCTAGTCTCATAGCACTGTGGTCAGAAAAGATAGTTGATATGATTTCAATTTTCTTAAATTTACCAAGGCTTGATTTGTGACCCAAGATATGATCTATCCTGAAGAATGTTCCATGAGCACTTGAGAAGGAAGTGTATTCTGTTGTTATTGGATGGAATGTCCTATAAATATCAAGTAAGACCATCTGGTTTAATGTGTCATTTAAAACTTGTGTTTCCTTATTTATTTTCACTTTGGATAATCTGTCCATTGGTGAAAGTGGGGTGTTAAAGTCCCCTACTATGATTGTGTTGCTGTCAATTTCCCATTTTATGGCTGTTGGCATTTGCCTGATTTATTGAGGTGCTCCTATGTTGGGTGAATAAATATTTACAATTCTTATATCTTCTTCTGGATTGATCCCTTGATCATTATGTAGTGTTCTTCTTTGTCTCTTGTAATAGTCTTTATTTTAAGGTCTATTTTGTCTGTTATGAGAATTGTTACTCCAGCTTTCTTTTGATTTCCATTTGCATGGAATATCTTTTTCCATCCCCTCACTATCAGTCTGTATGTGTCCCTAGGTCTGAAGTGCGTCTCTTGTAGACAGCATATATACGGGTCTTGTTTTTGTATCTATGTAGCCAGTCTATGTCTTTTGGCTGGAGCATTTAATCCATTTACATTTAAGGTAATTATCGACATGTATGTTCCTATTACCATTTTCTTAATTGTTTTGGGTTTGTTTTTGTAGGTCTTTTCCTTCTCTTGTGTTTCCTGCCTAGAGGAGTTCCTTTAGCATTTGTTGTAAAGCTGGTTTGGTGGTGCTCAATTCTCTTAGCTTTTGCTTGTTTGTAAAGGTTTTAATTTCCCCCATCAAATCTGAATGAGATCCTTGCTGGGTAGAGTAATCTTGGTTGTAGGTTTTTCCTTTTCATCACTTTAACTAGGTCCTGCCACTCCCTTCTGGCTTGCAGAGTTTCTGCTGAAAGATTAGCTGTTAACCTTATGGGGACTCCCCTGTATATTATTTGTTGCTTTTCCCTTGCTGCTTTCAGTATTTTTTCTTTGTATTTAATTTTTGATAGTTTGATTAATATGTGTCTTGGTTTGTTTCTCCTTGGATTCTCTGTACTTCCTGGACTTGATTGACCCTTTCCTTTCCCATGTTTGGTAAGTTTTCAACTATAATCTCTTCAAATATTTTCTCAGTTCCTTTCTTTTTCTCTTCTTCTTCTGGGACCCGATAATTCGAATGTTGGTGCATTTAATGTTGTCCCAGAGGTCTCTGAGACTGTCCTCAATTCTTTTCAATCTTTTTTCTTTATTCTGCTCTGCGGTAGTTATTTCCACTATTTTATCTTCCAGGTGACTTATCCATTCTTCTGCCTCAATTATTCTGCTATTGATTCCTTCTAGAGAATTTTTAATTTCATTTATTCTGTTGTTCATCTTTGTTTGTTTGCTGTTTAGTTCTTCTAGGTCGTTTTTAAATGTCTATTTTATTTTCTCCATTCTATTTCCAAGATTTTGGATCATCTTTACTATCATTACTCTGAATTCTTTTTCATGTAGACTGCCTATTTCCTCTTCATTTGTTTGGCTTGGTGGGTTTTTACCTTGCTCCTTCATCTGCTGCGTATTTCTCTGTGTTCTCATTTTGCTTAACTTACTGTGCTTGGGTTCTCCTTTGCACAGGCTGCAGGTTTGTAGTTCCCATTGTTTTTGGTGTCTGCCCCCAGTGCATAAGGTTGGTTCAGTGGGTTGTGTAGGCTTCCTGGTGGAGGGGGCTGGTGCCTGTGTTCTGGTGGATGAGGCTGGATCTTGTCTTTCTGGTGTGAAGGACCACATCCGGTGGTGTGTTATGGGGTTTCTGTGATCTTATTATGATTTTAGGCAGCCTCTCTGCTAATGGGTGGGGTTGTGTTCTTGTGTTGCTAGTTGTCTGGCATAGGGTGTCCAGCACTGGAGCTTGCTGGTCGGTGAGCAGCGCTGGGTCTTAGCGTTGAGACGGAGATCTCTGGGAGAGCACTCGCCGATTGATATTAATTGGGGCCAGGAAGTCTCTGCTGATCCAATGTCCTGAACTCGACTCTCCCACCTCAGAGGCTCAGGCCTGACACCCTGCCGGAGCACCAAGACCCTGTCAGCCACATGGCTTGCAGAACTAGGTTGGAAAACTGCTAGGCGTGAGAAGGGGAGGCTCTGAACAGAGCCCAGGGTCACTGGGCCTTGAATATCGGCTTGTGCGACGGCTGCAAAACCCAGTACGTGTTGAGGCCCAGCACATAGAAGCCGGGGACAGCCCGTGGTGGTCCAAGGGGAAGAAGTTGATGAACTGCCCATGCTGGGTCTCGAGGGACAGCCAGGAGTCACCCAGTGGCAGCGCACACAGAAACTCGCAGGCCACATGCAGCTGGAAGACGTAGCTGCGCAGGTGGTGCAGCCACAATGTGCGGAAGGCAAGGGGCACCAGTGTCTCCACGTGGGGCCCGAACTGGCACAGGTGCAGCTCACCCACCGGCCCGGTGCGCACTTTGTAGAAAGTCAAATTGGCAAAGGTGAAGTAGTCGGTAAAGGGGCACGTGCTGGGTGGCGGAGCCTGGCCACAGCCTCCCGAAGGGCTTTCTCCCTATTAGGAAGCATTTTAAACTTCATTTTTCCGAAGCTGAATTTTGACTGTGAATCCACAAACCTTTTCAGTATACATATGCAAATAATATATATATATATAATCTTTGTACTTTTCTGTAACTGTATTTGAATGTTCCACAATTTTCATTAGGTAAGTCATTCTTGAAACCCAATAACTCTCCTTCAATAATATCTCCTAAGTGATAATCACACAGATGCACTCATCACCCACACACACACACATACGCACCAGTTCTTTTAATTCACAAACTCTTCACAATTTTCTTGCTTTTTATAATGGGCATATTTCAGTATGAAGCAGTAGAATGTGGTGTTCTGATCCTATTTCTTTAAATAAAGCTGAAAATAGAATTGGAATGTTGAGGCTTGAATTTTAATAGATTCATCATTTTGACAGCATTATTTAATGTGGATTTCAGAACTCCAGGCAAATCTTTACATATCAGAGATTCTCTGTGAATAGAAAAATGTAATACTTCAATTTCACAGTTTTTGAATTGAACTTAATGTGTAAACCTTCCACATCGCTGCTGCACCATCAACATACAAAGCTTTGCAGTATTTCAATATGCTGTTATTTTTTACAAAGGACTCATCTACCAGGTGAATATGTCATCTCCAAAGTTTGTTCTGTTGTTACTTTCAAATCACATAATTTTTCTCAGCATTTCCCTTCAGAGATTCTAAATGAAAGGTAAGAAGAATTAAATTTCCCAGGCTGATTCCCTGCAGGCTGGTCTTCCTGAGAGTGTTGGGTAAATGCAGAGCAAGACTAGCTGGAAACTCAAACTGCTCCATAGAAAAGAGGTACAGAGAAGCAGTAAGGAATTCAATTATGTGAGAATGCTGAGGCAGTGGTGGATCAGGGTTGGAAGCCAGTGATTTGTTCTGTCATATATCTACAATTGCAAAGCATAGACCCCAGTCCCTGATCATAGGAGAGGGGCTTGTGCTCTCCTACTGTGGCAGAGCAGTGCTGCTGGACAAAGTTCTATCACATTATAGAGCTGTGACTTCAATCCTCAGCCCATGGTCCAGGTCACGTGATGATGCTTCTTCAGCTGGGGACTAGCTCTCATCATGATATCTAGATGCCTTATATTCCTATGTGCTTCTCCATTGCCTTTACAGGAGGAACTACAAATCCACTAGTCCTCCTATATCAGAAGTTTCTCAATATAAACATCATTCCATGCCTGATGTGTGTGTTCTTGGGTTACTTGTCCTCATTTGTCTGACAGTTTGGTGCAGAAAGCCAAACCCATCACAGCCTTCAAAGGGATCCTAGGGACTAAAGATCAAAAACATATCAAAGGGAGGTTCAGAAAGTACTCTTCTGGGAGTAGTAGAGTTCATCAATGATAATGATTCGAATTGCAGGTCACTAATTTGTCACTTATCTCCTGTGTTGACTGCATCCTGAACCAGAGACCAAGGATAACATTCTTTTGTTGTTATTAATGGTCTTGAAGGGAGTTTCCCAGAAATAAGCAGGCTCCATGAAGAGGAGTAGGCAATGAAGTTACAATTTGGTAAGCTATATGAGAGGAACGATGCTCTTATTCTTTCATCTTTCATCTTTCACCTTCCTCTGAAACTAAGTACAGTAGTCCAAGACAGGATTGTGTTGCTAGGGTGCTACGTGTTCTATGTAAAAGGAAATAAAGATAGAAATGGCCTAAAATGCATGGCCTGGTTGACTATCCCTCCTCCCAGAAAGACAGGTAATACCCAAGGGTACCAAGTAACCTGGCAGAATCACTTAATAGACCCTTCTAAGGAAGCTCCCTCTTGCAAGGCTGTATAATGGCTTGTAGATAAAGAAGCCAAATATGATGAAATTGATGGTGTTCCCAACCTTAATTTATGTGAAATAAATAAGTTAAATTAAAAATAAAATAAAATAGATTAATAAAATAAAGTACTGGGAGGTAGGAATGGGGGCTTCCTTCAACTTTCAAAAGAGTGGGTGGAATTGAACCAACTGCTTAAAACCTAAGATACAGGGTATATAAGGAGAGGGCTCAGAACTTCCCAGAAATGAAGACAAAAGGGATTTCAAAACTATAGTCTCTATTCTACATTTGGTAGTATATATAAGTCCATGCCACTCTCTCACTTCGTCCCAGCTTACCCTTCTCCCTCCCCATGTCCTGAAGTCCATTCTCTATGTCTGCATCTTTATTCCTGTCCTGCCCCTAGGTTCTTCATAACTTTTTTTTTTTTTTTTTTTACATAGATAGCTAGTGGGAAGCAGTTGCATAGCACAGGGAGATCAGCTCAGCGGTTTGTGACCACCTATAGGGGTGGGATAGGGAGGGTGCGAGGGAGACGCAAGAGGGAAGAGATATAGGTATACCTGAGATATAGGTATACCTGATTCACTTTGTTGAGAGATATAGGTATACCTGATTCACTTTGTTGTAAAGCAGAAACTACACACCATTGTAAAGCAATTATACTCCAATAAAGATGCTAAAAAAAAAACCAACAAAACTATAGCCTCTCCCTACAAGATTAAGCTCATTAAGTGACTGGTCCAAAAGGGTAGCCAGGGGCCTCTGATTTGCAGAAGCATTGCCTATCCAACTGTGGATACACCCCAATACAGTTCCAGAATTGGAGATATTGTTCTATTTACCATTGGAATATCGAGATATCATCCAAACTAACAACAAAACACTCTTCACTGACCTGGAAACACGGTAGTCCTGTTCTGGTATGGAATCTATTATCATGCCTCTTTTTGGCCACAGAACATAGCACACAGGAGTAACTTACTCCAAAACCCTAGGAGTCTGCATTATGGTCTCTTTGGGATGAAGCAGAGGCTCCATGCATTGTCCCTTTCTATCCTTTAAGTGCAGTTGGATCTATTGGGTCAAAGCAGGTTGCCCTGAAACCTCGACCTATTGCAGATCCTTCTCTTGTTCTGGGCTCCTTGCAAAATCTGAAGTTTACTCAGTAAATGGGTTGAAAGAGCCTCTTCAGATATGAAATATGTTAACTTTAATATTCAGAGAAGCCCACCAACTGTTGTGATTCTTCCTTTGTGTGGAGCAGTACATAACGGTAGGAGAGAGGGCTACATGCTATGCATGTCATGGCCACTATGGTTCAATATAAGTAACATAAATATAAGTTGCAATGTTTTGGGTTACGTTTGTCTAGAAGAACATTTTTGGCAAGAAAAAGATGAACAACTGTTAATCAAAGACTTATTATCTCCTTCCCAATTAATGGCAGCCAATATAATTCATAATTAAATTATTAAGTTGAAAGGCTGTTCAGTGGCATTTGCTATATAAATAAATTTGAGTCTTACACTAATTTGATTATAAATATTACCAAATAATAATTTTTCTGGATACAGTTATAGAGTTTTTTAAACCATCTACCCATGCTTCATCTTTCATTCCTCCCCAGTTGTTGAGCCCTGTGGTTGGTTGTCTATGTTTTAATGTTTATACACATATACACATTAGCCTCTTCTGCCCAATAAACGTTTTGGTCCTTGGAGTCTTAAAACATATATATTTTTTTCTTTCTAGTGCAAAGCTTTGTTCATAATGGATGGCTTTTTGCTCTTTCTTGAGAGAAATAATAACAGGAACACCAACACTGGTGGTGGGGTGTCCACTAGAAAGCTTCACACTCTGTAAGAACTGCTTTACTTCAAACAAACAAGTACCACCATCAGAGTGATTTACTTACCTTGCCTGTACGTGGGATTACACCCTGTGGGAATGAATGTACATTAAAAATCCTAAATAATGGCAGTGAATTTGGCTAGAAATTATGCATGTGGGTTGTATAATGTTTTGGCTTGCCTCAAATTCATCATAATAGGTTTGGATACTTTTTCATAATAATTTACTTAGAAAAATACATTCAAATTTTCATATCCTTGGATAATGCAATTCCTGTCAAGAGAAGGATTACTAATTCCCATAATGATTCATTCTATACTCAACTCCAGAGAATGCAGGAGTCTAGAAGAAGGTATCATTTTGCAATAAATGTCACAAACATGTTTTATCTAAATAGCTCAAACACAGCACTGACAAAATTTAGTTCGACATAATTTATACCCTTCAGTGGCCAAAGTAATCTATGGGTTTCTTCAAGTTGCTTTTGTCTATAAAATAAATTCAATTTGCTTTACCACATGAAGCACAAATTTAAAGCAATATTTCATGAATCTCTGTCACTGAAGATTAAAGCAATCTTTAATTTACAAATACCGCTACCAGCCTATAAGGTTTATGTTGCTAGGGCTTGAAAATTGAGTTAGACAACATGAAGCTGATTTTCAACCTCACCTGCTAATAAAGGCAAGATTTCTAATAAAATAAGAAGAGATAAGCCATTATTAAATGTCCCTAAAGGTCTCATATGTGCACTAATATGGCTCTAAATTCTTATTTGTCTGAACAGGATGGTTTTAATAGAGCACAAAGGATGAAGCATTTAAAATGTGTCCACAGTTATCTGTCATAGAAACTCCACTTGGTAAATTTCATGCAATGTTTGCATCTGCTGCATAAGGCCAAGAAGCTGCATAAGGTCCTTCACCCTTGTTGGAAAACACATATTACAGGATTCTTTCATTTAAGATGACTGTCTCAACACTATGTACCAGTCACAAGCTCAATGTGAAATGTAATGCAATTAAACTCTATGCAAATGTATATATTAAATTTCTAACAGGCTAGTGTCTAGCTAAGGCAAAAACTTCTATTTCAAAAACAAATACAAGTATGTGACATCTATGAAACTCTGACTTCTCTTTAATTAGAACACGCTTGACTACCTGCTAAGTACAAGGCACTGTACTAAGTGATTTACATGTCTTATCACGTTTAATTTTCACAACAACTCTATAAAGTAGTTCTGTTATTGGCCCTTTTTCAGAAGAGAAAACTGAGGCACAGAGAAGTTAAACCATTCCAAGGCCTCACAACTACTAAAGGTGAAAGTGTATTTTTCTTAATTAACAGACCAGTTTTTAGAGCAGTTTAAGGTTTACAGAAAATTGAGCAGAAAGTATAGAGAATTCCCATATACTCTCTTTTCCCCCTCCCCACCCTCCTGCACACAGTTTCCCCTATTATTAATACTTTGTTATTATGGTACATTTGTTACATGATGACACACTGTCATTAATAAAATCATAGCTTACATTAGGGTTCACTTTGTGTTACAGCGTTTCATGGGTTTTGACAAATGCATGTCATATATTCACCATAATAGTATCAGACAATAGTTTCACTTCCCTAAAAATTACCTGTGCTCCACTTTTCATCCTTTCTTCCCTCTTGCCAAATCCCTAGCAATCACTGATCATTTACTCTCTCTATAGTTGTGCCTTTTGCAGAGTGTCATATCATTGGAATCATACAGAATGCAGTCTTTTCAGACTGGTTTCTTTCACTTAGCAACTATGCATTTAAAGTTCTTCCATGTCTCTTCATGGCTTGATAGCTAATTTTTTATCCCTTTGCTTAGATACATCAAAGTTTATTTATTCATTCAACAAATGAAGGACATCTTGGATTTTCCCAAATTTTGGAGATTATGGGTAAAGCTGCTATAAACATTCATATACAGTTTTTTGCATGGACTTAAGTTTTCGAGTCATTTGAGTAATTACCCAGCAGCTCTGTATTAGTTTCCTGGGTGGCTGAAAAAAGTACCACAAACTGGGTGCTTAAAAACAACAGAAATTTATTGTCTCACAGTTCTGGAGGCTAGAGGTCTGAAATTAAGATGTCAGCAGTATGGGTTCCTTCTGAGAGCTGTAAGGAAGAATCTGTTTCATGCTGCTCTCTAGGTTCTGGTGATGTGCTGGCAATCGTTGGTGTTCCTGGGCTTGTAGATGCTTTACTCCAATCTCTGCCTTCTTCATGTGGTGTTTTCCTCTGTGTCATCACTTCGTCTTTGCTGTGATATCTGTCTCTGTGTTCAAATTTCCCTGTTTTATAAGGACACCAATCATGTTGGATTAGGGCCCAATTTAATGACCTAATTTTAACTTAATAAACTTTCTAAAGACTCTGTTTCCAAACAAGATCACAATGTGAAGGACTGAGAGTTAGGATTTCAACGTATCTTTCTGGGGCAATGCAAATCAATACACAATAAGGGCAATTGCTGGATCATAATGTAAGACTATGCTTAGTTTTAAAAATAAATGCCAAACTGACTTTCAAAATGTCTGTACCATTTTGCATTCCCACCAGCAATGAGTGAGAGTTCCTATTGCTCCACATCCTCACAAGCATTTGGTGTTGTCAGTGTCTTGGATATTAGTCATTCTAATTGGTGTACAGAGGTATCTTGCTGTTTAAATTTGCAATTCCCTGATGAGATATTATGTTGAACATCTTTTTATATGCTTATTTGCCATCTATATATCTTCTTTGCAGAGTTGTCTATTCACATTGTTTCCCCATTTTTAAATTGGGTTGTTTGTTTTCTTCTTATTGAGTTTTTAAGTGTTCCTTGTATATTTTAGAGACAATACTTTATTAGATATGTGTTTTGCAAAGATTTTCTCTAAGTCTATGGCTTGTATTTTAATTGTTTTAACAGGGACTTTCACAGAGCAGAAGCTTTTAACTTTAATGAAGTCCAACTTATTCTTTTCTTTCTTAGATCATGATTTTGGTTTATATATAAAAAGTCATCACTAAACCCAAGGTCACCTAGATTTTCTCCTTTGTTATCTTCTAGAAGTTTTATAGTTTTGTGTTTTACATTTAGGTCTCTGATCCACTTTTAGTAAACTTTTGTTAAAAGTGTAGGATTATTTTTATTTACTTATTTTTGCATGTGATGTCCAGTAGTTCCAGCACCATTTCTTGGAAAGATTATCCTATCTCCACTGAGTTTTTGTCATGACTGGGTGTTAGATTTTTTTCATTGCCTTAGTTTCTTTGTCAAATATAAGTTTACCAATTTTTGTGGGTCTATTTCTGGGCTCTCTATTCTGTTCCACTGATCTATTTGTCTATTGTTTCACCATTACCACACAATCTTGTTTACTGTAGTTCTATAGTAAGTATGATAAGTAAGTCAGAGACTGTCAGTCTTTCAACTCTATTCTTCAATACTGTTTTGGCTATTTTGGATCTTTTGCACTTCATTATAAACTTTCAAATCAGTTTGTCATTATTCACAAAATATTTTGCTGGGATTTTAACGGGCATTGCATTGGATCTATAGATAAAGTTATGAAGAACAGACATCTTAACAATATTGAATCTTCCTATGCATGAACATGGAATATCTCTCCATTTATTTATATCTCCTTTGATTTCCTTCATCAGAGTTTTCTAGTTTTTCTCATATAGATGTAGTATGAATTTTGTTAGATTTATACCTAAGTATTTCATTTTTTGAAACACAAATGGTGCTGTGTTTTTATTTCCATATTAACAGTATTGTCTTTTTAATTTCAAATACAGTTGTTCACTGCTGGTATACAGGAAACAATTTTTTAATATTAACCTTGTATCCTGTGACTTTGTTATAATTTCTTATTAGTGCAAGGAGTTGTTTTCTTGGTTCTTCGGGATTTTTTTATGTAAAAATGTCATCTATAAACAGAGACAACATTATGGCTTCCTTCCCATTCTGTATAATTTTTAGTTCCTTTTCTTGTCTTATTGCATTAGCTAGGACTTCCACTACAATGCTGAATAGGAGTAGTGAGAAGGGACGTCGTTGCCTTGTTCCTGATCTTAGGGAGAAGGTTTTTAGTTTCTCATCATTTAAATATGATGTTAGGTGTAGGGTTTTTGTGGATGTTATCAAGTTGAAGAAGTTTTCCTATCTTCCTCATTTGCTGAGAATTTTTTGTCATGAATGGGTGTTAGACTCCTTTTAAATACTTTTTATACATCTATTGATGTAATTATGTTTTTTCTCTTAGCCTATTAATATGATGAGTTATATTAATCGATTTTGGAATTTTGAAGCAGCCTTGCATACCTAGGATAAATCCACTCGGTTGTGATGTATAATTCTGTTTATACATTGTTGGATTTGATTTGCTAATACTTTGTTGGGGATGTTTGCATGTAAGTTCACAGGAGATATTGGTCTGTAGTTTTCCTCTCTTATAATGTCTTTGTCTGCTTTTGGTACAGGAGTGCATTTTGAAACCATAGTCTGATTCCAGAACTCATGCTCTTAACTACTATATTCTACTACCTGAATGGGTTGAGTTTCAACTGTGAACCAAGCATTGTTAGATGTTTTCAAACATATTGTCTCATTTTTCTGAATCATATAAGAGGAGAAAAGATAATCCTGGCAGAAATAAGCAAATCTGTCTCATTTCTAAAATGAGTATAATAATAGTGCCCCCTACAAGCTTTTTGTGAGGAATAAACTACACAGTGAATGATAAACACTTAATACAGTACTTAACACTTCACAAACAATGTGTTGATGAGGTGATAATCATATGGCAATTTAATGCTTTTTTTGTTCTGAACCAATAACTATACTACTATTAGACATTTCTGTCTATATGATCCATTGGTTCTTCAAAATCAGCCTCACCAAACTAAAATCTCTATTTCCACTCTTAAAACCTATTCTTTTCCATGTTTCCTGTCTCCTTTAACAGTTACAAAGCTGACTTGGACAGCAAGCTATAAAATGTGGAGTCATTTTTTAAATTTATTCCTTACCCCAAACCAACTGATCAAATTCTGCTCAAGTTTATTCCTAAATACTGGAGAATCCTACTAACCCCCTCTATTGTGGTAGTATTTGTTTAACTTTATGTTCTCAATACTGTTTCCCCTAACTATAGAAAGAGCTTCCTAGGGCATCTCCCTACTTTAATTATTTTATCCAATCCATTTTATACCCTGCTGGCAGAATCATATTTCTGACTAAGGTTAAGACTATGCTTAAATTCACCTCATTGCCTATTTTATTATAGCATTCAATACCTTTAGCAAGCTACACAGATTAACCATAAATCTAGACACATATGTTACCATCCTACATTCACAACTTCTACTCAAGCCAAACTATACTCCCCTCCTTTCTCTGAGTACTTATTCCAAGTGTCTGTGTGTGTGTGTGTGTGTGTGTGTGTGTGTGTGTGTGTGTGTGTGTGTGAGAGAGAGAGAGAGAGAGATGCATATACGTAGTCATGCTATTTGTTTTATACAGCATGCCTTGGCTCTCTCTCTCACTTCCAAAAGATCTCATTCATCCATAAATCCATAAAAGCCCAAAAGAGATGCCTCTTCTCTTCTGAAGGTTTTAGAGACATTACTCTAATATAGCTCTTTGCTCCAGGTTTCCACATATTTTTCTTGAAATTATATAGCATTTCATATACCGTTTTACAGATTTATGTGCCTGCCTTCCTGCTACATGCGAGTTCCTTGAGATCAGGAATTATATAATTGATTTTTGTACCCACAGTGCTTGGCATAGTGTTTGGCACATAGTTAATATTCAACAAATCTTGTTAAATTGCAGGCATAAATATTTTAAATAATACTCCTAAATTTTACTTTCTTGTTTTTAAAGCAAGTGAAAATTTAAAACCCTAAGTTACTATTACAAATGGTGATGACTAAAGGAGAAATATAAAATCAAATATTTTAAAAAGTAATAATAAAAAAATAGATGATCACATTTTCATGATGCAAAAAATTTACATGAACTTCAATCATCACTGTAAATATCAATAAGATTGTTTAAAGGAACCTAAATACCATATAAGAGATTTTACTGTACCACTTTTTTAAACATTTAGAGGAATTTTTTAGACTAATTACAATGAGATTGCATCAGAGCATAGAAACATTTCATCAATACATATTTTCAGTAATTTATTGATATAAAATTGCCATGTATGAAAAGACTGATGCTTCCAGAGCAATCATATTATAATATTGTAACACATTTTCTCAAGTTCCATCATCTAGGATCATTGAAATAAAGGATATGACCCTGCTCACCAGAGTACAGCAGAGAAACTCTACAGACTAAATCATGTTCCTTAGTAGAGGCAAAAGTTCTTGCTGAAGTTTCAACCTGAGGTATAAATACCTATCTTAGGATGGAGCAAAAGTTTTTATTCATGAATCTACTTCTGACCTCCTGTCCTGTGTCTATCAGAAGAAAGGAATGAGATGCTCTAGAGTGGCAGAAATCAACTGTGTTCAGCCTGCAGCGAATTAGTGTACAATCCATGAGCTAAGAATGGTTTTTATATTTTTAAAAGGTTATAAAAAATATGAGACATAGACCATGCACGGCCACTAAACCTAGAATATTTTCTCTATGGCCCTATGGAAAAAGTTTGCCAACCCTTCCTTTAGAGCAGCTCTGTCTAGTAGAAATGTCTATGATGATGGAAACGTTCTGTATCTTTCTTGTCCCAATATGGTAGTCACAAAACTCATGCAGCTAGTGAGTATTTGAAATGTGGCTAGCACAACTGAGGAAACGCATTTTAACTGCATTTAAATTAATTCAAATTTAGATAGCCATATTTGTCTGGTAGCTACCACGCAGGACAGCCTAGCACAATTTCTCCTGTTCCAACAGTCTGAACCTTTAAATGCCATGAACAATGGTTGGAATAGAAGCCGAGCTGCCATTACCTAATCAGTACTTAGTTATTTGGGTAATGTAACTCCAAGAACATTTTCCTCCTCTTCCATTTTGTATCCTCTATTATTCTCTCTCACTCATTTCCTTTTAATACATCTTCAGCCACCTTGCTATCCTATTCTCTTGTCTTTCAAGTGGAAAGGCAGAACACAGACAATTCAGGACCCTACTGCAGGAGGCAGATGTATTTCTGTAAGACTAAGTGAAACATCTAAACCATTGCCCTTAAGGGAAGTTGGTGGATAGAAGCTAGATTTTTTTTGATAACTGGCTGAATTATACAGATCTCTCTGACATATTATGAACCGGCCTAAAGATTTAACCATCATGTATAATGTAATTTCTACAGAAAATTTCATTCTGAATTCCGAACACCTGACTTTAAAACATGCCAGAGAAGATGGTGGACCAGGAGGATGTGGAGTTCACATCTCTTCCCAACTAGGGCACCTACCAGGCACTGGAGGAGATCATGGACATCTAACAGAATGGGAGGAATCCCCCAGCGACTGGGTAGGATGTGGTGGGGAGCAAGGGGGGAGGAGAAGTGGAGGTGGGATGGAACCAGTGTTCCTGAAGGGCAGCTGGGGGAGGGGAGGGGTTCCCACATCCAGAGGGGAAACAGGAGAGACCATCCTGAGGGCAGAGGGTCAGAAGGGAATGTGGCCAGCATTTCCCCTGCCAACGTGGGACCTGGGGAGCCTGCTGAGATGCCGGGTCTGATCCTTTGCCCTTGGAGATTCCCTCTGGCCGTGCTGAGCCTAAGCCCTGCCCCCATACCCTCACCCAGAGCCTTACCTCTACATGCCACACTCCCAGACCGACTCCAGCCATGCTGGGCCTAAACTCCACCCCCACACACCCACCCAGGGCCTTATCTCCGAAGGCACTCAAAGGCCTCCCTCCGCTGTGCTGCCTTTCCCCATCACACAGGTCCTAAGCCTAGGCCCTGCCCCATGCTTAAACATCATCCCTGCCTAGGCCCTGCCCCACCTAAGTTCCACCCCCAGCCTAAGTGCCATCCCCCACAGCCAAGGCCTTTTCCAACCTTTTTTACCTGTTGGTGTTGATTTTATTTATATCTTTATTTTTTCTAATAAACATTTTATTTTTCTAATTTTATTTTATTCCTTATACTTTGTTATTGTTCTGTTCCTTTTGGCTTCTTCCTTTTTTTTCTTTTCTTTTTTCTGTTGTGGTTCTATTTTCCATTGCTGTAGTTGTTTCACTTATATTTTTATTTTTCCTAATGTATTTTTTACTTTTCTAATTTTATTTTATTTTTTATCCTTGTTATTGCACTGCTTCTTTCTTTTTCTTTTCTTTTCTTTTTTCTCTTTTCTTTTGCCATGCATGTGGCTTGCGGAATCTTGGTTCCCAGGCCGGGGGTCAGGCCTGAGCTCCTGTGGTGGGAGCGCCAAGTCCAAACCACTGGACTAACAGAGAACCTCAGACCCAAGGGAATGTTAATAAGAGTGAGGTCTCCCAGAGGTCCTCATCTGGGCACCAAGACCCGGCTCTACCCAACTGCCTGCAAATTCCAATGCAAGATGCCTCAGGCCAAATAACCAGGAAGATGGAAATAAAGCCCCACCCATCAAAAAAAATGAGATGAAAAAGAAGTATGTTACAGAAGAAGGAGCAAGGTAAAAACCGACAAGACCAAATAAATGAAGAGGAAATAGGCAACCTACCTGAAAAAGAATTCAGAGTAATGATAGTAAAAAGATGATCCAAAATCTCGGAAACAGAATGGAGGCATGGATTAAGAAAATACAAGAAATGTTTAACAAAGACCTAGAAGAACTAAAGAACAAACAAACAGTGATAAACAACACAATAACTGAAATGAAAAATACACTAGAAGGAATCAATAGTAGAATAACTGAGGCTGAAGAGTGAAGAAGTGAGCTGGAAGATAGAATGGTGGAAATAACTGCCAAGGAGCAGAATAAAGAAAAAAGAATGAAAATAATTGAAGACAGTATCAGAGACTTCTGGGACAGCATTAAACACACCAACATTCGAATTATAGGGGTCCCAGAAGAAGAAGAGAAAGAGAAAGGGTCTGAGAAAATATTAGAAGAGATTAAAGTCACAAACTTCCCTAACAGGGGAAAGGAAATAGTCAATCAAGTCCAGGAAGCACAGAGAGCACCATACAGGATAAACCCTAGGAGAAACACACCAAGACACATATATCAATCAAACTAACAAACTAACAAAAATTAAATTCAAAGAAAAAAATATTAAAAGCAGCAAGGGAAGGGCAACAAATAACATACAAGGGAATCCCCATAAGGTTATCAGCTTATTTTTCAGCAGAAATCCTGCAGGCCAGAAGGGAGTGGCAGAATATAATTAAAGTGATGAAAGGGGAAAATCTATAACCAAGATTACTCTACCCAGCAAGGATCTCATTCAGATTCAATGGAGAAATCAAAAGCTTTATGGACAAGCAAAAGCTAAGAGAATTCAGCACCACCAAACCAGCTCTACAACAAATGCAAAAGGAACTTCTTTAGTCAAGAAACACAACAGAAGAAAAAGACCCACAAAAACAAACCCAAATCGATTAACAAAATGGTAATAGGAACATACATATCAATAATCACCTTGAATGTAAATGGAATAAATGCTCCATGCAAAAGACACAGACTGGCTGAATGGATACAAAAACAAGATCTGTATATATGCTGTCTACAGGAGACCCACTTCAGACCTAGGGACACATACAGACTGAAAGTGAGGGGATGGAAAAAGATATTCCATGCAATTGGAAATCACAAAAAAGCTAGAGCATCAATACTCATATCAGATAAAATGGACTTCAAAATAAACACTGTTACAAGAGATAAGGATCATTATATAATGATCAAGGGATCAATCCAAGAAGAAAACATAACAATTATAAATATTTATGCACGCAACACAGGAGCACTACAACACGAAAGGCAAAAGCTAACAGCCATAAAAAGGGAAATTGACAGTAACACAATAATAGTGGGGGACTTGAACACCCCACTTACACCAATAGATCATCCAGACAGAAAATAAATAAGGAAACACAAGCTTTAAATGCCACAACAGACCAGACAGACTTAACTGATACTTATAGGACATTCCACCTGAAAGTGGCAGAATACACTTTCTTCTCCAGTGCACACGGAACGTTCTCCAGGATAGATCACATCTTGGGTCACAAATCAAATCTTGGAAAATTTAAGAAAATTTAAATTGTATCCAGCATCTTTTCTGACAACAATGCTATGCAATGAGAAATCAATTACAGGAAAAAAACTGTAAAAAACGATAACACATGGAGGCTAAACAGTGTGCTGCTAAATAACCAAGACACTGAAGAAATCAAAGAAGAAATTTTAAAAACCTAGAAACAAATGACAATGAAAACACAATGATCCAAAACCTATGAGACGCAGCAAAAGCACTTCTAAGAGGGAAGTTTATAGCAATTCAAGTTCACCTCAAGGAAACAAGAAAAATCTCAAATGAGCAATCTTACCTTACACCTAAAGTAACTAGAAAAAGAAGAACAAAGGAAAACCAAAGTTAGTAGAAGAAAATAAATCATAAAGATCAGAGCAGAAATAAATGAAACAGAAACGAAGAAAACAATAGCAAAATCAATAAAACTGAAAGCTGGTTCTTTGAGAAGATAAACAAGATTAATAAACCCTTAGCCAGACTCATCAAGAAAAAGAGGGAGAGGATTCAAATCAATAAAATTAGAAATGAAAAAGGAAACGTTACAATGGACACCACAGAAATACAAAGCATCATAAGAGACTACTACAAGCAATTCTATGCCAGTAAAATGGACAACCTGGAAGAAATGGGCAAATTCTTGGAAAGGTGCAACTTTCCAAGACTGAACAGGAAGAATTAGAAAATATAAACAGACCAATCACAGGTAATGAAACTGAACCTGTAATTAAAAATCTTCCAACAAACAAAGGCCCAGGACCAGATGGCTTCACAGGCGAATTCTATCAAACATTGAGAGAAGAGTAAATACCTATCCTTTTCAAACTCTTCCAAAAAATTGCAGAGGGAGGAACACTCCCAAACTCATTCTACAAGGCCACCATCACCCTGATACCAAAACCAGACAAACATATCACAAAAAAAGAAAATTACAGACCAATATCACTGATGAACATACACGCAAAAATCCTCAACAAAATACTAGCAAACAGAATCCAACAACACGTTAAAAAGATCATACACCATGATCAAGTGGGATTTACCCCAGGGATGCAAGGATTCTTCAATATATACAAATAAATCAATGTGATACACTATATTAACTTAAAATCTTTTGCACAGCAAAGGAAACCATAAACAAGACAAAAAGACAGCCCTCAGAATGGGAGAAAATATTTGCAAAGGAAGCAACGGACAAAGGATTAATCTTCAAAATATACAAGCAGCTCATGAAACTCAATATCAAAAAAACAAACAACCCAATCCAAAAATGGGCAGAAGACCTAAATAGACATTTCTCCAAAGAAGACATACAGATTGCCCACAAACACATGAAAGGATGCTCAACATCGCTAATCATTACAGAAATGCAAATCAAAACTACAGTGAGGTGTCACCTCACGCAGGTCAGAATGGCCATCATCAAAAAATCTACAAACAATAAATTCTGGAGAGGCTGCAGAGAGAAGGGAACCCTCTTGCACTGTTGGTGGGAATGTAAATTGATAGAGCCACTATGGAGAACAGTATGGAGGTTCCCCCAAAAACTAAAAATAGAACTACCATATGACCCAGCAATCCCACTACTGGGCATATACCCTGAGAAAACCATAATTCAAAAGGCACATGTACCCCAATGTTTATTGCAGCAGTATTTACAGTAGCCAGAAATGGAAACAACCTAAATGTCCATCAACAGATGAATAGATAAAGAAGATGTGGTACATATATATAATGGAATATTACTCAGCCATAAAAAGAAATGAAACTGGGTCAGTTGTAGAGATGTGGATGGACCTAGAGTCTGTCATACAGAGTGAAGTAAGTCAGAAAAAGAAAAACAAATATCTATATTAATGCATATATGTGGAATCTAGAAAAATGGTGCAGATGAACATATTTTCAGAGCAGGAATAGAAACACAGATGTAGAGAACAGTCGTGTGGACACAGGGGGGAAGGGGAAGGTGGGATGAATTGGGAGATTAGGTTTGACATAAACACACTACCATGTGTGAAACAGATAGCTAGTGGGAACCTGCCGTATAGCACAGGGAGCTCAGCTCAGCACTCTCTGATGACCTAGATGGGTTGGATGGTTGTGGGGGAGGGAGGGGGTATATGTATACATATAGCTGATTCACTTCACTGTACAGCAGAAACTAACACAACATTGTAAAGCAATTATACTACCATAAAAATTTTTTTAAAGAGCTTGCCACAAATTTTCTGACAAATTAGGAATAAACGGTATATAGTTTAACAATAAAAATCACTTACAAGTTATAAAGTATGGTGACTCATATAAAATATTTACTAGAGTACCATGGAAATTTCTCCACCACTTCATAGATGATACAAATACTCTGTGTTTAGAACTAGCTAGTGTATTAGTACTTGCTTGCCCTGACAATCACCTCTCTTCTAAGGCAGTTTTATTCTATCACAGTGACACTTCCAAAATCAAACACATTCTCCTCAGCCTAACAGGTAAAAAAAAAAAAAAAAAAAAAAAATTATCGCAAAAAGAATTAGACTACAATACCACCTTTAAAACATTTTCCAAAGCTGCATTCTTTTTAATTTTGTATTTCATTAGCTGCAAGGTTCAGGACAAGATCCTCTGTGTAATGTATGTGCATTATTTCTTAGAACTTAGAATTACAGCTCCAATTTGCTGATTCCAAAATCAATTAATTCAGGAAGTAAAAACCAGTTTTTGTGCCAAAGCAATTGTTTCTTTTAGAGTTTCTTTTGAACTGTAAGTTAGCCTGCCTTCAATGCATTTCTTTGTTAGGCAATAATATAAAATGAGCAATAGGTAAATATTGAGAATATCATTCAATCATTTTTTAAAGTAGCTGTCAAATGTTCTCTTCAGAAAACTTCTCAAAGGGAAAAGGCTATGCCTAGAGTAAATGATACAAAACATCTTGAAAATATGCCAAATGATTTTTATCTGTCAAAAATGGCTGGTAAAGGAAAAGTACAATCTTAACAAGAGAAGGAGAGAGACAGAAGGAGAGAGAGAAAGGAAGACCTGTTCCTTTCCAATCTTTTGAGAGCTTTTTCACGCAGTACAACTGTATGGGAAAATAAAGGGTGTGCTTACGTGAATGTTTGGAAATTCCAGGGTCCTTCTCATTAGAAGGACAATGTAACCAGACAATTGACTGAATTTTTAACTTTTTGAGTATATTTTTACCATCATTAATATTCAACCAAATTGTCCAAAAAATGTTTGACAAAATAATATATTAAAAACTCAATTTAAAACCTTCTGACAGATTGAAAAAAACTAATCACTGGCAAATTATTGGAGAGAACTTTGTATACAGAAATATATCAATGATACTTTCAGGTTTAAATTTTCTGTGAGGAACCTAAAGACCTTCAAAGTTCCTATGGTTTTACATTACCTACCAATAATGAGACCTGATTAAACTGTATATTAATTGGGAAAATAGAAGAATTTCAATTTTTGTTTTGCATATGTTCAGGACAAAGACATTCAAGGCATAATACTTCATTTAACATAATCTCACAGATTTAGCCTCACAAAAATGAGAAATACAAGTAAATTTACAACTAGCATTCAAGGAATAATAAGTAAATGGGAAAGCAGTAGTAGCTCTGGCTGGACAGATGGCAAATCTAAATACTTTGAGATTAAAAGGAGAATTAAAAAGGGCCTTATAGATCAAATAATCTGTTTTTTTCAACCAGTACATTGATTCCTTCCATTATATTTTCTATACAGTTTCAGTTTCCATTATTTAGTTACCAGGGAGTTCTCTACCTCCCATGCCAGTAAATTCTACCTTTGGAACATTCTAAATGTTATAAAAGCCTTTTGAAAAAGATATAAATCTACCCATAATTTCTTCCTTATGTTTCTTACTTTAAAATTCTGGTTGGGCTATATCAAGTACCAATAGTAATTCAAATAATTAACCAAAGCCCAAAATGGAGTGTCAAAGGTCTACTATAAGACATAAGTGTCTACCATGAAAATGATGGGCTCTAAGGATTTGGGAGACAAACATAATTCATTTCAGGGCAGATTAACACAGTAAAGATGAAGAAAACACTTTCCACGGAATAACTCTCTTCTGTGCCTACAGTTTTAGTTTTGACTTTGATTTTCATTTGGAAAGTTTTCTGAGGAAGTTATTTTCTTTCCTCATACAATGTGGTCATAAGGATTTAACAAGAAGATTAAAATATTTTGAAATATAGGTACTATGAAATCACTGGCATTATTGTTATTTAGTAAGTTATAGTGGTAGTAGCACTGATAGACTTGTTTTTCGTGAGGATTTTCATAAGAATAAAAGAATAGATTGATCAAGATGTATGGTTGGGAGTATTAAAAAATCAAAGCCAGTGTATCTTAAACCACAATGTACACAGAATCCTCTGGAACCTTCTTTAAATGGAGATTCTTTGTACCCACTCCCATTGATTCTCATTCACTATTTGTATTTTGCACTTTATTCCCAGAGGATACATAATGGAGCACACTTTGAGAATCATAGCTTTGGCCCCCAAATAAGGAAACTAACTCTAACATAAACTATGAAAGTGTTAATGATGAAATAATATTTTGTAAACATTAGAAATCAAGGAATAATTTGAGAAGCATACAAAACTAAAGTTTTGCTGATAAAAATAAATGTGTATGTATGGATGTACAAGAAATATAAGACTGTCTACCCATTTACAAGTAATAAGAATAAATAAAGAAATCAAATGTCCTTTTTGATTATCTTAATATTTCATGAGTATTTGAAAAAGCAAGTACACAGAAATTAGGAGGAACATCCAAAAGACAGGAATGACAACATTATTCATCCAATGTTGGCTCACTTATTTGGACAATGTCTCTTCAATAATAAGACAGATTTGTTCAAAGGCCACCCGACCAAAAAACCTGACCAAAAAAAATTTGTTCAAAGGCCACCTGACCAAAAAAAAAACAATACATGTGCCTCAAAAAAATCTCACTTTGGCTGAGTTACAGGTAGAGTATTAGGGCAGTAGTAGCATTTGAGAAGAATTTATATCAAAAGCTGGATATAAAAGTAGATGCTAGCTCTACTAATTGCTGTCTATGTGACCTTGGACAAGTTGCTTAACTTCTGGGAACCTCAGTTTTGTCTCTTATAAAAATTGGGTCATAATATCTGTCCCCCTCTGCTTCAAGATGTTGTCGTGTGGATCAAATGAAAAATGAATGAGAAAGTACTTTTGAAACTATAAACACTATCACGTGTTTGACACATGGCTATGATCAGAATCTTACTATATAACCTGCTTCTTCAAATGCGAAAATCAGTTAAATCCATAGAAAGGTCATGGCTTCAGGGGAAATAACAAGAGGTTCTGGAGTTTCAATCTTACACATTTATATGAAAGAGTGAGAATCAAGGAGCAGTATGACTTATACAAATGGACACAAAATAAACTATCACCTTCTGAATGGGTTTCATAATGATTTCGAAAATGTGTTGAATGAGTACATCATCATAACCATAATTGACTCTGGGAGGAATAAACACTGGAATATGTTAGCTACTAAATTTTGAAATCCGTCCAACCATGTGCCCTTATTAAGAGGTTTTCATCATTCACATCAGTTCTCACAAGTAACTCCCAGTAATACTTGTGATCAAGATGGACTTAAAGTTCCTGTCAGCTTGATTAAACTTTAGACAGCTTACTCCTGACTCCAGGCCCTTGATATCCCTTTTCTTGCAGCATTTACTTTAAAAAAACTTGTAACTGCAAATTCTTTCTCTGCCCCTTTGTGGTGTAAATTTTTTTAAAAGCTTGTCAGTTTTACAACCCAGGACTGTCTTTCTCCAGACCTAGAAGCTATCTCTTTGATAAGTCAATCAAGGAAGATATAGTAGTGCAATCTCCCAATCTCTGTGGGGGGATAAGAGCCTAGCTTCAGTGGACGCCTTACTCCAAGTTGTGAAACTACTTCCTATCACAAAGACACGAGAAGGTTTAGTTTTCTTTCAAATAAAACCTATTAGCCAACACAGATGGCCGGTGTTCTCCCTCTCACACCAGTGCTTAAAAATCTTCCTACCCTTTGTTTCAGTGGAATTGAGTTCAGACTTTAGTCTGGCCTTCTCTATTGCAATAAATAAAATATTGAATACAGTCTTCCTTAATTATTTAACAATTTTTGCTTTGACACTTGTGAACCTGTTTAGGACAGGAAAAAATACTTCTAATTTGCAATCATGGAAAGGTAGTTTAGAAGGAGTAGCATTTGATAAAGTTATAAACAGAAACTATCCTTTTGTGAAAAGTCTGCTGTCACTCATATAAGTTAGCATGAAGTTTGGGATTACTAATTTAAACAAAGCCTAAATAGAATTGGTCTTGGGCAAGGAAAATTTTTGTGCATAATTGTAACAATGTCCACTAGAATCAGTACTGTGTTTTCCAGGTTGCCAAAACTTAACACATGGCTGATAGCTGGAGCTTTGACAAACATGAAAGAATGCTAAAGAAAATCTTGCCATCTGGTAAAAGAGAGAAAGGTTGTGGGATGCAGGATTTTTTTCTATTTTTTATGAGACTTTACATATTCTCATAGACTAAAATGAGCATATCCTGATAGAAAACATTCTAAATTTTTATTTTAATAAATTTAAATGTTAAAGAATTCATTAGGTTACTGTACTCTACTCTTACCACTCTCCCATTATTATTTTTAACAAATTACATTTCCATGTAATATGTTAATGAAAACATGATTTGGCATATGTACTGATCTGTACAAGCAAGAGTATATATAGCTTTAACTGTTCATGTATCATGTTGCCTTCTCATTACTGTAACTGTATATGGTCCTTCAATGAATGTGCTCATGTGTTACATGCCTGATGAGTTTTAACTAAGCCTAAATATAAATTCTAAGTCATTTTAAAATTATGTTGTAAAGCATACAGACTTTTCTTTTTAATGTAGTGCCATACTGTACAGTCTCATTCCTAATTCGTGACCATTTTTCCGCTTGAAATCATTGAACTTTTCCTCCTTTTGCCATGTTTAACAGGTGAGAAGAGTAGTATTTTACAGTTAAAGATTGTGTGACTAATATCCATAATTATAAGATGTGACTGAATTAAAATCAATAACCCTTTTATTTGAAGTAGATATCTCTTAAGCCTTAATTGCTGATTTAGTAGTTAATTGAGAAAATCCTTGTTAATGATCTGATGTAGCTCTGAGGAATGCTGAATGAGTGAGAGATTTTTCTCCAGTAGAAATCGTTTTCCCAACTGCACGTGGCTGATCCAGGAGAAAGATTAGTGGAAGGGGCAAGGGAATCCAGGGGTTCAATCTCTCTCAGCCACAATCAGCCATGACATAAACACAGAAAATTAGGTATTAGGAATTATTCATCTCAATGAGATGCTGATCAATGGCACTCTTAACATAAAGGAAAAATCCAGGAAGAATACTATTCCCTAGAACTTATGTTTTAGAAGCATATGGAACATATTTTGTTATAGAACACCTGTCTGTTCATCCTTTCTTGATTCATCTGTCTTTTGTTTGACTACTTCTTGCTTCTGTATCACTCAGTAGTTACTTTGCTCCTGAGATAATTGTTCCTGGAAAGGAGATTGTTAATGGTTCTGGCAGCACGAATTCTCCAGAATTAAACATCTGATCTCATCTACGTTAGCCTCCTTTTGCTAATTTAAAAATCATTGCCCTTCACAGCCTTTACAGAAGGATTTCTCATTTTCAATATGTGTTATGTAGGAAAGAAACATGGTCAATTTTATGAGACAATCTCTCTTTGTAGAGGAAGGAAGAAGGAAAGCAACATTCACTGAAGCCCAAAAGGTGCCAAGTATTGTGCTAGGTATTTCAGAAACAATATTTACACAAACTTTGACAACCACCATAAGAAATACTTGTTATTATTATTTCCAACTTAAAAGATTTAAAAACAAAAAGGCTAACAGATATTAAGTAACTTGCTCAGAGACAAATTGCTGGTTAATAATAAAACAATATGACTTCAAATCCATGCTTTTTTTTTCCAGCAACTGGATGCATCTATAAAATAATCTGTATTTGGAATAGAAACATGAGGTTTGAAAAACATGTTTTGAATTATGCTTGAATGCAAATTGTAATGTGTTCAGGTCAAAATTCTTGATATGGGTCAAATAATATGTACCCATGTTTCCCAAACTGCAACTGTGCCCTGGGATGTCACAGCAAATTCACCAGGCACTATGGAATATGTTAAATTTTAAGGGTAACACAGTGAAACTCGATATCTGTCAGATAACTGCAAACAACTAGCTTGAGGAAGTCGTTTTAGAAGTAGATTGTGCTAAATTCCTCTCAATGGCATATCTTTGCATAGCTGGATTTTCAGTGATTGCTGTGATGAAAAGTAAGTACAAGCAAAAACCAATGTGGAACAGGTAAAATGAGGGTCCTAGTGATATCTAGTTTGGTTCCAAAATCTGAGGGGTTGTGCAGTCCTCAACTGATGCACAGTAAGAATTTTTTTTTTTAACATCTTTATTGGAGTATAATTGCTTTACAATGGTGTGTTAGTTTCTACTTTAAAACAAAGTGAATTAGTTATACATATACATACATCCACATATATCCTCCCTCTTGTGTCTCCCTCCCTCCCACCCTCCCTATCCCACCCCTCTAGGTGGTCACAAAGCACCGAGCTGATCTCCCTGTGCTATGCGGTTGCTTCCCACTACCTATCCATCTTACATTTGGTAGTGTATACATGTCCATGCCACTCTCACACCTCGTCCCAGCTTACCCCTCCCCTTCCCTGCATCCTCAAGTCCATTCTCTAGTAGGTCTGCATCCTTATTCCCATCTTGCCCCTAGGTTCTTCATGTCTTTTTTTTTTTTAGATTCCATATATGTGTTAGCATACAGTATTTTTTGTTCTCTTTCTGACTTACTTCACTCTGTATGACAGACTCAAGGTCCATCCACCTCACTACAAATAACTCAATTTCGTTTCGTTTTATGGCTGAGTAATATTCCATTGTATATATGTGCCACATCTTCTTTATCCATTCATCTGTTGATGGACACTTAGGTTGCTTCCATGTCCTGGCTATTGTAAAGAGAGCTGCAATGAACATTGTGGTACATGACTCTTTTTGATTTATGGTTTTCTCAGGGTATATGCCCAGTAGTGGGATTGCTGGGTTGTATGATAGTTCTAGTTTTAGTTTTTTAAGGAACCTCCATACTGTTCTCCATAGTGCCTGTATCAATTTACATGCCCACCAACAGTGCAAGAGGATTCCCTTTTCTCCACACCCTCTCCAGCATTTATTGTTTGTAGATTTTTTTATGATGGCCATTCTGACTGGTGTGAGATGATATCGCATTGTAGTTTTGATTTGCATTTCTCTAATGATTAATGATGTTGAGCATTCTTTCATGTGTTTGTTGGCAATCTGTATATCTTCTTTGGAGAAATGTTGATTTAGGTCTCAGCCCATTTTTGGATTGGGTTGTTTTTTTGATATTGAGCTGCGTGAGCTGCTTGAAAATTTTGGAGATTAATGCTTTGTCAGTTGCTTCCTTTGCAAATATTTTGTCCCATTCTGAGGGTTGTCTTTTCATCTTGTTTATGGTTTCCTTTGCTCTGCAGAAGCTTTTAAGTTTCATTAGGTCCCATTTGTTAATTTTTGTTTTTATTTCCATTTCTCTAGGAGGTGGGTCAAAAAGGATCTTGCTGTGATTTATGTCATAGAGTGTTCTGCTTATGTTTTCCTCTAAGAGTTTTAGAGTGTCTGGCCTTACATTTAGGACTTTAATCCATTTTGAGTTTATTTTTGTGTATGGTGTTAGGGAGTGTTCTAATTTCATTCTTTTACATGAAGCTGTCCAGTTTTCCCAGCATGACTTATTGAAGAGGCTGTCTTTTCTCTATTGTATATTCTTGCCTCCTTTATTAAAGATAAGGTGACCATATGTGCATGGGTTTATCTCTGGGCTATCTATCCTGTTCCATTGATCTATACTTCTGTTTTTGTGCCAGTACCATACTGTATTGATTACTGTAGCTTTGTGGAATAGTCTGAAGTCAGGGAGCCTGATTCCTCCAGCTCCGGTTTGCTTTCTCAAGATTGCTTTGGCTACTCGGGGTCTTTGTGTTTCCATACAAATTGTGAAATTTTTTGTTCTAGTACTGTGAAAAGTGCCAGTGGTAGTTTCAGAGGGATTGCATGGAATCTGTAGATTGCTTTGGGTAATATAGTCATTTTCACAATGTTGATTCTTCCAATCCAGGAACATGGTATATCTCTCCATCTGATCGTATCGTTTTAATTTCTTTCATCAGTGTCTTATAGTTTTCTGCATACAGGTCTTTCGTTTCCTTTGGTAGGTTTATTCCTAGGTATTTTATTCTTTTGTTGCAATGGTAAATGGGAGTGTTTTCCTAATTTCACTTTCAGATTTTTCATCAATAGCATATAGGAATGCAAGAGATTTCTGTGCATTAATTTTGTATCCTGCTACTTTACCAAATTCATTGATTAGCTCTAGTAGTTTTCTGGTAGCATCTTTAGGATTCTCTTTGTATAGTATCATGTCATCTGCAAACAGTGACCGCCTTACTTCTTCTTTTCCGATTTGGATTCCTTTTAATGCTTTTTCTTCTCTGATTGCTGTGGCTAAAACTTCGAAAACTATGTTGAATAATAGTGGTGAGAGTGGGCAACCTTGTCTTGTTCCTGGTCTTAGTGGAAATGGTTTCAGTTTTTCACCATTGAGGACAATGTTGGCTGTGGGTTTGTCATATATGGCCTTTATTATGTTGAGGTAAGTTCCCTCTATGCGTACTTTCTGGAGGGTTTTTATCATAAATGTGTGTTGAATTTTGCTGAAAGCTTTCTCTGCATCTATTGAGATGATCATATGGTTTTTCTCCTTCAGTTTGTTAATATGGTGTATCACATTGATTGATTTGCAAATATTGAAGAATCCTTGCATTCCTGGGATAAACCCCACTTGATCATGGTGTATGATCCTTTTAATGCACTGTTGGATTCTGTTTGCTAGTATATTGTTGAGGATTTTTGCATCTATGTTCATCAGTGATATTGGCTTGGAATTTTCTTTCTTTGTGACATCTTTGTCTGGTCTTGGCATCAGGGTGATAGTGGCTTCATAGAATGAGTTTGGGAATGTTCCTCCCTCTGCTATATTTTGGTAGAGTTTGAGAAAGATAGGTGTTAGCTCTTCTCTAAATGTTGATAGAATTCACCTGTGAAGCTATCTGGGCCTGGGCTTTTGTTTGTTGGAAGATTTTTAATCCAGGTTCAATTTCAGTGCTTTTGATTGGTCTGCTCATATTTTCTATTTCTTCCTGGTTCAGTCTCGGAAGGTTGTGCATTTCTAAGAATTTTTCCATTTCTTCCAGGTTGTCCATTTTATTGGCATAGAGTTGCTTGTAGTAATCTCTCATGATCCTTTGTATTTCTGCAGTGTCAGTTGTTACTTCTTTTTCATTTCTAATTCTATTGATATGAGTCTTCTCCCTTTTTTTCTTGATGAGTCTGGATAGTGGTTTATCAATTTTGTTTATCTTCTCAAACTTTTAGTGTTATTGATCTTTGCTATCGTTTCCTTCATTTCTTTTTCATTTATTTCTGATGTGAGCTTTATGATCTCTTTCCTTCTGCTAACTTTGGGGGTTTTTTGTTCTTCTTTCTCAAACTTTTTTAGGTGTAAGATTAGGTTGTTTATTTGAGATGTTTCTTGTTTCTTAAGGTAGGATTGTATTGCTATAAACTTCCCTCTTGGAACTTCTTTTGCTGCATCCCATAGGTTTTGGGTCGTCATGTTTTCATTGTCATTTGTTTCCAGGTATTTTTTGATTTCCTCTTTGATTTCTTCAGTGATCTCTTGGTTATTAAGTAGTGTATTGTTTAGCCTCCATGTGTTTGTATTTTTTACAGATTTTTCCCTGTACTTGATATCTAGTCTCATAGCATTGTGGTCAGAAAAGATACTTGATACGATTTCAATTTTCTTAAATTTACTGAGGCTTGATTTGTGACCCAAGATATGATCTATACTGAAGAATATTTCATGAGCACTTGAGAAAAAAGTGTATTCTGTTGTTTTTGGATGGAATGGCCTATAAATATCAATTAAGTCCATCTCGTTTAATGTGTCATTTAAAACTTGTGTTTCCTTATTTATTTTCATTTTGGATGATCTGTCCATTGGTGAAAGTGGGGTGTTAAATTCCCTACTATGATTGTGTTGCTGTCGATTTCCCCTTTTATGGCTCTTAGTATTTGCCTTATGTATTGAGGTGCTCCTGTGTTGGGTGCATAAATATTTACAACTGTTATACCTTCCTCTTGGATCGATCCCTTGATCATTATATAGTGTCCTTCTTTGTCTCTTGTAATAGTCTTTATTTTAAAGTCTATTTTGTCTGATATGAGAATTGCTACTCCAGCTTTCTTTTGATTTCCATTTGCATGGAATATCTTTTTCCATCCCCTCACTTTCATTCTGTATGTGTCCCTAGGTCTGAAGTGCGTCACGTGTAGACAGCATATATATGGGTCTTCTTTTGCATCCATTCAGCCAGTCTATGTCTTTTGGTGGGAGCATTTAATCCACTTACATTTAAGGTAATTATTGATATGTATGTTCCTATTACCATTTTCTTGTGTTGGGTTTGTTATTGTAGGTCTTTCTTTCTCTTGTATTTCCTGCCTAGAGAAGTTCCTTTAGCATGTGTTGTAAAGTTGGTTTAGTGGTGCTGAATTCCCTTAGCTTTTGCTTGTTTGTAAAGGTTTTAATTTCTCCATTGAATCTGAATGAGATCCTTGCTGGGTAGAGTAATCTTGGTTGTAGGTTTTTTTCCCTTTCATCACTTTAAATATGTCCTGCCACTCCCTTCTGGCTTGCAGAGTTTCTGCTGAAAGTTCAGCTGTCAACCTTATGGGGATTACCTTGTATGTTATTTGTTGCTTTTCCCTTGCTTCTTAATATTTTTTCTTTGTATTTTATTTTTGATCATTTGATTAATATGTGTCTTGGTGTGTTCCTCCTTGGATTTATCCTCTATAGGACTCTCTGTACTTCCTCGACTTGATTAACTATTTCCTTTCCCATATTAGGGAAATTTTCAACTATAATCTCTTCAAATATTTTCTGTCCCTTTCTTTTACTCTTCTTCTTCTGGGACCCCTATAATTCGAATGTTGGTGCATTTAATGTTGTCACAGAGGTCTCTGAGATTGTCCTCAATTCTTTTCATTCTTTTCTCTTTATTCTGCTCTGCAGTAGTTATTTCAACTATTTTATCATCCAGGTCACTTATCCTTTCTTCTGCCTCAGTTATTCTGCTATTGATCCCTTCTAGAGAATTTTTAATTTCATTTATTGCTTTGTTCATCATTGTTTGTTTGCTCTTTAGTTCTTCTAGGTCCTTGTTAAACGTTTCTTGTATTTTCTCCATTGTATTTCCAAGATTTTGGATCATCTTTACTACCATTATTCTGAATTCTTTTTCTGGTAGACTGCCTATTTCCTCTTCATTTGTTAGGTCTGGTGGGTTTTTACCTTGCTCCTTCATTTGCTGTGTGTTACTCTGTTTTCTCATTTTGCTTTTCCTTTTCGCAGGCTGCAGGTTCATAGTTCCCATTGTTTTTGGTGTCTGCCCCCAGTGGGTAAGTTTGGTTCAGTGGGTTGTGTAGGCTTCCTGGTGCAGGGGACTCATGCCCGTGTTCTGGTGGATGAGGCTGGATCTTGTCTTTCTGGTGGGCAGGTCCACATCTTGTGGTGTGTTTTGGGGTGTCTGTGACCGTATTATGATTTGAGGCAGCCTCTCTATTAATGGGTGGGGCTGTGTTCCTGTCTTGCTAGATGTTTGGCATAGGGTGTCCAGCACTGAAGCTTGCTGGTCGTTGAGAGGTGCTTCATCGTGGCATTCAGATGGAGATCTCTGGGAGATTTTCACCATTTGATGTTACATGGAGCTGGGAGGTCTCTGGTGGACCGATGTGCTGAACTTGGCTCTCCCACCTCAGAGGCACAGCCCTGATGCCTGGGTGGAGCATCAAGAGCCTCTCATCCACACAGCTCAGAATAAAAAGGAGAAAAAAAAGAAAGAATGAAAAAGATAAAATAAAATAAAGTTATTAAAATAAAAAATAAAAAATAATTATTAAAAAAAATTTTTTTAAGTAATAAAAATAAAAATGAAAGAAAGAAGAGAGCAACCAAGCCAAAAAACAAATCCACTAATGATAACAAGCTCCAGACGTTTTCCTTGACTCCCTCCCAGCTAGCCGTGGTGCCCTAGCCCTCTTCAGGCTGTGTTCATGCAGCCAACGCAGTCCTCTCCCTGGGGTCCAAGCTCCGAAGTCCGAGCCTCAGCTCCCAGCCCTTGCCCGCCCCGGCAGGTGAGCAGACAAGTCTCTTGGGCTGGTGAGTGCTGGTCAGTACCGATCCTCTGTGCGGGAATCTCTCCACTTTGCCCTCCGCACCCCTGTTGCTGCGCTCTCCTCCGTGGCTCCAAAGCTTCCCCGCTCCGCCAACCACAGTCTCCGCCCGCGAAGGGGCTTCCTAGTGTGAGGAAACCTTTCCTCCTTCACAGCTCCCTCCCATTTGCGCAGGTCTCATCCCTATTCTTTTGTCTCTGTTTTTTCTTTTTTCTTTTGTCCTACCCAGATATGTGGGGAGTTTCTTGCCTTTTGGGAGGTCTGAGGTCTTCTGCCAGCGTTCAGTAGGTGTTCTGTAGGAGTTGTTCCACATGTAGATGTATTTCTGATGTGTCTGTGGGGAGGAAGGTGATCTCCACGTCTTACTCTTCTGCCATCTTGAAGCTCCCCCAATAGTAAGAATTTGTAAAGATTAATAAACTGGAGATAAGCTTAGATATCTCCACTAGTAAGTAATTGTGCTTAGATACCTCCACTAGTAAGTTACTGTGCTTATCTAAACATCAAATATATTTTTTTGTAATTTATACGTGTTATTTTCTTCAAACATCTAATACATTATTAGGACATAAATGTTTATTGAATTATTTGGACTTCACTGTTTAATAAGTGGAACTGTTAAGTCTTTCTTTTGGCCTTAGGACATGGTGATGACATGACTGAGACACTGACAACTCCACGAAACAAGAAAGCTTGGGAATCTCAGGAAACATTTAGCATCTTCTTCTTCTCAATGAAGAGGTCTTCGGATTTGTGCATATAAGGTAATTATGTGAGTACCTCAGAAATAAGATTTCTTTAATCATGTTTCAATCTGTTGTTCTTTAGATCTAAAGCCAAGGTAGTCTCAGAGAAGACTATTTCAAAGGAATATTTATTTCAGAACATTTCTAAAGATGAGCACATGTTCAAGCCTTTGGAAACTATGTGACTGGCAAATTTACCTTCTGAGCGGAGCACGACCATCAGTGTTATGTAGTGTACAGGAAAGAAAGGACTTGACTCCAAATTCCAGTTCTACCATGTGCTGACAAAACCATTCAAAAATTAGTCAAGCTCTCCTCATCTGCAGGATGCACAAAGTTCAATGAGAAATCCTAATTCATATGGTTCTATTGTTAGGATTAGAAACAATATGAACCAAAGTTGATTCTAGGCACAAAGTAGATGCTTAATAAACATTCCTGTCTCCTTCCTGAATTCACCCTCCTATTGCAGAGAGGATCAATAATCAATACATAAACCTCATGGCCAAAGAATAGTCAACATTTCCTTCTACTCTGAATATGCACTATAGATAAGAAAACTACAGTCTCAGAGAACCTCTCCAAGGCTTTATTCATTATTCAGTCAAGGTTCACACTGACTTTCTTTGCATCATTTCTACTAACCCCCCACATAATACTTCATTCTTGGTCTATTTAATTATCTGCCCTGCCCAGAAATACAAGGCCAATATCCTCCAAACACAAGTCCATCTACCTCTACTCAAAGTCTTCAGTAGCTCCCCACTGCCTACAGAATAAAGCCTAAATTATTGAGTATAACCATCAAGGCCCTCCCTCAGAGAGTCAACTTTCCAATTTTAAAGTAATATAGTCTAAGGGTTAAGGTTAGACCCCAGAGTCAGACCTTCTAAAATCAGAGCTCTGTGAATGTAAGCCACTTAGTTATCCACTGCATGCCTCAATTTCCTCATCTGAAAATGGGAAAAATAAAAGAATCTACCTGAAATCGTGGCTGTGCAGAGTAAATGAATGAAGATAACTACTTAGAACAGTGCTCGGAACAGAGTACATGCTGTTTAAGTGTTAGATTATTCCTATTACTACTCACACACTCTTAACTTCAACCAACAGGATTGTATAATACTCTCTGAACAAATCCCACATTTTTGGATGTCTGATTTTTCTTATGTTTTCTATATATTTAAATTCCCTTTCTAAGCTTATCTCCAGTTTATTAATCTTTATAAATTCTATTAGCCCAACAAAACCTCTCCAGGAAGCTTTCCCAGATATATTCATTTTACCTCTTAGGGAAATTAATTTCTACCATTGATTTTACTGATAATATTCCACCTTGTATGGCTAGCTACTTATTTTCTTCACAGCTCTAAATCACAATTTATAAGCAACTATTTCTTTGTTGGTTAACCTGTTTAGGGTCTATCATTAAATTTCCAGAGATCCATGTGTGTGTTTTGTTCACCTTGTACACACAGATTAGAGTATCAGTATATCAATGATGCATAATTACATGATGGGTAAATGAATGAATGAATGTATATCTACTACTCAAATACAGATTTCCTTTTCATCTTATATATACTACAAACAGTCCCTTCCACTCGTGGAGTTTCCTTAGGATGGTCCAAATATCCCTTCTTTTCAATAATGTCCAGTGTGTTTATAAAACATATAAAGAGAATATTATTCTATTAATATACCAAAAAAATATGGCTTTAATTTGTTAAATTATTATATGAAAAAATAGATAATAGTGAAATAAGACCCAATGCCTATTTGCTTCATTCATTTTATTAAGACTGATGTAAATACTGGCTTAAAATCACTAAACCTAACCCACATTGATAGTTTATTTTTAAATACCTATATATAACACAGCCAGATATCTTTGAAAAATCTTTAAGCAAATGCATATTGCTACAGAAATTGAGCTCAAAAGTCTGTCTTTTGTTTTGACTATAGTCCCTATGTTTTTCCCATGACACAAACATGCAAGTATATTACTATTTTTTCAAGTTTGCAAAGGAAAAACAATGGGTGAGCCAGTAAAATGAACAATAACTTGAGTGAAAAGTACTAGTATTTAATAAAACTAAAAACAAGAAAATTAAATAATTGATTATTTAGGAATACATAAATATGTGATGAACCACAAGAATTCATAGAAGGATAAACATAAAATTCAGCAAGTGGTTCCCCTGCGGGAGTGGCAGAGTAATGGGAGGGGAGGAGCACGTGGGAGTTGAAAGTTATTGGTGATGTTGCAGTACTTAGATTGTGTGGTGGGTTCAGTTCAGGGAGGTCTTTATAAATATTTTCTCCTTTTAATACACATATATATTATTTACATTTAAATACATGTTAAGTATATTTTAAAAGAAAATTAAAACCATTGTGTAACATTAAAAAAGGAAAGAAAAGGAAGAATAGGAGAAAAAAAGAATTGAATGAATTAAATCTGCATAAAATAAAACAAAGAAGGAATTGTCTAGACTCACTCCACTTCATAGAGTAAAACTAGCATCTGGATAAGCCAGAGGCCTAACATTACTTACACTTAATGTATGTGTATGGTTACTTTCTAGTTATGGGAAGTGATGATGGATTTTCCATTTATGACTGTAATATAAAATTTCCTTTTTATGTATAATATTTATGTAAAAATGTAAAACCCTGTGTATTTTTCTAAAGTAATAGTATTGGGTGCCTAATTGTGCTTTCCGCAAATTAAGATAATATGAAAAATATCTTAAGTAGGGAAACATTGTATCAACAGAGATTTTTCAGGAGCCAGATGCTTGATAGTAAGATTGGTTTTAACAATGGGAAAAAAACAGGTTGTTTATAAAGAAGAGGTTAGCAGAATTTTGTGGCAGAAATGGCTATTTTTCTCTCAGTATCTGCTTGGTCTTTGATATCTGTTTCTCCTCAATAGTTTGATGGACCATGGTGTCCTAGAACAGACGCTACATTTCTCAGCATATCTTGCAGCAATACAAAGTAGCCCTCTACATTCTGACTAATGAAATGTGAACAGAGGCAAATATAAAACTTCTAGAATATGTTCTTTCTTCTACAGGATGGAATGAGGATAAATGTTAGAACTGAAGCAGTCATCTCATTCCATGAGGTTATCTTGGGAACTGAGGTCTTTGCAGAGCAAAAAGGAAAATCATGTGGTTTTCAGACTCTGCAGTGTCACAGCATCTTTCAACTACTTCTAGACTCTTAGGAAAGAAAGAAACTTCTTATTTTTATTAAAAACCACTGCTGTGTGAGATTTTCTGTTACCTGCAACCAAACCTAATTCAATTAATACACAATCATAAGCAATCAGATTGTTATTCATTTCTTCTTCTTTTTTTTTTTTAAACTTTGTAAATCTAAGAGCAAGGGCTATACAAAGTCCCTGAAATTCTTACTCATGATGCAGTTATACGATGCCCCAAAATATAATATTTTGAGATTTCATTTGTTTAAATTTATAATCTATTATCAACTGTGAGAATTAAAATGAGACAATTATATTTTATGTAGTATACATTAGAGTCATTTTGCCTACTTCAATTGTGTCTAGCCATTTTATTCAGAGGAAATGTTGACTCCTGGTGATCTAAGCTGGACCAAACCTATTCTTTTCCCCAAGAATTAGAAGGTTGGGAAAAGACACACAGAATTGTAAAGTGAAGTAGCTGAGTCATGCCAGGGCAGCACTATAGCGAAAGACCCCAAGTTCCTGCTGCTGCAGACCCCAGCAGGCTCAGGTTCCTATTGGTGGCAGAAATTTGTAGTTACCTTTCTAACATTCACCGTCCCTTCCCCAGCCCTAACAGTAACCAAAGGCCCCATTCATGTAGTGTGAATGGTACTATCTGATCCCTAGTTCGAGATCTGTCCTAAATTGCTGAAGCCAACAGTTGAAACCAACAGCATAATCCATCCCCATGCCACCACTTTTAGATTAGGGATGTGTAACCTGGACCTCAGCTTGGGGTGTGCTAGAGCTGGCTCATACCAGCTCCTGAGAGCCAGTTGCTAAATTTCTTGCAAATATGCAAGTCACTTACTAACAGTGCCATTATTAAAAATTATATAAACTCATTTAAATTATATGAAAAGATAATAAATATGCAAAATATATCAATTTCTAATTATTTTGTATGATTTTACTATACTTTTTTAGCATCCATGTTCTTGAGATTATTCACATTTACTGTGCAGGGTGGAAATTCTATATAATGGTGTGCAACTGCATACCTTTTCCCAACTGTGTAGTCAGTGACATCACATTGATAGCCAAATGATATATATTCCTACAGTATTTGAAAAGTATTGTCCAAATGAGCAAACAGTTAACATCATCAATGAATGAATCAATGAGGTTTCCCAACAGCTAGAACATTTTCAAATCATGACTGGATTGCAACCATAGGCTGGCTAGAGATACAAGAGTCTGGCAAAAGTTAACACAAGTATTATGTGAAAATTAATTGGCCATATGGAATTTACATTGAAAAGTACTGTATACTCATTATTCACAAATTGTTTGCTAAACATCCTTTACACGAGTAAAATTTATAATAAACTTATGTACATATGTACATGGTTACATTTTTTTTTTTTCAGAGAGCTGATTTTCATCATTTACCGGGAAATCAATGCCTAAGCCAGCTAGTTAGTATATGGCTTTCCATGAACGAACAAGAGCTAAATTAGTCCAATCACAGTGAAGACTGGGACTTTTATGCAATGACTGAAACCTCTCTCTCTCTCTCTCTCTCTCTCTCTCTCTCTCTCTCTCTCTCTCTCTCCTCACACACACAGAAACACTCAATCTCTCACTCTCAATATAAACAAGGAAGAATGTAGCCTTAGGAGCCTATGGTTTCAGTCCTATGATACTACGAAAGGAGTCAACTTTAGAAGGATATAAAAGTCAGGGGGAGAGAAAGAAAGAAGCTAATTTCTTGGTGAAAGTTTTGGTCAAACCAACACTATAGCAGCCCTATTAGCCAATGAATCTTTTCATTGTTTAAGGCAATTTGATTTGGATTTTCTGTCCTTCCTGAGACTTAATTATCCAGCTATTTAGCTTTGTAAACTGTACCACTTTCCTTCTAAGAAACGTTTTTTTTTCCCCTCATATTAACCAAAGTTTGTGACTCAATCTTCTAAAAGGTTAGGTTGGAGCCTTGGAGAAAAAGAATTCTCATATTTTTCTTAGAGAAGGTACAATTTAAAAAATACAGAATGTACATTCTCAAGGGAACATGTAGGAAGCACAAAGGAAGACGCTTTAGGGTGAGTGTTGCTTCTCGATACTCTCCAGTTTGTCATGGACAATATATTTAGGTTGGTGGAGATGGTATTCTCCTACTCAGGCCCTAGATCCTAACAGGTCATGGGAAGCCATAAGAAGGCTTACTACAGGCTTACAGACCTCTTATACCATCAACCTTATGGCCCTAAAATTATAAGATAATAATCTTTTGTGACTGAGAAATAATTCAGCAAGCCAGGTCATCTACATCCTAATACCCAAGTTTTATGTATAATTTTGTATTATGCCTCCAATGCCATCTCTGCAGATTATAAAGTAATGAAAATGTATATTTTTGTGTTAACATTCTATGCAACATAACCATGTAATGATGGCAGGTCTGTGGCAGGCACTATCACAATTTTGTCTACTGCTTACAACCACAAACACCCCAACAAATACAGAATTGGAAACTAGGAGTAGGGAAAGGGCCATAGAGTCTCAGAGAAATTCATCTTTTGGGAATTTGTCATCAGGTTGTTGTAAAGCAAAAGCGTTGAGATACTTGCCCATTTTCCAGGATAGGAAAGTGCCAGCCCATGTACAAAGTGGTGAATTAGTCAATCAAGTTCGTAACTCTTGTTACGAGAGAAACAACAAAGAATGAAAAATCCCAGGGCTATGACAGGATCTTTACTACAACTAATAGCACAGAGTAACTTAAAATGAGAGAACCCTAAAAGCAAATCTTGACAATCCTACCTCAAGGCTGGGATTGATACTTGGTTCCTATATGTTACCATGCTAAAAAAAAAAACAACTAAAAACAAAAACAAAATTCTATCTCTTGTAGCCATAGAGCTGAAGCTGCTAAAAGTCAAATATAGAAATTGATTCCATGGGAAGCTTAACTAAAAATATTAGTTAAATTTATAGTATCACTAATGTCTTTATAAAATATATGATATTGATAGAAAATTAGGGAATCCTGATCAATGAAATAAAGACATCTAGGAGCATTCATAGGATTTGGAGAACCTCATCCCATAAAACTGTTCTAAAATATTCCCATTGTGTCTTTCTTGCTGTACAGATCTAATAACGTACTCAATTCTAACATTTGTAGCATCTTAACTTCCCCAACAACTTAATTTAAAATATCAGAGTACAGAATAAAAGAATTATACCCAGAAAAGATTTCATGGCTTTAAAATTTTATATCATAAAAAAATGGGAATTTGGAGATGAGTTTTTTGAGGGCTTTCAATCATAAAGAGCAGAGTATGATTTTGGATAAGGCTTAATTATTTGCTATTGGTGAACACATAGCAATTTGGAATTCAACAGCTTGCAGGCAGCTAACTATGATTCCAACAAGTTGTTTGTTTAGTCAAAGCAAAACTAGATTAAAAGGTGACCCATGATATGGAATATTAAAAAGCCAGAAACCCCTTAGTTGGATGTCAAAGAAAGAATTCAAAGACCGCAGGAGACAGTAATGTTAGATTGGATCCATCCTGTACTTTTCACCCATACATCCCCTCACTGAGTTCATTGCCAGGGTTCAGACAACTGTTCACTCTACTTTTCAATTAAGAACAAAGTGGTGGAGAGGAGCTTCATGATGGCGGAAGAGTAAGACGCGGAGATCACCTTCCTCTCCACAAACACATCAGAAATACATCTACACGTGGAACAACTCCTACAGAACACCTACTGAACGCTGGCAGACCTCAGACCTCCCAAAAGGTAAGCAACTCCCCAGATATCTGGGTAGGGAAAAAGAAAAAAAGAAAAAACAGAGACAAAAGAATAGGGACGGGACCTGCACCAGTGGGAGGGATCTGTGAAGGAGGAAAGGTTTCCACACACTAGGAAGCCCCTTCGCGGGCGGAGACTGCAGGTGGCGGAGGGGGGAAGCTTCGGAGCCACGGAGGAGAGCGCAGCAACAGGGGTGCGGAGGGCAAAGCGGAGGGATTCCCTCACAGAGGATCGGTGCCAAGCAGCACTCACCAGCCCGAGAGGCTTCTCTGCTCACCCGCCAGGGTGGGCGGGGCTGGGAGCTGAGGCTCGGGCTTCGGAGGTCGGACCCCAGGGAGAGGACTGAGGTTGGCGGCATGAACACAGCCTGAAGGGGCTAGTGCACCACGGCTAGCCGGGAGGGAGTCCAGGAAAAGGTCTGGAACTACTGAAGAGGCAAGAGACTTTTTCTTGCCTCTTTGTTTCCTGGTGTGCGAGGAAGGGAGATTAACAGCGCCACTTAAAGGAGCTCCAGAGACGGGCGCGAGCCGTGGCGATCAGCGCGGACCCCAGAGATGGGCATGGGATGCTAAGGCTGCTGCTGCTGCCACCAAGAAGCCTGTGTGCGAGCACAGGTCACTCTCCACACCGCCCCTCCCGGGAGCCTGTGCAGCCCGCCACGGCCAGGGTCCCGCGATCCAGGGACAACTTACCCAGGAGAACGCACGGCACGCCTCAGGCTGGTGCAAAGTCACGCCAGCCTCTGCCGCTGCAGGCTCGCCCCGCATCCGTACCCTTCCCTCCCCCCGGCCTGAGTGAGCCAGAGCCCCCGAAGCAGCTGCTCCTTTAACCCCGTCCTGTGTGAGCGAAGAACAGGCGCCCTCAGGCGACCTATACGCAGAGGCGGGTCCAAATCCAAAGCTGAACCCCGGAAGCTGTGCGAACAAAGAAGAGAAAGGGAAATCTCTCCCAGCAGCCTCAGGAGCACCTGATTAAATCTCCACAATCAACTTGATGTACCCTGCATCTCTAGAATACCTGAATAGACAACGAATCACCCCAAATTGAGGAGGTGGACTTTGGGAGCAAAGATATATATATTTTTTTCCCTTTTTCTCTTTTTGTGAGTGTGTATGTGTACCCTTCTGTGTGAGATTTTGTCTGTATAGCTTTGCTTTTACCATTTGTCCTAGGGTTCTGTCAGTCTGGGATTTTTTTGTTTTTTTTTTAATTTTTAAAAATTTTTTCTTAATAATTATTTTTTATTTTTTATTTTAATAACTTTATTTTATTTTATTTTATTTCTTTCTATTTTTTCTCCCTTTTATTCTGAGCCATGTGGATGAAAGGCTCTTGGTGCTCTAGCCAGGCATCAGGGCTGTGCCTCTGAGGTGGGAGAGCCAACTTGAGGACACTGGTCCACAAGAGACCTCCCAGCTCCACATAATATCAAATGGCGAAAATCTCTCAGAGATCTCCATCTCAACGCCATGACCCAGCTTCACTCAACGACCAGCAAGCTACAGTGCTGGACACCCTATGCCAAACATCTAGCAAGACAGGAAGACAACCCCATCCATTAGCAGAGAAGCTGCCTAAAATCATAATAAGTCCACAGACACCCCAAAACACACCACCAGACATGGACCTGCCCAGCAGAAAGACAAGATCCAGCCTCATCCACCAGAACATAGGCACTAGTCCCCTCCACCAGGAAGCCTACACAACCCACTGAACCAACTTTACCCACTGGGGACAGACACCAAAAACAACGGGAACTACGAACCTGCAGCCTGTGAAAAGGAGACCCCAAACACAGTAAGTTAAGCAAAATGAGAAAACAGAGTAACACACAGCAGATGAAGGAGCAAGGTAAAAACCCACCAGACCTAACAAATGACGAAGAAATAGGCAGTCTACATGAAAAAGAATCCAGAATAATGATAGTAAAGGTGATACAAAATCTTGGAAATAGAATACAGAAAATACAAGAAACGTTTAACAAGGACTTAGAAGAACTAAAGAGCAAACAAACAGTGATGAACAACACAATAAATGAAATTAAAAATTCTCTAGATGGGATCAATAGCAGAATAACTGAGGCAGAAGAACGGATAAGTGACCTGGAAGATAAAATAGTTGAAATAACTACTGTAGAGCAGAATAAAGAAAAAAGAATGAAAAGAATTGAGGACAGTCTCAGAGACCTCTGGGTAAACATTAAATGCACCAACTTTCGACTTATAGGGATCCCAGAAGAAGAAGAGAAAAAGAAAGGGACTGAGAAAATATTTGAAGAGATTATAGTTGAAAACTTCCCTAATATGGGAAAGGAAATAGTTAATCAAGTCGAGGAAGCACAGAGAGTCCTATAGAGGACAAATCCAAGGAGAAACACGCCGAGACACATATTAATCAAACTATCAAAAATTAAATACAAAGAAAAAATTTTAAAAGCACCAAGGGAAAAACAACAAATAACACAGAAGGGAATCCCCATAAGGTTAACAGTTGATCTTTCAGCAGAAACTCTGCAAGCCAGAAGGGAGTGGCAGGACATATTTAAAGTGATGAAAGGGAAAAAACTTACAACCAAGATTACTCTACCCAGCAAGGATCTCATTCAGATTTGATGGAGAAATTAAAACCTTTACAGACAAGCAAAAGCTAAGAGAATTCAGCACCACGAAGCCAGCTTTACAACAAATGCTACAGGAACTTCTCTAGGCAGGAAACACAAGAGAAGGAAAAGACCTATAATAACAAACCCAAAACAATTAAGAAAATGGTAATAGGAACATACATATCGATAATTACCTTAAATGTAAATGGATTAAATGCTCCCATCGAAAGACATAGACTGGCTGAATGGATACAGAAAAAAGACCCGTATATATGCTGTCTACAAGAGACCCACTTCAGACCTAGGGACACATACAGACTGAAAGTGAGGGGATGGAAAAAGATATTCCATGCAAATGGAAATCAAAAGAAATCTGGAGTGGCAATTCTCATATCAGACAAAATAGACTTAAAATAAAGACTATTACAAGAGACAAAGAAGGACACTACATAATGATCAAGGGATCAATCCAAAAACAAGATCTAAAAATTGTAAATATTTATGCACCCAACATAGGAGCACCTCAATACAAAAGGCAAATACCAACAGCGATAAAAGGGGAAATCAACAGTAACACAGTCATAGTAGGGGACTTTAACATCCTACTTTCACCAATGGACAGATCATCCAAAATGAAAATAAATAAGGAAAAACAAGCTTTAAATGATACATTAAACAAGATGGACTTAATTGACAGTTATAGGACATTCCATCCAAAAACAACAGAATTCACATACTCCTCAAGTGCTCATGGAACATTCTCCAGGATAGATCATATCTTGGGTCACAAATCAAGCCTGGGTAAATTTAAGAAAATTGAAATCTCATCAAGTATTTTTTCCAACTACAACACTATGAGATTATATATCAATTATAGGAAAAAACCTGTGAAAAATATAAACACATGGATGCTACACGTTACATTACTAAATACCCAAGAGATCACTGAAGAAATAAAAGAGGAAATCCAAAATACCTAGAAACAAATGACAATGAAAACACGATGACCCAAAACCTATGGGATGCAGCAAAAGCAGTTCCAAGAGGGAAGTTCATAGCAATACAGTCCTACCTTAAGAAAAAAGAAACATCTCAAATAAACAACCTAACCTTACACCTAAAGCAATTAGAGAAAGAAGAACAAAAAAGCACCAAACTTAGCAGAAGGAAAGAAATCATAAAGATCAGATCAGAAATAAATGAAAAAGAAAAGATGGAAACAACACCAAAGATCTATAAAACTAAAAGGTGGTTCTTTGAGAAGATAAACAAAATTGATAAACCTTTAGGAAGACTCATCAAGAAAAGAAGGGCGAAGACTCAAATCAATAGAATTAGAAATGAAAAAGGAGAAGTAAAAACTGACACTGCAGAAATACAAAGGATCATGAGAGATTACTACAAGCAACTCTATGCCAATAAAATGGACAACCTGGAAGTAATGGACAAATCCTTAGAAAGGCACAACGTTCCGAGACTGAACCAGGAAGAAATAGAAAACATGAACAGACCAATCACGAACACTGAAATTGAAACTGTGATTAAAAATCTTCCAACAAACAAAAGCCCAGGACCAGATGGCTTCACAGGTGAATTCTATCAAACATTTACAGAAGAGCTAACACCTATCCTTCTCAAACTCTTCCAAAATAGAGCACAGGGAGGACACTCCCAAACTCATTCTACAAGGCCACCATCATGCTGATACCAAAACCAGACAAAGATGTCACAAAGAAAGAAAACTCCAGGCCAATATCACTGATGAACATAGATGCAAAAATCCTCAACAAAATACTAGCAGACAGACTCCAACAGCACATTAAAAGGATCATACACCATGATCAAGTGGGGTTTATCCCAGGAATGCAAGGATTCTTCAATATATGCATATCAATCAACGTGATACATAATATTAACAAATTGAAGGAGAAAAACCATATGATCATCTCAATAGATGCAGAGAAAGCTTTCGACAAAATTCAACACCCATTTATGATAAAAACCCTCCAGAAAGTAGGCATAGAGGGAACTTACCTCAACATAATAAAGGCCATATATGACAAACCCACAGCCAACATTGTCCTCAATGGTGAAAAACTGAAACCATTTCCACTAAGATCAGGAACAAGACAAGGTTGCCCACTCTCACCACTATTATTCAACATAGTTTTGGAAGCTTTAGCCATGGCAATCAGAGAAGAAAAAGAAATAAAAGGAATCCAAATCAGAAAAGAAGAAGTAAAGCTGTCACTGTTTGCAGATGACATGATACTATACAAAGAGAATCCTAAAGATGCTACCAGAAAACTACTAGAGCTAATCAATGAATTCGGTAAAGTTGCAGGATACAAAATTAATGCACAGAAATCTCTAGCATTCCTATACACTAATGATGAACAACCTGAGAGTGAAATTAAGAAAACACTCCCATTTACCATTGCAACAAAAAGAATAAAATATCTAGGGATAAACCTACCCAAGGAGACAAAAGACTTGTATGCAGAAAATTATAAGACCCTGATGAAAGAAATTACAGATGATACAAATAGATGGAGAGATATACCATGTTCTTGGATTGGAAAAATCAACATTGTGAAAATGACTCTACTCCCCAAAGCAATCTACAGATTCCATGCAATCCCTATCAAACTACCACTGGCATTTTTCACAGACTTAGAACAAAAAATTTCACAATTTGTATGGAAACATGAAACACCCTGAATAGCCAAAGCAATATTGAGAAAGAAAACCAGAGCTGGAGGAATCAGGCTCCCTGACTTCAGACTATACTACAAAGTTACAGTAATCAAGACAGTAGGGTACTGGCATAAAAACAGAAATATAGATCAATGGAAGGATAGAAAGCCCAGAGATTAACCCATGCACATATGGTCACCTTATCTTTGATAAAGGAGGCATGAATATACAATGGAGAAAAGACAGCCTCTTCAATAAGTGGTGCTGGGAAAACTGGAGAGGTACATGTAAAAGTATGAAATTAGAACACTCCCTAACACCATACACAAAAATAAACTCAAAATGGATTAAAGACCTAAATGTAAGGCCAGACACTATCAAACACTTAGAGGAAAACATAGGCAGAACACTCTCACATAAATCACAGCAAGATCCTTTTTGACCCACTTCCTAGAGAAATGGAAATAAAAGCAAAAATAAACAAATGGGACCTAATGAAACTTAAAAGCTTTTGCACAGCAAAAGAAACCATAAACAAGACGAAAAGACAACCCTCAGAATGGGAGAAAATATTTGCAAATGAAGCAACTGACAAAGGATTAATCTCTAAAATTTACAAGCAGCTCATGCAACTCAATACCAAAAAAACAAACATCCCAATCCAAAAATGGGCAGAAGACCTAACTAGACATTTCTCCAAAGTAGATATACAGATTGCGAACAAACACATGAAAGTATGCTCAACATCATTAATCATTAGAGAAATGCAAATCAAAACTACAATAAGATATCATCTCACACCGGTCAGAATGGCCATCATTAAAAAATCTACAAACAATAAATGCTGGAGAGAGTGTGGAGAAAAGGGAACCCTCTTGCACTGTTGGTGGGAATGTAAATTGATACAGCCACTATGGAGAACAGTATGGAGGTTCCTTAAAAAACTAAAAATAGAACTACCATATGACCCAGCATTCCCACTACTTGGCATATACCCTGAGAAAACCATAATTCAAAAAGAGTCATGTACCAAAATGTTCATTGCAGCTCTATTTACAATAGCCAGGATATGGAAGCAACCTAAGTGTCCATCTACAGATGAATGGATAAAGATGTGGCACATATATACAATGGAATATTACTCAGCCATAAAAGGAAACGAAATTGAGTTATTTGTAGTGAGGTGGATGGATCTAGAGTCTATTATACAGAGTGAAGTAAGTCAGAAAGAGAAAAACAAATACCATATGCTAACACATATATATGGAATCTAAGGGAAAAAAAAGGTCATGAAGAACCTAGGGGCAAGATGGGAATAAAGACACAGACCTAGTAGAGATGGACTTGAGGATATGCAGAGGGGGAAGGGTAAGCTGGGACAAAGTGAGAGAGTGGCATGGACATATATACACTACCAAACGTAAAATAGATAGCTAGTGGGAAGCAGCCGCATAGCACAGGGAGATCAGCTCGGTGCTTTGTGACCACCTAGAAGCGTGGGACAGGGAGGGTGGGAGGGAGGGAGACGCAAGAGGGAAGAGATATGGGGACATATGTATATGTATAATTGATTTACTTTGTTATAAAGCAGAAACTAACACCATTGTAAAGCAATTATACTCCAATAAAGATGTTAAAAAATAAAAAAAAAAGAAAAGAAAAAAAGAACAACGTGGTGATGAAAGTCCTAGATTCTTTGAAAAACACTTTACTAGGCTGATAATTCTAGTGAACAAGGCGGAGAGGGGGGTAAAAATGTCATCCATGTTCTTACTAGGGGTGGAATAAGCCAAGCTCAGCGGGGCCAAGATTGCATTATCACCCTCCTGGAACACAATGTCACCCTGCCATAGATTACAGAGTTTTATGACCTCCATATTCCAGATATCTTGGCTCAAATTCCAATCCCAGTGACAATAAATTCAAATGTGGCCCTGGTATCTGTCCTAGAATTAATCAGTCATGGCCAGAAACAAGGCTTGGTAACAGTCACGGGGGCATCACTGTGCACATGAAGAGTCACTCTAGTTTTTTTTTTTTGGGGGGCTGTGCCATGGCTTGCAGGATATTAGTTCCCCAACCAGGGATCAAACCTGTGCCCCCTGCACTGGAAGCACAGAGCCCTAACCATTGGACCACCAGGAAAGTCCCCAACTCTACTTAAATCCATTATGTTCTTTTTTACTTGGCTCTCAACACATGTACACACACACACACACACCCCCACACACACATACACCTTTGTTTCCTTAATCCAAAAATGTCACTGCCTAATAAGATCTAAACTCTCCCATGCACATGTACTTCCTCCCCATCAGCACACAATTTCCAGTTTATATCCTGCAACTTAACCAGAATTCTTTCCCCTATAGCAATACCCCGAACTTCCACTTTGCCTTCCCAACATAATAACTCATATTAAAAATTAAAGGGGGCTTCCCTGGTGGCGCAGTGGTTGAGAATCTGCCTGCCAATGCAGGGGACATGGGTTCGAGCCCTGGTCTGGGAAGATCCCACATGCCGCGGAGCAACTAGGCCCGTGAGCCACAACTACTGAGCCTGCGCGGCTGGAGCCTGTGCTCCGCAGCAAGAGAGGCCGCGACGGTGAGAGGCCCGCGCACCGCGATGAAGAGTGGCCCCCGCTCGCCGCAACTGGGGGAAGCCCTCGCACAGAAACAAAGACCCAACACAGCCAAATAAAATAAATAAATAAATAAATAATAATTAAAAAAAAAATTAAAGGGAACCAGTATAGGGATTTGCTATTTGCCACGCACTGGCGCACTGGTAAATTGTTAACAACAGCATTCTGGGGGGAAAATGTCTTGATTTATAGCATTTGCTAATTTCCATAAACACTTTCACCATGGCCAAGTTCGAGCTAGCAATATGATGTCACTGAACTGCGGAGTTGGAAAGAGATGTACACAAGCGGCTCTGTAAGTAAATACAAGCTGGCTCCAGCACATCTATATAATTATACAATCAGGAACTGGGGAAATTCTGGAGTTTTATGCCCTATTGATTGTCTCCTTAGGCATATTTAGCTCATTTTCATTTATTCCCTTACCCTCAATATCTCACCTTACCAGTAGAATTCAGTGATGTTCTGTAACATCAGGAATTAGTGCAAGCATTAAGCCAGGATCCAATAGTCTCCCCCAATTTTTTAAATATCTCTTTTCTTATATATTTACTAAATCAACCCATCTTATTTGAAGAAAGATTGGAACAACTTTCACAACACATACATTTAGTGTTATAATAGCATCATTTTCTTAAGCTTCCCCGTGTTCAAGAAGGGAGATGCTCAGCTCAGAAAATGAGGTAATAAAATGAATATGTGGCAATAAAATGGGTATCTGGTTGATTCAGATTGGAATTTTTAAGTTTTCCTCCAAATTAGGTGGAGCTTAATTAATTAAATCAAGTAGGAACAGTCAATTTTATTTCCTTAGAACATATGGTTAATGAGACATAGTTGGTGTGTCTTTTGCCAGACTACACACCTACTCTGGGGTATTGCACTGATCTTACCGCCACCCCCATTAGGTAGCCATATACCTATTCTGCTTCAACTTATGATCAATATAAGCTCCATTATAGCAGAGGCATTGTATGTTTGGTTCCAGGAATTGTTCTGACATCAAAAGGGAGGAGGGAAGTAAGGAAGGGAGGGAAACAGGGAAGGGGAAATGTTGAAAGATTGATCAAATGTGATAAAAAAAAAAATAGAATCTGGAAGTTTGAAGGTACCTGATGTTATCTAATTCAGAAGCCTCATCTACAGATTAGGAAATGGAACACTGGAAGAGGTCAAAATACTTGCCATGGATAGCCCATCTATAAGTGCCAAGTCAGAACACAGGTCATAGGTATTCTGATTCTATAAAAGGCAGTCTACTTTTAGGAAAGACTATAAAATTGGATACAGGATGGAAAATTGCCATGGAGATATACTGAGGTGTACAGAGAAGCGTGGAGTAAAAGGGAATAGATTTTTAATACATCACAACTGTGTAAAAAGCATGCCATTCTTTAGAATTAAAGTAAGTAAAATGCACCAAAACTCTTGGATTCTTGCTTTCAGCTTTCTGATTCCTGGCTGTCCCAGTGTCTCCAAAGGTGCTGACATTCACAAGGGAGATTTTTTTTCTTTTTTTTTTGGTCAAAACAGAGATGACTTCCCTCCACTTGGCCTCCAACACATTCTGTGGAGAGGTCACTCCAAACTGTTATTTTGGTATTTCACTGTTTGGAGGGTCACAAACTATTTACAGAAGCAGGCAGATTCTCTACACATTTGTCTGAAAGGCAAAGTGCTTTGTTATCATCTTCATTCATCATGAATAATCCAAAATTTTATACCCCAAAAATGGAAAGATAAAACAATCATCTGATTCCATTCAGGAAGGTCATTCCTTGAAATGCTAAAAGTCTACTAAAATTTCACTAAAAATACACTATAATAATAATAAGTTGAATTTTCTTTCTATATTTTGATCTATGAATCAAAATCTATCTCAATATATAAATTAATCTCTGAATGCATAAATCTTGCTTTGTCAAAATACTTAAATTAAAAACAAAAACAAAAAACTGTCACTTTGAGTATCACAAAAGACTCAGCTCTCTCATTATCACTGTAGGTTAGAACATCTAATTAAGCTTTCTTAGAATTATAGGAAGCTTCAGTTCTGGGCCACAGTTCTGTAATGATACTCAGTAGGATGAAGCTTTCACGTTCCCTATTTGAAAGCTGCTTTTTTCTTAAAGGAGAAAATTGTGCCAATCAAATTTGAATTTTTCTAGAACAGATAGGTGATTTAGGAAAAGACCAATGCATATCATTTGTAGCACTTTTTTTTTTTTTCCAGTAATCCTTCCAATATAGCTTTAGCTGCTAAGGTACAGAAAGGTTCTAAAAAAGAAAAGCTGAATATAAAAACCTATGGAAGGATGGGTGAGTTATGGCTAACAAAGGTGACATATTGGAAAGAGTTAGATAATTTGGATAATGATTCACTCAGTCTTTCTATGATCCAGGTAATCTAGTGTATCATTTATGGAATGATAATGAAGAGGAAGAAATAGAAAGAATTATCAACCAAACACATACTCTGCAAGGGACTGGGTAAGTTACAAATCTCTCTGACATTAATACATTCTTGTTGAGAAGATACGTCAAAAAGATAAGATGCCTACAAAGAAGGAGCTTTATAGGATGAGATGTTTAGACAAACCTTAATAGGAGATGTGAATCCTTGGAAGTTCAGTAGGATATTTAAAACCAGTGAAGCAAGGGGAAAGGGTGATAACTTTACAGCTTGCAGAAAATTCAAAGAGATATTATATATTGAACTTACATGAATTTGGAATCAGATGCAACTAACTTGTCCTAACACTTACAAGATACAGAAACTTAGTTACTTAACCTCCATGTAAAATAACAACGACAATATAATAAATACTAAGTGTTTGTTACCCATCAATGATTACTTTAAATGTTTTTACATGTATTAATTTATATAATCTTCACAAAACCTAGGAAGTCATTAGTATGATTATCCCCTATTTACAGATGCTGGAATTGATATATACAGATGTTACAAAATTTGCCCAAGTTCATACAGCAAATAAGTGGTGCAGAAGGGATTTCAACACAGGTACTCAATAAATGGAAGTTATTTTTTACTTAAAATATTTTAAAATAATGAACTAAAAAGTGCTATAAAATACTGGATAAAACAACTTTTCAAATTGAAAAAGCTTTGCAAACATCATATTTTTATTGCAAAATTTCCCCATTTCCTCCATTGAGGTTAGTGTATTATAATCTCTTATATAATGACTATTCAAAAGCAGAGTAGGTTACATAGAAATGGAAATCAGCCTAAAATATTTGTTAGCCAGGAGTCATTGTTCTACTCAAGATTACTGGATATAGTAAATTAACCTAGAGCAGTATTGTACTGCTATATCGGAATGATAAAAAATGTGAGTAACTTCATGAGTCATTTATCAAATGCAGCTGAATAAATTACTAAGAGTTCAAACACACACGTTAGGAAAAAAATTAACAAGTGCTTCAAAAAGAAAACATTCAATATTATGTACATATATTTATAGGACGTGTGTGTGTGTATGTGTGTGTGTAAATTCACAGTAATCTGTATGCATATTATGGATTGTCTGTAAATTTTGATATTTTAAATTCATTATAACATACAGTATTCTATGTGTTTGCTTCCAAAGTGCTATTTTGTTATTTTCAACCAAATAAACTAGGCGGATCAATAAAAAGCAACACAACTTAATCAGATAAAAGTATGTAGAAAATATTCATGAATACCCTGTTATTTTAATCAGTCTGCAGAAGGGTTCCAAAAGCAGCAGTTTGCTCTTTTACCTTTTAAGTTTTATTCCTAACAAAGATAAAAACTGTCTCTTCATTTAGGATACTTTTTCATATTTAAGTCAAAGTGTACACTAATTTCCTACATGTTAATTATGTTAGAGCAGAATATAGGTTATTTTTTTAATTGGTGAGGGTTTTTTTTTCCTGTCATTTTAATGTAAGATTGACACAGACTGCTACAACACCTGAGATTCTACAGAGAACTACATGCTTCTGCTATTAGAAAACCATTGCGGAAGCACTTGAACTTTACTTCTTAAAGAAATGAATATGGAGGTTTCAAGCATTTTGTCAGCACACTGCCATTCACAACAACCTTCTAGATACTTATTTTCTACCTTTTCCTAAAAAGGTAGTTCTCACTCACTAGAACCCCACACACCACTGACAGATTCAAAGCTCCTGAGCTCAGAAGTGATCAAAACACAGAGAGAAGTATAATTAGTAGTCCAAAGTTTGGTTTAAATATTTGAAGAACACCAAACACCCAATAACACATACCAAATAGATGATTATCATTTCTATGATGTAATGAATCAACAACTAAAACCACCTAAGACTGAAAATTTCTGTATTCAGTGTCTATTGGTATAAAGCCAATAAGGATTAAAAAAGGATTTCAGTGTCTCCTATAGCTTTAAGGACAAAATTTGGAATTTTTATAACAATAGTCCTCCAGAATCTGGTCTTCTAACTACCTCTCTGTTTCAGCTCCTGACATTCTCCCAAACTCACTTAGAATTCTTGTTTTGTGTAATATTTGTAGCTTCAAGTGTTCATGAGCCCTAGCACATGCACTCATGGCATTATGGAAAAGTGCATCCGTCTCCCTGTTACTGATCTCACTAGATCCCCTTACCAGTGTCTCCTTCTTCCAGAAGCCCTTTTCTAAACCAATCCAGTAGGATTCTGTCTATAGTTCTAAGGAGATACAGATACATGATGATAAATGACTGACAGATAGACAGACGGACAGACAGACAGACAGACAGACAGATAGACAGATAGATAGATCATAACACTTTGTACTGTGTGGCACCATAGTCATTGATTTTTTTTTTTTTTTTTGTCTCCTTTGCAGAATTAAGCTACTTAAGGACAACCATTATGTCTTGTTTGACTGCCCTACAGAACGAAGCGAGCACATAATGTCTATATTTTATATATGTTAAAATTATGCTAACCTCTATACTTTTGTGTATGTTTAAGTTTTTCCATAATAAAAAGTTTTTAAAATGTCAGTTTAAAACAGAGAACAAGTTCTGTGGCAGTTATCAAACTTATATACAAACCTCTCTAATGATGTATAAAAATTGGTATAGTCAAGTGGCTTCAGAATGTTTCAAAAATGCTTACCAACTTCAAATGTTTTAGGTTATCTGGGGTTATTAAACAACAACAACAAAATGAAATCCCATTTAAATTCACTTAGAGTGGAGAGAGATTTTTCTGAGACATAATTGACATGTAACATTGTATCAGTTTCAGGTATTCAGTATAATGGTTTGGTATTTCTATACATCGTGAAATGACCACAGCAATACATCTGGCTGTTACAAAATGGCTTATTAACCAATTTCAACAACTCATTGCCTGGTTTAGTTTTCACAGTCCTTCTATAGGGATCAAGTGGTCTAAGCACATTTTTTAAATGGAAGCTTAGATGTCCATTTACTGGGTATGTGCATGGAAAGGGAAAGAGAGAAATGGTAGCACATCAATTTCTCAGTCCTTGCTCCCCCACCATAACTCCCTTTCACCTTCTCTCATGCCTGGTCACATTCTAAGGAAAGCTAATGAGCCGGAGCATGCTCTCTGAGGGAAAGTGGTGACTTTGAGTGGAAGTGATGTCAATGGCTCATCCTTGGCACAAAGATTAATTTTTCTAATCCTTAAGCAAGAGTCAAGTTCATTCATAACAAATCACCCTAATGGAATAAATGTAATGCCGAAGACAGCTGACTTTTATAACAACCCCTCAAAACTCCATACATAAAAGCAAAATTAGCTTCTCAACCAGCCTCTCAATCCAATATTGCTACCTCAGAAGCAGCAGATGAAGTGCTTATTGCGCATTCATGTATTTTCTTCTAACACCTACTGGTTCAAAAACGTTTTTGATGACTTAAAGAGACAGATTTAATAAATGAGAACATTCTTTGGCTGGGATAATTAGAACCAGCATAAAGTTATCTTTATATCCTGAACACATTTTGATACAAAATATGCTTACTATTTATTTTTTTATTTAAAAAAATTTTAACATCTTTATTGGAGTATAATTGCTTTACAATGGTGTGTTAGTTTCTGCTGTATAACAAAGTGAATCAGCTATATACATACATATATCCCCATATACCCTCCCTCTTATGTCTCCCTCCCACGCTCCCTATCCCACCCCTCTAGGTGGTCACAAAGCACCGAGCTGATCTCCCTGTGCTATGCGGCTGCTTCCCACTAGCTATCTATTTGACATTTGGTAGTGTATATATGTCAATGTTACTCTCTCAATTCATCCCAGCTTACCCTTTCCCCTCATGTCCACAATTCCGTTCTCTACCTCTGCACCTTGATTCCTTTCCTGCCCCTAAGTTAATCAGAACCATTTTTTTTCTTAGATTCCATATATATGTGTTAGCATGCGGTATTTGTTTTTCTCTTTCTGACTTTTCACTCTGTATGACAGACTCTAGGTCCATCTACCTCACCACAAATAACTCAATTTCATTTCTTTTTTTGACTGAGTAATATTCCATTGTATATATGTGCTACATCTTCTTTATCCATTCATCTGTCGATGGACACTTAGCTTGCTTCCATGTCCTGGCTATTGTAAATAGTGCTGCAATGAACATTGTGGTACATGTCTCTTTCGGAATTATGATTTTCTCAGGGTATATACCCAGTAGTGGGATTGTTGGGTCACATGGTAGTTCTATTTTTAGTTTTTAACGGAATCTCCATACTGTTCTCCATAGTGGCTGTATCAATTTATATTCCTACCAACAGTGCAAGAGAGTTCCCTTTTCTCCACACCCTCTCCAGCATTTATTGTTTGTAGATTTTTTGATGATGGTCATTCTGACCAGTGTGAGGTGATACCTCATTGTGGTTTTGACTTGCATTCTCTAATGATTAGTGATGTTGAGCATCCTTTCATGTGTTTGTTGGCAATCTGTATATCTTCTTGGAGAAATGTTTATTTAGGTCTTTGGCCCATTTTTGGATTGGGATGTTTGTTTCTTTGATATTGAGCTGCATGAGCTGCTTGAATATTTTGGAGAAGAATCCTTTGTCAATTGCTTCCTTTGCAAATATTTTCTCCCGTTCTGAGGGTTGTCTTTTCATCTTGTTTATGGTTTCCTTTGCTTTGCAAAAGCTTTGAAGTTTCATTAGGTCCCATTTGTTTATTTTTGTTTTTATTTCCATTTATCTGGAGGTGAGTCAAAAAGGATCTTGCTGTGATTTATGTCATAGAGTGTTTTGCCTAAGTATTCCTCTAAGAGTTTTATAGGGTCTGGCATTACATTTAGGTCTTTAACCCATTTTGAGTTTATTTTTGCATATGGTGTTAGGAACTGTTCTAATTTCATTCTTTTACATGTAGCTGTCCAGTTTTCACAGCATCGCTTACTGAACAGGCTGTCTTTTCTCCATTGTATATTCTTGCCTCCTTTATCAAAGATAAGGTGACCATATGTGTGTGGGTTTATCTCCGGGCTTTCTATGCTGTTCCACTGATCTATAGCTCTGTTTTTGTACCAGTAACACACTGTCTTGATTACTGTAGCTTTGTAGTAAACTCTGAGGTTAGGGAGCCTGATTCCTCCAGCTCCGTTTTTCTTTCTCAAGATTGCATTGGCTATTCGGGGTCTTTTGTGTTTCCATACAAATTGTGAAACTTTTTGTTCTAGTACTGTAAAAAAATGCCATTGGTAGTTTGACAGGGATTTCATTGAATCTGTAGATTGCTTTGGGTACTATAGTCATTTTCACAATGTTGGTTCTTCCAATCCAAGAACATGGTATATCTCTCCATCTGTTTGTATCATCTTTAAATTCTTTCATCTGTGTCTTATAGTTTTCTGCCTGCAGGTCTTTTGTCTCCTTAGGTAGGTTTTCCTAGGTATTTTATTCTTTTGGTTGCAATGGTAAATGGAAGTATTTCCTTAATTTCTCTTTCAGATTTTTCACCGTTATTGTATAGGAATGCAAAATATTTTCTATGCATCAATTTTGTATCCTGTTACTTTACCAACTTCATTGATTAGCTCTAGTAGTTTTCTGGGAGCATCTTTAGGATCCTCTATCTGTATTATCATGTCATCTGCAAAGAGTGACAGTTTTACTACCTCATTTCCAATTTGGATTCCTTTTATTTCTTTTTCTTCACTGATTGTTGTGGCTAAAACTTCCAAAACTATGTTGAGTAACAGTGGTGAGAGGGAGTAACCTTGTCTTGTTCCTGATCTTGGAGGAAATGGTTTCAGTTTTTCACCATTGAGAACGATGTTGGCTGTGGGTTTGTCATATATGGCCTATATTATGTTGATGTAAGTTCCCTCTAAGCCCACTTTCTGTAGAGTTTTTATCATAAATCAGTGTTGAATTTTCTCAGAAGCTTTTCCTGCATCTATTGAGATTATCATATGGTTTTCTCCTTCAATTTGTTAATATGGTGTATCACAGTTATTGATTTGTGTATGTTGAAGAATCCTTGCATTCCTGGGATAAACCCCACTTGATCATGGTGTATGATCCTTTTAATGTGCTGTTGGATTCTGTTTGCTAATATTTTGTTGAGGATTTTTGCATCTATGTTCATCAGTGATATTGGCCTGTAGTTTTTTTTTGTGTGTGTGGTATCTTTGTCTGGTTTTGGTATCAGGGTGATGATGGCCTCGTAGAATGAGTTTGGGAGTGTTCCTCCCTCTGCCATATTTTGGAAGAATTTGAGAAGGATAGGTGTTAGCTCTTCTCTAAATGTTTGATAGAATTCACCTGTGAAGCCATCTGGTCCTGGGCTTTTGTTTGTTGGAAGATTTTTAATCACAGTTTCAATTTCAGTGCTTGTGATTGGTCTGTTCATATTTTCTATTCCTTCCTGGTTCAGTCTTGGAAGTTTGTACTTTTCTAAGAATTTGTCCATTACTTCCAGGTTGTCCATTTTATTGGCATATAGTTGCCTGTAGTAGTCTCTCATAATCCTTTGTATTTCTGCAGTGTCAGTTTTTACATCTCCTTTTTCATTTCTAATTCTATTGATTTGAGTCTTCTCCTTTTCTTGGTGAGTCTGGCTAATGGTTTATCAATTTTGTTTATCTTCTCAAACAACCAGTGTTTAGTTTTATTGATCATTGCTGTTGTTTCCTTCATTTCTTTTTCATTTATTTCTGATCTGATTTTTATGATTTCTTTCCTTCTGCTATCTTTGGGTTTTGTTTCTTCTTCTTCCTCTAATTGCTTTATGTGTAAGGTTAGGTTGTTTATTTGAGATTTTTCCTGTTTCTTGAGGTAGGATTGTACTGCTATAAACTTCCCTCTTAGAACTGCTTTTGCTGCATCCAATAGGTTTTGGGTCATCGCATTTTCATTGTCGTTTGTTTCTAGGTATTTTTCGATTTGCTCTTTGATATCTTCGGTGATCTTATGGCTCTTTAGTAGCATATTGTTTAACTTCCATGTGCTTGTAATTTTTACAGTTTTTTCCCTATAACTGATATCTAGTCTCATAGTGCTGTGGTCAGAAAAGACACTTGTTATGACTTCAATTTTCGTACACTTACCGAAGCTTGATATGTGACCCAAGATATGATCTATCCTGGAGAATGTTCCATGTGCACTTAAGAAGAAAGTGTATTCTGTTGTTTTTGGATGGAATGTCCTATAAATATCAATGAAGTCCATCTGGTCTAATGTATCATTTAAAGCTTGTGTTTCCTTATTTATTTTCATTTTGGATGATCTGTCCATTGGTGAAAGTGGGCTGTTAAAGTCCCCTACTATGACTGTGTTACTGTTGATTTCCCCTTTTATGGCTGTTAGTATTTGCCTTATGTATTGAGATGCTCCTATGTTGGGTGCATAAATATTTACAATTGTTATATCTTCTTCTTGTATTGATCCCTTGATCATTATATAGTGTCCTTCTTTGTCTCTTGCAACAGTCTTTATTTTAAAGTCTATTTTGTGTGATATGAGAATTGCTACTCCAGCTTTCTTTTGATTTCGATTGGCATGGAATATCTTTTTCCATCCCCTCACTTTCAGTCTGTATGTGTCTCTAGATCTGAAGTGGGTCACGTGTAGACAGCATATATATGGGTCTTGTTTTTGTATCCATTCAGCCCGTCTATGTCTTTTGGTGGGAACATTTAATCCATTTACATTTAAGGTAATATCGATATGTAGGATCCTATTACCATTTTCTTAGTTGTTTTGGGTTTGTTATTGTAGGTGTTTTCCTTCTCTTGTGTTTTCTGCCTAGAGATGTTCCTTTAGCATTTGTTGTAAAGCTGGTTTGGTGGTGCTGAATTCTCTTAGCTTTTGCTTGTCTGTAAAGGTTTTAATTTTTCCATTGAATCTGAATGAGATCTTTGCTGGGTAGAGGAATCTTGGTTGTAGGTTTTTCCTTTTCATCACTTTAAATATGTCCTGCCACTCCCTTCTGGCTTGCAGAGTTTCTGCCAAAAGATCAGCTGTTAACCTTATGGGGATTCCCTTGTATGTTATTTGTTCTTTTTCCCTTGCTGCTTTTACTATTTTTTCTTTGCATTTAATTTATGATCGTTTGATTAATATGTGTCTTGGCGTGTTTCTCCTTGGATTTATCCTGTATGGGACTCTCTGTGCTTCCTGGTCTTATTTACTTTCCCATATTAGGGAAAATTTCAACCATAATCTCTTCAAATATTTTCTCAGTCCCTTTCTTTTTCTCTTCTTCTGGGTGCCCTATAATTCGAATATTCGTGCGTTTAATGTTTTCCCAGAGGTCTCTGAGACTGTCCTCAATTCTTTTCATTCTTTTTTCTTTATTCTGCTCTGTGGCAGTTATTTCCACTATTTTATCTTCCAGGTCACTTATCCGTTCTTCTGTCTTGTTATTCTGCTATTGATTCCTTCTAGAGTATTTTTAATCTCATGTATTGTGTTGTTCATCATTGTTTGTTTGCTATTTAGTTCTTCTAGGTCCTTGTTAAACATTTCTTGTATTTTCTCCATTCTTTTCCGAGATTTTGGATCATCTTTACTATCATTCCTCTGAATTCTTTTTCAGGTAGACTGCCTATTTCCTCTTCATTTGTTTGGTCTGATGGGTTTTTACCTTGCTCCTTCTTCTGCTGCATATTTTTCTGTCTTCTCATTTGTTTAACTTACTGTGTTTGGGGTCTCCTTTTTGCAGGCTGCAAATTTGCAGTTCCTCTTATTTTTGGTGTCTGCCCCCAGTGGGTGAAGTTGGTTCAGTGGCTTGTGTAGGCTTCCTGGTGGTAGGGGGACTGGTGCATGTGTTTTGGTGGGTGGGGCTGGATCTTGTCTTTCTAGTGGGCAGGGTTGCATCTATTGATGTGTCTTGGGTTTTCTTTGAAGTTAGTATAACTTTAGGCAGCCTCCCTGTTAATAGGTGTGTTTGTGTTCCTGTCTTGCTAGTTGTTGGCATGAGGCATTCAGCAGTGGAGCTTGCTGGCCGTTGGGTGCAGCTGGGTCTTAGTGTTGAGTTGGAGATCTCTGGGAGAGCTCTTGCTGATTGATGTTACATGGGGCCGGGAGATCTCTGGTGGTCCAATATCCTGGACTCGGCTCTCCTACCTTGCAGGCTCAGGTCTGACGCCCAGCCGGAGCACCAAGACCCTGCCAGCCACTTGGCTCAGAAGAAAAGGAAGAAAAAAAAAAAGAAAAACACCAAACAGACAGAACCCTAGGACAAATGGTAAAAGCAAACCTAAACAGACAAAATCACACAAAGAAACATACACATACACACTCACAAAAAGAGAAAAAAGGAAAAAAAATTTTTTTAATTAAAAAAATAAAATATAAAAAAAAAGGAAGAGAGCAACCAAACCAATAAACAAATCCACCAATGATATCAAGCACTAAAAACTAAACTAAGATAAACATAAAGCTGGAAACAAATCAGACACAGAAAGCAAACCCCAAGTCTACAGTTGCTCCCACAGTCCACCCCCTGAATTTTGGGAACATCTGTTGTCTATTCAGGTATTCCACAGATGGAGGTTTTATCAAGTTGATTGTGGGGATTTAATCTGCTGCTCCTGAGGCTGCACAGAGAAATTACCCTTTCTCTCCTTTGTTCACACAGCTCCTGGGTTTCAGCTTTGGTTTTGGGCCTGCCTCTGTGTGTAGGCTGCCCTCAGGCATCTGTTCCCCATCCAGACAGGAGGGGGTTAAAGCAGCAGCTGATTAGGGTTCTCTTGTTCACTCAGACTGGGGAGGGGGGGGTACGGTAGTCATAATTGGAATGCGGGGTGAGCCTGCGGCAACAGTGTAACATTGCAACAGCCTGAGGTGCATTGTGTGTTCTCCTGGGGAATCTGTCCCTGGATCATGGGACCCTGGCAGTAGTGTGCTTCACAGGCTCCTGGAGGGGTGTGGGTAGTGACCTGTGCTTGCATACAGGATTCTTGGTGGCAGTGGTGGAAGCATTACTGGTACATGCCCGTCTCTGTGGTCCAAGCTGATGGCTGCAGCTTGAGCCCATCTCTGGAGCTCACTTAGGCAGTGCTCTGCCTTCTATGGGCACACGCGGAAGGAGTCCCCTCTCCTCGCACACCCTGAAACCATGGTCTTTTGCCTCTTATGCAGGTCCAGACATTTTCCTGGACTCCCTCCTGGCTAGCTGTGGCACACTAGCCCCCTTCAGGCTGTCTTCACACAGCCAACCCCAGTCCTCTCCCTGGGGTCTGACCTCTGAAGCCCGAGCCGCAGCTCCCAGCCCCCACTCGCCCCAGCGGGTGAGCAGACAAGTGTCTCAGGTTCGTGAGTGCTTGTCGGCACTGATCCTCTGTGCGGGAATCTCTCCACTTTGCCCTCTGTACCCCTGTTGCTGCTCTCTCCTCCGTGGCTTCAAAGCTTCCCCCCTGCCCACCGCCCCCATCCCCGCCAGTGAAGGGGCTCCCTAGTGTGTGGAAACTTTTCCTCCTTCACAGCTCCCTCCCAGAGGTGCAGGTCTTGTCCCTATTCTTTTGTCTCTGTTTTTTCTTTTTTCTTTTGCCCTCCCCAGGTACGTGGGGATTTTCTTGCCTTTTGGCAAGTCTGACATCTTCTACCAGCGTTCAGTAGGTGTTCTCTAGGAGTTGTTCCACATATAGATGTATTTTTGACATATCTGTGGGGAGGAAGGTGATCTCCACGTCTTAATCCTCTGCCACCTTGAAGGTCTCTCTCCAAAATACGCTTGCTATTTAAATATTAATACTGTCTTTTCTATCTTGTCCAAGGGAGAGAAAACTTAAGTAAGAAATCCCTTACACAGACTGATCATTGTCAATTTTTTCTTTCTAACCCCCCAAAGTAAGATAACCAAAAACAGAATATAAAGTAATATTTTCCTAGCACATATTAGACACTGTTACTTTCCTAGATAATTTCTTCAGCTGTGGGGTAGGATCATAATATCTTCTAAAAAAATAATATTAATTCAGAATCCATTTAGCTCTTGGCTCAGTGCTAAATCCCACGCCATAAGAAAAAAAATCCGGAACAATTGTTAAAACAAGTCTTACTGCAAAACTCACCATAGCTCCTTGTCAGTAATGTTGATATGGTTAGTATTAAACAATGCCTCCCCAAATAGGGCAAGTATATTTGCTTAAAAAGTGTGTTATAAAAGATGTACTCAATAAATATTTCTCGAATAAGCCCACCAGATAGATTATAAAGGAAATGTACTATAATTTCTAATCCAATATCCCTCATTTTATTAGTTTTTAAAGTTTTGTGATTAAATTAAACCATGCTTTTTTAGAAAAAAAAGATAAGGCTTTTTAAAGTGATTTTTAATGAATGCTTTTGTGACACAAATAACTACTCTCTGTTTGTTTCCTTTTCATACCTTTTGTTCTCTATTCTTCCATTTATGACTACGCATTCTCTCTGCTCAAAACTAGGAGATAAGTAAACGTACAGGCAAAATAATTACTGTTTGTCTTATATAATTAGGTCAAGGATGGAAAGGTAATAAAGTCTTGGAAGACAGCAAAGAAAATTTATATTAACATGAGTATTGCTCCTCTTTAGTGCTTGAGGACATGAAAAGGGAATTCATGATATTTGGGTTGTGGATCAGGATATCTTCTCTTCTGAATAGGTCAGCATGTATCTTTGAAAGAGTTATAAAATTCTTGGATTTGGATGTTTCCCAAATGTCACAATATTTTCATCTGTTTCAGTCTCTATATATTACACTTTTTCTTCTACTTAATTTCTACAAGATAAAATTATGTTATTTTTTTTGTCAATTATTTTATATTCCAATGAATGGTATTCAGTCTCAGATTCTCACATGAAATTTAGACTAAGGTTAATTCTTGCCTGTCTAAATACTTGTCATTCAGAAATGCCAAGAGCATATATAATGCATTTAAACAATTCACTTTCAAAATAATAGAGAAGAAAGCACCTTACTAATTAAAAGCCAACAAATCACATTGCTCAAGTGTAAATACTAATAGTGGCTACATTAGAGACATAAGGGTATAGATGAATGACTTTTATTTTTACCTACTTTCTGATTTTTCTAATTTTCTGTAAAGAAAATGATATAATTCTTATTATTCTTATTCTTTAATAAAATTATTTCATTTCATTCTTTAATAAACAATTTGAAAATGTGTGTTTTAATCAATGATCTCTTGCATTTAGATAGTGAAAAGCAAATACAGAATCAGTGTATCAATTTTATGAAGAATATGAGATACTTGGAGTTTGCAGTAGGAATACTGGCACAGGTATTTATAATGAATCTATTGATACTATATACACTGAAATACTAGAAACCATGTGCCAGATACCTGCACTAAGTAACCATCTAGTGATAGAAAAACAGTAATAAAAAAAGAATATTCAAGTGAGAAGTGAGTGCCCTTTACAAATGCATAAAGTGACAATTTTGCAGCCAAAATACTAGATCTCACCAGTTCAGAGATATGTTGGGTTCATTGCTGCTGCTCCATTTTCATTCATATGGAATATAAACAGTCAATGCAGTAATCATGATAAGTTTTAAAAAATCATTTAAACTACTAATTCCTCACTCTTAGGTTTTAGTGTTTTAATGTAAATGTATATAGCTAAATATGTAAAGATATTACTAAGAATGAAATGTATTATTTTTAAGGAAAGTCCATGGGTCTTGATTTTGAATAGAAAAATAAAAAGCAAACATTGAGTTCTGAAGAAATGGTAAGGAAAAAAGTTATTGAAAAAGGTCAACTCTGGAAAGAACACAAAGGAAACATATGATGACTATGTTTTCAAAAGAGAAAAGCAAGTTGAAAAAATTGTCCAAAAAATTTAAAACATTTTCTTTGGAAAACAGGTACCCAAAAATTGCTTACTCACATAATAATGGAATACAGTGATGGAATTAACTGTGCTCAACATTTTAAAATGGAGTGGAAGATCATAGCATTAGCTAGTTTTGCAGTAGTACAAATTTGCAAGGGGATTGATTTGTGGCTCTACTCCACAAAAATGTCTATCTATTAAACTTATGCTGTCAAAGCTGTTTTGTCACCTTTCACTCTTCCAAAATTAAACTCTTCTGGCACAACTAAACTCAACTGACACACAGAAAATGATTGAGCAGCAGCATCAAGATGGTGGAGTAGGAAGATCCTGAAATCACCTCCTCCCACAGGTACACCAAAATTACAACTACTTACAGAGCAACTATCTGTGAGAAGGACCTGAAGCCTAGCAGAAAGGATTTTCCACAGCTAACGCTATTAAGAAGGAGCCACAACAAGGTGGGTAGGAGGGGCCAAGATGCCATCTAGTCAGGACCCACACCCCTGGTTTGGTGATCTATAAATAGAGGGGATATCACACCACAAAGGTCCTCCCTGAGGAGTGAGGGGTCTGAGCTCCACACTGGGGTCCCCAGTCCAGGGATCCTACAGAGGGAGGATGAGCACCCAGAACCTTCATCTTTGAAAAGCAACAGAGCTTACATTTGGGAGAGCCAGAGGAGTAAAGCAAACAGAGACTCCACTCTTAAGGGGCACACACAAAACCTCACACACTCCAAATCCCACACAAATGCAGTAGTTTAAAAGGCAACTGGGTCAGATGCACTTGCTGATCTTGGAGAGCCTCCCAGTGAGGCAGAAGGCAGCTGGGACTTCCCCCTGGGGACAAAAACTGGTGGCAGCCATTTTTGAGATCTCATTTTACTGTGCTCATCAAACTCAGAAGAAGAATGATGAACACAGTGAGAATTTCAATAAAGAGTTAGAAAATATTTAAAAAGCCAATCAGAGCTGAAAAATACAATAACTAAAATGAAAAACGCACTAGGAGGACTCAACAGTTGATTAGATGATACAGAAAAATGGATCAACAATCTGGAAGATAGAGTACTGGAAATCACCCAAGCTAAACAGGAAAAAGAAAAAGAATTTTAAAAATTGAGGATAGTTTATGGGACCTCTGAGACAATATCAAGCACACTAACATTAGCATTATAGAGGTACCAGAGGAGAAGAGAGAGAGAAAAGGGCAGAGAACTTATCTGAAGAAATAATGGTTGAAAATTCCCTAACCTGGGGAAGGAAACAGACATTCAGGTCCACAAACCACAGAGAGTGTCAAAGCAAGATGAAATCAAAGAGATCCACACCACGACATATTATAATAAAAATGTAAAAAATTAAAGATAAAGAGAGAAACTTAAAATCAACAAGGGAAAAGCAACTAGTTACAAACAAGTGAAATCCCATAAGACTGTCAGCTGCCTTTTCAACAGAAATGTTGCAGGCCAGATACATTCAAAATGATGAAAGGAAAAACCCAAGAATACACTGCCTGGTAAGACTATCATTCTCATTTGAAGGTGAGATAGTTTTACAAACAAGAAAAGCTAAAATAATTCAGCAGCAGTAAACCAACTTTACAATAAATGTTAAAGGGATGTCTTTAAGAGAAAAAGAAAAGGCCACAATTAGAAATATAAAAATTAGGAAAGGAAATATCTCATTGGTAAAGGCAAACATACAATAAAGCTAGTAGATAAACAACTTATAAAGCTAGTAGGAAGGTTAAAAGACAAAACTAGTAAAATCATCTATATCTACAGTAAGTAGTTAAGGGATACACAAAATAAAAGGATGTAAAATATGACGTCAAAACCAGAAAATGTCGGGGTAAGTAAAAATGTAGGGCTGTTAGAATGCATTCGAACTTAAGAGATAATTAACTTAAAAGAGACACTGATATATACAGGCTGTTTTATGTGAACTTCATGGTAACCACAAACCAAAAACCTACAATATATGCACAAAAAATAAAGAGAAAGGAATCCAAACATAACACCAAAGATAGATAAAATCACAAGGGAAGAGAGTAAGAGAAGAACTACAAAAAACAACCAGAAAACAATAACAAAAAAGGCCATAAGTATGTACCTATCAATAATTACTTTAAATGTAAATGAACTAAATACTCCAAAACACACAGAGTGGCTGAATGGATACAAAAACAAGACCCATATACATGCTGCCTGCAATTCAGATCTAAAGACATACACAAACTGAAAATGAAAGGATGGAATAACGTATTCCATGCAAATGGAAATGAAACAAAAATCAGGTAGCATTACTTATGTCAAACAAAATAGATTTCCAAACAGAGACTAAAAAGAAACAGAGAAAGGTATTATATAATGATAAAGCAGTTTATCCAACAAGAAGATATAACACTTGTAAATATATATGCACATAACACAGGAGCACCTAAATACATAAAGCAAATATTAACAAACATAAAGGGAGAGACTGACAGTAATACAATAATAGTAGGGACTTTAATATCCCACTTACATCAATGGACAGATAATCCAGACAGAAAATCAATGAGGAAACACAGGCCTTAAATGACACATTAGAATAGATGTACTTAAAAGACAGTGACAGAACATTCCATCCTAAAACAGCAGAATACACATTCTTTCCAAAAGAACATGGAATGTTCTCCAGAACAGATCACATGCTAGGATACAAAACAAGTCTCAATAAACTTAAGAAGACTGAAATCAAATAAAGCATCTTTTCTGCACACAATGCTATTAACTAGGAGTAAACTACAAGAAAAGAACTGAAAAAAACACAAACACGTGGAGGCTAAACAATATGCTACTAAACAACCAGTGGGTCATTGAAGAAATCAAAGAGGAAATCAAAAAATACCTGGAGACAAATGAAAATGGAAACATGACACTCAAAATCTACGGCATGCAGCAGAGGCAGTTTTAAGAAGGACATTTAGAGTGATACAACTCTACCACAGGAAACTAGAAAAATCTCAGATAAAAACCTTACCTTACACCTAAAGACAATCATCAAATCACAAGGGAAAAGAGCAAAAGAAGAAGAAAATAGAAGAACTACAAAGACAACCAGAAGATATTAACAAAAGGACAATAGTACATACCTTTCAATAATTACTTCAAATGTAAGTGGACTAAATGTTTCAATCAAAAGACACAGTGTGACCAGAAATTTTTCCAGGAACTATATATAGAAAAACAAAGATAGCAGAAGGAAGGAAATAATAAAGGTCAGAGAGGGAATAAATAAAATAGAGACTAAAAAGATAATATAAAAGATCAATGAAACTAAGTGCCGGTTCTTTGAAAAGATAAACAAAATTGATAAACCTTTAGCCAGACTCATCAAGAAAAAAAAGAGAGAGAACCCAAATAAACAAATCAGAAATGAAAGAGGAGAACTTACCACTGACACCACAGAAACACAAAGGACCATAAGAGATTGCTGTGAATAATTATACACCAACAAACTGGACAACCTAGAAGAAACTGACAAATTCCTAGAAACATACAATCTTCCAAGACTGAATCAGGAAGAAATAGAAAATATGAACAGATATATTCCCAGTAACGAAATTGAATCAGTAATTAAAAACAATACAAAACAAAACACTGCCAACAAACAAAAGTCCAGGACCAGACACCTTCACAGGTAAATTCTACCAAACATTTAAAAAAGAGGGGGAGGAGAGAAGATGGCGGAAGAGTAAGACGCGGAGATCACCTTCCTTCCCACAGATACAGTAGAAATACATCTACTCGTGGAACTGCTCCCACAGAACACCCACTGAGCGCTGACAGAAAACGTCCGACCTCTAAACAGGCAAGAAACTCCCCCCGTACTTGGGTAGGGCAAAAGAAAAAAGAAATATCAGAGACAAAAGAATAGGGACGGCACCTGCACCAGTGGGAGGGATCTGTGAAGGAGGAAAGGTTTCCACACACTAGGAAGCCCCTTCGCGGGCGGAGACTGCAGGTGGCAGAGGGGGGAAGCTTCGGACCCACGGAGGAGAGCGCAGCCATAGGGGTGCGGAGGGCAAAGCGGAGAGATTCCCGCACAGAGGCTCAGCGCCGAGCAGCACTCACCAGCCCGAGAGGCTTCTCTGCTCACCCGCCGGGGCGGGCGGGGCTGGGAGCCAAGGCTCGGGCTTCTGAGGTCGGATCGCAGGGAGAGGACTGGGGTTGGCAGCGTGAACACAGCCTGAAGGGGTTAGTGCGCCATCGCTAGCCGGGAGGGAGTCCGGGAAAAAGTCTGGAGCTGCCGAAGAGTCGAGACTTTTTCTTCCCTCTTTGTTTCCTGGTGCGCGAGGAGAGGGGATTCAGAGCGCCGCCTAAACGAGCTCCAGAGACAGGCACGAGCCGCGGCTAACAGCGCGGATCCCACAGCAACAGGGGCGCAGAGGAAAAAGCGGAGAGATTCCCGCACAGAGGCTCGGCGCCGAGCAGCACTCAGCAGCCCAAGAGAGGCTTGTCTGTTCCCCCGCCGGGGCGGGCTGGGCTGGGAGCTGAGGCTCAGCTTCGGTCGGATCGCAGGGAGAGGACTGGGGCTGGCGGCGTGAACACAGCCTGTAGGGGTTAGCGCACCACAGCTGGCTGGTAGGGAGTCCGGGAAAAAGTCTGCAGCTGCCGAAGAGGCAAGAGACTTTTTCTTGCCTCTTTGTTTCACGGCGCGCGGGGAGAGGGGATTCAGAGCGCCGCCTAAACAAGCTCCACAGACGGGCGTGAGCCGCGGCGCTCAGCGCGGACCCCAGAGACGGGCGTGAGACGCTGGGGCTGCTGCTGCCGCCTCCAAAAAGCCTGTGGGTGAGCACAGGTCACTCTCCACACCGCCCCTCCCGGGAGCCGGTACAGCCCACCACCGCCAGGCTCCCGTGATCCGGGGACAAGTTCCCCGGGAGAACACACGGCGCACCTCAGGCTGCTGCAACATCACACCCGCCTCTGACGCCGCAGGCTCGCCCCGCCTCCTCTGTACCCCTCCCTCCCCGCGGCCTGGGTGAGCCAGAGCCCCCGAAGCAGCTGCTCCTTTAACCCTGTCCTGTCTGGGCGGGGAACAGACGCCCTCAGGCGACCTACACGCAGAGGCGGGTCCAAATCCAAAGCTGATCCCCAGGAGGTGTGCGAACAGAGAAGAGAAGGGGAAATCTCTCCCAGCAGCCTCAGAAGCAGCGGATTAAAACTCCACAAACAACTTGATGTGCCTGCATCTGTTGAATACCTGAATAGACAACGAATCATCCCAAATTCAGGAGGTGGACTTTCGGAGCAGGATATATTAATTTTTCCCCTTTTCCTTTTTTTTGTGAGTGTATATGTATACGCTTCTGGGTGAGATTTTGTCTGTATAGCTCTGCTTTATAATAGCTTGATTTTACTTCACTATATTATAGCCTCCTTCTTTCTTTCTTTCTATTTTTTCTCCCTTTTACTCTGAGCCGTGTGGACGAAAGGCTCTTGGTGCTCCAGCCAGGCATCAGGGCCATGCCTCTGAGGTGGGAGAGCCAAATTCAGGACACTGGTCCACAAGAGACCTCCCAGCTCCACATAATACCAAACGGTGAAAATCTCTCAGAGATCTCCCTCTCAACATAAAGACCCAGCTTCACTCAACGACCAGAAAGCTACAGTGCTGGACACCCTATGCCAAACAACTAGCAAGACAGGAACACAGCCCCATCCATTAGCAGAGAGGCTGCCTAAAATCATAGTAAGGCCACAGACACCCCAAACTACACCACCAGACGTGGACGTGCCCACCAGAAAGACAAGATCCAGCCTCATCCACCAGAACACAGGCACTAGTCCCCTCCACCAGGAAGCCTACACAACCCACTGAACCAACCTTAGCCACTGGGGACAGATACCAAAAACAACAGGAACTACGAACCTGCAGCCAGGGAAAAGGAGACCCCAAACACAGTAAGATAAGCAAAATGAGATGACAGAAAAACACACAGCAGATGAAGGAGCAGGGTCAGAACATACCAGACTTAACAAATGAAGAGGAAATAGGCAGTCTATCTGAAAAAGAATTCAGAATAATGATAGTAAGGATGATCCAAAATCTTGGAAATAGAATAGACAAAATGCAAGAAACATTTAACAAGGATGTAGAAGAACTAAAGAGGAACCAAGCAATGATGAAAAACACAATAAATGAAATTAAAAATACTCTAGATGGGATCAATAGCAGAATAACTGAGGCAGAAGAAAGGATAAGTGACCTGGAAGATAAAATGGTGGAAATAACTACTGCAGAGCAGGATAAAGAAAAAAGAATGAAAAGAACTGAGGACAGTCTCAGAGACCTCTGGGACAACATTAAACGCACCAACATTCGAATTATAGGGGTCCCAGAAGAAGAAGAGAAAAAGAAAGGGACTGAGAAAATATTTGAGGAGATTATAGTTGAAAACTTCCCTAATATGGGAAAGGAAATAGTTAATCAAGTCCTGGAAGCACAGAGAGTCCCATACAGGATAAACCCAAGGAGAAACACGCCAAGACACATATTAATCAAACTGTCAAAAATTAAATATAAGGAAAACATATTAAAGGCAGCAAGGGAAAAAGAGCAAATAACACACAAGGGAATCCCCATAAGGTTAACATCTGATCTTTCAGCAGAAACTCTGCAAGCCAGAAGGGAGTGGCAGGATATACTTAAAGTGATGAAGGAGAAAAACCTGCAACCAAGATTACTCTACCCAGCAAGGATCTCATTCACATTTGACAGAGAAATTAAAACCTTTACAGACAAGCAAAAGCTGAGAGAGTTCAGCACCACCAAACCAGCTTTACAACAAATGCTAAGGGAACTTCTCTAGGCAAGAAACACAAGAGAAGGAAAACACCTACAATAACAAACCCAAAACATTTAAGAAAATGGGAACAGGAACATACATATCGATAATTACCTTGAATGTAAATGGATTAAATGCTCCCACCAAAAGACACAGGCTGGCTGAATGGATACAAAAACAAGACCCATATATATGCTGTGTACAAGAGACCCACTTCAGACCTAGAGACACATATAGACTGAAAGTGAGGGGATGGAAAAAGATATTCCATGCAAATGGAAATCAAAAGAAAGCTGGAGTAGCAATTCTCATATCAGACAAAATAGACTTTAAAATAAAGACTATTACAAGAGACAAAGAAGGACACTATATAATAATCAAGGGATCGATCCAAGAGGAAGGTATAACAATTGTAAATATTTATGCACCCAACATAGGAGCGCCTCAATAAATAAGGCAAATACTAACAGCCATAAAAGGGGAAATCGACAGCAACACAATCATAGTAGGGGACTTTAACACCCCACTTTCACCAATGGACAGATCATCCAAAATGAAAATAAATAAGGAAACACAAGCTTTAAATGATACATTAAACAAGATGGACTTAATTGATATTTATAGGACATTCCACCCAAAAACAACGGAATACACATTTTTCTCAAGTGCTCATGGAACATTCTCCAGGATAGATCATATCTTGGGTCACAAATCAAGCCTTGGTAAATTTAAGAAAATTGAAATCATATCAAGTATCTTTTCCGACCACAACGCTATGAGACTAGATATCAATTACAGGAAAAGATCTGTAAAAAATACAAACACATGGAGGCTACACAATACACTACTTAATAACGAAGTGATCACTGAAGAAATCAAAGGGGAAATCAAAAAATACCTAGAAACAAATGACAATGGAGATACGACGACCCAAAACCTATGGGACGCAGCAAAAGCAGTGCTAAGAGGGAAGTTTATAGCAATACAAGCCTACCTCAAGAAACAGGAAACATCTCGAATAAAAAAGAGTTAATACCTATTCTTCTCAAACTATTCCAGAAGGTTTCTGAACTCTAAGAGGCCAGCATCACCCTGACACCAAAACCAGAAAAAGACGACACACACACAAAAAGAAAATTACAGGCCAATATCACTGATGAACAACAACATGCTCAACAAAATATTAGCAATATGAATTCAACAAAACATTAACAGGATCATACAATATGATCAAGTGGAATTTATCTGAAAGATGCAAGTACAGTTCAATATTTGCAAATCAATTAGTGTGATACACCATATTAACAAAATGAAGAATAAAAATCATATAATCATCTCAGTAGGTGCAGAAGAAGCTTTTGACAAAATTTACCATCCATTTACAATAAAACCTCTCAACAAAATGGGTATGAAGGGAACATACCTCAACATAATAAATGTCATATATTACAAATCCACAGCCAACATCATACTCAATGGTAAAAAGCTGAAAGCATTTCCTCTAAGATCAGGACAAAACAAGGATGTCCACTCTCACCACTTTTATTCATCATAGTACTGGAAGTCCTAACCACAGCAATCAGACAAGAAAAAGAAATAGAAGGAATCCAAATTGGCAAAGAAGAAGTAAAATTGTCACTTTTTGCAGATTGCATAATACTATATATAGAAAACACTAATGATTCCGTAAAAAAAAAAGCCTTTCAGAACTAATCAATGAATTCAGCAAAATCACAGGATAAAAAAATTAACATACAGAAATCTGTTGCATTTCTATACACTAATAACAAACTACCGGAAAGTGAAATTAGAAGACAATCTCATTTATAGTTGCATTAAAAAGAATAAAATACCTAGGAATAAATCTAACCTAAGAGGTGAAAGACCTATACTCTGAAATCTATAAGGCATTGATGAAATAAATTTACGATGACACAAATGATTGGAAAGCTATACCATGCTCATGGATTGGAAGAATTAATATTATTAAAATATACATATTACCCAAGGCAATCTACAGATTCAATGCAATCCCTATCAAAATACCGATGGTATATTTTAAAGAACTAAAATAAATAATTATAAAATTTTTATGGAAACACATATGACCCCAATTCGCCACAGCAAAGTTGAGAAAGAAAAACAAAGCTGGAGGTATCACACCTCCTGATTTCAAATTATATTACAATGCCACAGTAATCAAAACAGTATGATACTGGCACAAAACAGACAAACAGATCAATGGAACAGAGTAGAGAGCCCAGAAATAAACCCATGCTTACATGGTCAATTAACCTATGAAAAAAGAGGCAAGAACATAAAATGGGAAAAATAAAACCTTTTCATTAAATGGTGTTGGGAAAACCGGACAGCTACATGAGAAAGAATGAATCTGGACCACTCTTTCCCACCATATACAAAAATAAACTCAAAATTGATTAAAGAGTTAAATGTAAGACTCAAAACCATCAAACTCCTAAAAGAAAACACAGACAAAAGAAAACATAGACATATGCTCTTTCACATTAGTCTTAGCAATATTTTTTTGGATATATCTCCTCAGGTAAGGGAAACAAAAGCAAAAATAAACACATGGGAGTACAACAAATTAAAAAGATTTTGCACAGCAAAACAAAAAGGTAGCAAACTAAGTGGGAGAATACATTTGTAAACAATATATTTAATAAGGTGAATATCCAAAGGTTAATATCCAAAATACATAAAGAATTCATACAACTCAATATCAAAAAAAGAAACAATCTGATTAAAAAATGGGCTGAAGACCTGAAAAGACATTTTTCCAAAGAAGACACACAGATGGCCAACACATATGTGAAAATATACTCAACATCATAAATCATCAGGGAAATGCAAATCTAAACCACAATGAGATTTAACCTCATATCTGTCAGAATGGCTATCATCAAATAAAGGACAAATAACAAGTGCTGGTGAGGATGTGGAGAAAAAGGAACCCTAATACACTATTTGTCAGAATGTAAATTGGCACAGTCACTATGGAAAACAGTATGGAGATTCCTCAAAACATTAAAAACAGAACTACCATATGATCCAGCAATTCAACTTCTGGATATTTTTCTGAAGAAAACAAAAACGTTAATTCAAAAAGATATGTGCACCCCTATATTCATTGCAGCATTATTTATAATAGCCAAGATATGGAAGCAACCTAGGTATCCATTGATAGATGAATGGATATAGAACTGGTGTCTATAGATATAGATATACACACACACGATGGAATATTACTCAGCCATAAACAATGAAATTTTGTCATTTGTGACATTGATGGATCTAGAGGGTATATCATGCTAAGTGAAATAAGTCAGACAAAGAAAAATACCCTACAATTTCACTTATATGTGGAATCTAAAAAATAAAACAAAACAAAACAAAATGAAAACATACAGATACAGAGAACTCCCCAGAGGGCTGGGGAATTAGGCAAAATAGGTAAAGGGGATTAAGAGATATAAACTTCCAGTTATAAAATAAATAAGTCACGGGGATGTAATATACACCATAAGAAATACGGTCACTAAACTGTAATAACTTTGTATGGGGACAGATGGTTACTACACTTATTGTGGTGATCATCTTTAATGCATTTAAATGTTGCATCACTATGTTGTACACCTGAAACTAACATAACATGTACACCAACTATATTCAACAAAAAAGAAAATTATTGATTTTAGTCAGTTGATTTTTTGCATACATAGAGCAATGAAAATAAGTGAGGAAAGGACATATAGTGCATTGCCTGATAGATAGAATTAAGCTAATTATCACCTCCCACTAAAAATAAGTACCATCTGGAAACTCCATATGATTCCTCACTAAATAATATGTGTGATAACCATAATACAAGATTTTATTTCTTCAGATCCCACTTAGCGTTATGTAGGCTTAATTTAACAAAACTCAGCAGAATCCTTGAATGTCTAATTCATGCTGTCAGAAATTTATTAGGAAATAAATGAAGTGTGATAATAGTTTTTAAAGTGAATTTGACAGGTATCAAAGAGAAAAGGTAATATTATTTAACTAATGAATGAAACATTTAAAAATTACGGAATCACTAATTTTAGAGCTCCAGGGGACTTTAGAAATCATTTGGAGCCAAACTCCATATTTTTCCATTAAGCTAACTAAAGACCAGAGAAGTAAATCTACTTTCACAATAAATGTCACACAGTAACATTTTGCACTCCTTGTATCCTAAGAGGTAGTGACAATCTAGAAGAAACCAATCATTATGGAAAAGAGCTCCTTCAGATGTGACATATGTTAAGGCTTACTGTATCAAGTACTTTACATATATTGGCTCATTTAATCTTCAGAGAAGCTCTACAAGTTATGCATTATTATCTCCATTTAATAGCTGAGAAAATTGCTCCAGACTGTAAATAACTTGCTCTGCTATACAGTGAGTGGTGCAGTCAAGATTTGATCCCACATGTCTGACTGCAAATCCCAAACTCTTTCCACTAAGCCATACTGATGGAAGGGATGGCTAATAGAGTAGCCTCATAAGCTAGATGGGAACAGTTTCTCAGTGGTTAATAATAAAAATAATAATAACTCCTTATATCTCAACGGAACTCTAAAATTTAAAGTAAACTCCCACATACACTATTTTATTTGATTGTGAATACAACCTCTGAACTGTAAAATAAATATGAATGATAGGAAAAGTGCACCCACTATTCCTTGCTTACCTAAAACACCTCATAGAATGTATGAGACAGTATCAGTCCATATTATCAATATATTGGACATTAATAATATTCATTGTCTTTCTAAATCAATACCAATATCAGTATTACCTCCTCTTTTTAAAGTCACAATTATGAACATCTACTTGATGGTGGCAACCCATATCACTCAGACAATTTAGTGTCCTAAGAGTAAACATTCGATGAAAGACCTTTTAATAGGAAAATCAGTGTGCTCCAAGAAGACACTTCTAATCTGAAGGCATGTGTCCTCGTGCTAACTGCCCCCCCCCTTTTATTAAAAAGACTGCAGTTAATTGTTGCAGGAGGTGTTCTGCACCGTTCTAAAATATTAATTCTCACCAACAAGTATTAGTGAATGTACAGTAAAAGAGAAGTCTTGACTTGGCCGAAATTGAGATGGCTTTTGTGGGGTCCACAACCTCTCAGGAATCTAGACACTGATGATTTGCTTAAGAGGAAAAGGGATTGGTGAGGAGATTTCTGTGTGGGTTCTGTGACTAAGGAAAATAAAGACGTTCCAGCCTTTAACCACAGTTCAGTCCCATGACTGGAGCTGAAGCCAGGAGGCAAATGCATTTCTAAACTGGTTCTGATGCAGTGAGACTGTGGGAAATATAGCACAGTGTTTGCATCTCAAAGGCCTACAGTTCGGGAGTTCCAGGGGACAGCGTCTGGATAAGGTGGCTATTGGCCAGCAGAGCAGTAGCAAAGCTTTGGTGGGTGTGGTGGAGCTGAGTGCCCCTGACAGAGGCTCGGCGAGGAGCTCTGGCCGCTGGGCAGACTGAGATTTATTCATAAGTATGTGCAAGACGCCCCCAGGAACCTCCAGAAATACATGGGTGAACTTTTCAAAAGGCTGAGGTCTGTTGGGAAAAAGGAGAAGAAACGTGTTCAGTGAAATCTGGGTAGAAATGCTAAAACAACCTTATTTGGTGAGGCTGGTGAGGGAGTCAAATCCAAATACATAATACTATAAAATACAGGTTTTATGACCATAGGTTATTAAAACAGAAATGGTGTTTGCATGTGGTACAGTCCAACCTCATTTGATCTCCGATGAGGAAACTGAGGTCGAAACATTATTTCCTTCTCAAGGTCACACACCTAGAGAGTGATAGAGCCAGAGCTTGTGACCACTGCTTTCCACTGGATCATGCTGCAGCTTTTTCTCCACTGCTGGTCCGTTTCATCTATTTAAAAGAGCTTTGCATTTAGCATTCTAGGGGTTCTTTAAATTTTTGAGAAGTGAGAATTCTTTTTAATAGAATGTGAGCCTTGCAGTTTTAGAAATACTAGTTTTTGTAAATACCAAATGGTTCCCTGAACTAGCTCTTTGAAAAGGCTTTGATATAAAAAGTTCTTTCTAAAATAACTCCTTTGTAATGCCAGCAAGGGCACCTGAGGACAATTTATCTTCCCTATGCCATTCAGCTAATATCCTTACATTTAAAGTGCTAGTACAAACTTGTGATTACAAGACAAAAATGTTGAAATCCAATGCATCATTGACTTGAAAATGTGTCCAGTTAAGTCCTACTGCTGCCTCTGGTCTTTTTTTATCCTTTCAGAATGAAGTGATCTAAAGTGAGAAAAGAAGAATGCCACATGCTGACTGGCAAGTTAATGATAATTTTAAATTAAGTATCATATGCTACTGCGTAGTTAAATATTGAATTGAGAAGTATGTGGCCAGTGACCATCACAAACATATATAGAGAGAGACGTATATATATGTCTCTATATATAGGTATATATATAGAAGCTCAGACTTCCTCTTTATTAAATAACTAGCAGAGACCATCTTCCTTGTCAGCATTAGAATAAGAGTAAGAATTTTGAGTTCTAATTTCAGCTCACTTTCTAATTGCTTTGTGGTCCTGTGTAATTTAATTTCTATCTTCAGTCCTTGGTTTCTAGAAGAGTATGTCTGTATGTGGCCATCCTAATCTAATAAAATACAGTGCCACAGATATTGGTATTGATTTAGAAAAGCAATGAATGAGTTATTGATGTCCAATATAATATGGACTGATAATATGTCTCATACAGATCATGAGCTGTTTGAGGGAATAGTGGATGGGTGCACTTTTCCTACCATTTGGATTTATTTCACAGTTCAGGGGTTGTACTGATGGTCAAATAAAATAGCATATGTGGAAGCTTACTTTAAATTTTAGAGTTCCATTGAGATATAAGGAATTATTATTACTAACCACCGAGAACATTTTCCCATCTCGCTTTTGAGGCTACCGTGCTAGCAGTCCCTTCCATCAGTATGCTTAGGGCTTGCAGTTAGATAGCAGTGCTCTGAGGGTGAATTAGAAGGAGATATTATTCCTATTTCATACTCAAATACTCTATGGGGTACTGATAACTTGACCATGCTTTATCTTGACTGAGAGACAATATTCTATTCTCCTCATCAGTTCTACTCTGTGGTCACTTCTTTCTCCATGAATATAAATCCTAAAATACTGTGTTGGGTTTGAATTTCCAAAGTCCTATCTCGGGTAAATAACTAATACTTATATCCCAAGACTACTTAAGAGCTAAGAACAAAGGCAAAGTCAGGCTCCTCTAGAAGGAGGGTACCACACACTATTGATTGGGAGAATAACAACTCCCCAACACAAATCAAGGGCTGTGAGGAAGGAGAGGAAGATGTCATATGATCTTTTTATTCTAATTATTGACTCAAAGGAGAAATGTCCTATCCTAACCTACAACACACAAACAAAATATGGCAAGTCCAAACAACCGTCAACCCACGGCACCTAGACAAGGACCAGAGAAGTTAAGACGCCTCCTCACAGACTTCTGAACTGGCTGTGGTCTGTGTCTCTGTTCCACTTTGGAGTTGCTCTTCCCTCAATTGGTCATTACTTGATACATATATTAACCATCGGGAATCGAGGCAATCAACGTCATTCTGTAGACAGATGGTGTGCCTTGCCCCTTTGTCTATAAGCATATCCCACCCATTTTCTCAGTTATGGAAGTCTTCCCTGTATTGACTGATGGTTTGTATTATGCATTACAAGCAATTTTCTATCTGGGAATATATCATCACCCTCTTCATGCTTAACATTTTTAGCCAACAGCCTATTCTATCATCATTTGGGAAGTTTAGAATACAGCATATACATATCACTTCCTATTTCTATATTGTATGTTAAACACAAGTTTTCTACAAGCATCAGCTTGTTATCTTTAGTACATTCCGATGAGCCAGCCTGATTATCCTGAATTAATGATCTTTCTTCACCTATTCTTAATGAAACCCAGCTCATCACAATCTTCAAAAAAGCAAATGAGAGATATGAGAAATCACCATATAGGAAGTTGGAAAACTTAAATTCTCTATTTAAGGGGTAATATAACACGAATTCAAGCAAAGGAATAGCTGGAATTCACTCTCTGAACTCTCATGACTGACACTTCTGTTGTCCTCTGTATTCTTTAAGGCTCAGTTTCTGACGTGCTTCCTTTGTCTAGTTGACCAGCCTCATGGGCAGAGAGCACACTCCCATCATGTGAGGAAGCCCACATAGCTCCTAGCAGACCAGGGCTCATAGCAACTGTTTGATAATTACAAATTTAATCTTTCGCACTTACAATGAGTTCATGAAAAACAACTCCTTATGTTGGATTAATAACAAGCTTGTATATAAAATCATCTAGTAAACTCTTTATTAAATAAGAGAACTCAGTTTAACCATCATATTTCCATTTGAAATGACCCTTTTATAAATTGCCGTCTGTGAAGTTTGTTGAACAATACCTCAGTGTCGAGAATTAGTTTACCTGCGTTCAGCAAGACAGCATTTTACCTCCTTCCCATCCATACAATCAGTGGCAATATAATATCCAAGGGGGGAAAAGCATAAAACATGTTTGGATATTGTAATGAATTCGGTTACAATAACACCAAATTAAGCCTATTTTCATTTTGATAATAAATAAGCAGCAGGAGGTCTGATTAGATAACTTGCTTTTACTTTATTAAATTCCTTATGCTACAGTCAGCTGGATTGAGCACTCCCTAGGAGTAAATTCAGAACATTTGGGCCTTGTCTTTACATTCAAAACACTGTGGCTCCAAGTCAGGCTTTTACAATTCACTTTACTTGGGCTGCAGAGGGAGATTAAGAAGAGCTCCCTCGTTCCTCTGCTTGTTTATTACCTTCTTTATGCAAAAGGGTTTTCCTCCCACCTTCACGCTGTGAAATGTCATGCTGTGGCATTAGGCAAACAGAAGACTGACTTGTCCCAACAGGACCATCTCTGTTGTCCAGGACAAATGTCACACAAACATGGGGATTGTCCACATCCCTGGACACTTTAGAGAGAACCGAAACCCTACAGCTCGACCTCCATTTGATCAACACATATTCGTGGCTCTTTCACCTGGGTTCAACAATGCTAATTAATTAAATGTTTGCTTAGTGACCTAAAAGAGTTAGTACACCTCCCAAAGCTTCAAGCAGACACTAAGAGGAGTTCAAGTTTAGCTATAAAGGGAAAAGGGCACTTCTGAAATGTTAGAATCCTTCTTTACAACAGTATACTGCTATAAGAAGGAAAAAAAGGCCCCTAAATAAAACTGAGTCAACTTGAACAGTCCTTAAACAGTTCGTACCACTAACCTGGAGAACATCGACCGCAGCCGAGTCTAATTGAGAGCTTGAATACTCAGCTTTCTAACGGCCCTGCCACTTTCCCTTCGTGGCTTCCTGTTTCTCCTTACATTATGGTGTTCTAAATCTATTTTTGTAGCTGGTTTATTACATTTCATTTCCTAACAGTCGGCACATTTTTGTCTGACTGAAGCCATTTTATGAAGTCAGCCACACGTTATCCTATCATCAATTGCCGGGGTTGTGAATCTTCTTGTCGATTGTCAAGGATTTGATTTTCTCTAGTAAAATGTGCTTTCCTGTGGCAGCTGGACCAGAGCATTCATTGCAGCTGAAAAGAGAAGGCTGAGAGGTAGGCCCAGCCACGAGCCCAAACCCAAAGGGAATGCTGTTGGGTCCCATGAGGGGCCAGGATTCCTTCCCGAGACAAGAACAGCATTTTTCTCAATGTGTTCCCTCTCAGCACATCCTTCTGGATTTTTCGCAGGGCCAAATTCTGGACTGAAGGAGAGAAAGTGGTACCTTCGGACTCAAGAACAAAGCAATTTTGAAAATCATTGGTCAAACTGATTGTAGAGAAAAGGTTCCTGCTACCCGGCAATAGAGTTCATTCACTTTTATTGAAATAAGCACAGGAAAAAGCAACCTCCACTTTTTCATAGCAGTTTTTACATGTTTGAAGGTGCAAAGAGTTCTACAACAAAAAGAAGACGTCGTCGATATTGATAGACATCAAAGAATGATTATGCATTGATGGGATGCTTTGGCTATATTATAAATTGATGTGGATATATTCTTATAATATTATAAGAATATTGATCAACATGAGAAATTTTCACATTATACAGTAAAGTAGGGTGTTCACTATAATTGTAAATCACTCCTCTTCGTATCCCCTCCATTCTCTTGTACTCACTCCATCATACTCATTTTACAGAATGTAAGCCCTGGTTAAATCCAACTGTCTGCCTGTTCCACACCTGCACCTGAGCATCTGAGAATTGTTAAGGAAAAGCACTGAACCTTGCTGACTGATTTCACCTAATATTTTTAAGCACAAATCTCAAGTAGACCCTCAGCACGTGTCTAGTCACAGTCAGTTGGTCCTCCCACATGCTAAGATATTATTTCAGACCTTCTCTTTATCCAAACTGCAGATACACTCCCTTCACTCCTCACTCCCTCTCTGTTAGACAATCTTCTAATCACCTAATCTGCCTATTGGCCTCCCTACATGTGTGTGTCAATACTCTCCTTTCTCTCCCATGCTTATAAAAGGTACTGTCTTGAATCTTTTGTAAATCCAAACATTTTTCTCAGCCCCTGGATCCTATCCTTTTTTGCTCTTTCAGGATACTGCTCCTGCATTTAACCTCTCACCCACCTGCATCATTCTCCCTCTCTTCCCCTCCCTTCCCCTCCCCTCCCTCCTTCCCTCCTCCTCTCTCCCCCCACTTTATGTATATATGTATGTGTGTGTGTGTGTGTGTATATATACACACATATATATCTGCAGAATCACCCTGCCCCATGGTTTAAGTGTATAGATATTTAATGACAGTACAACACACAAATTATATCTTCAGCTCTGATTTCTCTCCTAAACCATATAGATTTGTATAAATAAATAAGATTCGTATTAACTGAGCATCTTTTTATATATAACGGGAAATTCACATCTATTATGACCAGAAGAGAATTATGTACTCTCCCCTTCCCCCCAGACATCCTCCCCGCCACTGTTCTCCTTCTCAGGAAATGATACATCATTGCTCCTGCAGCTCATGCTGAAAAACCTGGAGTCATTTTTTTACCACTCTGTTGCCCACAGCCTATGTCCAATCTGCTAACAAGAACTGTAGTGCTATGCCAAAATACAATTAACAGCAGCCATTCCTTACCAAACACTTCGGTTCACTCTTATCATATAGAATAGCTTTCTAACTGGTCAAACATTTCTGCTTTTTTCCCCAAAGGTCACTTCTGCACAGTATCCAAAGTGATCTTTTTGTAACATATTATTCACGTTATATCACTCATGTGACCAAAACCATCCAATGACTTCATACATATTGTAATGTTATCCATTTCGTTATATTTTTCTTTTTAATATATTCATGGTCATATGAGACATAGTTCTCTGCAACGTTTTTTTAAGATGAATTAATTCTTCCATTCAGCAAAGATTTATTGAGTGCCTACAACATTCCAGGCACTATACTAGCCTCTGGAAATACAAGGATGGAGAAGGAAAGAAGCTTGTAAGAAGTTACACTATTTCCTCAGCTATCTCACAGCACATTTGTCCTGTTGACAAAAATAATACACGTCCACCACATAAAATTTGGAAGATACAGAGAAGTATACAGAAGAAACGTAATATACTACATGGTTATATTAGTATTACTTTCATTTGTCCTCTCATGCCTTTCTGTATTTCACATACTGTACTATCCCTGTGGGCATAGCCTATGTTCTCTTCATTCCTTAGTATCCAGGTCAAGACACTCCATCCCAATTGGGTTTTGGAATTTACTACAACCCTGAGCTGGATTCTCAATGGCTGAGATCACTCTTTATCAAGGTCTTATACCCTAGGGAGCCAAGCTTATCCTTCTGTCTACCTTTCTAGAGAAACTTCCCTTGATGTATATATCACACTAAGTATATCCAGTGGCTACATTGGATCTATCTCTAACCCTCAATCTAAAAAGCAAGAGAAGCTCCAAACTTTAGGCATGTGTCTTATGGTTCTGTTGATTGAATCTCCAGAGTAAGCAAAGGAGAGGGGTTGGTGGTGGTTGTTCTTTTATAAAAGCAGCCAGATCAGATATCCTGGGGGATTTCTTGGCTGATTCTAAAACTGCCATCAAGTTTGTGGGGCCACTCATGAATATTAAGAAATAGAAAACTCAAGCATAAGCACGAAAACTTCAAATAAAATCAAAAGCCCTGTGAGAATGTAGTTTTGCGGCAGAACTACTGCACAGCCTGGAGTCATAAAAGAGAAGCACCAGGGAACTGATTAACTAGGACTGTAGTGACAGTAAGCCAGAAAATAGGTTTTCTCTTCAAAGGCAGAGAATCTGATAGCCCTGAATGATACAGTGCAATGCCACACGCCTCACGGACACCAATTTAAATCCAAGCAGGGTCAGCTGTCAGAGCAGAAGTCATTTGCGTCCAATAGTGTTTTATTAGCACATGTGAAATGTTTCAGTGTTCTGAACCCCACTCTTAGGGGATATGACTACATCAACAAGAATGTGGTGGAAAGGGATACATTAGGAGTTTGGGATGAACATATACACACTACTATATACAAAATAGATAATCAACAATATGTTCTAGACAATAGGACATATACACACTACTATATATAAAATAATCAACAATATGTTCTAGACAATAGAACATATACACACTACTATATATAAAATAGATAATCAACAATAGGTCTGCTATACAGACCTACTGTATAGCACAGGGAACTCTACTCAATATTCTATAATAACCTATATGGGAAAAGAACCTGAAAAAGAGTGGATATATGTATATGTATAACTGAATCACTTTGCTATACACCTGAAACTAACACAACACTGTAAATCAACTATACTTCAATATCAAATAATTAAATTAAAAAAATAAATTTAACAAAGAATATTACTCAATTTGCTCTCAGTTGGCACTCCAACAGCAAACCATGTCCATATAATACAAGAGACTAGCAAATAATGAGCAGTGGAGAACCTCGATTTTATAATAACTATACTAATAGCGATAGCAAGGTGTTTTTGTACCTTGTATTTATGTACTGCTTTACATTTTATAAACAACTTTTATGTTTATGATTTCTTTTAGCAACTCTATGAAATTAACTAGTTTACAAATTATTATTGCTTTTATTTTATGGAGGTGGAAAATTGAAGTTCAGATTTGCTAAGTAACTTGCACCTTGATTTGTCTCCTAAATTCAAATCCTAACCAGAACCAGAAGTGAACTAGCACTCAAACCCAGGCCTTCTGATTTCAAGTCTACTGTTCTTTCTCAAACAGCATGTTGTCTCTTTTAAGGGCATTTGTAACAACTCAGTTCTTTAGAAAAAAGTAATTTCATCAATTGGACAATTTAGAGAATAAACCACTGTCCAGACATTTTTTCCCTAGTGTAGAAATATTATGTTCTTTCATAGTAAAGCAATTATGCAGTACTTTCAGAATAATCAGTTGAGCATGCTATGACTATTCACTGTAGAAAATGTATATTTGTTCTTTCCTCAAGTTGATAATAATAAAACCAGTAATTAAATAACAGCAAATGTTTATTGATTGCTTGACATGTGACAGTATTTTTAAACCTCATAACAACTTAACAAAATGAGCATGATATCCTGTTTTTCAGATAGAAACTCAAGCATAAAAAAGGTTAAGTAACTTGAATAAGCCCAGAGAAAAAGTAGCAGAGCTGGGATACAAGTCCTATCTGATCTGATTTCAAAGCTTGCAATTAATCATTACACTTTCACCAAGAGGATAAGAAGCACATAGCAGAATCACTAAGGAACCTTCTCTGAGAATAGTACAAGGAACACCAAACTTTGAAAACCTACATTCGTTTTATTTTTTTAGGGTTCATCTGATCAGAGAAAATATGCAATATTATTACCTCAAGTACTATGCTATTTTCCCAGGAAAATGATCCAGTAGTATATATTTTATAAATACAACTAACGTGATATACTGAAACACCAAACAAAGTGTGATATCAATTTAACAGCAAACATTCATTGAGTGAATACTGAATGCAAAATACTGTGAACTCTATGGTCTTAGCAATACGAGGAATTCGAGACTAAAAAAATAAATAAATGGACATACCTGCAGCCTTGGAGAGCCCTTGGAGGAACTGTTGCAAGCTACAACAAAACACAAATGAAATACAAGTTGTGAAAGCCATGGTTCTCAAATTTTAGTGGGCATTGGGAGCACCTGGAGGACTTGTTAACAAATAGACTGCTGAGTCCCACCCCTTGAGTTTCTGACTCAGAAAGCCTGTGAGGAGTCTGAGAATTTGCATTTCTAACAAGTTTCCAGGTGATACACATGTTGCTTGGTCCCGGGGCCACACTCAGAACCCCTGTGATAGAGGTTCAACAGAATTGTAAGAGAGCATAGAGGAAGGTGTGATAAGCCTTCCAAAGCAGGAGCAAACTTCATGGAGGACTCAGCCTTTGAACTGTGCTTTGACAGAGAAGCAGAATTTCAGATATTGAGAGGTAATTGCTTCAGTCTCAAGAAGAGGCATAATCCTTCAGGCTCTTCTTTCTCGCATCTTAGTGATCTGGTGATTCTACTCTTGCAGAATGAAATGAAAATTATGAAACCATGTCTCCTTGCCCAACAACTCAGTATACTTTGATGTTTTCTTGGCTTCAACCAATGTACTGACACTTCCGAAAGGAATGAAAGAGCAGTTTTAGCGCATTTTAAGCCTTATTAAATTCCTTCTTTATTCCACGGCAAATAATTCCAATTTCCTCTGAAACTGTATGTTTTGTTTTACTTGGTCCTCACCTGACTCTCACATTCTAGGGATGATTAAGAATGTGAATGAGGTGTTGGTCAAGTTTTCTTTTGCAGGTTTGTTTGATTGTAATGGCTGAAATAGTCACAACGTCCCAGGTGAGTATTCTTCTTACTCTTATCCCAAGAGGCGAAAAAAAAAAAAAAGAAATGGAAACATTTCTAAAAGCATTTAAACCGTGTGCTGGAGCTGGAGAATTTTAATCAAAGGGATAAAATACTGACTTGGGACAACAGTTTTGTTCTCAATTCCTCTATCATTTTACCACATGATTCTAAAGAAGTAATTTGAGTTCTCACTGCTCTAATTTTTGTATTTGTAAAATAGGGATAATATTTGCAATAGGGCTTAATTAATGGTTGAAAATGATTTTGAGATCACTGGGAAAGAAGAAGAAAATACTATTTCTCTTCACTGAATTTTGGAAATCAAACAAGAGGAATTTATACTCTTTCAGCAACAAACCCTTAAAAAGGCATTTTCCTACTACTAAGTTGCTCATTGTCATGACAAATGTGTATTAGACTCCAATATTATCAAGTACATACAATCATTTCTACTAATGATTTTTATTCCATATCTCTTGCAGATGCAACAACCAGGTGGAAGATAATTCAAGTGCTATCAGTCTAAGCATTAGAAAACTTTTTCCATAAAGGGCCAGGTAGTAAATATTTTAGATTTTGCAGGTCATATAGGAGCATGTGATCACAACGATCATGCTTATGAGTCATGTTGAAAAGTGGGACAAAGTATCACCACTAATCATCATCATTTTTAATTTTCCCATAAAAAGCATCAGCATCCCTTTCCTCTTCTTTTACTCAGATTTAGTCAGTAATAAATACTGAGGTAGAATTCACTACATAAATCTTTGCTTTTTTTGTTATAAAATGAATTGTTTTTTTTTTAAATAATACCGTTGTTTTCAAGTTCTGTTTGGCTTCCCAAAAATAATTTATTAAATCAAGCTGGTTGATTTCAGTATCCCAAACGCAAACCATTCTGTTTTATTCATATTTTCTTTTATTTTGCCTGCTGCTTTATTACTTGTATTTCCTCATGAGCCTTTAGAGAAAATAATGTTATTCCTTCAGTTGTGCAAATTGAAAACCTATTTTTAAAGAGCTGTGTCCCAGCCATTTTGATTATCCTACATTCTATTCCTCTCTTCATTTATTTAAAAAGAAAAAGACTATATATAAGCCCCCATCTCTCTCCTGAGTGTTGTAGAAGCCTGTTGTATTCTTATTAACACTTTTACACACGTTTCATTTTGTTTCCTTATTGCAGTGATAGCTTACCTTCCTGTTTACTTTACTGTTTACACCTCATTTAAGAAGTTTTGTCTAAAGTGCTTTATATAAAAATTCTTAATTGGGTCTCCTTTTTAAAAGATATAAAGTAGGAATTGGGAGTTTCACAATTTAAGTTACAAGAGTTTCCAAAATGGTAAGTTGTTTAAAGACTTTTGCTACCTTGTGGTTATAATTAAGATTTTTAAGACTCAGAGCTTCTCCTTTAACTGAGATGGACTTCTACACAAAGTTCCTCAAAAATTCATATAAATCAATAAGACATTTCTTATTTTAGGCTAATATAGAAGTAATTATATTTAGTATTATACTACAGAAAGTGGAAAAGACACTTATTTTTAGTATTTGACTATAATTTCACAACTTATTATAAAGTTCTTTTTTTTTTTCTATCCCTGCAATGTGGACTTCAGAAATAAGCCTATCAGTCCTGGACACAAGGAAGTCACACTGTCACATTTTCCTCCAGTTCATGCCATAATTGGAAATCAAGCAATCAGAAATGTCTTTACAGTACTATGATTTAGCATTATGTCTTCAGCTTTTATTGAGGGCTGATATAATAACGGGCTCTATGAAGAAACTTGATAAAACTGCTACTGAAGACACCTCCCATTATATTGTTCGATGTCCCTATAAAAATTATCCAATTTATGTTTTTCTCAAGGTTCCAAGCAAGAAAGAGATTTACCTTTTTGATGATTTTATCTGATCTCTTTCATATACTTTAAAAAGAGTTATAAACTAATAAACAAATTCAGCAAAGTTGCAGGATGCAAAAACAATATACAAAAATCAGTTGTGTTTCTATAAACTTAACAATGAACAATTCAAAAAGGAAATTAAGAAAACATACCCAGGGAGATTGCCTATCTCCAAGTCACTTAGTTCTTCTGGGTTTTTAGCTTGTTGCTTCCTCTGAAACATATTCCTCTGTCACCTCATTTTGTCTAAATTGCTATTTGTATTTTTATGTATGTGGTAGGTTGGTTATGTTTCTCAACCTTGACAGAGAAAGAAACATATCATATGATATCACTTATATGTGAAATCGAAAAAAATAATACAAATGAACTTATGTACAAAACAGAAACAAACCTACAGACTTAGGAAACAAACTTATGGTTACTGAAGGGGAAAGGTGAGGGGGAGGGATAAGTTAGGAGGTTGGGATTAACATATACACACTACTATATATAAAATAAGTAAACAATAAGGACATACTGTATAACACAGGGAACTATACTCAATGTCTTATAATAATCTATAATGGAAAAGAATCTGAAAAAGAATATATATATATGTGTGTGTATATATATATATATATATATATATATATATATCTGCATCACTTTGCTGTACACTTGAAAATAACACAACATTGTAATTAACTATACTTCAATTTTAAAAAAGAAAAAAAAAAAAGAAAACATTCCCATTTCCAATAGCATGAAAAAGAATAAAATGCTCATGAAGAGAGTTAACCAAGAAGGTATAAGACTTGTACACTGAAAACTAGAAAACATTGCTGAAAGAAATTTTAAAGGACATTAAAAAAATGGAGAGACAGCTCATGTTTATGAATTGAAAGACTTAACAGTGTTTAAATGTCCATACTACCCAAAGCAATCCACAAATTTAATGTAATGCTTATCAAAATTACAATGGCATGTTTTGCACAATAGAAAAAAAAATCCTAAAATTCATATGGAACCACAAAGAGCCCAGAATAGCCAAAATAATCTTGATCAAGAAGAATAAAGCTAGAGGCCTCACACTTCCTGACTTCAAAACATATTATAAATCTTCAATAATCAAAATACTATGGTATTGGCATAAAGGCAGACATATAGACCAATGGAATAAAGATAGATTAGAGATCACAGAAATAAACACGCATGTATACAATCAAACAAGGCTGCCACACTACACAATGGAGAAAGGACAGTCTCTACAATAAATGGCAGTGAGAAAACTGGATATCCTCATGCAAAAGAATGAAATTGGATCCTTATCTTACGTCATACACAAAAATCAACTCAAAACGGATTGAAGACTTACATATAAAACCTGAAACTATAAAACCCCTAGAAGGAAACATAAGGGGAAATCTTCGTAACACTGGTCTTGGCAATGATTTCTTGGATATGAAATCAAAAGCACAGGCAACAAAAGCAAAAAATTGGCAAGTGGGGTTACATCAAACTAGAAGGCTTCTGCACACGAAGGAAATAATCAACAGAGTGAAAACAATTTATGGAGTGGGAGAATTTTTTGCAAGCCATCTATTTGATAAGAGGTTAATATCCAAAATATATGAGGAACCCCTACCACTCAATAGCAAAAAAAACAAATAACTTGGTTAAAAAACGAGAAGGGACCTGAAAAGACATTTCTCCACAGAAGACATACAAATAGCCAACAGGTAGATGAAAAGATGCTTAACATTACTAATCATCAGGAAAATGCAAATCAAAACCACAATGAGCTATCACCTCACACCTGTTATGACAGCCATTATTCCAAAAAAAAGAAAACAACAAGTGTTGATGAGGATGTGGATAAATTAAAACACATACACTGTTGGTGGGAATGTAAAATGGTGCAGCCACTATGGAAAACAGCAGGGAAGTTCCTCCAAAAATTAAAAATAGAACTACTATATGATCCAGCAATCACATTTCTGGGTATATACCCAGAAAAATTGAAAATAGGATTTTAAAAGATATTTTCACTCCCATGTTCACTGCAGCACACCCTGAATGTCCATCAATGGATGACACAAATGTGGTATACACATGCAATGGAATTTTAAAAAGAAGGAAATCCTGACACAGGCTACAACATGAAAGAACCTTCAGGACATTATACTAAGTAAAATAATACAGTCAAAGGACAAATACTGCATGATTCCACTTACATGAGACATTTGAAGTCGTCAGACTCAGAGAAGCAGAAAGTAGAATGGTGGTTGTGTAACCGAGCAGGACCCAAGGGGGCCTTCCTGAGACAGACCCCCTTTCCCTATATCCTCTGTTGTAGCTTCTCTCTGGAGTAAGCAGATAATAGTATCTCATGCATATTTCCTGAGTTTTTCAGATGCTAAAGCCCACCACCAAATGGAAGAAATTAACTACTTGATGATCATGAGCACATAGCCCCCAGACCTCTGACACTTAAGGATTGATAATGTTAACACCTGTGACACCACCCTGTTACCTGAACATCAGCCAATCAGAATTGTGCACAAACTGATCACATACCCTGGGATGCCCCTCTTTCACCTTGCCTTTAAAAATGCTTTGCTGAACCCCTTCAGGGAGTTCCAGGTTTTTTGAGCACAAGCCACCTGTTCTCCTTGTATGGCCCTGCAATAATCCTTTTTCTGCTCCAAACTCCAACGTTTTGGGTTGTTTGGTCTTCCTGTGCCTCAGGCACACAAACTGGCATTTGGTAACATTTGACAGGGTCTGGAAAAAGGGAAAACATAATATTGTTAGATAGTACAGAGTTTCAGTCATGTAAGAAGAAAGAGTTCCAGAGATCTGCTGTACAACACTGTGCTTTCAGTTGCCAATACTGTACTTGAACACCTAAAAATTTGTTAAGGGAGTAGATCTCATGATAGGTGTTTTTTACCACACACACACAAAAATTAAACTATAAAACTTCTAGAAAAAAACATAAGAGAAAATCTTTGTGAACTTCATCAAAATTCTGTACTTCTGCTATTTGAAAGACACTGTTAAAGTGGTTAAAAGATGAGCTGCCAACTGGGAGAAAATATTTGCAAATCATATACCTAATAAAAGACTTGTACCCTGAATGTATAAATAACTCTTAAAATGAAAGAAAAATGGGCAAAATGTTTGAATAGATAGTCTACCATACAAGATATAAGGTTTGAATGGACAGGACACCAAAGAAAATACACGACATAAGCACATAAATATATACTCAATATCATTAGTCATTAATACAATGAGATGCAACTACATACTGATTAGAATTTCTTTTTTAAAATATTACTTTATTTTTATTCCTCTAATTTACTGATGTTTCTTCATTGTAGCAGTGGAAATAAAAAAGTAAAATTTCTCCATGCACAAAAGGACTGACAGAAAGTGATGCAGGAGGGACATCTTTCAGGTTGTGAAAAATTCTAAATATGCTTGCCTGCTGAGGTCAGCCATCAGTGAAACTTCAAAGCGAATTCTAGTGCCTGAGCTGGTCCATCATGGGTCAGGAGGAGTGTTGCAAAGGAACCCTTCCCCTCCCTGGTGGTCAGTCATCCCTGGCCCAGGGACTTTGTGGAAAAAAGTTGCCCAGGTCCCGGGTCCCCGCCCTAGCCCTGGGCCAAGAAATGGGCAGCAGGTGGATGGGGAGGAAGCCATGGGCCTGGGGGTCCAGCAATGAGTCCCCGCCATCACCCTGGGGTCCGGATGCATCCTACTCACTAGAAGTCCAGTTGTCCTCGAATTTCTTAAATTAAAAAATTTTTATCATACAAAGTGATGATGAGGCTGTGAAGTAACTAGAAGAAATGAAAGAACGTGCCCATGCAAAGTCTGGTAACTTATTCAGAACAACTTTATTAATATAAGCCAAAACTCAAAATATCCCAAATATCCATCAACAGGTAAGTGGATAAACAGACTGAGGTTTATTCATAGAATAGAATACTACTCAGCAATACAAAGGAATAGGCTATTGGATGAACCTTTGTTAGAGAGTCCAAGCTCATACCGCTCACTGCAAGACAGGCCAATAAATAGAGTTATGATTTGTTGGGGAAAGAAATAGGGATTTTCTCTGGAAAGCCAGCAGACTGAGAAGATGGTGGACTAGTGTTCCAAAGAACCATTTTACTCAAGTCAGAATTCAGGCTTCTTTTATACTAAAAGGTGAGGGGATGTGGCTGGCTGTTGCAAACTTTCTGGTGTAGGAATCCTTTGCTCTTGCAGCTGTCCGTGTCGGTCTGGACACAATGTTCCTATAAACCTCCAACAAGACAAGTGTTATTTTCTGTTCTGCAAATAAGTGTTATACCTTTAAAGGTCAGAACCTTGAGAATGCGTTAGCATGTGTGTTTCAGGGTAGAGGCAACATTCCTTTACAAAGGTGCAAAGCCGGCGTGACTACGCACGGGCGACAAAGCACAAGGGTTAGAGCTAAAGGAATAGATCCAATATGGAGTCAGGTTTGTTCTTCTCTGCTACACTTTGATATAATTATGGTGAGTGAACATAGCCAGACAAAAAAGAGTACATACTGTGTGATTCCATTTATATAAAACTCTATGAAATGCAAACTAATCTACAGTGACAGAAAGAAGGTCAGTGGTTGCCTGGGGATGGAGGTGGTGTGGAAGGGGTGGGTGGGAAGGGCTGAAGGAAGGGATTATAAGGGGGAACGAGGAAGCTGATGGAGGTAGTGGTTATGCTCAATATCCACACCCTGGTGAAGGATCGGCCGGTGTATCCAGACGTCGAAACTCCTCAAATTGCCCACTTTAAATATGTATAGTATGTTTCATATTAATTATACCTCAACAAAGCTGTTAAAAATTTTCCTCATGCAGCTCTGAAATGATCTGAGTTGTGCTTAAAAAAGAGTTAATGAGGCAACATTCTCTAAGGTAAAGGAAAGACATGAAGACACAATTTACAGGGGTCCTGTGAGAGTTCATAAAAGACTGGGTTGGGAGAGTTTCTGTGGGAATGGAGAATGACCTATCTTGTTTAGTACTACTGGCTCACCTAATATTCCCCTATCCCAAAAACAAAAGCTGAAAACTCATTTGGCACCTAAAGTCCACTCTAGTTTTATGAAGCGTAACCATTTTTTTCCCCTCAAAGTCAGTCTCAAGTTTAAGATAATTCTTGGAGTCCAGGAAGGCATTGGACTGCTCCATTAAACTTATATTAATTAAATTCACCATCACGTATTCAATCAACAAGTATCTTTTGATCATCCACTTACTTTGTGCAAGTCTCTAGACTAGTCACCCAACTATAGAGGGTTCTGTGAACAGGTGCTGGCAGATCAGGACTGCTGTGTACACATTTAGCAAGATGAACAAAAGAATTAAACAATTGCTTTTCGGACAGAGCCAGTAGTGAATTATCGGTCTTATGTTGATGGCCAAGGTTTCCAGATTTGGCTTTAAATTTGTATCCTATGTAATTATATAATTTTTAGGGAATTACGCATGTACCAATTACTGTGTTGACAGGTATCGTACAAAAGTCCAACATGTATCTTGAGCAAAAGCTTTGTGCCCTACATCAGCCTTTGCTCCTCTGTAGTCAGGTTGGCCTCAGGACAAATAAAATTACATATAAATGCAATCCTGAGTTTTATTTTTCACCATAGGTTCTAAATAATTTGGCTGTAACTCTTTGGGGATGACATTCATGAAAAACTCTATAATCTTCGTTATTGTATTTCTCAGCTGCAGGTATTACCAAAGCTGTAATTTATCTAAATTGTATTTTTGTCCAAGGGTTATAAAGGGGATAATATGAAAAGTCTATTGGGATATTGTTAGTAAATTTATAAAATTACTTTCTGTATCCAGTTAGACCAAGTAATTTTTTCACTCGTTGCTTTTAGGGCAGGCTTATGTATCATTGAAGACTTCAAGGGAATACAAGTTAAGCATCCAAACAAAAATTCTTTGTCAAAAAGCATGTCTGTTAGGTCAAAGTTATCATTCATGGGGCTCAAGGAGAGCCTTTAGGTGAGTGAACAATTTAAGCCTAAAGCTACAGAACTGCAGACAGATATTTCCAGAATTCTTCGTCTTACCACTTAATGCTGTTCCAAGTAGTGAATTATTGGTGCCAGTGCCATATACACAGCCCTGGGGCACATTCTCACTGCTGCTTGATCCGATTAAGGTCAGAGTACATACATCGGAGGTTTACTCCAAAGAGAGGTTTGTTGTATGTAACAGATGCTCCCTAGCACACTATCCCCTTCTGTAGCCAGCGAGGAGCCGATGGTACCAAATACTGAGGAGGGTCTGATATCCTCTGGTCTTATGGACGTGAAGTGTATTGCATTTACAATGCTAGAGCTCCAAAGAATTGTGGGATCTCACCTTACCCCTTGGTGTCATACTGAGCAGTCAGTGAATACGAAACACTGTAGCTTCTCAGTTCTGTAACCTTTAACCATATGTATGCAACCTTTTCATCCAAGCCATCCAAGAAATTTCTGTGGGCCCAAAAGAAATGGGAAAGGTCTATGAGCCAGAAGTAACTAGCATAAAGCCCAAAGGTAAAGCTAGCTGGAACTAGTGGCCAGAAATCTGTACACAGCATAAAGCAGCAAATTTTTAGCAGCAGTTAGAAAAATCAGAACTGAGCAAATAGCAAAATGAGAGAGCAGAACTATCAAAACCAGAATAATTCATTGTCTATTTTCTAAGTTATCAGTTTAGATTACTTAGTTGCTGGGTTATAAAACTGAATAAACAAAACAAGACTGATAAATTGTCATAGATCCCCAAAGGCTAAGGAGATATGACAACTAAATGAAATGTGATATCCTGGATTGGATTCTGGAACAGAAGGAAATTAATGAAAAAACTGGTGAAATCCAAATAAAGTTTGAAGTTTAGTTAATGTGTCAGTGTTGGTTTCTTAGATTTGACGAATACAGATGATAGCACTAGAGAAACTAAATCACAGATGACAGCGCTACAGAAACTGAAATCAGGTGGGGATTTTACAGGGATTCTCTGTGCTATCTTTGCAACTTTTCTATAAATCTGGTATTATTTCAAAATAAAACATCTATTTTAAAATGAATTAAGACAAGACTCTTATCCTGGAGTAGTTGGGGCATACTTGGGAAGATACAGAAATGAGGAGACCAACTCAATTCTAACACTAAATGGTTTAATGAAAAGATTCACAAGGTGCAATGGTGCACAGGACAGGTGGAGCCCTTAGTCCAAACCAGGGTTTAGTGAGAATACCTAAGATCAATCCTGAAGGGTTTGTAGGATTGGTCGGGAAAGGAAAAGGTGACCAAAATTACAGGTAGAAGGAAGGGCATGAGGCCTGTGGAGAACTAAAACAATTTGGAAGGGCAAAGGATGAGACTAGAGATGGGAAAGATCAGGTTTGCGTATCTGGATAAGGAGCCGGAACTCTACCTGGGGATGATAGTGAATAAAATCATCAGTTCTGCAATAGCACAGGGATATATTTTTGGAAGCCAAGCTAATTTTAAGAATCTATAAGATATTGCATACATAAATAAAACAGAAGAAAAAAATGATCAAATATAAAAGATATTATTGATATAAAAACAAAGGAATAGAGAATATCGATAAAACCAAAGGAAGTTTCTTAGAGAAAATTTTAAAAAGTAATAAATCTCTACAAGTACTGTTCAAGAAAAAAAGGCATTAATAAAGAATATTAGAAAGGAAAATGGGTACATAATATAGAAATTAGAAGTAATGTGATAATGATTTGTCAAGAATTGAAAACATATGAAAAACAACTTTTGGAAAAAAATATAAATTATAAAAACTGATTCAAGAATAATTAAATAAAATAATAAAAGACAAAAAAACCTACTGAAAAATCATTTCTCCCTCTAAAACACATTAAACCAGATAATATTAGACCAATTATACTAAACCCTTTGACTCTTCTGGTATAATCATGATTACAAAATTTGATATGTGATTTTTAAAGTTTTAATCAATGTGATAAAGAAAAAAATGAAATCAAGTAATAAAAATTGGAAAGAAACAAAAATTGTCATTTTTCACAGGAGATATAATTGTCTGCATAGAAAACCCAAGAGTATCTATGGGAAAACTATAACATAAACTGTGCTACATCCAGAAAATGGAATATCATTTAGCACTAAAAATAAGTGAGCTATCCAGCCATGAAAAGACATGGTGGAATTGTAAATGCATATTACTAAGTAAAAGAAGCCAATCTTAAAAGTCTGTATATTGTATGATTTCAATAAAATGACATTCTGGAAATGCAAAAATATGAAGACAGTAAAAAGACTGCCAGGAGCTGAGTTGGAGGGTAGAGATGAATAAATGCAACACAGAGGATTTTTAGGGTAATGAAAATAATCTGTATGATACTATAATGATGGCTACATGTCATTATACATTTATCTAAACCCACATCACATACAACACCAGGAGTGAAGCCTAAGGTAAGCTATGGACATTGGGTGATTATAATATACCAATGTAGGTTCATTAATTGTAACAAACACACATGGTGCCTGCTCATACACATTCCACTACCATGTAGAAGATGCCAATAACTGCAAGCTCAATAAATGAATACCTAAATGGTAATGGTAGATGGTATTCACATCTTTTGAGCACCAAATATGTACAACAAATTATGTATTTTTGTATGTTAAATTGTATGTTCCTCACAACATAAAACTCATAATATGCTATACATCTATTCTATGTAATATTTTTCACAAAGGCAATTGATTATTTGTACAATGTCTATTTTCTTAATCAGGATAAAAGCTTCATGAAGATAGGAACCTACGTTTCTTGATCCTTTCCGTATTTCCAGGGCCTATCAAAACACATCTGACATACAGGAGGCATGCAACAAATATCTATTGATTGTATGAATAAATAGATAAATAGTTCTATGCGCTAGGTATTATTATTTCAATTTTACTGATAAAACTAGAGCATTAAATGACTTGCCCCAAGTAACATAGCTAGAAAGTGGCAGAACCAGATTTAAGTACACAGTTTTTCAACATTCAATGAAAAACTTGTTTCTCATTCGTGCCCAGTAATAAGGAGTAGCCCAGAGCACTTTTACAAATTCCATGTGAACTTCTCCCAAGGAAACTTTAGCCCGCTTCATCAGTTTCTTCTTAAAGATAATGAAAAGGTGATACTAAATACATGACTAAGGTTATCCTTGGCTTTTTAAAAGAATAAGAAGTGCAGCATATTTGTCTTCTGGGCAGCAGTGTAGAAGATTCAGAGACCAATTTTGGCAAATTGACCGGGCAATTACTGAGCATCATTTTAGTTATATACTGATAAGTTCTGAACAATTTCCATTTGTGCTTTAGTTCTTCCTACATGTTGCAAATTGATCATGTTCTTGAATTATCTATCTTTAGCCCTAGGGTCTCATTTATAACACCTGAAGACAATTAGATAATCGTTAATAAATACTAAACAATAATGGCATGAGAATGAAGCCTTTGGGGGGGACATGAAAAAAACATATGTGTTTGATGTCTGTTTTTCTATGACTCAGCATCAATCCCTTGGAATAAACAGAATGATATCATTAAACTTTTCCAATCGGAAGGTTTTTCACCAGATTTGTGACACAGATTAGGTAATACAATATCCTTCAGCGGTTAAGCTCACAAACATACTTCATCATGTGATGATGGTACCAATATTCTTGACACTTTGATAACTTCGTAAGTGGGAATATCACTTTCTGTTCATAGTTAGCGGTGAAGTTAAAGTGATTCCTACATTATTAAAAAGGTGCAACCAATTTGTTAACTGTGTACACATATACCTACATATGTGTGCATGTGTATTACACACACACACACTCATAGAAAGATACATTAATTATAGGTCCTGAATTTTTTTCAAAGAACTGAGATAACTGATATAGAAAAATAACATGCTGGGAAGGGTTGAACAAGTGAAGCACAGGATTTTTTAGGTCAGTGAAGCAGTATAGTTTAGGGCAGTATCTTTATGATACTGCAGTGGTCAATATAAGATATTAAACAAAACTCATAGAACATTACAAAACAAAAAGTAAACCTTAACGTATGTAAATTTTTTAAAAAATCACTTAAGATGTTGGTAGATGTTAGTATGGAATGCAGACTAGTATATTAGTATGACAAAAGAATCTAAATGCGTTACAAATGTATGAAATCTTACTGAAGGGAGTGGGAGAATAAGGTGCAGTAATGAATATCCATCAGTCCACTGTGATATAAATAAATGATGGAATTAATTTTTAAAAACTGGGGAGAAGAGACAAATCTCTCATGGAAAAGAATTCCAAACAATTTATATAGATACTCTGCTCTCAAGGAGGGAGAAGCATAACTCCCCATTACATTAATGGGCGGCACCTAGTGACATTCTTCCAAAGAATAAATATGGAAAACAGTAAGTAAAAGGGTAACTTTACAGTGGAGAAATTTGACAAACACTACCTCAACCAGGGGATCAAGAGCAACATGGAAGTGATGTCAAACTGATAGCCCCTTGATATGATATGATGAAAATGGCACTTTGCCTTTGTGTTCTTATCCCCAAGAAATCATAACACCAGTCTAGTCATGAGATAAATATCAGACAAATATCACAAACATTTGTGAGCTTAACCACTGAAGGATATTGTATTACCTAAATTACCTAAATTCAGAAACATTCAAAAAAAAATACCTATCCATACAGAACTGTGAAGGTCATCCAAAACAAGAAACATCTGAGAAATTGTCACAGTCTAGAGGACCCCAAGGAGACATGACAACTAAATGTAATATAAATAATACACTGGGTCCGTCTGAACAAAAAAAAGGACATTAGGGAAAAACTAAGGCAATGTGAATGAAGTATTGACTTTAGTTAATAATAATGTATCAATATTTGGTCATTAATTGTAACAAATGTACCATACAAATGTGTGAAATTAACAATAGAGGAAGGTAGATATGCGGTCTACTGGAGCTCTCTGTACTATCTTCCCAATAATTCTATATATTTAAAACTGTTCTAAAATAAAAAGCTTATATTTGAGAAAAAGGAAATGGGGCGGCAAGTTTAGAGAAAACAATAGCTGCATGAAAAACAATAAATCAGAACATGAGAACCAAAATCACAATATACTATTTTTAAAAAGCAAGTAATAAAAAGGAAATTTTCGAATTTCCAACAATAGAAGCAAACAGAGCATAAGGGTAGAAAATGTTAGTCAATTACTAGTCATCATTGTGACTGAAATTCTATACATGGGAGATTATTTCCTTATCTGTTGATTTATTTGGGAAATGGATCATTTCTATATCTGATAATCCCTTTTGGATATCATCAGTACCAGGATATTTAAATAATGATAAATAAAAGACTTCAGGAAGTTCCTTAAACTCAGTAATTCTCCTATTCCTTCTCCTTAAAGTATAATAATGCTATAAACCTAAGAATGCTGTTATATGAACTAAATAAGGTGATGCATTTAAAGCACTTCCATAGTACATGGCACATAGTAAGCCCTCAATAATTCTATTAGTATTCCCCCAAGCATCAATGACATAAATTATTATTATAGTTGTTGTTGTTATTCGGGATTTGTAGATAGTGTCAGAGATGTTACAAGTTCTGTGGTAAACGATTTCCCTTTATCACTATCTTCTATCACTAGTCTTCTATGAAGACTGACCTGCTCCTACATTGTTCTGATTTCAAAGACCTTCGAATATTTCCCTTTTTATTATTTAGTTTCATTTTCCAAAACACATTCCTTTTTTCCCTTTTATTCCTTATTTGTTCAATAATGAGTCCCTTTTGATTACTGTCTTTCTGTAAATAGTACCACCATTATTCCAGGCTTGAAACTTCAAAGCAATCTTTTAATCTTCTATTTTCTTGTTCAATTCAATTAGCCATCATCAAAAAAAAAAATACAATAATGTATCCTTTAAATCTCTCTCACATCTGTCCAGTTCTTTCTGTTGCCACTGCCAGCTTTAGGATTTAAAAAACTCATTCCTAGCTAGCTGTTATATCCTGATTTTCTTATTTCCCATGTCTCCTCATAGTAAACTTTCCCCTCATACAACAATATGTAAATATTTCATTGAATCCTCTGGACTCAATAGGATACAAGCAGAGAACACCTTTATTCTTTCTCCCACTCTACCTTCAAATATGCTCATGAACTAATTCTTTCCCTGAGTCCGCCACAAGTCGCAGGCAGATCCCTCCAAATTTCTAAGGCCCTTTAGTGACAAACTGTCTCAATCTGGTTCAATACAATTTAAAAACCTACCCCTTCCTTCCCCCATCCCCCTGCCCCTGATAGCATCTGCGTCAGACTTAAGCCTGCAATGGCGGATGGGGACATTTTTGCTTCTTCTCTACTCCTCTTTCACCTTCTCTATTCCTGGTTGTCTGACACCTCAAGAACCAGGACCACGAATAAAAGGTAATTAGAGATAAGCAGTGTAGTATCACATGCTATTAGAGGTGTTCCTTCTTCTGGATCTAATGCATGCACAAGTACTGTTTCATTTTGATTCATTTCTCACTTGGGAAGCACTTTTATTGGTTTTTCAAAGTTCCTCTACTAGGACTGCTGACTGCAGTTCCCAGGACACAGTCCCTGGCTCTCCCCCATGGTAGGGGACAGGTGGACATATAATGCACAGACACCCCTGTCCCAAGAAACTCTCTCCCTCTAGTATTTTCACTCCCACACATTTAAAGAATGTAAGTGGGCATTCACAACACTGGTAGCAATACATTTCCGATCTGTTAGCATGTTCTACAGTGGGCAGTCCTGCAGGACCCAAAGTAGGTATTTGACCCCTGTTCAATTATTCTCAATTTCCACTGAAATTAAGGTAAGTTCTATTTTCACAGTCTGTTAAAAGTAATTTTTAACTCACACTTTTATGAAAAATCACCATATGCTCATAAAGCCCATAGGCTATTTTCTTAGTCTAAGATTCATAATCTAAAGCCGTCTCTAATCTTCTCTGACTGGTCATTCTAATCTATTCCCTACTACTGAGCTAATCCGAACATCCTTTGCTGCTCCAAATTTAATCATCATTTTCTAAATTCTGCCTTTATTGCATCTCCATCCTCTACTCCAGTCCCCACCCACACCCCCCAGTCAGGATCCTTTGGAAGGAAATTAAGGAAGGGAGAAAGCTCAGATCCTTTTATAGAAATGATCTGTTCAGGAGGCCCCCAGTGTCATCAGACAGTTGTCATTATACGACTGGGCTCTCAAGCCCTCTGCAGCTACAGCAAATAACCTCTCCTCTGTCTTTCCCTTTGCTTTCCTTCCACAAGATTTACATTCCCAGGTAGAAACACACAGCCATGGCTAAATCACACAGCCACCACTCAAAAACCATGGGGCAAGGGGAAATGATGTAGCATTAGAAATTAGTCAAATTTATTATTTTTGGCACATAATATGACTGTTTATATAAAAATCCCAAGAGAATATATTAAAATAATTAGAACTCATATGAGATATCCACAAAAGTGACTGGCCACAACATCTGTATGCAAAAATCAATATCTTCCTTATATAAAAACAAAGAGAAACCATGATGAAAAAGATGTCAATCACCAAACAACACAAACAAAATATAGACCATTATGAAGAAATCTACAAACACTAATTCAGATGTGTAACAGAAGATGTGAATAAAAACATCCATTATTTTTGAATGAAAAGACGGAGCATTTTAAAGTAGCTTTTGTTTACCTATAATCCAGGATGAATTTGGACTGTTTGTAACCATGCTCCTTACTGAACAATAGGAATTTAGTGTGTGAATTACATTTTGTTAATTTGATTGAACCTATTCATTTTATTTGTGTGCGTGTGTGTGTGATATGTGTGTGTATTCTGGAAATGATCTGAAACTGACCTGTATACACAGAGATGTACAGAATTACAGGTTATACACTAACATACTCGATATTAAACATGAAAAAACATGAAAAAATATCTAAGTTCATGGTAGAGTCATGACCTCCATATTTCTACCCAAAGAGGTATTCATATTTTAAATCTGAAATCCCACTAAGGAAATCACATTAACTTTTAGCTTATTTTCCATTCTGTCAATCATGTAATATGGTCACTTATTCCTGGACGGATTTCATTGTATTTTCCATATCATTCAGAAATTAGAAAGTTAGATATGCTTAGTTGTTTTGTGCCACCTTGTTGTGCTATTAGAGGCTTGGGTAGATGACAAGATAGGATGTAAGACTGTTAAATCTCAACTTGAAGAACCTCACATGTTAATTACCATCTCATATCCCAGAAACATTGCCATTAATGATGGAAATTAATGAGGGTGGAGAATTAAAGCAAAAGTAAAGTTAGAACAATTAGAGAACTATGGTCAAATTGTTGGCAAAATAAGGGGTATACGGTGGATGTCCAGAACAAGACTTGCTTATTACTCCCCTGCGCTTAACAGCTCTCCTTCAGCAACTGCTGTGACTGAAGAATATCGGAATATCAAAAGACCTGTGTAACCATATCGTAATAGGGAAGAACAAATCTGACTCCATATTAGATCTGTTTCTTTTACTTTAACCTTTGTATTCTATCGCTACTGCTTCGAGTTAAGAATGTTGCCTATAGCATGATATATACAGGATAGCCCATTCTCAAGGCTCTGACCTTTAAGGGTATAACACTTTTTCATTCATATAGAGATAAAAAGTTGCAGAACAGAGAAGAACATTTGTCTTGATGAAAGTTTACAGGAACATCATGACCTGAGCTACGTGGACAGCTACAAGAACAAAGGATTCCTACACCAAGAAGTTTGCAACAGTCAACCACGCCTCTCCCTCACCTTGCCTTTAAAAATGCTTTGTTGAAACCCTTTGGGGAGTTCAGGGTTTGGGGGGGGCATGAGCTACCCAATCTCCTTGCATGGCCCTGCAATAAAAATTTCTCTGCTCCAAACTCAGATGTGTCGGTTTGTTTGGCCTCACTTGTATTTGGTAACAACATGAAACACTGAGGTCCTGCCCAATATCACTGTTACTGTCCTCAAGTGCTTTTGCTGACTCCAAATCTTCACTCGTTGTCTGCCTGATGTAGAGCCATTTGGGAAGGCTAAATAACCCTGTGCTGCACCGCACCATGCCCAGTCCTTATGTTCTCTCAAGAACACATCAACATGTTCTCATTATTCATTTTATCTTGGTTAAGTGAGGGGTGGATTGTTTATGAAAACAAAAACCTAAATAAAACAAAGAGACAAACAAAACAAAACTGTATTGTTACTAACCTAAAAGTTTCCCCCTCAGATACAGATAGGGCCCAGTGGACCCACTGGTTATTTAAAGTACTTTTTGGTAGTCTCTCTTGACTAAAATGATATTTCTTGAGTTAACTAAAAATGTTTAAACTGCTATTGTTTGAAGAGAGGATATAATGTAAAAAGCTACCATAGCCAAGCCCCCTTGCAGTGTTTCGTGGTGGTCTACTAGTCCCTGAGGTGGAAGGGATGTCCCTCCCACCCATCCATTCAGAAGGACAAGGCATTCATTCATTCATTCATTCATTCAACAAATATTTACTATATTGAATGAGTACTATGGGCCAAACACTGAGGATTTGGTGACAAAAAAGACAAAAATCCATGTCCATGGATTTTTTTACACTCCAGTAGGGAGAGACAGACATAAACAAAATAAACAGATAAGCCACTCTCTGTGGCTCTATATCAGTCTATTTCAACCACATCATTTCTCAAGGCCAGGAAGAGTACAGTGTCCATTGACTTCTGGCTAGTCGGGATCTTGTTTCCAGTAATTTTCTCTGCTACTTTTCCTTCTTGCTGGGTATCTCTGCTCCAGGGTTTTTCTTTGCTTTTATATCCAATTCCAGAAATGTCTGCAATGTAATGAGTTTCTGCTAAAAACAGTATTACCCCCAGCAAGGCCCCTTAAACACACAGAGGTGCAGTGATTGTAAAAGAGCCATTGTTTATGATATTGCAAGAAGAAATAAGCTGGGAATGTACATAATTTATGAACTGTTTATGATGTCATCCAATACTATCATAAACATAGACTGACAAAACTATAATAAACACAGCAGCTGTTTCCTCTATCATCTCACTGCTCCACTGTTTTAACTGCTAATTCAGGTTTTAATATTTTCACTCTTAACCTTTTATGATACTGATTGACCTAGCAATATACTAATCAATCTTCATGCAAAATCTCATTATACAGCCAGTTAAGTACAATAAATCATACATTCAAGATGTAAAAAATTAACATGCATTTTTGAAACAACTTTATTAAAAATGAAAGTTATGAAACTGTTGGGCACTGTGAATGTGGTGGGCGTGAATGCTCTGTGCTCTGAACTCAAAAGCTAAATTTCTAATTTGGCACTTTTTGAAGTGATAGAGTTTCTGTCTGTTTTAACACTTCTGGTGTGAAGATAAGTCTTTGTAGAATTACAGATAAGTTAGCACTGCTTTGGAAGTATATGCACTTTATCTTTTTGATAAGTGTCTTTAGAACAACAAAGGAATTTATTTTTGTCAGGTAATAGTGAAAATACTATGAGTGCCCTCTGCTGCTTTGGAGTTACATAAAAGCCATGGTGTGTTTATGGCAATTGAAGCCTGAAAGAGGGGGAACTGGACAAAATGTATCAAGCAACAGGAAGTAGGGTAGGGAGGGGATGAAAAGGGAGAGGATACACCCTCCATATTTTTCCTAACAGACTACATATTTAGGAAAATCAAACTAACCGTATCTGTAAGAGAATGTCTATTAACATATTCATTGATTATGGTACTTTTTATAGTCCTATTATGAAGGGCAGTCATTTTTCAGATTATAACTCTGTATTAAGAACTCTGCTTTATTGAAAATATTGGCTTGTTTTAAAATGTTAAGTGTAAATTTATCCTATGAAATTAAACACTTTATCAACTTATGATACAGAAGCTACTAACAACCAGTAAACTCTCTAGGAGCTGTAAATGGAAGGGTAAATGTTTTTCTAAAGAATGAACTGTGGGTCCTTATTGGTCCACTGTACTGTACACCTGAAACTAACACAACATTGTAAATCAACCATACTCCAATAAAAATTTTCTTTAAGAAAGGGAAAAAAAAATGAACTGTGGTGGGGAGGGTGATGTGGGTAAAGGGGATCAACTGTATGGTGATGGGGAGAAACTAAATTTTTGGTGATGAGCAGGATGCAGGCTATACGGAAGGGCAAATATAATGTTGTACACATGAAACCCATACAATGTTATAAACCAAGGTTACCTCAATAAAATATGAATTAAAACATAAGAATAGATTTGTTCATGTTCGTCTCTTTCTTTTGGCGTATTAACCTTCAAAACACAGTAACGCTTGCCTTTATTAAGTCAGCACAGCTGCCCATGACGGTCAGCTACTGGTCCACAGCATGACAAGCAGAGGAACTCAAAGGATGTGTTTGTAAGCTTTCACAGCTATTGATAGACTGATTTTTATATCCGTTTAATCTAATAAAAATCAAATCCGTAATGTGAAAAAGTCTTCCAGACCTACTTTCTTTTTCAACAAATAAATGGCAAGGGGAAAAAAGGGATGCAGAAACTGCCAGAGAGGAAAAAAAAATTTATATAAACATTAAGCAAGTGCAATATTTGGACCTTGTTTAGATTCTGATTTAAACAAATTGTAAAAAGACATGTTTTAGATAAGTGGCAAATTGAACATGGACTGATCATTAGATGGTATTGTTGATATTATTAATTATGATAATGGCAGTGTATTTATGAAAAAAGTCACTAGCCATTAGAATATGCTCTGAAGAATTTATGGTACCTGGTATTTGTTTTTCAAATAATTTAGAGAAAGAAGTGGAAAGATAGAGGAAATAACATTGCAAAATGTTGATAATTGTAGCTGGGTGATGTATACATGGCATTTTATATGCTTTTCATTTTCTACTTTTTTAAAATTACCATGATAAAAATTTTTTTAATCTAAAAAAACAACCCTCTGGACTTGTATTTTTTAATTTTTATGTTTCATTTTTCTAGTAATTTATTTTTATTGTATTTTTAAAAAGTATCTCTCTGAAACATTCTGAAAATTTTTAAAAAGAACATAACTTCACCCAAAGATAGGGAACAGAAAAAACAAAAACACAACAAAAAACGTAGATGCAGGGATATGGAGGTTTGGTTTGTTTTTCTTTTATTTGTAAAGGAGAAGTTTTGATAAAAATTATGCCAGAGAGATTAAGATAATTTCTTGCAGCATTTTTTTTACCTTTTTATTTCCCTCCTCCACCCCAGTTTTGCTTTGAAGTGTAGGCAATTTGTTCTAGCATTGACATTATTGGGTAAAATATTTATATTGCTTCTATGGGCTTTCATGAAACAGATTTTAGAGTTTCTTTTCATTTTATTTCACTTGTTAATCATCTCAACAACGTTCCTTTAATTTTTCACACATGCACATATTTTTAATAGTGGCTTTAGGCCTTAACTAGAGCCAATTTCATATCCTTGGAATGACAGTGGTAATTGGTTGCTTATCTCTCTTTTCCACTCCTGCCAGAGATTTATCCATACCCAATGAGTGTCAATTGCAAAACATGGTCTTTGTCAAGCTTTCTTTACATAAGCTTTCCGTGGTTTAGAACTGGAACTAATGAAAAAATTTGTGCAATCAAGAGACGATACTTCCAACACTACCACATCAACTTAATAACAGAAGCAAACAGGCGTACATGTTGAGTTTTCTCCTCTTCTCCACCCTGTGTATTGCCACAGCTGTCTGTACATGATAAGTATATTCAGGGAGCAAAGAAAAATAATAAGTAAGGACGGCCGTCCATTTTCAACTCCATGAAATAATCAAGTTCTTTACCGCAGGAACAAATTCTTATTGTAACAAGGACAAGGAGAAGTTGGATTCCTAAGGGAACAACTAAGAAAAACACCCTGAAATAGAAGATCTTAATATAGGGGAATTCAGATAAAAATCTGCCTATAACATTTTTCCCATTTTGTTTAAAAGATACTGTGGATTGTCTTTACCCTTGAATAGAGAAATATATTGTCTTTGAGTTATAATTAAAGGGGCTCCTAAAAGGCAATTCTTTATTATTGGCAATAAAGACTGAACTGCTGATACAACAACATGGATGAGTTTCAGACACCAAAGAGTACATATAATATAAATTCATTTATATGGAGTTCTATAAAAAAAAACTAATCAATGCTGAAAAACATCAGCATAATGGCTACATACTGAGTATGAAGGGTAGAAGTAGGTATTAACTTAGAAAGAAAAGTTCTGGATTCACGGTAATATTCAATATCTTGATAGGGGTTTGGATTACACATGGCTATGCATCTGTTAAATCTCATCAAGTGCTACCCTTAAGATGTACGCATTTCCCTGTGGGTAAAATTTACCTTAAAAATGGAAACATAAGTGTAGAATCAGTTAATTACATCCATGCTGAAGTGTCCAGGGCGAAATGTACAGATGCCTGCAACTCACTTGAAATTCGTTCAAAAACCAAGATAGACTTATGGGCGGATAGAGATAAGGATAGATGGAGAGATATGTGATTAAGCAAACATAGCAAAATATTAATTGTAGAATCTAGGTAGAGACTGTACAATCCTTTCATCTTTTCTGTATATTTAAAAAATTTTTCATAATAGAAGGTTTGGTAGCAAAAAGGCAGTTTTTCCTCCCTAGGCCCAAAAGTATCTCCCAAAACCTGTCAGACCCTCAGAAATGTCCTTCATTAAACACTGTAAGACTTGTTAGATTATTTTCCAGTATCTTTCTTTTGAAATGCAAACTCAGACAGGATGTAAAAAATAGGGAGTTGCTAGAGGAAGAAAATCTATGTTTAAGCAACTAGTTATGTACTTGGTACTGGCATTATCTAATTTAATTCTTGAGAAACTTTTTTTAATTAGGTATTATTTTAGGTGCCAAGGTCATGACTTTAGTAACAGTAGCCCCTTAAGTTCTATGATAACTTAGAAATTAGTGTTCCATACAACACTATAGATTTTATTAATGTCTTGATGTCTTTGGGGCAATGGAGCAAAAAAAGGAAAAAACTCTGAATAAATATTCTGAAGAATCATTTAAAAAAGGAAAATAACACCTGCTTTATCTTTCCGTCATAATCCAATCCTGTATCTTAGCTCGGGAATTCCCTAGGAGATCCTTTTCTGTCTTCTGGTGAGTCTCAACAATCTACATTTAACTCAACATCTTGGCACCTAATGACCATAGTCAAGCCAAGTATTAATATTTAAAAATGTAAGAATTACACTCAGACAATGTCTTCCTCTGTATCTCAGATCCTGGAGAACTATATCTGTCTCCAAGCAAAGAAGCAAAAGGTAGGAAAGGAGAGTTGTTCTGTTTTTAGCTGTCCCAGTTGGGCATCTAGCAGAGTTCACCTCATTCTAACTGGACATACTGCTTTAATCCCATAAATAGGTACCGTCCAGAAATTTCTAGAGACAGTTTGGAGAGCTTATAAACTTGTCCAGAGCCACACAGCCAGAGTAGGGAAACACAATTCAAACCCAGAGCTGTTTAATTTTTTTTTTAATGTGCTTTTCCTCTGGACCAAGTTATGATTTATACATAGTATGAATTGGTTGACTGGATCAGATTCCAGTACATAGCTGAAAACTGAGCATGGGGGACCACGGCGGCTCTCACCTGAAGAGAACAACAGTGGCATGTGGAACACTACCTAGAGACGGCAGGACGGGAGGAGTGTCAAAAGAGCCTGGAGCAAAGTGAAAAAGAAAGCATCAGAATAGGTGAACAGTGTGAAGAAAGGGAAAGAGGAAGACATCAAAAATAAACTTCACCCATGTTTGTCAACCCTATGCATTATTCTAACTGGTTACATTCATAACAGAGACAGGATTATCGTATACTGTGGTTTGCCCAGGACAGTCCTGGTTTATGCTTGTCTCTGTGGGTTATAAATTTTATGGTCACCCTATTTAGAAAGGAAAAAATGTATATTAACAAATATTCATTAGGAAAAAAATGTATTTTATGAGGATACTTTTTAAGTTGAATGTAATTGTAATTAAATGGCAGCCAAAAGTATTTTGTGCAGTTACCATTTTAGTAAACCTGCTTTTCACTCATCTGCTAACCACTTCTTGGAGAATCAATCAAATTTTATTTTATGACTATTTTATGGAAAAGCTTTGAGCTCATAGAAATTTTGTTATTCTCCTTTCAGAAAGTGATCTCTGGTCTAGGCATATTGCCCAGATTCCCATGTAATTTTTCCCCTTCTATCACACATACATTATTATATAAATGTCTATTTCATGTACAGTATGAATTTTCATGTATGTTTTAAAATATGAAATGAAATCTGTCTAAAGAATGCAAAATCATCATCTCTGGTTGTTAAATGTTAGTCCCCAATTTACTTTGAGTTTATGTCTTATTTTATACAGGTGGTAAAATAAATATTCACAATATTTTAAAGATGAAATGGATTGAAGGAAATTTCATTTAACTCCCTGCAGAAGCTAGATAACCTTTCTAAGTTTGTTGACATAGTACACAGTGAAAGTTTATTAGAAGTCATTTATACTTTGTCAAACTGCTACAAAGATACTTGTTATCTGCATCATGCAAAAGGATTCCCTGGCAGAGTTCAAAGTAAATTCTGATTGTGCATGTCAAGTCATTGATAAGATTGATCAAGGGAAGAGGGAAATGTAGGCATGTATCTTCCTAAGGGATCTCAGTAGAACTGGAGCCTCTCCTGTTCACATCACATCATCAATTAACTATGTAAACTTGGACACATGCTCTCATTTATCTAGACCTCAGTTTCTTCATTTGTAGAATTAAGATGTTGGGTTTAAGATCCTTCCAGCTGTGAAACTTTAGAAAACAGTGTAATATTTTGATCACAATTTGAAAAAACTTCATTTTACTATCTTAAACCTTTTGAATTTTGAACAAGCGAGAAGTATGACTTCAGGACGTACTGAATGCTTAGTGGGCATCAAACACCATGCCAGGTACTTTCCTTAGTTGTAGCACTGGATACTTAAAATAATCCTGTGAAGAAGGTGAGGAGGAATGGCATACCTGAAGAAAAGATACTAGAGAAGAAACAGACCAGAGAGATTTAGAAAATCACCCAAGACCATAGCGTTAGTAAGTGGCAGCACCAAGGGTCAAGGTCAGGCCTCCCCATTCCAAACCCTATGTTACTAATCAATATGATAGTCTGCCTCTCCTCCCCCACACCCCAACCCCCTACCAAGCTTCACCTGGGCATGTGGGGTTGGGACTCTAAAGAACAGCTATCTGTGGCTTTGACACTAAATAACTACATAACTTTTGACGAGACTTTTCCACTGGGGCCCTAGTTTCCTAATTTTTAAATGACAGACTCAACAGATGGTTTCCAAAATCTAACCATTTCTTATTCCATGGCAATCATGTGAAAATCTAACAGGTCTAATTTCAAGGCCTTTTCTGATGCCCATAAAATCATGACTTAAGAAATTACAACATTCACTTCCTTATTGCAACGATTCAAGTAAATAAGTGATGGTAGCTCAAAATTGGTTATTTATAGTAAAGACAGAGAAAAGTGAAGAGATTTTAAAGATATTTAGGAAATAAAGCCTACAGAATTCAGTTACAGATTTGATATAAAGCATGAGAGAAATGATTGGAGACCCTTCAGTTTCTGGCTTTTATGAAGGGGTGATGGTGGTGTGATTCACAATTGGCCAAGACTGTTGGTAAAAGGACAAGGGTAGTTAGTACAGATGTAATTTTCAATTTACTAGTTTAAAAATTTTGTCCGATATAAGACTGGCTGCTAGTCTTTCACAGTTAGAGAACAAGTCTCATTTGAAAACACACTTGTGCCACAATCTGCTGGAGAAGAGGGTTAGGAGAATCCATGAAATAAGAAAGAAAAGGTGTCTTAGATCCATAAACTTTCTCTTCGATCCATAAACTAGTTACATAGATGGTCATCTCTATTCAAAGATCCAGGACCAGAACCCTACACACATGGTTCCTGGCTCTCAGACTAGACTCTCTCCATGACTCAGACATCCTCCGGTGCAGAGCATGCTCTGTGGGTTTATAAAAGCCTCACTCCAGGCTGTAGTGAAAGAAACAAGATTAAAATTTTTACTAATGACAGGCACTTACCAGTGCTTTCCTTTTCTTCTGCACAGCTCAGCCTAAATGTTTCAGATTTCAGTTCATAATCTTAAATCTGTTTTCATGGGATAATGTTCTATTGAGGAATATGCAAGAGGAATAAGATGGTTGGCCCTCTATGACACTCAAAAGCAGGAAAAATCTCATAATAATGATAATACTGGCAAAAGCCCTGAGTATCTATTTTGAAATTTCTCTATAAAATTTCCCATGAGCATTTGTCTTCAATGTCATTGTGTCACTGCATGCTTTATTTGGGCCAGACGTAATATGATAATTAATATTCAAACTTTGCAGCTGCCTGGGAAGGAAGGAGGATTTCACTCTTTAATTCTACAACTGCTATAATTGCTGCTACAGCAGTTCACCATTCCTGAGTTTCAGCAAAATAAAGATTCTATACATAGATTATTGCCTCTTAGTTTTCAAATGTCATTTTTGATGGTTCCTATAGAATATTTTTGAATTATACTTTTTAGAAGTTACTGACAGGCAGAGCCTAGTGGCTTATGATTCTCTTTTCTATAACAGCCAAGGGAACATTAATACCAGTAGCAGAAAGTAGCAGATAATGTTAACACACAGAATGTTACCTATTTAAATACATCATTTCCCAACTGTATATACTTTCTACTACTGTCTTGAATTTTTGCATTACCTCTATTATTATTTACTGAATTTTTCTGTGACTCAATATATTTAATTCAGTAATAATTATTTATTAATTGTTTATTATTAATTCAATTAATAATAAATAATTTTATTTATTTATAAAGAAAATGTTATCACTATGGTTTAAGTGGGAAAAGTGAGTCTTTTTCAAATATGCACTAAGATAAACTTATAACTACTGTGATAGACAGCTTTGAAGGATGGCCCTAGTGATCCCCACCTCCTTATGTTCATGCCTTTATGTAATCCCCTCCCCTTAAGTGCAGACTGGAACTCATGACTTGCTTCTAATGACGAGGATAAGTACAGCAAATGTGATGGGATGTAACTTCCATGGCACTCGGGCTGCTCCCCTGACTGGCACAATTAAATCTGAACCATTAGGGGTGAGATCCCCCATTAGGGGTATTTTTAAAGGTCTCCAGGTAATTCCAATGTGCAGCTAAAGTTGAGAAACACTACCCGAATTTTAGGACTTCCCCAGGGAATGGTCCTTGGACCTTCCCTTCTATCAAACATTATTCCTCTAGTAATCTCACCAGAGACTTTCAATACCATCTAGGTGCCTGAAACTTCCATTCTATATATCTAAAAGTCCAGCACGGATTTCTCCCTTCAAATCTAGACTCCTATACCCAACTACCAATTCAGCTGGATACTACTGATATTTCAAATTATTATTGTAAAACTGACCCCACTCCAAAATTTGTTCCTCCATTATCTTCCCCTCAGTAGTTGGCAACCCCACCCTTCAAATACTCAAGGGGAAAAACTGTATACTTCACATGCCATCTATTAGCAAATCCCATTGGTTCTATTTTTAAAATATATCCAGAATTCAACCTTCTCCTGCACCTCCACTACTACCACCCAGGTCCAAGCTGCCGTCATATCTCACCTAAAATATACAAAAGCCTCTTAACTGCCCCAAACGCTTCCTTTCTTGCTCCTTACAGTCCATGATTCACCCAGCAACCAGAGCAGTTCTTTTAAAATATGATAGATTATTTCACTCACGAGATCAATGATTCCCACTCTCACCAGGGGTAAAAATGAAAGTCATTAGAGAACTATGAGGCCCCATAATCTAATTTTCCCAACTATGACCACCCTGATTTCATCTTCTATTACACACTCCAGCCTCACCAGCCGACCTGGCATGCAACAAAGTGCCGGCGTCACTGCCACCTCAGGGCCTTTGCACTACATCACCATACGGCCTGCAAGGCTCGTCCTGCAGAAATCCCTGTGTGCATTTCCTTATTGTCTTCTAACCTTTGCTCAAATGTCACCTTCTCAGTGTGAAGCTTTCCCAGACCCTATTTTAAATTGCACCCCCTCCCTTCACATACTCCTTCCTTATTTAGTTTTTCTTAATAGTTCTTATCACTATTTAAGTATACATACATATACATACACACATGTATACACACACGCATACGTACACATTAATATAACTGTCTGCCTCTGACCACAAGAAGGTAAGCTCCTCAAGGGAAGAGATTCCTGCCTGCTCTGTTCCTTATCAATTTTGTTCACAAGAACAGTGCTTGACACAGAATAAGCACTCCACTAATATTTGCCGATTTCTATATGAATTTTTAGTGGTAAATATTGTTTTCAGAAGAAATTTGTGATATACATATTTTACCATTTTCCTAAAGAACAGCAATTATATAAACCTTAGAGGGGAAAAGGTGCTTTATAATTTAGAGCTAAACTATTTTATATTTTACTTAGAATTCTTCATGAGTTTTTATTAAGCCTTTCACCTGAGGCTGTGGCCTTAGACCCCGTGAACGTCTCATTTTCACCGATGTACTATATTATATTCCTCTGCCACAAATTACATTGCTAGGGCCATCCATGGAGTCAGGCATAAAAATAAATCTATATAAATGTTTAACTATGGCCAGCTTCCCATTCCTGTCCTGTGAAGTACATGTTTTTGTACAGTGAAGAAAAACGGTAACAGCCACATGCTTTATTATTAATCACCATCGATCCTTCTGGGCTCTTTCCTCATCAGAAACATCATTTCTCAACCTAATGTGGTTGTACTCCAAGTAACTAAACCAGCGCCTAAAAACCACTGTTACTTTTCTAGTTATAATCTTTAAAAATTACCTCTTTAAATTTCTACCAAGCTATCAGCTAAGTACCAAGAGGATCTGTTTCTTGTTCATTTAAATGGATTTTCTCATTCTGTAAATTAGTGTTTAATGAGGACATAAGCTTCTTTTTTGTCTGAAAAGCAAATTTTGTGATAGAATGCTGTTGCTAAAAATCCATTTTAAAACACAGTTAAGTGGTAGTTTGCATTGATATGTTAGAGAAAATTATTCCAGGATAAATGGTTCTGAATAAAAGAGGTTGACAGAATGACTGTATCTTTGCCTTGAATCTGAGGCAAAGAGGCATCATTTCTAATAATGATAATGGCTACAATTTAGGTAATGCTTAAGATATGCCAGGAACTTCACACATATTTACTCATATACACCACACAATATCCTGTGAGATGGGTCTTATTATCCCACCTTATAATAATAAGAAAAACAAAACAAAAACAAAAACGAAACAAGACTTGCCAAGATCACACAACTTATGTGATAGCAAGATTCCAACAAGTTTTCTTTCCAAAACTAATTCCCCTTAGGCACTCCACTGTGTTGATTCCGTTGTCAAAATACAATAAATAATTCAAAAAGAGGTAAGGACAGACTTGCTTATTCAAAATGTATGACTATGCTGTTATCAGAAATATTTGGACCAAACCCCACTCATGGAAATATTTTCTGAGTCTCTGCATAATTGAGGTTGCCATAGTCCAAGTAAAATCAGCCTTGAACTTGGTCACCATTTCAAATCAGCTACTTAGACATTTTGCAAAAGGCAGAGGTTCTCCATTTGTAGGGACAGTGTCCTCATCAAGATGCTTTCAGACCTTGGGTATGATTTTTAACAGACAGAATTCTACCTGTATTTCCCACTAATTCTACTTCTTAGTTCTATCTTCCTTTGTACTTTCCTTACCTGTTTCTTTCTAATTTTAACTAATTTATGAAACCAGAGTCAGTTGCAGTAGCAACAAGAATGGGAGTTTTTACAGCACATTTGCAGTGGGTCTAATTATTTCCCTGTCGTGTGGTTATCAATGAAGAGTACTAGAATAAGGCAGGTGGGCATCTTATAAAGCTCATCTGCAAGGGGGCCCATAAATTAAATGCACAGTTTATTAACAATGCAGGTTTGTGAGAATAAGAATTTATACCAGCAAAGAAATGCTCCTTCTAAAGGATTTCTACCAACCACGGAAACTGGTATATGATTGGCATTGAGTTCTAGGAGATTTTATCATGAAGACTACTGAGCCCTCAAAGCAGGAAGCCAACTTCAAAGCAGAAAGCACTGTGACCTGGCCAAAAGTTCTGGACCCCCTGGCAGTGGCTAGGAATCCAGTGTTCTGAGCATTCAAAGAAGCTGAGTGTCTCCCACCAGGTTTCTGAGCGCAAGTTGAAGCACCCCAAGACGTTTCAGCTGACCTCCTGGTTTCCATAGCACCAGGTTCCTCCCTCATCATAGAAATTACTACAGCCTAATAAGAACAACAACAACCTTGAGTACTTACTGTGTTCCAGATACTTTACTATACGACTTATCTGATTAGAGAGTCACAAGTGTTGAAATAAATTTCTAGGGCCAAGATGGAATGCTCCTGTCCAGGGTGCCACATCAGCAAACTAAAACTTAGGTAACTTTCCTGTCGCTGCCAATGCTCTACTTGATCCGAAACAGAGCATATCCACTCAGCCAATCCCCAAACGCCGAGCCAACTCAGCTCAATACTTATTTCCTTGTTTCTTATTCATTCTCTATTTTTCTCTTCCTTGTTCCTTATTCTTTATTCTATAAAATTTTCCTGCCTTCTGTTCCATTTTGCAGTTCTCTGGACCCTTGTAAAAAGAGACTGCCCACTTCATGAAGTGCTGAATAAAGTTTGTATCACCTGAATTGCCTTTTTCTTTAACTGAAGTGTAGTTGATTTACAATGTTGTATTAGTTTCTGCTGTACAGCAAAGTGGCCCAGTTATACTAAATTGTCTTCTTTAATTGCTTTCAACACAAGAGAACTCTGAGGTAAGTATGGGTAATATCCCACCTTACAGATAAAGAAACCCAAATAGCTTATCTAATTTTACACAGCAAGAAATTTGAACTGAGGCTGTCTGACTCCAGAGCCGAGTAATATACTATATAATAATATACTATACATATTCATCTTACCCAGAATTATATTCACAGTGTCTGTGAATATAAGAGGCTAGTAGGGATTTAATAAAGATCAACTGAAAACATTAATGACAGAGGCAATGTCTGTACCATAAAATAGTTTATCAAACATGTTAGTCTATCAAAAAGAATTAAATGTATAGTGTCAAAACTTTGTCCCTTTAAATAATTTAAGTCCACTAAAGAGGAAGAAGAAAAAAAGGCTAAATGTATGGTAACACAATATATGCAGAGACCACCTCTAAACCAGGGGTCAGCAAACTCTTTTGTAAAAGGCTAACTAGTGAATATTTTAGGTTTTTCAGGCAATACAGATCTCTGTAGCAACCTCTCAATTCTGACATTGTAAAGGAGAAGCCAGCCATAGATTATGCATAAATTAATGAGTGTGATATGTCATAATAAAACTTTATTCATGGACACTCAAATTTGAATTGCATATGATTTTCACAGATCACGAAATATTATCCTACTTTTGATTTTTTTTCAACCACTCAAAATGCAAAATTCATCCTCAGCTCATGGGTGAGGTATACAGAATCCAGGCAGCAGGCTGGAACAGCCACACAGACCATAGTCTGCTCGTCCCTACTCTAAACCTGTTTTGCAGTCTCCTTACAGATAGTGAGAGTTTGAAAGACAATAAGAATGTGATTTCAAACTGAATGAGATTTACCCAAATATGCTGGGTTTCGTATTTCTGTTTTGTTCTGTTTTTTCCTGTGTGAAGTCACATACAGGAAGTAGAGCCATTTAAACATGAGTTGTGGCAGATGAACAAGGCAAAGAGCAGTGAAGTAGTAAAAATGAGAGGAAAAATTCTGTTATTCAGTTAACTAGCAGGAATTATGTCATTTATAAGATAATGAGAGAGACAAGAGGACACTTATTTTAAGCCCCAGACGTGTTCAGAAACAGCTAGGTCAGAAAAATAACATCAGTCACCTAAGGCCTAACTGCATCTCCTTCAGCGAAGATGGCAATTAAATGATCCTTTTTAAATGAGCTGATTTAACTGCTTCATGCTCAATCGTTAAAATGTACCTTAAAGTGTACAAAAGAAGACAGAATACAGATCTGGGCGTTCTATTTTCCATCTATACCGGAAGATGGGAGACTGCTGAATGGGGCTGCAGAAAATCGCACAAGCATGCAGGTGGGACCCATGCAAAACCGTTCATCCTTCCCTGGCCAGACCTCCCCCGTCCTCACAAAAGCCACACACAGAGTTCTTTCCCCTTCTCAAGCACCACCCCAACCCCTCCCTCTCTCCAGCTCGCCTCTGCTGATGCCCTTGTTTCTGTTTCACAGAGAAATTGAAGCTGTCAGGAAGAATAGCCTTCCACTTCCTGCCCTCTGGATGACAAATATCAGGATCTCACTTCGCTCCTTCTTTCAAGTCTCAAAAGCTGAAGTGTCCTTTGGTCTTCTTTGAGGCCAGTCCCTGCACCTGTGAGCTCGATCTCATCTGCCCTCCCTCCCATTGCCTCTGGAACAAGGACTCTGTTCCGTCCTGGACCCCCGACCCCCATCTCTGCTGTATTTTCAAATGCCCCTCTTTCCCTGCTCCTTCTACACAGCCTGGAAATACACTCGGCTCTTTACCAGGTTAAAAACATATCCAAACCCCAGCCCTCTCCATCTGGTGTCCCCCTCCAGCTATCACCTTCTACTCACCGAGACGCCACACTCTGTCCCTCAGAACAATCACCTCTCTTTCCCCACAGCCTTGTCTCCTGTTCGCTCGTACTGGTCCCCGATGGCCCACTATGGCCCTGAAACATTTCAGGCAAATATCCCCAATAACCTTTCCTCCCTTGCATTAAATGTGCAATTGTAGTGCCATATTAATGGAAAATTGTAAACATACTCCTATATTTTTAAGTCCTCGAAGGTTTAGTTATACTATTTTTTAATTCTCATTAAATAATTTCAAAAATTAAGTTTTGATGTGGCCCTCATGAAACCTCTGATAAAATGTCATGCAGTGAGCATGCAATAAGCCAATTTCTATTTATCTGAGGTAATTTGGGGCCTAAATTGACCCAAATCTGAAACACACTAGTTTTACCATGTGAGATAGTCAGTCACTCATAACTGCAGTGCTTTTAACACAAACAAATAAAGCAAACAAAGAAAAAAAAACATTAATTTATTTTCTCTCTTTTTTTAGTCCTCGTGTTTGTCCATTTTTCAAGTATAATTATAATTCATTAGAAACGTAGGAAGTAAGCTATTTCCATATTCTTACAGCCCCAAAGCAGCTATTATAATAATTGCCACTAATCCTCCCAGACCTTCATCCATATACAACATACATGTATGTGTGAAACCTAGTCAAAAATTCTAATTAATTCTTTTTGGTTCTCGTTTTACCTGACATCTTCTGAACATTTGACACAATTAATTCCCTCTTTCCTCTCAAAACTCTTACTTCTCTTATTCAATAACAGTGATCTTAAATACTTAAACTCCTTCTCTCCTTCAGCACCATATTTCAAACAGTGACCAAAATCTGCCAATGCTACTACTTGACTATTTCCCTTAAACACCATACTCTAAAAAATTAATTTAGGCAGTCATTTAACTCAGCTGGACAGCTAGATTAAACTTCTAACTAGTCTCTCTGTCTCTATTCTTGTCCCTAATATACATGTCATATTGCCACTAACATTATATTTTCGGGTGAAATATGATCATGTCACTCCTCTAACTGAAGTCCTCCAATGACTTCCTTGTGCCTACAGGATGAAGTTCATACTTCTCAACATAAAATGTAAAACCCTACATGATCTGATCCCTGCGTAACTTGTCATCCTTACCTTTCACTAAGCCATCCTTTCATACTTCATGATCCAGCAAAACTACTGTTCCTTGAATTTGCTCCTTCTACCTGGATTGCCACCCTCACATCCTCCCCTCCCTAGCTCTAGAGCCTGTTTAATAAACATTTTATCCAATCTTCAACACTCAGTTTAAGCATTACCATTTTGATGAAGACCTCCTTTCCCCTAAACCCTTAGGTAAATCTTATCGTTCCTGTTGTGCAGTCTCTTGTATTTTTAATTTTTTAAAAATTTAGTGGAGCTAGCCACCCATTAGTCAGTCAATAAACCTAACATAAAATGTTTTAAAACAATTAAGATGATTAAACAGAGGATTAAAAAGTTGTAGACGTAAATGCCATATGCTTTTATTTTTTTCAACCCTTAGTGCACTTGGGTTATTTCTAAATCCTGCACATGTAAAAGTATAACAACAGGGACACATTTAGAAAATAAATGTTTTCTTCTATCCAAAAAAAAAAAAAAAAAAAAAAATTTAAGCTTACCTGAACCTAATGAATTATAAGTCACTTGAACGAAAAAACTGAAACTGAGTTATTGCTATATCTTTAGCAAAAATGTAGGAATAATTTGTCTTCTCATCTTTCTCATAATGGAGACTATTTGTTAAGCCTCTAGTATCTAAATGATTTAGATACTATTTTAATCATTTTATATGCATTGTCTCATCTAATATTCACAATAATCTCATCTCTGCCTTAGGAAATTAAAAGCTGAGGGATTTGTATAGTCTAAGTAACTTATCCAAAGTTACACAGCTAGTAAATGTGCAGCCAGAATTCAAGTATGGCAGCTTCAGCAACTGTTTCTTCTCCCACAAGGTAGCGCTGACTTAGCATTTGATATTGCTGTTTTTATTATGTCCTATGCGATTTGTGCCTACTTTATGCCCCATCCTCAATAAGAGACAAGGGATCCCACTCTTTTCTTTCAGCTTGAGAGATTACTCAATATACAATCCTTCTTTTTACCAGACCTGCCTACGTGGAAATGAAGAGAGACAGATAACTCCTTTACAAATCCAGCATTGTAGGTTATCATGTTCTAGCTATAATTCTAATGTTCTACATAAGTCCTAGGTTGGTCCTAACTTGTTCACTATTATTTTACCAGAAGAGTAGCTAAATTGCTGGTAAATGGAATATTTGTATTCATCTCATGTCATAATTTTGAACACTCTGAGGTTTGGATGCAGAGTATTTAAAGCCACAGAAACCCGTCTTTACAACGTTCTTGGCGATCAACCAATGCTTACTGAGTAAAATTTCTCCAAAGTTATACATTAGCTCATCATTCCTTCTATTCTATTTGAATAATTCATGACATTGTCTGTACACGTACACTTCCATCGTGGACCTTAATACTCCAGCATGGACACTGAATATATTTATGTTTATGGTGCCAAGGGAAAGATAAAGAAAGTGTTAATATTTGCAAATGGGAATTGCTTATAGAATTGTCCATTCCCCAAAATGGACAGTATCAATATGCCAAGAGAACACCAATTATGAACCAAGTATGAAATATATTCTGTAAGTTGAGCATTAAAACAATCCATTTTATTCATAAATATATAGTGGAGTGATTTTCCTTAAAATTTAAGATTAAAAAAATATTAGCAACAGTTCTTTTACTCATGAGAGAGAAGTTAACTATGTTATGTATGAATAAAAAGTTTAAGGCATAAAGAAAGTCTTCAGTATAAAGAGGAAAACTGCAGCCACCAAACACAGTGGATCTGGTCAAGACTGTAAAATAATAGTTGTGTATATCTAATTTCACCTCTTTGCCTCAGGAGTAGCCATTTCATTCTAGAGAAGCAATATACTTTGCCAGAATAATCTGTTTTCCATTATTGAATTAAAAGAATCATTTAAAATGCCATATCCTTTAAAAAAAAAGGTACTCCAACATTCACTGAAAAATGTCTTATGTACATTTGACTTGTTACTCAATATACATTACATACACAACAATGACTATTCATTGAATGCCGACTATGGGTCTGGAACTTCTAAACCAGTGCTTCTGTGTACTTCCAATTACTTTAGGCTGAGTTCTAATTTTCTCTGATGCTGACTGAATGTCATCTCAATAGAAGTCAGTGTAGTCAAACGCTCTTGTGGTTAGAACGTTGGGGCCAAAATATCCTGCTTTGATCAACCACTGTACAAAGGATAAATTCACTGTATATTATGAATCTATCCCAGAGCTTTCAGTGTTGTTGGGAATTGTCAGGTAAGATATCATGGGAGTTGACTGGTGCACAAACCTGTCTATGTGATTGGGGAACTCATGATTTATATGCCCCTGAAGCCCTGAATTAGAAAATTTTTCAAGCTGTAGCACACCCTCTCAATATGCAGATGTGTTCACCAACTCAGAAGCTCTCCTAACCTTATCCTTTTGGGATTTTTATGGAGGCTTCATCAATAGGCATGATAGATTATTAACTCCACTACTCAGTCATAGAAAAAGATGTAACCTTACATTTGCAACAATGTGGACAGACCTTGAAGGTATTATGCTACGTGAAACAAGTCAGAGAAAGAAAAGTACTGTATGATTTTACACATACGTTTTGAAAATTATAGTTCCTTTTAATAAACATATGTTCTTTATGTTAATAAGCAATGGGTCTATTATTATAGTATAAAGTGGGACTTCCTTGGAGGTCCAGTGGTTAAGACTCTGTGCTTCCACTGCAGGGGAAATGGGTTCAATACCTGTTGGGGTGAACTAAGATCCCGCATGCCATGCAGTGTGGCCAAAAAAACAAACAAAAAACCAAACAAAACAAAAACGAGTATAAGGCGGCCTTAACACCAAAAAGTTTGAGAACCATTGGTCTAAAGCAACCATAACCTATCTTACTCCATTCTTATTGTGTATAGTCTTTGTGTGGTATATTGTTCCACTTTGAGTTGTCTGTTACCTTACAAAATCTAAGATAGTCTAAAGTCTTCTTATCCTTACTTTTGAAACAGACAAATTAGTTTGTCAATAATTCCATTTGAGGGAATGATACATCAGATGATGCTATTCCACAGACGGACCTCATGGATCCTGTTCTGAACAACATGTATTGTGCCATCATGGACATCTAACAGCTTTATTGTTAAAAAAAAAAAAAAAAAAGAACTCCTTGATGTCAGAGAGTTTTCACGTTGCTATTGTGTATGATGAATTACCTTAAAATTATTTAGACCCTCAGCATATCAGACCCCATACTGAGCCTTCCACACATTTAACAGGCCTAAGGACCAGACCAGAACATCTATGTGTCCTGTGTGGGCCCCGGTCTGGGTGGCTTAGAACAGAGCAGCATCCCTGAACACCTCTTGCCAGCCTCTCCTTTTTAAAACATTCTCTCCTTTTCTGATTGCCCCACCGAGCCTTTCTGGTCCTACTCCTATCTCTAATGATAGTGGTTCATGCCTTAAACAGAGATGTTTTTCAGTGATTGTTCTTTGGCCCTTCTCTCTCCTCATCCCACAGGGTAAGTGCTTCCACACCCAAGTGTGCAGGTATCAGCTGTGTACAGATGATTCCCAAATCACAAGTCAAACCTTGACTTTGCTCATGAATGCAAGACCTCAATTTCTAGTAGAATGTTAAATAACTCCAGATGTTTAATAACTGTTCTATAACTGTTAAATAGCTCCTCTCATAACATAAAAAACAAAATTCATTACTTTCCCCAACAAAAAACAAAACAAAACTTGCTCCTCTCTATTTCACTGGTCCTCAGCTATAGGGAATTTTACATTTGCCAATGTCTGGAGACATTTTTGGTTGCCAGGTTCTACTGGCATCTAGTGGGTAGGGCCACTGATGCTACTACGTATCCTACCATGCACAGGACAGTGCCCACAAAAAAGGATTATCTGTCCCCAAATGTTGCTAGTAATGAGATACGCTGCTCTAATCCCTTCACTTGCCCATCCCCCCTCCAGCCAAACCAGTGACCCATAGCTCTGGAGAAGATGTGGATACCAGAAGCCTTCACAGCTGGATTTGAAACTAAAGCAGCTGGAACTCATGGAGCAACAGGGGGCTGAATACAGTAGGGTGGGCTCCAAGGTGAAAACAGGCTCAAAAATCAAATGGATGGTGACTGAAAGTTATGTTAAGTTGGAAATTTCAACTGAAATATCAAAATGTAATAAATGCTGCATTAAAAAGGGGGCGCTATACTATATGAAATGTTTCAAAATATTGAGTTAATCATTGATTCCATGATTCTCTCAAAGATCTCAGCCATTTTGAAGGTTAAAAAATAGGCATAAGAGCAGAAGTAGAGAGCATTTTGGTGTGGAAGGTACCTTAGTGGATTTCTACCCTTGTAGCAGAGTCCCACCTCTGGAGGGCCAGTTGGGTAAGCAGCAGAAGCCTGGTCCTCATCTCAGACTGGTGAGAGGGAGTTCCCAGGGGTCACTCAGACTTCGATGTGTCCTCAGTATTTGTGGAGATGTACCTACTGCTTGACTCCAACTTGGGCAATCGGATGTTGAGACGGGCTGGATAGCCGGTTTAGAAGCACCACGCTGCCGAGTTAGGATAAATGTGCTTTCCTAGAGCCTGTCTGGGCTAAAAACATGCTCATGCTTTCCATGCATCAGATGAGGGTCAGCCAATATGTGAGTTATATATAAGGACCACTTGTGATAAGCCCTCAGCAGATAAATGCTCAAGAAGGACCAAGGAATTGCTGAGAACTGCAGAGGAAGGAAGTGACTCACTGAAATAGGGAAACTTTGAGCTGCATCAAGGCACTATAGGTGAGGTACTCTGGATATGCCAGGGTCTTCAAAGACCCCACAAATGTGCTAACAAGAGAATCAGTTTTAATCCATCTGTCAGGCTCAGAGAGAGCACATTCACGCTATAATGGTAGCAAAGAAGTAGCAAGTTTTGGATCTCCCTTATCTCTCCTCCCCCCCTCCAAGGTCTGCCAAATTAAAGAAAGAGAAATAATGCTAGGAGTGAGGCTGCCAGCAGTCATTGCAAAGCAGGCCCCAGCTTGGCAAGAAGTGGTAGGAGTAGGTTTTAACTTTAAATCCCTTTCTGAGTTTTGTTATTACTTGACCATACATTCTCTTTATTGAATTATTTAAAACAACTATATTTCTTCTTCTTACCTAAGAATGAAGAGAAAAGACTGCCTAAGTTTGGATGCAGTGACACTATCCCTAATGAGGAATAAGAAAAGATCAGTGGACACTGTCCTTGCAATAGAATTACTTTTATGCTTTCTATTCCTGTGTGTATATCAGTTCCAAAGGTGGGGGCAGTGAGTCAAAACCCAGACTCAGACTGATGGATCTGGCACCAGTCAGTCCAACAATATGAATGAATGTAAAAGGGGAAAACTAAAGAAGAGACCAGGGAAATCCCTGGCATCTATGGGAGTAATTGAGCAACTCCTAAGAGAAGGGAATGTAACTTTAAAAAGCTAAGAAGATTTGGACATCGCCCAAGTTAGAGCAGCAGGTCTCCCTCCAACTCTGGCCTCTCCCTCACACTCCATATGCAGTCAGTCGCCAAGGCCAATCAAGTCCACTTCCACAGTATTCTACAGTCATTCCTCTCCAATACCTCTGCTCTGGTTTTGTTTCTCAGCTTCTCATCCCTGGATCTCCTAGCTGGTCTTCCACATGGTCTAACCATATCATTCGTCACTCAGATTCAAGAGAATAGAACCATGGTTAGCATGGCAGGGAGATGGAAGAAATGGGGAGAGGCTGGTCAAAGGGTACAAAGTTGCAGTTACACAGGAGGAATAAGTCTAGCGATCTGATGTACAGCATGGTGACCATAGTTAATAATACTGTATCGTATTCTGGAAATTTGCTAAGAGAGTAGATTTCAGGTGCTATCACCACACACACACAAAAGATAATTATGTTGAGATGGATATACTAATTACCTTGACTGTAACATCACTTCATTATGTATATGTAGATCAAAACATCATGTACACCTCAAATATATACAATTTTTACTAAAAAAATTAAAAATAAAAGAACTATATTTGTAAAGCACAAGTTTGGACATGCTATTCTCCAACATGACACCCTCTTAGGGCAGCTAGATTTCATTCTTTAAAGTAGCAAAGGAAACCATAAACAAAACAAAAAGACAACCCTCAGAATGGGAGAAAATATTTGCAAATGAAGCAACCGACAAGGGATTAACCTCCAAAATATACAAACAACTCATGCAGCTCAATATCAAAAAAACAAATAACCCAATCAAATCAAAAAATGGGCAAAATATAATAGACATTTCTCCAAAGAAGACATACAGATGGACAAGAAGCACATGAAAAGATGCTCAACACCACGAATTATTAGAGAAACGCAAATCAAAACTACAATGAGGTATCACCTCACACGGGTCAAAATGGCCATCATCAAAAAATCTATAAACAATAAATGCCAGAGAGGTTGTGGAGAAAATGGAACCCTCCTGCACTGTTGGTGGGAATGTAAATTGGTACAGTCACTATGGAGAACAGTATGGCGGTTCCTTAAAAATCTAAAAATAGAACTACCATATGACCCAGCAATCCCACTCCTGGTCATATACCTGGAGAAAACCAGAATTCAAAAAGATACATGCACCCCACTGTTCACTGCAGCACTATTTACAATAGCTAGGACATAGAAGCAAGCTAAATGTCCATCAACAGAGGAATGGACAAAGATGTGGTACATATATACAATGGAATATTAGTCATAAAAACGAACAAAATAATGCCATTTGCAGCAACATGGATGGATCTAGAGATTGTCATGCTAAGTAAGGTAAGTCAGACACAGAAAGACTAATATCATATGATATCACATATGTGGAATCTTAAAAAAAGGGTACAGATGAACTTATTTACAAAACTGAAGTAGAGTCACAGATGTAGAAAACAAACTTTTGGTTACCAGGGGATGGGGGAAAGGGATAAATTGGGAGATTAGCACTGACATATACACACTACTATATGTAAAATAGATAACTATTAAGAACCTGCTGTATAGCCTAGGGAACTCTACTCAATACTCTGTAATGGCCTATGTGGGGAAAGAATCTAAAAAAAGAAGAGTGGATATATGTATATGTATAACTGATTCACTTTGCTGTACCCCTGAAACTAACACAATATTGTAAATCAACTATACTCCAATATAATTTTTTTACGAAATCATTTAAAAAAAAAAGAAATATCATAATATACAATTTCAATTCTAATATATCACCAGTTTATAATATATTCTTACTAAATTCTATCTGATTTTTTTATTTTATATAGTATTCAAGATTAAAGATGTGAGTGAAACCTTTTAAAATTAATATATTTCAAAATTTGTTTTGGAACAATCTATTCCATTAAAGAGGACTTGAAAAAAAACAAAAAAGAATGAACTCTGAACACCTTAGCATGATGTTCAGGGCTCTTCATGAGCTAGCCTCAATCTACTCTGCTGTACTTACTTCCTATTACATACACACACACACACACACACACACACACACACACACACACACACACCAAAATGCCCTATCATTCTAGACTGCTTGCCATTGCCCAAATAGGGCATATGCATTTTCTTGTCACTATGCTTTTCCCTCATATTTTGACTTCAGTCTCATGCTCTTACCCCAGTCCCACCTCCACTCTCTTCCTCCCTTCCTGCTTTTGAAATCCTATTCATTGTTCCAGGCCCAGCGTAGATTAGAGCTCTGTAAAGCATTATCAGAAACATTATCAGAGTGAGCAGAATCATCACTCCTTTTTCTGTGGCCCTGATGTTTTTTCACTACACGTATGTGCCCCGCTTCCATTCTAACTTATAATATAGATTATTTTTGTTTGTCTATCTCCCCCACGAGTTGGTAAATTTCCTGATGGCTTACCTATAATAGATGTTTGTTGAACTGAATTAAATGCCACTGACCAAAGCAGTTTCTGCCACGCTCTTAATTTTTCTAAAAGACACCATTCTCAGGTTTTATTACCTACTTGCCCTTCCTGTTTCAGCTGAAATGACTTAGAAAAAAGCAAGAGGTTTCTTCTTTAAAGGACTCAGGCCTAATGTTTTAAAATACGTAAAGGTGAAAGAATTTTAAATGTGCCTTTTTAAAATCAAGTACTGCTAAAGGTAAACAGATGGATTTCTCAGAACTGTGACTTGCTTTTCTATTTGAAGCAAGCGTCTGTTTTTAGGGAAAAGCAGCTTAAAAATAAGTTATCTAAACTTGGTTTTAAAGGTGCCCAATAACTGTGGCCATGCAGCAAAACAATTATCTTGTTCATTTGACAGAACCAGCACATGGTCTTCTTTGGTTTCTTTTTTTTTTTTAATGGCTGGCTTAGGTGTCACCCTTTTAAGTAGATTGGGGCAAAGATGATGTGATAGGAAAACTCAGTGATTTTAGAACCCCATGAAGCCTCATCATGACCTACAGCCCATTTCATATATGCTATTTTCAGTCTACCCCAGCAGAAGCGCTCATCCTCTTCTCTGTGACAAACATAGAACTAATCTCATGGTAGCAGAGTTCTGTTTTCTTTTTCTCCACTGAATTTCAGATGCCTTGAGGACAAAGACTGCCCTATTCACATCTGTACCCCTAGCACAGTGATCAGCATTTTATAAGCACTCAATAAATATGTGCTAATTAAATGAAAGATCAAAAGGATGGCAATGAAGTTTAACAGCAATCTGGTATGGTGGAAAAAAGAGGGGCTTTGCAGTCAAAAGACGTGAGTATAAATATTACTTCATATTTTACAAGGAACTTTTATTTACAAAGCCCAAGAATGCTATGAAGTGATATGGTAGCCATTAGTACTGTTGACAAAATATGTCTCTCTCATTCGAATAGAATGGCATTTTCTGGCCCCCCTGGGGTTGATGGGACCATGTGACCAGCCAATGAGTTGAATATGCAAGTGACATTTGTCATCTCCAGACTAGAGCACTTAGCTGGCAATGTAAATTTCTTGAGCCCTCTCTTTTTCTTCTGGCATAGAGACAGCCATCATTCAATACGCTCTGTAAGCTTGGGTCCCCGAGTGACAAGAACAACCCCACCATCTCCTGCCAATCTTTGTTAGATGTTTGGCTTAAGTGAGAAAAACATTTTAAATATTCATTAAAGCCACTGAGATTTGCAGGTCATTTGTTAGCACAACATAACCTACACTATATGACTGATATAAGCAAGCAAAACAATCATTTGGACACCATATTTAACAGATAAAACCGAGGTCCAGAGAAACTAAGGGACATTTTTAAGACTGTATTAGGCAACAGCTACAAGGGTAGTAAGTAGCAGAAATGAACATCATCATTATCAGATTTTTTGACTGTAAATGCAGAGCATTTTACATCTATTTTAAAGGAAAAAATATTTAATGTACTTATTTAATTGAACACAATTGTATGTGTATGTATGTGTGTGTGTTATATATACACACGTACATATAATTTTTGAGCAGATGTAGGATAAAATGGAAGTAATCGAAATCACAAATTCAAGTGTAGTCATATTAAAATATTGTTGCTTTAGTCTTCTTTAGTGAAAACTTTTAAATTTATCTGTAAACATAAAATTGTTTATAGTTTTAATTAACAAGAAAAGTCTGAAATTTTAGAATTGTTTATACAAACCAACTATCTTGAGTTTTTAAAATTATCTCCTTATTTAGAAAAAATACAGACTTTTTTGTTTATTTGGAAAACAATCTTGACTTCTAATTAATCTTTGGGTAATTTCCAATAAGTAGAAACCTTATAATTATACATTCTTGTCAAAGTTACATGCATTTTTAGAATTATTACCAGAATAATCAGAAATATTTTATATATTTACAATTATTAAACTGAGTGTTATAAGGATTAGGAACTAAAATAGACTTTTCTGTTTTTGTTATATAATCTTAGAACTTGCATTTTTGTTGCTGAAATTCAGGATGCTTTTCTTTACTCTCATTAATTGTGACAAATAATACATAAACTAATCTTCCACTTGAATGATAAAAAGCATTTTCAAAAACATTAATTATCATTTATATAGTGCTATGTATGCTACCATGAATGTCCTTCCCTTTTCCTCCAGCAATTTATATTTTCAGGGAACTGAAAACATTCCCTCTAGTTTTAATCTTACTCTTCAAGGACAATATACAAAGGAATTGGGAAACAATATACATTACTGAGAAGCCCTTTACAATAAAAAAAATCCCCCCACACAAAACTTAAAACCCTGGATGGTTTCCCAATTATTGTACTCCCCTGCAAAATTTAACCACTTAATGATCCAGGATCAATTTATAAAATGCCTATTTAGATGCTTCAGAGAGAAAAAAAAAAATCTCCAAAACAGTAATTATCAAATGAGTAATTTAAATTCCCTATGACTATTATCATCCCTGGAAATACCAGTGTCAGAATACTAGAAAACTGTAACACTAGAAAAGGATGGTAGGCTGAATGAGTTAAGGATCTCTGACTAAATGCAACTGAAAACAACCCTTATTAACTTAAGAAAACTGTATTCACTAGACGGATACTGAGTATCTCACAAAATCCCAAGAAAAAGTTAAGATGTTGGGAAAAACAGGGGCAGGTAGTTTGGGACCTCTTCTAGCCATTAACAAAAGGAGTTTCTTCAAGGCACCACCACCAAAATGGACTGATTCCAAATGTTTTCTGTCCTTGTGACAAGGCTAAGATTCCCAGAAGAATGAATCTGATTCTTTTAGCCTCAATCGCATGTATAAACCCTAGCCAGGGAAGGAGATGTGGCCCTTCCCTTGACCATCCACTAAGACCAAGCAGGATGAGGGAGGGATCCTTTTCCAGGGGACAATTGGCATGCTATTAGCAAAGCAAGGGGGAATAGATGCTGAGCATTGGAAAATCAGACGTCCAGATGTTTTAAGGTCTAAATCTGTAAAATGAGATCTTGGGGCTTTGCTAGGCTGCCATCTTAATCCTTCTAAGAAACCAACAAAGTTTTGAAAAATTAAGACAGGATAACTGATAAGGTTTAGATACAAAGAAGGCTTAATTTCATGCACCTCTGCCTCCTAAATTTCCATCTTTCGGACTCTGTAAAAGTTAATAAAAAGAGACATGATGAGTATTGAGGTTTCCTTTTCACTGAACCTGTTTATGTAGTAAACTTTGGGATCTTTGCTGAGGAAGCACCTTAGCTAACTGGCAGTGATCTTATTTTCAAATAGGGTCACATTCTGAGAAACCAGAAGTTAGGACTTCAACATATGGATTTGGGGGAGTCACACTTAATCCCATAACATCGAGATTCTGGTCTCATGATGTACCAAAGGTTATTTTGTTTTTTGTTATCCAACTTGTAGCAGCTAACCTGTTCTGACCACAGATGATCTGTGGCTTCCTATACCCTGTATTCTTAACTGGGCATTAGCTGTGTGTTAACATTTTGCTCTTTCTAGCACTCCCACTTTACACATTGGCTACCCTCATACAACACTTTACTGGTGTGCATGTACTAGCACCCCTTAGCTGCACGTGTGAAAAGCAAAGAGAAGGGCAAGGACTAGACTCAGGGAAAAGTATTCAAATGGTTAGGTGAGGCCGAGAGGGATCTGACCTCTTACATTTGAAAAATGTTTAATTTCCCAGACACTCTAATACACAGGCTTGCATTGTTCATTCCTGTATTCAGGGAGAAAAACTGCAGGCCATTTCTGCCATCTGAGAAACACCCAGTTTTCCTTGTCATAGCTGACTGTGTCACATACTTCTTAATCTCCCATGGATGTTCAGAGACATAAAAGTTATATGCCTACCAACTATTAGAGTTACTGTTTTGGAAAAGAGCAGGTCATTACTTATAAATGTCACACACATAGACATAAGTACACTTCTGTTTTATTGATATTGACTTTAGTGTAGAGAAAATTTCTCAAAAGTCCATATTTTGCTGCTTGATTCTTTTACATATAATCATATAATCTCTGACTTTGTAATATGTGAGTCTTTACACTTGTATTAGGATGGTATATCTAGTTATCTTGTTTAATTTATTCCAGATGCATGGAAATGGCTTCAGTGACTAATCATATTGGGAGAAAAAAGTTTCTATTTCTGTTTTAATGCATTGAATACCTTCTAGAACTTCTCCCTTCAATTTTTTAAACTTTTGAACTCTTTTGTGTGTAATTAACATCATGTTCAAAATTTGTGGGGTCTTTTCTGGGATTAGAAGAAAAGGGAGAAACATAATAAGAAAATATTCTACTTATAATTAGGTCCCTCAGAAAGACTTTCACTAAAACCAAGGTTACTTGAAAAGATCCTTGCTTTGCCTTTGAACCTGAATTTGAAATCAGGAAGTCTACTTTGATTAGTTTTGAAATAGAACTTCAAGATTAATTGTTATATTCACTGGAGTTTTTGAGTGGAAAAAGTTCCACCATATCATTTTGAAATGCAAAAGCATGTGAATAGCATTTATTCTATAGGTGCCATTCATGAAACAGTAATTGCAAGTCATCTTTGTGAAATGTAAACACAAAAGATATTGGGGTGAAATCCAATTGGGAGCAATTTTGTCCAGAAGCCGCAAGAATCAAATCACATTAAATATGTGTATATAACTTGGTGAGTCAAATTCATCATTTTTGTGAGATCACAAAGAGGTAAAGTATATAATTAAATCTAATACCTACTTCACTTTATGTTTTTCCTAATGTCTTGAATAACATTCTTTAGTTATTCCTTACCACTCAATTGTATACAGTTTAAATCCCTTCAACTTCACCTTTTCTTAAAATAAATGATGTCGACAATGTAATCACAGAGTCAATTAGGATTAGCTTTCATTTCCCTCTCCAGATCCATCTCTCTTCTTTTTCACTTTGTTCTGTGCAGGTAGGAGTGGGGGAGAGGACTCACTGACCTGGATCAGGGGCATTAACATTTTCTCGTGGACTTGACCAAACGTGAGCACCATCAAGAGATGGCAGGAGGAAATGGAATTGGTCACAGTACTTATTCCCCTGGTTCCCTCCTGCAGGGTGGCCATGAGCTGGCTGTATCTATCCAACCTAAACCCATTCCTGTCAAGCAGCCCTCTCCTTATACAGCTGTCTCTACCTCCAGGTACAGGTAATCATGCCCTCTCTTCAGACCTTGAGGCCTAGGATTGGTAAAATCTTCTTGTTACTAACTCCAGCATGCTGCCTGATCCTTTTTTGTATATCTATGTTCTTCTCATGTCTGGGAATATGAGAGCCCTTTATTAAACTCTACTCAAAATGTTCTAATTTGAGTATCCCATCTAATCCCTGCTGGAACCAGGACTGACACTGTTATCAATCTAATTATATATGTATATATATGTATGCATATATTGATATATATATCAATTAGATTGATATGTGTGTATATATATATATATATATACACACACACATACTTACATATACGTATACATTAAAAATCTGCTGGAGAAATGTTTATTGATTTAGCAAATCAGAGAAAACTGAATCCTAAACTGACAGTGGAGTAAACTATAAAGAAATGGGTGTACATTTGGAGATCAGCTTGGTGCTTTGTGACCACCTAGAGGGGTGGGGTAGGGAGGGTGAGAGGGAGACGCAAGAGGGAGGAGATATGGGGATATACGTACATGTATAGCTGATTCACTTTGTTATAAAGCAGAAACTAACACACCATTGTAAAGCAATTATACTCCAATAAAGATGTTAAAAAAAAAGAAATGGGCGTACACAGCAAAACTTGAAATGGGTATGATAGTAGAGGTAATGATAGCCAAAAATAGGAACAAACGTTGAAAAATCTGTTAAAGAACCATTGGGACTTCCAGATCCCATCTGCCCACTCCATGCAACCAGGTGGCAGCCCCACACCAGCCCTGGCAGAGCATCAGGGGTTTGCATAAATCATAGAGTCTCACTTAAGATGTGGAAAAGAAAAAAAAGCTGGTAGCACTTTACAGTATATAAGGGTAAACAAGGAAATTAAGGAAAGATTAATATCCTGGATAAACAGGCTCCTAATTTTCTTACCCAATTTGGCTCCCAGAACCCTTCAGGTAAGAATTTAGAAAGCCACCTGGAGAATCCAACAAGACCAGAGAAGAGACACAAAGACACTGATAGCAGGAATTTCTTAAGCAAGTGGTAAGAGTAGAATCATCCTATGGGGAACTCCACAATTGCCCAGCCTAGTCCATGAGAATAGAGCAACTATTATGTTTTTAAACGTCCCATAATTATATATGAACATATAATCAAGCATCACCAGATACTGATGTAAAATCTCTACTCTGAAAGACAAGGATTAAAACAACCTGCAGAAATAAGCAACATAAAGATAGCAAAGACTGTGCGTAGAGATAAACTTCAAAAAAACTTCAATATATTTTCCAGTGGGTAAGAAAAGATCTTGCATTCATGAACAAGAACAGAATGCTATAAAAAGAAACATTCTGGAAAAAAAAATACTTGGACATTTAAAATATGAGAGCAGAAAGTGAAAACTCAGTTGGAGAATGTTGGAAGATGAAGTTGATAAATATAGCAAAGCACAAAGTAATTAAAAATAGGACAGGGAAAAAAATTTAAAATATAGAGGACCAATGAAGGAAGTCTAATATCTGAAATAGTAATAGTTACAGAAAACAGAAAAAATGAAGCAGAAATCATCAAAGAAATAATTTTAGAAAATTCTCTATAACTGAAAGACATGAGTTTTCATACTAAAAGGAACAAACTGAGTAAACAGATCATTGACTCAAAAAGAGACCAAAGAACATTTAGAACACTAGTGATAAAGGAAAGACACTACAAGCCTACAGGAAGGGGGGAAAAGGGCCGTAAAATGTCAAAAATTATGTCCTAAGATTTCTCAACAGCAACTCTCGATACTTGAAAATAAAAGATTTCAACAACATGAGGGAAAAGGTTGTCCAACCTAGAATTGTATATCCATCCAAACTATCAGTTAAATGTGAGGATAAAGTGATGTCATTTTCAGACATGAAATATCTCAGAAATTCAACTGTATCTATAGAGGGCAACCAGTCTAGGTAGAAGCAAGTCAGAATGCTCTGAGAAAAACAGATATAACTGATACAATACCTGAAGGGAATGAACACCTTGAAAAGAGATTTAGATATCTGGAAGAGATTTTGAGATTAAATTATTGATAAATACCTTTTCCAAAAATCAAGCAAAAACAATAGAATTACTAACACCCGAGAATAGGTGAGGTTGTATTAGTAACAAATATATTTTTAGATTCATCAAAAACAATATAACTAATCTTTAATTAAGCAAGAAATAGGATAATTACAGTTTACTACATGGCTCCACCCTAAATAATTTGCATATTTTAGGAAGATAAATATGAATATTAATATAACCAAAACAATGATAAAAATAAAATGGGACACTGGAGGAAATGGAGATGTGTATGTGAGTAGTGGCAAAATGGGAGAATTTGGCAACAGAGAGCTAAATCCTTAGTGGAAAATCAAAAGATTAAGCCTAAAATTTTTAAAACAATAACATAGCAATATAAGCATATTATTTAGAGATATAGAAGTTAACAACAAAAGAATCAACTAATAAATTATTTAAAAATTTATATTTTTTTATGGAAGTATAGCTAATCCATAATGCTGTGCCACCTTCAAATTTTAATAGTTGATTCATTATTCCCAGTTTGAAAGCTTAAATAAGTACTGTTTTAGCACTCCCTACATTCAACCTACTCAACCACATTTCTTCCCTTCAGTATAAGCAATGATTACATCAACCCATGTTTTCCAACCCAGCTTTCATGGGTATAGATCCTTGATGAAAATTATTCAATAAAAATTGAATTCATTCATTCACTAATGTATGTGAATTATGGAAATGTATTTCCTCAACCTAAATTACTCTCAATAGTAGGCAAATATGAAGAATCCAGCCATAATTTCTGTCCTTTCCTAAGCTCTCTGCCCTCTGAATTTTCAGAGTTAGTAAACTGTTACTTGGGAATTGCCCTTGTCAATACATTTTTCAAAATTTCCTAAGGCATGAGAAACACTTACATCATTCTTTCTTTAAGTGCAAAATGTTGGGTTTTCATGTAACAATGTTTTGATGTTTGTTCATATGAGACTTCATATAAGACTTAGTTTCAATATCAGAACAAGAAAGTGTTGTTCCTAGTTCCTATATTAAATGGGATATTATGTTATCCATGAAGGGCTTTAACCAATAGTCAAAGATGAGAGGTTTCTCAACAGGACATATGTTTCAGCCATACGCAAGTTACTCAGCTCCTGTCAGCAGGTAGCGGTGTTACAGCGCCAGGCTTCAGGAGCACAAGATGAACAGCAGGAATAAGCAAGGCACAAGAACTTCCCCAGATCTATAGCCAACCCACTTTCTGTCTGTCACCAAGTCTACATATCTCTCCGTAACTCTAAGACCTGGATGTAACACGCAGTAGTCAGGGATATTGCAGGGACTGATGGCCTTTTCTGAAGCACTGGGGGACTCACGCCTTGGGCAAGGAATATAATCATTCACATATGTAGGATTTCTTTTTTGCTTCTGTGACAGATGTAACATTGATTTCTTATTTCAGGAAGTCACTTAAACATGACTCAAGTCAAAGATATGTTAGAAACCCATTTAACTATTTCTTAGCCCAAATACAAACATAAATGGGATGAAATGGGGGACATGAAATGGTTTTCGTAGCAGGAGGCAAGGCCTTTAATGAAACAACCACATTGTCGTTTCCCTGGGGACATCTAGCAATGAATACCTTGACACAAGGTTATGCACTTTAACCCCGGGCTGACACAGAGGCTGGTGGAGAGGGTCAGGCTAAAGGGAGGAGGAGTTGGTTACTTTAGTATTTGCCAGCTTCAAGTTCAAACCAAATGCACACATTCCATATTTCATGATAACCCCCTAAAAATCCCTGGGGCCACTTTTACAGCTCTTGTACATTCAGGCTGCATTGCTCCTGCAAGGAAAGAACAGGCCTGTATCATTTAGTCCATTATGGTCCATTCCAATTCCTCAATGGACATATTGTCATATTCCTGACATATCGATGCCAGGCTCTGATCTGGGTACTTCATGTACATTATCTCAGGTAACCTTCACAATGATCCTTGAGGGAGGTATGGTGACACTCACTGTACATATGAGAAAACTCGGTTTAACAGAAGTTGAGTACCTTGCTTGCGAGCGTCGTAGCCATGATTAGAAATCACTTTGTTATGCTGCCTATTCCTCACACGTCAGTGATGTAACATGGAGATATTACCCTGAGAGAAGTCACGTCTGCTCAGATCACCTCCTTAGAAGCCCTACTTTAAGAGATCTTCTCTCATACCCCAAATACCAGCCCTCTTTCATCACAACCACCAAGAACATGAAATATGAGAAAGGAAGGGGGAAATAAGGTAGATAGATAACAAGGACAGAGTGGAAGGAGGTGAGGAGGTAGGGTTTTAGATTTTATTTTAAAATATGTAAATAGAACAAAAATATGAAGGAAACTTGGAAAATATCAACAAATGCTAATTCTAAGTAACTGGTATATTAGTTTCCGTTATATAATTTTTGTACTTGCCTGCATGTTTCAAATGTTTTATATTAAATTAAAAAAATATTTATTTAAAATAAAAAGTAGGTCTGGGCCAAATTGGGACATAAACGTGACTACCACACTGATGTTTTAGACTGTAATCTAAAAGTAATAGGGAAGCTTTCTAAGAAGGAAATGACAGTCTTGAGACTGTGACAACTCTCAGAGCTGAGTGAAGGATGGATCAAAAAGGGAAAAGAGAAGGGTCAGGGAAATCAGTGAAAAGGCCTCCCCCACAATGATGGTAGAACGTGACAAAACCTGAGGCATGGTGATGGCTGAGGAAATTGACAGGACAGGATGGAAGTGAGAAATTTCCAGGAGTGGGTTCCATGTGACTTTCTGACTGCTGGACTGTCAAGGACAGGGGCAGACAGAAGAATCAACTATAAACCCAAGCTTCCCAGGCTAGTTGGTTAAACTGACATAAAGCCAAGGAGAAAGTGGCACAGGTCTGAAAGGAAAAGTTATTGGTTCAGTTTGGCGCTCCTACTTAGGAGTGCTGACAGGATAGCAAATGTGAGGCGTCCACAGGCAATTAGAAATGGGGGCCGAGGGCTGTCAAGAAAGATCAGGGCTGAAGGTAGATAATTACTGGTCTTCTGCACAGGTGTGATCATCAAAGACATGAGGCTGAATAAGGCTGTCCAGAAAAGAGAACCAAAAAAACCAGAAAGAGACAGAAAATGGGGGAAAAAGTTTGGGAGTCTAACAGTATAATATAGTTAAGAAATATCTGCCTCACATAAACATACCGTCAGCAAGGAAATTCTCAGGACCTTGAATTCATCCTGAGGGAGTCAGGGCAGGAGAGCAGTGCTAGTATATCTATGCTGTTCTAGTAACAGCTGTAAGTATTTAATATAATCTTACTTTTCCCTCACAATAGCTGTGCAGGGTGATATTACGATGCCAGTTTGATAAAAGAGGGACTCATAGCTCAGAGATAAGAAGGAATTTACCTAAGTTCACACAGCTAACCAGTGGCAAAGCTGGGATTCAAATCCACATTGGAATGATTCTAAAGCAGATATTCTTTCCTATAAGTTCTAAAACAATCCATCTAGGGAGCAATTTCATATCTCTGATAGGTCATATCTTTTAAGAGGACATGGGATAATTGAAGTGTGCTAAACTCCATAGAACATGGTTGAGAGCACCTTTCTATTACTTCAAATAACCATTTCTTCAGATTTAAAGTGAGCCTGTCTATGACTTAGTCATTTTTCTATGCTGGGTTTTTTGGCATTTGGTTTTTGGAGAGGAGGGTGGTTACAAGGAATTTATGTATTTGCTCTAGATATTTGTTTCTTTAACAAGGGAATCAGGGCAAAACATTTGTTCAAATCAGTTCTTCTTCCATGCTGAAGTAAAGTGCTTAGTCAAAGAAATAAGCATCAAACTTTGGAGGCCCTGCCTCAGTGCTCTCTGTGCTTTTCAGCTGCAAGTAAGTAATTGAGTGAGAACATTAAAACGGAGGTCTCTGAATCAGGAGTAATGGATGAATTGTGGTGTAACCTGACCTTAGCAGGTGCCCAGTAAGATTGCCATCCACTCTAACACCCCCTAAACACTCTCTGCAATCCTTAGCACAGAGAGCAGGTGAGAAATAGGCTCTAGAAGTAGTAGTGTGGTTGATAAGTCCTGTCTCGTACAAATAGAACCCATGAGGGCCTGGGTTTAAGCTTCCAATTCCCATGAACAGTTTGAGTCTCAGCCCATTTCAGATGGCTCACTGGCAGCCCATAGTTAGTGCAGTAAGTCTCTATAATATAGGAGGTAAAGCAAACAACAAAATCAAAATCAATACAATTGTTACCATTCTGTCAATAGGCAAAGTACATCAGGGATCCAGGCTTCCGAAAGATCGAAAGAGATAAGGAAATGAATTAACTTCCATATCTTTACTTGTTTCCTGCCACTGCCCAAGAGGTGGGAAAATATTGACCAAGTCCAAGCTCTCCCTATTAGCACTCAATCAGTAACAATTTTTTTAAACCTCAAATTTAAAAGAGTGCACTGAAAAAACATCCTTTTAAAATCTGCCACACTCTTTTTAAATGGCTCCTTGATAAGGTATTGTCCTAAATATCCTGAAATATTCTGTAACCTGTATTGCTCAAGAAACCTATGACCCGGAACTGGCCCACAGACAGAATACATTTTGCACATAGAGACAGAAAATATCCTGTATCTTGGTCATTGGCCTTGAAGGATGGAAATTATCAGGAAACTAGAGTACTAGTGGATTGCTATAAAATATGTATTCGTTTACTGCCGTTCTGGGTTAGCCTCATCATATAGTAGCCCGCAAAATATTGAAAGGACATAGAATGGATAGTAAGAAGACTATAAGCTTGAACTGCTCCCAGCACATTAGCAAAGAACACAAATCTTTCCAGACAGACCAAAGAACTATGTAAACACCAAGTCACTCTTTTCTCTCATCTGGTGAGGAAGAGATAAACAGACTGAAAATCAACCTTGTGTTGATTCCTCCCTTTAAGGCAATGACTTGTTAATCTAATAGCTTAGTTTTATTGGCCAGCTATTTCAAATCAAGTGTCTTATTCCACAAACCCATATTTTATACTACCAACTGTGCATCAGATATAAATGAGTATAGTATACACATGAATCAATGAGACACATGAATAAACATGCCCATGGGGCAGTAGAATACTGTTAAAAGAAAAAGAAACAGTAGTTGAAGAATAAAGCTTTGCTGAGGGGAATTTTATATTCACTCTTTCTCTTTTTAATGGCTTTGAAAATGGAAAGCAGAAAGATATGATACATTACTAAAATTGTAAATATTCCTGGTGATATTTTTGCATAAAGTGTATACATTCATTTTGGTTTCTTTAAATCTCTCATTCTTAGAAACACTGACTCAACTCAAAAGAAATACTGACATACGTGAGGTGCTTTGCAGAGTTTATTTTAATGTTTTAGCTTTGCATTAAGTAATTTTTGTAAACTAAATGTTCTGTTTCAAGCCAGTTCAGCAAACTGTCACTCATACACATCCATGAGTACATTTTGAATGTTCAAAAAAAAAAGTTTTGACTTGCTAGTGCCTTAGAAAAACAGCAGAATTTGAATACGGATTGCAATTCAGCAACTTAATACTGTTTTCATTTCAGGACATAGTTGATGTCCATGATCAAGGGACATTTTTGTGGAATGTACAGTCCATATTAATTTCCCAGATTTGGCCCATTTGAAACAGAAGACTATTGGTACTGCCAGGAAGATCTGGGAAATCATTAATACAGCTCAGAAATATGGATGGCCTTGCCTGCTGCCTCTGTGGTTTAATCTCAAATTATCCCAACTCATGGGTGAAGGGAAAAATCAGACTCATCGATTTTATTACCACATTTCATCAATTTTAAGACATTTTTTGCATATTTAAACCTCTAATATTGTGATGTGTCTTTAATCTATTTCATCTTAGAATTAATTAGAAGCATTTTTCTTTCTTAATGACATATAAAATAAACATATATGCTACTATTGTTGGCATTTGGGGTTAGATGAAATATGATATACTTAAACCTCACTATTTCTTAGTAAAATATTTCAAATTAGTAAAAGCAAAAGATCTGAATTGTAGAGTATGTTTTTAAAATACAGTTTTATTAACTTTAGTCTTAAGGGCAATTTGCAACTTAAAGACCTTAGAGGAATTTTAAAGTATGAATTTGCTACAGGGATTATATTTAAGTAATAACAGTAAATGTAATAAGGGCTTAATAACTATCAAAGTCTACTTTGTAAACTTTCTGTATACATTTTTCTTATTTAGCCCTCTTATCAACCCTATCTGTCAGGGATTTGAGGGGAACAAAAAACTTTTCCATGCCTAAGTTATGAATCAATTGAAAAACAAACTAATGGTATGATAGATGGGAGATTCAAACACTACCTTTGTTACTTAAAGGACTAATGTGTGAGAATATGGCCTGTCTGCAGATAACAGGGCTGATACAGAAAGAAACAACAGGGTGGGAAAATACTTGCTCCCTACTACCACATATGAGGTAGGAATAATATTATTCCCATTATAAAGAAGAAAACTGAGGAGACTTTCAAGATGGCAGAGGAGTAAGACGTGGAGATCACCTCCCTTCCCACAAATACATCAAAAATACATCTACATGTGGAACAACTCCTACAGAACACCTACTGAATGCTGGCAGAAGACCTCAGACTTCCCAAAAGGCAAGAAAATCCCCACGTACCTGGGTAGGGCAAAAGAAAAAAGAAAAAACAGAGACAAAAGAATAGGGATGGGACTGGCACCTCTGGGAGGCAGCTGTGAAGGAGGAAAGGTTTCCACACACTAGGAAGCCCCTGCACTAGTGGAGACAGGGGCTGGCGGGGTGGGGGGAAGCTTCGGAGCCACGGAGGAGAGCGCAGCAACAGGGGTGCAGAGGGCAAAGTGGAGAGATTCCCGCAAAGAGGATCAGAGCTGACCAGCACTCACCAGCCTGAGACACTTGTCTGCTCACCCACTGGGGTGGGTGGGGGCTGGAAGCTGAGGCTTGGGCTTTGGAGGTCGGATCCCAGGGAGAGGACTGGAGTTGGCTGCTTGAACACAGTCTGAAAGGGGCTAATGCGCCACAGCTAGCCAGGAGGGAGTCCAGGAAAAAGTCTGGAACTGCCTAAGAGGCAAGAGACCACTGTTTCTGGGTGCGTGGGGAGTGGGGCTTCCTGCTCCATGTGCCCACAGATGGCAGAGCACTGCCTAAGCAAGCTCCAGAGATGGGCGCGAGCTGCGGCTATCAGCTCAGACACCAGAGACAGCCATGGACAACTAACACTACCGCCGCTGCCACCAAGAATCCTGTGTGCAAGCGCAGGTCACTACCCGCACCCCCCTAGGAGTCTGTGCAGCACGCCACTGCCAGGGTCCCGTGATCCAGGGACAACTTCCCCAGGAGAACACACGGTGCACCTCAGGCTGTTGCAATGTCATGTTGGACCCTGCTGCCACAGGCTTGCCCTACATTCCAACTATGACTACTGCACTCCTCCTTCTCCCCAGCCTGAGTGGGCAAGAGACCCCTATTCAGCCGCTGCTTTAACTCCCACCTGTTGGGGCAGGAAACAGATGCCTGAGGGTGACCTACATGCAGAGGCGGGGCTAAAACCAAAGCTGAACCCCAGGAGCTGTGAGAACAAAGAAGAGAAAGGGAAATTTCTCAGTGCAGCCTCAGGAACAGCGGATTAAATCCCCACAGTCAACTTGATAAACCCTGCCTCTGTAGAATACCTGAATAGACAACGAATGTTCGCAAAATTGAGGCGGTGGACTTTGGGCACAACTGTAGGCTTGGGGTTTGCTTTCTTTGTCTGATTTGTTTTTGGTTTTATGTTTATCTTAGTTTAGTTTTTAGTGCTTGTTGTCAATGGTGGATTTGTTTATTGGTTTGGTTGCTCTCTTCCTTTTTTTATTTCCTTTTTTCTCTTTTTGTGAGTGTGTGTGTATGTTTCTTTCTGTGATTTTGTCTGTTTATGTTTCCTTTTATCATTTGTCCTAGGGTTCTGTCTGTTCATTTTTTCTGGTTTTTTTTTTAGCTTTTTGTTTTGTTTTGTTTTTGTTGCCTTGCTTTTTTTCTTTTTCTCAATGTGTGTGTTTGTATGTTACTTAGTGTGATTTTGCCTGTTTAGTTTTGCTTTTACCATTTGTTTTTGAGTTCTATCTGTTCATTTTTCTTTTCTTCCTTTTCTTCTGCTGTGTGGTGGAAGAGTCTTGGTGCTCCGGCCGGGGGTTGGGCCTGAGCCTCCAATGTGGGAGATCCAAGTCCAGGACATTGGACTACCAGAGACCCCCTGGCCCCACATAATATTAATTGGCAAGAGCTCTCCCAGAGATCTCAGTCTCAACACTAAGACCCAGCTCCACCCAATGGCCACCAAGCTCCAACGCTGGATGCCTAACACCAAACAACTAGGAAGACAGAAATACAACCCCACCCATTAGCAGAGAGGCTGCCTAAAGTCATACTAAGTTCAGAGACACCCCAAAGCACACCACCGGATGTGGCCCTGCCCACCAGAAGGACAAGATCCAGCCCCACTCACCAGAACACAGGCACCAGTCCCCCCCACCACCAGGAAGCCTACACAAGCCACTGAACCAACTTCACCCACTGGGGGAAGACACCAAAAATAAGAGGAACTATGAACTTGCAGCCTGCAAAATGGAGACCGCAAACACAGTAAGTTAAACAAAATAAGAAGACAGAGAAATAGGCAGCAGATGAAGGAGCAGGGTAAAAACACACCAGACCAAACAAATGAACAGGAAACAGGCAGTCTACCTGAAAAACAATTCAGAGCAACGACAGAAAAGATGATCCAAAATCTCGGAAAAGAATGGAGAAAATACAAGAAATATTTAAGAAGGACCTAGAACAACTAAAGCACAAACAAACAATGATGAACAACACAATAAATGAAAATAAAAATACTCTAGAAGGAATCAGTAGCAGAATACTTGAGGAAGAAGAATGGATAAGGGACCTGGAAGATAGAATAGTGGAAATAAGTGCCACAGAGCAGAATAAAGGAAAAAAATGAAAAGAATTGAGGACAGTCTCACAGATCTCCGGGACAAAATTAAACGTACCAACATTCGAAATATAGGGGTCCCAGAAGAAGAAGAGAAAAAGAAAGAGTCTGAGAAAATATTTGAAGAGACTGTAGTCAAAAACTTCCCTAACATGGGAACGGAAATAGTCAATCAAGTCGAGGAAGCGCAGAGAGTCCCATACAGGATAAAGGGATGTTTCTCCAAGGAGAAACACACCAAGACACATATTAATCAAACTACCAAAAATTAAATGCAAAGAAAAATATTAAAAGCAGCAAGGGAAAAGCAACAAATAACATACAAGGGAATCCCCATAAGGTTAACGCTGCTTTTTCAGCAAAAACTCTGCAAGCCAGAAGGGAGGGGCAGGACATATTTAAAGTGATGAAAGCGAAAAAACTACAACTAAGATTACTCTACCCAGCAAGGATTTCATTCAGATTAGATGGAGAAATTAAAACCTTTAGAGACAAACAAAAGCTAAGAGAATTCAGCACCACCAAACCAGCTTTACAACAAATGCTAAAGGAACTTCTCTAGGCGGGAAACACAAGAGAAGGAAAAGACATACAAAAACAAAACCAAAACAATTAAGAAAATGGTAGTAGGAACATACATATCAATAATTACCTTAAACATAAATGGATTAAATGCTCCAACCAAAAGACAAAGACGGGATGAATGGATACAAAAACAAGACTCGTACACATGCTGTCTACAAGAGACGCACTTCAGACCTAGGGACACATACAGACTGAAAGTGAGGGGATGGAAAAAGATATTCCATGCAAATGGAAATCAAAAGAAAGCTGCAGTAGGAATACTCATATCAGACAAAATAGACTTTAAAATAAATACTATTACAAGAGACAAAGAAGGACACTACATAATGATGCAGGGATCAATCCAAGAAGAAGATATAACAATTGTACATATCTATGCACCCAACATAGGAGCACCTCAATACATAAGGCGAATACTAACAGCCATAAAAGGGGAAATCGACAGTAATACAATAATAGTAAGGGCCTTTAAAACCCCACTTTCACCAACAGAAAGATCATTCAAAATGAAAATAAATAAGGAAACAGAAGCTTTAAATGATACATTAGACCAGATGGACTTAATTGATATTTATAGGACATTCCATCCAAAAACAACAGAATACACTTTCTTCTTAAGTGCACATGGAACATTCTCCAGGATAGATCATATCTTGGGTCACATATCAAGCTTCAGTAGATTTACGAAAATTGAAACCATAACAAATATCTTTTCCGACCACAGTGCTATGAGACTAGATATCAGTTATAGGAAAAAAACTGTAAAAAATACAAGCACAGGGAATTTAAACAATATGCTACTAAATAACCATGAGATCACTGAAGAAATCAAAGAGCAAATTGTAAACTACCTAGAAACAAATGACAATGACAATACGATGACCAAAAACCTATGGGATGCAGCAAAAGCAGTTCTAAGAGGGAAGTATATAGCAATACAATCCTACCTCAAGAAACAGGAAAAATCTCAAATAAACAACCTAACCTTACACCTAAAGCAATTAGAGAAAGAAGAAGAAACAAAACTCAAAGTTAGCAGAAGGAAAGAAATCATAATCATCAGATCAGAAATAAATGAAAAAGACATGAAGGAAACAAAAGCAATGATTAATAAAACTAAAAGCTGGTTCTTTGAGAAGATAAACAAAATTGATAAACCATTAGCCGGACTCACCAAGAAAAAAAGGGAGAAGACTCAAATCAATAGAATTAGAAATGAAAAAGAAGTAAAAACTGACACTGCAGAAATACAAAGGATTATGAGAGACTACTACAAGCAACTATATGCCAATAAAATAGACAACCTGGAAGTAATGGATAAATTCTTAGAAGAGCACAAACTTCCAAGACTGAACCAGGAAGAAATAGAAAATATGAACAGACCAATCACAAGCACTGAAATTGAAACTGTGATTAAAACTCTTCCAACAAACAAGCCCAGGACCAGATGGCTTCACAGGTGAATTCTATCAAACATTTAGAGAAGAGTTAACGCCCATCCTTCTCAAATTCTTCCAAAATATGGCAGAGGGAGGAACACTCCCAAACTCATTCTACGAGGCCATCATAACCCTGATACCAAAACCAAAGATACCACAAAAAAAGAAAACTACAGGCCAATATCACTGATGAACATAGATGCAAAAATCCTCAACAAAATATTAGCAAAGAGAATCCAACAGCACATTAAAATGATCACACACCATGATCAAGTGGGGTTTATCCCAGGAATGCAAGGATTCTTCAACATACACAAATCAATCAATGTGATACACCATATTAACAAATTGAAGGAGAAAACCATGATGATCTCAATAGATGAAGAAAAAGCTTTTGACAAAATTCAACATCCATTTATGATAAAAGCTCTCCAGAAAGTGGGCACAGAGGAAACTTACCTCAACATAACATAGGCCATATATGACAAACCCAGAGCCAACATCGTCCTCAATGGTGAAAAACTGAAACCATTTCCTCTAAGATCAGGAACAAGACAGGGTTGCCCCCTCTCACCACTATTATTCTACACAGTTTTGGAAATTTTAGCCACAGAAATCAGAGAAGAAAAAGAAATAAAAGGAATCCAAATCGGAAAAGAAGTAGTAAAACTGTCACTGTTTGCAGATGACATGATAATACACATAGAGAATCCTAAAGATGCTACCAGAAAACTACTAGAGCTAATCAATGAATTTGGTAAAGTAGCAGGATACAAAATTAATGCACAGAAATCTCTTGCATTCTTATACACTGACAATGAAAAATCTGAAAGAGAAATTAAGGAAACACTCCCATTTACCACTGCAACATAAAGAATAAAATACCTAGGAATAAACCTACTTAAGGAGACAAAAGACCTGTATGCAGAAAACTATAAGACACTGATGAAAGAAATTAAAGATGACACAAACAGATGGAGAGATATACCATGTTCTTGGATTGGAAGAATCAACATTGCAAAAATGACTACACTACCCAAAGCTATCTGCAGATTCAGTGCAATCCCTATCAAACTACCAATGGCATTTTTCACAGAACTAGAACAAAAAATTATACAATTTGTACAGAAACACAAAAGAACCCAAATAGCCAAAGCAATCTTGGGAAAAAAAAACTGAGCTGGAGGAATCAGGCTCCCTGACTTCAGGCTATACTACAAAGCTACAGTAATCAAGACAGTATGGTACCGGCATAAAAACAGAAATATAGATCAATGGAACAGGATAGAAAGCCCAGAGATAAAGCCACACACATATGGTCACTTTATCTTTGATAAAGGAGGCGAGAATATACAATGGAGAAAACACAGCCTCTTCAATAAGTGGTGCTGGGAAAACTGGACAGCTACATGTAAAAGAATGAAATTAGAACACTTCCTAACATCAAACACAAAAATAAACTCAAAATGGATTAAAGACATAAATGTAAGGCCAGACACTATAAAACTCTTAGAGGAAAACATAGGCATATGTTTCTTGATTTCTATGACATAAATCACAGCAGGATCCTTTTTGACCCACTTCCTAGGGAAATGGAAATAAAAACAAAAATTAACAAATGGGACCTAATGAAACTTAAAAGCTTTTGCACAGCAAAGGAAACCATAAACAAGACGAAAAGACAACCCTCAGAATGGGAGAAAATATTTGCAAACGAAGCAACTGACAAAGGATTAATCTCCAAAATATACAAGCAGCTCATGCAGCTCAATATCAAGAAAACAAACAACCCAATCCAAAAGTGGGCGGAAGACCTAAATAGACATTTCTCCAAAGAAGATATACAGATTGCCAACAAACACATGAAAGGATGCTCAACATCACTAATCATTAGAGAAATGTAAATCAAAACCACAGTGAGGTATCACCTCACACTGGTCAGAATGGCCATCATCAAAAATCTACAAACAATAAATGCTGGAGAGGGTGTGGAGAAAAGGGAACCCTCTTGCACTGTTGGTGGGAACGTAAATTTATAAATCCACTATGGAGAACAGTATGGAGGTTCCTTAAAGAACTACAAATAGAACTACCATATGACCCAGCAATCCCACTACTGGGCATATACCCTGAGAAAACCATAATTCAAAGCGTCATGTGCCACAGTGTTCATTGCAACTCTATTTACAATAGCCAGGACATGGAAGCAATGTAAGTGCCCATCGACAGAGGAATGGATAAAGAAGATGTGGCATATATATACAGTGGAATATTACTCAGCCATAAAAAGAAACAAAATTGAGTTATTTGTAGTGAGGTGGATGGATCTAGAGTCTGTCATACAGAGTGAAAAGTCAGAAAGAGAAAAACAAATACCATATGCTAACACATATATATGGAACCTAAAAAAAGAAAAATGGTTCTGACAAACCTATGGGTAGGACAGGAATAAAGATGTAGATGTAAAGAATGGACTTGAGGACATGGTGTTTGGGGGGGTAAGCTGGGACAAAGTGAGAGAGTAGCCTTGACATATATACACTAACAAATGTAAACTAGATAGCTAGTGGGAAGCAGCCTCATGGCACAGGGAGATCAGCTCGGTGCTTTGTTACCACCTAGAGGGGTGGGATAGGGAGGGTGGGAGGGATATACAAGAGGAAGGGTATATGGGGTTATATGTATACATATAGCTGATTCACTTTGTTATACAGCAGAAACTAACACAGCACTGTAAAGCAATTAGAGTCCAATAAAGATGTTAAAAATTTTACAAATTTTTTTGAATTTACAAAAAAGAAGAAGAAAACTGAGGTATGGAGAGGTCCAACTGTCAGATGATAGAATGCAACAAGAGTGACTTTTCTAAAATGCTATCAACAGTCTCTCCAGTCATTAATTTGTTCAAAACTTTTTCTTCACAGATACAACATGAGTGAATTTCACGGCTCCCTTCCTAATCACTGGGAACACTGAGCAAGTAGCTTAACCTCTCTGAGCCTCAATTTTCTCATCTATGAAATGGAGAGTAGCAATAGTACCCACCTTGAAAGGATGTTACGAAGAAGATGACTGATACGTGTAACATGGGTTAGAAAAGAGTGTGGCAGTGGTAAGTACTTAATAAATATTGCCTATTGATGGGTTAAACCATATGAACACGCCATTTCTAAGTCAAAAATGGCCAAACATGAGCAGTGTCTTATGGTTCAACCTACCATTATCTGAAAGAATCATATTTGGCTATCATTTCAGGGTTAAACATGGACTTACTGTGGTATCTTTAACCAAACGATGTTATATTCATGAAAATGCTTCATTTCTCTGAACGGAAACTGGCAAAGTCAGGACTTGAACAAAACAAAAAGGAAGTTTCTCCGATGTAATACAATCCTGTTCGAACACCTCACCAGATGATGGCGCTGTTCTGATTACTAAGTTTTCTACAGCTAACGCGCGTCAAGCACGAAGATTAAGTAATGATACTACATTATCCTTTTGAAATTTTAACAACTCTGAATAAGCTCTTTGGCTCCTGTTGTTTTAACTCAGTGTACTTGTCAGCAAGAATACTGACTTTGCAAGGAAGCTACCGCCCATACTGTACTGTAAACCCTAATAATGCAATTAAAACATTAATGAGAAAGCATAACCTTTCCATTGGAAAGTCCTTAGTGCTCCGAGTCTAGGAAAGGAAATCAAATATAAATTATTATTTTAATTTATTTTCCTTATCTTTCTCAAATTTTTAGAAATAAAGTAGAAAAAATAAAAGCAGTTTAAAAAGCAGTTTAAAGACTGCTTCACTTCAACTGCCCTTCTCTAAAAATAATACTTCATTCCTTAAAATTTACTAACGTTCTGTTCCATCTTCCAGGGGTTTGAATTTCTTATTTGTTTAGAATCTTAAAAGCTGAAAGCAACTTTCATGTGGCTTTGGTGATCATTTGTATCTTTGAAAACTCAAGAAGAGGTTATGTTCACTCTCTTTTTTTTGTTACCATATTTCTTTATCTCATTTTGTTATTTTCATTAATTCCTTCCCCCATTTCCTTCATTTGTTGATATGGGGTAAAGTTTATTACAAATTTAAATTCTGAAATACACGACAAAGTTTTTGAAGAATCCCCCATTCTTTTGTGAAGAGTAAATTCAGTACTTATGTAATGGAAAAGGACTCCATTGTATGCCTTGCTCCTGATAATGCTGGTTGTCATTACCCATATTTAGGCCTTTGAGAGTAAACTCCAAAGAAAATATTACACTAATACTCTCCCTTTTCATCCTTCTAGCTAAATACACATTTCTTCATTCCTAATATTTATCACAACTCATTATGGCAATGTTTAAAAAGCAGAGACCTTTGAGTATTTATATTCCCCATAGACATGAGTATAGCTGTAGCATATTTTAAATGTTCAATGCATAGTTGGTGAATGAATTTATCTCTCCAAAGATTCCATACAGCTGAATCTGTTAGGGAGTTTCACTCAATCTGAGTTCTGACTTTACAAGGTGACTTGGGGGTTGGTTTCCTGGAAGAAACGATCTTTCAGTGGTATTTTGAATATATGAAGAAGAAATTATAGCCAACTATGTGGGAGAAGTAGGAGGAAACCATTTAAATAAGTAACAAGAAAGACAACATAGCCATGAAAAAGTCAAAAATTGTATTGGAATGAGGTGGTTGGCCGAAAGGGTTAAAACTGGGGCCATTATTTAATAGAATAATAAGGGGCCATGAAAGATGATGTGGCATAATCAGACACACTTACCAGATACCCAGAGTACTTAATACTTAGCATGCACTATACTCCTTCAGCAGCAGCAGCATTACACTGAATGAATGTTGGGCTAATTGGAACAAACACCCATCCATTTTACATGAGTAACGTGGCATTGATGACACTGTATGATTTATGGGTGCTGCCATCTGGACTTTACCACTGTTCTTCTGCTGTATACTCTATTAATAGGTATGATTCTCTGCTGCACTCTCTCACAAATTTACTGGTTTGGGAGCTGTTTACCAGAGAAATTTCAGGAGAGGATTGTTGATCTATATACTTAAATGACAAATGAGTTTTGTGCATGGGGCTTTTGTAGATGCAAAAATGCAAACCAGATTCTTTGGAAAAATTCCAGATCTCAAGGCACTTGTTAAAAGATTGGTGTTGTAGCATAAAATTTTTTTTTTTTTTTTTGCTGGTCATAAAACTCAAAAATAACACATGCAAAGTAGTGAAAAGTATGCTTACATAATGAATTGAAACAAAGATCTTCAGAAGTCAGCTGAACTTTGAACCTCCCTTCATGTTAATGCTTTTGGCTTGGAGGACTACTCATATTTCTATACCAACTATATTTCTTAAATTTCATTAGGAAACCCTTGTCTCCAAATGCATACACTAACTAAATGTGATAGCAGGGTCACTTCGTTATTTTTTTATAATTTAAATGTAGTAATCCAACATGGTATGAGACTAAATAAGACACTGTAGAACTATGAATGTGACTGAGATGATAACTTCACAAGCCAAAACCTTTATGCATCATTCTATTTTTGCCAAACACAATAGCAGGGGTAAAGTTACTCATGGCCCTAAAGAGACATTCAAGAGTAGCAGAGGAAACAAGAGTTTGTAGACATTGCATCATTGTTCAACATCTATTCCTATCCTTGTTCTTAGTTTGCTATACAAACTCGGCCAAGTTATTTAAGTTTCTTTTACTACGACTCTTTCTCCACCATATAGAAAATTGGCAGTTACACTGTGGGCTAGCTCTATGTGGTCATCAAGAGAATTTGGGTTAATAAGTAGAATTTTAATTCTAGATAATCCAGTGGCCCTCTCTGTGTTTATGGAGATTTTGCATTAGAATTGGGAAGAGCAATTAATTTTCAAAGGACAGATGGCAATAGATTACAGATAACACCAGACTCATCTAAGTAATGCACGGATGTTAAATCAAAGGACAGCACTATTTTAACCCCGATAACTTAAAAAGTCTCTGGAAATTCAGTGACCAGAAAAAAATACCAGACACCTGTTTAAAATATATATATTTTAGGAAACCTCTAAATAAAATAGAGATTAGCGTCACTCAGCTTAGCGTTATTTATTCAGAGACTATACAGTTTGTCTTACTGGTTGACCCTGATTCTACTGCCTCCATGTGCTAAGCCTTGGCATAGATGAATTTGGCTATTGAATGCAAGCTTCAGAGGGGCCTGTCATGCACCACCCACAAGGCGTGATCTTACGGCTCCCCGCCCAAAGACACATGAAGAACCCACCCTTTGCCAGGCCCTACGGATGCCATTGTGAATAAGAAGCTCACATTTCAATAATTTCCCATATATTATTTAAGACACAGCACTTGTCCTCACGGAAGTGGAAAGAAGAGACTAATCCAATAGCCGAACACAGAAGAATATGAAGTCATCTGAAAAAGCTAAATCAAAACAGGCTCACAAATCACTGCCATTGAGAAAAAGGTCTCTCTGTATGGCCTAGGACCATCTACGGGGTGATACAACTTGGGGTTCTCCGTGGCTATATTACAGTGAAGATTCTTCTTCCATCATAGGATCCTTATATAGCAATACTGTGTCCCCTGCATTTCAGTAAGTTTCTGGTGAGCCACATAAAGTGCTGACACTAGGTGTCCAACATATTTGTTTTATAAATATCCACGGAGAGCCTATGTGGCAAGCACAGTGCATACGCCAGGTGTGAGGACAGGGAAGGCAATCATAAACAAACGTGGGTCCCTAAATCACAAGGAAATTACAATTAAGGGAGGAAAGACAGATAAACAAGTATGTAATACTATCTAGTCATATACGATTATGAAGGAGAAAGGAATTGTAATTATGTGTGGGGATTTATCTGTGGGGCAGATTTATGAAAGCAGTGGCATTGAACTGAACATGGGAAAAAGGTCAGAATTTTGTAAGGTAAATAAAGAAGAAAGGACATTCCAGGCAGAGAGAAAGTCACAATTATATTCATGGAGGTGGGACAGCACCAGATGTTTTTAGAGAATAACAAATACTATATTTCATTCTGGCTGGTTAGTCACAAAAAAAGAATGAGATAATGCCTGGAATGCGGTTTGGAGCCAAAGCAGGAAAATCTTTGAATGTCATGATTAGGGATATGTGTTGCACTGTACAGGCGATAGGCAATCAAAGTTATAGAATCAATCTTTTTGCGGCGAGCATTCAGCCCTACCGCTCGTGGTAGAGATGAAAAAACTAAAGCCAGAGAGGTTCAGTGACTTGCTGACATCACACAAATGATTAACTGCAGAACTACTGAATGTTTTTCCAGACGGGGCCATAATGATCTGGTCTTGCTTCTGCAATGGTGGTTTCAAAATATGTTATGGAATGGAGTAGAATAAGGAAGGATTGAGGATGGGAGAAACCAGTTAGAGAGATCTATCAGGGACAAAACAAGACATAATGAGAACCTGAAACAGGATGGATCTAAAAATAGAAAGGAGATGATGGTGATGGTGATGATGGTGACCATGAGGAGAAGGGGAAGAGCAAATTTATGTTACATAGTGATTACTGTACTAGCACTATTTGAAATACTTTACATATGTTAACACATTCAGTCATGATTGCAACTCCCTTATTAGTATCCCATTTTACAGAAGAAGGAATATAATCACAAGAAATAAAGTTATTGCCAAAATGACAGAATTTCATTGGAAGAGCCAGGATTCAAACTTGGCATTCTGGCTCTAAAGTCTAAATTCCTAACTAATGGATGTGAGAAACCTCGTGGAATAGAGTCTACAGGCAGAACTAGCAACTGGTATTGCGGTTGAAAGAGGAAGATTTAGAGCCATGATAAAAGTTTGAATTTGGATGACTGGAAAAATGAGGTCTTTTTTAAAAATGGAAATAGATATGTCCTTAAAAGAGTATTTGAGATCTGTTTGGTTTTAGATGTGGTGTTATATAACAAGAGAGAAAGGGAGGTATTAAGAAATATGAGTAAAGTTTAATTGAGAGATTTTAAGCTTAGAAGAGTAGATGACATTGGAAGTCAACCTTAGAGAGATGAGAGTTCAAGTCCCAGGCATGAATGAAATCCTCAAGGAAAAAGATGTGAAAAGCCTTGTCACTAAGGAGTGAAGGTAAGAGGAGTTCCTGAAAGATTATGGGAGCCTTTCAGAGAACAACAGGGGAAACCAAGAAAGGCCATGTCATGGAATCCAGGAATAGAGCATTTTGAGAAAGGTCTTATGTTGAGCAGAGACCAATCAAAGAAGAGGAGGATGAGAAAAGGTGAGGTGATTGGTGGGTAAGAGTCACTGGTGACTTCTGATGAGGCTGGTATAGGACAGCTGTGGGGGCAGAAATCTGATCAGAAACCATGTAGAAGGGATGGGGAGACCATGATGTTGGATACTCTGGTGACTGAAGGAAGGAGAGGCATAGGCTGATCACCTGACAGTAGTAGAGAAGCATGTGAGGTTGTTGAAACTGCTGAGAGCCAATCATATCTGTAAATAAAATATGTCTATATTGGCCATGTGATGTTTTTATATCAACATTAATATCATTTCTGAAACAGGTAGCCAAGTTACTGAACGAGTTCAGAGAGGGCCAAATATCTAGGAAATAAAATAATTGTTCAAAAATACAACCAATGAAAATAATGGTGATATTAATGTATTGCTTAAATGCAAAGCCTCTGAAGGAATTTCAATTCTGGATCAATCAGTATTGTTTCTGCACATCAAAATGATAACAAGGATATGGCATAATACATTTAAAAAATATAAGAGAACATAAAAATATTTAAAGAAGAAAAACTAAAATGGCAAATCATTCTACTATCATCATCAGCACTACCACAAACCCCTGGGAAATTGTGTCATTTCTTCCTCTCTACCTTCAACATTCTTGGATTACTGCACTCACCATCAGTTCTACTACTATTGAATTTTTGCTTCGAGTGTCTTCTCCCTTCCCATTTAGATACTTAAAGAATGTTTACTAAATTGGATTGTGCCAAATATGATAGATTTGAAAATGCCAGCTTGGTGCTTGGAGAGAAAATGTGAAAAACACAATTTCACTGTTCTGAGGGCTTTTATTTCCAAAAAAAGGGAATACAGTGTATAGCGTCTAGAAGCATCAGCTGTGGTATCAGAAAGACCTCTGCTCAAATCCCACCTCTCTTTTGCCTATATATGTGACCTTGGCAAAATTATTTAATTTCAATAAACCCTAGTTTCCCTATCTATAAAATAAGACTAATAGGGTTAATGAGAATACCTTTTTTTCTTTCTTTTTTTAATTTTTAATTTTTATACCATCTTTAAAGGTTACACTCCACTTACAGTTATTACAAAATAGTAGCTATATTCTCCATATTATACAATACATCCTTGTAGCCTATCTGACACCCAATAGTTTGTATCTCCCACTTCCCCACCCCTATATGCCCGCCCTCCACTGGTAAACACTAGTTTGTTCTCTATATCTGTGAGTCTGTTTCTTTTTTGTTATATATACTAGTTTGTTGTATTTTTTTAGCTTCCACATGTAAGTGATATATACAGTATTTGTCTTTTTCTGTCTGACTTATTTCACTTAGCATAATACCCTCCAAGTCCATCCATGTTGCTGCAAATGGCAAAACTTCATTCTTTTCTATGGTTGAGTAGTATTCTATTGTGTATATACATATCTTATATATATCAGATATATATATATCATATATATCAGACAGAGAAATTAAGGAAACAATCCCATTTACCATAGCATCAGAAAGAATAAAATACCTAGGAATAAACCTACCTAAAGAGGCAAAAGACCTGTACTCAGAAAACTATAAGACACTGGTGAAAGAAATTAAAGGCAACACAAACTGATGTTCTTGGATTGGAAGAATGAATATTGTTAAAATGACCATACTAGCTAAGGCAATCTACAGATTCAATGCAATCCCTATCAAAATACCAGAGGCATTTTTCACAGAACTAGAACAAAAATAATGATAATACTTTTTGATAGGATTTGGGGGATTATATGAGTTAATGCACATACAGTGTTTAGCACAAATCCTGATGCATTTAAAACTCTCTCACCGTTAACTGTTATTTTTTTCCCTTTTGTTCTGAGAGAATAATACTGTGACATATCCTCTACACTGCTTCTATAAACCATCCCATCATGTTTTCTTCTTCTATCCTCCTCTTTGTTGCTGCAGCTTCTTCTTCCTCCTCACTCCCTTCTTCTTCTTCTACTTCCTCTCCTCTCTCTCCCCCTCTCTCTCTCCCTCTCTCTCTCTGTCTCTCCTTCAGGAAGAATAAGTACCATCAGGCTTCCTCAAAGGAATATCAGACAGTGCATTTGTTTGCTCAGCTGCCCTAACAAAATACTACAGATTGAATGGCTTGAACAACAGAAATTTATTTTCTCACAGGTCTGGAGACTAGAAGTCCAAGGACAAGGTGTTGCAGGTTTGGTTCCTTTTGAGGCCTCTCTCCTTGGCTTGCAGGTGGCCACCTTCTAACTGTGTCCTCAAGGCAATGTAGCCTTTCCTCTCTGCATACATCCCCTGTGTCTTCCATTTCTCATAAGGACACCAATCAAATTAGAGCCCACTCATATGACCCCACATAACCTTAATTACCTCTTTGAAGACCCCCATCTCTAAATACACTCACATTCAGAGGTACTCGGAGTTCAGACTTCAACATATGAATTATGGGGGGGGGCGGTGGGCACACAATTCAGTCCATAGCAGGGAGGAATAATAATATTCTCCATTCTTTGTGCCTGTATATTACTTAAACTAACACAGTGGAAAGAATGCCAGTTCATAGACATAACTGAATATTAAGTATATCATTTGTTTCCCCTTGTTAATGTCACTGTTTCTAATATAAGAAAACATATAAAGAAATGGAATATAATTTCTCTACTGTAAAGGAGTATCCATTTTATAGAATATGCTTTAATTCAACCTAGTGTTTACTTGAAAAAAGAATAATGGCATTAGCACATGTAGAACTATATCAAAGATAGTGGGATGAATTCCTAAGTACATAGTATAGTTAGCTGCATTTCAATTACACTTTGTTGACTAGTGAAAAGAAAATGCCAGTGTAAATACACTGCTTAAATATAAAACATCAAAAAGGGATTTTTTTATGTACAACAATTGGCAAAGTGTAAACACAGAATGTTGATGTTTTTCATTTTTCTCTTAAAAGGCTGAATTGAGTTCAGTGCCAGAGCAGAGTGCCAGGCTATCGGCTTTGACAAGCTCAGCTGAAGTAAAGCCTGCCTTCCAAAATGGGAGGGGCAAGAAACCCAGAAAAATACCTCACTCCTGTAACACACAAACACTTTAAGCACTTGACTTTTCCTTAATACACATCAGCTTTGCAGCACACCTAGAGAAATTATTTTAATATATGAATATGCTTCTGTAAATCTTATAAATGTGCTTGCTCTTTATTAAATACCAGGCATTAAGTCAGTCTGAAGTATCCTTTTCACCTGTACTGGGAAAAAAATTCTTCAATACAACCTTCAGACTCTTCCATTATTTAATGAAAATTAAGATTTTAATGCATAGTTTTCTTTAGATTATACCTTGACTCTGTTGAGTACCACACACTGAAGAGCGTCTAAAAACAAATCCTGAGATACCCTGAAGGATGAGGAGAGATCACAGAATGTGTACCTCTTGATGGCTGTTTATTAATGTGGAAAAATAATTTGGCACAAAGCAAATATGAGAAAGGAAATGTAAGAAAGTTTCCTGTGTGAGTAAAATTATTCTACATTTAATTTGAAAAAATTTAAGAATAACATCAAATGACATAAGATAAAATTCACCTTGGAATTAACAGTTTTCTGCAGTAAAACCTACTCCTATTAATGTAACTATAAAAAGTTAGAAAATTCAACTAGGTTACACACCCCCCACCAATAATAATTGAATACTGAGAGCTCAGTTAGGATAACAGATAAATTATTTAGTAGAAGTCATCCCCTCGTAACCACGTTAATCTCATTTCTCCACTTTCTTTCACTAAAACACGGAAGTTTTCAAAGTAATTGGACTCTCCAAATGAGTAGCAGGAGAAGCCACCTTTCCCAACAGGCAGCAATCAGCCAAAATGGGATTTCCAGGGTAAAAAGTTCATCTGCCTTCATCACATTCTTGATGTAGGCAGGCAGTCTTGCAGTCTGTGTCACTGGGCCAGCTCTTGGGCCAATTAAAAAACGGAGGAGAGTGGGAGGTGAGGAGAAGAGAAGAAGGGCAGGAAAAGAGTAGGAGGAGAAAAGCAGAAGGAAGAGAGGAAAAGCAAGCCCAACCAACTCCAAATACCAGAGTGAAATGAAAAGTTGAAAGAGACTGAGTCATCCATAGACCTTGCCTTGCACCTCATCCAACCTTGCTGATGGTTAATATTTATAGAAATGACATAAGATGTTCATGTGCACGTGTCGCCAAAAAGAAAAGCTGAGCCTCCCTGGAAGCAATCTTTAATCAGCAATTATGCTTGGGAATGCAAAGAGGATGGCACGTTAAAGCAACCTAGCTAATAATATGCACTCACTCGATGATTTATAATAGACCAGTAACAAACAACACCGATTCGATTTATTTTACTGTCTGTGCACCTCCTCAGGGAAGGGAAGACATAAATTTTGGTAGGCTAATAAATGATTCGTACTTGGTAGCTGTGCTAAATCATGCATGATTATCTCCCCAGCTTTTCCTATAGGAGTACCCTGAGCAAGTGGAATGCCTAGAACGTTTCTCCCATCTTCCACAGATAAATTCAGGCTGGCCTGAAATTTGGCCAGGATGGTAGAGTAGATAGATATGGGAACTACTGTAGTAGTATATGCCCTGAAATACTAAATTTAGAAGTTATAAGTTACAAATAAAGTTCCTGAATATCTACTCTTACACACACACACATTTATATTAAACATTTAAATAAACACATACTTTATTCATTCAACAGCATCTATTAAACATCCCCTAGGTGTCAGGGAATGTACCTGCTAGGAGTAAATTAATAAAACATGATTCTTGTCTTCAGGGAAGGTGAAAGAGAAAGGGAAATATAATTGATTGAGCATCTGTCATGCACCTAATATACGTGATCATGACACTGCTGTGGAGTTTGTACTATTTTCCACATTTTACTGAAAAAGAAACTAGGGTTCAAGGAAACTAAGTGACTGTTTATCATTAATTACCCAGTTAAGTAGCAAAGTCAGGATTTCAACCAAAACATGTCAAACTGCAAATTCCGGGTTCTCTCCACTATTCCGCCAAGAGCTGAAGCAAGGAAGATGGGCAAGTAAACACTTGCAATAAAATATTTGAAGTACAATAGTAGAATGGAAATATGAACATTATAAAGTAATGGCAAAAAAAAAAAGTAGTAAATTCTGGTTGGGGTGAAAGAAAAGGAAAAGGGTCTGATGAGTCCTTTCCAAAGAGAGAATATTTGAGCACTGTGTCGAAGAACAAACAGTGGTTCCCTCGTCTCTACCAGTACACGTAGTGCTATGCCCCTATTAAACTCTGTGCTGTCCCCCAAATACACCAAGCTCTTCACCTATCCTCTCTCTGTCCATACTGTATGATTTGCCCGATATGGCTCTTCCTCTTTTTCTACCTGGTGAATTCCTAGAATGAAATGGACTCAGGGAAGTGAAAATTTCTATACATTTGCCTAGTGATTTGTTCATTCAGCAAATATTTGAGTCCCTATTTATATACCAGATACTGAATATTTAGAGATAAGGACCACTAAATCTTGACTTGCTGAAAATCTAGTTGGGGATATAGAAAATTAACATTATCATTATAATACAATATTTGCTATGTTAAAAGAAAGCACAGGGGATATGAGAGAACAGCTGAGGGCACCAAAGGAGGCTTTCCAGAGAAGGACGCCCTGGTCTGTGTCGCCCTGGTCTGTGTCTTAAAGACTAAGTCGTTGTTGATATACAGTGGGAAAAAATATAATTAAAACAAAAAAAAAAAATCTAACTTCCTGGTGTGTTTTGCACTGTTGGAAAATATCATTACAATCTTGGCAGCACTGCAGTGAATTGTTAATTGTGTAATGAGCAGTAGAGCTGATTGAATGCATGAGACCAGCAAAGTGACATAACAGTTCCATAGTATAACAGTTCCATAGTATAATTCATGTCTTTCCTATGCACCAGCCAGGAGAAATTTGACAATGATGTGTTCATTGGAAGAAAGTTAATTCTGAATCTAAGGCTCTTATCAGACTCAATTTACTAACAATATTGATTTCCTGATATAACCTGCAAATGAGAGGAAATTTATTTGATTGGCATAGAAGAGGAGAAATAATCATGACTGAACTGACAAGCAGAATGATAACCCTATTCTGACCAGAAAGACATGTCTATGTGAAAAACTTTTCTAGAACAGCTTAGTCCAACACGAGGATATTTACTCCAGGTTCTGTGATCCTCCTTTCCCCTCTGTCTTTCCTAATTTTCTCCCTCCCTCCTTCCTCCTCCCCTCTTTTCTCTCGATAGATAGATAGATAGATAGATAGATAGATAGATAGATAGATAGATAGATTGATAGATAGATAGATCACCTTTTTAACCCCTTAAAAAGGTATACATGTATATGTAATAAATATATAAATGTAATAAATATATATTACATAGGGACTTTATACTTTTTAAGGGGTTAAAAAAGTGACCTTATACAAGAATAAATATGAGTAATAAATATGGGTAAGAAAAATGACAAACAGTATTCTAGAAAGACAATTTGTATACCAATGACAATAATTTCCTTTGAATTTCTCTTATTGCAATTTAATTCTACGCATGTTAATTCTTGATGTTGCTCAGCTTCAAATACCTTCCGGCTTTTACACCTGAATTATAAGAACAAGCCTATAATTCACCTACATTTGCAGCAAAACACAGCTTAGCCTTGAAGCTTTTCACCTTCAGATTTAGGTTTTCAATTATCATGATTTTAGTTCCATTTTTTAGTTTTTTGCTAGCAATGAATACTATACTATTTTTCCGGTGAAGCACATTTCTAAATAAGCGTGTAAATTCATTTGTAAAAACACCAGTGTGTTATAGGGACTATGGTAAAAACATTTTGATTATATTATAAAAATCTTCATTTAGTACTTGAAATTACCTCCGTATTCATGACTATACTTGTCTATACTAACAAAATAAGGTATAGATATAAATCAGTTACTAAAATTCAAAAACAGCAAGGGAATGAATAGCATATAAGTGCTAGAAGGGTCTTAAAGTAATACTAAAATAAAAATGCACGTTTTGCTTAAAATATCTGGATAATTCCCACAAATCTTTGTTTTATTTTCTGGTGTAGATCTGCCCCATATCTCTAAGAGCATTTCACATGATTTTTCATGAAATATCAATGATAAAATTCTCAGTATTTATGCTTATTTTTCAGATGTTCAAGACATAAAGGTAGACATGACAAGCCTTAATTTTAGGATTTTGGAGGGGAAAATCAGCTAAGTCTCCTAATTAAACAAGAAGTTTATTCTCTGTTGTTATATTTTAATAACAAGTTACCTATTTGTTTATAGAAATATGTTCAATTATCAACTAGACATTAAGCCATCAGTACAGAATTTTAAATCTGGGAGAATTTCCATAAGAAACTGAATCTAAATAAAGTGCTGGTATATTTTTCATTATAATTTTAGCACCGAAGTATATTATATGCTCCCCAACATCTTCTACATGAGTGCTTAGGCCCATGTTCCTACTGATGTTCTCCAGAAATGCAAACTAAGACGTGAGTTGGCAGCTTCCTGGAAAGATGAAAGAGGCTTTGGAAGTCAAGCTGTGCCCCTGGCCAGATTCCAGATGAGTGGTTCCTTCCTGAGATGCGGCTGAGTCAGCCAGGAATAGCCTCAAGGCAGTAAAAGTGAATGGCAAATAACTAAAATGACAGAAGATTAAGGGAAGACAAAATATTTGATCTCTAATTTTATACCAAAGACTTGTTAATTATGAAAAATCTGATCCTTTGATTGTGTTTACTTCATTTATGTTCAGAAGTGGTTCAAGGGAATTAGAGATGTGTGCCACACAGCAAAGGTCAATGAGCAATACATTTCTTCAACATCCTTTCCTCTCAGAATGAAAAGATATACATTCTGAGAAGCAAACATAAAACTGGTTTATAGGAGCAGGCTCATGGTGCCAGTGAGGAGTTTGTCTTCATTTTCGAGAATAGCTGCTAAAAAAATCATCAGCATGTGTATTAGAGTTCTCCAGAGAAACAGAATATATATATATATATATATATATATATATATATATGTATATATATGTGTGTGTGTGTGTGTGAATATATATATGTGTATATGTGTGTGTGTGTGTATGTGTGTGTGTATATATATATATATATATATATATATATATATATATATATATATATAAACATTTATTATAAGGAATTGGCTCATGCAGTTATGAAGGCTGACAAGTCCCAAGATCTGCAGACGGGAAGCTGGAGACCCAGGAGAGATGATGGTGTAGTTCCCAAGTCCATAGGTCTGCAGACTGGAAACCCAGGAAGAGCCAATGTTTCCACCTGAGTTAGAAGACAGGAATAAAAATCCAATGTTCCAGCTCAAGGTGGTCAGGCAGGAGGAAATTCCTTCTTATTCACAGGAGAGTCAGTCTTTTTTGTTCTACTCAGGACTTCAAGTGATGGGATGAGGCCCACCCACGTTAGGGAGGGCAATCTGCTTTACTCAGTCTACTGAGTCAAATGTTAATCTCATCTAGAATACCCTCACAGACATACTAAGGATAATGTTTGACGACATGTCTGGGCACAAAATGGTCCTGTCAAAATGAACTATTACAGCACAGTAAGACATAAGAGGAAAAATAAGATAGTATCTCATCTATGCAAAATTTTTTTCTTAATTTCCAAAAGTTGAGCCACCAGCATATCAAAGGATTTGTCCAAAACCATAAGGATCATTAGTATTGAAGCTGGAATTAGATCAGATGTCTCGACTCAATTGCGGAAATTACTAGTTTTCAGAAGACATATATTTGAAAACTTGAAAGTATGACCTTTTTCCTTTTCTTTCTTTCTCTTTCATTTTGATTTGTCCTGATTAAGTGAAGGATTACTTTCTCTTCTCGCAATTTCAAACAATTTTAATCTGCTCTCCAAAGTCACACTAACCACCTTATAAAACTCAGGAAACAAAAACTGTTGACAAGAAATCTCATTAGGCTGCTCTCCAAAATCTCTTCTCACTAAAAAAAGATTAAGTGCATTCTAACACTGAAAATAACAAATGCTGAGTTTAGGCTGAGGTGGCATGTTATTCCAAAGAGTGCAAGATAAACAACAAGTGTTGCAAACACACCTGAACAAATAGCTCTACCCAAACCTCCATCCTGTCTCTTTCCTGGATGATAACAGTAAACTGTAATGTGACAGGCGGTGTAGTTCTTGGTCACGTTGACCTGAAGGAAAGGTCCACAACTCAGACTGCACATGCTGCTTCGAAATGTTTCCGTTACGTTTTCAATCTTCTCCTTTCTGCTGTCTACAGAGACCATAATCAGATTCTAAAACTGTCACCAAGATGACCAGCAGGCCTATAAGACCCTGGTGCAGTCTAGACCTGGAATTTGTTTCCTCTTTTCTCTTTGCCACAACTAGCAATGGTGACAGCAGAAATGAACAGAAAAGAGTAACACATCTCTAGCACAATAACCCCCACCCCATAAATCCCCTTATGTTCACCCTGGGCTGATTATCCATGGGTTTCTGTGTCCTCATCTATTCTGCACTTACTGCATGGAAGCATGAAAGGTATCAGATCTTAGGCTGAAATAAAATGCAACAGGATGCCTAGAAGAGGAAGGATTTTTTTTTTTTTTGCTGCTGTTTGTTTGTGCTTTTTGGGAAATCAGAAAAAAACACAGCCAGGTTCCTTACCTGGATATAAACATTTTCGACAAAACCCCTTTCACATGGTTTAGGAGGCTCTTCATCATCTGGTCAGCAACGCCTCCAGCCCCATCTCCTAGGACCCCCACTGCCCCCCCCCATTCCCGCCAAAGTGGCCTTGCTCCTTCCCACCTCAGAGACTCTCTACAAACTGTTCCTTCTGTCTGGAATATCTGTCCCTCCACCCTACAGCAGGGTGATACACTTTAAGATATTCCCTGATGGTATTTTTCCCTGTGTAATTTGAATTTTTCTCTGCAGCTTTTCTGCTATTAAGACAGATATGACTTTAGTACTTATTTCCATAGGCAGGTGGAGGGCAAATACCATCTTGGGAAGCAGAAGGAAATGAATTAGGACTACCCTTGCCTGACAGAAAGAGAAAAGGAAAAAAAAGAAGTCTGAGGGGAAGATGGAAGCCTTCTTTATATAACCCTCCAAGGAAGCCCCAAAGTCAAACAGGGAGACTGGGGGAGATGGGAGAAGTTGTGACTGTAAAAACATGCAAATAGTTCAGTAGATTTCCAGAATAAATGAGTTACTGCTTGTTCACAATCTCCAAAGACTGCATGCCTTTCAGAGGAGCTCTGAGGTTGTCATGGTACCATGTTGAACATGGTGCCTGAGTGATAAGAATAGAAATGACTGAGGGGAGGGCCCAGGTGAATGGACTTGAAATAGCTCCCTGTTTCTGCTCAGTCTGTGTTTGGCATTTAGAGAATCCAGAAATTCCTTTTTGTCTTACTGGTAGATTCAGAAGATAGCTGAAGATGCAAGATCGTGATCTTCCAGCAGAAAGACACAGCATCAACTTCCCAAAACAGGAATCAAAAAAGGAATCTCTGGGAATCTGTGGTACTAGTGAGAGGTTGAGGGCAGGGGATAGACATAATAGAGAGATGGTGGCCAGTCTCCATGGGAGCAATTACCAGGGACTGCCTATGCTGAGAAAGGAGACTACAACTTACAGCAGCCACAGATAAGTCAGGAGCAAAGACAGCAAGGAGATAAATCAACAACCAAAGAGCTGTCAAGAGGAGCTACGCCTCAACCAGAGGTCAGCAGGAGCCAGTGAACCACACTCCCCATCACTATGATGTTCTATAAGCTTCCTTCTGGTCCTGAATGTTGGCAGGAGGCAGGGCTATGGTGGTGACAGTAGTGGTAGTGAGGAGATACTGGCCAGGAAGCAGAGGGAGGGATGTAAAAACGACAGAGGGCAGAGGTGCTAAGAAACTGATCATTGACCCAAGAGAGACTGAATTCATCAAAGAAGAACTAAGTTTTAAATTTTAAGAGACCCAGAGGCGTTCAACGGCAAGATCAAGGATTTTTCTCCATTACTGTAAGAGTGGCCAAAACACAGTCAAAATCAGCTAGAGTAAAGAAAGTAGACTTATTTGGCAAATGATTCATCATGTGTAAATTTCACCCCATCTCTTACTGGTACCCCTGCCCTAGTTTCTTAAAAATCTCTATGGAACCTTAACTTGCACATAGGCTATTTACAAAACCTGGACTTGGAGCCAAGTTACCTTCAGAACAGTGGCATGACCCAGTTAGAGAAATAAGCAGAGATGGATACAATCTATGTAAAGAGGAGAAGGAGGGAAGGAAGGGAGGAAGGAAGGAAGGTAGGAAGGGCAGGAGGAAGGGAGGGAGGAAACAGAGAAGAAAGGAGGGAAGGAGAAAGGAGGGAAGGAGAAAGAAGGAAAATGGGAAGATGGAAGGAAAAGAAAATGGAGGGGGAAAGGGGATAAGGTGGACAGACAGGGAAGAAGGGGAGGGGAAAGAAGGGAGAGGGAAGGAGAGAATGAAGAAGGGAGAAGGAGGGATCTTTTGGACTTCTTGCTTCTATGAGAACTAGATCTCTTTTCAGAGACAATTCATCCTTCAGCTCACAGCTAAATTATCACTCCCTTGATCTCTTCCACTGGGTACATGCCCCTAGTATATGTTCTCCTGGCACCACTTAACTTTCTTCACAGCAATTACCTCAGCTCCAATCACACTTATTTGTGTGATGATCTGAGTAACTCCATGCTCCCTTTCTTGCTGGCAGGGACCAAGGTGGCTTGGTCTCACCATTTTAATGACAGTGTCTAGACCTGTCTGAATATCTGAAATATAGTAGGTGCTTAATAAATATTCATTCTTAAAATGCATAATGGAATTAGTATGTTTTATTAGATTGTACTTTTCTCCTTCTATCCAATGATTCTTTTCTTACTATTCATTAATCTCAAAGGTTTTATTGATAGTGAATCAATCTTGATGGGTTTATAAAGTAGAATCTGAGTGATCACTTTGTATTTCTTTAAATGTTAATTCAAAACTTGCCAGGAATTCATGTTCTGGTTATACATCTGTAATTATTAAGAATTTAAGACAACATAATAGACAACCAATTCCAAATCAAAGGAAAATATACAAATTTGGATTTGAGTAGGAAAGCAGTCTAATGCCCAAAGAACCAATATGCTGAGGTTGCTGATACTCCCCTTAATATCCATCCTCTGCTTCACTCTCAGAGTATTATGTTTAGCTCAATATTTGTGCAGAATAAAGACTAAATTCCCCATTAAATTTGTAGCAAAAATAGACCTTTGACTAAGGTCTGCCACTGAGAGGTAAGAGAAAGCAAGTGTGCAATTTCTGGATTATATTCTTAAAGGGAGGGGCATGTTCTTTTTCTTTGCTTTCTTCCATCCTGCTGCTTAGAGTATAATCATGGGGGTGAGCCATATTGGACAGATGATGGCAGCATTCTAGCACAGCATGTAAATGGAAAGAGTCAATGATAACAGGATACTGAAAATATATCCGCACTCCAATGTTTATTGCACCATTATTCACAATAGCCAAGACATGGAAACAACCTAAGCATTGTCAACAAATGAATGGATAAAGAAGACATGAGGCAGATACAGATATAGATATAGATGATATAGATACAGATACAGATATGACAACATGGATGAAACTTGAGGGCATTATGTTAAGTGAGATAAGTCAGACAGAGAAAGACAAATACTGTATATCACTAATATGTGGAATCTAAGAAAGGTCAAACTCATAGAAGAGAGTAGAATGGACAGATAGAATGGACAAACTTACAGATAGAAGATGAACAAGTTCTGGAGATCTAATGCACAGCATTGTGATTGTAGTCAACAATACTGTACTATATATTTCAAAGTTGCTGAGAGACCAGATGATAAATGTTCTCAACAGAAAAAAGAAATGATAATTATGTGATGGGATGGAGTTGTTAGGAAACACTATGGTGGTAATCACACTGCAAAATATAAACACATCAAATTATCACAGCGTATACCTTAAACGTACTCAAAGTTATATGTCAATTATATTTCAGAGAAAATAAAAACGACGGAAGGAGTGTAGGTCTCCGGAACATAGCCGCCATATCAGCTGGCAAACACCTACCTAAGAACAGTTACATGTCTGAGAAAATGAAATTATCTCAATTTAGCCACTGTTTTTTTAGTTTCTGTTACCTACAGCTGAACTTACGTCTTGGTTAACCAACACAATAGTGTTGACCTTTGATCTACTTTATTAACCACTGAAGAGTTTAATCAATGTCCATAGACGTTCACTGGTATATTGTGTGTGTGCATTTCATTACTCCTGGATGTTGCAATGGAAAATAGGTGGAAGGATTTAAATATGATGTCTGAGCCTGGAATCATTGAAAACACCTAGGTACCACCTCACACCTGTCAGAATGGCCATCATTAAGAAGTCTACGAATAACAAATGTTGGAGAGGGTGTGGAGAAAAGGGAACACTCCTACACTGTTGATGGGAAGGTAAGTTGGTGCAGCCACTATGGAAAACAATACAGAGGTTCCTCAGAAAACTAAAATTAGAATTATCATATGATCCTGCAATCCCACTCCTGGGCATATATCTGGACAAAACTATAATCCAAAAAGATACATGCACCCTTATGTTCACTGCAGCACTATTCACAATTGCCAAGACATGGAAACAACCTAAATGCCCATCGATAGATGAATGGATAAAGAAGATGTGGTACATATATACAACAGCATGCTACTTAGCCATAAAAAAAGAATGAAATAATGCCATTTACAGCAACATGGATACAACTAGAGATTATCAAACAAGTGAAGTAAGGCAGAAAGAGAAAGACAAATATCATATGATATCACTTATATGTGGAATCTAAACTATGGCACAAATGAACCTGTCTATGAAACAGAAACAGACTCACAGACATAGAGAACAGACTTGTGGTTGCCAAGGGGGAGGGGGGTTCAGAGGGATGGACTGAGAGTTTGGGGTTGTAGATGCAAACTATTACATATAGAATGAATAAACAACAAGGTCCTACTGTATAGCACAGGGAACTATATTCAATATCCTAGGATAAATCATAATGGAAAAGAATACAAAAAAGAATGTATATAATGTGTATAACTGAATCACTTTGCTGTACAGTAGAAATCAACCAATGTTTGTAAATCAACTATACTTCAATAGAAAAATAAATTAAAAAAAAGAAAACACCTAAGTATTATTCTACCATTTTCTTACATTAGTGAAGTGAGATCATTTGGCTGGGGAGGGGGGTTATATTCTTTCTGGATATTATATAATCCTTCTTAGAAGGTGAACACAAAATTTAACAGCCCACTAACTCTCTCTTATTTTCTTACAGTTGGTCATTTCCCTTCTTGTTACTTTTATTATTAACATTATTACCATTGACTAATATATAAAGTTTTTATTAAATTTAAAATGCTTAAAATGTTAAAACTATGCATTTTCAATTATATTATCATCATCATTTAAAAGGTTTTTTAAGTTCAGACTCAAAGAGGCTAAATAACATGTAAGTTTATCCTTTAGAAAGTTTCAAATGCCTTTAAAACTCAAGACTCTTGGATCCTGGTTCCTGGAGCCTGGGATTTCCTTATTCCAAAGAATGTCTTAAAAGATTTGTTTTATATATATTTTAAGCAATTTATATAAGCCTCAATTTTGTCTGAGCATTTTTCTCCATATTACTAGTCATTGATGCATATGCCTTTTACATTTATTGGACATGATTTTTTCTTTACTTTATGTTTATCAGGATTCATACACATATATATCCTATATATTTAAGTGATTTAAAATTTTCCTATCCTTGACCTCCTCTGATCCCTAGAACTTTCTAAGATTAAAAGTAATGAAGGACATCTCAATGGACATGGTAGATATAATGATCTGTATTGAAAATATAAAATTCATTTTATTCACTAACAGCACATAAAAGGAAAGCAAAAAAAATGAGAAAATATCCTTATTTCAATATCTACATTAAAAATATTTCTATTGAACTTCCCTGGTGGCGCAGTGATTAAGAATCTGCCTGCCAATGCAGGGGCCACGTGTTCGATCCCTGGTCTGGGAAGATCCCATTTGCCACAGAGCAACTAAGGATGTGTGCCACAACTACTGAACCTGTGCTCTAGAGCCCACAAGCCACAACTACTGAGCCCACGTGCCACAACTACTGAAGCCCGAGCGCCTAGAGCCCGTGCTCTGCAATGAGGGAAGCCACTGCAATGAGAAGCCTGTGCACCGCAACGAAGAGTAGGCCCCGCTCACCACAACTAGAGAAAGCTCGCATGCAGCAATGAAGACCCAAAACAGCCAAAAATAAATAAATAAATAAATAAAGTGGTTGTACCATTTAAAAAAAAAATGGATTAAAATAGCAGGAAATATAACGATATCCATAATACATAAATAGCTCATAAAATCAATTTTAAAAAATAAAGACCCCAAAGGATAAGTGGGCAAAAAAAAGGAACAGATGCTTTGTAAAATAGGACATCAGTCTGTGAAAAAAATATTTACTCAACATAGTAGGAACTTCTGGTTTCTGCCCATATGGCAACTTAACATGGGGCTTCTGGCTCCCTCTATAAAATTAACCCTGGAATAACTATAGAAGTGAGAAGGAAAATGTATTTCAGAAACTAACTTTTCCATAGTGATACTAAAGCTGATTTAAAAGATGTGTTGAGGGGAGGTAGTTGCCTGAAGCTTGGGACAGAGGACAGTTGGAGGACCAGTGACAGGATATGTTAGAATAACTTTGTAAATACTGCTCTGGCCTCTCCTCTGTGTGTTTGGGATCATCATTTCCTATGTCTTCACCATAAAAATCAATGGCAACTTTTCAGATGCCAGTGCAGATGGTCCAAGGAGCAAAAGCCCCATTGGGGTATGTGGCTTATATAAACAGGTGCCCATTAAGCAGCTGCCCCCAGACATTTGCTTTTACATCCCTCCCTGTCCAATCACCCAGGGCTGGCGAGTTACAAATTAGGGAGGCAACCTCCTTATGCCGTTCTCCTTAAGGCTTTAGAGAAGGCAGAAGAGAGACGATATACAGGAGGAAAACGGGAGTAATCAAGACTGGATCTTTTGTACCTGAGGCTCTCTGCACTGGGGTTCATCCCTTCCACCCCTTAAGTTCACCAGATAGGCAAACACTTGGAAGCCTGTATTCAGCCCTTTCTCAACTCACATTACTAAACAAAGTAGCTCATCCCCCAAGTGACAATGGGTTCACAAAATAAGAAGTATAAGGATCCCAATGGAATTTTTAAAAACTAGATAAAATGTGTCAACTGAATTTATTGAAAAAATTAGATCAAAAACATAACATAAGCTTTAAAATGTATTAAGGAGCTAAACAAAGAGTCATAAAAATTTAAATAAAAGGCTGTGGACAGAAAAGGCTCAGAGAGTGAGAGACAAGTAAAAATCCTACAAAGACATATAGTGAATGTAAGACTAACAAAGGCAATGATACAACTCTAAATGCTTCCAGATAGAAATAGCAGATCTGGAGAGACCTTCAAGATGGTGGAGGAGTAAGACGTGGAGATCACCTTCCTCCTCACAAATACATCAGAAATACATCTACATGTGGAACAACTCCTACAGGACACCTACTGAACACCGGCAGAAGACCTCAGACTTCCCAAAAGGCAAGAAAATCCCCACGTACCTGGGGAGGGCAAAAGAAAAAAGAAAAAACAGAGACAAAAGAATAGGGATGGGACCTGCAACTCTGGGAGGGAGCTGTGAAGGAGGAAAAGTTTCCACACACTAGGAAGCCCCTTCACTGGCTGAGATGGCAGGTGGCAGGGGAGAAGCTTTGGAGCCACGGAGGAGAGCACAGCAACAGGGGTACAGAGGGCAAAGCGGAGAGATTCCCGCACAGAGGATCGGTGCCAACCACACTCACCAGCTTGAAAGGTTCATTTGCTCACCCACTGGGGCAGATGGGGGCTGGGAGCTGAGGCTCTGCAGAGCCCAGGGAGAGGACAGGGGTTGGCTGCATGAACACAGCCTGAAGGGGGCTAGTGCACCACAGCTAGCCGGGAGGGAGTCCGGAAAAAGCTTGGAACTGCCTAAGAGGCTAGAGACCATTGTTTCGCAGTGCGCGAGGAGAGGGGATTCAGAGCACCGCCTCAACGAGTTCCAGAGATGGGCATGAGCCACGGCTATCAGCGCGGACACCAGTAACGGGCACGAGACGCTAAGTCTGCTGCTGCAGCCACCAAGAAGCCTGTGTGCAAGCACAGGTCACTATCCATACCTCCCCTCCCAGGAGCCTGTGCAACCCGCCACCGCCAGGGTCCCCTGATCCAGGGACAACTTCCCCGGGAGAACACACAGTGCGCCTCAGGCTGGTGCAACGTCACGCCGGCCTCTGCCGCCACGGGGTCACCCCGCATTCCGTACCCCTCCTTCCACCTGGCCGGAGTGAGCCAGAGCCTCCTAATCAGCCACTCCTTTAACGCCATACTGTCTGAGTGGGAACAGACGTCCTCAGGTGACCTACACACAGAGGCAGGTCCAATTGCAAAGCTGAACCTGTGCAAACAAAGAAGAGAAAGGGAAATTTCTCCCAGCTGCCTTAGGAGCAGTGGATTACATCTCCACAATCAACTTGATGTACCCTGCATCTCTGGAATACCTGAAGAGACAATGAATCATCCCAAAATTGAGGCAGTGGACTTTGGCAGCAACTGTAGATTTGGAGTTTGCTTTATGCATCTAATTTGTTTCTGATTTTATGTTTATCTTAGTTAAGTATTTAGAGTTTATTATCATTGGTAGATTTGTTTATTGATTTGGTTGCTCTCTTTCTTTTTTTTAATGTATAGATATATATATTTTTTTCCTTTTTCTCTTTTTGTGAGTGTGTATGTGTATGCTTTTTTGTGATTTTGTCTGTATAGCTTTGCTTTTACCAATTGTCCTACAATTCTGTCTGTCCATTTTTTTGTTTGTTTGTTTTTTAATTACTTTTAAATTTTTTTTATTTTTAATACTTATTTTTTTATTTTTTATTTTAATAACTTTATTTTATTTTTATTTATTTTTTTCTTTCTTTTATTCTCTCTTTTCATCTGAGCTGTGAGGCTGCCAGGGTCTTGGTGCTCGGGCCGGGTGTCAGGCCTGTGACTCTGAGGTGGGAGAGCCGAGATCAGGACATTGGTCCACCAGAGACCTCACAGCTTCACGTAATATCAAATGGCAAAATCTCTCCCAGACATCTCCATCTCAATGCTAAGACCCAGCTCCACATAACAACCTGCAAGCTGGACACCCTATGCCAAACAACTAGCAAGACAGCAACACAACCCCACCCATTAGCAGAGAGGCTGCCTAAAATCATAATAAGGTCACGGACACCCCAAAACACACCATTGGATGCAGTCCTGCCCACCAGAAAGACAAGATCCACCATCATCCACCAGAACACAGGCACCAGTCCCCTCCACCAGGAAGCCTACACAACCCACTGAACCAACCTTAGCCACTGGGGGCAGACACCAAAAACAACAGGAAATATGAACCTGCAGCCTGTGAAAAGGAGACCCCAAACACAGTAAGTTAAGCAAAATGAGAAGACAGAGAAACACACAGCAGATGAAGGAGCAAGGTAAAAACACACCAGACCAAAGATATGAAGAGGAAATACGCAATGTGCCTGAAAAAGAATTCAGAGTAATGATAGTAAAGATGATCCAAAATACTGGAAATAGAATGCAGAAAATACAAAAAACGTTTAGCAAGGACCTAGAAGAACTAAAGACCAAACAAAGCATGATGAACAACACAATAAATGAAATTAAAAATTCTCTAGAAGGAATCAATAACAGAATACCTGAGGCAGAGGAACAGATAAGTGACCTGAAAGATAAAATAGTGGAAATAACTACTGCAGAGCAGAATAAGGAAAAAAGAATGAAAAGAATTGAGGACAGTCTCACAGACCTCTGGGACAACATTAAATGCACCAACATTCGAATTATAGGAGTCCCAGAGGAAGAAGAGAAAAAGAGAGGGACTGGGAAAATATTGAAGAGATTATAGTTGAAAACTTCCCTAATATGGGAAAGGAAATCGTCAATCAAGTCCAGGAAGCACAGAGACCATCATAGAGGATGAATCCAAGGAGAAACATGCCAAGACACATATTAATCAAACTATCAAAAATTAAATGCAAAGAAAAATGTTAAAAGCAGCAAGGGAAAAACAACAAATAACATACAAGGGAATCCCCATAAGGTTGGCAGCTGATCATTTAGCAGAAACTCTGCAAGCCAGAAGGGAGTGGCAGGACATAGTTAAAGTGATGAAAGGGAAAAATCTACAACTAAGATTATTCTACCCAGCAAGGATCTCACTCAGATTCGACAGAGAAATTGAAAACTTTACAGACAAGCAAAAGCTAACAGAATTCAGCATCACCAAACCAGCTTTACCGCAAATGCTAAAGGAACTTCTCTAGCCAGAAAACACAAGAGAAGGAAAACACCTATAATAAAAAACCCAAAACAACTAAGAAAATGGTAATAGGAACATACATAATGATAACTACCTTAAATGTAAATAGATTAAATGCTCCAACCAAAAGACACAGACTGGCTGAATGGGTACAAAAACAAGACTCGTATATATGCTGTCTACAAGAGACCCACTTCAGACCTAAGAACACAGACTGAAAGGGAGGGGATGGAAAAAGATATTCCATGCAAAGGGAAATCAAAAGAAAGCTGGAGTAGCATTTCTCATATCAGACAAAATAGACTTTAAAACAAAGACTATTACAACAGACAAGGAAGGACACTACATAATGATCAAGGGGTCAATCCTAGAAGAAAATATAACAATTCTAAATATTTATGCATCCAACATAGGAGCACCTCAATACATAAGGCAAATGCTAACAGCCATAAAAGGGGAAATCGACAGTAACACAATCATAGTAGGGGACTTTAACACCCCACTTTCACCAATGGACAGATCATCCAAAATGAAAATAAATAAGGAAACACAAGCTTTAAATGATACATTAAACAAAATGGACTTAATTGATATTTATAGGACATTCCACCCAAAAACAACAGAAAACACTTTCTTCTCAAGTGCTCATGGAACATTCTCCAGGATAGATCATATCTTGGGTCACAAATCAAGCCTTGGTAAATTTAACAAAATTGAAATCGTATCAAGTATCTTTTCCAAACACAACGCTATGAGACTAGATAGCAATTACAGGAAAAAATCTGTAAAACATACAAACACATGGAGGCTAAAGAATACACTACTAAATAACCAAGAGATCGGTGAAGAAATGAAAGAGGAAATCAAAAAATACGTAGAAACAAATGACAATGAAAACACGACGCCCCAAAACCTATGGGATGCAGCAAAAGCCGTTGTAAGAGAGAAGTTTATAGCAATACAATCCTATCTCAAGAAACAAGAAACATCTCAAATAAACAACTTAACCTTACACCTAAAGCAATTAGAGAAAGAAAAAAAAAAAACCCAAAGGTAGCAGAAGGAAAGAGGTCATAAAGATCAGATCAGAAATAAATGAAAAAGAAATGAAGGAAACGATAGCAAAGTTCAATAAACTAAAAGTGGTTCTTTGAGAAGATAAACAAAATTGATAATCCATTAGCCAGACTCATCAAGAAAAAAAGGGAGAAGACTCAAATCAACAGAACTAGAAATTAAAAAGGAGAAGTAAAAACTGACACTGCACAAATACAAAGGATCATGAGAGATTACTGCAAGCAACTACATGCCAATAAAATGGACAAACTGGAAGAAATGGACACATTCTTAGAAAAGCACAACCTTCCAAGACTGAACCAGGAAGAAATAGAAAATATAAAAAAACCAATCACAAGCACTGAAATTGAGACTGTGATGAAAAATCTTCCAACAAACAAAAGCCCAGGACCAGATGGCTTCACAGGCGAATTCTATCAAACATTTAGAGAAGAGCTAACACCTATCCTTCTCAAACTCTTCCAAAATATTGCAGAGGGAGGAACACTCCCAAACTCATTCTACGAGGTCACCATCACCCTGATACCAAAACCAGACAAAGATGTCACAAAGAAAGAAAACTACAGGCCAATATCACTGATGAACATAGATGCAAAAATCCTCGACAAAATACTAGTAAACAGACTCCAACAGCACATTAAAAGGATCATACACCATGATCAAGTGGGGTTTATCCCAGGAATGCAAGGATTCTTCAATATACACAGATCAATCAATGTGTTAAATGATATTAACAAATTGAAGAAGAAAAACGATATGATCATCTCAATAGATGTAGAAAAAGCTTTTGAGAAAAATCAACAGCCATTTATGATAAAAACCCTCCAGAAAGTAGGCAAAATCGTTCTCAATGGTGAAAAACTGAAACCATTTCTTCTAAGATCAGGAACAAGACAAGGTTGTCCATTCTCACCAGTATTATCCAACATAGATTTGGAAGTTTTAGCCACAGCAGCCAGAGAAGAAAAAGAAATAAAAGGAATCCAAATCTTAAAAGAAGTAAAGCTGTCACTGTTTGCAGATGACATGATACTATACATAGAGAATCCTAAAGATGCTACCAGAAAACTACTAGAGCTAATCAATGAATTTGGTAAAGTAGCAGGATACAAAATTAATGCACAGAAATCTCTTGCATTCCTATACACTAATGATGAAAAATCTGAAAGAGAAATTAAGGAAACACTCTCATTTACCACTGCAACAAAAAGAATCAAATGCCAAGGAATAAAACTACCTAAGGAGACAAAAGACCTCTATGCAAAAAACTATAAGACCCTGATGAAAGAAACTAAAGATGATACAAAGAGATGGAGAGACATACCATGTTCTTGGATTGGAAGAATCAACATTGCAAAAATGACTATACTACTCAAAGCAATCTACAGATTCAGTGCAATCCCTATCAAACTGCCAATGGCATTTTTCACAGAACTAAAACAAAAATTTTCACAATTTGTATGGAAACACAAAAGACCCCGAATAGCCAAAGCAATCTTGAGAAACAAAAATGGAGCCGGAGGAATCAGGCTCCCTGACTTCAGACTATACTACAAAGCTACAGTAGTTAAGACAGTATGGTATTGGCAGAAAAACAGAAATATAGATCAATGGAACAGGATAGAAAGCCCAGAGATAAACCCACACACATGTGGTCACCTTATCTTTGACAAAGAAGGGAAGAATATGCAATGGAGAAAAGACAGCCTCTTCAATAAGTGGTGTTGGGAAAACTGGACAGCTACATGTAAAAGAATGAAATTAGAACACTCCCTAACACCATACACAAAAATAAACTCAAAATGGATTAAAGACCTAAATGTAAGGCCAGACACTATAAAACCCTTAGAGGAAAACTTAGGCAGAACACCCTATGACATAAATCACAACAAGATCCTTTTTGACCCACCTCCTAGAGAAATGAAAATAAAAACAAAAATTAACAAATGGGACCTAATGAAACTTAAAAGCTTTTGCACAGCAAAGGAAACCATAAACAAGACGAAAACACAACCCTCAGAATGGAAGAAAATATTTGCAAACGAAGCAACTGACAAAGGATTAATCTCCAAAGTTTACAAGCAGCTCATGCAGCTCAATATCAAAAAAACAAATAACCCAATCCAAAAATGGGCAGAAGACCTAAATAGACATTTCTCCAAAGAAGATATACAGATTGCCAACAAACACATGAAAGGATGCTCAACATCACTAACTGTTTGAGAAATGCAAATCAAAACTACAGTGAGGTATCACCTCACACCAGTCAGAATGGTTATCATCAAAAAATTACAAACAATAAATGCCTGAGAGGGTGTGGAGAAAAGGGAATCCTCCTCCACTGTTGGTGGAATGTAAATTGATACAGCCACTATGGAGAACAGTATGGAGGCTCCTTAAAAAACGAAAAGTAGAACTACCATACAACCCAGCAATCCCACTACTGGGCATATACCCTGAGAAAACCATAATTCAAAAAGAGACCTCTACCAAAATGTTCATTGCGGCTCTATTTACAATAGCCAAGACATGGAAGCAACCTACGTGTCCATCGACAGATGGATGGATAAAGAAGATGTGGCACATATATACAATGGAATATTACTCATCCATAAAAAGAAACGAAATTGAGTTATTTGTAGTGAGGTGGATGGACCTAGAGTCTGTCATTCAGAGTGAAGTAAGTCAGAAAGAGAAAAACAAATATCGTATGCTAACACATATATATGGAATCTAAAAAAAAAAAAAAAAAAAAAGGTCATGAAGAACCTAGGGGCAAGACGGGAATAAACAGGCAGACCTACCAGAGAATGGACTTGAGGACACAGGGAGGGGGGAAGGGTAAGCTGGGACAAAGTGAGAGAGTGGCATGGACATATATACACTACCAAATGTAAAATAGATAGCTAGTGGGAAGCAGCCGCATAGCACAGGGAGATCAGCTTGGTGCTTTGTGACCCCCTAGAGGGATGGCATAGGAATGTTGGGAGGGAGATGCAAGAGGAAGGAGATATGGGGATATATGTTTATGTATAGCTGATTCACTTTGTTATAAAGCAGAAACTAACACACCATTGTAAAGCAATTATACTCCAATAAAGATGCTAAAAAAATAAAGAAATAGCAAATCTTTTACAGAGAAACAAGCTTGCCATCAGAGTTCTCTCTATGCAAAAACACAACTGAGAAATATATTTTTAAATGCTATAAGAACTTGAAACCTACAATTTTCTATTTAGCACAGTATCATTTAAATGTAAAAGTGAAAAAAAATATATAAGAGCTAAATAAAAATAAGTCCAGGTATATTCCCTCAAAAAATGTACCACCAAATGCCGACACTGAAAATATTTTTGTAATAAGTATTCAAATAAAAGAGAACAATCCAGAAGAGGCTGCAAGAGAGGTGGAAATCAGGGCTTATCAATACCTTAATAAAGTGATTGCTTTTTTTAAAGCTGAGATCAAAGAATAGGAAAAGAGAATATATGAATAATAACCCCAACATTGATTGTGATAGGGCTGGAGAGTAATTGGGAAAATAATGATCATCTTCCAAAAATCTCCATAGATATGATTAGGCAATTAGAAATGCACAGATGCATACATAAATTTAGCAAGCATATTACAGGATGCCAAATATCATTGATATTTGAAGAAATGCAAATTAAATCAATGAGACAATACGTATTTTAGTCTGCAAAATTAGAACACCAAATGTTGATGAGGATGTGCATATATAGAAAAATTTTTCTACTGCTTATAGAAATAAATCCCACGATCTTATTTAATCAAATTAACTACTGCATACAACAGTCAGAAATTCCAGGGAAATTTTCAAAAAGATCCATATGGAAATATTTTTGATGGTGAAATATTGAAGGCTCCCTGGAAGTCCACCATAGGAAATAAGAAATGGGCAAAATGTGGCACACCATGGAGAATTTTGCAGTTGTCAGAGCAAAGGATTTGCTATACAAATAACAACAAAGATAGATCCTAGAACTTAATGGTTAATAGGAAAAAACAGGAAAAAGAATGATATATATAACATAATATGATTAATATAAATTAAAATACATATAAACAAAACAATACACATTTTACAAGAAAAGTTTTGAGTCAAAAGTTATACATGAAATATAATAAAATACTTACATGCAACACCAAGAGAATGGGAATGAAGCATGAAATACATAGGAATCAATACATAAGTAGATATAGATAAATGATGGGTGAATGGATAGGTAATGATAGACAAGAGGTAGATAGATGGGTGGTAGACAGCTGGATATATAGCAGTCTTGCATGCATGCCTAATAGGAATGTGCCACGATTCACAGAGTGCAATAAACTCAAAAACTTGCCCCTGAATTCAAAAATTAAAAGTTCATCCTCACTAATAATTAAAGACAAAGAAAATTTTTTTAAAAACCATTTCCTTCTACTGCTTTTTGTTAAGGATAATAGCAAATTGACAGGCATATAGAATAACTTCTAAATACTGCTGGTAGAAATACAAATTGGTATAACCTTTTCAGGGACAATTTGGCAATATGAAACAACAGCATTAAAACAATGATGCTCTATGACAGTAATTCTTAAAATTTATTCTTACAAAATTATCAGAAATTAAGAAAGTTTTCTGCAAAAGATGTTAACCCTGGAAATCTTTATAAAATTAAAAGTTTTAAAGTAAGACAATGTCTTATAAAAGTTTCAGAGTTTGATATGATTTTCCCTTAATTGGTACCAGGGTAATAAGGAGAAACCACTGCTCCCACTTCTGGGACAAGAAATTCACAAGAGCTGGGAATATTTTTCTTTGTGCCAGAAAGCAAGGAAGACATCCAATATAAACAGGGTCATGTCAAAGGGACACAGGAACTAATCTAAAGGGATTCCCACTGACAAAAGATGGGCAATTGGATTATCAAAAAGAATAAAAACTGTCGTATGAAAATGCATTCATTCACCATGAAATTTAAAAAGCAAAACACCTCTTTGGTCGCCCTTGGAGATTGTTCAGGCAGCAACTCTTTATCAGGAAAAGTGAGAAATAAACAGAAAGAATCAGATTTTATCTGTACAATCTTTTGAAGTAGCCAAATTGTTGATGAGGGAAAATTCTTTGTGGATCTTAAAAGGGGAGGTAGAATTCGAAAATTACCATTTTGCAAAGCCCTAATGAAGTTATGGATCTAGTCAATCCTCATCAATGGATGTTAAATGATTATAAATAAGGGTGAGGGGAGTTCTAGTGGGCTGACAACACCTGATCTACCTCAACATCACTAAATGTGGGCAACCAGATGATATGGGCCTTTGATGCAATGGAATAAGGAGTAAACATCACAAACTATGACATATTCTTGATAAAAAGAAATTGAGCCTGACTCCAATCAAGTCTCTAGATATAACTATGCATTTACAAGAAATACAGGGGTGAGAGGAAGTAAAACAAATCATGAAGAATCAGCCAGTCAAATCAACAATGTGGAACACACTAGGGGACAAATGCATGATATTACAAGTGGGGGGCTGGAAGCTTATTAGAAATTAAATGAGATTTAATAAACATGACAACTAAATGCAGTGTTTGACTTCTATTTAAACAAGTCAACTATCAAAAAGATATTTACTGAGTCAATTGGAAATATTTGAATATAAACTGAGTATTGCATAAATTAGGAAATTACTGCTACCTGTTTTAGATGTGATAATGCCATTCTAGTTATATTTTTTTAATTTATCAGATATATATTTGGAACTATTTACAAGTGAAATTACATCTGGAATTTTAAGTATTCCAATTTAAAAAGGAAATACTCCACTTAAAAAAAATATCATTGGGATCAGTGAAGCAAGATTATCTAAATGTGGTTAATTGCCAAAACTTGGAAATCCATTATGCCATTTTCTCTACTATGTATTTGAAAATGACCACTAAAGGTTAAAAAAATTAAAAACAACACATTAATTTGATAGTTTCATATGCTATCCAAAAGAGGCATTTTTATTGACTTTCTAATAATATGGTAAAATGTGTTTTATATAATAATACGTCTTTTAAAAGCAAGAAAACAAAATTTTAGTATGTTCTCATATATGTATAATATGTAAATTCAGGTAGAAAAAAAAAAAAAGCCCTAGAAGGATAGCTAGAAAGTAATCCATCTTTGTTTAGTAGGACAATGAGTAATATTTTTTAATACTTCACTATATACTTTTCTGTAGTCTCCAAATTTCAAAATTTCTAACTTTTATCATCAGAAAACACTTTTAAGAATATATCCTCTCCCTTTTTTTCTCATTTGAATGAATGAAGATTGTCCAGTCACGATTCTCTTTTTAGAATTTCCTAGCCTCAAGAGCCAGATTCTACTTTTTAAAAATCCTCATCATGGTAACATACCTATGTTTCTCTGATCTTTTGGGAAGAGGATATTCTAAAATTTCAGCTATAAGTCTAAGTAACTAACAATCCTTTACTTAGTGTATTGAGCTTCAAAGTATCTAAAAATCCTTTACCCAGTGCATTGAGCTTCAAAACTGCCTGCTCATTTCCTCCCCAGATTTTTACTAATTCATAGAGCAAACCAGTTTTCCATAGTAATTGACTGAGCTACAGGACCACAATATCTGTGCACTAATATGTGAGACACCAAAATTATAATAATTTGTTTTTAGTCAACAGTCATCTTTTGAGTCCTAGCTATGTAATTAATAAACGATAATGACTAAAATGTTATGTCAATATAATAAATGTGACTGATAGAAATCTATTTCTAATCAACTCTCCTTCCATCAGGAAATCATGTAAATTAAAACTTGAAACATGTCACAGGAGTGCATTCATTTACTTGTCTGAAGACCTTTCAGCAGTGATTTGACAGCTATATACCTCTCCCAAAATAAGTTTCTCCTCAACTTGTCTTTCCTCAACCCTTTGAAGAATAGCAATGAAAACCATGTGTTCTTTCTTCCTGAACTAAAAATTACACATGATATTTCAGGTTTGGTGCCATGAGCTAATCTTCTGAATGGATGAAATCAGGAAAAACTATCAGAAAGACTGTCCTTTAGACTTCATCACCCACCATAAGACCACCACCATCTGTTATCTGCACAATTGAAATGGCCTCCTAACCGATCATCTGATATTCCCTCTTGCCCAATCCATTCTCCAGAATAAAAATAAAATAAAAAGCAAATCTGATCATATCACTCTCCTTAAAGCTCTATCAGCACTCCATTGCATTTAGGATAAAGCCTAACAGCTGAGTCTCAAAATCTAGGCTCCTGGCTTTCATTTCATATGTCAAATGATGGCCTTTTGAGGGTACACTAGGGTGTTCTGAGACTCAATTTCCAGTGGGGGGGGCAGTGTTCCCCACACCAATAAGCAATGCTCTGGACACCAGTTGGGTGTCCTATAACTCAACTCAATTTTGACACTATCTACCCAGAGGTAGCATCAGATCCCACAGGTTAAGAGTTCAGTCCTACAAGACTGCCACCCCTCCCACTGCAGACGTCAGTCATGAATCTAGGTTGTTACCTGTGCTTCTGACCAACTGAATATAAATCAAAGGTTCCTACGACCCCTTCCTCAAGTTGGATTAATTTGCTCAAGTGGCTCACAGAACTCAGAGAAACATCTTACTTACTAGAACACCAATTTATTATAAATAGATATAACTCAGGAAGAGCCTGATGGAAGAAATGCATAGCACAAGATATGGGGAAAAGGTGTGGAGCTTCTAAGCCCTCTCCAGGCACACCACTCTCCTCAAATCTTTACATGTTCACCTACCTGAAAGCTCTCTGAACCTTGTCCTTTGGGGGTTTTATGGAGCCTGATTGACTAAATAATTGGCCATTGGTGACTGAACTCAACCTCCAGCACCTCTTGCTTTCCCAGAAGTTGGGGAGTGGGACTGAAAGTTCCAGCCCTCCAATCACAATCACGTGGTTGGCTCTCCTGGCAACCAGCCCCGATTCTTAGGTGCTTCCTAAAAGTTACCTTATTCACATATAAAAGACCTTTGTTGCTCTCATCACTTAGGAAACTCGAAGGGTTTTAAGAACTCTGTGTCAGAAACAGGATAAAAACCAAATATGTATTTCTTCTTTTATAAATCTCAATATCCAGGTATATAAAAACTTTATACAAACCAACTCAGTAAGATCACTTTGTGAGCCACTTTTACCTTGAAAATCGCCTCCTCACCTTCAAAATTGTTCTATAGTTTTCGTAGCTACTCCATCCTTTGACCCAAGAATTAAGAAATACACACACACACACACACACACACACACACACACACACACACCCTTGCCCTCTCCCTCTCTATTTTTATTATCTTTCTCTATAAGAAGAGGAATGAGAGTGGAGGATATTGTAGGGCTTAAAATGTTTTACAGAAGGCTTAATCTTCATTCCTAAGTAGTATAGGATCAAACTGTCATTTACAAAGGAAATTGTATGCCCTACTTGGATTATGGATTTTGAATTCAAGTCCAGCTCAGGAAGACACAGAATATATTTAAATCAAAAAAAGATGAGCAACCAAAGAAATTCATACAACCATTTTTATATGCATGTAGCTTCATATAGTTTGGGATATTTTGTTCTGTTTTGTTTTTTGTCTGTGTTTTAGTTTGATTTGGTGTGACATTGTGCAATGTGGTTTGTTTTGATTATATTTAATAAGAAAAGTTGTATTCTTTATCATTTAAGGAGTGTATATACTTATAGAAATTTAGAGTTAAACACACACCTACTGTTCTGAATTAAGGTGTGGTTGAGGGATGCTACTACTTGCAACTCTTGTACTCAGAGATTATCGATAAGGCAAAATAAAGTCAATTTGTGGGAAAAAAGCATATTTTAGAATTAAAAGCATATTTAAACCCCATACTGGTCAAATCATTTTTAAATATTTTCTCCCATTCAGTAGGTTGTATTTTCATTTTGTCAGTTGTTTCCTTTGTTGTGCAAAAGCTTTTAAGTTTAATTAGGTCCCATTTGTTTATTTTTCCTTTTATTTCCTTTGCTTTAGAAGATGAAAACAAAAAAATATTTCTGTGATTTAAGTCAAAGAGTGTTCTGCCTATGATTTCTTCTAGGAATTTTATAGTATCCGGTCTTACACTTAGGGCTTTAATCCATTTTAAGTTTATTTTTGTATGTGGGGTTAGAGAACGTTCTAATTTCATTCTTTTACAGCTAGCTGTCCATTTTCCCCAGCACCATTTATTGAAGAGACTGGTTTTCCTTCACTGTATATTTTTGCCTCCTTTGTCACATATTAATTGACCATAAGTGCATGGGTTTATTTCTGGGCTCTCTACTCTGTTCCGTTGATCTCTGTTTCTGTTTTTGTGCCAGAACCATACTGCTTTGCAGTATAGTCTGAAGTCAGGGTGATTCCTCCAGCTCTGTTCTTGTTTTGGCTATTCAGGGTCTTTTGTGTTTCCACAAATTTTAGAATTATTTGTTCTAGTTCTGTGAAAAATACCACTGGTAATTTGATAGGGATTGCATTGAATCTGTAGATTGCCTTGGGTAGTATGGTCATTTTCACAATGTTGATTCTTCCAGTCCAAGAACATGGTATATCTTCCCATCTCTTTGTGTTGTCTTTAACTTCTTTTATCAGTGCCTTATAGTTTTCCCAGGTCTTTTACCTCCTTAGGTAGGTTTATTCCTAGGTATTTCATTCTTTTTGATGCAATGTTAAATGGAATTAATTTCTCTTTCTGATAATTTGTTGAACAGCTCATACAACTCAACATCAAATAAACAAATAACCCACTTAAAATGAGCAGAACTTTTTCTTCCAAAGAGGAAATGCAGGTGGCCAACAGGCACATGAAAAGATGTTCAGCATTGCTAATCATCAGGGAAATGCAAATCAAAAGCCACAATGAGATATCACCTTACACCTGTCAGAATGGCTATAATCAAAAAGAACACAAATAACAAATGTTGGCAAGAATGTGGAGAAAAGGGAACCCTCCTACACTTTTGGTGAGAATGCAAATTGGTGCAACCACTGTGGAAAACAGTATGGAGGTTTCTCAAAACACTAAAAATAGAACTACCATATAAACCAGCAATTCCACTCCTGAGTATAATCCAAAAAAACAAAAACACTAACTCGAAAAGATACATGCACCTCAATGTACATAACAGCATTATTTACAATTGTCAAGGTATGGAAGCAACCTAAGTGTCCATCAACAGATGAATGGATAAAGAAGATATGGTATATATATACTATGGAATTCTACTCTGCCATAAAAATGGATTAAACTTTGCTATTTGAAGCAACTTGGATGGACTTGGAGGACACTATGCTAAGTGAAATAAGTCAGACATAGAAAGACAAAAACTGTATGTATCCCTCATATGTGGAATCTAAAAAATACAACAAACTAGTGAATAAAACAAAAAAGAAGCAGACTCACAGATATAGAGAACAAACTAGGTGTTACCAGTGGGGAGAGGGAAGAGGGGAAGGGGAAAAAAAAGGGTTATTACAGGATTATATGAAATCACCATGTGAAACTTTCTGAAAATTGTAGAGCGCTACAGAATTTAAAGAAACTTTCATTCAATAAAAAAAAATCATATGATAAATAAATAAATAAATAACTAGCGCTTAAAGCCTAATTTCTACTCTCTGAAATTTGAAACCAGGGAAATTTTTTCAGGATATATTAGATAATCCTGATCACACTCTGGTATCAGGGTATGGTTATGGAACCCCCAAAATAACATGACCATCAAGGCTGATGACACTGGATTCATACTAAGAGTACAGGTGGGAGAGTTGCTTTCTGAACAGTGCATTTCTAATGCTGGAAGACCTTTAGGGTTCAGCCAGCTTGGTGGGGAGATTGGGAATAATGAGGAAAAATGGCTGAGCATGTTGGGTAAAGTAAAGAGTTGGTGCCCTGGGAAGCCTAGTATATACACCCTTTGGTGGTGCTTATCACTTGTGGGGGAGGGGTGGAGGGGTGGAGGAGTGGAGTTCAAGTTTCCTCCCTAGAGGAACCACAGCTGCCTGCAGGTTTGGGCCTAGGCTATAATGGACAAGTGTCCATGGGATGTACAAACTCAGCATCAACAGTGACACCGTGATTAAGTAAGTTCCCAGTTTCCTTGGAAAATTTGGCAAAGGAGAGTGTGGTCCCGGCCAACATGAAGTCTGGGAGTCAACAAAGTATTTTTGACCATAAGAGGAGTGACTATATGTGTACTCTCTAAGTTTGAGAAGTAGGCCATATTGGTCATAAACATAATTTGAACTATTCAGGAGTCTTCAGTATTATTCCTTGGACGTCACTGAGACTTTCCTTGACAATAATTATTGCCTTGACAACTATTGGGACACGAATCCTATACATGATGGCATAATTTATAGAATAACATACCAGCTGATTCAAATGAGTCAATATTGGTAAACACTTGAAATGTGCCAGACACATAACTCCTATATGAATGTTTGCTATAATTTGCTACATTTGTTTTTTCATGCGTTATGGGTTGGAAGAAAACTGCCCATAATGCTTAAGTCTTTGATGTGCTTTAAAATAGAAAGTCTAGAAACCTATCAATTATACTCTACTTTGTATATGCTGGTGAATATTTTTACCACTGATATAAGTGGAATTGAATGTGATATATATTCTGATACATCAGTACCACTTAATAAAATTTCATTCCATGAATTATTTGATAAGGGGTATTGAAATAAGTACAAAAGATTTTTAAATCATTACTTAGGCTACTTATGCTTCTAAAATGTGCTAAAAATGTGTAAGAGGAGTAAGAGTCTAGTTTCTTACAAATTTTAAATAACTTACACCAGAAAGATAAAGTCTTCTCTGGACTACTGTATATATGAACCACTTGTGAGTATCCTAAATGGGTGTAATATCTCTGGTACTAGATGAAAGTTTTCATAATTTACCGAAGTCCTTAAATGCCATTCACAGACTTAGTTTTTAAATATATTTCCATTGACAGAAGGCAATTACTTCTCAACATTTTCTGAATGTTTGAAAATCTAAAATTTTAAATTTGGCCTGGTCTAGTTATTTTAAAATGTTATTTTAATCTAAGAAAATAAAATAGTGCTGGGATTTTAGAGATTCCCATAGTCAGATACACAAGAATAAATGTTCAGTAATCAATTTAATTAAAATATTTTAAATTTTATTAACTAAAAATATATTTGTTATTATCATATATGAATCTGTAAAGCTGACCTTAAAACTTAAGTCCACACACAGGTTAAAGGATGATACCTAAGTAATAATTGGTAAGATATATTTGAGAATAAAGAAACATTTCTGCTAATATGAAATTAATCTTCCTTTCCAGCAAATATGAATTGCCACCATAAAGAACAGTGTCAAAAACTAATAAACAATTTTAAATTTTCTATAAATGGACGTATAGTGGGTGTTCCTTTCCTGCATAAACTTCTGTAGAGTCCCTTTTACGGCTCCCTGCTTTTATTTGAGTCCCTTCACAAACCTCCTGAACACACAGGAGAAATTTCTAAAATGATAATCTGATCATGTCTCTTTCCTGTTCTAGTATTTCCATGGATTCCAATCCCTTAAAGACCAAATTCCAAATTCCTCAGCATCACAAGCCCATCATGATTGTAGATGGATGGACTATCTTTACAAACTTCTCTTCTGCTACTCCTTTCTCACACTTGCTCCAGCAATTCTGAACAGTTACAGCATCTCAAGAGCACCACATCGTTTACATGCCCATGTCATCTGGCATCTCCTGTTATTTATAGAGGATGTTGCCTCTCCTGGAATGCTCACCTTCCCGTGTCCTGCCCCAAACAACCCACATACACACTCCTGTGTTCTGTCTGGATAATTCTTATTCCAACTTCAAAATCCAGTTCAAAACCTGCTTGCAAAAAGCTTTATTGTCACCTGCCTTCTGGTAACTCAGAGGAGAAATAATCATCCCCTGATCTATGCAATCTCTGTATCTTCTACATGCATTCATTACTGCAGTTTTTCACACGCTATTAAGTATATTCTGTCTCCTGCATTAGATTATGAGTTTCTTGTAAGCAGAGCCTGTCATTTATCCCAGGACCTAGCATAGGAGCACACAGAAGGCACTGAGTCCTGTTTGTGCTTTATTGGCTAGATTCAAGAAGACCTTTAAAGACTATTTTCTTGCTTTTGTTCCCTTCAAAATCACAATAGAACTCTGAGATCTCAGCAGGCCCTGTTGCTCCATATGAAAAAGCTTTTATCAATACTGAGCCATTTAACAAAGAAGCTCTTTCTGAAAATATTAGTACCATCTTCATTTATTTAAATTTCCAGAAACCTGCAGTAGCAAGCCTCACAGCAGCCTTTGAGCAAATTACACAGCCTATTTCCATTTCTGAACTTTCATAATTTCTAAGGGCAGATGTAAGGAGAGAAATCAAAATGTTTCTTCAGACAAAGGTTGTGAACCTGCTTTAAATCACTTAGAAGCTCTGCTCTATGGGGCAAAAAAATCATATTAAAACAAAATTTTTTACCAAAAATGGAATGTCTGAGATACTACGTCCTTCAAAGTGACAACATAATGGCAAATTATGACCCACCAAACTCAGAGGAGCAACATTATGTCTGAAGAAATATAGATCAGATCAGTGCTAAGAAGCGAGCCTTTTTCGTGGGAAATTAACAAGGTAATCACCCAGGCTTCTAGGTGCTGAATCACTTGCCACCTGATGGAGGACCAGCCCTGGAGAAGAGTACCGGAATCATCTCAAAGTGCCCTAGGCCAACCATAAAAAGTCATGACGGAGGTCATCAATAACTAATAAACAGGTGTATATATATAACCTGAGGACTGCAGGAGGCTTTGTGAATAATACCCAAATGATATAAAACCTAATCCCTGTCTTCAGTGAGTTTATAGTCTGGAAAGGGAAATAAATCTTAATGCAAATGCAAAGAGAAAATGCAAATAACATGCAAGTGATGTGATTTTCCAACACAATGCAAGGTAATTAAAGATTTTAAGGTTCTGATTGATTCATTTCATTAATATCGATTGAGCTTAAATACCTTATACTTTGCCTCAGAGTGATACAGTCGATAGGAACTATAAGATTTCAAAGGAAGGAGATCTTTATCTTTAGATTAAACTGTTGGTGAAAAACTCCCACTGGAGGAAGGGGAGATCTGAACTGGGCATTCAGAAGTAGGTGATATTTAGATTGGCAGAAAAAAAAGGGAAATGGCTCAGACATAGCAAAATAGGTATGAATCAAAACACATTACCAGGTTATATTTTTAATCTTTATCCAAATTCTAAAATGACTTGTGGTTTGACGCCTCAAGCCCTGGACTTGTGTGTGTACCGTATACACAGTGGAAATCTCCATTCCTTCACGCTGATTCCTTGACATTGCTGAGCTCTATGAGCTTTCCTGCCTCTTTAACAACAGAAAAGGGAGAGAAGAAACCTTTCCTGAATCAACAGAAGAGTCAGTCTATAAAATGACTTCTGCGCTCAAGTATGTGAAGAGAGGGATGAACAACGCTAATCTGGTTTGGATGTTTACTTGCTAAAATTTTGAAATGTCCCCTGTGGCTAACAGGCTCATCTAATAAACATATTCAACACTTCAATAAATAGCATACATTTCTACTTGCTTCTTGGCGATTGCTTTCATCCGACTTGCTCAAAGCTCTTCAAAGACATGGAGCCAGATTTGCCACAGTTCTAAGTCACTCCCCAAAGGTAATTTAGACAGTTAAGGAGGTGCATTAATTCTTTCAGGCCACAAGGGGCCCATTTGCTGAATATATAGTGAAAAACCAAAAAAGAAACAAAATTCCCCTGAGCCTCAAAGATGGGTAAGGACTCTTCCCTGAGCCAGTGGGAAACATCAAGCTCTCTGCAGCATGTTAATTAGCACAGAGGAAGCAGAACTCTGCGTTTTGGTTTTACCGAAGCCAAGCAGAATGCCCACCAATGACTGACACTCTTATTCTAAAATGAATTATTTCTTCACAATTTAAATATTGTTTAAAAAAAACTTCCAGATATGACTATAATTGTAGCAGCCAAGAAAAAATACCAACAAAAAAGATGAATCAACACAACTCCCATGATAAATTGTACCAAGTTTAGAGACATCAAGTGTTTTGTTAATTGTATTGCTTTACACTTAGATTTTATTTCCCCTTGCTTAGGTATGAGGCAATTTGCAAAGATGATGACCTACCCCAGAAGTCTCCTACAGATATATCGAGCGTTTGAGACTTACTCAATTCTGATCTTGAAAGCACCTTGGAGTATCGTTTAGCCTTGAGAGAGCAGATCCAGACAGGTACCCACTGAGAGAATAAAAAATTAAGATCCTCTTCTCCAGCTAGATCTGTGTGTAACTCTAGCTAAAGCCAGGGCAGATGTGCATCAGAAAGAGAAGTTCATATGCTTTCACCAGTTTCTGGGGACAGAAGAATCATTAAGATTTATGCTTCATTTTAACCTCCCTGCCCCTGTCATGTTATGTCTATTTTATAATCTCAAACAATTAGAAAATGACTATTAAGAATGTTTTCACTTAATTGGTTCATATATTTACAAGTGTTAGTGAAACTGCATATAACGAAGGAAAATAAAGCAAGAATGTGGAGAAGCAGAAGGGTTTGTGTCTACTTTCTGTGGTTCGTGTTTGCACAGGATTTGGTTATCAAAAATCACTTTCAGCTTCTTAGAATTAAGCTGTCCCATTTCAGAAAATGTAATTTTATCAAAATAACCAGTGCCAAGACTCATCATCTATTTTCTATACAGATGTTTGAAAGGAATCTATAAATTAAGCTTACAGAGTGTACCAGTTTGGGTAAGATGAAGAAAACATAATTCAATCCAGGTATCCCAAGAGAGGAAATTTAGTACAGATAACTACTTACAGAGATGTGAGAAGAGATGAAAACAAGGAAAGGTGAGGTAAACAGAAAATGACAACAGTAGGAAATTGCTACCATTTAAGGGCAAGTGAGCAGACAGAGTAGATGGTGTTATCAGAAGCAAGTTGAGAAGGCCTCCGTGTGTGAGCTGGAACCAGGCAGAAGTGACTAGGAGGGAGTGGCTTTCTATTTTTTTTTTTTTTTTTAAGCAATGTCATTGGTGGCCTTATTAGGATGTGAATGTCCACGGGTATTAACACCATTTTTTTGAATTTTTATTGAAATATACTTGATGTACAATGTTGTGTTAGTTTCAAGTGTACAGCAAAGTGATTCACTTATATATATATATATATTATTTTATGTACGTATTCTTTTTTTACATTCTCTTACATTATAGGTTATTACAAGATATTGAGTATAGTTCCCTATGCTATACAGTAGGTCCTTGTTGGTTATCTATTTTATATATAGTAGTGTGTATAACTGGATCCAGGACCACAAAGATGTAGCCACTGTCTTGAACATCACTAGAAGCACCACCAGCTTCTTCTAAACTCCTGCTTGCCAATGTTCTGGCAGCCCTCCCTTCAGCCAAGCCCAACCAGAAGCCAGTGGGAAAGGGAGCCTGGGCAGTGTGGGTTATAGCGATCAGGCCCCCCCGAAACAGAGCAGTGTAGAGGAAGAAAGGGGGCGCCATCTGAGAGTAAAGCACCAGATGTTTACAGTTTATCCTGTTTGCTCCTCAGCATCCATCTTCACGCTCTACCCTTCATGCAACAGGAGCTACTTGTATCTGCCTATCGTGATGCAAAGATCCTTCATACAAACTAACATACTCTCACCTTCTCCTTCAAAAAGAATGTCCCATCTGTGTGAATCTCTCATTTAACTCACTCAAAATCCTACCAGGGTATTCTGTAACCTAAAAACTACTTGTGAAATTAAGGAGCACACTTCTTATATGAAATAGTAGAGCAAGGGAAAAGTAGAAAAGAGAAATGAGCAGTTAATATCGTCAGTGTCCTTCAGCCAAAGACCATCCGTTGAACGAGCTGAACAAGTTGGGTTTATTACCTATTGCATCGAGGGAGAACACATGCCATGGGAACCAAGAGCTGACTCGGTAAGATGGTGTGAAAAATAACCTGTTACAGGGTAGGACTCGGGCTTTAGCTGGGTGATTTGAGGATGCTCTGAGGAAGTGGGGGTTCCCCTTAGATTGAGTGCTGTCAGAAAGCCGTCTATGATGGGGTAACTCGATAAACCTTATCTATAATGGGGGTAAACTAGAACAAAGACAAATCTGAAACTGAAAAAGCAGCAGCAGTCACTCTTACTATCTGGGAGAAGAGGATGTTTGGTTGTTTGTGGCTGGCTCAGTGGCCTTGCTTTTGTCTCACTTCATTGTGGTCTCAGGCTGACCTTGTCTGATATTGATGTTCTGTGAAATTGTTTATATCCAACAGGAAAATAATTTGGGCTAGCTATGAGCAGCAGACCAGTTACCAGATGATGGAGGCTGTTTTTCTTCTTTCTCAATATACACAGAACTCGTATTCATTATACATATGAATACACACACACACACACACACACACACACACACACACACACACACACAGATATATAAAATACACATATCTTCTCTGGTCTTCCTTCTAGTAACTGATCATGAGTGATTGTTAGTATTTTAACACATCTTTCTTCTACCATCCATTCCATGTTCCCTTTGCCCTTAGCCAACACCTTGGTGGTAGAGATTCTCTGCCTGGCGGAGTGACCTACACATTCTTCTCTGAAGAAGCTCAGCCTTTAGTGGCCCAGCCTTTACTGGATTGTTCTGGTCTCACATTAACTTTTTTAATTCTATGTGAAAGTCCTAAGTGCCCGGTGAATACTCTGGGTCCCAGGGATCTCCATTGTAAGAGCAATCCAACTTTCCCTTGTCAACTGGAATCAGTCTTCTCAGCCAGGCTAGTAACCTCTTTTTCCATCTACTGGTTCAGTGACGTGAAGAGCCCAATGTGGCCAAGTGGTAATTTCAACTCCAATTCAACACAAGAAAACCATCTTTATGCCACCCCTCCATACCCCTATTGAAGCCTTCTCCCCTAGTAATAAAAAATTCTGAAACATCTGAAATCAAGGTTGTGGGAATGAAATCAAAAGTCATTAGAGACCAGAGTTGTGGGGAAGGGAGGAATTATTAGCTATAACAGTGAGAGGAATCACTCCTACTCCTACCCCTTGGATTCGGCTATGGGAGAAAGAACATTCTATATTAGCTGCCAATTCAAAGCATGCATGGCATCTTGTAGGACAGCATCACCAATTTGCAGGGCATCATATCCCAGCTGGAGCCACAGTGAGTTTTCAGTAGGCCACTCCATTGTTCTATGAAGCCAACTTTTTCTGGGTTACAGGGTAAATTATAACTAGAAGATTCTGTGGCTCACAGGCTCACTTCTGCTGTGAAATGAATTCCTTGGTCAGATATGCTCTTGTGTAGGATAACTTTAGGCTAAGTAAGTCATCCATGAGTCTACCAATGGTGTACCGTCAGGAGCATTATTCACAGAGAAGCTGGGTGAAGTGTATGAGGAACTCTTTGTACTATTTCTGCAAGTTTTTGTAAGTCTGAAATTAATTCAGAATTAAAAGTTTTAAAAAGAGAGAAAGCTACGTAGGAGAGGAGGAACTGTTCCTGCTGACGAGGAGACACAGAAGGAAACTGAGGGTTCAGTGTTTCGCAGAGACAGGGAGAAACATGTTATTTTAATCAAAATCACGTCTCTTCCTTATGTTCAAAATAAGTAATTGTTAAATGCACTGATGTGATATAGCATTTTAACTTATTTGAAAATGTCATGAATTACAGAGGGTTTTCTCCCAATTAGGCTTTTTCAAAATATGTTTAAAATGTTTATGTTTTTTTCTTTTATTTCCAGGGCAACAAAGTATTTCCATCTTTTCTATAGATTTTGTTCTATGGGCAGGTTTTTCTTAAATTTTTGAGGAGAATTTTTTTTTTTTGAGGAGGGAGCATATATTTTCCAAAAAGAGTTTAAAATGTAAATGCCAAAACAAACCCGCTCATTCTTAACGATTAGTAACGTTTGAATTCCTTTGGAATTTCAGTTAACTGTGCATCCGGTTGTTCTCTGGGGTGGCGGCCTGCCCTAGCTCTTCAACTTGCAGCTTGAATCTGCTCTGCCCATTGGAAGAGTGCTCAGTGGATAAACCAGTGCGGGGCAGCTGTGATGTGCTGTGTTTTTATTTTCCATCAAGGGCACAATCTCCTTTGGCAGAATAAGGGACACTTTTTAATTTTGTCCAGTTATTAAAGGTATGGCACTAGATACATGAGTTAACTGGTTCTATATTTCTCATGTGTTCCAATCACATTTTAGCATTTTCAAGTGACTGGTACCTGGAACAGCCACCCAACTGACCTACTCCTTAATCTGGCATTAGCAGAGGGAAGAATATAATTGTGAGACTGAAACAGTCTAGTCTCTGACACCATTTTCTCAATTTTTAAAAAATAATACTCAACCTGTGCTCACCTGAGGTTTCTTGGCAATTCAGTTCTTAAGTCATAGACGGACAACTGTGAGAGATGAGGAAGGCGGAAGAGGAAAGCCAAGACGATCAGATGAGGAAGGACCTGACAGGCAATGCTAAATGCACTGAGAACTTTAAACTTGAACTTGATGCATTGAGCGGGGCAGGAAATGGTAGCAGGCATGGGATTGGTTAGAGTAGACTGACGTCTTTAAAATCTAATTGGATTACAAGCTTCATTTTCAATACGCAGATAAACCTGAGAGGTTAAGCCTTTGCCACTCAAAACTTGCTGTGCATTATTTTGATCAGCTCAACACAGGGCAACTGGAGAGGACTGGGTTTTGAGGAGGTGGAGGTGGTCATTGCTCAAAACAGATTGTGTGTAGAGCCTGCTGTCTACAGTATGTCACTCCTGAAAAGTGTCCCCTGTCACCTTCAGCAAATGTTGTAAATTGTATACATCTAAGAGTTTAAGGCCAGTGTGCACGATTTTGCCCCAGGATATGGTCCTAAAACAACTATCTAGGCTCCATTTTGAAAAATTAAATCAATTATTTGTGGGATTAGACTAACTGGAATATTACTGAATCAAAAATTATTATATGTGGGGTCCTAAACATATAACCTGGCTCAGAACAATACCTAATCTAACCTGCTCACACCACCTCTTCAAAAGAGCAAATCTTTCCCTGATCAGAAACTACTAAATACAATACCACTGCACTTTTAAAAGCAGGATTTCAAAGAACAAAGCCAGGACTTGTCTGTAACCTGAATTGTCTTTTCAATCTGTTACTTTGCTGAACTTTAAGAATATGTAACTTACTGTCATACAGAGTAAGTCAGAAAGAGAAAAACAAATATTGTATATTAACACATATATGTGGAATCTAGAAAAATGGTACAGATGAACCGGTTTGCAAGGCAGAAATAGAGACACAGATGCAGAGAACAAATGTATGGACACCAAGGGGGGAAAGCAGGGGGGAGGGGTGGGTGGTGGGATGAACTGGGAGATTGGGATTGACATATATACACTAATATGGATAAAATAGATAACTAATAAGAACCTGCTGTATAAAAATAAATAAAATAAAATTCAAGAAAAAAAGAAAAAAAAATTTTTTTTTCTTATTTCCTATACATCATTTCCTGAAAAAAGCCAAATGTCTTCATGATATCTTTATAAGCAACTCAAGTTTGGAAGTGGTAATTTGTGTATACAGACTATGCTCAACAAAGCATGAATCATATAGATCCCATTATGTGATTATGCAAATAAACACTAAATATACAATTACAAGCATACATGGGCAGTGAAATTTAATTAATTATTATGACACCTCACTTGCCAAATGTAGTTTTATTAACTAACCGTCCACAGATGTGTTTCCTCTCGATTCATTTATATTTTAATACCATGTAGAAATGATAAAGTATTGTGACAACAGATGATAAAAACAGATGGAATAAACATAATTGAACCCAAGATAATTTACATAGGTTTGAACTGAACAGTTTGTATATTTAAGCCAGTCAAATGCTTTATTCTTGTATTGTGGCTATTTAGGAAGAACGTCTCACACACACACACACACACACACACACAAAGACATTCAAACCAGCCAAGGACATTTACAAATGCATATTTAAAGGCTATTAAGTAGCTTTTTTAATTGATGAGCAATCACTAATTGTATCTGAAGGTATAAATATTAAAAGAAAAAAGTGGTCAAAAAGATCAGACATCGTAACCTAGAGATTATAAAAATTATCAATAAACATTCATGCTAAGTGAAGTAAACATTTGACAAATGACTAGGTATAATTGAAAATCTCAGCCACTTATAGATTACATTCTCCCCTGGAGGGCTGCATTCAACACTTAAATAAAAAAAAAAAAAAAAAAAAACTTAAATAATTGATGATCTTTCTAAAGAAGAATCTAAAACCATCAGAATCACTTCATTCCATTCCAAAAGAGTATTTGTACGTGTGTACGTGTATTTGCATCACCAAGTCTTTTAATGGGCATATATTCGAATTGACATCCAGGACTGTTACTCCCATTTGTTCGAAATTCCATCAAATAAGATTGCAATTACATTAAAAAGTCAATATTGGGGGCATCAGACTTCTCTGATGTCCAAATGGTGAAGAAAATTTCTTCTTGTTTGTCAAAAAAGATTACAGGAATAGGATAGGACATGACCTGGTTACCAGAATATAAGTGCTCAGCAGTCTGTGGAAAGCCTCCCTCCCCCCTGATTATATCATATGGTGTTCCTGGCAGAATCCTCCTTTAGCGGGAAGCAGAGGGTTAGAACTGCGTGGGCTTCAAATCACCTTCGCTCTCCTTCAGCAGTTATTTTAACCATAATTCATTTCTCGGGTGGTATTTTCACCGTTCATACTTTACTTCTACTATTATGTGCATGGTGCTAAAAGAAAGCGCCTAAGATTGTGTGAATAGGAAAAGAGCATTTTCTAAAACTGAGTTATTTTATAGTCAAGTAAGAGCTTTTTAAAAGAAGTTAGAGTAGATATTTCTATGTAGGGCTTCATTCTGCCCTACTGCAGAAAAATGACTTTTCATCCCTTGCTTGCCTTTGGGACTCAGAGATATATGAGAACTGGGCTTACCAGAAAAGGCCACGTGTATCTGATGGGAGGCAGCAAGGCTGATCAATATCGCAATGCCAGTAGAAATGGTCCTCTTAAGCTACACCGTCTAGGGCCGAAGGCACTGGCTGGTGACTACTCAGCTGCAAAGATGTAATTTAAGATATAATTTAATTAGAAGAAGCAGAACTGAAGTGGGTTTTGGGGGGGGTTTTATTTTTTGTTTTATTTTGAAACTTACAAGAAATTATACAGCTAAGCAGGTACAGTGAAATAGCCTCGCTAGAAAGAGAATGATAGTTAATATTTATACAACAAAATCACATCTTATCCCTGGGCCACAGTCACCATTTGTGCTTGAGTTAAGTATAGTGGCTTATTTTTTAATCTCCAATTATATCTTTGAAATAGAAAGATACAACGGAGTCTGGAAAATGGATCGCGTCTCCCCACACCCACACTACAAGCCCATGTTCACTGCCTTTGTAACCTCTTCCTTTACCACTTTTATGCTCATCTCATGTCATCCAGAAGCTTCTTCAATGTTAAAAGTAAAGTAGAATGGTTGGGATGAATCAGATACACAAAATATCTAACTGACCTCAGTAACAACTTAAAACTTGGGAATTCTTAAGCCTTATATTTAAAGTTCTTGGAAAATATGCATTGTTGCCTTATCTTTCCTCAAATAACCATAAAAAGGCCTTAAAATCCTGATAAAACTTTCTGGGGATTATAGTACTTTTCTGTATTATATACTATTAAGCCACTGTTATTGTTAGCAATAAAAATTTTGTGTCTTCATAAATTAAAAAACATTTTTTGTAACACCAAGTCTATATTCTCTAAAGTGTGATTTCTAATAACTTTGATAGCTATAATGAACTAAGTTACATTTGATGGTGACATCACACCACCTTTGTGCCAATGTTCAAAAACTGGGCAGAAACCTCAAACCAGTGGCCTGTATGACTGGGTTGACGGATTTGAACAGGTTCCTTAGAATCACATTCTGTCTCCACAGTCACGGATGCCTGCATTTTCAGTAATAATTGTCACCCCCACTTTACCACCACAAATAAATGTGTTCAAAATGGTTTCAGTGTCCTCCATGGAAAACACTACCTTGTAAATTCCTTGTTCATAGGTATATTTCCAAACATTAATAATGAAATAAGTGAATTATCTCTATCATGGAATCCTATTTTTTCTTTCATTCATAGAAATTTAAAACACTGTTGTTATGGCACCTCTACAAATTCTGATTCAAACCTTTGGTTTGCTGTGCCAGGCTCCAGCAATCAGACTACAGACTAAGTGGCATATTCAGCTTCTTTGGGACTCTAGAGAGTTAATAGGTTTATTCTTTGTTTTGATTTGTTTGTTGTTGTTTTACTTTCTAGTTCTTTAGCATTTTTGTTGATATCTGTTCAGAGCAAATTGTGTCAGATATCCTAGCTCTACATCTTCTGTGATTTGATATGCTAGTTTCTCTTGGTCATCTGAGTCCTTCAATTTACCAGCATTCCAATTCACACATAGTGAGAGGTTTCTGGACAACCAGATCCCTCTGCTGCATTCCGTAAGAGACATTTCATTCTGAACTGCTTGGTCTGTGATACCTTAAAGGAGACTGGGGACATGATTCTATAAACCTATTTTCTATTTCAATTGGATGCATGTCCATTCATGAAGGCTGATCCCTCACCTTCAACTCAGCCATAAACTAACAGTCCTGAGTCTTCAAAGTCAGTGATGTCACTTATGTCTACTGTATGCTAATATGAGGTACCTTCCCGGGTCTGTGCTTAACATGCCTTGTGTCATGATCTGACCATTGCCTGTCCTCAGAATTCACCTCTCAGTGTCCTCCTGCTACATTATACTCCAAGCCCCTCTGGCCACCTTCCTTTCCTTTAACAAAGAAAGCTCATTCCTGCTTTAGAGCTTCTACAATTGCTGTTCCTAGAAATCTCTACTCCAAAACCTTCCTAACTTGCACCTTGCTACCACTTAAGTCTTAAATGAAATGTCAGCGGTGCCTTACCCGATTTCTCATTCAGAATTAGTATCCCCATCTCCACACACCCATCATACACAAATAAGGACGTTCCAGAGATGGTAAGGGGTTCCCAATAGCAGGTAAGAATGACTAGCAGCTTAAGCTGGTAAACATGCCATTAATTTGTAAAGACAAAGCTCTGAATGTTAATAAACTTTTTCAGAGTTTCAGACGTTGACATAAGGCTCGAGTCTTAACTTTTTCATAATATAGTTTTGAAATGCCCTCTATAACAGAATAATAATCCATACTATTTTCATGATAAGGTCATTTAATTTCATTTTAATTCTTTATAAAACAGCATTTTGTATGAGAACGTTCATGAGATGAAGAATAAATCTGAAACAGTTTGTGAAGGCACCTAGCACTGTGCCTAGAACATAGCAGATGCCTGATAATGCTTGTTGACCGACTACACAAATAGCATCTTTTAAAATGACAGTTATATTTTCTAACAGGCCTGGGGTTACACAAGTCAACACTGCAGTATGAAATAAGGGGAGCTGAAATGAGGTACGGCCAGAAAATCTCTCTCCCGCACTGATTCTACCAACAGTGTGTCATTCTGAAGTCATTCCTTTCCTTTCCATTAGAGACCTCTTTTTGAAATGCAAGACTTCAGGAAATTGTAGCAAACCCCTGTTGTGTTGTATATTCAGGCTCTCTTCTGCAGGAACCACCCCCCTCTTGACCCCAACCAACAGGGGAACTCCTAGAAGCCAAGTGTCTATTACATTATGTGATTTTGCCCTAACTAGGCTAGTCAGACATTTTCTTCCAGGAAGTTAAAATTCTAATCTAAAAGACACAAAAACTGGGAATTTTGAATCTTGTTCAGATAAACAGCAGAGCTTTAGATCTGTCCAATACAATAGCTACTAGTCATAGGTGGCTCTTTAAAATCAGATTTCAATTTCAGTGAATTAGAATTAAAAATTCAGCTCCTCAGTTGCATTAGCCATATTTCAAGTGTTTGATATTATACAGCAATTCCATCATCACAGAATATTCTATTAGACAGAGGTGCTTTAAAGCAGGGCTCAACAAACTACAGCCCGTAGTCCAAATTTTTTTTGACAATCCATAAGATAAGGAGGTTTTTTCATTTTTAAATAGTTGGAAAAAATAAAAGAAGGAGATTCTAGGATGTGAAAATTATGTGGCATTCAAATTTCAGAGTCCACAAATAAAGTTTTATTGGAACATAGCCATGCTCATTTATTTACATATTATAGATGGCGTTGAGTATTTTTGACAGGTCGTATGACCAGCAAAGCCTAAAATATTGACTATCTGACCCTTTATAGAAAACGTTTGCTGACCTCTGCTCTAGAGGTTGGTGCTAAGGTCTCCAAACCTGTCTCAGATTCTGAAAGGTTATGAGGAGACCAGATAACACTTACACTGAAATGCCAATGATGTGTCAGGTACACGGAATGTCTTTTCATTTCTGTGTTGAAGGTTGGAAAGGAGAAGGACCACTGCTAAGAGTATGTGTTGATATTGGGGGGATTAAAGGGGAAGAATGTCTTCTTCCCCAATACCAACAGACAGGTGTGAGAGCGTCACATTTTACTGTGCTAACCGCAGTGTGCCCAGGTGCGCCAGAGCCAAAAAGCAGAGGTGAAAAAATGAATGCCCTAGCATTTCTCTAGAGGCCTCTAGATTTCCTCTGTGAGAGTCCTGCTAAACTCTCTTTACACGTGAGCACAGTACCAACACTCTCTGCCGCTGTACAGCTAGACACACAGGCCAGAGCTGATGGGCCTCAAGCCAAATGTAAGCGTCATCCGAGTGCAAAACATGCAACAGCATCCTGGGTGAGCTGTGAACTCCTCCCAACACTGAAGGGAGGCACACTTATTGTGTGTGTTTCTTGAAAAGATTTCATTACAAAAGGGTAATTGACACAGTCAAGAAATGGCCAGGGTCACCCACACTATAGGAGTTACACTTTCCTGGGACTTGCCTGTAAATTGACAGAAAAAGGGGATCCCAGGCAGAAGGATACAAAAGATCAAGATAGAATTCCTGAAATGGGTACAGAGATGAAAATGTCTCGGGGCTCAGAAGAGAGGCTGTGCTTCATGGAAATTCTGGGTCACTTGCTGTGACAAGTAACTCTCAGCTCAGGACTCGCATGTAGAAAACTCCGGAGTCTTCTCTCTAGTAATAAGTCTGACAAATCATGTTTCATTTTCTCAGGAGGTGCCAGGTAATCACTTTGTCTCTAGCTCTAATATAATCACTATGGAAAAGTAGGTGAGAGTACCAGCATGACATCAGAGGGCCTGAGTTGGAATCATGTCCCCATCACCTATTAGCTTCCTCATTTTTCTCAACTACAAGATGAGATACCTACTTATAAATTTGTCTTGATCAATAATTAAGATATTTCAAATAAAAGTGCTTACCACTGAGACAGGCAAGAACAGTAAAATGGATGCTGATTTAGAAGACATTGCTAATGGCCCAGCCACTGCCCATCTTTGTCCCCCGCTTTCTTTGCAAACAGATTTCTGAGAATGCACAGTCAGTGTCTAATTCCAAGCAGTGAATCATGATCTGTTTAGACCTATTCTGACAACACTGTCCCCACTTTCCCAGCCTCCTTTGCAGTTAGAGCTTGTGGGGTGCCCCGTTTCTAGGCAATGAGACCTTAGTAGAAAGTTCCTGGATATTAGGTAGGGTGGGGATGGAGGTAGTTCTGGGAAAGCTTTGGTTTTCTCAGATGGGAGGGGACAGACAATAAAGTAACAAATATGAAGACAAGGCCACAAGAATTAGAGTCACAACCATAAAAACCCTCAGCCACTGAGCAATTAATCAATACTCTAGACTTCTTGTGTCATGAGAAAAATAAATCTCCACCTGTTAGGCATTATCTTACTGTCACCCATTCCTAAAAATGGATTAGGTAGAATAAAGGTACCCAAATTGCACTGATAAAAAATGTTTAATTTCCCTAGAAATATGCTAGCCATCAATATAAAAATGGGAAAAGAAAGAAGCAAACTATGTCAACTAAAGTTTCCTTCCCTCACAGTTCCCTCCAGGGGAGTGTCCTTAAGCCCTGCTTCTCTCCTTCCCTGTTAGAATCTATAATGCCATGCAGAGGCAGTCATGGCTGCCACAAGAAGCCACGTCTTTCTCTGTTTGGGAACCATCTTAATGCTACAGGGAGACAGACACAAGGACAATAAAAACATTTTCCAAGTGTTTACTATATGCCAGGGACTGTTCTCAGAGTGTTACACATATCGACCCATTTAGTACAATTATATGCTGATATTGGTACTTTTTTTTTTTTTTTTTTTTTTGGCTGCGTTGGTTCTTCGTTGCTGCACATGGGCTTTCTCTAGTTGCAGCGAGCGGGGGCTACTCTTTGTTGTGGTGCGGTGGCTTCTCTTGTTGTGGAGCAAGGGCTCTAGGCGCACAGGCTTCAGTAGTTGTGGCATGTGGGCTCAGTAGTTGTGGCTTGCAGGCTCTAGAGCACAGGCTCAGTAGTTGTGGCACACAGGCTCAGTTGCTTTGTGGCATGTGGGATCCTCCCGGGCCAGGGATCGAACCCATGTCCCCTGCATTAGCAGGCAGATTCTCAATCACTGCGCCACCAGGGAAGTCCCCAATTATTATTATTATTTTTTTAACATCTTTATTGGAGTATAATTGCTTTACAATGGTGTGTTAGTTTCTGCTTTATAACAAAGTGAATCAGTTATACATATACATATGTTCCCATATCTCTTCCCTCTTGCGTCTCCCTCCCTCCCACCCTTCTTATCCCACCCTCTAGGTGGTCACAAAGCACCGAGCTGATCTCCCTGTGCTATGCGGCTGCTTCCCACTAGCTATTTATTTTACGTTTGGTAGTGTATATATGTCCATGCCACTCTCTCACTTTGTCCCAGCTTACCCTTCCCCCTCCCCATGTCCTCAAGTCCATTCTCTAGTAGGTCTGTGTCCTTATTCCCATCTTGCCCCTAGGTTCTTCATGACCATTTTTTTTTCCTTAGATTCCATATATACGTGTTAGCATACGGTATTTCTTTTTCTCTTTCTGACTTACTTCACTCTGTATGACAGACTCTAGGTCCATCCACCTCACTACAAATAACTCAATTTCGTTTCTTTTTATGGCTGAGTAATATTCCATTGTATATATGTGCCACATCTTCTTTATCCATTCATCTGTCGATGGACACTTAGGCTGCTTCCATGTCCTGGCTATTGTAAATAGAGCTGCCATGAACATTTTGGTACATGTCTCTTTTTGAATTATGGTTTTCTCAGGGTATATGCCCAGTAGTGGGATTGCTGGGTCGTATGGTAGTTCTATTTTTAGTTTTTTAAGGAACCTCCATACTGTTCTCCGTAGTGGCTGTATCAACTTACATTCCCACCTACAGTGCAAGAGGATTCCCTTTTCTCCACACCCTCTCCAGCATTTATTGTTTGTAGATTTTTTGATGATGGCCATTCAGACCGGTGTGAGATGATATCTCATTGTAGTTTTGATTTGCATTTCTCTATGATGAATGATGTTGAGCATTCTTTCATGTGTTTGTTGGCAATCTGTATATCTTCTTTGGAGAAATGTCTGTTTAGGTCTTCTGCCCATTTTTGGATTGGGTTGTTTGTTTTTTTTGATATTGAGCTATTTTTTTTAACTTTTTATTTTACATTGGAGTACAGCTGATTACCAATATTGTCATAGTTTCAGGTGCACAGCAAAGGGACTCAGCCATACATATACGTGTATCCATTCTCCCCCAAACTCCCCTCCCATCCAGGCTGCCACATAACATTGAGCAGAGTTCCCTGTGCTATACAGTAGGTCCTTGTTGGTTACCCAATTTAAATATAGTGTTATTAACCCCATTTTACAAATGGAGAAACTGATGCACAGAAGAGTTAAGTAACTTGCCTAAGGTCACACAGCTAGAAAGTGATGGAAGGAGGATCCAAACTCAAGCAAACTGAGTGTGAATTTAAGCAGTATGTGCTAGCACCTCTCCCTCTGAGATGGCAATAAGCATGATGTTCAGCAAGATAAGGAGTTGAAATTGACCTGATAAATTGATCTGGCAGGGACCTTTTAAAAACCCCAAATCTCGTATTTTGCCAAGCCATCTATTTATCAAGCTCTTCGAGGTATCCAGCTAATAAGGGAATAGGTCAGTCAGTTTAGAAAGTTAGACAATCTAAACATCTACCAACTACTAGAAAAGAATGGAAGGTGTTTAGCTTTGAAAACGATGATGAAGGGACCCATCAAAGGGGAGAGAAACTCTCCAGAAGAGAGATATGAAGGGAGCAATGCAGAATTTAGAAGGTCGGGTAACATTTATCCCCACCTATATCAGCTCTCTTGGCTGTCAGATGTGGCTCTTACTCTTCTATTTTCCCCCCAAGATACTGAGTTGAAATCTGCCTACCATCAGTATTCTCATCTAACCTGGGTAACTGCCCCTCTGTATCCTTAAGCAACAGTCTAGAAGTAGAACAAGCTCGAGCCTATTGTTGGGGAGCAGAGTCACTACATTAGTTTGGGCAAGTTGTCCTGTTTGGGATGGATAACTCAGTTGAACAAGGCAACTGTAAAATTCTCTTTCATATTGTACCTGAAGTAAATTATGTACAATTTCATTTCAAGAGAAAGGAATGGTTTAAGTGACCAGTAAGAGCACCTTTTGTTTCTATTGGTTCTTGGTAACCATATTAGCTTTTCTAATGGAGTCCAAATTCATCTTTGCTTGCATACTCATTCATTCAAGATACAAACTATTGCATTCCAGCAATGTGACAGGCATGGTGTAAAATCATATTAACAGAGCAAGAGATGTGCCCCATATCCCTTCTATTTCTTTCTAGAGGTTTTAGGAGTGGAAACTAAATTTTATGCTGGTACATTAATGTATCTTATATTTACCGGTGCTCGTGAAACAGAACCTTGAATTCTCTGATAAGCATGACAGTGGCAGAGTACAGATAGGCAGCTCTTCTGGAAAGGGCCTGTTTGGAAAGTAATTAGCAGTGGCATTGAGAAATGACTGATGGCTGAGGACAATAAAGTATTTAAGGCAGGGGTTCCAAAAAGGGAAGCCTGACCTAGAAAGCATTTGATAAATGCCTGAAGGATTTCACCCCAGCAACCCACTGTTTCTTACTCTGAAACACCTATTCCTTCCTTGAGTCCATGCCCCACCCCCAGACTGTCTACTGCAGTCAGGGACACACACACGCCCTCAACAAGGACTATCACCACCCACACTGACCCCTCCCCCCAAAACACAGATTTAGGGAATTAAAAACTGCTTTCTCCTTGCAAACACACACACAAAACAAGGCTGCTAGATTAATGTCATCCCTAAATTGTCTGTCCCGATGGGTGATCACTGCTCTGAAGGAATCTGTCTGCATGTATTTTATTGATCATCTTTAAGAAACCCAGCAACCTCACCACTTTTTAAAGAGCAGAAACAGGTTCTGCTATCTCAGAGCATACGAAGCCACACTGGGGCTATTTTTAAGGGGAAAAAACCCCTGCCTACTTAAAAAGAGAGAGCGAGAGAGAGAGGCCATCCAAATTTATGTCAATAAACTAGATAAAAGCTGACAGAATAAATTTGGATCCCAACCCCTCCTTTTTTGACACCAAGAAAAAGAAAGGAGTCTAGGGCCATGAAGAGCATGCCTACCGCTCCATTCTGGAAGAATGACACTGAATGAGATGTGAGGAGACAAGGTGGCAGGTCGGAACACAAGTTTACCTTCAATGTGGGATGTATGTTAATGCTTCCTTCATTGTGGCTCTGTGGCCATCACCTGGTCGAAAAGCCTTATGATCAGTAGAAGTCTCCACCACTCATGGAAATGAAGGGGGTGATTCAGGAAGAAAACTCCAGGTGGTGACATGGTCCACCTCTCCTCCACATTTGCGACAATTGCCCTGTTCAGGTTCTCACCGCCTTTGGCAGCACCACTTGCCAGAAACCTTAATAGAGATGAAGAAAAGCAAAACTGCCGGCTTCAATAGCAGCCCACAACAGATGAATATATTTCCAAATTAATCGAGTAAGAACATTTGGCCATGTCTGCCAGATTTATTTTATTGTACGATTTGCAGGCTAATAATGAAGACTGAGTTCTTAATTATAAGATTTGCATTTCTCCACTCCATCATAAAAGCTCATACAAAAGCTGGTTTTTTCCTTCACTGAAATAAGAGTTTAAATGCATGACGGAGAAAGGACAGATTGGCAAATCAAACGCCTTCCTAACTAGTATTTCTTAAGGACTAAAGGTCCTTCTCAAGTTACCAAAAGGTATAAGTTATAAAATTCAGCTCTTGGTCTCACAATTTTGGAAGTTCCATTTCTTGTACTACAGGCAGGAAGAAAAGGTGGTGCACTTGTTCGTACATGAAGAAGCCCATGTTAACTCCCCATCACCTGAGATGTGCACTGTGAGTCATTTCACAGGGTGGATTTTAGTTTTGAGCGAAACCCCAAGTGTAAATGATTTGGCGGGTGTGAGGAGACAGACTGAGAATGGGGATACCGCCCCAAACTCCTGAAAAAAATGGGTGTAACAGGTTCAAAACTAAAGAAGACCCAGAGTGCTCACCTCCAAAGCCCTTTGATGCCACATGTTGAGCACCTGCTTGAAACCTCCACTTACTAGCACTGACTCACTGGAGGACAAAGCTCTAGCTTTAGACAAGCTGTGTGGTGGACCAGTTGTGGGAGACCAAAGCACAGGACTGGCTGTTGTCAGTGTTTTAGAACAATGCAAGAGAAGAGAAGCTTGCTCCTGGGAAGGGGGTTTCTTTGGGACAGAGAACTAGAGAGAGGCCACCAGACAAGAAGGTTCTTGAGGGTAGAAGAAATTGGAGTCTGTGAAGGGTCTTGATTTCAGACTTTAGCTACTGGTCAAAGACAAAGGTTGAACAGAAAGCAAGAATTTTTTAAAGCACATTTTTTAAAGTGGCTGAAAAAGAAGAAGAAGATGGAAATATCCATGTCAGTGGCTCTTGAACATTAGCATGTATCAGAATCCCCCGGAGTGTTTGTTAAAGTACAGCTGCTGGGCCCACTCTGAATAGGAGGCCCAAGGTGAGGCTTTGAGGGTGTACGTGTCTGACAAGTTCCCAGCTGATGCTGATACTGTTAGTCTGGGGACCACATTCTGAGAACCACTGATTCACATCAGGGTTTCTCACTCTCAGCATGATTGACATTTGGGGCCAGATAATTCTTGTTGTGAGGAACTGTACTGTGCATTGTAGGATGTTTAGCAGCAACCCTGGCCTTTACCCACTAGATGCCAGTAGCAACCCACACACATGTGACAACCAAAAATGCCTCCAGACATTGTCAAATATCCCACAGAGGGGAACATTGCCCACTGAAAACCACTGATATACACACACACACACACACACACACAAACACACACACGTATACCTTTTCAGATTCTTTTCCCTTATAGGTTATTAAAAAATATTGAGTATAGTTCCCTGTGCTATACAGTAGGTCCTTGTTGGTTATCTATTTTATATATAGTAGTGTGTATATCCAACGCCATTTTTACTTTGGAAACTAAGAATAATGATAGTGAATGTAGCATTCAGTAAATGTTAGCTCATATCCTCTTCTTTTGTCCACATAGGATTTCATCTCTGGCCTTATTCTGATACTCTTGGGAGTATAAGATTAGTGCTGACGAAAGTGAGAATTTTGTCTGTATAAGGTTTTCTGGATTGGACCCAGAGGTTTTTAACTGCTGTAGTGAATTACTTGTTCCTTAAAGCCTGGGGTATCACGCCAAAATTGTTTGAGTTGAAAAAGGTTATTTACAGTATTTTCCACATAACTGACTTTTTCAGCCAACTGATTTGCCTACAGTAGAACATCGCCAATTTATGCTAGTGACTGAGAGAACACTGGATATTACAAATTTAAGAATTAGCAAGTATGGGAAGGGAAAGCATGAAATTAAAAGCAATTAGGGCCGTCTCATCGCAAAAGGGACTTGATTAGTCCATGCTTATTATTTATGGTAGTGATTTATAACACGTCACCATTTATTTTGTAACGAAACCTTCGTGATGTGACATTTTACTCTCATCTTCCAAGAAGGATGGACAAAGCTGCCACAGAATTGGTAAAGCTCATCAGCTTTCCTGATCGACCCATTCATTCACTCAGCATTTACTGTTCTATGCCCCTGGCCCTGTGCAAAGTACATCTAAGCACAATTTTAATGGCTTTTTTCTACTGCTATCAGACTCATAGATTTTCACTGGAACCCAGAAAGCATTGAAAATACAAAGAAGAAAACAGAAGAACACCAGTAATCTCATCACCTAGAGATGACCACTGTTAACATTTGCCATGTCTACTTCCAATATTTTTCTATTGCATACACACATAAAGAAAATGTGAAGTATGTAAATATCTTTGCATAATTAAGATCATGTTTTATTTTCAATTTTGTGTTCTGGTTTTTCACCTAGCTGTTGATGAGGACATACCAAATTATATATGTAACTTAATTATTGCCGCACATTTAAAGTGTATCTTACAGCTAGTGGGAAGCAGCCACACAGCACAGGGAGATCAGCTCTGTGCTTTGTGACCACCTAGAGGGGTGGGATAGGGAGGGTGGGAGGCAGACACAAGAGGGAGGAGATATGGGGATATATGTATACGTATAGCTGATTCACTTTGTTATAAAGCAGAAACTAACACACCATTGTAAAGCAATAAAGATGTTAAAAGTTTTTTTTAATTTAAAAAATAAAGTGTATCTTCAAGTCATCGCTTATGTCAACCTAGTTAATACTTAGAAAGCAGCAGTTGTTTAGTTGCAATTATTTGAAAATAAATTAAAATTGTTCCAATAGTCCAAACTGGTTTTGCATCATTAGAAGTATGACATTTGTATATTTTTCTGAATGGCTGAAAATAACTCAGTATAGAAGACTAGACAAATTCAGTTCAAAGCTGGTATTACTCGCACTGGCTACCAAAGTGTTATCTTCCTGGTGTAAGCAGCAACAACTTCAGGGAAACAGGAACAAGCACTGGTTCAATCTATACTTAGCCTCCTAATGAAATGGAGCTTCCTCAGTCATTACATTGTGTTATAATTTCCATAGCCATTTTCAGCCCACTTCAATGTTGGAGAACTTCGATTAGAAGTTCCAGAAAAATAATTCTTGTTTGCATTGTTACTATTTCTATTTCACAGGTGAATGAATTGTAGCACTAAATGGGTAGGTGATTTTTAGAGGACTACATAGGAATTGAATTTCTTACCATCCCTAAGGATTTTTTTTTAAATCCTTGATCTCCTACCCACTCTCTCAAATGAAGACTAAAGTTGTGCCTGAAGGAAACAGATGTGGTGGAGTCATTTTCAGTTGAAACTATGGCCACCACACGAGAATAATTGGCTTTAATTAATGTGTTTAACAGCTTTAAGCTGACTATGCATTTGCACAACTCCCCTAAAAGCTTCCTAACAGCATCCTCTAAAGTGTGCCTAACAATCTGAGAAAGTCCCTCAGAAGCACTTCAGTAGTCGTGATAGAAATATTTCACCCAGTGCTATTTAAAGCATGTTAACATCTTTTTTGTGTTCAGTTCTACAAGACACCTAATACTGCTCACAGTAGGTTCTCAATAAATGTTCACAATCACATATTCTTAGTGGAAATTTAAATGGCTACTGAGTTCTTTTATCTCCAGAATTGATGATTTGCGGTCTTTTCATTGATATTCCCTGGAAAACTGCTGTAGTCTTGTAATTTCTATTGTAAGTCTGAGGCATTCAGAGTTAATAAAAGAGAAGCAAGAAGTCCTTTGTTCTGTTTCTTCCAGTTCATAAATTAATCTCTTTGGTGTGTGTTCATATATTGAGGCAAGGTAAATTCCTTTGTGATGCCCAGAAAATAATATAACAGGAGTTAATGCAGAGAGTTCTTTTCCAGGGAAAGAAAATTCACCCTTAGTGGTCCTGCTCTGTGCCTGCCCTGAGCTGGCAACATTACACTATCTCATTTGAACCTTGCAATGACGTTATAGTAAAGAAAAAGAGGCTTAGAGCGTTAAGTCTAGGATCCGACCTGATCCTACATCTGTCTGACTTCAAGCTTGTGTTGTTTCCACCTCAGCATGAACTATTTAACAATCATTGCATAATCCAATAGATTTCCAATGCCGCAGTATATGCCAAGTGGCCACGAGGTCCAAGGAGCTGGCCACAAAGGAGACCCAGCTGGTTCCCTGCTCTCCAGGAAGTATGTTCTAGAACTCATATTATTTTACAAGAATGCAAAGTCTAGATAAAGTCTGGAGCTTTTTTCCTTCATTCGTCAATGTACCAGATAATGTGCTAAACACGTGGGATACTTTTGTAAAATCTTAGGAAAAAAGAACTTTGGAGTCCTCCAAGTGAAATCCATACTGGGTCAGGGTTCCACAATAGTGCCCCACAGAATATCCTGACTCTTTCCAACAAAGAAAAATGTCAGCCCAGGAATAGAAAACCACGAACCCCAAAATATTCCAATGCCAACCCTGTCTATAACTGCATCCCTAGGGCAGCAGGGTTCCTAAAATCATTTATTCATTCAGCAAATGTGTTTCGAGCATCCACTTTTTGCCTGATACAACTGTACTTACTCGGGATATATCAGTGGAAAAAGCAGGAGATTCTAGCCCTTGGGGAGCTTGAATTCTGGAAGGATAAAGACAAGAAACAATAGACATAATAAATAAGCAAATCATACAACAGATATCAGGAGGTGACTAGGACTATAGAAAAATATCCAGTATTGCAAAGGGACTCAGGAATGTGCAGATGGTACGCGCTGCAATTTTAAATCGGACAGTCAGGTTGGACTCCACGGAGAAGCTGATATTTGAGCAAAGGATTAAATGAAGTTAAGTGGCGAGCCATGTACACATCTGGGGAAGAAGGTTCCTGAGAGACGTACAAAAGTCCTAGTGCTTAGCCATGTGCACATCTGGGGAAGAAGGTTCCTGAGAGACGTACAAAAGTCCTAGGACAGAAGCATGCTTGACAAGTTTGAAGAAGCAAGGAGGGCTGTGCTGCCCGGGTGAAGTGGACATGAGGCACAGTAATAGGATGGAGAGGGGCATGGGGTCTGACTATGAAAGGCTTTGTACAACAGTGTAAGGACGGGGTTTTATCCCAAGTGGCATCTACTGCTAGATTTTGAGTAGAAAAGTGACATAATATGACTAACACATTAAAAAGGCTCACTCTGGATGCTATATTTTGAGTAAACAGTAAAGCAGTGGGGGATGGGCAGAGGGATATGGGCAGAAGCAGGAGGCCCATGTGACAAGGCTATCAAGTAAGAGGGGAGGTGACAGAGCCCTGGACCAGTGGGAGTAGCCAAGGTGGTGAGAAGTGGCCAAATTCTGGCATATCTGGAGATACACTGCAGAAAGAACTAAAAGTATTTTCTGATAAACTGGATGTGGGGTATGAGAGAAAGAAGAGTGAAAGATGACTTCTCTGGTCTGGGCCTGAGCAGTTGGAAAGATGGATTTGCTGTCACCTAAAATGAGGAAAGCAGGGTTTTTTAAGAGGTGGATTCAGAAGCTCAGTTTTAGAGACATTAAATTTGAAATATCTATTAGACATCTAAGCAGAAAATAATCAAAAATATCACTTTGGAGGCAGTAAGAGAGATCTGATGGGATGATGTGAATTTGGGAGTTATTTTTTATTTGTTTGTTCATTTAAGCCACAAGACTGTATGAGATCACAGATAGAGCATCCAAGGAGTCTGCCCTGGGCGCGCCAATGTTAAGAGGTCTGGGAGATGAGAAGGAACGAGCAAAGGCACCTGAGAAGGAGTAGCCAATGATGTAGAAAGAAAACAGAGGGCATGGTATCCTAGAAGCCAGTGGAAGAAAGTCTCTTAAAGGGAAGAGAGAGCAATGTGTCCTTTGCTGCAGAACTAAGATAAGCACTGAGAAGTGACCACTGTATTTAGCAATAAGGAAGACATCAGTGACCCAGACAAGAGTAGTTTGAGGACAGTAGGGGGATAAAAGCCAAATTGAAAAGAGATGGGAGGAGAGAAATTGGAAACTGAGTTTAGACCACTCTGCTTCAAAGAGTTTTGCTGCAAAGAAACTGGGCAACAAGAGGTGGAAGAAGTGAAGTCAAAGAAGAGTTGTTTTCTTGCTTGTTTTTGGTTTTGTTTTGGTTTTTTGTTTTTAGTAAGATAAAAACAGCCACATGTTTGAATGCTGATGGTAATGACCCAGTAGACCAGTAAAACAAACAAACAAACAAACAAACAAAACCCTAATGACGTCAGAGAGGGAGGGGAGAATTTCTGGAGGAATGTCCTTGAGTAGCTGAGAGAATACGGGACCCGGTGGCTGAGATAGGGGTACAGACACCCACCCATGGTCACAGCTAGGACAGCAGAGTATGTGGGTGCAGACCCTAGAGGGCTTTGAAAGTAAATGTCATGAGAAGCTGTGGAAATGCTCTTCCAATGCCCGAATTTTCTCTGTGAAAATGAAGGCAATGAAAGTGTTGAAGCTTGGGGAGGAGGAAAGAGTAAACTAGCTGTCAAGCAGAGCAGAATAGGGAAAGTTTGGAATGATTGTCGGTGGGCACTCAGAGCCCAGATGAGGTTCAAGGTCAAGAATTTAAGGAGACTAGTCAGCTTCATTACGTAGTTTTCTTAAGTCATATGGGTGCTGGCCTGGAGAAATTAGAGAGTTGGATTTAACCAGAGTTGTGGTTTGGAGAGTACAAGTGAGTACAATGAAGAGAATGGGACAAAAGAAGGATTAGAGCCACCAAGCATGGAGGTTATGCTGGACATAGGTCAGTGAAAGTGGCAGGTCACTGGTTGATTAATCCCTCCTATTTGAACAGATTCTGCAAAGGAGACCCAAGGTGGCATGTGTTACATTCCTGAATAGTTACTGGTGACCTTGTACATTCAGGCTCCTGGACCAAAACAGTGAAGGCCTGGACAGAGCCAGCACTAGTCTCTGCTCCTCATCCATTGTGTGACTTTGCTCCCATGACATTATCTCTGTGTATCTTTTTTTCTCCCATCCACAATTTAGAGATAATACCTTCCTCATGGGATTCTGAAAACTTACTGAAAACGTGGGTAAAGACTTCAAAATCCTTGAGTAAAAGCATAAGCATTTTGATAAATTAACTTAAAGATTAAATTTAAAATGCTTTTATATTTGAATTCTTTGCAGAAGTGTGTTCTCCACATGGTTTATACAAAAATACATCTATCCTTATTACTTGTGTAAATAAATCTTATGACATCAATTGCTTCCACTCCCTTTCTTTTAAATTTCCTTCACTTTTGCCAATTTAACATCTGATGTTGAGATGTCAAGAATTGAATGCAGAATTTAGAATAGAGATACTAGTCTCCTGGCAGATTTATTATATTTTTAAAAAAAAAAAAGAAAGGGAACTGCTATGTAACAGACAGTACACATTTAGTATTCAATTTAATCTTCCAAACAATGTAATAGGTTTGCTACGATTATCAGCCTTATTTTACAATGAAAAAACTGAGCTCAGAGAGATAATGGAATTTGTTCAAAGATACATAGATTGTAACTGGTGAGCCCAGACTTGAGCACTGTTATACACGAATCCAAACTACATACCCTTACTTGCCGTTCTATTTCAGTAAAACTCTAAATGTATGAAATGGATTAAAGCCAGTGTGGTTCCACTTTAGAAAAGACGTTTCCAAAATGGAAAAACTGAGAATTACAGAGAACCCGTGCTACACTACTCAAGGAAGCTTAAACTGTTCATTTCCCACACAGAATGAACTGACAGCTTCTTTCCCTGCTCCCCTCCCCCCGGTACCACCCATGCACCTATGTTCCCACCACAGAGGAAAAGGGTCATCTACAGATGGGAGAAAAAGGAAGTAACTTACGAAATAAATTCAAAGAAGTTCTCACAACCAGTAGTATGGGAAACAATAGGATTATTTGGTGGGAGGGCCACACTCAGGGGAGGAAATACAGATTTTGGTAAAGGTCTGCATTCTTGCCAGTGCTTAGCACTGAGTGCTTAGTAAAGCTCTGTTCAATGACCAGAGGGACTGGTCACGTTGGTGAAAAGATAAGTGGAAACATGGATTCAACCTGTACGAGTGAGTTGGAATGCTTTCATAAACTGAATTCCATTTTGATTTTGTTTTCATTGTTGTTTCTAAAAGATGCTTTAGGGCCCTTAAATTTAAGGGCTCTGCATCAGAGACAAAATAGTAAATAAGGAGAAAATAATGTCACACTCGGGGCCGGCAAGTTTCTCAAACAGCTGTAGCCAAATTGTGAAGTGTTTTGAGTTGCTGAAAAGCTGGCTGAATGAAGCTAGACTGGTGAGAAGGTAGCCAGCCAAGTGTAATATTTCACCGTAATTTACAGGTATTTTAATAGTGTGTCTAATTCTTGAAAACCAAAACTCCTTTCCTGAAGCAACAAACTTCCCCTAGTGGAAGGATTCATATATCTTTCATATACCTGTCAATTCCTAAACAATGCGCCCTAGAAATAACAGCATTGTATGTTCATAACAAAGTGCGCTGAAAGTGGATTCTATTTGAATGAAGCAGAAAACCTGACATAAAATGGAACCTGTTCATTCAAGCTGTTTGAATGCCTTTTATGGGAGATTAAGGTAAGAGAAAAATTAGAAGAGTTTTGTACTGCCAGTTTGTTCATTTGATAAAACCAGAATTTCCTTAGGAAAAGTAGTATATAAAATCATCATGTTACTATAGGCCCTTCCCATGCCGAGAGAATATGTTTTCTTTTATGATAGGAGTTACTTTAGAGCAAATTATCCCACAATTCTCTGCAAGAGGGAGGGGACGAGGCAAGTGGGTGTTTAAAGTACGTCATGTTTATCTGCCCCTACACGTAGCCAATTATCTGCCATCCCACAGGCCAGACACAGTGCCCACCTCTCCTGAAATACCACGTAGACCAACCGTGTCAGCAAATTCACACCTGTAATGCTCTCACATCAACCAAGAGACCATTTTACCCAGTCAGCCTGGGAAGAGAGAGGCCTACTTTCAGCCCAACCACAACAATTATAATTATCAAATCTTGAGATAATTTATTCCAGTGGGGAATAAATGCTCTGGGTTCAAATAGTCATCTCCTCATTCTTACGGACCGCAAGAGTGCTTCTCTCTGTAAGCTGTACTCCAAGCAGAGAAATGTCTTTTCAGCATATCCTTGAGTTAAATCAGCACATCTGTGGCAAGAAGCCCAGGGAGACACGAGGTACCGCTTTGCCATCCTCATCACATTCTCCTGCAAATATATCCCTAGTGAGGCCTGAGAGCCCCACAAAACTGCTCTTGCAATCAGCGTGCAGTGCAAATGGAATCTCTGTCATTAGAAAGAAGGACTTTCTCATTTCTAACCAGTTCTGCATCCGAGGCCCCATTCTAGGTGGCATGTCTTTTGTCTTGAGGGAAAATGGTATTAACTTAGGAACACCAAAGGCAGATTTCTGGGTCTGGTGGCAAATCTCAATTTATGCTAAGTCTGGCCACAAAATTGGCTCACATGCTCTGGGCAAAGCATCCCTGAGGCTTATGTGCTTCCTTTGTAACTTACGTGTTTCTTTCCATATAACAACACAACGGTGTGGTTTACTCTTAGAATCTGCAGCCAAATGTGCAGTTGAGTCCAGTAGGGTATGTGAGGTCTGGGAATGCAACGAAACTCCGGCCTCCCCTCATTGTTCCACTCACTCATGAATGGGAGGTTTCCCGTGGTGCCTTGTTGATTGGTGTGTGATGCTGTTTATTTTCTAAGAAGGCATAGTGTTGTTGTCTTTTACCTAGTGAAAAGATGATATAATCTTATATCACTGTGAAGAGACTGAAATAATTTAAAAGAATTTTCTTCATAGCCAAACAGTAGTTCACATAAAAGATAGAAACAGTCTACCAAAGACTATAAAAGGCAAAAAAAAACAGTATTTCCAAAGGCTTGGATAACTTCTAGTATGAATATCTACAGGGTTGGGGGCGGGGGAAAATGCTGAGATAGAAAGAAGAGAAAGAACAGTGAAGAAAGTCAGCTGTTGGATGAAATCCAGTTCCTCAATCCCTAGACTCAATGAAAAGAAAGAAAGAAAAACCCTCTATATCACTCTGAAATGACTGACCCAGCCAACAAGGATGTGGCACTCATAGACTTGGGATAAAATCAAATTGTCTTCTGGGAAGATTGGATTATGGCAAAGAAATCTTCTGAAGGGAATGATTAGCTGGAATAGGATAGTGATTCTCCAGAACAAAAGAAAAACTTGCCTGACTTCTCAAAAGAAAAAAGCCAAAAAGCACACAATGGATGTGCAGCTAGCGAATGGCTGTCTACAAAATGCCCAGAACTGCATGCCCAATTATTTCACCAGTACTTTGTGGCTTTCTTGTAACCCACTGTTCTGAGGGCAGCAAACACAGGGCAAAGCATTTTACAGATAGATGATAATGGTTTTCAGTGTTTCTCAAATTGGCTCAAAGCCCATACTGTGTAAACTGCTAAATAAAAGCCCATATGTAATTCTGAATCTCTTGCAGGCCCTGAGACTCTGTGTGCTGCTAATAATTACAGAGACTGGATAATTAACTTCTGACATAAAAAGGAATGAAGGTGAGAAAAGAAAATGCAGACCTTATCAACCTTTACTTAAGGCAAGGGCACAAATTGACATAAACCCTGAGGCATTCATTTGGGAAAAAAGCACTACAGCCTTTCTCTCCAATGCTTCCCTATAAGAAAGGGAAGAAATTTCTCCACGTTCACACTACTATTCTTTTCCAATATTTCCCAGTGTTACATTCTTATTCATTTAAATTTGTTTGGACAGCCTTGCCTTATCAGTCCTAAGATTCTTTAAAGAAGACATAGGCCCATGGCACCTGAGAGCATGGAGTGTTAACAGTCCCTCTGGAACAGAAGACTGGCTTGGCCTCTGCCTGCAGTCAGCAGAAAGGCTGAAATGGAGCCCTCTGCAAATTACAGAGTGTTGAAGAGCTGTTGCTTCCATTAAAAACAAAAACAAAAAAACCTGAAAAGCCTGGGGAAAAAGCACGAAAGTTTGCCATATGTCCAGGGCTCTAAGGGGGGATCAAAGTAAACTCATGAGACATCAAACCCCAGGCAGGCAGGGTCTCAATCTACACTAATTACACGGTAAGGCATCCTGACGACAAGAAATTAAGATACAGACCTCTCCACAACCACTGAAAATGTTAAGGCTCTGGAGGAAGCAGCCACAAAAGTACTCTAGGAATATTTTCACAACCAAGATCTCAAGGGACTCCTGTGGGGAAAAGTCGCTCAGCTGAAGAGGAACTCAGAGCAAAAATTTTAAATCTCCTAAGAAAAGGTAGTGCCCTGAGGGACAAAACAGATTCCCCTGAGAAGTTGGCCCCTGAGAGCTGAAAAAGACCATAAAATAAACTATTTAGAAGTATTAAGAAACTAAAACAATAACTAGAAACTATGAAAAAAGCTCCAGCTGAGCTTTAATAACTAAATAGAAATTCTGTGAATATAAAAATTGTTATTATAATTTAAAATTCAATAGATAACTATAATTTTCACAGCAGATAAGGAAATATATATTTTCATAAGTGAAAATAACAACCAGCTAGAAAACAAAATGGAATAAGTGATTCCATATGGAATAGCATTGAAAAAGATAAAATACCAATGAATAAATGTAAGAAATGAACAAGATCATTATGAAAAAAACCTTAAAATGCTACAAAAAGACACAAAAGAAGACAGGAACACATGGAAAAATACACCATGTTCTTGAGAAGGAAGACTCATAATCTTAATTCTCCTTAAAGAAATGTATAAATTTAACAATCCCTAAAAGTTAGTTTTTTTAATTAGATGGGTAGATCTTTAAGTTCATATAGAAAAATAATAAAATACAATAGTCAGGAAAAAAACTGAAAAAAAAAAAGATCAAAGGGGGGATTAGTATTATCAGATATTAAAACATTTTACTAAATACCAATAATCAAATCAGTATTGTAGTGAGACATGAATAGACCAGTGATATAGAAAAGGAAATCCAGAATAGACCCAAATACCTATGGTAATTCACTATATGATAAAGATGGAGTCTCACGCCAGTGGAGAAAACAGATTAATCAAGAAAGTGTTGGGACGATTCAGTAGCCATGTGGAAAAATAAAGTTAAATATGTAATTCCTACCTCACACTAGGGTAAATTACACATGGAACAAAGATTTAAATATTTTTTCAATGAAGTGATAAAAGTAGCAAGAGAAGACATGGGAGAATTATGTTGTAAGGTCATTTTATCTATGACTCAAAATCCAGAATCTACATGTGATAAGGTAGATTTTCATGTACATTTTGGATTTTGAGTCATAGATAAATTTAATTACTCAAAAAAAATTTTTAATATTTTTGGAGATAAAAATTATAAGTAAAGTCAAAAGACTACTGAAAAACCAGAAAAATAATTTTCAAGTCATATTAGAGACAGAGAATAACCTCCCTAATACATAAAAGAGTCTTAGAATTGGTAAGGAAAAGAACAACTCAATATAATAATTGCCAAAAGATATGAACAGAGAGTTCACATAAAAATAATGGTTCTCAAACATATAAAAAAAAGATTCTCAGTTCACTTAAAATAATAGAAAATTAGGATAGCAATACACTTAGAAAACTTTTTCACTTATCAGATTGGCAAAATTTCAAAAGTTTGATCACACCTCAGTAAGACTGTGAAGAAATAGGAACTCCATGCATTTCTTGAGTGAAGTAAATTGGTACAACACCTAACGAGGACAATAAGACAATATCTATCAAATTACAAATGAATATACCCTTTGACCTGACAAATTCACTGCCACACATTTGAAGTAACTCATGTAAAAGCTATGTGTAATAGGAAAAGTAAGGAAACAGTCCAAATACCTACGAATAGGGGCTGGTTAAATAAAGTATGGTACAGGTGTATAATGGAATAGTATGCAGCAGGAAAAAATAAATGAGACTTTTCTGTCTACCACTGTAGAAACATCTGCAAGCTATACTGTTATGTGGGGAAAAAAATCAATATACAGAACAGTGAATAAATATGCTAACTTTGGTGTGTCAAGGGGAAAAAGGGATGGAAGTCTAGTGAAATATCCATGTTATATTCAAATATGCATACAGAAACTCTGGAAGCAGACAAATTTACCAAAAATAAGAGTTACTTTTGAGGGGATTGGCTATCGAGGATGGAAGAGCGACTTTTCACTATATCCCTGTTAATACTTTCTGGGTTTTGAACAACGTGAATGTATTACTATATTCAAAAAAACTAAATTTAAAAATGTATCATAAATGTGTAAACTCAATAATAATAATAAAAATTCAAATTCAAACAATAATATACTACCTACACCTATAAAATTAGGAATTATTGTTAATGACAAATCCCCAGTTTGGCAATGGCCTAACAGAAAAGAGCAAATATATATATATATATATATATATATATATAGCAGCAATCATACAAACTGGTACATTCTTTCTTTGGAGCAATTTTGTCAAGATCTTAAATCTTTGTATGTCTGGCTCATCAGTTAGATTTCTGGAAATGTAGCCTAAGGAAGAATAATATACATATGGATTAAGATTTACTTACAAGAACATGACGGGGGGAATGGAAATTGAAGAGGTTAGGATCCAAAGGATGCTTTAATTTTATCTATAACATTTTATTAAAAGTAAAAGAAATATGAATTAAATACAGTAACATGGCAACACTTGTTAAATCCAGGTACTAGGTATCTAGGTATTTGTTATGTAATTCTCCCTACTTTCCTGTATGGTTTTGGGTTTGTTTTTAACCTATTACACAAAATTACCCCTGTAAGTGAACAATATGACTTTCTTAGTATCTATAAAAAGAAATTTTGCTCCAGGATGACAACAACTATGACATATGCATACTTATACCTTACTTAATATTGTGTGAATATCTCTGAAATATTAAATATAATATGTAACACACTGAAGTTTTGACTTTAAGCGAAGAGAAACTAAATAACTTTAAATTTATGGAGAAGATTAGAGGTGACCTAATGATATACATCTCAAACACTGGTGAACATCATCAAGAGTTTCTCTGAATTCCCAGGTCCAATATCTGATCCATAAAATCTGGTTCTCCAGGAAGATGGCTAGGCAATAAATTTAAAATTAACAAACCCTATTCCAAAGTCTGAGGCTCACTGGTTGAAGGCATAAAATAATGCTTCCTAAAGCATGGAACAGCAGCCTGCCTCCAGTGCTTTAGAACATTACAGATTCCTTGATGCTACCCAAGATTCTTTTAATCTATCCCTCTGACACTGGTGCCCTGGGAATATGCATTTTAGCAAGCAACTTGGGTTATTCTGATACAAAGTTTTAGAAACACTGGAATAGATCATTGATTTTTTTTTTCTTTGTCACTTAGAAAGAACTGTGTTCAAGATACAGCTGGAGGGATGAAGGCTAAGTAGAAGGCAAGAACTGATTAAATGCCCAAAGGTGTTTCCAAAGGAGGTTATAAAATCTACTACTGTGGAAATGCTGAAAAATGCAGTCTTGCTTGGTAGCAGAAGGCTAAACTAATGACCTCTGGAAAGCTTGCATAGTTCTATACAGTTTTAGATAAATTAAATGCCCAAAGGTAAAGGAGAATAAGAAATTGAATAGGTTTTTGGATGATGAGTTAATAATACAACAATGGGTTAGGCAGGGACAATTTTGGTGTTCCTTTGAAGCTTCGCAATGAGTTTTCAGAAACTTTAGGACTGAAGGAGTGTGTGAGACCAAATGTGGTATCTTAACCTTCTTTAGTGACCCCTAAGGGATAGTAGGTTAGCAGAATACATGCTTTTCTTTATTTCAGCTGTACAATCTCCCTGGCCTGAGCTGATTTTGCCATTGTCATCTTGCCGTCCCCTAAGCATTACCTCTGGTTCCAGGCAAACAGAGTATACACAGCCAGATGTAACACACACACACACACACACACACACACACTCAGAGCTTTCTCATGAACACAATTTCTATCCAAATACATCTAAATGGCCTGAAATTGACAGAAGGAAGATGTTAATTTTCATTAAGCTCAGAGTCAAATTTTTTGCAGCCCTGCTGTGAATGTATAAAAGGGTTATCAATTTCAAGCAACCCCTTCACCCCTTCAAACCTCACAGCATCCCACATGTCCGCATGCACACACCCATGCACACATATTTATACACCAAGAAGCATGTTTTTTTTAAAAGGAAAAGCATTGCACTGTACTGAAATACCCAACTACACATCCCTTCCAACCCAACTACTTTTAGTTTCGGAGTCCGAAAGCAAGAGTAAAGTGTGTCATAAAGGAGAGAAGGCTGGACTTAGAATTGCAGCTCTGAGTTTAAATTCGGATTCTAACCTTTACTAGATATATACCATTTATACCCTGTGGTGTGTGTGTAGCAGCTTTAAAATGCATTCAATACAAGGTTATTTTCAAGAATAAGTAAAGTGGAGCAAAGATAAAATAAAAGTAGGAAATGAAATAAAATTCCCTGTCAGATCAGCATGCAAATAATGTGTCACTAGTACCTTAATCTGTTGTTATTATGGGCCACAAATTTGGTTCCAAACCTTCTGGCAAGCAAGACAAGTGAAAAAGCATGCTCAGTTACATAATTTACAGGGTCCATAAGACTTAAACAAAGTTATTCATGAGAAGTGCAACTATTACTAGCACTGAGTCCAGAGAGAAATTTTTCCCACTGGACTTTTATAACAAGGACCAACGCAGTGAATAATGTCCTCCAAATAGCCTTAGAATAAATGCAAGAATGAGTTTCTTATCATGGACCTCATGGACCTCAACATAAGGCGAAAGTACAATGTCCCAAAAGCACAATGCTGTAAAACCAATTCTACAAAAAAGAATAAATGACATGTTATGACCAGTCCCATGATGGGGGCTTAAAGTTTCTGGAGAGGAGGTCACAAATGGGCAGAAAATAGGCTACATCCAGCCCATAGATGTATTTTCATTGGGGTTGTATTATTATTATTGTTGTTGTTATTGTTATTATTATTTTTCCCACATTTAAATTGGGAGTTTCAAATAATATCCAATTCCAGTGTGTGTTTGATTTTATTTAGTAGGTCTAGCCCCACTGGCAGCCCATTCCAACTTGAGGAGGTCACTGGAAACTGAAGAGCAGCTATCCTGTTAGCCATTGTCCCCTCTCTGCCACCTCAGTCATCAACTCTGCCTGCCTGGTCCTTGTAACTCACACTAGTTTGAAACTCCTCACCTGGAGGAACAGGTAGAGTATATTTACCTCAGATAGTACAGCATCAATATTTCTCTCACCAAGCTTCCACTAAGTACTGAGCAGCAACAAAGTTCACTGTGGAGCCTTGAGTAAGTGATTTAATCATCTCTGAGCCTCCATTTCCTCCCATTAATTAAAAATGCACACCCCTCAGAGTTTTAAGGATTAAATGAGATGTTTTCAAAAACCATGAACTGCTAATTACTATTCAAATGAACCATATTATTACCAGAAATTACCCACAATACTAGTTTACCTCATCTTAATCATCAGGGATCTTTAGGAATATTTTCTTCACCCTGTGACTGCTGGCTTTTCCATAAATCTATAGTATTTCTGTTACCTATTAGAATAGACATCACTTGTGCACCACTTCATATCCTCTTGGTCCACCTCTTACTCCAGCCCCTCCTGCAATAATGAGTTCAATGGAGGTTCAACCAGCTGAGTGCAGGTACCACCTGACAGCCCTTCACCTGGTGTCTGTGGGGTATACCTGTATTGCTTCCTACCCCATGGCTTCTCCAATGTAGCATGAGATGCCATCAGAAACCAGCCTGGCACACATCACGCACATCTCGGAAGTTAAGGCCCTAGGGACCACCCTTGACAAATGGGTGAATGGGAACTGATAGATAAATACTCCCCTCTTTGTCCCACAGATGAACAGCTCAGAAACATATTTTATAAAGCTCCTCAGAAAATCCCAGCAAGGATCAAGTACCAGTCACTCATACCATTTAGTCAATATCAGAGTGACAAAGGACAGACAGAAAGGTTGACGAAAAATTCATCCACAAGGGTTTCACTGTGCATCACTCTAAATATCTTATACCTTGGATTCTACTTTGAATCTCATTCTTGGGGGCAAAGAAACGAGTGCTCAGCCTTTCTGGAAAATGATATTTTTCTGCATTTCAGTGTAACAGCAGACATTTCTGGCATTTACCCTAGTCAGATCCAAATCTTCTGAAATTCTGTTGATGAGTATTCTTAGCCTTAGACTGAAAGAAATTTATACCAAGAAATTATTGTCATGGTAGCAAAAACAAAGGACGTATTGCCTACAACCTCAGCTCTTGGTGAAAAGAGTAGCTGTATTTTTTCAACACTTTGAGAATTTCTCAATTTTAATATCAGGAAATATTTTCCCTACAAACAGTGATCCCACATATCCAATGAGTTGAAATGAGCTGACTTCACTGCCCAGTGTCAGCATGTGAACCTGATCCAGGAAAGATGGTTCAAGAATTATGATAAGTTTCATTGGTAGACATTGGTTATTTCTACTATTATCCCTAGTTCCATATTTCCTTTCATTCAGGGCCTCAGGCCAGACCTGCTGGGACACTAGAAGAGAGAAGAAACAAAATTTGTTTATCATAATCTTCTTTCAAGCTAGTCATGGAGTTATCACAATTTTAGCTCAGAAACAGCCTGACTTAACTGCAGGAAGTAGGTCCATCCTTCACTTCATCTTTTGAAATCTCAGTCACAGAGGATTTGGAAATACAGATTTTTAGCTTTTCAGTTTCTTCAAACTTAAAAAAATGAACTTTTGAAAAATTCACCCCATCAGGAAAAAGAATACCTCACCCCATATATATATATTTATGTATAAAATTATACGTTACTTTATTTATACTATGTATACTATAAACAGATACAAAAATAGAAATTATAAATGAAAAATTAATATGAATAAACAATATTTTTGAGAGGTTTACTGTGTTTATTAACAGTACTATTTTCCTCATACTAAAAAATAATAATAATGTCTTAGTGAAGTAAAATAGGGGTGATGCAATCATCCCATAACGTAGTCAAAAAGAGACCTCAAATCATAGAACAGGGAAAGTGTCATTTTCTTGGTGTTCATTTGTGTTAGCATTATCTTCAATCTATAGTTTCTTTCCTGAAATATTATTCAGTCATTAGCCATCTTGTGAGGGTTAGTTTAGTTAAAACTAGAGAATATGATTTGTAACTCTTCTTAATTAGTGCAAGTAAAATGCTGAATGTTGCAATATGCTAAAAAGAAACCAAGAATGGAGACTGTGACCACCAATCCTTCCAAGTTGTAGAATTTCCCTTGGGCTACATGATTGTCCAACATCCAGACAGAGTCAAGATACTGCAGTCAATTCATTAATTAAATGTGAGTAACCCTTAACTTCTTTATTATTACATTATTGTTAGATTTTTTTAAACCGAAATGCTGTAATATTTTCCTCCTATATCCCAATGTATCTTGCACATATTGCAGTATACAGTTACTCCTTTTGGAAAGCATGTCTTTAGAGGTCAGTCTAGCTACAAAGTGACAACTCTTTGATTATATATCAAATCCTTGGAATCAAATATACATATGTCATTAGAAATGGGTTTTGTTGCATGTTACAGAATGCACAAAATAGAGTGGCCTAAACAAGACAGGGTTAGTTTCTTTTTCACATAAACAAATTTTTGGAGATAAGCATCCAAGAGCTAACTTGGCGTTCCAGGATATCAGGCTCCTTCTGTCTTACTCCTCTGCCATCCACACACATGCTTCCCCTTCATCATCCAAGATGAATTCTTGGGCTCCAGACATCATATCCATATCCCAATCAGCAATAAATAGAAATGGACAAAGAACGATACTGCTTGTAAATTTCACACAGCACTCTGATAACATCCCATTGGAGAGAAATTACTCAAAAGTCTACACCTAGCTGCAAGAAAGAATCAGGGATTCTATTATAAAAGCGGACAGCCAAGACTCTCAGTCATAATGCATAAAGATGTATTGATAAATATATAGAGAAACAGAGGAGTTCTACCCTTTTAGTACCAACTTCTTACTCTACCTTTGTGGTCTATCTGGAATAAAAATTTCAAAGACTATCTAGCCAAAATGGTCTATGGACCAGCATGTCTCTCAAAAATATAACAACTCATTTGAAATACTCAAATTCCACAAAATACATTTCTAGTTCTCCTGATTGAAGTCTAGTTTGAGAATTACTGGATTATATTGTAACAAAAAACATTTTTTTTTCCCTTAAAGCAACTTTATCTGTCTTCTAAGGAGAGAACAGAGCTTTGCTTTAATAAGCCCCTTTCTGAGCTTGTGTGTACAACTTTCCATGTGGGAGTCAGGTCAGAACTGAATTGCTCCATATAACAGAAGGCAAAAGGTGTGAGGTGAAGGAGGGCAGAGGTTAGAATCCAGCAGGAAAGAAGAGGTTGCATAAAAGTGGAGCACTTACTGGGAAATGGTCAAAGAGAGACTTCCCATGGCAGAACCACTAAGAAAGGACTTTGTTTAAAATGGATATTAAGTTGTTTTCTGTGAGGTGCAAGATATAAATCCCCTCTTTCCTCTTGTCTCCTTCAGTAAAATCTACTATGCTTATTCATGCTTTCTTATGACCGAGAGAAACTTGAAGAGGTTCTGAATTCTGTGTCCAGGTGACTTTGGGCTCTAATAGAGACAGAAATTAGAGGACAAGGAAAGATCAACACGAGAATGACAATGATAATGTGAAAATAGAGACCCCTGCATTCTCATTAAAGCCAAATTTATATATGATCAGGTAAATTGATAAGGGATTTTCTTACTGTCAATCTTCCCTCTAATAGAACCAGAAATTAAATATAGATCTATTTACATGCCTTGAAGTATTTTTAAATGCTTTTAAAATTTGCATTGAATATTTTGCTTAAGGTTGGAAAACTTTACCACACTGTAAAATCTTTAGAGTTCATTTAAATGAATGAATGCATTATAGTTTAAAGCACTGAATAAGAAACTTTCTATAAATAGGGTCTGACTGAACAAAGCAGAGACAGGAGAATATGGATAGAGAGAAAATGAGGCTGATTCAGGGCAGAAGGGAAGTCCACCTACAGAAGGAAGAAGGCCAGACAGCTCTGCACAATTGAACTAGAAGTCTGAAAAGCTCACTAGTCTGTGTAGACTCAGACTGGATCTTGGTCAGGAGAGAGATCACATCCAAGAGAGTTGAAATAAAAGGTCAGCACAGACAGGCCGAGGGCTAAGACAAATGTCCCAATAACTCAGGCACAACATCTGTGCTGACACTATAGGTTGACTAACCTAGCTTCCATCCACAGCACACCTGTCCCATCCAGGGATTGGGCAAGTGGGGATCATGTGACCTACAGCAAGCCAGTAAGCTATAAGCAGAAGTTGCTGAGTAGGGCTTTCAGGAAAGCTTTCTCATAGGTAAAAAAGCAGGTGGCCTGTATTTGTCTTTCCCCTTCTCCCTAAAAGGTTAAAGGCACAGCAGCCAACTCACAACCACAAGAGTGAAAAACACACATTAAGGATAGCAAGTCCAGAAGACAGAAGGAGCCTGGAATGCTGAGGATGTCTTTGAGCAACTGCACTATCAATACCCAGACACATTATGTGAAAACAGAAAACAAAAAAACCCTTACCTGCTTAAACCACCCTTAATTTTGTTTTCTGTTACTAACAGGTAAAGAAATTAATAGCTGATTCAGATAGAATTTGGAGCCCAAAAGCAGAGTACTGCAAGCAACAGAACCTAAAACATAGAGTTGCCTGAGAGGTGGCGATAACAACCAAATATCAAATACCCAGACATTCCGGGCTGCAATGTAGAGACATTTGTCATGTGGAGGCAGAACATGTGTGACCCATTCTGGAACACAAACCAGGAGTTCAACACAGGATGTGGTTTTAAAATGGAACTTTTCAGAATGTGGGAAATGATGGTTAGTTCTTGCAATTTTCAGCCAATTCCTACAAAAACAACAACAGCAAAAAGGATAAACTCAGACTAGAGAAAGCCGTTCTGCTTGCACAAGTGGAAAGTAATACAACATTACTGAGATACACTCTGCCTTCAGCAAGCAATCTAGATTGACTGAGAGTCCCCAGTAAGGATTCTTTCAGGGTAAAAAAGCCAATTACTTCTGTACCCCATATTGAAACTCTTACAAGTTGTAAAGTAGCAACCTTGACAGAAAATGAAGTTGGTGACCCTGGGCTTTCTTAAGCACATTCCATTAAAAGTTCTTTGGCAGGAAAAAAAGGGGCTAAGCCCACAGTAAGGTCAGTCATTCTACCCAAGAGGTTATTTCAGATTTCTGCAAAGCAGCAGCCATTAAGCTAATGAGGGTGTTCAAAACACAGAAGCCAAAAGCCAAAAGTTCTCAAGCTTCAAACTTAAACAGATTTGTTGTAGCTCCTCACACTTAAATCTACTGGGAGCAACTAGACTAGAAGCCTACTAGGTTTCTGAGGGAACCAAACTGCCAAAGAAAACCCAAATCTCACTGGCAATGGCCAGTAACTGTATTACTCCTAGGTAATCAATCCCCAGGACTATAAATGAGAACAGGATGCCATACACATAGAAAAATTTGGTGAATAACAGAAGAGAAAACGGTTTACATTTAAAATGTAATAACATGTTTTTAAAAAAACTCATTAGAAGAATTGGAAGATAAATTTGAAGAGTTCAACTGGAAGAGATTTAAAAAAATATAGGGATAGAAAATGAGAAACAGAAAAATAAGAAAATGATAAAGTTCACAGAGTCCAACAATTGAATAATAGGAGAACCAAAAAACAAAGAACAGAGAAGGGAAAAACTATTAAAGAAGCTGTTCAGAGTACTCAGAACTGAAGAATGTGTGTCCAAATTAAAAGGACCCATCAAGTTTTCAGCACTGCATGAAAATAGATTTTCACCAAGGCATATCATTGTAAAATTTCAAAACACTGGACACTAAAAGGAGATCTCCCAAGTGTCCAGAGAGGAAAAGCAGATCACAGTCAAATGATCAGGAAAGAAAATAGCTTCAGATTTGAAAATGGAAGCAATGCTTCAAAATTCTTGGGAAAAGTTACTTACAACCTAGAATTCTCTATCCAGCCCAAAATCCAGTCGAGTGTGTATGTAGAAATAAAGACATTACCAGACTTTAAAATCTAAAATTTTAACCCCATGAACCTGGAAGGTACAAAGAATGAGAGGGAGTCAACACAAAAAGAGGAACGTCTGAGGTACAGGACACAGGAAATGCAATACCAAAGAAACAGGAAAGAAATCATATAGCTGAGCATAAAGGGAGATCCCGGGACACCATCTGTGTTCCAGGTATAGAAGACCACCAGTCCGTACCGGAGTAGTTACAACTCTGGCAAAGAAAGGAGGGTGAATTTGACAGAAAACCTAATAGAAATGAGATTAGGAACTTGGAAGACAATTTGAAGTTCAGCTATTGAAACTAAGCAAACAAAGAAAAAAGACAAGTTGGTTTTAAAAAAAAAAAGATTTTAACCCAGGAGAAACAAAAAATTGTGCCAGAAAGGAAATTAATCAGAGTTTAACATGGCTTATCTCTAAAAATACATACTCATAATAATACAAACAATGAATACTGAGTTAACCAAAATGATGGTGTAAATATAGTATGAGAATGGAGAGATGAGCACATGCATGCTGGGGAAATAATGGGGAAAAAGAGCTGCATGTTCATATTCCATAGTGGAAGATCAATTAGCTAGAGTGTTTTAGAGATATAGAGATAAATGCCAGAAGAATCAACTCAAAGTATGGAAAGGGGTTGCCTCTGGGGAAGAGGAAATGAATGGAGGTCAGGAGAAACGGGACTACTGTCTTTTTTATTTTATTATTATTAATTTTTTTGGCCGTGAAGCCTGCAGGATAGACCAGGGATTTAACCTGGGCTATGGCAGTGAAAGCTCCAAGCCCAACCATTGGATCATCAGAGAATTCCCAGGACTACTGTCTTCTTAAACTATGCATTTAGTGATTCCTTAAACTACGTGCATATGTAACTTTGATTAAAAATAAATACATTAAAATTCAATAATAAGAAGCCAAACACTCTAGTGGAAATCAGGCAAAGGGCATTGAGACATTTCACAAAATGAGATATAACATATAAATAACAATTAACATTTTAAAATATTCTCAGTCTCACTAGCAATTAAAGAAATGCTATGAGATACTTTTTAAACTTGTATTGAGAAAGACCAACATTAACAATGAGAACCTTTTTGGGTAGGATATGTAGAAACACTATTAGAGTATTTATGTAAGGAGAAATTGATACAGCTCTTGATAGGGTTCTTTAGTAATATTTACAAAAGTCTCAGAATGTTCATATTCTTTCACCCAGTAATTCCAGGCACTGGAATTTATCCTAAAGATATAATAAGAAATGTGGCAAAGATTTACCTACAAGGATGGTCATCACCACTTTGTTCATAATAGCGAAAAACTGGAAATAACTTCATATGTCCAACAATAGCAGAATATATAAATACAATATAAAATGCAAAATTTCACTTCTATTAAAAGTGATGATGTGGATTATATTGGCCTAGAGAAATGTTCACATGTATTCTACCTGAAAAACTGGATTACAAAATAACATACATAATGGGATCTCTTTTTTGTTAAAAATAATTATGCAGTATTGCATAAGAAAAATCAAAGGATGTACAACAAAATTCTTTGTGCCTCTGTACACAGTATTTCAGGGTATTTTTAGTTAATACATGCACAACACCTAAAATAGTACCCAACAGATAATATGCACTACCCATAAATGTTGGCAATTACTAGCTATCGTTACCTGTAGAAAAATTTGAAATTTTTTCTACAATGACTACTTTTTACTTAGGTGTTTAAAACAATAAATGAAAATTTTAAAAATGGCAAGGATCCCAGTAAGGGCATAACTGGCATTCCAACCTCACAAATTTTATGATATCCAGACAGAACCCAGGGAGTCCTATGAAGATCATGACAGTCCACAGAATAAATGATGACTTTGACTTTGAGAATCATAAGTGTCTCAAACACGAAGTCAAGGACTGCCCTGATGATTGCACTGGAGAAGGTAGAGAAACAGAAAAAAGTAGAGGAGAATAAGAAAATAGGTGCCTCTAGTAGTCAGACCGCTGGTAGGTAACAGATGACACTCTCAAATGGAGTCATAAAGGGCAGTTCATTAAAGCAGCCATTTACAAAAGTGTGGGCAAGGCTTAGGGAAACCAGCGAGGAAAGGTGCAGTGTCCCAAGCCAGAAACAGTAGGCTGCTGCTATTACACTTCAACCAGAGCAATGACAAGAGGGAGGAGTTCCAGCACGCTGAGAAAATGTCTGTCTGGAGAGGGTCACAGTCAGGAGCTGTGACTTTGGGTAGAGGGTTACAACCAACCCACAGAAACTTTGCAGGGATAGAGCCAGCAGACCAAGGACAGCTGCTTCATTCTCCTTTCATCCTTGATCATCTGATGGGGCCTCCCATTGCCCAAACTTAATTAAAAGCCAAAGATCAAGGCAACTCATAGAGGTCATATTCCCTGCAAAGAGAGTAGCATAGAAAAGGATATAGAGTGCTTCTGGAAGAGCAAAAGTAAAGTACTCAACAAACTATCCCATATCAAGGCATGGGTTGTATTAGAAAGGAATGCACTTGTCCTTTCCTCAGCGGTGGTTTTAGCTGCCACCCAATTCTAGCAGGATACTGCAGATACTGTAAAAAGAAATCTTCTGCCACAGGCCTATTGCTTCTTAAATGCCTGACCTTATTAGCGTCCTAATAGCATCCTAATCCTCCATTTGTTTCCCTGTCTTTGCAGTAAAGATCATTGATACTATTTCAGGGTCTTCAGCTTGATATAAGATCCAATTGCTCCTGGACTTCACCTCCAGTTCTTTCCTAGCGACACTTTCATCTCTCGTTTTTCCACGGATAATACTGTTCCTAGCTCAGATGGAACCTTTTACAGGTAAATGCCAAACTGACTACTCTTAGCCTTGTGCGTGGGACTAAAAACACTCCCTCCTTGCCCTATTGAATCAGCCAGGATAAGCTAAGGCAAACTAGGCCAACAAAAACAAAAAAAGCACACCAAAATCTAGTGGCTTTAAAGCAACAAGGTTTATTAATTGCCCACTCTATCATACATAAGTCAGGGATCTCTACTCAACACTATCACTCAGGAACCCAGCTAACGGAAGACTGTTATCTCAACACATCATTTCCATGATCTCAGAGGCAGGGAAAAAACATGGTGAATTATACAACGGCTCTTAAAGCTTCTTCATGGAAGTTACACACATCAATCACTTCAGCTCACATTTTCCTGTCCAAATGAAGTCACATGGCCAAGGCTAAGTTCAAACTGGCAGAGAAAAACAATCCTACTATATCCCAGAGTGAGAGAAATTTCGTTTTTGAGCAGACCCTAATGACTAACATGTATGCCCTATTTGTTCCACCTTATTCTTAGGGGACTGTAACATTGAAAAAGATAAAATAAAACCACACTGTGAGGTCCAAAAATTGTCCTTAGAGTAGCAAAGGTTATAATAATTTATTATAGGCATCAGCAACCATTTGAAACTAGTGGACCAAACTGAGAGATTTGTTAGAAGCTAGACAGGGTCAAAAGACCTTCACAAACTAGTTCCTCCCTTCAGATTTCTCTTGAATGCAGTAAATATTAACACTGTCAGTCATCCTAAGATGCAGCAAATCATGGGCAGAAAATGTGACCTTAGAGGGTAGGCCTTTAGAATAGAAACAGAGAGGTCATATTATTCTCTCTGACTTGATAGGGAGTGGGAAGTGTGGACTCTGCCGCCAGGCAGCAAAGGGACTTTCTTACTCTCTCCAGTTGAAATGTCATTTGGTCAGAGATTCCTAACCTGCACACTTTCTACTTAATAGTATCCCTCTCCACCCCCACCTGGAGCTTTCCCTTCTGCTTAATATGCTTTATCTTCATAATACTTATCACCATCTTATATGCCTCATATTTATCTCTTTCTTCCTACCCACTAAAATAGAAACATTTAGGACAGGGGTTTTTATATATGCCCAGTGCCCAGAAGAGTGCTTAGCACATAGGAGGCACTTAATAAAGATTTGTTTATTAAATAGATGACTACATGAGAGTCCTACCAGGTGTCTGGAGGGAAGGCTAGCCTTTACCTGCGGGAGGGACTCAGCCACATGATGGGCCTTGGGCTCAGAGACTCTGAAAGAATCCATATTGAGGCCCCCATTGTAAGAATTTCCCATGTAAGTCCTCTACGCTGATAACCCCATGCCTTCACTAGGGCCTTGCTAGACATTTTAACCCGGTCTCAATTATTCCACATGATTCATTCCATGGAGAATAATGAGATTGTAATATGTGCTTCTATTACTCCGTAGGAAACAGCTCTGGACTGCAGCCGGGTCTGCAGCCAATGGCTCTCTTTGCACTGTGGCCACACTCCTACAACCTCCCTAAACCTGCAGATCCTTCAAGGACCAGGTGAGTCACTGATTCAAGAAGTACTCCCTGACCCCCAAACTAGGCAGAGCGCCATGACTAATGCCCTTCTGGTACCATGTAAACTTCCTCCATTGCACATTTCATACTCAGAACTCTAAGAAGTCAGGAACCAGCCTGTTTGGCTGCCTCTGTATACCTACTGCCTTATACAGTGCTTAGCATGTAGTGCGTGCTCTGTCAATACATTTTAAATGAAAAGTTAATGTGATGAATGAATAAACGAATGAATGAATGAATGAATGAATGAAGTGGTATTCTGGCAATCTAAAAAAATCCATGTGCACATCAGATAATGTCTATATACTGAATAAATAGTTCCCTTACATATATGTACTACTATCATTCACATGTATGGAGATGCTTTTGACATTCATGAAATATACATGTATTTAAAAGGGTTATTGAATTAAAAGTAACTTTTTGAAATTGTGTATTTTCTCAACTAGTGAATGCTAAAAATACTATTACTATCGTATGGAAATTCCAATAGTGTTTTGATTTTTTTAAAAAAGGGATTCTCATACTTGAAGAAATTGGAAAATAGTGAGCTAGAATAAGATGATGAAATTAAATTCACATACAAAAAGGTGTAATACAGGCTGCAAATATACTGGCTCTATTAAGTAAGCATATGAAGTTTACAGAAAATTAATTCAGTCATGATTTTGACTGCCTCAACATAAATGAAGAAGCAGATTCATGTTAATTCCTCTGACAGATTATAGATTTCCATTTCCTTTGGATGGGAGGCTCTCAGATGCAACACAATTATATTTTCTCCCAATGAATATGACAACCTCCTTCTCACCTCCAACATAGACATACAAACACACAGCAGCAGACTCTCAGGCAATCTCACATATGTTATGACCAAACAAAAACTCTGAAATCTTTTCCTCTATAAAATGAGAGGATCTAGCCAGATAATCTTTAAGGTCTTCTTTTTAGGTTTAAATTTTGCAACTTCCCAAGAAACCTAGCTGAGAAGCTATTTTTACTTTACTTGAGAGAATATATTGATTAAATCAACTATAATATGGTCAATCTAAAGTTATTATAGCGCCTGTAAAAATAACCACACAGATTTTTCACGCCCATTATTGCCTTCAGAATAACAGACCGCAGTCTGTTATTCCGCAGACAGGTGAGGATATTTCTGCATCAGCAAGCTACTAACAAGCTTTAAACTACTATGGTCTGTAGAAGTAAAGCAGTTATGAGCACAAGTCTGGAACCATGCAGATCAAGATTGAAACCTACTTCTCTGTCACTTATAAGCTATTGGTTATTGGACAAATCACTTCAGACGTCTAGGATTATTTCCTTCACTATAAAATGGAGGTCACGATACACTTCACAGAATATAACATAGTGCCTGTCACTTGGAAAAAACTAACTAAATGGCACATCCATACATACCCACCAGATATATTTTGACCTCATCTAGAGAGGGTATAATTGGAACATCTTACTTGGTCAATTCCTCCATTTCTGAGCTATACACTGTGCTGCTACTTTTGGACCTTGAATTGAGTTATAGTCATTTTTAAGTTCCTTTTCAATTATAAGGGCTTGGTTCGAATCTTGTTGATTACAGGATCCTCTTCTAAACACTCAGATGAAAAATTCACTGTGTGCTCTGCACGATCATCCCTTGCATTTACATCCAGGAGATTCTAAAAGGAAGAGATTCCTTCCCTGGTAGTCTGATACCTTGTAATTAAGAAAAGGAGAAAACGTACTATGGAAGTTCTTAACATAGAAGCCTAATATTTGAATGTATGATCTTAGCGAGGAGACAGTAACTGTGTTCATATTTTGCTAACTTTAAGGAAACATATTTGAAGTCACACACACAAAGGTATGATATAGGCTGCAAAGGAACTTTGTCTCTAATGAGTAAATATATATGGAGTTTACAGCAGTTGTATTAGTCATGATTTTGATCATTGACTCAGTGTAAACAGAGATACGGACACATGTGGAATTAAACGCCAAGTACTTATATTTTCATAGGTGATTATTTACTGTTCTCTCTCTCTCTCTCCGTCTCTCTCTCACACACAGACACACTTTTCATTTCAAGAATTTTCCATAATAGCCCATAAATCTATATGTTCAGGAGGCTGAAAAATAAAATACTCTAATAGACAATTGTACATCCCAGGGATGTTTCTGCAATTGCTCCACTGAGGTCCTAAATTTTTAAGCCACCACTAGAGACCCAAAGTTACATAAAGGAATCAGGTAAGTGAAATCCTTTTTTGCAGAAGGCTCTAGCCAGACTACACTCATGGGAGAATCAATCTGAATTCTAACCCCAAGGCTAGAAATGGAAAATAATAGAGCAATTTTTCCCTAAAGGAGAAAGCTTTTGATCCTAGCACCTATAAAATGCTATTGCCTCTGTTCTTTGCAGATTTTGATTTATCCGGGCTCTGAAAGGTCCTGATGCTCCTCTTGTCTGCACTACCCGCAGTCCAATGGGCTTTCTTTAATGGGCGAAAGTACTGAAGTGAGTTAAGAATAGATCCCAAGTTTATTTTGAGACCGGTGCCTCTTAGTTTGCTCCCTTTCTAACACATGTATCATTCTACCACTGCATTCTGTTGAACTTTCTAACATTCATACACATTTAATTCCTACACTGGGACCTTGAGCAAGAAAATGTGTGTATGTGTGCGTGTGTGTGTGTGTGCGGTATTAATTAAATATATTCTAAAGGAATAATCTAGGGTTTCAAATGCAAATATCTCATTCTGAAAAGATCCTCATACTTGGAGAAATTCCATACAAAGAATAGATTGCTGAAGACACTTCATAAATAGCAAAGAAAATGCTGAGGAAAATCAGAGAATTTAAAGACAGGGAAATGAGCAAGTCTGAATTGTTATATTCTGCCTTAAAGAGAAGCTGGTCATTTTACCAGAATGAGAATGTGACAACGTCAGCTGAGTAAAGGGAACTTGTAATAGCACATGGTGAGAAGAAAGGGTAACACTACTAGACAAAAGGAGTATTTTGGAAGAAAATAAAATATTTTGAAGCCACTGATCAATTATCTCAGCCTGCTTAATAGTTGTGCAATTGATGATCAGATCTATCCCACTGGTTAATACAGCTGGATTTTTAAGAAATATTAAAATTTCAAATACTAAATATCCTTAAATATACTAGCTAGATAAAAAATGGAAACAAACTACCTCTTTCATGTTGATTTCAGTGAGAGATAGCATAAGAGAAAGGTTGTTTCATTTTAAACATTAATGAACGCATGCCATGTTTCACAAGGCTCCTACCTGGCTATTGTCTGGTCTAAATGTAGTATTTATGTCCTATATGATGTACTAGTTGGCTGTATTGTCAATTGATTGGTACATAAGGTACCATATAATTGCATAATGACATATTGACATATTCAGTTACAGTGAGTTATTTCTTACACATCATCTGCAATTTGTGTTACCTAATTGTTCAATTTAAAAACACAGCCATATTTCCATAAATGTATGGTTCTCATCACACAATTTCAAAATAAGATACTAGGTACCAACTGTGTACAACACTACTGGAAATATATGTAATGTCTATTTCTATACTGAAATAAATAATGTATGCATATTAAAATGGGTATATCAAATCTATGCACCAGAAACTCCATAATCGCAGGTCAACCTAAATTGGACAGAGAACTGATTCCGCATGAAACAAATGGGCCATATCTACATACTCAGTATGTGTACATATAGAACCAGAGCTTTCCACAAAGGTCACTGACCAGAGTCTGCTACATGGAAGCTCTATTAGAACAAAGATTCACAGAACAGACAGAATATGTCATCAATTTCTACACAATATTGTGTATTCAATAATCATGCTATTAGAGTTGAAGTTATCTAAAGAATTGTAGTACAATTGCTTTCTTCACATTAGGTTGTCAGTGTAAGTAACATCACTGAAAGGTAGGCTTGTACTTACTGACAAATTTTAGTGATAAATCATGAAGTAAATATTCATATTTTATGTACTTCATGGCAATGGACAGCAGGACACTCTGATTGACCACTCTTTGAAAACTCTAACATTTACCTTCCTTGAAAATAAAGTGAACTCTTCTATAAGTGGGGTGTGCATATGGGGAGACAATAGATGCACATAGTTATTGTTTCTTCTCTCTGGCAAGTTGTCCATTCAGAAAAGAAAGAAAAAAAAAAAAACTTCTCTCATGGTAGCATTCCTCTATGACAGAAGTTTAGGAATTTAAAACGTAACTTTAGCCTCTCTAGTACCTGCTTTCTGCTCTTACCTAGTCTGGTCTTGTATCTAGTTTAGGCTCCCCAGCTTCTCCACATCACCCTCACCTCTGCCACTGCCCACCCTCCTGCAGGTCTGGACTGTTTCCTATGGTGTGAGTTACTTTGGAGCCACTATTTTTTCATTTATCATTATTCAGAAGGAAACACACTTGTTCGTTTGTAGTTCTCACCAATCACTCATTCAACATATATGTATTTCATGACTGTTATGTGTCAGATACTTTTCTTGTCACTGGGAACACCTGTGTAAACAAGAAACGTCTGACTTGTTCTAATGACACTTACAAACGTCACCATTCTACCAGATGTCACGGCAGTGGGGCTGGGTAGGAAGGGAAGAAGACAGGGGAAGTGATGAGTGGAACCAGAACCCCAGGCTCAAAGCTAAGGTGCTGGGGAAAATCAGGCAGTGGTAGAACATATGAAGCAGCCTCCACCCTTTGGATCCACTCAGTTACCAGGCCGGATCTCTAGCACTCAGTGAAAATGAACTTCAGCAGTACCTTTACCCACCCTGGATTTCCAATGTCAAACATAACGCTTGATAGCAGATGTCAAACATCTCTTATTTTTAATTTTATCTTTAAACCACAGCCCAAGAAGGAACTGAGTCTTCACCTTCTTTTATAACTTTCCAAGCTATTCCATTCAGTTCCCCCAGGCACAATGGGATATGACACACTTAACTAATTACATTTTTTTTATTGGGCTGAGTTGAGAAAAGGCTTGAACTCATCTAGTTTTACATTTATTTCAAGATCCTGAAGTTCTACCTGAAACAGAAATGTCTACTGAGTGCCTGGGTTTTGATAGTTTTTATACCAGGTCACATTTTATGCCTCGTGGTTACTTGAATTGAGCTGACAGTTTTATATGTAACAGGAGATACATGCTATACCTAATGTGTGGACCTCCTTTGTTTTGGAATGGTCTGCACTCAACCTGCTATTAAGAATACATTGGTACCCAGAGAGACGAATGGCTTGAGAGCCACATTCTTTTCCCTTATTACAACAAACAACATTAGAAGTTGAGACACATGAAAAAACATTTGAAAATGTGTGTATACCCATCTCTCCTGCAGGCCAAATGTCTAGAAGTGCCTTTAAAATGTCACGAGTGGGCCACTATTTACATTCCCCAAATCATGGGTGTTTTTAAGCCTATGACAAACTGTATTTTGAGAAAGTTTTAGAAGCTACTATATTCAAAATTTATTGACAATTCAAACTTAGAATTTACATGTATGAAGTTTTCTAATTTGGGAGCATGATTAAACCTACTGTTACTGTATTCTAACATTTTATGTTATTATACCAATAACTTACAATATATAGGGCAATAGTACTTCAGAACATTAAATATTTGAGCTGCACACAATATCATTTAGCCAGAACATCCAAGTCAAAAGGGGCACAAAAGATCTTTTCTGTTTTCTTACTTAGATTAACTTTATTAAGGTATAACTTACATTCAATAACATGCATCTATTTTATGTGTACGAGTTCTCTAAGTTTTGATAAATGGGTACAACCATGTGATCAACTAATCAACACCCCAACCCGGATATGGAACATTTCCACCCCACCAAAAGTTCCCTCATACTTCTTTGCATTCAATCCCCCAATCCCCAGCCCCAAACCACGACTAATCCACTATTGCTGTAAATTAGTTTCCCCTGTTCTAGAACTTCATACACAGTAGTTCCTCCTTATCCAAAGTTTCGCCTTCTGTAGTTTCAGTTATCGGTGGTCAACTGGGGGTCCAAAAATAATACATGGAAAATTCCAGAAATACACAATTCATAAATTTTAAATTGTGCACCATCCTGAGTAGTAATGAAATCTCACGCCATCCTGCTCTTTCTCGCCCAGGACGTGAATCAACCCTCTGTGTAGCATATCCACGCTGTATATGCTATAATACAGGGGTCCCCAACCCCCGGACCGCGGACCACTACCGCGGTTAGAAACCGGGCCTCATAGCAAAAGGCGAGTGGCAAGCGAGCGAATCTTCATCTGCCGCTCGCCATCGCTCGCACGGCCGCCTGAACCATCCCCCCACCACCACCCATCCGTGGAAAAACGGTCTTCCACGAAACTGGTCCCTGGTGCCAAAAAGACTGGGGACCACTGCTATAATACATGCCAACTAATATAGGGAAAAACATAGAATATATGGGGTTCAGAACTATCCACAGTTTCGGGCATCCACTGGGGGTCTTGGAATGCATCCCCCATGGATAACAGGGGACTACTATAAAGGGACTCGGGTAGCACATATGCTTAAGTGTGGCTACTTTTACTCAACATAATATTGTTGAGATTCATCCATGTTTTTGTCCATAGTTTGTATCCACAGTTTATTCCTTTTTGTTGCCTAGTGGTATTCCAGTATATGCTATGCCACAATTTGTTTATCCATTCACCTGTTGATAGACATTGCAGAAAGATATTTTTAGTGGCGTTCTGTCATTGTTCTCACCATGGCTGTGTGCAAATGCATGCATGTGTGTTATAATGGTGTGTGTGTGTGTTGTGATGGTGTGTGTGGGGGGGGTGTTTTTTTGTGTGGATTCTGACATGCGGTGTCTTTGGTCATGTATAAGCTAGAGGTAGAGTGAAGGAGAGGAAGGACTATTTCTAATTACTCTAACTTTGGAGTTTCTCCCCCAAATTAGGCTTCTTGGGAAATTCTCCACAACACTGATTTGCTTATATAAACTAAGAAGTCTTTTTTCATTTTAAAGTTTTACTAATGGTGGTTCAGGAGAGCAGCAGTGGATGACTGTGGGCCAGAAGCAAAGCTTGATATGCACCAAGTTCTAACATGGTGGTCCCTGGATGACCACCCCTGACTCCCTTCTGAGATGGTCACTGGAAAGCATGACTTACTGCAAAGACCACAGAGCTTCTCCACTACACAAAAGAAGATATAGTATATATGAGCCATAAAAAGAAGGAAATTCTGTCATTTACAACAACACAGATGGACCTGGAGGGTATTATGCTAAGTGAAACGGTCAGACAGAGAAAGACAAATACTCTGTTATCATTTGTATGTGGAATCTAAAAAAATAAAACAAACGAATAAATATAATGAAACAGAAACAGACTACTAGATATAGAGAACAAACTACTTGTTACCTGTGGGGAGAGGGAAGGAGGGAGGGGCAAGATAGGGGTAGGAGATTGGGAGGTACAAACTACTATGTATAAAATAAATAAGCTACAAGGATATATTGTACAGCACATGGAACATAGCCAATATTGTATAATAACTTTAAAGGGAGCATAATCTATAAAAATTTTGAATCACTGTATTGTTCACCTGAAACTAATATAATATTGTAAATCGACTATACCTCAATTAAAAAAAATTAAGTGGACCAAGGGAACATGACAGGGTCACCAGAGGCATCTGCTACACTTACCTTAACAGACATTGACCATATTATCTCTGCCTTTGCACTTAATCCACATACTGTGGTTAATAATACTTGCGAAATACTCAAAACTAAGCACAAAGACAACACCTACAATTGACCATGAGCGACTACAGAGACCCAGAACAGCTACAAAGATAGTGAACAACTGCCATCACCATCTGTTGGTAGAAATCAAATTGCTGTGCCTTTACTCTGCAGAGTAGCTCCATTTGGATTAGGAAAAGTTCATAAATGGAAGTTTGTAAGCAGAGGAACTTCTGTAATTCTTATCGCACAGGCTTTTTTTTTTTTTTTAAAGTTTTATTGATTGATTTATTGCTTGATTGCTATGTTGGGTCTTCGTTTCTGTGCGAGGGCTTTCTCTAGTTGTGGCAAGCGGGGGCCACTCTTCATCGCGGTGCGCGGGCCTCTCACTATCGTGGCCTCTCTCGTTGCGGAGCACAGGCTCCAGACGCGCAGGCTCAGTAGTTGTGGCTCACGGGTCTAGTTGCTCCGCGGCATGTGGGATCTTCCCAGACCAGGGCTCGAACCCGTGTCCCCTGCATTAGCAGGCAGATTCTCAACCACTGCACCACCAGGGAAGCCCCGCACAGGCTTTTTTGTGAGGCATAAATAACCTAATTCATGGGAAATTACTTTGTCTCTTATAAGACATTATATAAATGTTAGTTTTATACAAATTTTAGGGAGGGTTTAAAGCCTCATCTCTCTTCCTAGCCCAGATTCAAAGGCCCACTGTAGCCAGATACCCAGCAGGTGTCCTAGAGTTTACAGAATGCTGTTCTTATTTTTTGCCTCTGCCTGAAACATCCATTCTGTGATTTCCACCTGCTAGGAGCCACAGTCCCGTGGAGATGTCACCCAAGAAAACAGATCGTTTCCTTCCCTGTGTGCCCTGTGCATCGTCACTAAGACAGCACATACCACATTACGCTGTGCTTCATTATAAACATTTCTCTGGCCTCACTCAACAGTGAACTTCTTGGAAGCAAGGACTATATCTGATTCCTCTTTGTATGCCTAGCATGTAGCATTATATTTGGCATATAGTATGCATTCGATAAATGTTTGTTGAAATTGTTGAATTAATTTTCCATCAAATAACAACAGCCTCCTTCCTATTTAGCTGTGTCTCACAGCAAGCAGCCGGGCCCAGCAGAGTGGAATAGATGAAGGGAATTCATGTAAAATCAATTTCTTTGAGAAGAAAATGTACTGTATTCAATGAAATTATTGTTTCAGCTTTTTTGTACATAGCTTCAGAGCTGTACGTGATCATAATTTTAGGTCAAATATCAACTCCCTTAAGTCATGTGGAGATATATTACTTTTTGGACACAGTACATCACTGTAAATACAATACTATCAATCCTGCAGGAACTAAATCCTGGAGTCATAGAAAGTGAAATACTAACAATTCACCTGGTAATGGCTGGGTCTTATACAATTAACAACAAAACAACAACAAAAACAGAAACTCCTACAAACTTGTAGATACTTAGATAATGCACATACTCATAAAATGATCAATTTTAAAATAATGAAAGACATCTCTTCCCAAAAAAGAGAAAACCATATGGCTCATTTGGAAATCAGTAGGCTCCATTCCAATTTAAAAGATCGCAGACCAGAAGACCACTTGGGATGTCTTCAGTGAGAGCCTTTCCTATTTTTCTGAAACTAAAGAGAAACACTCAGGATCTGTCAAGCCATGGATCAGAAAAATATGTAATCTTGACTGTGCGATAACACCTCTAAACGGGAGAAAGGCCTTGTTGAAATGAAGCAGCCTAATTGACTCAGAATGCCATCCAAGTGTAGCTAGTTTAATGTAGCCAGGCTAAAGATTATGCTTTCTTCCCAGGAGATGAAAACAACTGCCAAGTAGAATTTAGAAAACTTAAAAAAAAAATGTCCTTTTGAAGTTCAGTGATGGTCTGCTCTGCACAAGTATCTAGGATTTGGCTAGCTCATGCAATATCGTTTAAATACAAGCAAAGTCAAGGGCTACAGAGCAAAGAGTTGTCCCACCTGACACAGAGTTGGGACCCCCACCTCCCCACCTCCATCAGCTGCTCAGAATCCAAGGTCCTCTGCTGAGGTGGGGTCAGTGGAAAGCTACTGCTCCCTGCTCACTTCACTCCATCTTCCAAACCTTTCTACACAATCTGCCGACCTTGCTCACACCCCGGTCCCTTCCAACGTACAGCTACTGGGCACGCTATTCTCAAGCTGGCATTTACTAATGTGCTACTGCCTCAAAGATAACATTTATGTCTAACAGAGGTTTTTCTGGAGACCATGATGAGTCATTCCAATGGTGGAAACTGACAGCTCCATGTCGAGCCTGTGACGAAGTTATTTTCCGACAGTCCTTTTATCACCTCCTGGGTCACACCATAAACAGTCCGTCCCTCTCCCTTCTCCCAGGGGAGGACCTCTTGATCAGCCAACAGCAGGATGAAGGTTCCCAGGTCTTGACGACTTTCCAGGAGCACTGTGGGGGCTCCTATAACATTGACCCCATTTCTTTGTCCTAAGAATCTCCTTATTATTTTCCTCCCATGGTCCTTGTAAACCATTCATGAGGAAATAGTGAAATAGCTCCTGAAACCTTGTTAACAAGTTACTGTCATGAGTCTGCCAGTAAAATTGACATGTTATAGTTTGTTGTTGTTGTTGCTGTTATTTTTGTAAAGTAGCATCAGGAATGATTTGGGGACAAGGGATACAGACTCCCTCATTTTCCCAGAGGGAAAAAAAGGAATTTATTTCCTTGAAAATAGAACTATTTAGAAAATGTTATCCAAAAAGCAAAAAGAAATTTGGGAGGAGGGATTATCCCTTTTTTGGGGGAGAGGAGGGGTTATCCCTTTTTTTCTCCCTGAAATCAATGAAATCCTATAACTGAAAAGTTGTAGCTCACTCACCGCTCTGGTCCTGTTCTTTGCATCTATTTAAAATCTACCTTCTTTTCTCTTTCTCTCCAACTGTGTCTGCTTTCTCCATGTCATCTTTTAGAACTTCCTGAAAAGGTCGGACGGGAAATGGAGTTCTGGGACCAGGAGCAACAAGCGTACCCTTTACAGAATGTTTGCTCAGGCCCAAGGCCCCAGCACACGTGCCCCTTCCACAAAACAGGTGGGCCTTGCTTTGCCTGTAGTTAGAAGAATGCTGAAAAGAATGTCCGTAAATGTCTAATTAAAGAGATTAGAAACACCCCAAACTCAAACACAGAGAAACAGTTAACCCCCTCAGGGAAAAAGAACTCTGTGATTACATTTTGCTGAACTGAAACTAACCAACTGCATTCTAACCTTTCAGGAAAAAGACTAAATAGAAGACAGATAGTCAACACAAACGTGGAAGGAAAAATGAGACTTGAAGAAACTCTAAGACCCCAAGCGGACACCGTTTCCCAGCACTTTCCAGGTGTGGAATACTCTGCATGTGACCAAGAGGAGCATATCCAGCTAGCTGGGTGGTGGGAATTGATTTATCAAGCCTTACACTGGCCTGGAATAAATACTTCCCTTTTTCTCTGAAGCCATGACCTCAAGTATTCATTTGATAATAAAATTGAATTTTCTAGGTCCCTCAATACCAGGAAAATAGATGATCTGGATTAAGAGACACAGGCATTCTATCATTGGAAAAAGTTATCACTCCTTGAGTACTAGTAAGTTAGCCATAGGGTTTATACATCTTCCCATGCAAGCTGGGTTGATTTACACCTATCACCATGATACTCTGACTGTGTTCACCTCATTCACAGCTGAGCACCACACACCTATAACTTCCCCAACAAATAAAAATAGCTATCATTTAACTCATTCTTACCATATGCCAGACATTCTCTAAGCAATTTATATACATCAATATATTTTACCCTCACAACAGCCCTATACAGTAGGAATTATTATTAGCCCCATTTTACAGATGAGGAAAATGAGGAACTTGCTTATGATCACACAGCTGGTGAGTGGCAGAGTCTGGCTCCCCATCCTGTGTCTTTAAGCCCTATACGATGCTCCCTTTTAAAGTGGTCTGTGCCCCAGCAGCCCTTGTCTGGGCCTCTAGCCAGTCTACCCAGGTGATGCCTCATTAACTTAGGCAGCAGAATTTTTAAATAAAGTGCAATTTATTAAGTTTTGAATGAATATTGTAACTGATAAGTAGCAAATAAAACTTTTTCACGTTTCACTTGGTAATATTTGATACTTATTCAAGAATATATGTAGCATTGTAAGTTATAAGCATAATCATCAAATGAGTATCTGTGAATTCCCACACCAACTTAACGACACCATAACCTTCACCACTGCATCCACCTGCTTGCTACATCTAGATCCTATCCTCAGATCCATAGTGAAGAAATCACTGTGCTAAACTGTATGCTTAGAGTTCCTATCTTTCTTATTATGGTTTTACCATATATATGTAAATGTATTTATCAAATTTATGTAAATATACATGTTTCTGAGCTCCATGAAAACAGTATTGCATCACATGTACTTCTTATTTTTCCAAACTTATTTCCAAGTTTCATCCATGTTGTTACACGTATTTGTAATACATTCAGTTCACTGATTTCCCATAACTGTTCCCCAGTCTAAAAGTTAAGTTACAGGAGATTTAAAAACAAATTTACTCCTTTAGAGAGATTTGACAATGGAGGGATAACTTGAGCTGATTCTTAAAGGTAGTTGGTTTGCTGGAATGGAAAGGAGGAAGGTGAACATTTGAGGAAAAGAAGAGGACCATGAGAAAAGTACAAAGGCAGGAACATTCAAGACATGTTCAGGTGAAAACACATGTTTTGCTTACAACAATATATTGAGGCCAATGAAAGATCCCTATCCAAGGAGACTGAGAAGGTACAGAGAGATGGGAGGAAAACAGGGAATGTGTGATGTTTTAGGAGCAAAGAGAGATATGGCTCAAAAAATAAAGGAGATGATCAACTGAGCTAAAAACTGCTGAGGAGAGAAAACTTCCCCTTGGATTTTTTAACACCATCATCAAGCCATCTATTTAACATTCAATTTATCTAATGCCTCCTGTTCTAATTCCATGGTCATCCGATCACTGTCTGATTAAGAACTGATTTTCCATGTAACTCTGCTGGTAGAGGGAGAATTCATCAAGAACAGGACTTCAAGTATTTCTAGCCCTCTGTTAAGATATCTTATGATAAATTAATAAAGCAGTTTCTGAATACGAGTTTGCATCCCATATGTGACTACAGGGGTGTATTAGTCTGCTTAGGTTGCTATAACAAAATATCATAGTCTGGTTGGCTTAAGCAACAGACATTTCTCACAGTTCTGGAGGCTGGGAAGCCCAAGATCAAGGTACCAACCAATTCAGTTCCTGACGAGAGCTCTCTTTCTGGCTTCCAGCCTCTCCTCTGTGTCCTCCCATGTTGGAGAGAAAGCAATCTCTCTCTTCCTCTTTTTTTAAAGCCCCTAATCCCATCATGAGGGCTTCACCCTTTGTGACCTCATCTAATGCTAATTACTTCCCTAATGTCCCTTCTCCAATACCATCATATTGGGGGTCAGGGCTTCCACACATATCAATCCCCAACAGGGAGAAATGTGGGTGTTCCCATGTGGCTATGACAGTTTCTTGTAACAAAAATAACACTGCTTACTGGTAAGAAAATCACAGATTATAAAATTTCAGTTTCCTTTTCTTGACTCTAATAATGCTTTCTTTTAAAACTAAAAATCAACTGTAAGATCTATTTATTTCCTTAATGAAATGTATTATTCTTGGTTTCAGCAATCGGTGAGCAAACTTTACTTCAAAATAAACAATCTAGTTTTCAGAATATGTGCTCCCATAATCACACATCACCACGCTTGTTCTAATTCTTGACTTTGTTAAAAGGATGTAATATCACCCATGTCTTGGTTTCCAAATAACTTCTCCCACTAAAAAGAACCATGAGTCCTTGGGAAAATGGCTGAATCCCAAGGCTGGAATCCAAAATGCATCTGGAACACCTTCTTATGCCAGAAAAAAGAAAGTACTGAAAAAATTATGATATTTACCAGAAGTTACAGCCAGCTTGATGGGACTCCAGTCAAATCTAGGATAATTTTATCATCAAAATAAATACAACAAAAACCTGCACACAGATGTTTATAGCAGCTTTATTCATAACTGCCAAAACTTGGAAGCAACCAAGATGTCCTTCAGTAAGTAAATGGATAAATAAACTGTAGAACACCCAGAAAATGTAATACTACTCAGGACTAAGAAGAAATAAGCATGTTGATAAATTGTCTATATTACCCAAAAGCTATTTACAGATTAAATGCAATCCCTATCAAAATTCCAAAGATATTTACAACAGAAATAAAACAAACAATCATAACATTTTTACAGAATGACAAAAGACCCCAAATAGCCAAGCGATCTTGAGAGTGAAGAACAAAGGTGGAGGCGGCTCACTCCCTGACTTCAAAGCTATAGTAATCAGAATAGTATGGTATTGGCACAAAAACAGACACATAGATCAATGGGGCAAAACAGAGAGCCCAGAAATCAACCACACATACATGGTCAATTAAATTATGACAAGGGAGCCAAGAATATACAATGGCGAAAGGAGAGTCTCTTCAATAAATGGTGCTGGGAAATTGGACAGCCACATGCAAAAGAATAAAACTAGACCACTATCTTACACCATACACAAAAATCAACTTAAAATGGATTAAAAACTTGAATGTAAGACCTGAAAACATAAAACTCCTAGAAGAATACTTAAGGGATAAGCTCCTAGACATTGGGGTCTGTGATAATGTTTTAGATTTGACACCAAAAGCAAAGGCAACAAAAGCAAAAATAAAACAGTGGGACACATGAAACTAAAAAGCTTCTGTACAGCAAAGGAAACCATCAACAAAATAAAAAGGCAACCTACCAAACTGGAGAAAATATTTGTAAACCATATATCGTATAAGGGATTAATATCCAAAATATATAAAGAACTCATACAAATTGATAGCAAAAAACAAATAATCCAACTTAAAAATGGGCAGAAGATTTGAATAGACATATTTCCAAAGAAGATATACAGATGGCTAACAGGCATATGAAAAGATGCTCAACATCACCAATCATCAGGAAGATGCAAATCAAATGACAATATATCACCTCACACCTGTCAGAATAGCTATTATCAAAAAGACAAGAAATAACAAGTGTTGGTGAGAATGTGGAGAAAAGGAAATCTTCATGCACTGCTGATGGAAATATAAATTGGTGCTGCCACTATGGAAAACAATATGGAGGAGCCTCAAAGAATTAAAAATACTACCATATGATCCATCAATCCCACTTCTGGGTATATGATGAAAAAAATGGAATCAATATCTTGAAAAGATATCTGCACCCCCATGTGCATTGCAGCATTATTCACAATAGCCAAGACATGGACACAATGGATGAATTGCACCAGGTGTCCACCAGTGGATGAATGGATAAAGATATAAATGCGGCAGGCTTCCCTGGGGGCGCAGTGGTTAAGAATCCGCCTGCCAGTGCAGGGGACACGGGTTCGAGCCCTGGTCTGGGAAGATCCCACATGCCACGGAGCAACTAAGCCCATGTGCCACAGCTACTGAGCCTGTGCTCTAGAGCCCATGAGCCACAACTACTGAGCCCACAGGCCACAACTACTGAAGCGTGCGTGCCTAGAGCCCGTGCTCCACAACAAGAGAAGCCACCGCAATGAGAAGCCCGCACACCGCAACGAAGAGTAGCCCCTGCTCGCCGCAACTAGAGAAAGCCCACGCGCAGCAACGAAGACCCAACGCAGCCAAAAATAAATAAATAAATAAATTTATAATGAAAAAAAGATATATGTATGTATATACACAATGGATTATTATTCAGCCATAAAGAAGAAGGAAATCCTGCCTTTTGCAGCAACATGCATGGAGCTTGAGGGCATTATGCTAAGTGAAATAAGTCAGAGAAGGACAAATACTGTATGTTCTCTTATAAGTGGAATCTATAAAAAAGCCAAACTCATAGAATTAGAGAGTAGAACAGTGGTTGGCAGAGGCTGGGTGGTGGGAAAAATGGGAGATGTTGGTTAAAGTGCACAAACTTCCAGCTGTAAGATTAATATCAATAAGTTCTAATGAGCTAATATACAGCATGGTGACTATAATTAACAATACTGTATTATATACATGAAAGTTGTTAAGAGGGTTAGTCTTAAATGTGAGTACCACAAAAAAGAAAAAATGGTAATGATGTGATGGGATAGAGATGTCAGTAAACTTTATTGTTGTAATCATTTCACAGTATATACATATGTCAAATCATCAGGTTGTATACCTTAAACTTACCTATGTTACATATCAATAATATCTCAATAATCCTGGGGAAAATCTATAATTTTTTAAAAGTTAAAAAAAATAAAATTGTCAAAAAAACATACTTTCAAATAGTTCAGAAAAAATATCAAGATACATAGAGAGGAAACAATAAAGCAAATGTGGCAAAATGTTAAAAATTGTTAAATGTAGACAAAGAGTATAATTAAGTTCTATCACCTTTCTGTAAGATTTAAATTATTTCCAAACAAAAATTAGAGAAAGAGAAGGAAAGTTCCCAATCCCAGAACTATAGAATCAGTAAACCTAGAAGTTCTTACTTAATTGATTCAGGGTGAAACCTGGATTTAGGATTTTTTAAAACTCTCCCAGTGATTCAAAAGTACAACCAGACTTGAAAATCATGAAACTAAAGGAACTTACTTTCACCTGTAAAATGTTTCCACGATATGGTACATTGAGTTTAAGCCTTAAATCTTCCCCCCAGCTTTTTTAATGAGATCCAATTTCATCAGTATAATCAATAATAAATATTGATATATTATACCAATAAGGCAAATATCGCAAAAGGCATTTCTGGGGTTCACTTTATACATGAAATCCAGGGTCTATGCCCACCTGGCATCTGTGAGTCTTCCCACGCCTTCTGTGGGGTCACACATACAAGCTAAACACTGAAGTCAAATGCTCTGTATAGACTGAATTTCTTTCCCCGGGGAAGAAAACTGTCCTTCCTTGAAGCTGTGTAACAAGACCCCTTCTTCCTAAGCATGATAGATAATCCCGAAACAACCAACTGCAGACAACCTAGTGAGTAATGAACTTGAGCAGGGCAGTAGAGGACTGCACGATTTACATTCATTAAAACTAATTAAAACCACAAGCAGAAACTAAAAGCTAGTGACTTTTATAATCAACAATTATTGGACTACACCACAAACTACTTCTAACAGCTCTTTTAAAAACTTTCCTATCTAAACAGTTAACTCTCTCTATCCCACACTCTAGACTGGAGTTTAGTGTTGGATTTTGCATTCTGCCAGGGAGGTTATTTTATTATTCTGGAATAGAGACTCCAAGGATCATGACATTTATCTCCAGTGTAAAATGTAAACAGTCTAAGCAGATATTTATGACTTTATCTGACCCAAGGGAGATGTGGTGTCCTCATACATCTCTTCCTTCTTTCCACAAATATTTGTCAAAAACCTACTCTGAAAAATACAATACAGGTATTTCTGTAATCTGAGAACCATGGTATTTAAAAATTACACAGATTAAAAGTTCAACCTCCAAGGTGAAGCCATCTGTGAGTACAGTTAGATCTACTTTTTACTCAATGCTTCAAAGTAAAGCTCTGACGTAATCTCTAATTCAAAAGTACAATCAATCCTCAAGAGAGGTTCTTTGACTAGACAATAAACAGCACTTCCATCCAACTCCAAGATCTTTAATAAATGTTGCAACATTTATAAAGTCAAATGGTGCATTCCAGCAAAAAAAAATGGGTGACACCATGGATCAGTTTTTAATTCAGTATTCAGTGATTATAATTCTGTATCTTTTAAATAGATATTCAGAGAGCGGTACAAGTGGTACTGCACTACTTATAAGAAATAAAGTAGAAAGACAGTTAAAGAAGAGAACCAAGCTCTTGGAGTTTATCAGAAGTGTTGAACAAACTATGTTATAATTTACCACAAGCTGGACCACACACAGTTACCTAATTGCAGTATGAACTGTCATAACTCTATGCCTTGACACATCATATTTCTCAACTGGGAAAACCTTTTCCTTCCTCCTCCTGAAAAAAAAAAAATCCATCCTAAATGAAGTGAAGCCTTTTTATTTAAGTTGCACTTCAATCTAGTAACTCGCATTATATTTAGTGTTTTTAGTTTGTGATTTTAATTTGATTGTTTGGTTTTGTTTTTTAGGAGTCCATGCCACCCATGTATTATTAATTCCTTCAGGACTGGACTGAGTTATATTAATTTTTATAGCCCCAACTGCCTAGCAAAGTGCTTGGCACAGTGTATGGCCCCAAAATATATTAACCAAACTTGTACAAAACCGAAAGGAATACTATCATTCTGAATTACTATGATATACAACCCACTGCTTTTATTAGTTTAAATTTATTAATTTTTAGTAAACAAATACTTTTGTATTGAAGTATAAATGAACTACAACACTATGTCATTTCCAGGTGCATAACATAGTGATTCAGTATTTCTATACACAACAAAATGATCATCACAATCAGTCTAGATACCACCTGTTACCATACAAAGTTATTACAGTATTATTGACTATATTCTCCATGCTGTACATTTCATCCCTAAGACTCATTTTTTCCGTAACTAAAAGTTTGTACCTCTTGATCTGCCTCACCTATTTCACTGATCACAGATATAGAGAACAAACAGATGGTTGCCAGAGGGAAGGGGTTTGTTTATTTTTGCTTTTGTTTCCCCCTTGACTGAGAGGACAGATCCAAAAGAAATATCTGCTAAGACTAATGTCAAAAAGTATACATCCTATGTTTTCTTCTAGGAGTTTTGTGGTTTGAGGTCTTACATTTGAGTTTTTAATCCATTTTTACTTTATTTTTGTGTATAGTGTGAGAAAGTGGTCCAGGTTAATTCTTTTGCATGCAGCTTTTCAGTTTTCCCAACACTATTTTTTTTAACTTTTTATTTTATATTGGAGTACAGTTGATTAACAACGTTGCATTGATTTCAGGTGTACAGCAAAGTGATTCAGTTATACATATACATGTATCTATTCTTTTTCAAATTCTTTTCCCATTTAGGTTGTTACATAATATTGAGCAGAGTTCTCTGTGCTATATAGTAGGTCCTTGTTGGTTATTCATTTTAAATATAGCAGTGTGTACATGTCAATCCCACACTCCCTAACTATCCCTCCCCCCCACTCTTCCCCCTGGTAACCATGAATTCAGTTCTCTAAGTCTGTGAGTCTGTTTCTCTTTTGTAATTAAGTTCATTTCTATCATTTTTTTTAGATTCCCCATTTTGTTCATTGTTTTCTGGTTGGTTTTGTAGTTCTTGTTTGTTCCCTTCTTCTTTTGCTCTCTTCCCTTGTGATTTGATAACTATCTTTAGTATTATGTTTGAATTCCATTTTCCTTTTTTGTGTGTGTCTATTATAGACTTCTGGTTTATAGTTACCAGGAAGTTTATATATAATGCTAGCTAGCTAGCTAGCTAGCTAGCTAGCTAGATAGATAGATATAGATAAATGATTATTTTAAGTTGATGACATCTTAAGTTCAAATGCATTCTAGCAACTCTGAATTTTTACTCCCCCCACCTATGTTTAATATCTTTGACTTCATATTTTACATCTTTTGGTTTTGTGTATCCCTTACCTACTTATTGTGGATGTAGATGATTTTACTACTTTTGTCTTTTAATCTTCCTACTAGCTTTATAAGTGGTTGATCTACTACCTTTACTGTATGTTTGCATTTACCAATGAGATTTTTCCTTTTATAATTTTCATATTTCTAGTGTGGTCTTTTCTTTTCCACTTAGAGAGGTCCCTTTAACATTTTTTGTAAAGCCAGTTTAGTGGTGCAGAACTCTTTTAGCTTTTGCTTGTCTGCTACACTGTTTATCTGTCCTTCAAATCTGAATGATAGACTTGCTGGCTAGACAATTCTTGGTTATAGGTTTTTCCTTTCATCACTTTAAATATATCATGTCACTCCCTTCTGGCCTGCAAAGTTTCTGATGAAAGTTAGCTCATAATCTACGGGACTTCCTTCATAAGTAACCTCTTGCTTGTCCCTTGGTGCATTTAACATTCCTTCTTTATCTTTAATTTTTGCCATGTGTCTTCATGTGGATCTCCTTGAGTTCATCTTGTTTGGGACTCTCTGTGCTTCCTGGACCTGGATGTCTATTTTCCAGGTGAGGGAAGTTTTTGGCTATTATCACTTCAAATAAGTTCTCTGCTTCTTTTTTCTCTTTTCTCCTTCTGGGAGAAATATTAGTATGCTTGATATTGTCCCAGAGGTCTCTTAAGCTATCTTCATTTAAAAAAAATTTTTTTTCTTTTTCTGTTCAGCTTGGGTAATTTGCACTATGCTGTCTTCAAGTTCCTCTGTATCATATAATCTACTGTTGAGTCCTTCTAGTGTATTTTTTATTTCAGTTATTGTATTCTTCAGCTCCATTTGGTTCTTCTTTATATTTTCTAACTCCTTGTTAAACTTCTCACTGTATTCATCCATTCTTCTCCCAAGTTTATTAAGCATCTTTGTAATTATCACCTTGAACTCTTTGGCAGGTAGATTGCTTATCTCCACTTCACTTAGTTCTTCTAGGATTTTGAAACTCCAGTTCACTTAGTTCTTCGTTTTGCTCCTTCAGCTGGAACACATTCCTCTGTCTCATTTTGCCTAATTCTGTTTTTATTTCTGTGTATTAGCTACATCAGTTATGTTTCCCAATCTTGGAGAAGCGGCCTTATGTAGGAGATGTCCTATAGGCCCAGCAGCACACTCTTCTCTGGTCACCAGCGCTATATGATCTAGGGGTGCCCCCACGTGGGCTGTGTGGGCCCTCTTGTTATGGCAGGACCAGTTACTATCAGTGCACCAGTAGGCATGCTGGCCCCCAGCCCAGTTGGCTGCCAGGCCCTGCCTCAAATGGTTGCTTAGGTGTGCTCGTAGGTAAGGCAGCATCCAGCATGGCTAGTGGTGATGCCTGGTGGTAGGCAAATTCTGTGGGCCCGCTGGTTGGTGAGGCCAGGTCCCAGCACAGGTGGCTGTGAGACCCAGGTGGTCCCAGGGCTGGTACCACCTCTCTGGTGGGTGAGACCACATTCTAGGGTGGCTGGCTGCATCACCTGAGGGACCTTGGGACTGGTGCTGACCAGACGGTGGGTAGCTAAGACCCTGGCACTAATTCACTAGAGGAGGACTCCAAGATGACGCTTGCCAGCACCAGCGTCTTCCTGGTAGAACAAGCGCCCCCACGTGGCTGCTACCAGCATCTAGGTCCCCAGGGGACTCCCACTCGCCTCCTGCCTCTCTAGGAGGCTCTCCGAGATCAGCAGCTGGGTCTGAACCAAGCTCCTTCCAAATTATTTCCTCTGCACTTGGTCTCAGAGCATGTGAGATTTTGTGTGAGCCCTTAAGAGTGGAGTCTGTTTTCTACAGCCCTCCAGCTCTCCCATACACAAGTTCTGCTAGTCTTAAAAGCCAGACCTTCTGGGGGCATGTCTTCCTGTTGCAGGACCCCACACTGGGGTCCTTGAACTCCTTGCTCCGTGGGGAGAACCTCTGTAATTGTGATTATCCTCCCATTTGTGGGTAACCTTCCTGGGGGCATGGGTCTTAACTATCCTGCATCTCCATCCCTCCTACCTATTTCATTGTGATTCCTCCTTTATATATCTTTACTGGCAGCAAGTCTTTTCTGCTAGTCTTCAGGTCATTCTCAGGGACAGTTGCTCTGTAAATAGCTGTAATTTTGGTGTGCCCCTGAAAGGAGGTAAGCTCAGGGTCTTCCTACCCCACCATCTCAGACACCACAGCCCACTGCTTTCAGAGACTCCTTAAGGAATTATACAACTCATTTTCCCAAGGAGATGTAGCATACAGTTTTTAATGACAGTCACATTGTGCTCTAAGGCAAACATAGCATTATACACTGTAGCAGGCCACATCTCTTCAGCTTAAGGCTGCAGATTCAAATAAAGAAAATCAGTTTCATGTTTCCTCTGGGAATTCAAACCAAGACAATATTATTAATAACCCTTTGGTCCTGGAATGTTTACCAATGTGCCACTTCCCTTTAGTCAACAATGAGTATTTAGTTAGTCCCATAAAAATGACAGAGTCCATACAGTTCTGTCAACGGTCAGAATGGTCAAACATAAAGCCATCCTTTGCTTCTTTGGCTTTTTCTTTTTTTTTTTTTTTTAACACTTTATGATTCTAGCTTGTATACTCTATGACTAAAATCACTGTATATTTAGCTAAAATTAAAGGTGCTAGGCCAAACCCACTTCTATAAACACTCTTTAACCTTTCCAAAAAGTAACTCTTTAAGAACATTCTAAAAGAACATTTTTTAACTTTTCAGAAAAAGATTACATCCAAACACTCATCTTCATGCTGTTATGTTTCAAGGCCATCTACATAGCCCATTCAATGGCCTGCCTTATTTGGAAACTAACAGTTTTATAGGAAAGCATTTTCATTCATTTTTGAAGCCCTAGTCTTTGAACTCCTCACTTAAAAAGTAAAAGTCCAGTTTCTACAGTTTTACCTGGTTAGAATATTTGTATTTAGAGTATCAAATGAAAATAATTCAGACTCTCAAAGACCTAGTATCATCTGATAATACTTAAAAATTAGTTATTCATAAATTTACCTATGTCGTTATAATTTGATAGAAAACAAACTTTTTGGCAATTAAAACTATTTTTAACCTGAAAGACATGAGCAGTATAGTCAATAAATGGCTTAAATGCTATTATAAGAAGAAAGCCCTATTCTTTATCAATTTCATGCTAAACAGTGTATGTCACAAATGAGAATTTATTACTGCATTGCAAATGGAGCAATATTAAATTTCCTTCTTCTGCTCAATTATTTTAATTATCTAAATTGATTATAGTTCTTTTTTCCATCCATTTCCTTTCTGCAAATCAATATCAGATCATGTGAAAGAAAGGCCTAGTCAGAGTGAGATATTGAAATTTATATTTCTCAAATGTATTTTTGTGCTCTTCCAGTTATTCTCTCTTCAACTAGAAATTCAGACCACATGACAAAACTCAGTAATGAGAAAATTGTATTTTATCCCATTGACCTTAAACAAATAGACTGCCAGTTACTTCTGCTGCAAAAATGGTTTACTCAGGATCAGCAAAAAATTGCAGTTTGGGGTCTGCAACCATGTCGAGTCACATTCAAATCCCCATGCCACAAGGAGAGGAGAACTCTTTAAAGAGGGGAAAGGAATTTGGGACGGCTGTCGTAAACAAAGTGTCCATTGGAGGACCTGAGAGTTTGAAGTACAGTGGCCTGTTTTTGTTTTTGTTTTTTTTTTTGGCTGAGTTGTGACAGTCTCTCATTGGCTGAGCTCTTACTAGACAATGAGAGGAAGTCTTTCTTCTTCCTTTTGGGCTCTGCTATCATCGAAGGGTATGAGAGCTCCCCCTCTGGCATTCTAACTTTATTTTAATTGAGGTTTCTGTTTATTAATTTCCACAATTCATAAAATTTATATACAGATTTTTACTTCAAATGTAAAACTGGAAAATGACCACTGCAGGATTCACTTCAATTAGAAATTGGTTGAAAGGAGAGGAGAGAAAAAAAATTTACTAGAAATTTATGTGATTTTAACTAAGGGTCACTGTCAGTTAATTAGAAGTTAAATACTAGGAGAAAATATTCCAGTCCCAGAGGAGCCATCTTAGCTCATAATTTGTTTAAAATATTTGGCTAGATAAAACAGAAGCAATATTGTAACAAATTCAATAAAGACTTTAAAAAAAAATTTTTTTTAATAAAAAATAAAATATTTGGCTAGATAGTATTTAATCCAGCATGATAATAGTATTAGCTAACCACTCTAAATGCCTCACAATAACTGAAAAAGGCAGGTACTACCATTACTCTTGCTTTCCAGGTAAGGAAACTGAAGTTCAGAGAGGGTAAATAACTCACCAAAGGTTCTACGGGGGAGTTGGGACCCAAGGTCAGGGCATCTGACTCCAGGACCTCCACTCTTTACAGTCTTCTAAATTATGTCCAAACAGCACACGTTCTCAGACCTAGACCCACATCTCAATACCAAGGTCCCAGAAAGTAGGAAAGTACGTAGTAGGAAGATCGTCCTCAGTAGAAAAAAAGGAACAAGTCATCTATTTCGTTTGGCTTTGACAATTCTAACTTTAGCTGATGGGAATGAAAAATAATAGATTCACTTAATTTTTCTACCCACTCTAATACTTGGTATCTCTGTGTCTTTCTGAAACTCAATATTTCACAGGCATACTTCATTTTATTGCCCTTTGTTTTTTTGCACTTCAATATTGTGTTTTTTACAAATTGAAGGTTTGTGGCAATGTTTCAAACCTTTTCATTATTATTATATTTGTTATGGTGATCTGTGATCAGATGTTACTATTATGACTCACTGAAAACTCAGAGGATGGTTAGCATTTTTTAGCAACAAAGTATTTTTTAATTGAAGTATGTACATTGGTGTTTTTTTAGACATAATGGTATTGCACACTTACTAGGCTACAGTATAGTGTAAACATAACTTTCATATGCACGAGGAAATGAAAAAAATTCATGTGACTCACTTTGATATTTGTTTTACTGCAGTGCTCCAGAAGCAAACCCGCAATATCTCTGAGGTATGCCTGTGGGCAGTTTTATAGTTGGTGGAAAAGGAGCCCCTTTATTCATAAGAAATATTGTATTCCAAGAGCTTTGATTTATTGATCCAAATCAGCATGTGGGCAACACGACAAGAACTCACCATTCGGGGGGAATTCAAATGATCAAATTGTTGCCAAATAGAAGAAATCTTTTTTTTAAGTGATAAATGAGAATAGTAGAAAGAAGGAGGGGATTTCCACAGTTTCCAGGGCAGGGATGAGGAACAAGAACAAGAAACAGATTTATGCCGATTGGGGTTACAAATGAAGTGACCAGAAAGGATGTGTTGGAATCTAGAGGTACTTTTGTTGTCATGCTGCTGCAGTAAATGGTATGAGACGTGTGAAAAAGTACAGTAGAACAGAGGAAATAAATGGTCCTGATGCCCATAAAGCTGTGTCAAGCATTTAATTTAATCCACCGGCTGACTATATCTCTTTGAATAGACAAAGGAGTAGAAGAGATGGTATTTTTAACACAGGAAAGAGAAAAACTGTCTGATCATTTCCTGACTCCAGTACTGTTGGTTGTTGCTAAATTAACAGAACATTTCATACGTGAGCAAATTATTAAATCTTTAAATACAACTATGGTACATTTTAAAATATCAGTTCTAATTATATTTTCTTTTGACAAAGTAATTATACTTCCAGAAACAGTGATCAGAACAATTTTTTGCTGCCAAATCTGAGAACAGAAGGTGGAAAAGGTGCATTTAGATTATCTTACCAAAAGCTGGCTAAACTTTATATAACCTTCTTTCCTAGCCTCATAAAAGAAAGGCTTAAAAATAGACTAACAAACACAAATTTTAATCTTCTTTCAAGTCACTCATTGATTTGTAATTTAATGTTCTTTAGTACAATGGTGGTCACATACTGTAGCCTGCTTTTCCCTCCTTGGATATGTTTTGTTCATATTTAAAATCACTGGGTAGAGCCAGAAGCTTTTTTTTTTATTAGTCCAAAACAAATGAATTGAACCCCGAGGACTCTTTTTCCCCAGAGGAAGCAATACAATGCCCTCGACTAGTACTTTAGACTTCAAAATTTCCAACAATATCTCTTCCCAGGAGTCTATAACTATTTCTTTCCTTCAGAGGTCTGTAGCCCCTTATACCTCCTCTCCCTTCGACTTACGTCTTAAGGAATAAGCATTTCTCTGTTCACCTGAATGGGATTCGTTTTGCCTCTCTCTGCCCTGAAATTGCTCCCTCAGGATCCTGTCTCACTTGTCTGCAAAATCCTTGGCACAAAGGTTTAGGGGCAGCCTCCAGCTACAAGTCCTAATATGCCTCAGCTCTATCGTTCTGTTGGTAGCTCTTCTTCCCCATGAGGTAAAGAGGTCCATAACATGCAAATGCACAATGAATAAACCACAAAGTACAGATGTACTGAATTGGTTGGCATAAGTTTTTTCTCTCCCTAGTCAGTGTAATTTTGAATTAAATTCACCAGGAATTTAACAGTAAATATTAAGAATGATCTCTATTTTCTGAATTAAGGAGAGGTTATGGAGAAGGGTAGGACAAGCAAAGGCCACATTGATGGGTTGAAGGAGGAAGGTAAGGAAAAAGAAACATAAGACAAAAATCTCTGCCCCCCAGGAGCCTGGCAGTTTGGAAGGGCACATTTATATGCATGAAACACTTTGAGAAGACATAAGAGAGCATATAAAGTGCCAACTTATGTAATACTTTGGCTTTTTTAGGTGGGTTTAGACATTTTAATAAGTCTCACCAAACTATTAGATGTTTCAAGGTTTCAGGTGTTCTCTGATACAGATAGGAAGAATTGAAGCTGACACAAACCTGAAAGTGGAAAGAGAGGAGGGGTGATGCCCAGATTTCAATTCTAGAAACTTTCATTCTCAGCTGAGAGCAAACCATTGATCACCATACCAATGATTTACAAGTAATCCAGAGATCTTGAATTAAATAATTTCCATCTCTACCCTGTTGGAGACCGTAAATGAAAATGTATTTTTGTATATGGGCTAAGAATAAACATCTTAGAGATTAAATTATATGGAAAATGTATAGCAAATGATAAACTTTTTCTTCCTATCTGACTGCTTCTTATCATCATGGTAACTGAGTCCATTTCATGTTTTTAAAACCTCTAAGTATCCTTATCTTTTTCCGCTCTCTATAAATACTAAGAGATGTTTTGTACATCAGAATACAACAGTATGCCCATTTTACGGAACTGTCAATTAAGTAGTTTGGTCAGTCCTATCTTGACAAGTCATACACTTTAAAAGACGATATTAAAATTTGAAGGTCGTACTTGTTTATCTCCTCTTCCAAAATTTCTATAAAATTTGTGTTCATCACAAACTATAATGGGGTCCAATGATTCATTTTTCAAAAATCTAGGGGAGGAGAGAGAAGCAAGAAGAACTACAATCCTGCAGCCTGTGGAGCAAAAACCACATTCAGAGAAAGATAGACAAGATGAAAAGGCAGAGGACTATGTACCAGATGAAGGAACAAGATAAAACCCCCAAAAAACAACTAAATGAATTGGAGATAGGCAACCTTCCAGAAAAAGAATTCAGAATAATGATAGTGAAGATAATCCAGGACCTCGGAAAAAGAATAAAGGCAAAGATTGAGAAGATGCAAGAAATGTTTAACAAAGACCTAGAAGAATTAAAGAATAAAACAAAAAAGAGATGAACAATACAATAACTGAAATGAAAACTACACTACAAGGAATCAATAGCAGAATAACTGAGGCAAAAGAACGGATAAGTGACCTGGAAGACAGAATGGTGGAATTCACTGCTGCGGAACAGAATAAAGAAAAAAGAATGAAAAGAAATGCAGACAGCCTAAGAGACCTCTGGGACAACATTAAACACAATAACATTCCCATTATAGGGGTCCCAGAAGGAGAAGAGAGAGAGAAAGGACCAGAGAAAACATTTGAAGAGATTATAGTCGAAAACTTCCCTAACATGGGAAAGGAAATAGCCACCCAAGTCCAGGAAGCACAGCGAGTCCCATACAGGATAAACCCAAGGAGAAACACACCGAGACACATAGTAATCAAATTGGCAAAAATTAAAGACAAAGAAAAATTATGGAAAGCAGCAAGGGAAAAACAACAAATAACATGCAAGGGAACCCCCATAAGGTTAACAGCTGATTTCTCAGCAGAAACTCTACAAGCCAGAAGGGAGTGGCATGATATACTTAAAGTGATGAAAGAGAAGAACCTACAACCAAGATGACTCTACCCGGCAAGAATCTCATTCAGATTCGATGGAGAAATCAAAAGCTTTACAGACAAGCAAAAGCTAAGGGAATTCAGCACCACCAAACCAGCTCTACAACAAATGCTAAAGGAACTTCTCTAAGTGGGAAACACAAAAGAAAAGGACCTACAAAAACAAACCCAAAACAATTAAGAACATGGCCATAGGAACATACATATCGATAATTACCTTAAACGTGAATGGATTAAATGCTCCAACCAAAAGAAACAGACTGGCTGAAGGGATACAAAAACAAGACCCATATATATGCTGTCTACAAGAGACCCACTTCATACCTAGGGACACATACAGACTGAAAGTGAGGTGATGGAAAAAGATATTCCATGCAAATGGAAATCAAAAGAAAGCTGGAGTAGCAATACTCATATCAGATAAAATAGACTTTAAAATAAAGAATGTTACAAGAGACAAAGAAGGACACTACATAATGATCAAGGGATCAATCCAAGAAGAAGATATAACAATTATAAATTTATATGCACCTAACATAAGAGCACCTCAATACATAAGGCAACTGGCAACTGCTAACAGCTATAAAAGAGGAAATCAACAGTAACACAATAATAGTGGAGAACTTTAACACCTCACTTACACCAATGGACAGATCATCCAAAATAAAAATAAATAACGAAAGAGAAGCTTTAAATGACACAATAGACCAGATAGATTTAATTGATATTTATAGGACATTCCATCCAAAAACAGCAGATTACACTTTCTTCTCAAGTGCACACGGAACATTCTCCAGGATAGATCACTTCTTGGGTCACAAATCAAGCTTCAGTAAATTGAAGAAAATTGAAATCATAACAAGCATCTTTTCTGACCACAACGCTATGAGATTAGAAATGAATTACAGGGAAAATAACGTAAAAAACACAAACACATGGAGGCTAAAAAAAAGTTACTAACTAACCAAGAGATCACTGAAGAAATCAAAGAGGAAATCAAAAAATACCTAGAGACAAATGACAAAGAAAACACGACGATCCAAAACCTATGGGATGCAGCAAAAGCAGTTCTGAGAGGGAAGTTTATAGCTATACAAGCCTACCCCAAGAAACGAGAAAAATCTCAAATAAACAATCTAACCTTACACCTAAGGGAACGAGAGAAAGAAGAACAAACGAAACCCAAAGTTAGCAGAAGGAAAGAATTCATAAAGATCAGAGCAGAAATAAATGAAATAGAAACAAAGAAAACAATAGGAAAGATTAATAAAACTAAAAGCTGGTTCTTTGAGAAGATAAACAAAATTGATAAACCATTAGCCAGACTCATCAAGAAAAAGAGGGAGAGGACTCAACTCAATAAAATTAGAAATGAAAAAGGAGAAGAAACAACAGACACTGCAGAAGTACAAAGCATCCTAAGAGACCACTACAAGCAACTCTTTGCCAATAAAATGGACAACCTGGAAGAAACGGACAAATTCTTAGAAAGGTATAACCTTCCAAGACTGAACCAGGAAGAAACAGAAAATATGAACAGACCAATCACAAGTAATGAAATTGAAACTGTGATTAAAAATCTTCCAACAAACAAAAGTCCAGGACCAGATGGCTTCACAGGTGAATTCTATCAGACATTTAGAGAAGAGCTAACACCCATCCTTCTCAAACTCTTCCAAAAAATTGCAGAGGAAGGAACACTCCCAAACTCATTCTATGAGGCCACCATCACCCTGATACCAAAACCAGACAAAGATACTACAAAAAAAGAAAATTACAGACCAATATCACTGATGAATATGGATGCAAAAATCCTCAACAAAATACTAGTCAACAGAATCCAACAACACATTAAAAGGCTCATACACCATGATCAAGTGGGATTTATCCCAGGGATGCAAGGATTCTTCAATATACGCAAATCAGTCAATATGATACACCATGTTAACAAATTGAAGAAGAAAAACCATATGATCATCTCAATAGATGCAGAAAAAGCTTTTGGCAAAATTCAACACTCATTTATGATAAAAACTCTCCAGAAAGTGGGCATAGAGGGAACCTACCTCAACATCATAAAGCCCATATATGACAAACCCACAGGAAACATCATTCTCAATGGTGAAAAACTGAAAGCATTTCCTCTAAGATCAGGAACAAGACAAGGATGTCCACTCTCACCACTATTATTCAACATAGTTTTGGAAGTCCTAGCCATGGCAATCAGAGAAGAAAAAGAAATAAAAGGAATAAAATTGGAAAAGAAGAAGTGAAACTGTCACTGTTTGCAGATGACATGATACTATACATAGAGAATCCTAAAGATGTCACCAGAAAGCTACTAGAGCTAATCAATGAATTTGGTAAAGTTGCAGGATACAAAATTAATGCACAGAAATCTCTTGCATTCCTATACACTAATGATGAAAAATCTGAAAGAGAAATTAAGGAAACACTCCCATTTACCATTGCAACAAAAAGAATAAAATACCTAGGAATAAACCTACCTAGGGAGACAAAATACCTGTATGCAGAAAACTATAAGACACTGATGAAAGAAGTTAAAGATGATACAAACAGATGGAGAGATATACCATGTTCTTGGATTGGAAGAATCAACATTGTGAAAATGACTATACTACCCAAAGCAATCTACAGATTCAATGCAATCCCTATCAAATTACCAATGGCATTTTTTACAGAACTAGAACAAATCATCTTAAAATTTGTATGGAGACACAAAACACCCCGAATAGCCAAAGCAGTCTTGAGAGAAAAAAATGGAGCTGGAGGAATCAGACTCCCTGACTTCAGACTATACTACAAAGCTACAGTAATCAAGACAATATGGTACTGGCACAAAAACAGAAACACAGATCAATGGAACAAGATAGAAAGCCCAGAGATAAACCCACGCACCTTCGGTCAACTAATCTATGACAAAGGAGGCAAGGGTATACGATGGAGAAAAGACAGTCTCTTCAGTAAGTGGTGCTGGGAAAACTGGACAGCTACATGTAAAAGAATGAAATTAGAACACTCCTTAACACCATACACAAAAATAAACTCAAAATGGATTAGAGACCTAAATATAAGACCAGACACTATAAAACTCTTAGAGGAAAACATAGGAAGAACACTCTTTGACATAAATCACAGCAAGATCTGTTTTGATCCACCTCCTAGAGTAATGGAAATAAAAACAAAAATAAACAAATGGGACCTAATGAAACTTCAAAGCTTTTGCATAGCAAAGGAAACCATAAACAAGACGAAAAGACAACCCTCAGAATGGGAGAAAATATTTGCAAATGAATCAACGGACAAAGGATTAATCTCCAAAATATATAAACAGCTCATGCAGCTCAATATTAAAAAAACAAACAACCCAATCCAAAAATGGGCAGAAGACCTAAATAGACACTTCTCCAAAGAAGACATACAGATGGCCCAGAAGCACATGAAAAGATGCTCAACATCACTAATTATTAGAGAAATGCAAATCAAAACTACAATGAGGTATCACCTCACTCCTGTTACAATGGGCATCATCAGAAAATCTACAAACAACAAATGTTAGAGAGGGTGTGGAGAAAAGGGAACCCTCTTGCAGTGTTGGTGGGAATGTAAATTGATACAGCCACTATGGAGAGCAGTATGGAGGTTCCTTAAAAAACTAAAAATAGAATTACCATACAACCCAGCAATCCCACTACTGGGCATATACCCAGAGAAAACCATAATTCAAAAAGACACATGCACCCCAATGTTCACTGCAGCACTATTTACAATAGCCAGGCCATGGAAGCAACCTAAATGCCCATCAACAGATGAATGAATAAAGAAGATGTGGTACATATATACAATGGACTATTACTCAGTCATAAAAAGGAATGAAATTGGGTCATTTTTTGAGACGTGGATGGATCTGAAGACTGTCATACAGAGTGGAGTAAGTCAGAAAGTGAAAAACAAATATTGTATATTAACGCATATATGTGGAACCTAGAAAAATGTTACAGATGAACCGGTCTGCAGGCCAGACATTGAGACACAGATGTAGAGAACAAACGTATGGACACCAAGGGGGGAAAGCGGCGGGGGATGGGGGTGGTGGTGTGATGAATTGGGAGATTGGGATTGACATGTATACACTGATGTGTATAAAATGGATGACTAATAACAACCTGCTGTATAAAAAACTAAATAAAATAAAATTCAAAAATTAAAAAAATATAAAGTGCCTATTATAGCATCGGGCAGAAAGAAGATATTTAGTAGATTGATAGATGTTGTTTTTTGGGGGAAAAAAAGACACATTCTTAAATCCCAGTTTTCCACTAGTTATCAACATTTCCCTTTCCCCTTCCAGCAATTTCCCATGCCATGGTGTATCTTCACTGTTTTCAGTTTTTCTCTTATTTTTCTCTTAAACCCAAAGCAATTATGTAAAAGAAAAAAAAAAAAATCTAGGGGAGGAGACCCTTGCTTAACCTTATTTGTATTCACTCTTCAATGCAAAGTATTGCCCTAAATATCTCCTTGCTTTACTGCATTATTTTACTATGTTTTGTGAGTTGATCTCTTACCCAGTAGGTAAATGACTAGGCCTTGTAATTTCTCTCCCAGATAGTAGGGATTAGAAAAAACAATCTCTTTTTGGTGGGAGTCATGAATATTGGGTGTGTAGGGAAAGTTTTAGTAGTTTATTGGCTAAATTTCAGTATTTTTTTCCTACACATTCTGAAAAATCTGGCACTAAGTCCTGAAAAACACGATTAACATTTTTTTGTCTTTAACTTTACCCACAAAAAAACTTACTGACAATGCTAGGCAGATCAATTATGGAATCAGAAAGCATTCAATGATCAGCCATCCAGAGAAGCATCATGGAATCAAAGTATCTCGGGGACTGTACAGCAAATGGAAACATCAGTGTACTAACGAAAGGGCAGACTAGCCTTCTCGACAAGCCTAAACACACACTCTCTTTTCTAAACCAGTTCCTAACATGTGTTTAACGCTGAGCAGGGTACCTGGCATAGTTTCCTTGCTTAAAACTCTTCTTTCCCTGGAAGTCTTCCCGGGCCTGATCACCTATGCTTTCTCTTACTTTGAATTCCTACCACACCTAGGAATTCATCCGGCTCTTTACTATCATATGCTTGCCTTGGAATCTTTCTCAAACTATTCCATGATTTCTGTCTTGGGCTTCTCAACTAGAACTTCACTGGCAGAAAGAAATCGTGACACCTTTTGTATTCCTCAGGGATCCTAGCATAATCTGGGTCCAGCAGTCATCACTCAATAAATGCTTCTAAAGTAATGAATGAGTAAACAGAACAAAAGGACCTATTCATTACTCTGACGCACCAGCATTCTAGTAACCAGAAGGGAAAATAATTGCTTCTATTCATGCCCAAGGTATACAAATGAAAAAGTCTGCTTTATAATATATTTTGATTTGTTTGACTTTTTGTGTATTTCACACTATCAACCTGGGTGGTGACAGACAATGGTTTCTGTTTGATTTTATCACATTGCTTTCCTGCTCCCCATTAGCATTTATATACTCAGGAGGATTCCTACTAAAGAAAGATACACAGTTGGCCTTGGTATTGGGTTAAACAATGAGATAATATCAGTAATCCCATGTGGCTCAACCTAAGAACTTCTTTTTGAAGATTTCATCAATGTCAGCCCATCACATCATCAACTGTGATGTGTGTGTCTGTGTTTGGGTACTGGAGAGCAGGAGATTGGATGAGGAAATCTGAAAATTGGCAGAGAGAGAAACTCAGAGGGAGAAATGAAGTAATCTGCTGAAACACTATGTTGCCTGTTTCTAAAACTAAAAAAAACAAAATCAAAAACGGATGAGCTTCTACTCTGATCTGAGTTTTGTGAGTTTTGTTTTTGTTGCTTGTTTGTGTATGTTGTTTTGCTCCCCCAAAGGATTTCCGTATTCGATCTTTTCCCTTAGAATGCAAGTCAAAACCTACTGGAGGAGAACTCATGAAAGAGGAGGTCTAGGGGTCCAGAACTCCAACAGGGAGGAAGCCTAGGGAAGACTTGGAAGCTGTAGGAAAGAAAGGCACTGACTCACTAAAGCCAGGCAGGGTAGACATGCTCTAATGCTGGGCTGTCTCTGCTGACCCCACAATTTAAAGTTGCTTAGTAGTTATGTGAGTGCTGTGGCTGTGAAATTGTTATTAATAGGTCGGGAAACCTGTTTATGTTACTATCAGACTAAGAGGTTTTTTAATTCACAGTGTCTGTAGGCTCCTGAAGAAGAAACCTATTCAATGATGATTTGATAAAGATAATTTTTGCTTTAAGATTTCTTGAAGTAAATAAAAATGGGTTTAATTTAGCTTTGTTTCCTAAAGGACTCATTAATTATCTCATTATGCTCTTCTTCTTCTAGCTATATTGTCATAAAATTAGAGTGAATATATTTATGGATAAGCAAAAATGTTATTTGATCTCATGGGGTTTTTTAATCATTTAAGCCAACTGTATTATGATTACTTTAATGATCTTTAAATTCATTCTATGTTCTATTCCAAGAAGAGTATTTATTAGGATTGTGAAACTTCACTCTTCTACTGTGTCTGGTTACTGTCTATATAAAATTCAGAATAGTAGTCCAGGAGAACAGAGAAAAATAGAAATTCCTCTTTAATAAAAGGGAAATTAATTTATCAATTATCCTATTAAAACAAAGAGAAAAGATGAATTGATGATTTTTAAAGAAAAGCACATCTTCACCTGAAAATAATCAAACAAATGCAAATCAAAATAATTTTAAGGTGTCACGACACAATTATTAAACTAGCAAAAAAAAAAAAAGGAAATAAAATTTAAAATCTAACATTAGAAAGATTGGAGGGAATGAGAAAGGTTGGGGGTTCTGCAAATCGCTCACTCTTTCTGGAGAGCAATCAGGCATCTGTGACAAGACCTGTAAAATTAGGAGCAGAAACGATATCTTTATTATCTTTTAATAATCACCATCATATGCCCAGCAGCAGGCACAATTTCTGGTATATATCGGGAAATGAATAAATATTTGATGAAGGAATGAGTGAATGAAATGCTTCCTGCCCATTAACTTGTTAATTCCACTTGGGGAATATGGACAAAAGAATTAACCTAAAAGAAAGAGTTAAGACTTTTTACAACTATTCATAGTAGTGAAAAACTGGACACATTTCACATGCCCAACAATAGGGGAGTATACAAGCTTGATTAAATGTTACCTGTAGCATGGTATATAGATCATGTTTAAACAACAACAAAATGTGTGCATGAGTTAATATTAGGTCTCTTTGTGGGGACTGAGGGAGCAAACTGGACAGAGCAAAGGAGGGAGCCTAGGTGGGTTCTGTTCGGGTGTCCTGATAAGAAGTGTCAATTACCCAATGAAAAGAATTTGAAACTGACCAAAACCATTCCAGGAAGTCTAGGACAGACAGTCTAGAAACACTGATGTAAGAAATAGAAAAGTCCTGACCATTGAGGACAGAATAGAAGGAAGACGCAGAGCACCCCCATGGCTCACAGTACTCCACAGACTGTAAAGACTTCCTTACCTTTGATTACCTACGTCTATAGACGAAGCAGTTTTAGAGATTTGAAAAGGAAATTTCCACCTGAAAACTAAAATTGAACTGCTCAGAAGCTCTGACCCATAATCAACCCATTACTGAATATCTCTTTTAAGACAACTTGACTTTGAGTCTGTATAAAGCCATGTCTTAGGTGCTACAAGGAAGGCATTTATAGAGAAAACACAATAAGGCTGCAAATGCTCATTGCTAAATGTTAACAGTGACATATTTAAAGGGACGCTGACTTTTTTCAATCAATGGATGTGTTGAAGTGTAACAATGGAGCTGAAGGCCAATTTTCAATTGATTTAATGTCATTATAATTGCCAATACATAAGTAAACTTAGATAGAATTTTTGATACTAAGATAATAAAAATGTTTGAGTCTAACAATAATAGGACCCTAAATGTCATCAAAACAATTAGGTCTCTCGTGGTTACCCTGTATATTTTAGTTCTGTCATTCGAACAGTAAAAAAATAAAGGAATAGATTAAAATCATTTTGTGTATGACATGTTGGGATTAACAATATAACCATTTCTTTACAATGTTTGACAGGTACTAACCTGTCAATATTCCACAATAGTATGCTAAATAATAATTTTTTAAATCACTTCTAGTGTCCAGACAACAATTCCTGAGTCTACTAAAGAACTTAGAAAAATTTACTCTATTTCTTCAGTAAGTTCATGTAGATAACTTAATAATGAATGGAAGTCTTCTGTTTAGCTTTACTAACCTACAGCAAGTCTTATGAAATTAGTTGAGCCCGGCTCTAAGTACACAAATCAGAGGTTTAAGGGAAAAAAATTAGGAAAAGTAAAAACATTTATGAAATTAAACTTCAGGGCCTTCAATATCCTGGATTTTTATTCATCTTAAGTTTGTTTCCTAAGGAGAGCAGTTTATTCCTATCTTGAGTAGATCCAGAAAGAAAGGGAAATTTCCATTATTTTAGTATATGACTCCTATTTGATTTTTTAAAAAAACCCAAAAAACTATTACTCCAAAATTATCCCAAATCTTACAGTTTATAAGGATGGAGAAAAAAATCTAAAAGTCAGAAGTGAGAGAAGTCATCTTAATCAGGACTCAACTGCATAGAACAAAGCCATTCTAGCACCTTTACATCTAAGAATGGATTTAATGCTGCATATTAGGGCCTTACAACATTTTTAGAAGGGTTTAAGGAGGAGGAGTGACGCCCAAAACACTGCCAAAAAATTGCCCTGCCAAAGAGTCTATTACCACTGATGTAACCAGGAAGCTGTGCCCAGGATCACACCATAATTAGCCATAAGCTGAGAAATAATAAGCTGTCACCAAGACTGTGGTGTTGCATTTCCAAATTCCAGTCTCCTGCAGGTGCTCCTGATTGGCAGAACCTAAACCACATGGGGACTTCCAGCTGCAAGGGTATCTGGGAAATGAAGTATTTAGCCTACCAGCCTCTGCAGGACAGGAAAGTGCACTGCAGGTAAACCAAAACAGACATTGAGAGAGTCAAGCACCATATCTGCCACAGGTAGGCAGTTCCACTACCATGCTGAAGCCCTTTAACATTTGATGATTCTGTCTTCCATGTTTAACCATTTACAGGAAAATAAAGATCATACCAGGACATATTGAAAGAACATTATTTTCAAATTCAGTTGGACTTATTTCTAGATATGTATTTTTTCAAATAAATTAGGAAAAATAAGACAACTTATTTGGGAGTTTTGTTTCTTAATAAGGTTAAGTAAAAAAAGAGCAGAATACAAAAGAGAATTGCAGAGTGGTTAAAGAAACGTTATAATGTTTGTACATATATTGATAAATAACAAAAGTGAATATAAATGAAAAGCATAGTATTTCTGAGCAGGAAAAGATCACCAAGTCCGCTTCCTTAGCTTGTAGTTGAGAGAAAGTATACAAAAGTGGTTGCAAGCTTGGGCATTAGGTCACTGGAAACTCAACCCCATAATGTATTAGCTTTGTGACCTTGGTAAAGTTATTTCACATCTTTTAGCCTTAGACTCACTTCCTAATCTAATTTTAAAAAGAGAGGATATGGTAATACCATATTATAGGTTTGTTATGATGGTTAAGTAAGACAATGATATATTTTATGCTTGTCATTTATTTAATAATAGGATGCATATTTTATGATTTCTGAAATCTGGAAATTTTACATTTTTTATTATTTAAAAAAGCTTGATTGTATCCATGCAGAAGAATAACTGTCACTGCCAGGCACCTACAGTATCTGTTTATCCAATTGTCACTTCAATTGAGGTTGTTGTTGGTTTTATTTGGGAGGGGGGTAGCGTATGATTGAATTTTTTATGGCATTGCATCTTTTGCTGTTCCTTAAAATGCTTTCTAAAAATTACTCTAGTATAAAGCTTTGAGGAAAAAAGGTAATTGTAGAAAAGTTATTCTAAGCTAGGAGTTGTTGGAATGTCTGTCTAGTTTATGTGTGGTGAAAGCCTGTCACAAAGCATTGATCATTTATTTAGCAAAAGCTTCCAGTTGACTTTCAAGTGATATTTGATGTCCAAGAAGACATAGTTCCATTAAAAAAGTGAAACCATAAGTTAACTAAATACAAACACCAAGAAATACCAGGTACTTTTTGATATGCTTTATTGTAATCCTAGAAGTGCTTTAAAAAGATCATAATCCCAAATACTGACATCAGAGAGTAGTAGCTTTTTGGAGTGCTGGGTATGACTGCGGCTGGCCAAAAGGATTTTTAAAAATTTTTTATTTAGGTTGATGGTTGTTTACCTGGTCTAGATTCAAATTCTGGTTGTAATACAATACAAGAAGAAATATTAGGTCTATCATTCTAGAGTTCATTTCCTCCTTTTTTCTTCCTTTTTTTTTTCTTATTCCAAAAGTTGTTATTAAATCAATATCAAACTGAGGCTACTTGAAGGTCATAGTATGGAAGGTGAGCAGTTGCTAGTGATAAATCCACTTCAGTGTTCCTATATTCCCAAGATTTTGGATTCTTTTCTTTATATTTTGCCAAGGAATTTTGTCCATCAGCTACATTCACGGTAAGCCACACAGGTTTCCATCAGCGAACAAGCAAACAGGTTAGATCACCCCAAGCTGCTCAAGATAGTACACTTAATTCATAGAAACAAATTCAGTTCAATTTAAATTGTGTTTCTCCTTTTTCTCTCCAGTATAGACCCTCAGAATTCACATCTAACTATATTCTCAGCTCTTACATATATTTGCAAAAGTTTGTAAGTGACTTTTTCTGTGGTCTTACAATCAAGTTGATTATCGAGGTAATAATTAGAAACCAAGACCCAAAGAAGCAGAACCACTTAACCCAGATCACACAGAGAATTAATGACAAAGCCCAGTAAGGTAGATCTGGGGACATACATGCTGTCATTGCCCCGGCCCAGTGACAGAGATGGTTCTCCCAGCCAACCCTAAAAGGCTTTGTCTCCTGACTTCTAGTCTCCATCAGATAAATGCTTCTTGTATTTCTCCAACTTTTATTTTTATCACTAAATTTTTGCCCTATCAAATCACTGTCAAAACTACTTGTAGTGTCAATTTATGTCTAACTTATTTTCTAAAACATACCTTGAGCACTCCTTGTGTGTTAGCAACTGTGCTGGGCACAGGTGATAAAGTAACCAACAGGACAGATAAATCTCTACCCACTAAGAGATTTCCATCAAGTTACAAACTTTTTTCTAGGCTTCAAAACCCTCTAGGTTCATTTTGTTGTTCATGAGCAGCAGGCTTGTCTATTTTTTCAGTTTATAAGGAGAGAAACAAAAATTATGGTTGAGCCTTATGTATAATTTTCATTTTTCCATCCCTCTATTTACTTACTAGTTGCTTATGGGTCAGAAAGAATCATGGTCTCAGCTTCCATTAAAAGGGATAATTGGTGAACAAGCATTTCTCAAACTCCTCAAAAAAGGCAAATACAATTGGTTCTCTTTGTTCATGGTAACTATATTCTATCAAGTCACTGAAAACCCTGAAACACTGGATGCTCCCAGGAGAAACAGAGGGTTAGATTCCTGCAAGCCTCTGATCACAGTATTTTCATCAACCAACCAATACAAAACTCTGTTTTATGTATGTTTCAGTTTTAAAGACACCTTTTTAAATGTATACTGTTGACTCATTAATGTAGAAATCATGGCCAACATAGCTGCATGAATTTTACCCCACATATTCTCTCCATAAGGCACATTAAAGGCTTCTTCTGCACAGAAACACCTGACAGCCATTCAGCACTAAGCTTAGAGTCCATTTTAAATCACCAACAAAAAGTTGGAGAATGCAATAACCATGGCACTAAACAGACCAAGTCAAGGACGTGTGTTTACCTTAGGAGAGCTGAATCAAGAGAGCAGAGCATCAGCCTTGTTTAATCCCAGCTGGGACCGTGTACATGGGTCAACTCAAATTCTTCACCCACATGTCCATGATGACCTCAAAACTGCCATGACAGAGGAGTGGATAAAGATGTGGTACATATATACAATGGAATATTACTCAGCCATTAAAAAAAGAATGAAATAATGCCATTTGCAGCAGCATGAATGGACCTAGAGATTATCATACTAAGTGAAGTAAGTCAGAGGGAGAAAGACAAATAGCATAGGATATCACTCATATGTGGACTCTAATTTTAAAAAAAGACATAAATGAACTTATTTACAAAACAGAAACAGACTCACAGATTTTGAAAACAAACTCACAGATTTTGAAAACAAACTTATGGTTACCAGAGTGGAAACATGGGGGAGAGTTAAATTAGGAGCTTGGGATTAAAATACACACACTACTATATATTAAATAGATAACCAACAAGGACCTACTGTATAGCATGGGGAACTCTACTCAATGATTGAATCACTTTGCTGTACACCTGAAACTAACGCAACATTGTAAATCAACTATACTTCAACAAAATTTAATAAAAAAATAAAAATATAAAATAAAAGTATTAAAAAAAAGATACAGGACAGTTCCATCAGAGAAAAAGAAAAAAACTGCCATGAGCTGATTTTAGGGTTACAGAGAAATTCTAGTGAATAGGAGAAGTCACAAAAATGGAACCCATGAACAATATGGATCAACTGTACCTGTCCTGGATGAAAGGTAAGTGGAACCTCACCCTGATTTTGCAGTAAGTTCTCATGAAACCTATATGTAGCTAATAAATTTTTAAGAATTAATCAAGAATACTTAGTGATGGTACATTAAGAAGACCAGAAAAATACATAATTGTTGAGACAATTTAAGCTCCACTCTCTTTTCTAATGACCTAGCACACAGCAGCAATCATATTTGTTGAATGAATGAACAGAGTTGGGAACATGGCTTCCTTTGTCTATAGAATATGAAGCTAATTACAAGGCTGGGGGACTTGGAATGTACAATGAAATCTCATTATTTGGGCCTCCCCAAATTTTGCAATTCGTATCATCAGGAAAAACCACATGGGCAAATTTTACATTCAGACTTTCCTTTAGAAAGGAGTTCACAGAACAGCTTTAGTTGTAAAGGAAAAACCTTCAAAAAAAGATCTAATAAATCAGAGAACAAGCTTTCAGAAAATGTTATATGTACCTGTTTATGTATTTTAAACGCTTATTCAATTAATTCTGATCTAGTTGTCAAAAGGATAACTTTTCTAGATCTTGGTTTGTCTAGTTCCTTTTTCTGTGTGAACTTTGAAAAAATAAGATGCCATTAAAAAAAAATCATGATGGAAACATTCTATGAATTTAGATTCATTTACTAACCTGTGACCTAGAAAATGAATCATATCCTATATGATCTCTATACACTGACATTTGATGATTCTGTGATTTGTCCACATCAGTGAGGGCATTTTTTAAAAAATTTATTTATTGTATTTATTTATTTTTGGCTGCATTGTGTCTTTGTTGCTGCACGCGGGCTCTCTCTAGTTGTGGCAAGTGGGACTACTCTTCGTTGTGGTGCGTGGGCTTCTCATTGTGGTGGCCTCTCCTGTTGTGGAGCATGGGCGCGCGGGCTTCAGTAGTTGCAGCACGCAGGCTCAGTAGTTGTGGCTCGTGGGCTCTAGAGGACAGGCTCAGCAGTTGTGGCACACTGGCTTAGTTGCTCCGCGGCATGTGGGATCTTCCCAGACCAGGGATCGAACCCGTGTCCCTTGCGTTGGCAGGCGGATTCTCAACCACTGTGCCACCAGGGAAGCCCCAGTGAGGGCATTTTTGTACCGACTATACATATCTACAATAAGTCTCCATCCTCTGCACAGAAATTGCTTTCTCTTTGTTTTTAGCCCATGTTTGAGGTTGCATTTAGGGGTATTTTCTCCTACTCCTCCTCCTACTTATCTCTCTCCTGTTACTCTTTCTCCATTCCAGATTTGAGATCAGTTCTAAAAATGCATATCCATTTCCAAAATCCTAGCCACATTTCTAGTTTAAAAAGAGAAATCTATAAGTCTCAAATTTGGTAAATCTGTAGTCTATGAGATTAATTCATATTAATAAAAACCACCTTCTTTTATTGGACACATATATTATATGCCATCACAACAATCCAGAAAGGTAGACGGTATTCATATTACCACGCTATAGGTGACAAAAAAGAAATTGGCTTACAAAGGCTAAGAAATTTGCTTTAGGCCTCACAGATAGGAAGTAGAAAATCTGCCATGAGTTACAAAGCCATTAATTTAACCATTATGCTCTCCTGCCTCCGGACAGATACAAGACATGGGCATTAAAGGGATGCCTGATCCCAGGGCTTCATTAACTTTCCTCCAACTAAAGGGAACATCATGATTTTATCTCCTCTTAACGTATTACTTACAAGGTTGTTTAAGTCCTTTAAAATATTAAATATTTAATTAGTCCTATTACAGCATCTCCCTGAGGCAAATAGTTAGCTTATATAATTGTTATGTTGGTTAAAAAGAAGAGTAAAAGGAAGCTTGAGCATAAATTAACAATAATAAAACAGATCATTACATTTCATGCCTGGAGATTAACATGGATAACCTGCTTCAAATAAAATTGTAAGGTGATTATTAAGATCAGTCTTTACAGATGACCTTAGTCATTACACTTTAACTGGGTCTCCAAGTACCCAAAATGACCAGTCATTCCATTAAACATAAGGTTACCATTCTCATCCATTATTTCTCAAAGTGTCCACCAAAGACTCCTGCATCTGAATCACCTCGGGGTTTTGTTTAAAATGGAGATTTTGGTACTCACATGAATTATCTTTCTGCACTTTTAGCAAGTATTTCCAATGATTCTGGGGTAAAATATCAACCAGTTTTTTTAGGGCTGTATCCTTATTCGTAATATAAACGTATAAAATATTATTTCTACTTATATAAAGGTTAAGAGCATTTTATTCCCTTACCAGTTTGAGAACACCTTGAGATTTGAGTCATGCTTTGTTCAATAATTATTCCACTGTTTAGAGAGAAACTGGAGCAAAACTGAGCCTCAAAATGGTTTAATGTTCAATGATCCAAACATGGTTCACTGGATTTTTCATTTTTAAAAAAATCTGCTTTCAGCAAAATATATAACATCTTACATAACATATCTTTTTTTTTTTTTTTTTTTTAATTTTTATTTATTTATTTATTTATGGCTGTGTTGGGTCTTCGTTTCTGTGTGAGGGCTTTCTCTTGTTGTGGCAAGTGGGGGCCACTCTTCATCGCGGTGCGCGGGCCTCTCACTATTGTGGCCTCTGTTGCGGAGCACAGGCTCCAGATGCGCAGGCTCAGTAATTGTGGCTCACGGGCCTAGTTGCTCTGCGGCATGTGGGATCTTCCCAGACCAGGGTTCGAACCCGTGTCCCCTGCATTGGCAGGCAGATTCTCAACCACTGCGCCACCAGGGAAGCCCACATAACATATCTTATGGACAAACCTGAACAAACTTTTTGGTCAACCCAATATATATATTCATGTAGCCATAGTCTTTAATAATCATCCGTAACAATTCTGGGAAAGATACTTGAGATTTGCTTCTTTCGTTACAGGGTTGCCGACTAACCTACATGCTCTCAGAAAACTGGTCTCCTCCATTATCTAATCAGAAGAGGTTTGCAACAGTGAGAGTTCCCACAAAGAAAAGAAAAATGCTTTTCACAACGGGATGTCAACATTCCCGCCGACATGCCTCGTATTCTAAGCCTCCTTGAGCCAATAGCAGAACATTTTATTACTTTACACACTCATCTGAAAATCCAGAATTGATTGCCAAAAAAGCCCACTTCAGATATACCTAATGCAAGAGGAAGGCTCAGTCCAAAGGTCATGTTAAATTACACATTTAGATAAAGTTCTCAAGCTCTTGTCACTGTATTCAACTGTTTAATCATCAAGAAACAATATACTATCATCATACTGTTTTCATTCCCTCCCCAAAATCACTTCACAAAATCTAAACTTCATGACCTTAGCATTTATTGAAGACTAACATAAGAGAGGTATATTTTTTACATTCTTTTCATTTTCTTTTTCAAAAAATATGACATTATACGTCATGTTACATTATGACCTTTTATACAAAGAGACACCTAATATATTCCTCTTAGTACTCAGTTGCAGGAAAATGTGTTTCTCTCCAGATAAACATGAATGATTCTATTCATCCTACTTTGAGAGCTCGGCAGCCTCTTACACTTCCCTGTTTGACTTCACTGCCCGAAAGAGGAGAATTAAATTCAGTTTTCAACGGCAGCAACTAATTCATTTCATATTCATTTAATATAAGTATGTTTTAGCTTCTTAAACTTGTTTCTATAATTTTTCCTTTTATCTTGCCTGTTTTAAGTAGGTTTTATCATTGCAAGTCACTTCTAATGATTTGAACTAGTAGACAAGAAAAAAGTCAACCTTTTTCAAGAATTAAATAAGCAAAGGTAAGTCTGGCGAGGAATGTGACAAGAAGATTACCTGAATACATGGAAAGATCAAGCAGTTAGGACAGAATCAATTTTTCTTGTTTTATAGTCACAAGGTCATTTTAACTAACAATAATACCACAAAACAGATCACTAAGAAATGTCACAGAAGCCAGCATGACACATGACCCTTGTCAGACTAGCTCAAAGCCAGATACAGAAGCAAAACAGCTGAAGGATAATGAACTATAATCTAATCTTTAACTAGGTAAAAATCACAAAGGCCCAAAGATGAAAAGGGTCTTAAATAGAATGCTTTCAATGTCTGATAGTTAACTGCCCGGAAGTTATTTTTTAAGAAACATACACCCCTTCTCAAATTTTCATATGAATATAAGTCACCTGATTATCTTAAAATACAGATTCAGATCCCATGATATTGGGGCCCAGGATTCTGCATTTTAATACACTCCCAGGAGACACTGAGGCAGCTGGTCCAAGGACCACTCTGAAATTCAATGCTGCCTTTAGAGCTTGCCGTGACTGAATCCATCCCAGCTTTACCACTTAAAAGCCGTGACATTAGCCAAGTCCTTTAACATCTCAGACCTTCAGTTAGCTTATCAGTTGCATGGGGATAACAATATCTACCTTGTAGAGCCCTTGGGAGGATTTAAAAAGATAACCGCATCGTTCAATAAGGCCCTTGATAAATATTCTTTTAGTGAGAAGGCTGTCTTTATTATGACAGAACACCACCTTAGGATTTGGAATGTTATACTTTGTTTTTAAGTACAAAAGTATGCAGGATGAAAACCTAGATTCTATAAGATAAATTTTACACTTGAAAGGCAGGTGTGTGTCTATGTGTGTAAGTGAAGTTACACTAACAAAAGTTAAGTTTCACACCCCCATACTGACTACTATATAACCAAAATCTGGGATACTATGCACATGTTTATCTGATAAGCAAGAATCTCTATGTAAGGTAAAAGGATCACGGCTTGGAGAGTAGCTGAGCAAGAAGGGCTCCATATTTTAGAGAAAAGATGGGCAGCAAAGACATGAAATTAAACAGTATTCTCAAACCCATTCTTTTATATGACTCTTAAAGCCAAGTTCTCATCAGCACAAAATGGGGTTTGTCAACTTACACTCTTTGTGGAGCGAGGCAAGATATAAGCACCAAAAAATTAGAGTTTGTTAAATTACACAGAACTATATTAACGACCTAGGCAGTTAATTAAGAAATGTGTTAGTAATAACCAGAAAACTGTTACCAATAAAGGATTCTAACAGCACTCATGGCCAATTTTTTGCTGGCTTTTCAATTGATTTTTGACTTCAGGTTATATTCAGGGTCCAGGAAAAAACATTTTTTCTGCTTTGAAAAATCAAAACCCTGGCCTGAAATAGACAGAAACCTTGGAGAGTTTCCTTCTAACAAGCAGAAATGGTGGTATTTTGCTTCCCCTTAACCAAGATGAAATCTCTAAAACTGCATAGCCAGAAGCAAAACCCTCAGAAGACTAATAACACTTTAACATTTTCTGTTCACATGTGAATGTTAATTCCACTCTCTGAAGAGAACCACCAAAATGGCATTCGTTAAGATTAAAGCCATATTACTATAGAAATGGGAAACGTATATGTATGCTTCCTGTAAAATGCAAATGCTGACAAAGAATGGGTCTCCACTGAGTTCTCTCCACACCTATTTCTTTGCAAAGTTAAACCACACTGGTGGAGCACTTCATAAAGGCAGTATAAAATTCTTAAGTAGCCGGTACTGGCTGCCCTGCTGCCAAGGTAGCCCCGCAGGTTGTTGACAACTGTGTGCCCCCCTGATGAATGCCCACCTATGCTCGTGGAACAAGCATACGGCCCTGGTAATGGGGGCAGACAGGAGACATTCCAGACTTTCAGCATCTGGCAAAGTGGAAGAGGCTCCTGCAAAACACAACTTCTGATTGGGGTCGTCTTGCCCTTGGATCAAACATCTTACCTGGTTAAGTCCGTTGAAGAACGTGATTTGCAATGGCTTTTTTCATGACTACAAAGAAACAAACAAAAGAAAGGGTTATAGAAAATGCTAGAGCTATATTTTTTTCACTGTTTTTTTAACAGGCAGTATTTTTAACAGGTTACTGATAAACTACAATATTCAAATTAATGATTCATTACTGAGACTGCTTGGTCTAAGGGAATGAAAAGGAGAGATGGGGAAGAATATAGATTTGAGGAGGGAGTAAAGCATGAGGGAAAAAAATGTGACGAATAATAGTAGGAGCTAAAAGTTACATAGTGATTTATATATACCAACTCATGGGATCTTCCTAAGAATTCTATAACATCAGTAAATTTTGCATCACCCCAATTTTACATATGAGGAAACTGGGGCATAAGGTGGTTAAAGAGCTTCCATGAAGCCCCACAATGTAATCTGATTCCAGGCTGTCTGGCTCTTATACACTATACTCTACTGCTTCTTATTCGCTGTAGTATTGGGTGCCTGTCACATACCAGTGCTCAATAAATATACGTGAAATGAATGAGAGATTTTCACAACCCCTGCAGCCATTATGTCCCAGACACAATGTCTCTGAGGGTAAGAACTGTCTTACTCATCTTGTCCTAATCCTCAGCACCTAGCGCAATGCCAGTCACACACAGTAGATGCTCTCAAGTTGTCTGATGAATGAATGAATACAGACTCAAATAGCTATAGGTAGTATGAACCATAAATAGACAGAATCACATGGTAAAATGAGGAAGAGTGGGTCTAGTTCAGTATCTTCCCACAGTTCCATGAGGTGGTCTAGAATAACAAACACAATGGTCGATTTTATTATCCAGTTTCTCCTACCTAACTACTAGTAGGACACAGAATAGAAATTCTGAATTCCTCTTTGCAAAAGAAAACCTCATTTTCATGGTGAATAAAACAATGGGCTCCTGAAGAAGCTCCACTTTCAAAAACATGATATGATCATTTCTACCAAAATGAAGACGACTAAGGAAATACCCAAATCAAAGTTGAATAACAAAGTACGTGCACAAGCAGTGTTTCTTAACCCTGCCCAGTGAAGTAATCTTTGTTGCAGAGGAAAGTACATACGTTCCTCTGAGACATAGCTATAAGCAACCTGCTTCAGCATAAAATTTCACTGAGGTCTTACATTTTCTCTTAAAAATTCATCATTTTTTTGGTATTCTGAGGTGTGTTTGTTTTTGTTTTACCACAAAAGTTATGTTGTGATTACTTACCATTATGTAAAATGCAAAGGCCACCATCTTTATCCTTTAGCATTCAATACCCTATGGAGTGTGTTAGCCCATTTGAGAAACCAGAGACTGTAGCATCTGGTACAGACTCCCATTTAGAAGCCCAAACATTTAGAAGCAAATTACAAATACATTAAGTGAAATATAAATACAGACCCCAAATGAGTGTAATGAAATTAGAATAATTTGGTGAGAGATATGGCATCTGTGCACTTAGCAAATACCTTCTTAATAACCATCCTGAATAACCACATATAAAGGTAAACAAATATGAAAGCTAGTTAGGACAGCTCACACTCAGGAATTTCTCCTTCTCCAATGCCACATGGGAGGATTAAACTTCCCCAACTGCCTAAATCTGTCCATGTAATTTGCTGGGTCAAGGAAATGTGACTGGAAGTCACCTATGTCCATTCCAAGTGAAAACACTAAAGATTTAACCTGCAATCTCCTATGTTCTATCTTCCCTGCCACATGACTAATAAGGCCGTATGTTCCAAGATGATGGCACCTTCCTCAGCCTGGAAGCATGAGTTGTCAAACAGGGACAATTGTCTGGGAGATTCATGCAGATTCACAGTGGACTCCAAAGAAGAAATAAACCTTTGTTGGGTTAAGCCACTGAGATGTTCTTACTGCAGCATAACCTAGCCCGTCCTGGCTGATATGCTCCCAGATGTTAAACTCAAATTCAAATAGGCCAAGCTCCATAAACATTAAAGAGCCCTACCTTATTTCTGTTTTATTAGTCCAGAGCTATAAAACAACAATCTGTAAGCAATATGGTTATTTGCATGCAATGCCCAACAGTTTTAGCTAAAGTGACTCATAAACTGCTCTCTTAAAAAAAATTCTGTCAAATTGGGCATTTAGAAGTGTGTAAACAAGCAGTCAGTTGACACTTTTCTTTTCAAACCACTTCAATTGGATGTAAAGGGAAAAACCCATATAGCACACTATAAAGTTCTCTACTGACACAGACAATATTGGTGAATATACTACATTAAATACTCATTGCTACTTAATTACCAGCAAATCATACCACAAAGCAAATACAAACTGCCAATTTAAAAAAAAATTACAATCAATTTTATTAATTTTCAAAATTCTGATGTTCTATTACTTAGCACCTCAACCAATTTTGAAAGTTACACAAACTCACTTTTTGTAGACGTCGCCATCCATCTATGTGAAGGTTTCTTAAACTTGGCACTATTAACATTTCAGACTGGATGGTTTTCATTAAGGGAAGAAGCTGTCCTGTGCATCGTAGGATGTTTAGAAGCATTCTCGGCCTCTACACACCAATAGCACCTTCTCAGTTGAGACAACCAAAAAATGTCTCCAAAACATTTCCAAATGTCTCCTAGCAGACAAAATCACCCCCAATTGAGAACCACTAATCTACTTCAAAGTTCCACACACACAAAAAAATGTAAATATAAGCAGCTCTTTGCAGGAAGCAGCTCTCTGCAGGAGGCCTTTTGTCTTGTCACTTTAGTAAAGCTATATTTTAACTAATCTTTACACCAGATGCCCCCATGCTTAACTAACCTCCATCCCAAGCACACCTTTCAAATCTTTTGATCACACAATGCCTTGCCTAAACTATTGATTCTTTCCTTAGATTAAAGAAGTAGAAATGAAGAATATGTAATTAACAGATGCCTAGATCTTTTGGCCAGCTTCCCCTTTAGTAATCTCACGAGCAGGTGGTGTCAACAAGATACCACCTAAAGAAAGATCACAAGGAGTAAACAAGCCTGCACACTGCGCGAGATGACACGAGTCCGACCCCCTTCCTCAATGACTAACTGAAACACTTCACCTTTTTCCCTTTAAGAACTTTCATGACCAAGCAGAATCTTCAAAGTTGATTCTGGGACATGAGTTTGCCTTCTCCCCAGGTTGCTGGCCTCCTGAATAAAGCAAGCTTCCCTTTTCCAATCAACACCCGTCTCCTGAGTATCAGCTTCTGAGTGGTGAGCAGCTGAACCTGAGGTCAGTAACATGAATTCCGTCCTACAGCCCCTTTGCTGCCTTACTGAAGTGACTGACAATAGCACAATAAAGGTGGTATAACAGAATTTTACTTTCTTTTACTATTATATAAAGAAGACAAATATTAATTGTTAAAAATTAGAACATAAAAATTTGCAAAACTAACAAAATAATTACTTGTAATCTCATCTCCGTTAGCATGTTTACAGACAGGTACTCCCTGGATTCACTCGCTCCACAGTAACCACGTGACTGCTTTGTGCTGGGCACTGTCCCAAACGTCAGAGATAGAGTGTTGAGGCAGACAGATTCTAGCCTTTCTGGAGCTTACAGCTTCATGGTGCCTTCAACACCAACAGCAAATGATGATGAGAATCATAAGGAAAAGTGCAGGCTCCTGTGGTCATACAGCATTGGCTTGAGGTGTTGTCTCGGGGAAGCCTCTTTGAAGAAACAGCATCTTAGCTGAGAACAGAAGGGTGTGGAATACCAATGGCTAGCACTCCAGTGGTGCTTGCTACCTGCCAGGCATTTTTCTAAGATTCTATGCATAATAACTCATCAATCCTCTGAACAACCCTGTAAGATAACTGCAATTATTATCCCTGTTGTAAGGATAGAATATGGGTTCAGAGATGAAGTACCTTGCCCCAGACCACAAAGCTAGTATGTGGAAGAAACAGAATCTGAACCTGGTCTGTGTCCCTAATGGCTAGGACAAGGACAATCAGCCCACCACCACCCCCAAAGCGAGCCAGGCAGAGTGGGAGGAAGAAGGGTTCTGGCAAAGGAGGCTGTGGTGCACTATCTTCCCAGACAAGGAGGCGTGACCTTCCAGCCACCAAGAGAGAACACAGAGGATACTGAACTCCACCTCATTATACACCTATGGTAGTTTCCTAGTGAAATGCAGCCTCCTTAAATCCTTTCTTGGGAGAAGATGAGGTATACATTATTTATAAATTAATTAATTATGATGAGAAGTAAGCAACAGAATAGTCTAACACTGAAATTGAGAAGAGAGGTGGCAAGTTCCAAAAGGTTGAATTCATAACAGCAACTCACTCAAATACATATTGTAGATGAGTCAGGAGGTCTGAATTTCTAGGCTAATAAACTCATATGTTTTGAGCTGAAGTGAATGCTCTCACGATGCTCCTGTAAGTTGTGTGGTTGCAATAAGATAAAGGGAGCTCTCCTCACTAAAATGATTTCCAAAAACTTCAATGATCTAAATCACTCCCTAAATCTGGTGATGACACAGTTAATCTTATAAATCTCAGAACATTCACTATGACAATACGGATTTCAATACTACTGAATATGCTCCTTTTATTGCTTTTATTATTTGAGATACTGTTGGTTTAATTTCTGTATGACCGCATTATATATAAATTCTAAATATTATAAAAGGGAATAATAAAAGTAACTATTTTGTTTCTTAATTCACTTCCTATGTGAATGATACTTCTTTTCAGAATTTAGAATATATATAATTATCTGTTGGTTAGAATACTAGGCTAATAAAACTATATTTATGTATTTGATCTATATGTCAAATTGCTCTGTGGACATAGCTGCTTTGGGCATCTCAGCATAATCTACTATCAGATTCAGAAAATAACTCAAAAGCACTGGGGACCACTAATTTCATTTTCATCTATGAAGCATCTTATAGATACCAAAATCTCAAGGAATGAGTTGCTGTGATTAATTGCATTTTCTGGATAACTGAGACTTATCTAGAAAAGGTTTAGTATCCCATCCCTAGAGTTGAAAATATACTGGTAGATGTTCTTGCCATATCAAATCATATTTTAATCTTTGTGTGAGAACAGATAATACAAAGGATGATCATATGGAAATTAAAAATAATTTTACAGTATTGCAAATGGAAGTGACAGAACGAGCATGAGATTGTGTTGAATATGTACTCATCTCAGAGCCTAACCATTGCTTTTGAAAAAAAATGCTAATGTTGCTTCATTCTATTATCACTTGTCCCATTATGAAAAAGTGAACTGCAAAAGAAAATGGGTTTGATTCTTGTTAGTGTTATTGCACGAGGAATAACTGAGACGGATAAAAAAGAATGTGCTGGATATTAGTACACGTGATATTTTTATTTCCCCCAACAAGCAAAAATAGTCTTCCTTTTCTATTACTATAATTAAATGTAATTCTCAGCTATTTTGAGACTCACACAGCGGTGTCTACTATAATTTGATACTGCTTAAGTCTATTGTTGCTTATTTATCAGCCAATTAAGAGGCAGCAATATACTGGATTAAAAAGCGGTACGAGTATGTGTGCATGTGTTTTTTAAACTACCTCCCGTGTGCTGCCTAAACTCAAGTCTTGCTGGGAGCTTTTGATACAACTCTCTCTTGCTTTTACTCTTCTGAGTATTTGTTTCTCTCTAGGGAAAAGGTATTAAATAATTTTGTTGAGACTAACAAACTATGTTAGTTCTCTTTTCAAATTGTGTGTTGTAACCATTTCCTACCTACATTTTACAAAAGTGACTATACCTCAAACAGCAGTGGCATGTTTATAATTATGCCCTTAATTAATGGAGTAGAATGCAGGCACTTTTATACTCTATAGCCCAACGATTCTCAAAGTCTAGCCCCAGACCAGCAGCATCAGTACCACCTGGGACTTTGTTAGAAATGCACATTCTCAGGCCCCACCCCAAACCTACTAATTCAGAAACTCTGAGGATGGGACCCAGCCATGGTTGACCAAGCCCTCCAGGTGATTCTGATGTACACGAAAGTTTGAGAAGCAATGCTTTAGGCTGAAGGGTAAGGGGACTTACCCAAGGTTAGGAACTACTTCAAGACAGGTTCTCTCCATTTTCAACATCCCATTTCTCCAGACTAAGTCACTAATTTAGACTTTTTGAAACATCAGCACTGACCTGTTATCAATGAATGGTCAATCATCTAGTTTTCTCTAAATTCATAAGGAAGGGATACCCAGATACTGTCCAGTATACACTCTTATGATATGACTAGCCCTCAAATAACTGAGAGAATGTGGTCATTCTCCTCACAGCTATATTGCCCCCAACTGGCTCACTGTGGATGCCTCTCCTAGAACCACAAGATGAAGATTAGTGTTGCTGCTGTTGTTGCCAATTAGTGAAATTTGACCAGAGTTTCCTAGTTTGACCAGATTTTTTAAATATTGCAAAACCAAATGGGGATTGTTCTCAGAAACATTAGTATTTTACACTGCTTCATGCAAATAATAGTCATTATTAGAAGAACAAAGCCTTATCAATAAATCTCAATGTACTTTAATAAATGGAACTGAATTTCCTAACAAAATTGAGAGAGAGCATTAAGTTCTTTGTATAAACTGATCTGGAAAATGAGTCAGAAAATATTTTCTGACCACTTACCATTTCAAAACAGAGTTATAAAGCCAACTGGCTAATCAGTTTCCTTTCTTAACTGCTCCCTTCTTGCTAGTTGGAGGGAAGGGTGGGTTGGAGGGGGGGGGGGGAAAGACAGGGTTCCAGGCACACAGAGAAGGCAAGGCATGAAATCAGCTGGATTCAGGAACTAGAAGGAGATTTGTTAACGGTGTAGGGCAAGTGATGAGGAGAGGAGGTCAACTGACGAACGAGGCCAGAAGTAGGCAGGTACTTATCATGAAGGACAAGGTGAGGATATGCTCCTAAAGGTGGCCAGAATTCATTACAAGATTTTAAGTAAGACAGTGTTGTGATCAATCCAGAATTATAGTACAATCACTTTGCCAACAAACGATAGAAGGATGGATTCTAGGGAGAAAATGCTGAAGAGCAACTGCCAGCCGGACAAAGGTGATAAGAACCAAAACTAAAAGCACTATCAGCGGGAACAGAGAGAAGAAAACGGATTCAAGGGATACATAGGAGGTAAACAGACCTTCTACTAGAGAGCTCTACTTAAGAAATAACAACCATGAGCCTCTAGCCTTCTCTCAAGAGTCCTTGCACTAAAAAAAAATGGCTTACAAACTTTTTAGTTATATCACTTCTGAATCACGCTCACATACAAATATTTGCTGGAGAGGAAAGGGGACACCAACTCTCTGTCAAACACAGCCAGATTTTGAAGCCCAGTTTAGACTCAACTAGAGAAACACTCCCTACAGGCACCCATGTGCGTGTACACGCACACACACACACAGACACACACATACACACAAACTCGCGCGTGTGTGCGCGCGCACATTCTACCATTATATGATGGCCTTGCAATTGAGTTGGGAAAGGCGTCTGTCCAAACTACCTTATCCACACCATGGTCTGGGTGATTCTTTCTCCTCCTCAGCCACCCCCATTCCCAACCTAGCCAGTTCTTTAGGCGGTCTACTGGAATTGCTTTCTAAATTGCCTGTGCCCACCACACCAAGCATAGATTTTCTGATTACTTCCAGTTAAACTTTAAAAAAATGCCATGATTACTTCAAAGACATGAGCCTTCAGTGGGCATCATTTTTTTAAACCCTTTTCCTTTCACTTGTCTCCACTCAAGGTTACACCCTCCATTTCTCCATCTTTTCATTACCAGCTAGTTGTACGGAGGTTCCACAGGTGAGAATGCGGGCAGTTTCACTATGTTATTACTGTTTTACTCTCTGGGCAGCACTCATGCTTGGTTGCCAAAGCATGGCTACCATGGTAACATCAACAGATAGCAATATTTTAAAAAGAAAACAGCAAATTAAAAGCTTGTTTTAAATGAAACAGTGAGCAAAATAGGTAGAACTCAGTCAAGAGGCAGATTGCTACTGAGTAATTCTCCTCTCCTGGGCACGCAATATTTTTTTAAAAAGCAGCCATTCTCCAGGGGGAACATTAAAGATAAATAGTCTGCTTGTTTGTTTTTTACTTACCTCTCAAAGTATTTCTTTAGTGGGGAAAGTTCCTGGTTTTTCAGTAGTTAGCCTAGGTGAGGAAGCAATCGTGTCTGCTTCCCCAAAATATCGTTTCTGACCTCTGTGAGCACTCCACTGAGGTCAGGCTGGAATTCTGCGGTCCTCAAACCTCTCAGAGAAATGTTCAGCCTTTCACTATTTTACATACTCTCTCAAGAACTCATGTACAGAAATCCCACTACAGTAAAACCTCAACAAGGGAGAATACAAATAATGAACACGTCAGTCCCCTGGCAGCTGATACTAATAGCCAGGCTTATGCAAAACTAATTTCTTAAGTTGAAATTGGTTTATTGTGTGAGGTATGGCATTATATAATGTAACATTTAGCTGTTGTATTTAATAAGAATTGGTCCTATTCTTGGCAAGTAAAAAAGCCCTAATATTAAATTATGCAATTTCCATGCTTTTCAATTTCTTGTGTGCCAATGTTACAGAAAGCCCAATTTGAAATATAAATAAGAGAATGTTACATTTTGTGCGAGTAGAGATTCAATAGTGATCTGAACTTTTTTTCCTTTAAAATATGTCTTTTAAATGCACACGTGATAGCTCCTGCATTTTCATAACATCTGAATTCTGAACTTCTAAGCAGCAATCAAAGCTGCAGGAGCTGACCTACTGCAATTTTACTGCCGTGGCAAAATCAGCCCCTTTATTCCATGGTACACATTTTCAAAGACAGTCTCGGCAGTGTGCTTTTTTTATGACTCCAGTTTATGCAACTTTTCCTTAGGACCTTACCTCATCCATATATCTGAGATTCCTAAATGCAGCGAGCTATCAAGTCATAGCATTATTTTCTTTTTCATCAGCAAAGTATGAGTACAGAACAGAGAATGAGGAATAAATTGGGGTCACAGACTTGCTGGGCATGTATCCTCTATGAAATCCATTCAGAAGTTATGAAAATGTAGGAGCTGACACTTGTACATTTAAAGGTATATATATTCAAAAGAAGGGGAAAAAGAAGAGTTCACATCATTTCAGAACTAGGGTTCTTTGTGAATAAAGGGCAAGTATCCTAATGGATACTGGAGGCCAGAAGCTCACACGGGGCCACAGCTGAAATTAATAGTGAGCAACTTCTAAGCAAGACCTCCAAAGGGAATGACTCAAAAGAGAAAAACCAAACTGCATGCATTCTTTTGCTCCCTGCCAGAAAATCGGGGTCTCATAAATTCACTGAGACATCCAATGAGAACACAACTGGAATTTTCCCACTTGCAGAAAAATCAAAGATGGCCATTTGGAAGGGAAGACAAGGGGGTCTTCTGAATCAAGGATTATAGTACTGGACAGGACTATGCAGGTCAGAGACCAAGTTTTTTTCCAAAAATGTCATCCTTTGAGTAATTATGTATTATCTGTGTTCCTATAGTCCCTGGAGCTATAAAACCAATGCATACCAATGTAATTTCTTTATATTTTATGAGACTTCAGCATTTCTATCTTTGTCCTTAACTAAGCTTTCGGTTGGAAGTGTCAGTTTGAGTAGAACCCCAGGAGTGAGCACAATCCCTCTACATGGGTCTAAAGAACAGAGAAGTGTACGGATGAACTTCCTTTAGCCCCTAACACCAAAGAGCTTCTCACCTCCCACAAGTAGAACTCTCTTGTATTTTGTGATTCTGAGGATATCAAGGAGAGTTTCAAGGAAAAGGAGTTACTCACCCAACAGACAAGATAAAGATCCATTCAAGTCAGTAGTGTGTGAGCCGAGCTTCCACTAAAGCAAGGAGCTCAACATGTCATAATTTTCAAGGCAGCTTATAAAATCCAATTTCATCTCTCAGCAACGTGTAGCTGATAATGCTTGTCACCTGGATGGCCTGCAGATGTTTTAAGGATAAAAAAAGACACTGAATTTAATTTACAACTTTCTCTAAAAAGAAGAGAGCTTTTCTGAAGTTAATAGAAAACATAACATTGAAAATTAGTATGCTTTTTCAGATACAGATAAATGTTAATCATATTAGCAAACCAAAGGAATTATTTATCTATTTCAGTTAAAATATCTGTCTTGGCTTCAATTATGTAGCACATATGTAACTAGTTAGAATTTTTGAAAGAGTAACTCAAATAACTGCTATAGTTCCCTACTATCTTTTATTGTTCATTTGCCCTGAAGACTGAGAAGAACTTTAAAAATAATATAGCTGGGATAGGGCAAGATGGCGGAAGAGTAAGACGCAGAGATCACCTTCCTTCCCACAGATACATTAGAAATACATCTACACGGGGAACTGCTCCTACAGAACACCCACTGAACGCTGGCAGAAGACGTCCGACCTCCAAAAAGGCAAGAAACTCCCCCCGTACTTGGGTAGGGCAAAAGAAAAAAGAAAAAACAGAGACAAAAGAACAGGGACGGGACCTGCACCAGTGGGAGGAAGCTGTGAAGGAGGAAAGGTTTCCACACACTAGGAAGGCCCTTCGCGGGCAGAGACTGCGGGTGGCGGAGGGGGGAAGCTTCAGAGCCACGGAGGAGAGCGCAGCCACAGGGGTGCGGTGGGCAAAGGGGAGAGATTCCCGCACAGAAGCTCGGCGCCAACCAGCACTCACCAGCCCGAGAGGCTTGTCTGCTCAGCCGCCGGGGTGGGCGGGGCTGGGAGCTGAGGCTCGGGCTTCGGTCTGATCGCAGGGAGAGTACTGGGCTTGGCGGTGTGAACACAGCCTGAAGGCAGGGAGTGCACCACAGCTGACCGGGAGGGAGTCCGGGAAAAAGTGTGGAGCTGCCTAGGAGACAAGAGACTTTTTCCTGCCTCTTTGTTTCCTGGTGCGAGAGGAGAGGGGATTCAGAGCGCCGCCTAAACGAGCTCCAGAGAAGGGCGCGAGCCGCCTCTATCAGCGCGGACCCCAGAGACGGGCGCGAGACGCTAAGGCTGCTGCTGCCGCCACCAAGAAGCCTGTGTGCAAGCACAGGTCACTCTCCACACCGCCACTCCGGAGAGCCGGTGCAGCCCGCCACGGCCAGGCTCCCGTGATCCGGGGACAACTTTCCCAGGAGAACGTACGACGCGCCTCGGGCTGCTGCAACGTCACGACGCCTCTGACGCAGCAGGCTCGCCCCGCCTCCTCCGTACCCCTCCCTCCCCCCGGCCTGAGTGAGCCAGAGCCCTCGAAGCAGCTGCTCCTTTAACCCCGTTCTGTCTGGGCGGGGAACAGACGCCCTCAGGCGACCTACACGCAGAGGCGGGTCCAAATCCAAAGCTGAACCCCGGGAGCTGTGCAAACAAAGAAGAAAAAGGGAAATCTCTCCCAGCAGCCTCAGAAGCAGCGGATTAAAACTCCACAAACAACTTGATGTGCCTGCATCTGTTGAATACCTGAATAGACAACGAATCATCCCAAATTCAGGAGGTGGACTTTGGGAGCAGGATATATTAATTTTTCCCCTGCCTTTTTTTTGTGAGTGTATATGTGTATGCTTCTGGGTGAGATTTTGTCTGTATAGCTTTGCTTTATAATAGCTTTATTTTATTTCATTTTATTTTATCCTCTTTCTTTCTTTCTTTCTATTTTTTCTCCCTTTTACTCTGAGCTGTGAGGATGAAAGGCTCTTGGTGCTCCAGCCAGGCATCAGGGCTGTGCCTCTGAGGTGGGAGAACCAACTTCAGGACACTGGTCCACAAGAGACCTCCCAGCTCCACGTAATACCAAACGGCAAAAATCTCTCAGAGATCTCCATCTCAACATCAAGACCCAGCTTCACTCAATGACCAGCAAGCTACAGTGCTGGACACCCTATGCCAAACAACTAGCAATACAGGAACACAGCCCCATCCATTAGCAGAGAGGCTGCCTAAAATCATAGTAAGGCCACAGACACCCCAAAACACACCACCAGATGTGGATGTGCCCACCAGAAAGACAAGATCCAGCCTCATGCACCAGAACACAGGCACTAGTCCCCTCCACCAGGAAGCCTACACAACCCACTGAAACAACCTTAGCCACTGGGGACAGATACCAAAAACAACGGGAACTACGAACCTGCAGCCTGTGAAGAGGAGACCCCCAACACAGTAAGATAAGCAAAATGAGATGACAGAAAAAGACACAGCAGATGAAGGAGCAGGGTCAAAACACACCAGACCTAACAAATGAAGAGGAAATAGGTAGTCTACCTGAAAAGAATTCAGAATAATGATAGTAAGGATGATCCAAAATCTTGGAAATAGAATAGACAAAATGCAAGAAACATTTAGCAAGGACGTAGAAGAACTAAAGAGGAACCAAGCAACGATGAAAAACACAATAAATGAAATTAAAAATACTCTAGATGGGATCAATAGCAGAATAACTGAGGCAGAAGAACGGATAAGTGACCTGGAAGATAAAATGGTGGAAATAACTACTGCAGAGCAGGATAAAGAAAAAAGAATGAAAAGAACTGAGGACATTCTCAGAGACCTCTAGGACAACATTAAACGCACCAACATTCGAATTATAGGGGTCCCAGAAGAAGAAGAGAAAAAAAAAGGGACTGAGAAAATATTTGAAGAGATTATAGTTGAAAACTTCCCTAATATGGGAAAGGAAATAGTTAATCAAGTCCTGGAAGCACAGAGAGTCCCATACAGGATAAATCCAAGGAGAAACATGCCAAGACACATATTAATCAAACTATCAAAAATTAAATATAAAGAAAACATATTAAAAGCAGCAAGGGAAAAACAACAAATAACACACAAGGGAATCCCCATAAGGTTAACATCTGATCTTTCAGCAGAAACTCTGCAAGCCAGAAGGGAGTGGCAGGATATACTTAAAGTGATGAAGGAGAAAAACCTACAACCAAGATTACTCTACCCAGCAAGGATCTCATTCAGATTTGATGGAGAAATTAAAACCTTTACAGACAAGCAAGAGCTGAGAGAGTTCAGCACCATCAAACCAGCTTTACAACAAATGCTAAAGGAACTTCTCTAGGCAAGAAACACAATAGAAGGAAAACACCTACAATAACAAACCCAAACATTTAAGAAAATGGGAATAGGAACATACATATCGATAATTACCTTGAATGTAAATGGATTAAATGCTCCCACCAAAAGACACAGACTGGCTGAATGGATACAAAAACAAGACCCATATATATGCTGTCTACAAGAGGCCCACTTCAGACCTAGAGACACATACAGACTGAAAGTGAGGGGATGGAAAAAGATATTCCATGCAAATGGAAATCAAAAGAAAGCTGGAGTAGCAATTCTCATATCAGACAAAATAGACTTTAAAATAAAGACTATTACAAGAGACAAAGAAGGATACTATATAATGATCAAGGGATCAATCCAAGAGGAAGGTATAACAATTGTAAATATTTATGCACCCAACATAGGAGCACCTCAATGCATAAGGCAAATACTAACAGCCATAAAAGGGGAAATCGACAGCAACACAATCATAGTAGGGGAGTTTAACACCCCACTTTCACCAATGGACAGATCATCCAAAATGAAAATAAATAAGGAAACACAAGCTTTAAATGATACATTAAACAAGATGGACTTAATTGATATTTATAGGACATTCCACCCAAAAACAACAGAATACACATTTTTCTCAAGTGCTCATGGAACATTCTCCAGGATAGATCATATCTTGGGTCACAAATCAAGCCTTGGTAAATTTAAGAAAATTGAAATCGTATCAAGTATCTTTTCTGACAACAACACTATGAGACTAGATATCAATTACAGGAAAAGATCTGTAAAAAATACAAACACATGGAGGCTACACAATACACTACTTAATAACGAAGTGATCACTGAAGAAATCAAAGGAGAAATCAAAAAATACCTAGAAACAAATGACAGTGGAGACACGACGACCCAAAACCTATGGGATGCAGCAAAAGCAGTGCTAAGAGGGAAGTTTATAGCAATACAAGCCTACCTCAAGAAACAGGAAACATCTCGAATAAACAACCTAACCTTACACCTACAGCAATTAGAGAAAGAAGAACAAAAAAACCCCAAAGCTAGCAGAAGGAAAGAAATCATAAAGATCAGATCAGAAATAAATGAAAAAGAAATGAAGGAGACAATAGCGAAGATCAATAAAACTAAAAGCTCGTTCTTTGAGAAGATAAACAAAATTGATAAACCATTAGCCAGACTCATCAAGAGAAAAAGGCAGGAGACTCAAGTCAATAGAATTAGAAATGAAAAAGGAGAAGTAACCACTGACACTGCAGAAATACAAACGATCATGAGAGATTACTACAAACAACTCTATGCCAATAAAATGGACAACCTGGAAGAAATGGACAGATTCTTAGAAATGCACAACCTGCCGAGACTGAACCAGGAAGAAATAGAAAATATGAACAGACCAATCACAAGCACTGAAATTGAAACTGTGATTAAAAATCTTCCAACAAACAAAAGCCCAGGACCAGATGGCTTCACAGGCGAATTCTATCAAACATTTAGAGAAGAGCTAACACCTATCCTTCTCAAACTCTTCCAAAATATTGCAGAGGGAGGAACACTCCCAAACTCATTCTACGAGGCCACCATCACCCTGATACCAAAACCAGACAAAGATGTCACAAAGAAAGAAAACTACAGGCCAATATCACTGATGAACATAGATGCAAAAATCCTCAACAAAATACTAGCAAACAGAATCCAACAGCACATTAAAAGGATCATACACCATGATCAAGTGGGATTTATTCCAGGAATGCAAGGATTCTTCAATATACGCAAATCAATCAACGTGATACATCATATTAACAAATTGAAGGAGAAAAACCATATGATCATCTCAATAGATGCAGAGAAAGCTTTCGACAAAATTCAACACCCATTTATGATAAAGCCCTGCAGAAAGTAGGCATAGAGGGAACTTTCCTCAACATAATAAAGGCCATATATGACAAACCCACAGCCAACATTGTCCTCAATGGTGAAAAACTGAAACCATTTCCACTAAGATCAGGAACAAGACAAGGTTGCCCACTCTCACCACTATTATTCAACATAGTTTTGGAAGTGTTAGCCACAGCAATCAGAGAAGAAAAAGAAATAAAAGGAATCCAAATTGGAAAAGAAGAAGTAAAGCTGTCACTGTTTGCAGATGACATGATACTATACATAGAGAATCCTAAAGATGCTACCAGAAAACTCCTAGAGCTAATCAATGAATGTGGTAAAGTAGCAGGATACAAAATTAATGCACAGAAATCTCTTGCATTTCTATACACTAATGATGAAAAATCTGAAAGTGAAATTAAGAAAACACTCACATTTACCATTGCAACAAAAAGAATAAAATATCTAGGAATAAACCTACCTAAGGAGACAAAAGACCTGTATGCAGAAAATTATAAGACACTGATGAAAGAAATCAAAGATGATACAAATAGAAGGAGAGATATACCATATTCTTGGATTGGAAGAATCAATATTGTGAAAATGACTCTACTACCCAAAGAAATGTACAGATTCAATGCAACCCCTATCAAACTACCACTGGCATTTTTCACAGAACTAGAACAAAAAATTTCACAATTTGTATGGAAACACAAAAGACCCCGAATAGCCAAAGCAATCTTTAGAACGAAAAATGGAGCTGGAGGAATCAGGCTCCCTGACTTCAGACTACATTACAAAGCTACAGTAATCAAGACAGTTTGGTACTGGCACAAAAACAGAAATATAGATCCATGGAACAGGATAGAAAGCCCAGAGATAAACCCACACACATATGGTCACCTTATCTTTGATAAAGGAGGCAAGCATATACAGTGGAGAAAAGACAGCCTCTTCAATAAGTGGTGCTGGGAAAACTGGAAAGATACATGTAAAAGTATGAAATTAGAACACTCCCTGACACCATACACAAAAATAAACTCAAAATGGATTAAAGACCTAAGTGTAAGGCCAGACACTTTCAAACTCTTAGAGGAAAACATAGGCAGAACACTCTATGACATAAATCACAGCAAGATCCTTTTAGACCCAGCTCCTAGAGAAATGGAAATAAAAACACAAATAAACAAATGGGACCTAATGAAACTTAAAGGCTTTTGCACAGCAAAGGAAACCATAAACAAGACCAAAAGACAACCCTCAGAATGGGAGAAAATATTTGCAAATGAAGCAACTGACAAAGGATTAATCTCCAAGATTTACAAGCAGCTCATGCAGCTCAATAACAAAAAAACAAACAACCCAATCCAAAAACGGGCAGAAGACCTAAATAGACATTTCTCCAAAGAAGATATACAGATTGCCAACAGACACATGAAAGAATGCTCAACATCATTAATCATTAGAGAAATGCAAATCAAAACTACCATGAGATATCATCTCACACCAGTCAGAATGGCCATCATCAAAAAATGCAGAAACAATAAATGCTGGAGAGGGTGTGGAGAAAAGGGAACACTCTTGCACTGTTGGTGGGAATGTAAATTGATACAGCCACTATGGAGAACAGTATGGAGGTTCCTTTAAAAACTAAAAATAGAACTACCATACGACCCAGCAATCCCACTACTGGGCATATACCCTGAGAATACCATAATTCAAAAAGAGTCATGTACCAAAATTCTCATTGCAGCTCTATTTACAATAGCCAGGACATGGAAGCAACCTAAGTGTCCATCATCGGATGAATGGATAAAGAAGATGTGCCACATATATAAAATGGAATATTACTCAGCCATAAAATGAAATGAAATGGAGGTATTTGTAGTGAGGTGGATGGAGTTAGAGTCTGTCATACAGAGTGAAGTAAGTCAGAAAGAGAAAAACAAATACAGTATGCTAACACATATATATGGAATCTAAGGGAAAATAAAGATCATGAAGAACCTAGTGGCAAGACGGGAATAAAGACACAGACCTACTAGAGAATGGACTTGAGGATATGGGGAGGGAGAGGGGTAAGATGTGATAGGGTGAGAGAGTGGCATAGACATATATACACTACCAAAGGTAAAATAGATAGCTAGTGGGAAGCAACCGCATAGCACAGGGAGATCTGCTCGGTGCTTTGTGAGCACCTAGAGGGGTGGGATAGGGAGGGTGGGAGGGAGGGAGATGCAAGAGGGAAGAGATATGGGAACATATGTATATGTATAACTGATTCACTTTGTTATAAAGCAGAAACTAACACACCATTGTAAAGCAATTATACTCCAATAAATATGTTTAAAAAATAATAATAATATAGCTACCTTTTAATTATTCATGGAAAAAAGGTTAACAATGTCAGAATGTTTTACTTTCATTGCCATGATTAAATAAATAAATTATTACAATCATTTGCCAATTACTCTTCTGCTGTATTTGTATTTGTGTTCTTTTGCTTATTGTTTGAAACTAAAATATTTTATCACCATCCTACCTGGTGAAAGGGGTAAAAGATAGAGTTTTCCTTACTCTGGTGATTTTTATTTCTCTAAGAAATGACAGTATCAAATTTCCACATGGATTGAGAAAACCCAGCTGAGTTAGTTTTAGGTTATACGACTAGATCATTGGATATAAAGGTTTGAATTCTCATACATTTCAATAAAACCACTGATAATTAAACTTCTAACCACACAGTAAGACGCTAAAACAAATATTTGCGGATTAGCTATGCAAAACCTACTTCCCCTAAAGGAAGATAACCCAAAATTAACTTTAAATAACTATGTATTAATTGAGCATATACTCTGCATGATCATATAACATACTAAATGCTAAAATTTATTTCTAATTCAAAAACCATCCTGGAGGAGGGAAATCATTGACCAGTAGCCTCTGCACATATATATAGTTGAATAGACTATGCTTATATTAGTCCCATGACTTTCTGCAACTAGACTTTTCTGCATTTCATAAAACTATCTCACCTTACTCAAATACTGTGATGCTTTGATAAATCAAAGGCAAAGGCTGTACACAAACAATGCTGTTTTTTAACATAACAAAATTAAGATTTTTATTCTATATTTGAAGTAGCAGGTATGTATATGTTTGCATCCTAGAACAAAAATGGAGAATAAATAAATTTTCAGAATTGACAAATTAAGCGATACATCTGTCCACACATGGAAACAAATTGTTGAAAACGGTGTTATTTACTAGTCTGTGCTCAGGGAGGAAAGGGAAGAAGGGATGTATTAATTATACATGACGAATGACTTGACACTTCCTGGGTGTTAAGATGAAGTTTTGAAAGGTTTTCCTGGGGGATTGCTGCATGTTTCAGACGAATATGTGTTTCTTCATATTTTTACATTTTAAAGACTTTAAATAAAGATGGCAGAAATACATTATAAATTTTGGAATACATAAACACACACATACACATACACACATATTAATCATATTCAATTGCTCTCAACATCCAAAGAGTCAACCTCTGGGTTTCTGTAAGAAAGACGGATGGTCCCCATTTATTCATGTGCCTATGGTAACCTAATGATTCCAGTTCTCGCTTATGTTCTAGATGGTAGCTTGCATCTTGTTAGTGTTACTATTTCATTCAAAGAAACCTGAATGACACAGTGCAGTAGTATTTATGTGTACAGTAAAATTATGATTACCTATGAGAAAAGGAATGGCAAAAAAACCCTCACATTTGAAAATGACCTTATACCAAAAGCCTACTTCCAAACATTGTACCAATATTGGCTTTTATCTTAAGATTGTGCCATTAAAAGACAATTAAACCATCACTTTGCTGTACACCTGAAACTAACACAACATTGTAAATCAACTATAATATAAAATAAAAATTAAATTAAAAAAATAAAGGACAATTAAACCTATTTATAGATCTGTTATTTCAAGGCTGTCAATTTGAGTTATCCCAGAGTTTGTTCCATAATCTCATACACTAGGTATTCATACAAGAAATCAAGAGACCTAACATCTCCAAATCCTAACCAATTTCCCTCTTCCTCCTTTCAGTTGAATAAAATAATTATAATTTTATCTCTTTCCTTACGGCCTTGTCTCAGATTTCAGGAAGCTCACTGTGCATAGAGCGATGGGTGTTTCCAACAGAGAGAGACACCGTTTGGCAAAGAAAAAAAATCATCATTCTGAGTCATCCTGAATACTACAGATTGCCCCTACATCTGTGAAAGTAATTCCCTAATAAAGTAGATTATAATATACAGGGCCCAACTCACCACATTTTGTGGTGGAACGGTTGCTCTGTGATACGTAATGCTGAGATAATCCTGACATAATGTGTAAGGTCGAGATCTCTTCCTTTTTCTGCCCTCACACCAGCTCACCACCTGCACAATTAATTCATCACCCACCACCCCAGTTCCCAAAGACAACGACTCCTGAAAAGCAGTAGGCTAATCACATGCCAGGTGTGCCGGCAGTGTAATGCCTTCTTTGTCTTTCCCTGCTTGTTTCTCCCGTTAACACCTGAGAGCAGGAACCACGTCCTACTCTATCACGTGTCTGTACAGCATATAGCACAGGACCTGGCATGTAATAGGCACAAAATAAGTGCAAGTGGAAAGAACAAATTTAAACCATGATTAGAGCAGAATCTATGGAAGCCTATGTAGTTAGGTTTTATGTAGTAAAACCTAAGTACACAGGGATTGTTTCCATTATGTGCAACTTTCCAAAGAGCACTGAGAAGACCTCATTGGCCTAGGCGAGAATTGGAACTTCTGTTTTGCGAGGAGGGGCCCCTGCTTCAGGTCCACGGGCCTCGGGAGGTGAGGAGGGAAAGGGCAGGGTAGCGGCCAGTTTAGCAGAGCAGTGCGGACAGGAGCAGGACTGGCTTGCGGCCACACACCGCTGCCCAGGGATGCGGGCTCTGGGAGGCCTGCAGAACACATTTCCCTGTTTTGTGATTCTCTGGGGCACGGTGAAGAGGGTGTAAGTTAAATATTGGTATTTAGATCTGCTGTTGTTTCTGCATAAAAACCAGAAGTGCCTATTTTTTCCATTTATTTTCAGGTAAATGGATCTGTGGGTACCTAGGAAAGTATTTAAAGCTCTACCTCCTTTAACTTCTGGCATCACTATTTTTTAGTGATTTTTATTTTTAAATTACCATCACTGGTAATTTACGGCTGAAAGTTCATTGAGAATGAAAAGATTCGGCCAAAATATAAAAAGATGAGGACAGTGGGATTTAAAAAAAGACTGCTTCTCACCCCTTGCTGCAATTTTACTTGTTTAACGTGTCATATTTTTTCCTAACCTCCTGCATTTACATAGCTGTAATACACTGTCTTTCAATTGTTACAGGAAAACCATTCAAAATATCACTTTCTGTGACTTCTCTATGATTCCTTTGGTAGATGCTTCTTGAGGGCACCAACTTTAACCAGAATCTGGTAGCATAAGGCTCTGTGTTCCAGGCATCAGGAAAAACACACTTCCTCTTCCCTCTCCTTTCTGAAAATCAGTTGTTGACAAGATTGTTTACGCTGATTTTTAAGAAGCACCAGAATTCTAGTGAAAAGCTATGTCGGGGTGGTGTGCTTAAGCGTACCCTGAACTTCCTGTCAGAACTTTGCGGCCACCCCTCCTCCCTCCAAGACATTCTGTCAGCCAGAAATAGAGAAGTCGGCACATTCTTTCATTTAAATAGCAAGGTATAAAAAGCTGATAGGATGCCTGATCACTGCTTCAGATTCTAGTGATGTCTCACCTTCCCATGATGTGGATTGTTCAACTTGAATAAACCAATCTAACTCGTACGAGTACCTCATCAGGCTCCAATTCTGCCATTTATGGGGCACTTACCACGTGCCAAGCTCTGTGCCAAGCTTTTTACTCTTTACAACCACCTGATGCTGTAGGTGCCCTTGTTATCTATCTCCAGACCACAAACCAAAGCTCAGAGAGAGTCCATGCCTTAGACAAGAACACACAGCAAGTGGAGGAGCGGGGAATCAAACCCACACCCACCGTGTGGAGCTCTCGGTCTGGACCACAACCACTCCGCTCTCAGGCGGCTCTCTGAGGGTCTCGCACTTCCCCTCCAAAAAGGTCATTGCACCTAAAACAATGAAAGGCCAACCTCCTAAAAACGCTTTCCTTTTAGAAAAAAGATGCGTTGCTGTATCACACATCGCGCGCTCTTGTATTTCAGCAATTTTTTTTTTAAGGCGGAGGTACACAGTGGCCTGAAAATATGAGTTGGGCCTTTATGTTGAGAGCATAATTAATAACTTGGTGAATTGGTATTGCTATCGTGACCGGTCAGCGTGCCGGCTGTTAAATCACCGGGCCCTGAGCTCTACCGCCGCTGGGCGGTGCAAAGCCCACGCCGACTCCGCGGTGTTCCTTCGCCATCTAGAGGCTCCGCTCTGCAGTGGTGCTGTGTCCCTGGAAGGCCAGGCTGAGTTCTGAAATGCATCCTTGTGCCCCTGTTTGGATCACTCCTTTACGGCATTTCAGTCCTCTTTTCTCCTCTAAAAACAGAGTTGCTTTCTTCGTTAAGTCTCCAAACTTAAGAAAGACCAATTGCATTAAATAAAATATGATGTTGATATTTTCATGATAATGAATTTGCGAACAGCAATCATGAGAAAAATAGCTCATTAAAGAGCTCTATTGTTGGCATTTTAGGAGTAAACACACTGCTTTCTATACACAGTGATCAATTACCAATTATGTGAGCAGTGATTCATCTCTCTTTGAATATGTCTGATATTTGAATGTTCATCATATAAGTTGCTAGATGCTATGTTTTCAAATAGCAATAAGAAATAAATTTTTCTCAAATACCAATAAGAAAAAAAACAGCAAGACCTAATTTCCTAATCTTTGTCTTATGTGAAAAATTTAGAGGAAAAATTGCTAGCGGATATCTTATCTGATAAGCCGTAATAATGCTGATAATGATAATGATAAAACAACTAACATTTATTTGAGTTCTACTGTGTTTAGATAGTTTTGTATGTTTATATATTATTTCTAAGCTCATAATAATTTGAAAGTTATTAGTATCATCATCTGAGAAAAAAAATCTTAAGTTCATATAAATTATAAAGCTGGTAAATTACAACCAGTAATTGATGAAACTGGCATTTAAAACAAGACTCCAAAAATCCATTGTTTTTCCACTAAATCATGTTAACTTGAAGATAATAAAGAGATACTAATTGTTTATCCAAAGTGACAAGTGATAAGTTAATATCATTAAGTATTTTGCATTAAAGATAAACAATGAAATTCTTTAACTCGTTTAAAATTGGATTGAAAATCATTGAAATAGGATACATTTTAAAACTGAGTGTACAGTTTAACCTGCTGCCATGTCAGATGAAATTGTTTAACCTGAGGAATATCCCAGGGTGAATATAAGAGAGAACAGAGGTGGGTATGGAAAAAGCAGAAGAGGTAAGGGTGACGATGAAATGATATTATGGGATGTTTTCAAGCATCTTTCAAAAATGAATCCACTGCTTCCGGGTTCATAGACAGGTAGAGTGGTTCTAGATGAAGAGTTAGACTACAATATCTTCCGTTCCAGTGGAGCCAGATCCTTCCAGAGTGAGGGGTGAGATGGTCCTACAGAGCACAGGCCAACATCACAATGTCTGTTTCTGATATCCATGTTCTGAGTACTTCTGGCTTCTCCAGAGTCTGTCTACTGTTAAAGATTTTTGCTGAGATTTATATTTCGTGACATTTTATTCACTCAGAAATACTTCAACAAAAACTATGTCATAAATGTTGAATAGTTAATGTCCTGAGAGATTTTTTAATGCAAATGTTTACATACAAGCTCTAATATATTCCTGTGGAAAATATATGTCCTGCTACCTCCAGATGGAAAAGGAATAATTATGAATACTTGGAGGGGTATCCACAAATGAGAGTGGGGGCACAATTATTCTTCTTAGTATATAAATGTGGATTCTTCGGTATTTTTTAAATTGTAAAAGTAGCATATGGGCAATATGATCTTAGAATGTTAAAACTAGAAGGGATGTAAATATCATCTATTCTAGTCAACATTACATTTTTCACAGATGAGAAATCTGGGGCCCATAGAGACGAAAGAACTTGCCCAATACTCACAGGAAGATAAGGGCAAATCCAAGAATAGAACTTGGTGTCCCGATTGCTAGTCTTGATCTTTTGATAGACAGTGCAATATGTGCTGTCCATGCATAGTCCTTCCTACTCACACACAATGCAGTAAGCTTGATGAATACACAATGTCTGTCTTTGCTGGGCTGTAACAGATCATAGTAAGTGCCTATAACAGTGCCTGGCATATACTAGATACTCAATAAATACTGGCTGAATGTTGAATGCCTATATGAAGGCACTCACCTGGTGGCATCTTCTACATCCACCTGTATAGAAGAGAATGAAATGGAAAAGATGATACCCAGAGGACAATTTTTGAAAAGAAACCCCTCCATTATTTTGCCCTTCACGTGATGGAAACGGAGGGAGAATGTCAGATTTGCCATAATGAAAAATCATTATCCTTTTGTCATAATTCCAGAGCACTTACACAGGAAATTGACAGTGTTTGTCATTACAGATAAAGACAAGTGATTTAATAAAACTGCTAGTCTTAGAATATATAAACTATCAGAAGAAAATACAAATTAGTAGTTATGAAATTCAGTAATTTGACAGATAAATAATGGGCTCATTCTAAGAGAAATAGTGAAACACACTTAAACACATTCTCTGAGTTGTGTCAACCTTGACATCCAGACACAGAGCTGGAGGGTCCTACCTTCTGAGCAGCCCCCATATGACTTCATATTGCATAAAATTATGAGAATTCAAGGGGCACAGTCCAACAGGAATTCAAAAGGTCCACCCAATCAAGACTATGCCATAGATCTCAGCCTCATTCATAAAAACAGAAATGTGAATTTAAACTATCCCAATTTTATCTATCACATTATTAGAATTTAAAATTGTGTTAATACTCTGTTGCCCAGGTTGTGAGGAAATAGGCACTCTCATATGTTGCTGCTAAGATTATCCCTATGAAAGACTGTTTCCCAATATCTATCAAAATAAGAACTGCACATACCCCTGGAGCCTGCAATTTCACTTTGTGAATTTATCCTACATATATACTTGCACTTGTGCAAAAAATAATGGTTAAATGTTCTTAACTACCAATGTGATAGTGAAAGAATGGAACCAATGCAAGTGTCCATCTATAAGGGAATAATTAAATAAATTATTGAACATTCATATAATGAATAATATTTGCAGCGAAAACAAAGAGTAAAGGACTTCACTGGTGATCCAGGAGTAAAGAATCCGCCCTCCAATGCAGGGGACAAGCCGACGTGCCACAACTACTGAGCTCGTGCGGTTCACCTAGAGCGCCCGCATGCCGCAAACTACAGAGCCTATGTGCTCTGGAGCCTGTGCGCCACCACTAGAGAAGAGAAAACCTGCACACCACAACAAGCGAGTAGCCCGTACGCCACAACGAAAGATCCCACATGCTGCGATGAAGATCCTGTGTGCCACAACTAAGACCCGACTCAGTCAAATAAATAAATTAATAATAATTAAAAATTTTTTGAATTTTATTTATTTTTTATCCAGCAGGTTCTTATTAGTTATCTACTATATACGTATTAGTATATATATATGTCAATCGCAATCTCCCAATTCATCCCACCACCACCACCCTCCCTCCACCTCTCCCCCCTTGGTGTCCATACGTTTGTTCTCTGCATCGATGCCTCTACTTCAGCCTTGCAAACTGGTTCATCTGTACTATTTTTCTAGATTCCACATATATGCGTTAATATACGATATTTGTTTTTCTCTTTCTGACTTACTTCACTCTGTATGACAGTCTCTAGGTCCATCCACGTCTCTACAAACGACCAAATTTCATTCCTTCTTATGGCTGAGTAATACTCCATTGTATATATGTGCCACATCTTCTTTATCCATTCGTCTGTTGATGGACATTTAGGTTGCTTCCATGACCTGGCTGTTGTAAACAGTGCTGCAGTGAACATTGGGGTGCATGTGTCTTTTTGAATTATGGTTTTCTCTGGGTATATGCCCAGTAGTGGGATTGCTGGGTCATATGGTAATTCTATTTTTAGTTTTTTAAGGAACCTCCATACTGTTCTCCATAGTGGCTGTATCAATTTACATTCCCACCAGCAGTGCAAGAGGGTTCCCTTTTCTCCACACCCTCTCCAGCATTTGTTGTTTGTAGATTTTCTGATGATGCCCATTCTAACTGTGTTTGTGGCACAGTGGCATCTGTGATACCTCATTGGTGAGGTATCATTGAGGTGATACCTCATTGTAGTTTTGATTTGCATTTCTCTAATAATTAGTGATGTTGAGCAGCTTTTCATGTGCATCCTGGCCATCTGTATGTCTTCTTTGGAGAGATGTCTATTTAGATCTTCTGCCCATTTTTTGATTGGGTTGTTTGTTTTTTAATATTGAGCTGCATGAGTTGTTTATATATTTTGGAGATTAATCCTTTGTCCATTGTTTCGTTTGCAAATATTTTCTCCCATTCTGAGGGTTGTCTTTTCATCTTGTTTAAAGTTTCCTTTGCTGTGCAAAAGCTTTTAAGTTTCATTAGGTCCCATTTATTTTTGTTTTTATTTAGATTACTCTAGAAGGTGGGTCAAAAAGGATCTTCCTGTGATTTATGTCATACAGTGTTCTTCCTATGTTTTCCTCTAAGAGTTTTTAGAGTGTCCAGGCTTATGTATAGGTCTTTAATCCATTTTGAGTTAATTTTTGTGTATGGTGTTAGGGAGTGTTCTAATTTCATTCTTTTACATGTAGCTGTCCAGTTTTCCCAGCTCCACTTATTGAAGAGACTGTCTTTTCTCCATTGTATATCCTTGCCTCCTTTGTCACAGATTAGTTGACCATAGATGCGTGGGTTTATCTCTGGGCTTTCTATCCTGTTACATTGGTCTATATTTCTGTTTTTGTGCCAGTACCATATTGTCTTGATTACTGAAGCTTTGTAGTATAGTCTGAAGTCAGGGAGTCTGATTCCTCCAGCTCCATTTTTTTCCCTCAAGATTGCTTTGGCTATTCAGCGTCTTTTGTGTCTCCATGTAAATTTTAAGATTTTTTGCTCTAGTTCTGTCATTGGTAACTTGATAGTGATTGCATTGAATCTGTAGATTGCTTTGGGTAGTATAGTCATTTTCACAATACTGATTCTTCCAATCCAAGAACATGGTATATCTCTCCAACTGTTTGTGTCACCTTTGCCTTCTTTCATCAGTGTCTGAAAGCTTTCTGGGTACAGGTCTTTTACCTCCTTAGGTAGGTTTATTCCTAGGTATTTTATTCTTTTGGTTGCAATGCTGAAAGGGACTGTTTCCTTAATTTCTCTTTCTGATCTTTCCTTGTTAGTGTACAGGAATGCAAGAGATTTCTGTGCATTAATTTTGATTCCTGCTACTTTACCAAATTCATTGATTACCTCTAGAAGTTTTCTGGTGGCATCTTTAGGATTCTCTATGTATAGTATCATGTCATCTGCAAACAGTGACAGTTTTCACATCTTCTTTTCCAATTTGTATGCCTTTTATTTCTTTTCCTTCCCTGACTGCCGTGGCTAGGACTTCCAAAACTATGTTGAATAATAGTGGTGACAGTGGACATCCTTGTCTTGTTCCTGCTCTTAGAGGAAATGCTTTAAGTTTACACCACTGAGAATGATGTTTGCTGTGGGTTTGTCAAATATGGCCTTTATGATGTTGAGGTAGGTTCCCTCTATGCCCACTTTCTGGAGAGTTTTTAACATAAATGGGTGTTGAATTTTGTCAAAAGCTTTTTCTGCATCTATTGAGATGATCATATGGTTTTTATTCTTCAATTTATTAATATGGTGTATCACATTGATTGATTTGTGTATATTGAAGAATCCTTGCATCCCTGGGATAAATCCCACTTGATCATGGTGTATGATCCTTTTAAGGTGTTGTTGGATACTGTTTGCTAGTAGTTTGTTGAGGACTTTTGCATCTATATTCATCAGTGATATTGATCTGTAATTTTCTTTTTATATAGTATCTCTTTCTGGTTCTGGTATCAGGGTGATGGTGGCCTCATAGAATGAGTTTGGGAGTGTTCCTTCCTCTGCAAATTTTGGGAGAGTTTGAGAAGGATGGGTGTTAGTTCTTCTCTAAATGTTTGATAGAATTCACCTGTGAAGCCATCTGGTCCTGGAATTTTGTTTCTTGGAAGATTTTTAATCACAGTTTCAATTTCATTACTTGTGATTTGTCTGTTCATATTTTCTGTTTCTTCCTGGTTCAGTCTTGGAAGGTTATACCTTTCTAAGAATTTGTCCATTTCTTCCAGGTTGTCCATTTTATTGGCAAAGAGGAGCTTCTAGTAGTCTCTTATGATGCTATGTATTTCTGCAGTGTCAGTTGTTACTTCTCCTTTTTCATTTATAATTTTATTGAATTGAGTCCTCTCTTTTTCTTGATGAGTCTGGCTAATGGTTTATCAATTTTCTTTATCTTCTCAAAGAACCAGCTTTTAGTTTTATTGATCTTTCCTATTGTTTTCTTTGTTTCTATTTCATTTATTTCTGCTCTGATCTTTATGATTTCTTTCCTTCTACTAACTTCGGGTTTTGTTTTTCTTCTTTCTCTAGTTCCCTTAGGTGTAAGGTTAGATTGTTTATTTCAGATTTTTCTTGTTTCTTGGGGTAGGCTTGTATTGCTATAAACTTCCCTCTTAGAACTGCTTTTGTTGCATCCCATAGGTTTTGGATCGTCGTGTTTTCATTGTCATTTTTCTCTAGGTACTTTTTGATTTCCTCTTTGATTTTTTCTGTGATCTCTTGCTTTTTAGTAACGCATTGTTTAGCCTCCATGTGTTTGTGTTTTTTACGTTTTTTTCCCTGTAATTGATTCCTAGTCTCATAACATTGTGGTCAGAAAAGTTGCTTGATATGATTTCAGTTTTCTTAAATTTACTGAGGCTTGCTTTGTGACCCAAGATGTGATCTATCCTGAAGAATGTTCCATGTGCACTTGAGAAGAAAGTGTACTCTGCTGTTTTCAGATGGAATGTCCTGTAAATATCAATTAAATCCACCTGGTCTATTGTGTCACTTAATGCTTGTGTTTCCTTATTAATTTTCTGTCTGGATGATCTGTCCATTGTTGTAAGTGAGGTGTTAAAGCCCCCCACTATTACTGTGTTACTGTCGATTTCCTCTTTTATAGCTGTTAGCATTTGCCTTATGTATTGAGGTGTTCCTATGTTGGGTGCATATATATTTATAATTGTTATATCTTCTTCTTGGATTGATCCCTTGATCATTATGCAGTGTCCTTCCTTGTCTCTTGTAACACTGTTTATTTTAAAGTCTATTTTATCTGATATGAGTATTGCTACTCCGGCTTTCTTTTGATTTCCATTTGCATGGAATATCTTTTTCCATCCTCTAACTTTCAGTCTGTATGTGTCCCTAGGTCTGAAGTTGGTCTCTTGTAGACAGCACATATATGGGTCTTGTTTTTGTATCGATTCAGCCAGTCTGTGTCTTTTGGTTGGAGCATTTAATCCATTCATATTTAAGGTAATTATTGATATGTATGTTCCTATTACTATTTTCTTAGTTGTTTCAGGTTTGTTTTTTCTTCTGTTGTGTTTCCCACTTTGAGAAGTTTCTTAGCATTTGTTGTAAAGCTGGTTTGGAGGTGCTGAATTCTCTTAGCTTTTGCTTGTCTGTAAAGTTTTTAATTTCTCCATCAAATCTGAATGAGATCCTTGCTGGCTAGAGTGTACTTGGTTGTAGGTTCTTCCCATTCATCACTTTAAATATATCATGCCACTCCCTTCTGGCTTGTAGAGTTTCTGCTGATAAATCAGCTGTTAACCTTATGGGAGTTCCTTTGTATGTTGTCATTTTTCCCTTGTTGCTTTCAATCATTGTTCTTTGTCTTTTATTTTTGTGAATTTGATTACTATGTGTCTTGGCATGTTTCTCCTTGGGTTTATCCTGCCTGGTACTCTCTGAGCTTCCTGGACTTGGGTGGCTATTTCCTTTCCCATGTTAGGGAAGTTTTCGACTATAATCTCTTCAAAGATTTTCTCGGGTCCTTTCTCTCTCTCTTCTCCTTCTGGGACCCAAATAATGCGAATGTTGGTGCATTTAAGGTTGTCCCAGAGTTCTCTTAATCTGTCTTCATTTCTTTTCATTCTTTTTTCTTCATTCTGCTCCACGGTAGTGAATTCCACCATTCTGTCTTCCAGGTCACTTATCCGTTCTTCTGCCTCAGTTATTCTGCTATTGATTCCTTCTAGTGTATTTTTCATTTCAGTTATTGTATTGTTCATTTCTGTTTGTTTGTTCTTCAATTCCTCTAGGTGTCTCTTCTTTAATTCTTCTAAATCTTTGTTAAACATTTCTTGCATCTTCTCAATCTTTGACTCCATTCTTTTTCCAAGGTCCTGGATCATCACTATCATTATTCTGAATTCTTTTTTCTGGAAGGTTGCCTATCTCCACTTCATTTAGTTGTTTTTCTGGGGTTTTATCTTCTTCCTTCATCTGGTATATAGTCCTCTACCTTTTCATTTTGTCTTTCTTTCTGTGAATGTGGTTTTCGTTCCACAGGCTGCAGAATTATAGTTCTTCTTGCTTCTGCTGTCTGCCCTCTGGTGGATGAGGCTATCTAAGAGGCTTGTGCAAGCTTCCTGATGGAAGGGACTGGTGCTGGGTAGAGCTGGGCATTGCTCTGGTGGGCAGAGCTCAGTAAAACTTTAATCTCAGTAAACTTTAATGTATGGCATCTTCCCTTTTGTGTAAGAAAGAGAAGAAAAGATGATACTGGTATGTGCTTGAATAAAATTGTTTTGTTTTTATTAATTCTGGAAGGACACATAAGAAACTGACAACAGTGGTTACCTGTAGCTGGAGGAAGATAGGAAATGGACAGATGAGGGACAAGAGTCAAATGTAAGATTTACACTGTTTCCTTTAAGCTTTGAAAAATTTGAATTGTCTTCAACTTTAAGAAAGGGGGTGGTGGTGTTGAAGGTGATGGAAGAAAATTAACTGCACAGCCTAACATACTTAGTAGAGAATTTGTCAGGGTCTCAGACTTGATGTGGGGCAGCCCTACAGGGAGTCTTGGGCAGGCAAGCAGCTGTGGCACTAAATGGGCACCCTGAAGGGCCAGAGCAGTCAGTCCTGGAAAAGCCAGACCACTGCATGCACATCTTACCTGAGATTGACAGAAGAGAGGAGGATGATTGAGCTTTTGTAATTTGGAGGTATTCTGACTTCTACAATGCATTTTGATGCAGAATCTGGATCTGGCTGAGTTTAAACTGAAAGATCTTGAAAATACCTTTTCCTATGGACAACATACCTGCTGTAGGTAGAAGACATGGTGAGGGAGAGGCTTATAAATGGACATAAAAAGGCAGGCAAAATGGGGGTCCTCCCAAGAACCCATGTACACACACTCTCATATATGCATAAAAGTCTAATGGTAAGGCCAATTGTTATAAATCCTAAAGCCAATGTATTGTGAATCAATTTTTATTTAACTCTATAGAAATATAAATAAGCTTAAAAAACATAAAAGGAAAAACAAAAGAGTATACAGGAAGAGTTGTTGACAGGAGAATATTAACAATACTGGTACGCTCAATCCTATATGTGTATACTATAAATTAGAAAATCATGTGGACAGAAGGATGAAAACATGATTCTCCATGGCAACATCACTGAGAAAAGGCCTAATTTTATTCCCATGGACTTTGGCATAGTTAGACCTACCTAGAGATTTCCCAAAGCTGTTGACAGCTTGTTTCTCTCTAAATCTAAATGTTATTTTCTTTTTTGAAATGAAGTCAATATGAGAATTACACAATTTACACTTCAGTTACTTTAACCATAATTTTAAAAACATGCCATTGAATTCTGTGGGCTTGAAAACAGAAATGCCTTGAAATCCCTACTCCTCTAAATGTCTGACTAAATTACAGCACTGGAAAGTTCACAAGAAGACATTTTTACTGGCCAATGTCTGCCAGATGTATGATATGGTTCCTTTTTTTAATCTTCCTAGAAAAGACTATGGATCTTTCAAGTATTTTCCATAGGTAAAATTTGCTTTAAATTGTAATACCAAACTTAACCATGAAACCCAGGAAAGTCTTTAGTGTATGGGTTCTCCACTAGGGTAATTTGCCCCTTCCCCCACCCCTGGGACACTTGGCTATGTCTGGAGACATTTTTGATTGTCAGAGCGGGGGAAGCGGGTAGGTTGGTGGCGTTATCAACATCTACTGGGTAGAGGCCAAGGATGCTACTAAACATCCTACAATGTACAGGACAGCCCCCACAACAAAGAACCTCCGGCCCCAAATGTCAATAGTGCCGAGGTTGAGATAACCTTGATCCTCTGTTATAAGAGGGATAACTGTATTTACATTTCTCAGATTAAATTAGGAATTCTGGCTAGAGCACACACAGGAAGGATGCAGCTGTTATCATATCCATTCCTAAGGTTAATTGTTGTTTTAAGTATATCTTGACTCCAATATTTTAGAAAGTGAAAATGTGACTGCATTTGTTAATGGGTTGAGTTTAATGGGCTTAGCATTGTACACTAGGAGGCACTTTCATTTCTTCACAATTCTGAGTCAGAAGACAATAATAGGAATCCAAATTGAAAAAGAAGAAGTAAAACTGTCACTGTTTGCAGATGACATGATACTATAAGTAGAAAATCCTAAAGATGCCACCAGAAAACTACTGGAGCTCATCAACGAGTTTGATAAAGTTGCAGGATAAAAAATTAACACACAGAAATCTCTTGAATTCCTATACACTAACAACGAAAGATCAGAAAGAGAAATTAAGGAAACAAACCCATTCACCATTGTAATAAAAAGAAGAAAATACCTAGTAATAAACCTACCTAAGGAGGCAAAAGACCTGTACTCAGAAAACTATAAGACACTGATGAAAGAAATCAAAGATGATAGAAACAGTTGGAGAGATATACCATGTTCTTGGACTGGAAAAATCAATATTGTAAAAATGACTAAACTACCCAAAGCAATCTACAGATTCAATGCAATCCCTATCACATTACCATGGGCATTTTCCACAGAATTGGAAGAAAAAAATTGTTACAATTTTTATGGAAACACAAAAGACCCCAAATAGTCAAAGCAATCTTGAGAAAGAAAAACGAAGCTGGTGGAATAAGGCTCCCTGACTCCAGACTATATTACAAAGTTACAGTAATCAAAACAGTGTGGTACTGGCACAAAAACAGAAATATAAATCAGTGGAACAGGATAGAAAGCCCAGAGATAAATCCATGCACCTATGGTCATCTAATCTATGACAAAGGAGGCAAGAACATAAAATGGAGAAAAGACAGTCTCTTCAATAGGTGATGCTGGGAAAACTGGACAGCTACATGTAAAAGAATGAAATTAGAACACACCCTAACACCATACACAAAAATAAACTCAAAATGGATTAAAGACCTAAACATAAGGCCGGACACTATAAAACTCTTAGAGGAAAACATAGGCAGAACACTCTTTGGCATAACTTGTAACAAGATCTTTTTTGATCCCCCTCCTAAATTAATGAAAATAAAAACAAAAATAAACAAATGGGATCTACTTAAATTTAAAAGTTTTTGCACAGCAAAGGAAACCACAAACAAAACAATGCGAAGAAATATTTGCAAATATTTCTCAGAATGGGAGAAAATATTTGCAAACAAAACAACAGACAAGGGATTAATCTCCAATATATACAAACAACTCATACAGCTCAATATCAATAAAACCAAATAACCCAATCAAAAAATGGATGGAAGATCTAAATAGATATTTCTCCAAAGAAAACATACAGATGGCCAAAAAGCAAATGAAAAGATGCTCAACATTTCTAATTATTAGAGAAATGCAAATCAAAACTACAGTGAGGTATCACCTCACACCAGTCAGAATGTCCACTATTAAAAAATCTACAAACAATAAATGCTGGAGAGGGTGTGGAGAAAAGGGAACCCTCTTGCACTGTTGGTGGGAATGTAAATTGATACAGCCACTATGGAGAACAGTATGGAGGTTCCTTAAAAAACTAAAAATAGAACTACCATATGACCCAGCAATCCCACTTCTGGGCATATACCCTGAGAAAACCATAATTCAAAAAGACACACGTACCCCAATGTTCATTGCAGCAGTATTTACAATAGGCAGGACATGGAAACAACCTAAATGTCCATCAACAGAGGAATGGATAAAGAAGATGTGGTACATGTATACAATGGAATAGTACTCAGCCATAAAAAAGAATAAAATAATGCCATTTGCAGCAACATGGATGGACCTAGAGATTGTCATACTGAATGAAGTAAGTCAGACACAGAAAGACAAATGTCATATGATAACACTTATATACAGAATATAAAAAAAAAAAAAAGGGTACAAATGAACTTATTTACAAAACAGAAGTAGAGTCACAGATGTAGAAAACAAACTTATGGTTAGCAGGGGAGCGGGGGGAGGGATAAATTGCGAGATTGGAACCGACATATACAAACTACTATATATAAAACAGATAACTAATAAGAACCTGATGTGTAGCACAGGGAACTCTACTCAACACACTATAATGGCCTATACAGGAAAAGAATCAAAAAAAAAAAAAAAAACACTGGATATATGTATATGTATAAGTGATTCACTTTGCTGTAAACCTGAAATTAACACAACATTGTAAATCAACTATAATCCAATAAAAAAAAATTTTTTAAGTCAATAATGGGGGGGGGCCGAGTCAAGATGGCGTACTAGGAGAATTCGAAATTCGCGTCTCCTCACGACTAGGGCACCTAACCAGGCTCGGTGGGGGACCAAAGACACCTAAGGGGACGGGAGGAAATGCCAGCAACCAGGTAGGACATGGGGTGTGGGGGGAGTGAAGGGAGAAGAGAAGTGGAGGTGGGACGGGACTGGCACCCCTGAGGGGCAGCTGGGGGAGGTGAAGGGATCCCATGTCCAAAGGGGGAAATTGGGGAACCAATGGGAGGGCAGAGGATCAAAAGGGAGCATGGCCAGGTTTCCTCTGCCCACTTGGGCCCCCAGGAACATGCTGAGATCCCAGGCCTGATCCTCTGGCCACCGAGGCCCCCTCCAGCTGCGTGGGTCCTGAGGGAGTGGGAGGGAGGGAAGGGGGGAGCAAAAGCAAAGGCCAGACATCTGGGAGAGCACCCCTGAGGGTTGGCTGGAAGAGGGAAGGAATTCCTACACCCAGTGGGACCCACGCACAGTTAGGGGTCCAGTGGGGATGGAGGAGACCCTGGGGGAGAAGGGGGGTAGGGGCACGAAAGAACAGAAGGGAATGCAGCCAGTGCTTTCCCTGTCCACTTAGGCACCGGGGAGCCTATTGGGCTCCCTGGCCTAATCCTCTGCCCTCAGAGCCTCCTTCCTGCCGCGCAGAGCACAAGCCCCGCCCTTACACCCCCACCAGTGCCCCACCTCTACACTCAGAGACCCCCTCCAATGGGCTGGGCCTAAACCCTGCCCACACACCCTCACTCAGGGCCCTACCTCCAAACTCCGGAACCCCACACTCCAGAGGCCCAACGTTCCAAGTGCTGCCTCTCCCCTTCTGCACAGGTCCTAAGCAGAGGCCCTGCCCTATGCTCAAACGTCCCCCCCTCACCCGCCTAGGTCCCACCCTACCCTAAACCCCACCCCTGCCTAAGTTCCACTCCCTGCCTAAACTCTGCCCCCATTGCCAAGGCTTTTTTTATTTCCTTTTTTTTTTTTTCCTCTTTTAGATTGGGGCTGTTTTACCTTATTGATTCATTGTTGTTGACTCTTTTATATTTTTATTTTTCTTAGTAAATCTTTTATTTTTCTAATTTTATTTTATTCTTTGTACTTTGTTATTGTTTTCTCCTTTTGGCTTGTTCCCCCGCCCCTGTTTTTTAAAATTTTTTCTGTTTTTTGGTTTTTTCTGTTTTTTTAATTTTACCTTGTTGCAGTTGTTTCAATTATAGTTTTATTTTTCCTAATATATTTTTAATCTTTCTAATTTTATTTTGTTTTTTTTCTTTGATATTGTACTGCTCCTTTTTTTCTTTCTTTCTTTCTTTTTTTTTTTTAAGCCATGCCATGAAGCTTGCAGGATCTTGGTTCCCAGGCTGGAGGTCAGGCCCAAACTCCTGTTGTGGGAGCTCCGAGTCCAAACCACTGGACTAACAGAGAACCTCAGATGCCAGGGAATATCAATCGGAGTGAAGCCTCCCACAGGTCCTCATCTCAGCACCAAGACCAGGCTCTATCCAACTGTCTGCAAACTCCAGTGCTGGACATCTCAAGCCAAACAACCAGTAAAACAGGAATACAGCACCACACATTAAAAAAAAAAAAAAAGAAAAGAAAAAAATGAAATGACAAAAATATAAGTTAGAGATGAAGGAGCAAGGTAAAAACCTACAAGACCAAATAAATGAAGACGAAATAGGCAACCTACCTGATAAAGAAGAGTAATGATAATAAAGATGATCCAAAATCTCGGAAGAAGAAAGGAGAAAATACAAGAAACATTTAACAAGGATCTGGAAGAAATAAAGAGCAAACAAACAGTGATGAACAACACAATTACTGAAATTAAAAATACTCTAGAAGGAATCAATAGCAGAATAACTGAGGCAGAAGAACAGATAAGTGAGCTGGAAGATAAAATGTTGGCAATAACTGCCAGGGAGCAGAAAAAAGAAAAAGGAATGAAAAGAATTGAGGACAGTCTCAGAGACCTCTGGACAACATTAAACGCACCAACATTCGAATTATAGGGGTCCCAGAAGAAGAAGAGAAAAAGAAAGGGTCTGAGAAAATATTAGAAGAGATTATAGTCAAAAGCTTCCCTAACATGGGAAGGGAAATAGTCAATCAAGTCCAGGAAGCCCAGAGAGTACCATACAGGATAAACCCAAAAGAGAAACATGCTGAGACACATATTAATCAAACTATCAAAAATTAAATACAAAGAAAAAATATTAAAAGCAGCAAGGGAAAAGCAACAAATAACATACAAGGGAATCCCCATAAGGTTAACAGCTGATCTTTCAGAAGAAACTCTGCAAGCCAGAATGGAGAGGCAGGACATATTTAAAGTGATGAAACGGAAAAACCTACAACTAAGATTACTCTACTCAGCAAGGATCTCATTCAGATTTAATGGAGAAACTAAAACCTTTACAGAAAAGCAAAAGTTAAGAGAATTCAGCACTACCAAACCAGCTTTACAACAAATGCTAAAGGAACTTCTCTAGGCAGGAAACACAAGAGAAGGAAAAGACCTACAAAAACAAACCCCACACTCCAGAGGGTAAATGGATTAAATGCTCCAACAAAAAGACATAGACTGGCTGAATGGATACAAAAACAAGACCCATACATATGCTGTCTAAAAGAGACCCACTTCAGACCTAGGGACACATACAGACTGAAAGTGAGGGAATAGAAAAATATATTCCAGGCAAATGGAAATCAAAAGAAAGCTGTAGAAGCAATTCTCATATCAGACAAAACATACTTTAAAATAAAGACTATTACAAGAGACAAAGAAGGACACTAAATAATGATCAAGGGATCAATCCAAGAAGAAGATGTAACAATTGTAAATATTTATGCACCCAACATAGGAGCACCTCAATATATAAAGCAAATGCTAACAGCCATAAAAGGGGAAATCGACAGTAACACAATCATAGTAGGGGACTTTAACACCCCACTTTCACCAATGGACAGTTCATCCAAAATGAAAATATATAAGGAAACACAAGCTTTAAATGACACATTAGACAAGATGGACTTAATTGATATTTATAGGACATTCCATGCAAAAACAACAGAATACACTTTCTTCTCAAGTGTCCATGAAACATTCTCCAGGATAGACCATATCTTGGGTCAAAAATCAAGCCTTCCTAAATTTAAGAAGATTGAAATCATATCAAGTATCTTTTCCAACCACAACATTATGACACTAGATATCAATTACAGGAAACAAACTGTAAAAAATTCAAACACATGGATGCTAAACTATACACTACTAAAAAACCAAGAGATCACTGAAGGAATCAAAGAGGAAATCAAAAAATACCTAGAAACAATTGACAATGAAAACACGACACCCCAAAACCTATGGGATGCAGCAAAAGCAGTTCTAAGAGGGAAGTTTATAACAATACAATCCTACCTCAAGAAACAAGAAAAATCTCAAATAAACAACCTAAACTTACACCTAAAGCAATTTGAGAAAGAAGAACAAAAAAACCTCAAAGTTAGCAGAAGGAAAGAAATCATAAATCAGATCAGAAATAAATGAAAAAGAAATGAAGGAAACAATAGCAAAGATCAATAAATCTAAAAGCTGGTTCTTTAAGAAGATAAACAAAATTGATAAACCACTAGCCAGACTCATCAAGAAAAAAAGGGAGAAGACTCAAATCAACAGAATTAGAAATAAAAGAGGAGAAGTAACAACTGACATTGCAGAAATACAAAGAACCATGAGGGATTACTATAAGCAACTATATGCCAATAAAATGGGCAACCCGGAAGAAATAGACAAATTCTTAGAAAAGCACAACCTTCTGAGACTGAACCAGGAAGAAATAGAAAATATAAACAGACCAATCACAAGCACTGAAATTAAAAGTGTGATTAAAAATCTTCCAACAAACAGAAGTCCAGGACCAGATGGCTTCACAGGTGAATTCTACCAAACATTTAGAGAAGAGCTAACACCTATCCTTCTCAAACTCTTCCAAAATAAAGCAGAGGGAGGAACACTCCCAAACTCATTCACAAGGGCACCATCACCCTGATATAAAAACCAGACAAAGATGTCACAAAATAGAAAACTACAGGCCAACATCTCTGATGAACATAGATGCAAAAATCCTCAACAAAATACTAGCAAACAGAATCCAACAGCACATTAAAAGGATCACACACCATGATCAAGTGGGATTTATCCCAGGAATGCAATATACACAAATCAATCAATGTGATACACCATATTAACAAACTGAAGGATAAAAACCATATGATCATCTCAATAGATGCAGAAAAAGCTTTTGACAAAATTCAACACCCATTTATGATAAAAACTCTCCAGAAAGTAGGCATAGAGGGAACCTACCTCAACATAATGAAGGCCATATATGACAAACCCACAGCCAAAATCGTTTTCAATGGTGAAAAACTGAAACCATTTCCTGTGAAATCAGGAAGAAGACAAGGAAGCCCACTCTCACCACTATTATTCAACATAGTTTTGGAAGTGTTAGCCCAGCAATCAGAGAAGAAAAAGAAATAAAAGGAATCCAAATCAGAAAAGAAGAAATAAAATTGTCACTGTTTGCAGATGACATGATGCTATACATAGAGAATACTAAAGATGCTACCAGAAAACTACTAGAGCTAATCAATGAATTTGGTAAAGTAGCAGGATACAAAATTAATGCACAGAAATATCTTGAATTCCTATACACTAATGATGCAAAATCTGAAAGGGAAATTAAGGAAACACTCCCATTTACCATTGCAACAAAAGGAATAAAATACCTAGAAGTAAACCTACCTAGGGAGGCAAAAGACCTGTATGCAGAAAACTATAAGACACTGATGAAAGAAATTAAAACGATACGATCAGATGGAGAGATATATACCATGTTCCTGGATTGGAAGAATCAACATTGTGAAAATGACTACACTGCCCAAAGCAATTTATAGATTCAATGCAATCCCTGTCAAACTACCAATGTCATTTTTCACAGAACTAGAACAAAATCTTTTACAATTGGTATGGAAACACAAAAGACCCCGAAAAGCCAAAGCAATCTTTAGAAAGAAAAACAGAGTTGGAGGAATCAGGCTCCCTGACTTCAGACTATACTACAAAGCTACAGTAATCAAGACAGTATGGTTCTGGCACAAACACAGAAATATGGATCAATGGAACAGGATAGAAAGCCCAGAGATTAACCCACGCACATATGGTCACCTTATTTTTGATAAAGGAGGCAAGAATATACAATGGGGAAAAGACAGCCTCTTCAATAAGTGGTGCTGGGAAAACTGGACAGCTACATGTAAAAGAATAAAATTAGAACACTTCCTAACAGCATACACAAAAATAAACTCAAAATGGACTAAAGACTTAAATGTAAGGCCAGACACTATAAAACTCTTAGAGGAAAACAAAGACAGAACACTCTATGACATAAATCACAGCAAGATCCTTTCTGAGCCACCTCCTAGAGAAATGGAAACAAAAACAAAAATAAACAAATGGAACCTAATGAAACTTCAAAGCTTTTGCACAGCAAAGGAAACCATGAACAAGAGGAAAAGACAACTCTCAGAATGGGAGAAAACATTTGCAAACGAAGCAACTGACAAAGGATTAATCTCCAAAATATACAAGCAGCTCATGCAGCTCAATATCAAAAAAACAAACAACCCAATCCAAATATGGGCAGAAGACCTAACTAGACATTTCTCCAAAGTAGATATACAGATTGTCAACAAACACATGAAAGGATGCTCAACATCACTAATCATTAGAGAAATGAAAATCAAAACTACAATGAGGTATCACCTCACACCAGTCAGAATGGCCATCATCAAAAAATACAAACAATAAATGCTGGAGAGGGTGTGGAGAAAAGGGAACCCTCTTGCACTGTTGCTAGGAATGTAAATTGATACAGCCACTATGGAGAACAGTATGGAGGTTTTTTAAAAAACTAAAAATAGAACTACCATACGACCCAGCAATCCCACTGCTGGGCATATACCCTGAGAAAACCATAATTCAAAGAGTCATGTACCACAATGTTCATTGCAGCTCTATTTACAATAGTCAGGACATGGAAGCAACCTAAGTGTCCACTGACAGATGAATGGATAAAGAAGATGTGGCACATTTATACAATGGAATATTACTCATCCATAAAAAGAAACAAAATTGAGTTATTTGTAGTGAAGTGGATGGACCTTCAGTCTGTCATACAGAGTGAAGTAAGTCAGAAAGAGAAAAACAAATGCCGTATGCTAACACATATATATAGAATCTAAAAAAATAAATGGTTCTGAAGAACCTAGGGCCAGGACAGGAATAAAGATGTAGACATAGAGGATGGACTTGACACGGGGAGGGGGAAGGGTAAGCTGGGAAAAAGTGAGAGAGTAGCATTGACATATATACACTACCAAATGTAAAATAGCTAGTGGGAAGCAGCTGCATGGCACAGGGAGATCAGCTCGGTGCTTTGCGACCACCTAGAAGGGTGGGATAGGGACGGTGTGAGGGAGACACAAGAGGGAGGGGATATGGGGATATGCATATGCACGTAGCTGATTCACTTTGTTATACAGCAGAAACTAACACAACATGGTAAAGCATTTATACTGCAATAAGGATGTTAAGAGAAAAAAAAAAAAAGACAGTAATAGCCTTGGGAACAAAAGGGGAAAATAAACATGTTCAAGATTTTACTATTTTTTCTTCTCTGTTACAATTCACAAGAATTGTCTTTAGCTGTTACACATATAACTGTATTGTTTTACAATTTGATGTAGGATACCAGATCACACCCAAAACTTTAGCCAAGTCTATACTACTAAAGCATAATTAAATCAGTCATTTACATTGACTATGGCTCACAGAGTGATAAGAAACATAACCCTAATAGACATGTTTTCATATCGCCATTAAAGCCACGCCGTGAAACTCTGATTAAACAAACTAACAATTTTGGACTTACTCGATCTGCCTATAATTGCAGATAGAATCTTCCTATTCATGTTAACCATCCTGGAAACATTACAGTACTTTTTCAAATTATTTCTCCTGCCAGAAAGGCTTGACTTTTTAATCTAGGTCAAGTGGAGATAAAAAGTAAACAAACTAGTGACATGAGAAGCCATTGACCTCTATTGAACTTGCTACATTGGGGAAACTGGAATTTACTAAATGAAGCCAGAGAGGGGAAATAAACATGAGAAAACCCAGAACTTTAGACCTTATGGTTCAGGAGTAATACTTTTGTTCAAATAGTACATGTTAGTGGTAACTTTTGATTTTTTTCCAAGAAAGAAGAATATGTAAAAATTCAAACCAAAACTGCAATTTTTTTATAAAGGTAATTATGAGATGAGGGTAAAGTGGGCTTTCAGAATAATGTGGAGACACTCTATTTCAACTTCACTTTAAATGGGCTGTTGAGTTTGTATTAAGGTTCATGAATATCAATCATTTCCAAAGTGATTTAAAATATATCTGTGAACATGTGTGTGCTCAAAACAACTTATTTTCCTTTGGCTTTTGTGTGTCATGTAACACTTCATGTGTCAATGGGAAAAGAAGAGTTACATATAGAGTTGCATTTGTTTTTTCATGTTGGTAGAGATACCACAGACCAGTTCTTTTCCATGACTTCCTCACCTTTTAAAAATGGATCCTGAAAGTCAAAGCAGATAAAGTTCAAAACCTCAGCTGACATCTGTGCTGTGAGTCACCTTGACAATCTGGCCCCGACTCCCAGTACCTCCTAGCCTCCTCTAAGCTCTTCTAATGTCCTTCTCCCTCCAGAACAGGGGTTCCCATGATTGTCACTGATTGGTCTTATTTTTATCTCTGAAGGACAACATTTCTGTCATTCCCTTACCCTACAGCATAACCCTCAGAGAGTACACTGCAGCTCAGAATATGTGAGCTGAATTTTTTAAGCTCTCAAAGAGTGAACAAGCAGAGTCAAAATGTCAATTAAAGAAACTTGGAAACAACATGATGCCCTGTGCCTTTTAGAGGTTGGCTAGGAGAGATTTTCTAGGATCCTGTGTAAGGCTTCCCTCCTCTTTTCAGGATGGATTAGACCATGCCCATCTCTTACTGATGGGAAAAACAATTTTGAAGGACAGTAATATTGACTCACTTTTTTCTGCAACTTACAATTTTTTTAAAAGATTTTTTTGATGTGAACTATTTTTAAACTCTTTATTGAATTTGTTACAATATTGCTTCTGTTTTATGTTTCGGTTTTTTGGCCAGAGGCACGTGGGATCTTAACTCCCCAACCAGGGATCGAACCCTCACCCCCTGCATTGGAAGGCGAAGTCTCGACCACTGGACCTCCAGGGAAGTCCCTCTTATGATTTACGCTTCTTTCATTCAATCCTCATAACAACCACATAGGTTAGGCGTTATTTGTCATTACTAGTATTAGTATTATTAATGTTATTTCTGTTGCTGAGTGAATTGGCCAAAATAAGGATTTACATTCAGAAGACACGAGACTGCATTTTCGGTATGCCTTTTCTGTACAAATTCAAGCAAACTACTTTCATCTCTCTGAGGATCTGTCTCTTTATCAGTATAGTTGTCCTAAAATAGATTATGTCATGGACTTGCAGAGAGAATTAAACAATACAACCTACATGAAAGCATCCTCCAAAGTGCTCACAACACTCTTTATTTCATGCCATTTTTAGAATGAGGTTTGTTTATTTGGTTTGGTTGGGTCCATTTTTTTTTTTTTTTTAATGAGGACATGATGACTCAAAGAAATTAGGGGCTTTTCTCAAGGCCTCACAGGCCAGTATGGTAGAGCAGAATTGAAATTTAAGTCTTTGGAGTAGATGCTATGATGGACCAACCAGACGCTCTCCGTCCCCAGCCTGCACATTCTGAGCAAAGCACTCGTTTCCCAGCTGCTTCCAGGATCGGTGGCTGGGAGCTCACGTTCCTCTCGGGACCAAAGGTAGCTGTCTCCCACAAGGTAAGCCCCCTCCCCATCCTGGTCACTGCCAGGTACAGAGGCCTGCTTCCCTTGTCTCCCTTGCAGATAATGCTGGAGGTCCACCTTAGCTCCAGAGATCCCTGTAGGAAGGGCTGGAGTCTCTGTTGTCATGCCATCACAGTTCACCTTCTCCTTTTGCCCAGTCTTGCTTCCCTCACCCCTCACAGGTGCTGATTTCCAGAACATTCCCCGATAAACCTCCTGCTCACAAATCTCCATCTCAGAGTTTCCCAGGAACCGGACTTAATATAGTTTCCTGACTCCAAATCCCATGTTCGTGGCACAGCAGTTCATGTGAGAGTGGGCAAAAATTTCTTCACAATAAAACTATACCTGTCTGCCAAGTTATCAGCAAATCTTTTAAGAATGTAAAACAGGACGTGTAATTGTAGAGAGCTGTGGGGCAGCTTCAGGATCATAAAGAACAGGGCCCCGAAGCAAAATTTAACACCAAAAATATCCTCTGCCCTTTATTTTGTTCAAGGAGGTACAAAAGGGGATAAAAGTGGCCCTTGCTATCAAGGACTTGGCAACCAAATTGCCCAGGATATCAGCTCCTCATAGAGGAAGAGAGCAGACACATGGTTACTACTCAGAAGCCCCTGCTTTAGGGCTCTGCCTCCGTCAGAGTGCATAAACCAAGCGTCTCAGTGCTTCCCCCCGCCGAGCAGTCACAGACCACTGGAAAGCTGTCTGTCCAGCATTGTCTTTGGGAACCATGCCCCTCACCCACACGGGTCTTCTCAGAGCTGTTTTATTTCCGCTGCCATTGTCCCCGTGACTAGAATTCATTGATTCGGAAGAGGATGGCTGAGTCAGGCTGAACCAATCAAATTCTCTCTCCCAATAATTTGGACTTTTAAACAAAGGCACCCAGAAACTGCTGGCCTCAGTAATGTGAAACTGCAGAAAAGGGGCCACAGATGGCTGCTGCAAAGACCCCTGGAACAGTCCTGCTTCCCAAGGCACAGATGGGCCTCTTCCTTGGATTCTGAAAGATACACCATCACTTGTCTGAAGACATTTGCTGAAGTAATCTGTGTTGGATTCTGTTCTTTGAAGTCCAAAGAAACTTCACTACTCCAGGTCCTCTGTAACGTTTTACATAAAGCCCCAGACATTTTAATTATGCCTTTGGCAGAGAGACAGCATCTATCTGTGTAAACTGTCTCCCACATGGTGATGGTGACAAAAGCAAAAGGGAATTTGAAAAAATATCCTCCTGTCGCAACGCCGTAGAACAAGACCATACAAGCAGAATTAGAAAACTCCGGAAGAGCAACAGAAGGTTAATAGGTGACATCACTTCTTTCTCAAAACCTTCCACTAGCTTCCTATCACACTTCAAATAAATGTAGCCTGTACACTGGCTGGACCCTACATTACCTACCTTACCTGACCCTTGGCTATCTCGGACCTCACCTCCTCCTACCCACCCCTTTACTTACTCCATCCATACACACTGGCCGCTTTGTGCTTCTCAAGCACACTCCCACTCAGGGCCCTTGCACTTGCAGTTTCCCCTAGCAGGACATCTATATGTCCTACAGATAGCTACATGGCTTATTCCCACTCTTCCTTCACGTCTCTGCTGAAATGCCATCTCTTCAGAGAGACCTTCTCTGACCTCCTATCCAGAAAGGTAGCCTTTCTCTCCCTTTAGCCTCATATGCCACTTAATTATTCTTTATAGCACTTGTCACTGCCTAACATCACATGATAAACCGCTGCCTATTTGTTAATTATCTGTCATCCCTACTAGATTGTAATCTCCATTATGGTCATGAATTTGTTTATTTTTGTTCAATGTGGAGTCCATACCACTTAGAAGTGTCTGACCCATAGAAAGTTCTCAGTTTATATTTATTAGTTGGATGAATAAATAAACAGTTAAAATCTAAGCACTGAGATATTTCCATTTGGAGGCAGAGTGTCAAGAGTGTATGTGCAGGGTTAAAAATGACCTTGCTTCAGTCCCTCATGTCCTGTTGGACAAGGACAGCAGACATATACCCCTGGAGGAGAGAGTAGGCCGAGGTCCAACAAGGGAGCAGCCCTCCTTCTGATGTCACTTCAGCACATACCTGCCATGGGACCAGGTGATGAGTGTCTTGAGGCTTTAGGAAGGTGGAGGGCCTCTGTGAGGTAGAGAGCCAGCTGGCTTTAACGGCCGCAATCAGAGCAAGGTGGCAATGAGTACCGACCAGGGCAATCCCAGGTTGGGGTGCAGGAGGAGAAACAAGACTTGGGAAAGAGGCAAAAGGATGTCCGACTAGCTAACTGTTGAAACATCTGCTCTGAAAATTGCAAGGCTTCTCCTACAGGTCTTTTCCTTCTTGCTAAACAGCTTTTCGAATAATTCTGCATACATGAACTAGGCACATTCTCTTGTAGTTTTGAAATCTAGCCAAAATTGTGCATCTTCACCTCTGTTTGTTCCATAGTCTCACTCCACCTGCAAAATAGTTTCCCTTGGGTTCAAAGGGAAAATCAATTTTTTATATATTAAATTTATTGTCTCACAAAATAAATTTTGTTGGAGTTTCCTAAACTTCTTTAAAGCGGGCCGAAGCAAGTAGGACAACTGTCATTCTGGCTTATACAGCGATGATGAATTGCGTTACAAATGATCTCTAAACAAATATGGCTGGGATACAGCCACAGAATGACAGGTCCTTTCCCTGCCATTCCTACCAAACCCACTGGGCATGGGTGCAGGACCAGGTTACAAGGGGCTTGGATGAGAAAGTGTCCCAGAGAGATGAATGTAAATATCAGTTTTCTTTTATAAAGTACAATATGTGAGGATACATAGATGACATATATGTGTCCTTATGTTACTTTCTTAGGTAAGTAGGTAGGTAGGTAGGTAGATAGGTAGATAGATAGATAGATAGATAGATAGATAGATAGATAGATAGAAAGATTGATCAATCCTTACTTAGTCGTTGGGTATCATACTAGTTGACAATTGAATATAAAATCATATTGCCAAAAGCAACAAAAATATAAAAATGGGTTCTTAGAGAGTGAAAATAGGTATGATCTCTTCAAGAGAAAAATATATCAAAAGCCTCAAAAATATACTTCTCTTTGATCTTTGATTTCTGGGAATTTAGACTAAGATAATAATCATAGATATGCAGAAAAGTTCACTTACAAAGATGTTGGCATTGTGTGTAATCATAATCATGAAAATTTGGAAATAACATAAATGTCTAATGAAAGGGGCTGAGTAAAATAAGCTGTGAACTAGCAGCTCTACTTACAATAGCCAGGACATGGAAACAACCTAAGTGTCCATCAACAGACGAATGGATAAAGAAGATGTGGCACATATATACAATGGAATATTACTCAGCCATAAAAAGAAATGAAATTGGGTCATTTGTAGAGACATGGATGGACCTAGAGAGTGTCATACAGAGTGAAATAAGTCAGAAAGAGAAAAGCAAGTATCGTACAATAACGCATATATGTGGAATCTAGAAAATTGGTATAGATGATCTTATTTCCAAAGCAGAAGCAGAGACAGACGTAGAGAACAAATGTATGGATACCAAGGGGGAAAGGGGTGGGGTGGGAGGAATTGGGAGACTGGGATTGACACATATACATTATTGATACTATGTATAAAATAGACAACCGATGGCAACATACTGTACAGCACAGGGAACTCTACCTAGTGCACTGTGGTAACCTAAATGGGAGGGAAGTCCAAAAGGGAGGGGAGATCTGTATATGTATGGCTGATTTGTTTTGTTGTGCAGTGGAGGCTAACACAACATTATAAAGCAACCATACTCCAATAAAAATTAATAAAAAAAAATAAGCCATGAACATCCATGCAAGGAGATATAATGAAGCCATTAATGAGATGTTAAAATATTTAGAGGTTTTGAAAAGTAACTACAATATAGTTTTAAGCTTTAAAATGTATTCTATTTTATACTGTAATGCCAACTTATTTGAAAAATAAATGTACATTTTTACTCTAACATTTACTCAAAGGAAAAAATCTGGAAGGAAATATACCAAACATTATTAGTGGTTGTTCCTAAGTATTTTAATTACACATAATTTTTATTTATTGCCTCTATACCCTTACTCCAAAAATCAGCTACAATGAATGTATATTGCCTTTTATTAAAAAGTGCTATGTATTTTTTTTAATTGGGGTACAGTTGCCTTACAATGTTGTGTTAGTTTCTGCTGTACAACGAAGTGAATCAGCTATATGTATACATATATCCCCTCCCTCTTGGACCTCCCTCCCCTGCCCCATCCCACCCATCTAGGTCATCACAGAGCACCGAGCTGAGCTCCCTGCGCTATACAGCAGGTTCCCGCTAGCTGTGTATTTTTAAACTGTATGATAAAGGAAATGCACATTGTGTGCAGCAGAAGATTGGAAACAAAAGCATTTGTTCATTGCAACGACAGAGAATAATTTGTGTGCTACCTCTTAGAGATATAGTTCTATCTTGCCACTCTGAAATGATAATAAATAACAACCACTCTTACAATGAAGCAGCGTCAGAGTGCCACAATGGGAAGCCAAAGTAATATTAATAGTCCCAAAGTTGTATGTCAAGCAAATGCAAAAGTTCTCTAGAAAAAGATGCTGGTAGAATAAATAATCAAGAACAGAAGACTGTACTTTTGGTAAATAGTGCTCCTTGTGAGGTGGCATAAACAGAATAAGTTTTAACAGCATTTAAGATATTAATCACTTCTAATTTTTGAGGTATGGTGATAAGTATTTAAAGAGTTATGTTGCTAGATTCATACAATCACCACATAAAGAGTTTGTGAAACAAAACGATTTGAAAATTTTGGTCTACATAATCACATTAAAAATTTATTTGTATTAAAGGGCTTATAAAATCATTATATCTACAAATCTATGAATATATTTATCCTTCAAATGTAACTTCCTTTGTTTAATTTCTCCCTACCCTGACCAAGCTTGCAGGCTCCCCAGTACACACACACACAGACGTACATGCTCCCTTCCTATTGTCATGGTATCAAAAGCAATCAGTATTTCTCTGCAGTTTTACCTGGTATATTTTCTACTCTCTGGTGAGAAAGGGAGCTGAAGCAACATACCAGGAATCAGAAGTTCATAAACTATCATTTTCTGCCAGGGCACTAGTCACTGGTGGCAGTAGTATAGCTTCCAAATGGGAGTCTTCTGGCACACCCGGAAATAATAAGTCCTCAGAATAATAAAGAGACCTTGTCTCTGAATGATACAAACAGTACATATTTATCCTTCAAAGTGATTCAAACCATCTAGAGTGGAGAGCTTCAATTATCCTAATAATTGAAGTTCATTTCTAATTCTAAAGCTATTATTTTTTTTTTAATTCATGAGACCATAAAATGCCTGAAAAGTAGCATTCAATAGCCCTTATTTGATTCATGGGTAAAACAATGGCATAGATGCCCTTGGGCTCCATTAAGCAGCCATCTACCAGTTGGAAATGTCTAATAGAATTTGAACAAATAGGCAACTTGTTCAACAATCACTACTCAGTGTTCACAGATACTGTTCTTCACACAGAGAGGAAGAATTCTAAGCTAGCCTAGTTTTAGACAGTGTTACACTGTATCTTTGCATCACACCAATGAGTAAGGAGCAAGTCCTTGGCAAATAGATTCTGAAATGGAGTTATCAGAGAAGAGTGGTGATAACATTATTTCAATCACTTTGAATCAGGGGTCACTGAAACCTCAAATCCACAATCTGATGTTAGAAACATAACTTTTTTTTTGTTTATAATATATTTCTGTTTGATATAGTGAAAAGTAGTATACTATAGTGGCCAAGGTCATGGACTCTGAAATTAGATGCTTGGAATTCTAGCTTGCCACAAACCAGCCATGCAGCTTGGACAATTCACTAAAGCTCTCCGTGCCTCCATTCTTTTATGTGTAAAATGAAGATGATAATGTTTCCTATCCCAAAGAATTGTAGTAAGGATCAATACAAATAACACTCTTAGAATGATACTGGGCAATATGATGAATATTAACTATTTTTAGTAGTGAATTACCATTTCCACATACTGACTAGTACTCCATGAACGTCAGTTCACAAGAATTATTTGAAAACAGAAGTAAGCTGGAAAGAGTTTATAGATACGATTTAATTGCACCCAGATGTTGGTTAATACCTTGAGGAGATTAAGCTCTGTAAAAATTAGGAGCAAGCAGTTCTGACTTCAGTAGATCCAAACTTTTCTCTCTTTGACTTCTTGGTAAGAAATAACTTTTCCATTGCACACAGACATCCATTTATCATACCCACATCCACACCCACACATAAACATATTTGCACATATACACCTAAAAACTGTTTCATGAAGCAGCACTTGTGATATTCTCTACTGTCTTTTATTTCAGTTTATTAAAATATTGGTAGAAACCTTCTACTGATTTCACCATCATTAATGGTTCATGACCTAATGTTTGAAAAAATACTGTATAACCAATCCTTTCCATGAGATAATTTCATGGGAAAAATATGTGCCCTTCCCATTTCTGGCCACTCTTCGGCCCACTCCTGCCCCCTAGTACCAGGGTTAAGCTCTCCTTTAGTACAAAGGGAAACAGGAGTCTTTTTTCTAGATCTTCTCAAAAATTCCCAACTAGATCAGAATACCCTGATCTCTAGTCCTGACATCAGCTACTCATCCTTCTCAGCGCTTCTCTGAACATGCAGGACGTGGGGAATGATTGCTCCTTCCTGGGAAAATAAAGATGGTCTCTCTGACCCAAAGTTCTCCAGTTGTGAATGTGAGAGGCATGAGATTTCAGCAAGAAGGGGGTCATCAAACCCCTGGAGAGCTGTAAAGAGCTTCTTCCCAGCCCCAGAATAGAAATGATGTCCCTGCCCTTACATCCAATTTGTGGCCAAAGCAGTGTGCAATACAGCATCTAGTTGAATCCTGGACAATTAAACACATAGCAAGGTTTAAGGGATGGAAATTTTGCAGGAACAAGGCCAGATGGAGTATATTTTTAGATCAATGGTCATTGTCTCCCACCACAAAATCACTTGAACCATGGTCCACTTGCTCTCTCATCTTTTTCTACTCGTATCAATTGTATGTCACTACATTCTACCTTAGTCATGATACATTTCTTATAAAGTAGCTCTACTCCTTGGTTTCCATACTTGGTGGATTGAATTCGAGATGTGAGACTTTCACTTCACAAAACAGTATTAAATGAGAGTTCTAAAAAGGTGATGATTGGGATTGCACAATGCAAATATACTTAATGCTGCTAATCTGTGCACTGAAACATGGTTAAGATAGTAAATTTCATGTGATGCTTTTTTTGCCACGAATAAAAAATAATTTTTAAAGTATTAAATAGAAGTTCTTTCAAATTCAGTTTACACATTTAGACAATCCTCCCAACTCACCCCCTCATTACTAAAAAAAGAAAAAATACAAGCAAGCGTTACATTTTATAGTTGTTAGTCAAGTAAAATTTAGCTAGTTATTTAGATCTTTAAATCTAAATGTCATCCATCACCACTTGCTAATTTCTGTGGTTGTGGGGGATAACCAGAGGAAACGGAAATATTCCTCTTAATCTCTTATTTACTTAAAAGTTTCCACACATACACCACCCAACTGAAAAAGTTCTCCCTAATAAACATGTATCCACAAATAGCCTGATATTTTTCCTGTGCCAGAATTGACATAGTAACTTAAGCTCTGGGTCAGAAACCCACTGACTTACTCAAATTGAGCAGTCAAAAGTAATAAAAATATATTCAAATAATTGTATAAATATGCTGTTCTAAAAAGTATGAAAATAGAGGACTTGTTCAAAATTTCTGCTTGGCTACACCTTGAAAAGACAACAAGGACATTTGATTTGGGTGCCTCCTTTAAATGAGGGCTTGAAGAAAGCCAGGGGAGCCGTTCATTAAACATATGTGCTTCTCATTGACCTTGCGAGGCATCTGTCCGGCATCTGTCCAGCATCTTAAATAAAAGAATGCTTTGAGTAAGCATATGCTCTTACTGTTGAATTTTGATGGACTTATAAGCCACTCAAGCTTCACCTTTGCAGTTAATGTGTAATCAGGATCCATTTCTAGTCATTTGTGGATAGCTTTGTTGTAGTTTCCAATTACCGTAGTATATAGGCTTCTCTCTCATGCTCCTGTTAATACCCAAACCAAACGTTCTCCTTACTAAGAAAAAATTCACTTCATGTAAGATTCACTTTTAAAATCTTTTACATTTAGGCTTTTTTCACAGTGCTTGAATAATGCATTTAACATCTCAGTCTTAATTCTTATCTTGAAATCTACCTCATTCAAACATAATGGCTTGACAGTACTCCTGTGCCCCAGCCCACCCCTTCTGATTTCCCCAAATAATTGGTTATATAGGAAAGAGAGTATTATTGAAGGGATTGAAGGAAACACACTTAAAATTTAAGGCTGACTGTACAAATACCTGTTTTACAATGAACAGTTCTGCTTAAGCTGAAGGCCTTAAGTAAAGCATATTTTGTGGCACCATCCTCATCTAGAACTAAAAGGAATTTCTAGACAAAAACAACAGGTCAAAGTTTCCAATCAAAAATTCTGTAGTCCTGTTATGTTGTGTAGTATACAACTACTACACTACAAGGAGTTGAAGGGAGATAGTCAAATATAACTAAAATTTCAAGGACAAACAATACAAACAGGTCATATTTCATACAACTACCAATGAGCAAATTATATCAACAGCAAGATTTTTTTAAACTTGGCAAAAGAGATTTTGAAATTTACATAATGGGCAAAAGATGAAGATTTATACATGCACACTTTCAAGTATAAGCCCCTTTAAAAATAAGGAAATCTCAATCTTGGACCCTTGAAGTCCTAAACCTATAAACAAGGAAGTATAGCTCACCCAAAATGTTAGTGGCATTTTTTTGCAGTAAACAAAGAGCTGTTAAATAGCTAAGAAGGGTGGAGGATATCGAATGCATTTCATACACTGGTCAATTCACATTCCTTTCATCTTTCAATAGTCCTCCTGAAACCTTTTAGGCCCACATCCAGGAAATCTTTCCAAATGACTTATATATATCACACTCTTGTTATTATCACAGTCTACTCTGCTCAATCTAGTGACTTCCAAAAACTGTTGCTTTTTCAACTCCCAATCATGACTTTGATTACTACTAACACTTCCTACCATGTAAGAAGAAGAAAGGGAATGGGAATAGAAAAAAAGGGAAAAAGGGGGGAAAATATGGGAAATCAATGGAAGAAAAAAAACAAGTAAAATCATTATTACAATAGGGCAAAATACTTCATCCCATTCTTTTCCCATTCCCTAATTTACTAAATTCAGTGGCCATACATTGAAAAGTCTTCTAACAACAATAGATAATGTTTACTGAGAACCTATTATGAGCCAGGTATTTCTCTAAGCACCTTACAAATATTATCTCATTTAATACAACAATTTAATGAGGTAGGTACTATTAACATTCCACTTTACAGAAAAAAGTCTGAGGTACAAAGAAGGTAAGTAACTTGACCCAAGTCATACAGCTAGTAAGTACCAGATTCAGAATTCAACCTAAGCAATCTAATTCTGGAGGTCACATTTTTGCCAAGTATGTTATATTGTTTTTCTGTATTAGAGGACCTGCTAACCACATCCACCTGTGGGTTCCGTTACAATACCAAGCACTCAGCGGGGAGGGAGATCCTAGGGATTCATTCCTTCAATAAACCTTTATGATGAAATGATTCTAGCTTTAGCTGCTTGAAAAGAACACAAAAATGAATGAATCATCATGCAAGCCCTAGATAAACTCACACTCTAGTGGAGGATATGTAATTACAACACAGTGGAAACAATACTTATAGAGCTATGATCAAAATGTTACTGGGGACATGGGAGTGGAGTCACTAACTTCTTGGAGAATTCAGGGAGATGCCCCAGAGAAGGTGATAAACAGCCTAAGTTTGTTTTTTTTTTTTAACATCTTTATTGGAGCATAATTGCTTTACAATGTGTGTTAGTTTCTGCTTTATAACAAAGTGAATCAGCTATATGTATACATATATCCCCATAACCCCTCCCTCTTGCGTCTCCTTCTCACCCTCCCTATCCCACCCCTCTAGGTGGTCACAAAGCACCGAGCTGATCTCCCTGTGCTATGCAGCTGCTTCCCACTAGCTATCTATTTTACATTTGGTAGTGTATATATGTCCATGCCACTCTCTCACTTCATCCCAGCTTACCCTTCCCCCTCCCCGTGTCCTCAAGTCCATTCTCTACATCTGAGTCTTTATTCCTGTCCTGCCCCTAGGTTCCTCAGAACCATTTTTTGATTCCATATATATGTGTTAGCAAATGGTATTTGTTTTTCTCTCCCTAACTTACTTCACTCTGTATGACAGTCTCTAGGTCCATCCACCTCACTACAAATAACTCAACTTCGTTTCTTTTTATGCAGCCTAAGTTTTTTAAAAGACAAGTAGGAATTTCCAGAAAACAGGAAAGATAGAAAGAGTAACTAGGTATCCATGTTCTGGATAATGAAGATTCATTTGTTAATAAAAAAATGTTTGGTGCACGTATACACAAGGGTTTGTGCTATGTTTTTATAAATAAAAATTTATATAAAATATGTAATTTTTATAAAAATAAATTATAGTCTCTTTTTCAATAAGTTTATAATCTGGGAGAGGAGATAACACACAAATGAATATTGCAAGGCTACATGTTTTTTAAAATGCTCTAAGGCTTCTACGTTACACCCTTTAAATTATCTAAGAGCTTCCTAGAATGAATGCAAAGAATTCTGGGGAACTGATGCCTAATCTGCTTCTATAACCCTGAGTTTAGGAACGTGGTTGCATCAGCTGAAGAGCCTGAGGGTAATGGATGAGGACTGCATGCACTGCTTCAATCCCATTCTGCATTAGACAACACTGAGCCTGATGAGGTGTACCTGGACCAAGTGAGGGAGGCTCTGCACAGATCCAGACTAGACAGTGTGTAGGCCTTCTCCAGCCTTCTGCATAAACACTGGGCAAGGAAAGGGACAAGGTACACTTCCAGAAACACGTGCAGTCTGCACTCACAATCATATAATCCCTGGTTAGATGGGGGCGCTCAGAAACCTGCATCTTTGTACCAGATGATGATGCTTATCTTGCCACCATTTATCCTAACTGCACTTTGTACCGCACTGCTAATATAAATAAAATGTGTTTGATTTGCTCAAAGGGTATCTATGCTTTGTCTTTCTGTCAAACCAAGCCTGCTAAAGAAATTTTCCAGGACGATAGTTGGGCAAGGAGTTGAACAAATTATACAGGAGTTTAGAAGAAGAGACTACTGCTGATTCAATAGTGAAAGAGTTCTCAGAGGAAATGACATTGAAAGGATGACTAATTGAATCTACCACCAAACAATCAAGATTTCAGTCTGACTCACCCCCAAATGATTGCTACATTCACCCATTAGGTAAATTAATATATTCCAAAATATGAGAGTCTAGTCTTATTGGCCTTGGAAACATCCTGCCCTTTTACAAGGTCTAATTTTACAATTCATTTATAAAGAGAAAAATTTTAATTCCCTCATTCCCAGGTTCTTACAGGCATCTTATAGTACTGACCAAGTATGTCAACAATAATAATAAATATCTATTGCATAGTTCTTTACTATTTACACAGCATATTTTAAGATTATTGTCTCATTTGATTCCCCAGTAACCCTGTGAAATATTAGTCAAGTTTAGTGACTTGCCCCAGGCCACATGCCTAGTAAGTGGACAAGCCAGCTTTTTCCTGTTATCCCACAATGGAGTCCCAGTTCTGACTGAACCCACTTTGGAACCTCCTCTCAACCCATGAATTATTACCCCCCTCTCTTTTCTCTGAGAATTGTCCTCCCCATTACCCTCATAGGTGTACCCAGCCATGTTGTACCATATAACACCCCCACCCAGGCCCTAGTTAATTGGCCTCAAGTATACATAGAACCAAGCCAGAAAATCAGATTCTCTAAAGGAAGACTTCGGAAACTGACACCAAGATAAGGAGAGTTTTTCTCTCCACGTGCCAGGAAATAAAGTATGTAAATTTAGAAGTTCTGAGGGGCCACATTCCTTCCTGAGAACAAATGTTGGAGAAGAGTTGGCAGAGAGAAGGATGAAGGAGAAGCACAAAGAGAAGCAAGGGACAGACACAAAGAGAGTACCCAGTGGCTTTGCCATCCCCATCTCAGGCCGCCTGGGAGACATAGCTGTATTCTTAGTCCTTAGTCCTTTCATCTTATTTTAAACCACTTTCTCACACCATATACAAAAATAAACTCAAAATGGATTAAAGACTTAAATGTAAAACCTGAAACCATTAAACTTCTAGAAGAAAACATAGGCCATATGCTCTTTGACATCAGTCTTAACAATATTTTTTTGGATACGTCTCCTTAGGCCAGGGAAACAAAAGCAAAAACAAACAAATGGGACTACATCAAACTAAAAAGCTTTCGCAGAGTAAAGGAAACTATCAGCAAAACGAAAAGGTTGCCTACTGAATGGGAGAAGATATTTGCAAATGATATATCCAACAAGGGATTAATATCTAAAATATACAAAGAACTCATACCACTCAACATCAAAAAAAAAATAAAATAAAATAAAAGTGAGAAGAGGACCTGAATAGTCATTTTTTCAAAGAAGACATACAGATGGCCAACAGGCACACAAAAAGATGTTCAACATCACTAATCATCACAGAAATGTAAATCAAAGCCACAATTAGATATCACCTCACACCTGTCAGGATGCCTATTATCAAAAAGACAACAAATAACAAGTGTTGGTGAGGACGTGGAGAAAAGGGAACCCTTGTGCACCATTGATGGGAATGTAAATTGGTGCAGCCACTATGGAAAACAGTGTGGAGATTCATCAAAGAATTAAAAATACAACTACCATATGATCCAGCAACTTCACTTCTGGGTATTCACCCGAAAAAAACAAAAACATTAATGTGAAAGGATATATGCACCCCTAAGTTCACTGCAACATTATTTACAGCAGCTAAGACCTAAGCAACCTAAACGTCCATCAATAGATGAATGGATAAAGAAGATGTGGTATATATATACAATAGTATATTAATCAGCCATAAAAAATAATTAAATCTTGCCATTTGCAACAGCATGGACAGACCTAGAGGGTATTATGCTAAGTGAAATAAATCAGACAGGGATAGACAAATATGACTTCACTTATATATGGAATCTACAAAACAAAATGAATGAGCAACCATAACTAAACAGAAGCAGAGTCATAGATACAGAGAATAAATAGGTGGTGGCCAGAGGGTACAGAGTTGAGGGGAGGAGAGAAACAGGTGAGGGAGATTAAGAAGTACACACCTTCAGTTACAAAATAAATGTCACAGGTATGAAATGTACAGTGTGGATAATATAGTCAATAATTATGTAACATCTTTGTATAATGACACATGGTAACTAGACTTACCATGGTGATCATTTTGAAATGTATAGGAATATCGAATCACTATGTTGTGTACCAGGTCAATTACAGTGCTGTAGGTTAACTATACTTCAAAAACAAACAAACAAACAAACTCATAGAAAAAGAGATCAGATTTGTGGTTACCAGAGGCAGGGGGTGTAGGGAGGGGAATTAGATGAAGGCAGTCAAAAGGTACAGTTTCCAGTTATAAGGTAAATATGTAATAGGGATGTAATGTACAATATGATAAAGATAATTAACACTGAAAGTTGAAAAGAGAAAGCTGTGAAGAGACTAAATCTTAAGAGCTCTTATCACAAGGAAAAAACTTTTTTTTCTATTTTTTAATGTTGTATCTATATGAGATGATGGGTTTTCACTAAACCTATTGTGGTCATCATTTCATGATGCATGTAATTCAAATCATTATGCTGTACACCTTAAACTTATACAGTGATGTGTGTCAATTACATCTCAGTAAAACTAGAAAAATCAAAATTAAAAAAAAAAGATCCCGGAAGGGAAAAAAAACACCGATGTGTTCTTGAAGAAGAAAATGTGATTTAGAGAGAAATATAGCCAAGTGAGCACGATGTCTTGCACTCTCTCTGCAACGTCGCAGGAGAGAGATGATGCCAGCACTGACATCATGGTCCGTAGCAGAGGCTGAGCAGATAATTGGCACTCAACAAATAAATGTCTATCAGATGAATTAATGAATCTGCTACTCAAATGGGATATGGGGATATATGTATACATATAGCTGATTCACTTTGTTGTAACTAACACAACATTGTAAAGCAATTATACTCCAATAAAGATATGGAAAAAAATGTATGTGTGAATATATGCATACGTATTTTTGTTACTGATTTTTTTTTTTTAATTGGTTCAGAAGAGAGAGAGCATTCTGTAGTCCTTCACCCTAAGGAGAACCAAAAACAACAATAAGCTTGCTTGTCTTGAACATCAGAGAAGAGGAATGTAATTACATGTCATATCCAAGGTCATTCAGCCACACCTATACACCCCGAAGCTATATCACCAGCAGAACAAGGGAAGTTCCTAGATTACTTCTTTTAATAGAGTGATGATCTCAGAATCCTTGGACCACCACCCTACTCCCCCAGTTGCTTTATGATCTATTTCTCTCTACTTAACATTCTTAACTAGCCAAATATCACATTCCTTCTGTATAACAAATGTGACACTGTGGTGATAGTCCGTATAGTGTTTATATGATTAATTGTGACAATAAGATAATGGGCAATTAAAGTCAGTTTAGCCGAAAGGATTTTATTGCTTTTTATGTTCATTTGGAGTTTACTTTTTGTACATAAGAAAATAAAATAAATATTGGATTTGTAAATGAAAAAAAAAGGCAAAGTAATATAAACAGAGAGCATTTTCATCTTCATAAAGGAAATTCCATCACCCCTGTTTTCACACGACCTTTCTCTAATGTCACTGTTTTCCTGTGAAATGAATTGGCGCCCCCAGCACTAACATTCCAAGGGTAGCACGCTTCCCATTTCCACTGACACGTCAAATAAGGTCTATGAGTAAGGCAGGGTAAAGATTCTCACATGTTCCAGATCAAAACTGAGCACTGGCAACGACTGATGATTATAACCTACTCCCCCGGGGCAGAAAACCTAATCAAACTTGCCCAAATATTATAGCAAGCAAAACAAACATGTTGTTACGCAAAATGTAAATAAAATGTAAAGTAATTAAAGAGAACAAGTGCTTGGATCATTTTTGGAAAATTGGAATATTACTTACTGCTATATGTCTATGCCCTCAAAGGAAATATGCTAAATAACCCAGTTTTCTGAGGAAGCAAATGATTTAGTGACCTCAGACCTCAGTTGTCTTTCTTTCTGAGAGCTAATGCAGGGGTTCTTAAAATTTTCTGTGCCATTGATGTCTCTTTTACAGTCTGGTGAAGCCTATGAACTCCTCCCAGAAGAAAATTTGTAAATGCTTAAAACGAAGCAGGTTTACAAAAGCAACAGAAATCGAATTACAATTGAAAAGCAATTGAAACACAACTATCAAAATATTAAAAGAAAATGTGATATGGTACTATACAACTTCTTTATTAATATATTAAATAACAGCATTGTTGATGGAGCTAATAACTACTATAATTCCAATACAGTAATTAGCATGAACAACATTTCAGAAATACTATAATGTGTAAGGAAATGCAAAAATATTAATGATTTCTACTGTGACAGAATCACAGGTATATAGTAACACAATGTAGCATTCTCTGGCTCCATGGTTTGGAGCCTAAATTCATAATTGAAAGAAATTCTAAGTTTCAGTTTGAGCTTACTATAAATAAAGCAGGTTTGCTATGAACCTAAAATTATAGAATCAGGGTTAAGAACCCCTGGCTGTCCCTTTTACAAATAGTACAAATACAACAGACAAAGGATTAATCTCCAAAATATATAAACAGCTCATGCAGGTCAATATTAAAAAAACAAACAACCCAATCCAAAAATGGGCAGAAGACCTAAATAGACATTTCTCCAAAGAAGACATACAGATGGCCAAGAAGCACATGAAAAGCTGCTCAACATCACTAATTATTAGAGACATGCAAATCAAAACTACCGTGAGGTATCACCTCACACCAGTCAGAATGGGCATCATCAGAAAATCTACAAACAACAAAAGCTGGAGAGGGTGTGGCGAAAAGGGAACCCTCTTGCACTGTTGGTGGGAATGTAAATGGATACAGCCACTATGGAGGACAGTACGGAGGTTCCTTAAAAAACTAAAAATAGAATTACCATATGATCCAGCAATCCCACTACTGGGCATATACCCAGAGAAAACCATAATTCAAAAAGACACATGCACTCCAATGTTCATTGCAGCACTATTTACAATAGCCAGGCCATGGAAGCAACCTAAATGCCCATCGACAGACGAATGGATAAAGAAGATGTGGTACATAAATACAATGGACTATTACTCAGCCACAAAAAGGAACGAAACTGGGTCATTTGTTGAGACGTGGATGGATCTAGAGACCGTCATATTAATACAGAATGAAGTAAGTCAGAAAGAGAAAAACAAATATCGTATATTAACGCATATATGTGGAACCCAGAAAAATGGTACAGATGAACTGGTTTGCAGGGCAGAAGTTGAGACACAGATGTAGAGAACAAACGTATGGACACCAAGCGGGGAAAGCAGTGGGGGGGGGGTGGTGGTGGTGGTGTGATGAATTGGGAGATTGGGATTGACATGTATACACTGATGTGTATAAAATGGATGACTAATAAGGACCTGCTGTATAAAAAAATAAATTAAATAAAATTCAAAAATTAAAAAAAAATAGTACAAATACAATTGGTGTTCACCAACTGTGATTATTAACTAAATTAAGTTTTTAAATCCTACAACTACTAAGACTTCACTGAGCGATCAGAGAGGGCAGACATAGAACTGTGAAGGCTGCCGGCATGCATGGGAAAGATTAAAGTACATACATGGATGTGGAGAATCTCTGATGCACTCTGAGAAGCAAGGTCCAAGAAATCCACTTTACCACTAACCTGGCTCCCAGAAGGGCCCTAAAGAAGGATCCTGAAAATCCATAATGTGCAAATGACAATCGTAAGTATCTAAGATCACGTAGCTAAAGTACCTTTCTCTCTGCAATATTTGCATTAAAATTCTACCAGAAGAAAGACTTAATTCACCAAAATTCTAAGTTAGGCATTGTTCATTAAAATATTAATAACAATATAACCATTGGAATTTTCTAATAAAAGCATATGAAAAACACACATGAAATACTTAAAAAGCAAAACCACAGAAGTACAGCATTTTTTTGTTTAGTTGGTAGGTTGACTGTTGCTAGTATTGGGTTGTCTTTACTGTAAAGGTTGGGAGAAACAGCCCCTAACCCAGGTACTAGAGCCAAAGTGGGCATTTGATGATATATGAACAGGAAAGAACCATAAAGGAAGCAAAAATCAATAATAGGCAAGGATCTTCATGGCATTACCCAAGACTGAATTTATTATTTGCCCACCTAAACCCAAATGTATTAGTTTCCTAGAGCTGCCGTAACAAATTACCACAAAACTGGTGGCTTAAAACAACAGAAATTTATTCCTTCACACTTCCAGAGGCCAGAAGAACAAAATCAAGGTGTTGGCAGGGTTTGCTCCCTCTGGAGGCGCTGAGGGAGAATCTGTTCCGTGTCCCTCTCACGTTCCATGGCTGCCAGCAACCTTTGGCTTTCCTTGGCTTGGGACCGCATAATTACTATCTACTTCTGTCTTCACCTGCCTTTCTCCTCTCTGTGTCTTTGTGTCTCTAATCTCTCCTTTCTCCTATAAGGACACCAGGTATTAGATTTAGAGCCCACCCTAAATCCAGAATGATCTCCTCTCAAGATCCTTAACTAACTACATCCACAAAGACCCTATTTCCAAATAAGGTCACATTCACAGATACTGGGAGTGAGGACTGGGATATATCTCTTGGGGTGGGGGGAACAATTCAATCTACTACACGGAAGAAGCCTAAAATTCCACACATTCTAGATACAGAGGCTTTTGATAAAAGATGATCAGAGGCAATACAAAACATAAAGCATTTTTTTCCTTACAGCAAGTATTAGTGGATACTTCTATATTTTTTTAAAAAACTACACATCATAAATTCCTAGGATTGCAGATGTGTGCAGTAAACACAGGGAGGATATGGGTCTACAGAATTGAAATAGAGTTAGTGCAGACTGTGTAGTTTAGACAGAACGTTAAGATATTTTAGGGACTTAACTTTGAGAAATTATAGACACAAACCAGGAACTACTGGCAATCATCTCTGAAACGAGCTGTACGCAGGCTGGCCCTGGAGGGTGTGGGCCAGTGTAGGATATAAAAACAGGATGAAGAGACATGGCCCCTTAGTCACTGTTGCCTAAGGATGTTCTCAGTTCTTCAGTGAAATAGGCTGAGTATCACCCAACCCAAGCAGGAGTTATGACTGGATTCTTTAAGATATGCTGTCTATATTGGTCCTTAAATTACCTCTCTGTGAGTTTAAAAAAAAAAAAGTTCATAGTTCATCTAGTGGTACGTAGCCAACTTTACTAACCTAAAGTTTTTATGTTTACATAAAGTCCGAAATTAGTGGGAAAAAAGACTCAATGTAGTACAAAGAAAAGTAGTATCTGAACTAGGTAAACCAACTAATACTGGCAGTCATAGTGTTCAAAGAGGGGAGACTGTCTGATGTCCAAATATGAAAATTTTTTTAGATCCAACACTCTTTATATATCCTAAGATTTGGGAAGTTGGTGCCAAGGTATGGTGATGTGGCCTTTATCCACATATCTAACTTAATAAATATTTTCCATGTCTTCAAAATAGAAAGCATGTTATCATCTAAAAATTAGAAGTATGCATGCAAAGGTGTATTTTATCAATTTGTTCATTTTGTTTAATGATATTATACAGTTCTTTGTAGATGTACAGTCCTTAGACTTACTAAATAGATTACCCCAGTCTTTCTAGAAAGGACCTTGTTTTATTCTTCTTTGGTATCTCCCATAATACATAGTCTGTTCCTAGTGTATAATCAGTGATCAGTGGTAGCTACAAGATTTCCTAATACTTTATACTAAATGGCAGTTCCTTCTTATGGAAATGACCACCTACAGATGTGATTATCTGAAGGGATTCCTATTAGATAAACACTGCTCAATATTTTTCCCACTGAAACGACAATAAAACCTGAGTTTGGACAGCACTTAATTGTGCTGGTGCACTCGGCACCTCAGTTTCCCCATTTGTAAAATGGGGGTAATAGTTGTACCTGTTTCAGAGGGGTGTTGTGAGATTTAAATAAGTTAATATTTGGAAAGGATCCAGAAGAGTATCTGGCACATAGAGAGTGCTAGATAAGCATTTTTATTAGCAATGGTGTTTATATTCTTATTATTATTCACTAGCCTTCCAGAAATAGGTTTGTTTGAAGGAATAAATACAGTAATACATCTTTTAGTGAGCGTTGCTGGGCAACAATGTCTCGAGTGTCAGTCAATCCATCAGTCAGTATTTATTTCACATCTATGCTGTGCCAGGCACTGTTCTCCAGTAACACAGTAAGACAGTAATGAAGAACAGGCAGTCCCTGCTCTCAATAAGCTTACACCCCAGTGGGAAAAGAAATACATAAACACAGTGATTAAAAAATAAAATAGTATGTACCATGAAGAAAATAAAATTGTGTAATGTGACATACTCTGCCTGCCTGAAAGGTGGTGGAAGGGAGAGCTACTTTGAGCTGAGAATATCTTCAAAGGTTAAGAAGCTGAGCTGAGACCAGAATAATGAGGCTGTCGTTTGTAGATCTGAGAAAAGACCTTTCCAAGCAGAAGTGATAGAAAACTACAACATGCAAACATCCTGAGAAAAGAACAAATGCTCAAGGTCGGTGTATTCAGTCATTACCTGAATATTGTCAGATATGAGCCAGTGGAGAGAGAGAAACTGATGACTGGGAGAAAGAAGAGGATAGTTAGAGGAGTGAAGTCTTCAGCAAGGTAGCATGAAGTGGGAACCAGAGTATATCTGGAGGGAATGGCCTTAGAGAGGGGCAAAGAGATGTGGCAGAGTCAAGTATGAATATGATGGACTCTTGGAATTAGAGTGAGATCATATCATGTGAGTGACGGGGGCAGGAAGGGACATCGAGGTTTAAGGCGTCATTTCAGAGAGTTAGAAATTGAATATGTTTGGCAGGTATAGTAGGATGGCACTCAAGTTAGTGTGCCCTTGCCACATATGGTCATGGTTTTGAAATGACTCTAGCCAGCAAAAACTGTTGGATTTTATCCAGCAACGTTTTGGCTGCTTGGAGGTGCATAGTGGGCGGTTAGTTGGGTGAAACCAGGGCTGATGTCTGCCAGGCAAGGAAAGTGGACAAAGAGATGGCCAAGGGAATCAGGGCGCTTGTGCAAGAAAATGATCATAGTAGTACATGAAATCTCAGCTGGGTAAGAAGGTTAAGTGAAAAGATAGGGGAAGCAAGAACAACTGATGAATATAAAAAAATAAATGATGAGGGCAGGGAATTGGAGGTACTGATGAAGATAGAAACTTGCAAGAGTGGGATAAACAGGGTAAGTGAACTGGATGGACAAGAGGTAATGATCAGAAAATGAGCTGTCTGAAGTGAAAGTGTGGCAGTTGTTAGTAATGAAAAGGTGGAAGTGGTGACTACATAAGTGCTAAGGTAGGCGGGCCCATCAATATCAAAAACTGACCTTAAATATTTTATTACAAACATTTTGGATAGAAATGCCATTAAGATGGTTTTTACACAATTCCTTGCATTATTAAAGTAGGCCAAACATATTTTTTCTGGTCATAATAGGTTACCAACATAAAGATTAATTATGACATGTATTATAATTCCCTCAGTATGTCCCAATTGTTTTGCCCCTGCAATAAATTATTCCTGACACTTGTATTTGGAGTCCTTGAGTCTGCTTTTTAGGGGTTTTTTGTTTTTTTTTAAGTTTTCCTGTCTCTTCCTTTGTTCCTTTCAGGCACAGTAGCCTGAAAACTGGACTTCTCAGAATTAACTAAAACATCCTTGAGTGAGGGTCTTAAAAGCACGCCTACAACTGAAGTCCATGAACTTGACTGAATTAGTTTGGTTTTCTCAGGTGTCCTTTACTTGGTTTCCCTCCCTCTGGTCAAATGATGCTTTATTCTTTAAAGAGGAAGAGTGGGCACCAGGATCAATGGATGATACTAACAATAGTAATAATAATAATAATAAATAATAATAAGCTTTTATTTCTAACAAGTGGATTTTGATGAGATTTTACAAACTTTTCTATTGAAATTTCTAGTGTTCAACTAAAATACTTCTCTTGCTTATAAATGACCTTCTTGGGGGATAGCTATCAAGTTATGAATGGCTCTGGGTTTGAGTTCAATGTTAAAATAGTTCTGATCTAGGGTTTTATATAATTCACATTTGAATGACATAAAAAATTATAACCTACCTCCCCACTGCCTCTAAAGATTCTTTCTCTTGTGGCCTTTTTCATGTACAATATCTATCACTGCTTTATAAAATGCAAGAAAACACAAATTAAGAATATTCCCAAATGGCCACTAGTTCAACCAAATTAGATATCTAAAGGGGACTAGGAGAGTAAGCCATTTACTTTGTTTTTCTCCACTTCCTTTTTTCAATGATAAAAACATTTTTTACTTAGGCCAATTGAAGGCAAATGTCCACATCTCTTTTTCCTGCCATTATTACATAAAAACACAGATGACATTTCTGAGAAATCAAAACTCTTTCAGTGGCTGCTGTGCATTTCCAGACTGTGAAGAGGCGGGTGGTCTCCAGTCCCTGTCATATAACGAATCCTGGACATCATTCCACAGCCTATTGACAACTGTAACTCCTGGGACTTGGCAAGCAATATCTCACTACAGAGACACTTACCAAAAAAAGGTCCAAGAACTCTATTATATCTTCACAAAATGCTATTGCAGACATAGGAGATATGGAGTTGGGAAAGAACTAATTAAATGAAAAGATTATAGATGAAAAAAAAGTCTGAAAAAAAGCAGAACCCTGGGAATAGCAAGAGATAAACCAGCCGGAGGCATCTGGCCTTTTCTGAACAACTTTAGCACAAAAACATTTGGCAGTCAGCAGAGGCAGTTACTTGAGTATTTCACTTTAGCTGCTGAAGCACAGGTTTAATCTCACCAATGTTTTTGACATGATTTCAAAGATCTTAAATTTCTACATCCCTCTTTTACAGGTTTCTATCAGTCCATCATTTTCCCTTCAAACTATTCACTCATTCATTCATCAGTATTTGTTCAAATAGTTCAAACAATACTTGAAAAAACAATATTTTTTTGTTTTTATAAAGAAGATTTATGACTGCCTACAATAATCCTTTGCAGTTTTCTTACTAGAATGGAATATGAGTTTTAGGACAGCTGTTGATTTAGTTGAGGCGGGTGGGGTAGAAGAAGAAATAGTCACAGTATTTTCAAAAAGTATAACACTTCAGTGAAGATTTTACATCAATTGATGTTGCCCTAAGTTTTTCAGTTTTAAAATGACTTTTTAACTGCAAAGGAATAGGTTTAAACACAGGAAATAAAATCTAGACCAGTCCATTATGCCTTTATTGAGACCCTATTATGCACTAGTCACCTTCTAGGTATTACATATACAGCAAAGCACAAATTACACAAGAATTCTTCGTGCTCGCTGCACTTGCATTCCAGGGGAAAGGCAAACGATAAGCATAATAAGTAATTCAAGTACAGTGTGTTACAAAGTCATGAGTGCTATAGAAATAACACAAAGAAAGGAGGAGCAAGGGAAGGGAGCTGGGCGTGTATGTGTGTAATTTCAAATAGAACTGCCTTGACTGCTCTTTTCTGAATGATCTCTGAGTTACAGTAAGTGAAAAAAGCAAGATGTAGAAGAATGTGACGAGTAGGCTGCCACTTGTATTTTTTAAGAATAAGTATGTGTGCTTTTATATGCACAGTCTGTCTGTGAAAGGAGCCCATAAATCATCAACATGGTTGCCTCCAGGCAGGAAAACTCATTGTCTGGGGAAAAATGTTTTTTCAAGTACACCTTTCATATCTTGAATTTTGCACCTGTGCATCATTTTGTCAAATATTTTAACTAATTCTTTAAAATGAAGTTTTATATAACCCAAAATAATCTATAGCAGTTAAATCAATGGTTTAGCAAATAATCTGTGAATATAAAATAAATCACCTAGATTTGGTATTTCCCTACCAGCAGGATAAAGTTTTAGAGTTATCCCAAGAAAAAATAACTCTTAGAAGCAATTAATCTTTACACACAGTCAAAATTATGTAAAAATAAGCATATGCCTAATATTTTCATTCTTCTTGTCCTTTTCTTTTCCTCCTATGATCTGCTCATTGCTAATTCTGTTTGAAGGTGAACAGGACAATGGATGAAGCTACACGCACGCTAATTTTTTTCTCCTCTTTAGCAATTGAGAATCCAACTAACCTTCCTTTACTGGCACCAAGTGTAGATTGGCTGGGCTGGAATTGCCTTTACCAATAACACCTGCAGTACTAACAGTAATCCACTGTTGAATCATAGCTCTTTCAGCAGCCTGATAAGTCAGCGTGTCTACCAGGAGGCTGGGGTGAAGCTGAGATGGCTTATCTTCACTTTTAGGATTACCAATAGAGTATCTCTGTTAATAACAGTGGCGTTTATCAAAACATTAACTCAACTTAAAAGTTTCTCCATCTCTTCAAGCTATTTTGAACATCTTGTTCTTTGATAACATCATAGCTAAGTGACCTCCTCTGTGGTCAGCAGGTGTGGCTTGGGTCATATCCAGATTTCGAGTGGGGATGATCAGTTCATAGCCCTGCCAGTGGCCTGGGAATCTCCAACATTAGCGCAGACTTTGTGACCTGGAGAATCAGAGAACCAGATAAAGAGGACTGGGACTTCTTGCCCATTTCCAATTCCCAGAAGTAGCTCCCCTCACCTGTAGTCAGGGATTTTTAAAAATATTACTATTTACTTATCTCACACACTCAACTCTTCCACTTTTACCTTCTCTTGAATTTCTAGTAAGAGTTTCTTTAGGGCATGTTTTATTTTTAAATTTTTATTGTCATTCCTGACATCATCTCCTAGCCTAGTCTCCACTATTGTCAGTGTCTGGCATATTTTCCCATCAGGACTTTTTTTGGGTATAGGTGGGTGGCAAAATGTTGTTTGGTTTTGCTTCCTGCCATGTGTTGGCAGGAATTCTAAAAATAAGTTAAAACCAGGTCCATGGCCTGTGTTTCTTTACTGTACCCCTTATAATTTTACAGTTCAGGGGGATGGGGTGCATGGCTCAACTAGCCCACTTCCTGGTAAAGTAGGAAAGAAGTAGAAAAAGAAGTTTGCTGGGACAAGAAATTAAATTTCAAGTCTACCAGGAAGTAGCTGAGAAGCTTCAGCCGCAGAGATTGTTTACCTACGTCCCAAATATGCTACAAGAAAACTCAGGGTTTTTTTGTTTTTTGTGTTTTTTTTCCAAACAAGTGTCATCCCTTTGTGTGATGAAGGCACCTTAAGTAGGCAGTATGATTGGAGAACCAAGGCTGATCAGGTGCCCTTCTCATCCTACCCAATCCCATTTTATTAGGCAGGACTATACAAAAAACAGACTATACAAATATGGACTCTTATAACTTAAAAGCCCAGGGTATAGAGCTCTCTTCAGGTATGGAGTTCCAACAATTTCAGAAATCTATCTCTTCCCATCTCTTTGCTCTCCTTTCCCTTGAAGTGGCTTCTTTCTCAGGTTCACTTTCTCCTCACAGCCACATTCCAGCAGCTCAACAACCCTCTGGAAAGAGTGTGGTTGTTCCTGGAAAGATTCCTATTGGCCCAGCTTAGGCCACATGCCATCACTGAGCCAATCACTGTGGACAAAGTTGTGTGCTTTAATTGGCCAGGCCTAAGTCATGGGTCTATTCCTGAAATCCCAGCAGTGCTGCCACTTCCACCTGGACCACAAGGATTGTGCAAGGGTGTTTCTCAAAGAAAAATAGGGCTATGATTAGCAGAAAGGAAATGGATCCTGCAAGGCTAGGAAAAGAGGAGGTCAGTGAAGCACCAACAGGCCAAAATTTAAAGAGGTACGCATTTTCTGATTCATGAAAGTTTGCTTTTGACAGTGAGCTTCTCCTCAAACTTTGTGCCCTAGGCTCCTCCCTCACCTCACCCTCCTCCTGGCCCTGGATGCTGGGCAAACAAAAAAACAAAAAAATTCATTATACCCATGTTCAAAACTATGTCTCAGAGTACCTGAAATCCACACCTTTAGAGACTCATTTCTCTGAGTAGGCAGAGACATCTCTAGGGGTTCCTCAATTTCTTTTCCCCCAAAAATAGCTACAGGGTAAATCTTTAGTCAGTGAAAGTTTCCCCAATACATGCTAGTTATAGGCTATCAAGTCAGTAACCTCCAGAGCCAGCACGTGTTAAAAGCCCCACCCCATAAAAATGTGTGGTACACTATGAGGGACAAGTGGGCAAGAGCTGGGACTGTAGAGAAGAGGGTCCCTGGAGAGGAGGGAAATGACAGAAGAAAAGGAGATACAAGATGTTAAACGCACACTTTTATCCAATCACTTAATAACCCTTAATGAACACTGGCTCTAGGTCTACTTCATCGATTTTCCTAAGTTCTACCATATGGAGAAATGAAGGTAGCAGGCTGGCAAGAGAGGACGTAGCCGGAAAGACTCAGGGCACAGTCTATGTGGAAATCTCTGAACAGGATCTCTTTGATGGAGTGCAACATCTGGGAAGGCTTATCTGGAGTTCCGATGATAAGGCTAAAGGGAGGACAGTGAATCCTGCCAAGGGAAAATCCTTGCTTATCCTGGTGGCTGGTGTCTTTGAAAGCTTAATTTTCCCCTACGGTAAAGGTTTAAGGAAAGACTGGGAAAGTTATGAATTGTGTGTCACTCATAGGACCAAGGGAAAAGTCAATTCTTAAACCACAAGATAAATAAGTCAATTACCTCTTAAGTTTGGTACCAATAAAGACAATTTTTTTTCTATCTTTCATATTCCACTGATTTTAATCTTCCCTTTTTGGGACTCTAGTTGCCTTTGGCAAAGAAAAGAGCTTACATAACTGAAATATATCTGCCTCTAATAAAAATCAGGTTTAAAAATTTTTGTCCATCTTAAAGTTCATAAAGAAATGATTCTGTTATTAGTTGGAGGTTGCATTTGGGAATATGATTCTCCACTGTGTCAACTCATAATGGATCCAAACACTACCCAGAAAGCAGGGTAACCTGGTCCATAGACATCAGCTGTCTGCTTCTGGTGGCATATATGTCACCATGGTGTGAACGGTGGGTGGCTAGATGCCAGCAACCTTACAACCTTATAACTCACTCCCCTGTTTGTGGAGCAGCCTTCTACATAGAATGGCTTCCACAGGATGTGCCTACTGGGAGAGCATGTGGTGGCCAGAATGCCTGGTGTCCTCAGCAACCATATTTCACAGTAACTATTTGCTTTATCCTCCATTGAGAACTAACAAATCAGCATTCTAGTTGTAAGTACCAGGTTCAGTGTGCTAAGAGTCAAGTTTCTGTGCCCACAAGGCTTGCAGATGCTGGACCAGGGGCAAGTCACAGGAACTGTGCTGATCAACCGTGAGGCCTCTTAGAGACACAGCAGGAAGCCTTCTTTCCTAGTTACACCCCTTCTCTCACCCTGTGAGTCTTCAAACTGGGAAAATTAGATGCTATAAAAGCAATGAATACCTTTTTAAGTTCTTCCTTGCCCAAAGAATACTACCAGATGAACTTTTTGCAAAATATAATAATTGGCAGTAGATTTATTAATGAGTGCAATAAATATTGAGTACCTTATTATATGCCAGCTACTGTGCTAGGTGTGGTGGAGTATTCCAGGCTGAAAAGGATAGGGTATCAGTCCTCAAAGCTTGCAGACCAGGAGAGGAGATACACAATAACTTTCTTAAGAGACAAATTATTCTAAATTCTGTAGTAGAAGAATGAACTACACTGTATGGATAAAGAAAAGATTAATTGTAACAAGTGGCTCAGAGAAGACCTCTTGGAAGACATGGGATCTGAGCTGACTCCATGAGATGCTCTGGGGAGAGGTGCAATCCAGGCAAAAGGGGGTTTGGCTCAAAAGTGCAGGGAACAGGACTCCCACGTGGCTGAACATCTGGGCCTTGGCAAGCATGCCATTAAGACCAGGTGACTGGGTGAGAGACAGACTGGGAAAACTCTGGGCTCTAGACCTCAGAGCATGGGAGTGCAGGAGTGCTTTGTCCCATAGATTATCATGGTTAGTTAAATCTTAAACCACCATGGCTGTGTTTTTTGAGCTCTTCCTAAGTAGAAAGACTATCAGTCCAATATATATTATTGTGTATTAAGGTATCATCATCCCTTTCACTTGGTTTGTTTCTTTTGAACCATTTAATCTACCTAAATTAAGACCTCCAAATTCAAGATCACCCAGGCTATGACCCCCTCCCTGGGAAAAAAAAAAAAGAGGGTTTCCAGGCACAGGGGAAAGATGTCACCTCTGAATTAAGACACTATGGCACAGGGGGAAATGCCTAGGTGCCTAAATCAGGTGGTGTTTCCTCAGCTCTTCAGAGCGGCCCCTCTGGCTCCTTAGGAAAGCGGTCCTCCTCAGCCTCTCCGAGCCTCAATCTGCCTGGGATGCACATATCCCAAGGGGTTTGGGGAAAACCTTTTAAAAACCCCGCTGGCCAGAGATCAGCAGCAACATCTGAAGCAATAGCGGCAGTGGCAGCACCGGAATTTCTGGTCTTTCCAGCTGCCCGGGATTCCCAGCTTGAACTCTTCCTGGAAACCCTTGCTTTCTTCACCGCTTCTCTTGCGCAATCTAGTGGGCCCTCCCTCCGCTCTCCGGCTTCTTATACCGACGAGAGCGGCGAACCGCAGCCCCGAGCCTGAACGCCACACAGCGTCCCCTCTCGGCCCGGCACTCCGCGCGCCCCGCAGCGGCCACGCTGGACCACAGCTGCCTGGGAAACACCTCTCCCGCAGGTGGGTCACGCTGCTGCTGGCCTTCGCCTTGCACCTTTCGCCACAGGGCTCCCCTCCCTTATCAGCTTCCGCCCACCTCGATCTCCTGCTTCCAGGACCCCGCTCCGCAAACCTGCTCACCCTGGGAAGAAGGTGCAAGGCCACCCAAGGGTGTGGCCAGATGAGTTAAGCAATTCAACAAGCGGCTTGCTTCCTAGACTTTCAGCCCCGGGGTGCAGACGAGACCGAAGGAGAAGACTTGGAGGTTTGGGTTCCTCTCTGTATCTTACTTCTGGATAAAGGCAATCTAGATCTGAGTCCGCTTCTTGACCAAGAGCTGAAAATGTGTCCTGAGATCTGCAACCGCTTCCATCCTTGATCTTGATTCCAATGCCCTTCTGCAGTTTACTGATTAATTGCTTTTCCAGAGAAATATTGTTTGGAATGTAATTGTTTAGAGTAAATAAAGCCTTTGGTTCCCTGTTTGTCCAGAGGCAGCTGGAAGGTAGTTTTTCCCTCTGGATAGTAATTTAGAAACTTTCTTTAAAAGATGACTGGTGTAAGGGAAAGTGAATTGGATGGAGACTAGGGCAGGGGTGGATTGGGGAATTCTATTCCTAGTTCTAATTAGAAGTTCAGTACCTCAGCCTCAGTTTCCACACATGTAAAATAAAAGGCTCTTGGACCAGAGCAGCCACAAAATGCAACTCTAACAAGGTGGAAACACATGACTAAAGATGTTTGCAGGTTTGAAATACACTGAAAATTTCATCAATGCTATAAGTGTAACCAAGTAATTACTTTCTTCATAATAATGCAGGTTTCACTTTTATAGGGAAACTACCCCGCTGTGAAGAGACAGTCTTTCCCCACCTAGTATCTAGACTTGTACCACATTTATCATTCAGAGAATATGCTCAGCTTTCCAAACCAATTCTTCAGCCTTGCTGTAAGAGAATGTCCTATTCCCTATAAATAGCAGTCATATAAATGTCACTCATATGAAAGAACATTTTTTTCTGATACAGTAGGTGTAATTTTATAAAATGGCACATTTATTTGAAGCAGTAACTTTTTTGCAAGGCCCTGAGTTTTTCAGAATGCTTTGATTTAGCACGGTATGAAATTCTACCTGCCTGTATTCTACCTGCATGGCAAACACTGCCAACCCAGAAAGCAGGATGAAGCACTCCCTATTTATCAGGCTTCAAGGTTGTATAGGAAAATGGAACATGTGTATGGTGAAATTGGGTCATAGCACTCTGTCCATTTGGCAACATTTATGGTGCTTCTGAAGTTCACACAGCAACTTAAGGTTCAGAAACCAGCATGTTCGAGGCCTGACCCCTAACTTGAGAATGATTTTCAGATTCCTACCTTGCTTAAGCTTGCTAACTGTTGTTAGAAGTAACCAAATACGTTTTTATAAGCCTGTTAGTACACTGAAGACCTTAAGCCTTGAGCCTTGTTCTGAACAGTTTTAAGAAAAATAGATTCATTTGTCATAGAACTCCAAAATGGAAGAAATCCTGAACAGTCACTCTACATTTCCTCATCTCCTGAAGGACCACCTCACATCCCTCTACCACTACTCATGACATTATTAAAAGGGTGTAGATTCTCTTTTTAAAGTTTCCTGAGTAGTTGATTCTGAAGTCACCCTTAGAAACACATCCAGTGTTTCAAGATCCTCACCATCCAGTTATCTTTATAAGTCATTTGCATCTTTTGTCAACTGCTATTTAAAAATTATTTCCTTTTAAAATCTTCACAAAGTTAATAATCTGCTAGCAAAAAAAAAAAAAAAAAAGATATAATCACCTTTCAAACTTGAAGACTTGCCAGGGCAACTTGTACGTTTCTTCTGGGTCGTCCTCTGAAGAGGAAGTCAATTGTTCAGTGTCTGCAACTACATCTACCTATAATTCCTACTCTAAGAATCTAGGACAGGCTGTGGATAGTGAAGTTTTCTGTGTGGGATTTTTTTTGAAGTTGTAGTTAGGCCAGAAGTAATAGAAATAAAGTTTACAAGGCCTCTGAAGTCACCTGTTTGACTCTGTGCTTTGTACGTCCTTCTGTGCTCTGCACATCCAAAGAGAATGGGTCACTAGTTAACTACGAAGACAGTTAACCATGAACAGTTCCACATGATGTATTCAACCTACCATGAATTTTGAATGACTTTTAGGTCATTTCCAAAATGATTTGAATTAACACTTGTTCTTTTCTTGAGAAGAAATCAGATCTGGAAGGAATAAAGCTAAGTAAATAACTAAAGGATAATTAGTGCTGAAAACAATGTATGGTAAGAAAACATACTTGGCCAACATACGTAAGCAATTTGTTCTTCCAAAATCATTACGGAAAAAGGAACAAAGAATGCTTGCACTGTATGAAGATCATCTTTCAGAAATACATCACTGCAAAAAATATGCAATGTTCTACTCAAAGAAGCATTTCCACCCTAATTACCTAGGCAGGACATGACATCCTAATCTGAATGCTTCTCCACATTGTTCTAGAAGAGTGTAGTCTGCCATGTGTAAAAAAGCTTTATCATACTGAACTTTGATGGTTGCATACTTCTGAAAAGTTATTTTGAGGAAAGTATGTTTCTTTGAAATGTAGATTACATGATCAGTCTTCATGTCAGGATGAAGTTAAGTTCACTTTTCATCTTATAAGGAAGGTAAATGTGTGCAAAGGAAAATTTTGAAAAGTCAGGAACTATAATTCTAAAAAAAAAAGAAAGCTAAGAGGTAACTTAATATAACTATATAGCACTCCTCTTAGAGAGGGGTTATTAGAACACACCTCTTTTACCTTAGCTCCAAATATTGAAGGAAAAAAAATGGCATCAAGCACAGGGCCAAGTGTTCCAACCAGGGTTTCACTGGTGATGGCACAAGCCCTGAGAAAGCATGGGAATAGGAGGGCGTGGCTAATGGTCCACATTGATTATACATCTTTCATCTATACTTCTCATTTTACAGGGTGTGGAAACAGTTTTGAGCCCAAATTAAACAGTGGCTGAAGCAATTATGCACAGACTTTGGTAAACTTTCTTGTCCTACTTCCCAGGCAGAATAGCTCCCCTCCTCTGTATATGCAACATCTTCACACATTGTATTGCAGCAGTTTGATTATGGGTCTACATCTTCCCCAACTTGGGAGCCCCTGGAGGACAAGGTCAGTCTAAAGTTTATCACTTTATCCCTCTTGTGTAGCACAGTGCCTGGCTCAGAGAGGCTGTTCAATAAATCTGTCAAAAACATGCAGTCCTACCAAGACATTGTTGATAACACTAATTTTTATTTTTGAAAGATGCTTATCATTATGGGTGTAGGAGGTTATGAGCATGAATGCCCCCTGAGCTGTACTAGTTAATAGGGTCAAAGTGTCCTGCCCTTTGGGAAGAAGCATGAGATTGCTGTATGCTGTACAGTACATATAAAGTAAGTAGTGGAAATTATTATAACTATTTTTAAAAGGATAAAGAAATTGCAGCAACCTTGGTATTTCTTCTCATTTTAGTAACCCCATTATGTTGCTATCCTGGGTAAGGTTCATAATAAATTTGTAACTATAATACTTTGGAGTTTAATTCATTTTAAAGAGTGACATAATGAGATTAAGGCATTTCACTGAGGTCGTGAAAGTTGGAATGTTGAATTTTTAAAGGTTTTAATTAGCTTAACTTAAGTAAAACACTTGAGCCCTTCTTTAATACCTGAAGGCATGGCATAAGAAATGAAGCCTATTGAACAGTTCAAAAGAACTAAGTTACAGCAAATCATTCTTATTATAGAAATGATCGTGCTTCTAGTTATTTCTTCTCCAGTACCCAAGTACTAAAATGATTTCTTCATCCTATTCAATTGCCCTGACTTAGGTGGTATGAGATACGGAAGGGGGCTGAGGAGAAAGCAATTAGCAAGTTGGTAAATGGTTCACTGCAGTTAATAATGGTTATCTTCGACTGAGATCCTAAACTGTGCTTTTTTTTTTTTAATGCATGTCTGGAAAATTAGAAGATATGTGTTTGGGTTTGATGGTACACAAAGAGGTCCCTGAGGGAACCAAGAGTCTAGCGGTGTCAGACTTACAGCCAAATTCGTGTTAACTCCATGTGTGCAGTGGAGAGGGTCTGGAACATTTGTTGGGGGAGGGAAGCCACATGGATTCTGTTATCATTAAGAACCTAGGAGCCTTCCTAGAAGGAAGGCCTCTAAGGAAAGAGATTTTAAGGCTTAAAGTACAAAGTCAGGATTGGGAAAGTATATCATCCTGTCAGTCCAATTATTTCTCCATTTCCATGGTCACAGGCAGAGTCTTGGGGAGAAGGGGACGAGAGACAGAGAAAGAGTCAGTGGTATGCTGGTAAATGGCTCTCTAAGGCAAAAAAAATGTCCTGAATTACAGCATTTGCTGATTTCCATGGTGTGAAAACTCCCACCATGGCTGATTTCAAACTTTCAGCTGGCAAGCCAGCTCTGGTCATAACACACAACTAAAAAGAGCTGAAATTAAATACCTAGGACTTAAAAAGAAGGAGCTGCTTTCACTAAAATATATTTATCAACCAGCACTGCTCTCAGGCTTGTATATCAGAGTATAACACAGGAAGGGGAAAGGCGTTTCAAGGGTACTTTCTCTCCTGGGGTAAGAAATGAAGCAGCTGAAAGGCCAGATCATGGTCGCAGCTCAAGCTCATGGGGTCTTGGCGAACATTAGATGTACTCTGGCCATTGGGAGTCCTTGCCTCCAGAGCCAAATTAGAAATAGAAGAAAACAGTACCCAAAAGAAGATAAAGGAGACTCTATACAGGACATGTAAACCACCCCTAGGAGATTTCTAAAAATGCTAAGGAGATGCTTTGACGCAGATTGGAGTTTCCCCATCAGCAGGGTTGGGGGCCAGGGAATGGGATCAGATCCACAGCAAAACTGCTCTATCTCCAAACTGAGTTGGCAGTTATCAATACTGAGATAATTCCCAGTGGCCTCAAGGTGAGGATACATAACTATTCACAGGAAATTTATTTAAACAAAGTTAATTCTGAAATGATCAAATCACTTCCTAAATATCTCTGACTACAGCAGTCCAAGAAAAGCAAAACCCACTAATGGATACTAAATATTAAGTGGGTTTTTGTGATCACCAAATTACCCAATAAGCAAATGCTCAGGACTTCCCTGGTGGCACAGTGGTTAAGAATCCGCCTGCCAATGCAGGGGACATGGGTTTGAGCCCTGGTCTGGGAAGATCCCACATGCCACAGAGCAACTAAGCCCGTGCGCCACAACTACTGAGCCTGCGCTCTAGAGCCTGCGAGCCACAACTACTGAGCCCGCACACCTAGAGCCCGTGCTCCGCAACAAAGCGAAGCCACCCTAATGAGAAGCCCACGCACCGCAAGGAAGAGTAGCCTCCACTCACCGCAGCTAGAGAAAGCCTGCGGGCAGCAACAAAGACCCAACGCGGCCAGAAATAAATAAATAAATAAAATAAATTTTTTAAAAATTAAAAAAATAAAAAACTACTTAAAAAAAAAAAAAAGCAAATGCTCAGGTATTGTGTACGAGTCAAATGCCACCCCAGTCAGTGAGATAGAGTTGTTTTCCTGATGGTGGCAATCCAGGTCCTGATTCTCACGCTGAATCTTTGATGAACGACAGATTTATAAGCTGTTCAGGATTTAGAATGCAAACAGAGGTCAAGGTAAATTAACTCAGCCATGACTGAATCCCTGACCTTGCTGTCATGAGCCCCAGCGTTAATCAAATGAACTAACTAGCCTAGACAGGGGATAATAAACCTACATGATAAAATTCTTAGCCAGGGAATCATAAAACAATCTTCATTTATCTTGACAGATGCAGCTGAGATGTATATGTGAAAACACATATTAAAAAGATTTTTAGTTGGACCAGAATTTCACCAAAGAACCAATATTTAAAATAAATAAATTTTCTCCTAAAGTACAATTAAAACAGATAATATAGCTCTGCATTACCTTGCACTCATGGTATTCATTGGGTGGCAATGAAATGTTACTGACAGAATCATTTTAGCTGCAGCATGTCATGGCTAGTTTTACTTATTAGCAATTCATGTGGATATATATCCCCATAGAATATTAATGTAAAGGTTATATTTAGTTATGCTCTTGTGATTTAATCAGACTGTACAAGTTAAGATTAGTTTCCTTTTGGGTCATTCTATTGGCTAGCATAAAAACTAAGCATCAGTAAATTAGAGTGCTATGAGATACATAGCATTTTCTCCCAAAACAATTTAAATAATTAATCAATTTTTCAGCAACTAACCTGCAGTGGTTTCTTTATTTAGATTAAGAGTTTTAAATGATAGATTTATGGCAGTCTATAGCTATTACTGACAGAGCTACTTCCAACTACAAGGCTAAAATAAGAAATGTACTATTATATTTTCAAATAACATATATAGACTGAAGATGGAACTGTCAAAAAAATTAGAAAACTCCATTAATTACGGGCTCATTACATTTTTTGTAAACTACAATCAGTGGTCCTTTTAAACCAAGAGCTTCTGATTTTGCTACAGTAATATATACCTGTTAGTAAAAGAATATGTGCTTAAATGTGAGCATGCTTGCTTTCCCTAAAGAGCCTTGATCTCACTAAATACAGAAATAGCTCAGTGAATAAACTGGATGGGTTCATGTATTATTGTAAGGTTTTTAAAAAAATTTTTTTTTTTTTTTTTACTATTTTTTGCTTTCCAGTTGTCCCTGGGATATATTAAAACAAATGCTCTGAATCAGAGGAAGGCTGGCCTACTTGCAGAACTCCCTCCTGCCCCTATGCCTGGTGATTAAAAGAAACATTTGATTGATGGGCTTCAGCTCATTACAAATGTGTTGTCAAGTCATCTAGGGCTTTCAGGTTGAAATTCAGAAGGGACAATAAAACAGAAGGAAGGAATTTTAAAAATCCCTGTTTACAAGCATCAAATTAAAATGAAAAATCCTGTCATGTCGTATAGAGTTTAAAAGTGTCTTTTGTGTTCTGACTTCCTGGAGGTGCCAGGCCAAATCACTGGACTTGTGTGCTACAACCCTGACAGAGGGCAGGGGGGGTGTCCGGAGAAGGTACTGTAGGAGGAGTTCAAAACCTTGTGTGAACAATCGCTTCAGAATTCAAAGCTGAATTCTCAAAGGGAGAAAGGGGCGGAATGTCTTTCATACTGGTTTCATCCGAATGTAAACGGGATGTTGTCTGGCACCGTACGAGAGATGCTATGAAGTGACTGTAGCAGATTCACGGCTGGATGTGATCAAACTATGACTTGTGGCTCATGGAAGACAGCTCATCAAAGTTTCCTTAAGGGGGTTGTAGAGCAAAGCCTACCAAGTCTTGTGTCTGGCATCCCTTGACCCTCTTCCACAGGGGGCCTACACACTCTTTTTTTGCCTCCAGTTTTCATAAAAGTAGGAATTCTAGGCTATCAGACCCAGCCAATGGTTACTTAGAAGAAGAAATTGTAAAGCAGATGAAATGTTTCTGCATCCCCCTACAAGCTCATCCACAGCCTGTTCTTCCTCTGCCTTTTCCCTCCTCACCATCTCTTTCCAAAAAAAGATACCCTTATCTTTTCCCATTTCCAGTGGTTCTCAGCTCTGGATGCTCTTTAGAACTGATCTGTTTGGTCTGTTTTTTTTAAAAATACAGATGTCTGGGCCCTACCTCAGAACAATCGATTCAGAATCTCAGGAGGTGGTACCTGAGAATTTAATAGCATTGACTTGTTAAGTATAAGCACTTAAAACATGCAAATTTTGTAACTCTGTTGCAACATTTCCAAACAGGACATTCAGATAGCAAACTAGCAAATGAAGAAGTCCATACCATGGACTCAACACTAAAAAGGAACGAACTATTTACACGAACTATTTACATACGCGCCAACTTGGATGGATCTCAAGGGCATTATGCTAAGTGAAAAAAAAGCCAATATGAAAAGGTTGCATTTTGTGTGATTTCATTATATAACATTCTCAAAATGATAAAATTACAGAGTAGAGAACAGATTAATGACTTCCAGGGGTTGGGGCTGGAGACAGAGAGGGGGATAAGTATGACTATAAAGGGGTAGTGATGGAATAGTTCTGCATCCTGATTGCAGTAGTGGGTACCTGAACCCACACAAGGGATTAAAATGACAGAGAATTATACACACCCAATGTCCTGATATCAGTTTCCCAGTTTTGATATTGTACTCTAGCTATATAAAATGTAAACGCTGGAGGAAATGATAAAGGATGCACAAGGACCTCTTGTACTAGCTTTAAACTTACTGTGAATCTATAATTACGTTAAATAAAAAGGTTTCTTTGCTTGTTAAATACAAGCGTTTAAAATGTGAAATGTTTGTATTCCATTAGGACATTTCCATGTTTTTCATATGCTAGAATCCTCTAAAGCTGGAACTGGTCTGGGCCTCTCTGACCTCTGACCTCTGGGAGATGAGAGAAGTAAAAGCACAAGCCAGACTGGCCCTAACATCCTCATGGGATACCTAGTTGGGAACATCCAGCGGAATGCTGCCTTAGGTTCCCAGAACCCGGGGTGGGATCTGCAGACAGCGGGACCTGATGGGCGAGACTCTACATGACCCACACCAGTACCACTTCATCACACACGCACATGCGCGCGCGCACATACACACACACACGCGCGCGCGCTTATGCTTCTTCGTGGCTGCTACCATGGCCCTCACAGTTGTCTCTGCCACCTTTGCATCTGCATCATTGGTTGCCAATCTCTAATCTATACAAACACTCTTGCGGGGTCGCTTTACCTGTCTTGGCCTCCCTCTCTGGGAGATGCTTCCACAGGAGGCAAAACCTGGAGATTTTCCAAACCAGGGGATAGTCTTGTTTTGCTTCCTGTTACATAACTGAGGTTTGGAAAGCGCTGAAGGAAGGAGAGGAGACCACTATGCCATAAACATCTTACCCCAACTTTCCCTTAATAACTCCGCTTCCTGTTTACCACCTTTCTTATTTTCTTTATTCCTTCCATCCTACATCTATGAATAAAAGAGGACTAGGAAAGTTTTTTTACAAGTCTTTGAACAAGAAACCTTACTACCTCCATAAATCCATGTTTATACATGGGAGTTATTTTGAGTTACAAATAGTCTGAAATGATTGTAACTTCCTTCTTTACCTAGTACTTACTGTAAAATACACCCTCAATGAGATTTCCCTTGTGGTTTAGAGTGTGCATACATCTCGTTTTCATGAACATCTATTATTAGGATATTTTTTCCAAGAGTGCTGAATCAAATTCTTCCAAAGAACTAGCTAACTTTTTTATTTTTTACATGTTATTTCATCATCCCAGTTGTAACCTGAGGTCTGATCGTTTTTCTTCTACCATAAAAAGATAATAATAATCAAAATAGTGTATTATCCTGGGTTGATTTGCAAGCAGAGCCTGTGACAAAGGCTTGTGTGCAGATAGTTTATTATGGAAGTGATTCCAGGGAGCAGGAGTGAGGGGCAAGGGGCTTAAACCAGGGAACATGGGAAAGACAGGACAAGAGCCCATTAAATTGGCCACTGTTACAGAGGAGTGGTACTCTATTCCTCTGGGACTTTCATAGGAGCCTTATGAAATGTGTCAGAACTGTGTTGCAGAAGATGAAAGGGGAAGCATTTATCCATGGAGTCCTGTGCCCCGTTGTCTATGATGGGGACCATGGGCTGTACATGTCTGAGTGCCAAACAGGCACAGGTATCAGAGAAGCCCAGGGCAAGGATCAAGAGATAAAAGATCTAGAGCCCCAAAGTGAGCCTCTCTTAGGCAGTGGGAACCGAGCCGAGCTCAGTTATTGCCCAAGGACTGGAAATAGAACCAGGTGGGTTTGAAGGGGAACTCAAGATGTGTGTGACACAATTATCAACCTTAGAACTTCTATAACCTGATATGGAGTAACTAACTGCCCAATGGAATCACTGTATTTCTTTCTATTAACTCCACCGGTGATATTTTAATATCTCCTTACTGATTTTGTATCTTCAGTTTGTCTCTGAAGATTTAAGACGGAAAATAAATTTTAATGCTTGGGATAACAGCCCAAGTGTGTTATATTGGATTGCCAAGCTGCATTTTAAGGGGGAAATATTAAAATAAAATGTGAAAGAATTACAAATGAGAGAAATTCACACTTGAGCTGTTTTTACATCTGTGTTTTGATAAATTCATAGGCTCTGGAGCCGCTTTATATAAGGTTTTATTTATGAGAAATAAGTGGGGGAAGCAGAAGCTTCTCAAGAATGACTGAATACTATTTCAGGTAAATTTTATATATTCCAATAATCACAGTTATAGAAGCATAATTAACCCTTAATTTATAGAATTTATATAAAGACTACATTAATTAGATCATTAATAGACTGATTAATTATAGCATATTAAATACTCTCCTAATAATAGCCAGCTTATTGAGTACTTACTAAGTCTCAGGAATTGTTCTAAGATACATTAATTCATCTGATCCTCACAATGTCTCTTGAGTAGGTACTACAGATCTCTCATTTTAAAGTTGATGAAACTGAGACACAAAGAGTTTAACTTACCCAAGGTCACATGGCCAGTAAGTGGAACAAAAAATACTAGTGTAGTGTAGTTAATATCTTCATTTTTTTCAAAAAAAGTCTATGACAGGTTAGAATAGATGAATGTAGGGGCCACGTGGTCAAAATAAAGTCTGGACTCTCTCTCTGCAATGATTAAGGTAATCCAAATGATAATATGTCAGTAAAGACATCATCCATTTCATTGCAGGACACAGGCAACTTTGCCAAATCTATATTTTGCTTGCAAATGTTCATCCCAATATAGGAGATAGAAAAATAATGTATTAGGATAAAGAATGGAGAAAAAGTGAGGGAATAGCCAGGCACACTGGTATTCTTTCGATACACTCACAAACCAGTTCTACGAAGTAGAAAAATTAAGGCATCATTCAGCAGTTTAGGGTTTCAGTTATAACAATTAGTTGTTAACTGATTAGCAATATAATAGAATTTGCTACACTAGTTTGCATTTGTAGATGCTGCTAAGAGTTTTTCAAAGGGACAGCTGTGTTTCCATATGATAGGCCCTGATCATATCCAGGTGCTTTCCCATATAAGGTCATTTCCTGCTCTGATAAAGTTCAGGATATCAGTCACTAGCTAGTTTATAAAATGATTCACTTGTTGTGCTTAATTAAATTATTCAAAGAGTTTCTGTGGAAGTACAGAGAAGTCTCGTATTTCTTGTCCCTTTTCTCCATGACTTCTAACTACTTACAAATGTCTGAATGGTCTGCTTTTGATATAGATACACACCTTCGGATAAGCTCAGGTAAGAATTCCTTTTCTCTAATTTGAAAAGATACGTGCACCCCAATGTTCATAGAAGCACTGTTTACAACAGCCGAGATATGGAAACAACCTAAATGTCCATCGACAGATCAATGGATAAAGAAGATGTGGTATATATATCTATACAATGGAACATTACTCAATCATAAAAGAGAATGAAATAATGCCATTCGCAGCAACATGGATGGACAAAGAAAATATCATACTAAGGGAAGTAAGTCAGACAGAGAAGGACACACATCATATGATATCACTTATATGTGGAATCTAACAAAAAATGATACAAATAAACTTATCTACAAAACAGAAATAGACTCACAGACATAGAAAACAAACTTATGGTTACCAAAGGGGAGGGGATAGCGGGGGCGGGGGAGACAAATTAGGAGTTTGGAATTAACATATACACACCACTATATATTAAAAAAGGTAAACAATAAGGACCAACTGTATAGCACAGGGACCCATATTCAATATCTTGTAATAACCTATAATGGAAAAGAATCTGAAAAAGAATATATATATACATATATATATGTATAATTGAATCACTTTGCTTACCCCCAAACTAACACAACATTGGAAATTAACTATACTTCAAGAAAAACAAACAAACAAAAAACAGGTGTTTTCCATGGGCTAAAATGGAAAGGGCAAATTTCTGAAATCCTATTGAAAAGGTGCAATCTTCAATATGCTCTACAATCTGCATGAAATTCACCATGCTGGAATGGAAGAGTGATTAGGTCTGGTTTGAAATTCCTCATCAAATTCACGAAGTTTTACTTTAAACCCATTTGGGTGGAAGAAGTAATGTCCTTACAACGCCTTCCCCCACTTCTCTGCTTCACCTTACTCCTCCCTAACTCCCAGCGCTCAGTCTGTACTCACTCAGCTTCCTCCTCGTCACGCACCTCACGCTGTGCCTGGCACACAGAGGAAACCGCTGCTTCCAGCGCCGACATTCCACCCTTCTAATATGATCCCACAAATATTTATCAAGAAGTGCCTGGTCCATCACAGGCAGTGCTCTTTTTTAGCACTGAGGATGCATCACTGAACACAAGAGACTACACACACACACACACACACACACACCCAAAAAAAAAGATTAAAAGTTTAAACTAAATGCTAAATATTGGGAAGAGAAAAGTTTTTGAGAAAAATCCAGTACCGAAAGAAGAAATAATATTCTTTGAAAGTGGAGAGAGTATCCTAGATTATTTTATTAGATCATGAAAACTTCAAGATCTTTAAATTTCAAAAGCTTAAAAAGCAACACAATCACATGGTTTATAACAGTGTCTCAGTTTAGTTTTACCCTGCATTTCTTTTACTTTGGGTAAGATTAAGAAATCTTTTACTATATTGAAAAGTCATATTTCCCTAGGATGAACTAGCATCTCATTTTCTTTTGCCCTATTGTCTAATGGGCAAATTTTTTATTGGTTTGTATGAGTTAAAAATATTTTTCCAGTTTGATTATCTTGTGACTTCACTTATCATGATTTTGTGCTTTGCAGGTGTTATTTATTTTTATGTAATCACTTTTGTCCCTTTATTCTTTAATGGTTTCAAGGATTTGTGATATAGGAAAAGGGCCTTTCCCCTCTAAGGTTATAAAAGAATTCTCCATGGCCTCTTCTAGTTCTATTATAGTTCCATTTTTTTAAAAACTATATTTAAATCTTTAATATATTTTAAATTTACCTTGGGGAGGAGTGTGAGGTATAGGTTAAACTTTTTCTTCCAACTGGCTATTTAGATAGATACTTTGGCTATTTAAATAGATACTTTGTATGTTAAGGAAATATCTATTTGTTCCTTTTTAAATAAGAATCAAGAATAAATGTCAATTTTTTTTTTAGGTTTTTTTAAATTGAAGTATAGTTAATTTACAATGTTGTATAAATTTCTGGAGACATATAGGTTCTTGATCTTTTAGCACACATAAATATGGCCACATTTTTCTCCTTAATCTTCTAATATGGTGAGTTCTATTAAGATTTTCTAATATTGAATTTACAGAACTAATCTTTACATTCCTAGAATAATCCCATTTGATCAATGTGCACTGTCTCTTAACAGGCTGCCAGATTCTGTTGGTTAATTTGGGATTTTTGTATCACTAAACATAAATGAATTGGTCTGTAATTTCCTTATTACTGCATTCTTTGTCAGATTTTGCTCTTGAGAAATTTAGGAACTGTTAAGTGTTCAATAAATGCAGTATCATTGTGATACATGTCCATAGTTTAAGACAGCAACCAGTAAGCGTCTTGGGTTTTTACTGCATTTCTTTATCCAAAAGAAGATTTTGTTAAATAAGCCATACGAGACATATATACACTAATTTGTATAAAATAGATAACTAATAAGAACCTGCTATATAAAAAAAATTAAAATAAAATTCAAAAAAATAAAGACATATGAGAATATATGAGACAGTTTTTACTCCTTCCAAATTTTGTAGGGAATATGCTTGAGATAACTCAGTAAAAGATTCAAACAACATCAGTCAATCACTGCTTCCTGGATATAATTCTCATTAATTTTTCCCAGAACATTCATATTTTGTTGGGTGTTTGCATTATTATCTTTCAGTTATGGAGAAAACTACAGATGTACTTCCTCTCGCTATGAATTCTTCAGAGAAGCAAGAGACTGTATGTATTTTTGGAACTGGAGATTTTGGACAATCACTGGGACTTGAAATGCTCCAATGTGGTTATTCTATTGTTTTTGGAAGTCGAAACCCCCGGATGTCCAGTCTGCTGCCCAACGGTGCAGAGGTCCTGAGCTACTCAGAAGCGGCCCAGAAATCTGGCATTATAATCATAGCAATCCACAGGGAACATTACGATTTTCTCACAGAATTAACTGAGGTTCTCAATGGGAAAATACTGGTCGACGTCAGCAACAACCTCAAAATCAAGCAGTATCCGGAATCGAACGCAGAGTACCTTGCTCAGTTGGTGCCGGGAGCCCACGTGGTAAAAGCATTTAACACCATCTCAGCCTGGGCTCTCCAGTCAAGGGCACTGGATGCAAGTCGGCAGGTAAGATTAAATGATAAATTTACACTCCATCTTTAAAAATTGAATGTTTTAATATGTGCTTACCTCAAAGATTCCAAAACATAATTCCAAAAGAAAACATTTCATTCTGCTACTATGTGCCATGAATAACTTTCTTGGGCTTGACCAAGTAGGGTAACCAATTATAGTGATTTATTTAGCACTGTCTACACCCTCAGCTTTTAGCTTGATGGAACCCAATGGTGTCAGTCTCTGGAGCCCTCTTGTCAGTACTAGAAAATAACACTGCTAAATTGTTGGTGGGTATCCCTTCCACTCCCATTACCTTGTATGAAATGGGTTCCATCTGTTCACTGAGATTAAAAGCAATCCCTAAGTGATACGGCACCCATGAATACAGAAGAGAGACCAAACTGTTTGCATTGTGGAGAACCAAGTCTTATCATATCAGTGTGATATGCTTACAGCCACGCTCAACTTAAAACCCTGGTACTTAACTATCCAACACACATGTGCAAGTCTAAACCATCATCTTGTTAAATATGTCCTTTCTACAGCCTTGTTTGAAAAGCAGTTAACTACCATATGGCATTGTCTTGCACAGTGCTTATACAGACTTTCAAAATAATTACTAAAGAAAGAATAAATACAAAACGAATTATTTTAACCCAGGTGTTTGTCTGCGGAAATGACAGCAAAGCCAAGCAAAGAGTGATGGATATTGTTCGTAGTCTTGGACTTACTCCATTGGATAAAGGATCTCTCATGGCAGCCAATGAAATTGAAAACTACCCACTGCAACTATTTACAATGTGGAAGTTCCCCTTCTATTTGTCTGCTGTTCTGTGTGTATTCTTCTTTTTCTACTGTGTAATAAGAGAAGTAATCTACCCTTATGTTTATGAAAAAAAAGATAGGACATTCCGCCTGGCTATTTCTATTCCAAATCGTGTCTTTCCAATAGCAGCACTTACACTGCTGGCCTTGGTTTACCTCCCTGGTGTTATTGCGGCCATCCTGCAGCTGTACCGAGGTACAAAATACCGCCGATTCCCAGACTGGCTTGACCACTGGATGCTTTGCAGAAAGCAGCTTGGCTTGATAGCACTGGGATTTGCCTTCCTTCATGTCCTCTACACACTTGTGATCCCTATTCGTTATTATGTACGATGGACATGGACCAACAGAACCATTGCCCAGGTAAATCGCTACTCATTTGTATTCTCCTATTCTTTAAATCAAAGAGCAATCCTGCTACATCATATTCCACTTCACAGTTATAGAAAATCACTCTTCTAAGCATCTTTATTTTTTAAAGTAGCTGTAATTAGACACCTCATGTTTGTTTTGGGGGGTTTGTTGTTTTGTTTTGTTTTGTTTTTTACTGAATCTGGTTGAAATCTCATACAACTATTGAGAATGAAAGGTAGATTCCCAGGTCCACTTGGGTCCATATCTGTATTCCCAGGACTCACTGAGATACTGACAAACTAACAGATTTGGAGGCTCAGGAAAACCTAATGAACCTACTTGAGTTACTTCAATAATTGGAAGCCAAGGTGTTTTCAAGTTTCTATTTTTATGCATGCTACTTCCTTTTGGAAGTCAAAACCAACCATCTTATAAGTGAGGGGGCTGTCCAAACGTGTCATAGGAATGTAAACAAATTTACAAAAGGGTGCTTATAACTCCATTAATGTTTGACTTGTGGGATGCTGTCCTCAATAACTAGAAAACTAAACAATTCTGAGCAAATGTCAAATACTATATTCTGCATAGTCAAAATATTCAGAGAGAATCAGCTCAGGGAGTCTTAAAGCAGTCCCAGAGGAAGTTCTATACATCAGTTCTAGTTTGGAAATAATTGATTTTGATCAATCTTACTGCAGTCTCAAAGTGCTGGGTCTGTGGATTTCTCTACATTATTTCCCTAACAAATACATGGGATGTCCTTGGGTAAGAGTCATGTTACAGGGGCCAGATTTCTCTCAAGATGTGATGCAACAGACTTGATGCTATATTACAACATAAAAAACATGAAAGAACTCAAACGTCGTGTGTGTGAATAATCAGCATATAAAGCAGGAAAACAGAACCCTGATGTAATCATTTGAGAACATCAATTTTTGCTTGGGGAACAAGAAGCCATATGGTAAAGAAGGTTTAAGTAAATGTTTATTTTGTTTTAGGATTTATAGGGTCAATTAAAACTCTCTATACAACTCCTGGAGTCAACTATATTATTAATAAAGTCCCAATAGAACCACTTTTTCTATCAAAAAATATAATATCTAAGTGTATTTTTCTAAGTGTAATTATTTTCAGTGATTGTTAAGAAATGTTATACAATTTTCCTTGAGCAAAGAAACCATGCAGAGGTATTTTTTCATCCTCTTAAAAGTTTGGGCAGTTTGTAAAAAAATGGAAGTTTTAAAAATTGCTTATAACTTTTCTTAGGCAATAGCCAAGAAAGAAAGTCCATTTAGTACCTCTACTGCCTGGCTCAGCGATTCATATGTCGCTATGGGAATGCTCGGATTTTTCCTGTTTGTACTCCTGGGAATCACTTCCTTGCCATCAGTTAGCAACATGGTCAACTGGAGAGAGTTCCGATTTGTCCAGGTAAAGGACTTCACGATTTAATCTACTTTACAGTGCAAAATGATTCTGGTTTTACAAATATTCTCATTTTTTTCTCATACCCTGCATAAATTTTCATTTTACTCCATCACTTCCCTAGCGATCTCATAAAAATAGCAACTGAAACAAGTTCAAATTAGAAAATGCTAAACTCTGGTAACAAAAGGCAGATTCCATAATGGTTTAATTTCCTAGCAGGGCATCCCTTGCCAAGATTCTTGACCACTCCCAGAGCCACAGCTAAGAGTATAGCGTGAAAAGCACCAACTACTATTAAATTCTGTGTGTGGAGATGTACTAGGTGCAAGGTGGAGAGAAACCGAAACACAAAATTTCTTCTTCTGAAAACCAACTTTAGAATATGGACTTATTGATATGAAAAGGCATATAATGAAATGATCTTTAAATCCTTCAAAGCAAGATACGCTAGACTGTCATCACACCAGATTCAACGGTGGTCTGTAAGAGGGAAAATCGGTTTTTCCACACATCGACCACCAGATACCTCATTAAAAGCAGCTGGTAACTAATCTTACAGACCAGTGGTCTTCAAAGTGTGGTACCTGGACCAGCAGCGGCAGCGTCACCTGGGGTCATGTTAGATACAAATCCCCCGGCCCCACCCAGACCTGAATGAATCAGAAGCTCTGGAGGTATGGCCCAGCAGTTTGTTTTCACACACCCTCTGGGTGATTCTGATGCATGTTCCTTGTGAACCAGTATAACAGAATAGACTGTTACTAACTGAAATCAGATTTGAACTTTATAGAACAATTTGAATTTCAGAAGTCTTGCAGTTTCTCCCAGGGACCAAATGCAGTCAACATTTTCTCATGTTTACACCTTTATTCAAGACATTAAGACGGAAATAAACATTGAGCTTTGTATTTAGGCCAAAACAAACAACCAACCAAAAGTAAAGTTTGCTAATTGCTCTTTATTGTGACAGAATGTAGCTAGCATCTGCTCTTAGTCAGCAACATATACTAATGTGGTGCTTCTTGAGGACATACTGTATCTTACTCATCTCTGGCCTCCAGAAAAGGTGATTCCGGAAAGTTTTACCATTGAAGAAGAAGGTACATTATTTATTCTAACGCAAAAGAATTTACTCCTGGGAATCTTTCCTAACCTAATCTTTCCCAGTTAGGTTAAGATGAAACCACCATGTCATTTGCAAGCACAGTCTTTTTATTTATTTATTTATTTATTTATTTATTTATTTATTTATTTACTTGGCTGCGTTTTTTTTCTTTTTTTTGGTCTTCATTGCTGTGTGCAGGCTTTCTATAGTTGCGGTGAGCGGGGGCTACTCTTCGTTGCGGTGTGTGGGCTTCTCATTGTGGTGGCTTCTCTTGTTGCGGAGCACGGGCTCTAGGCGCGCGGGCTTCAGTAGTTGTGGCACATGGGCTCAGTAGTTGTGGCGCACGGGCTTAGTTGCTCCATGGCATGCGGGGTCTTCCCCGACTAGGGCTAGAACCCATGTCCCCTGCATTGGCAGGCAGATTCTTAACCACTGTGCCACCAGCGAAGCCCAGCACAGTCTTTTTTTAAATGATATACTGATCATCCTGAAGGAGAGTTAATGTTTTTTCAGTACTTAGCAGTGTTCTAAATATTACAGGTTTCAAAAGCTTGCGGCTTTGACAAATACCCTTCACTGGCTTACAGTTTAAACAGTGTTAATGTATATGTTTTTGTTTCTTGCTTATAGTCCAAACTGGGTTATTTGACCCTGATCTTGTGCACAGCCCACACCTTGGTGTACGGCGGAAAGAGATTCCTCAGTCCTTCAAGCCTCATCTGGTATCTTCCTTCAGCCTACGTGATAGCACTGATCATCCCTTGCACGGTGCTGGTGATCAAGTTCATCCTCATCCTGCCATGTATAGACAAGACCCTTACACGGATCCGCGAGGGCTGGGAAAGGAACCCGAAATTCTCAGAATCAGCATTGAATGGAAAAACAGATATTTAAAGCAAAGTTCAGTTCACCTGGACTTCTTAACTATGGTGTTGTATGTTTAGAGAATAATAATGGGTGCAGTGAAGAAAGCGTTTTTCTCCCACCACGGGCTGAAGCTTGTGAACAGAGAAAGAAATCATGCCTGACTTTGAGAAATGGACACCGTTTGATGTCAGGCCGGTGTTGAATCGGTGTTGGCCCCTGCCTCTCCTTTTGCTGGAGGTGGGGGTGGTGCTGAGATCGCGATTAGCTGTGTGGTTTCACACTAGGAAGCTTCTTTGTTGCGGGCAGCATGCATGACCTAATGTCTTGCAAAATCGAGGGGAAGTCCATGCACTTTCCTTCTCTGGAACAAGGGCAGAGAGGAGTGAAAGAGAAAACAGTAAGATGGTGGCCACTGATCAAGGCTTTATTAGATATGTCTGAAGAAGAGGGCTGAGGAAGTAAAAGGAATGAGATTTTTGGTTTGGTTTTTGGCAGTGCAGGTTATCATAAATATTGCCATGGTGAATTCTGTAGTTGCGTGTGCTCTTTGATTTTGTTACCAATATGGATGTGTAGTGTGGGGAATTATTTTATAAAACAATAAAAATATCACAATTGATTGGAAGTAATCAAGGGTTGGATATATAAAAATCTATATCATAAGATATAGATCCTTCCTCTACAAAGGAATAGGTATAGGAAAGATTGAGTTAAAAATGAGGGATACCCACTTGGATTTTCTCAATGTACAATAAGCAAAGAAGAGCTGATAAAAGCCCTTGTGCAAAAAGTTCAAATAAACCAAAATTTAAATAAATTTTGTAAAGTTGCACTTTATAGGTATTGGTATTGTTCAGGTTTGGTATTGTTTAGGTTTTGTGGTATGCTTTGTAAATAATATATTCCAAATTTTGTTCAACATTAATCATCTATGAAATGCATTTCTAGTATAAAAAAGTAGCTTCTGTAGTCTGTCATAGTTTGTTGTCAATTTAAGCAGTGAAATTAAATGAATAATGAAAGTGTAAGTTGGACCGATACATAGATGAGAGAGAATTACAGTGTCTTAGGGGAGAGAGGTGTGAGCAGTAGTTGTAATAGGAGACTTGGTTCTTTCTCAGATCCTTGCTGGAAGGCAGGATGGTTCTCTCTGCTTTTGTGTGCTGATGAGGCCATTTCCAAGAGGACCTTCAGCAGGATTAGCCTTCCTGGCTCACACATGGAGCTGAGAGGAGCCTTATGTGTGACCTTCCCACACTGAAATAACCAAAAGGCTTCGGGTTTGACATTTTTTCAGCCTGCTCCACAAAGGCCATTTCTTTTACTTTTTACTTTTATTATCATATATTCTATATGACCTTATATAAAATGATTGAAATATATTAAAACATCACCCACAATCCAGGATATTTTTCTATAAAACGTTTTGAAAATAGTTCTACCTATACTGTATATTCAATTTTGTACCCTTCCTTTTTCACTTAATATATCGTGGCTTTGTCTGCTTACTTACACGGTATATGTATTGAATCAATGGCTGCATAATATTACATCAAATACGCATTTAACCACTGCCCTAATTCAACATTTAGGTTATATCCATTTTTTACTAAAACAACATTTCAGAGGATATCTTGGCACGTACAATTTTTCCATATTTTAAATTACTTCCTCAGAATACTTGCAAAGAATTGGGATTAAAAAGTAAAGAACTTTTAATAGCATTGGATACATATTGCCAAATTATTTCTAAAGTCAATACCATTGGCACTGAATGAGGGTGCTGGTTTCATTATACCCTACCAGATTTTGTTTTTTATTTCTATTTGTGTTAATGAGAAGATACACAGAATATATACTCCATTACTTTATTCTTGATCCACCCAAGCAAGGATACAAAAAAGCTTGCGACTTTGAGCAGAGCTGCGGTGTGTGCTGCTGACCCGAGAGCATCAGTGAGAAAGGCAGGGAAATTGTCACTACTCATCCCTCTATTTTATGCAAAACGGCCAAGTATTCTAGGGTTGGCCGCTGCTTTTTGGCTAGAGAATTGGTTGATTAAAGATTAAGTACTATCCAGGCTGATCTAAAAAAAGCCTTTGGGATTAACCATGCTCCTTTTTGGGTAAAAGAGTAAAGTTTTTACTGACTACATGGTTCATTACTAAAAATAGAAAATGCCACTCTTAGGTTAAAAAAAAAAAAGCTTCCCTAGAGTAAAAAGGATTCTACTTTTATAACCTAGTAAAAATGCTCTACCTGGGTACTTCACAAAAGCCATCCAGGAAGCCAGACGTTACAGAGCGCCCCGGGTGTTTTGGCGTCACAGTGCATTGCTGGGCATGACCCTCAGCCTCATCCACAAGGGCTCCAAGCCCCACCAGCTGACCAGAGAAGCCAATTCCCTCCTTTCGCTCCTCCCAATATCCCTCCCTTCCCAAACCATCAAACCAATGTGCCCATCCTAACACAGCTGACTCCCCCAGTTTACTTAAGGTGGAAAGAATGAGTTTGAAACAGATAGAAGTAGGTGTGTTGGGTGAACTATATTCCTTTTAACTGTTCCAAACTATTCTTCTACATTAAAAAGTGAGACTAAACCTCCTTACTGCTGGTATGTTTCCTGTATTCTAGAAAAATTTTTATGATATCATATACCTTTTATTTTTTGTATGTTTTCCCCATGTTAAGGGATGACTGCTTCTGTAAAATCTTTCTAGTTTTGTAATCATTCTGGTTTTGACTCATCAGCATTCCAAAGAAAGTGATTGAAAGGTTTTGAATCACAGTAGCTCCAGCATCTGGAACTAAAAATAGTTCCTTTCAGAGATAAGGAAAAGGAGAGGCAGTACAGGGGTTGAAAAGCACATTAGCGGATTTGCAGCTTCATGTGACACGTGCTTGCACCCAGCGGGGTGATGCATTTCAACATCCTGCATGTTTCAGTTTTACCCTCAGAGAAGGGAAAGCATCAACTGGCCAAACAGGGGTAGGGGTAGACTATCCCACACTGGACTTTTGTGGAAGAAAAAAAAGGCTTTCCTTCCTCCCTCCAGATAGATGCCACCCGGACAGGGCAAATGCCTTAATGGGTAGACTGATTTCAAGTTGGATTTCAACCTGTGGGACCCGACATGAAATGTCCTGGACAACTGAACAGCTGCAGCCCTGATGGGTGTTATCATTCTTTTGAAAACAAAATAAAAACAGATAAATAAAGAGAGGGCCAGCAACCTGCAGTAAGCTAGAAGCAGAGAGAACGAAGTCCCTATTCGAAAGCTACTTCAGTTAGAAATTGCGTTCAAGAGCTCTTCGTGCATTTATTGTTCAGGGATCACAGAAGAGCCATGATAACGATGAGTGTAAATATAATGAATTTGACCACTAGGAGCTCAAAAGGTTCTGGACCTCCTCCCCAAATCAAGGTGGAATGGCAGTCAAGGTGCTGCACACAGAGCTCTCAATTTCCATTCTCCATCAATACCACCATCATCCACACCACCGCCCGTTTAATACACACATACCAAAAATCTCCTTATACGATCCTCCTTCACTTTTCTACAGTGAGTTAAGATTACAATGTAGAAAAACCCTCTAGTCTTCCAAAGATTCGTTCAGTAGAATTCAGGAGGAGAGAATAAGTCCCTCTTCTCTTCATTACCCTTCTGAAGCTCAAGGCAAAGCCCTGACCTCTCAGATAAGAGGAAGCAAGAAGATCCAGCTGACGAAGGAGGAGGATCAAGGGTGCAGGGGAAAGCAGTGAGGGCAGGGGAAAGCAGTGAGGGCTGGGGAAAGCAGTGAGGGCAGGGGAAAGCAGTGAGGGCAGGGGAAAGCAGTGAGGGCTGGGGAAAGCAGTGACGGCTGGGGAAAGCAGTGAGGGCTGGGGAAGGCAGTGAGGGCTGGGGAAAGCAGTGAGGGCTGGGGAAAGCAGTGAGGGCTGGGGAAGGCAGTGAGGGCAGGGGAGAGCAGTGAGGGCTGGGGAAGGCAGTGAGGGCTGGGGAGAGCAGTGAGGGCAGGGGAAAGCAGTGAGGGCTGGGGAAAGCAGTGAGGGCAGGGGAAAGCAGTGAGGGCTGGGGAAAGCAGTGAGGGCTGGGGAAAGCAGTGACGGCTGGGGAAAGCAGTGAGGGCTGGGGAAGGCAGTGAGGGCTGGGGAAAGCAGTGAGGGCTGGGGAAGGCAGTGAGGGCAGGGGAAAGCAGTGAGGGCTGGGGAAGGCAGTGAGGGCTGGGGAAAGCAGTGAGGGCTGGGGAAAGCAGTGAGGGCTGGGGAAAGCAGTGAGGGCAGGGGAAAGCAGTGAGGGCTGGGGAAAGCAGTGAGGGCAGGGGAAAGCAGTGAGGGCTGGGGAAAGCAGTGAGGGCTGGGGAAAGCAGTGAGGGCAGGGGAAAGCAGTGAGGGCTGGGGAAAGGGGAGCGTGGACGAGTAGGATCGTGCACCCAGGCCCTAGCCCAGCCGATTTCCTCCTTTCATCCCTCCCAATATCTCTCCCTCCCCAAACCATCAAACCAATTTGACCATCCAAACACAGCTGACTCCTTCCGTTTAAATAAGGTTCTATCTGTTTCCTGCTAGGAGGGAATCTTGGAAGGCTTTTAATGATGTTGATTGTATAATATTATGAGCAAACAATAAACACTTGACATGCATTATCTTATTTACTCCTCATAACAATTCTCTAAAATACTCTCATTATCCCCACTTTTCAGAGGAAACTGAGCCTTAAAAACATTGAGAGGCAGACATGGGATTTGAACTGAGCCCATCTGAGTAAGAGGCCTAGTAAGAGGCAGACATGGGATTTGAATTGAGGCCATCTGAGTCCAGGGCCATTGCCTTTCAACACCACAATACAATGGAGGACCCTCACGCTGCCCTCCAAAACGTCCCTTTGGATCCATAGATTAGGCGGAGTGGACTGAACCACTGGCAACGTTTCTTTGAAACTTTTTAAAGGAAGCTTTAAATATTCCTGATTGCCCCATCTTTAGCACTCCACATTTGCCTACTGTTGATCTTAGGATGCCCTTTAAGGTTCCAGTGACATGTGATCCCTCGGTTTCAGCATTGAGCTCAGCTCTAAGTGCCACTTTAATCTTGCTATACCAATCTGGCCGCAAGCTTTCCTAATCAGCAGAGAGACCTCTGTTCAGGTAGAGGTAGGCAAAACCCCTGGCCTGAGGGCTCAGCGGGGCAGCCAAGGAGAGTACAGCTCTTCAGAAGCTGCAAGGCAAATGTTTTCGTTCTCTCTGCTTCCACCTTAGTGCTTTGTGTACTGAGAGGGCTTATTTGTTCTTGAGATCCAGTGACGCACCAGGAAATCTCATAGCACTTTTCACTTAGTATTTTAATACTAGTTGAGAAATCTTAGTGTTAAAATAAAAAAAAAATTCAGTCCCGCTACCTAAAGTTGCCAGTTTTTCAGTTTTGTAAATATGAAGGGCTGTTGGAATGGAACTCACAATGTATCAGAAATGATCAGAACAGGATCAACTAAAATTAACCCCTTATGATTTTTAGAGAGTCAGCAGGTATTAAGGAATACAAACCATGTATTGGTTTCATGTTTACTAATCTTTTCTTTCATAGAAAGAGGTGCGTTACTGTTCACGATTCATAAAGGCAGGGTAGTAAAATCTGTTAAAACGAAAGATCTGCCTTCAAACTCAAGGATTCTTTACAGTCTCACCAGCCCAGCCAACCAAGTGGGCGTAACTTTTCCCAAGTGTTGACTGCCGCCAACAGGAAATCTTTCCATTTTTACGCACTGTGGGCAATTAGGAAATTCTCTCATATCTAACCAAAATCGTCCTAATTGTTCTTCCATCCACTGGTCTTAGCGCCATCATTTAAAGTTGTGCCTTCTCCAACTGTGGAGTGTCTTTGGTTTTGTTTTTTCCAATTCGTCATAGACATTTGTGTGTGTGTGTGTGTGTGTGTGTGTGTGTGTGTAAAACATAAAATCACCACACTTAAATATCAAAGCAACATCAAATTGCTGTAAAAGTTTCTAAACTTTTAAGCTCAATTTCTGAATTTATCAGACAGGTGACAAACAGGTCACAAACCGTCTGCAGCCCACATCTTGAGTAGCACTCGAAGATGGGCCTCACAACCTGGCTTGACTTGGGTTCTGCCAGAAGCCAACTCTGAGGCAAGGATTCTAAAGCAAATGTGTAGTTTATTCTGGAAATGAAATCACTAAATACTGGGAATGGAGTAGGGAAGTAGACAGAGCAAGGGAGGAATAAAGTGTGGGTTTTCAAGCCAGTTACCATGGTGGCCCCACTCCACTGGGAAACTCTGGGAAACAGCGTCATATATACCTTTTATGCCCATGAAGGGGAAAGGAAGATGCGGGTTTTATACACCAAATTCCCGTTTGTTACTGGATGAGAGAAGCTGCTAGGGCCCTAACTTTCTGGTTCTTTTGAGTTTTCCCATATGCTCGCTGTACATGCCACCATGGCCAGGGGAAAATCCTGCAGGCAAGGTGTCACAGGTGTTCACACAAGCAGCTTTCAGCTCGTAGGGGTGAATGCCAAGAGGATGAGGGTTCAGTACTAACAACAGCTACACAATCCAACAGAAAATTGTGCAGCCGGTCTGAACAGTTCACAGGGGGAAAAAGGCTCGTCAACATATGAAAAGGCACTCTACTTCTTTCATAAAGAAATGCATGAAGACTCAGCCTGCATTTAAATACTATTTCTCACTTCACAGATGGGCAAGAATCCAAGAGTTTGAGCACACATTCTGTGGGTGAGGCTGAGGAAGCACGCATTCTCATGCATCACTCTTGGGTGTGCAAACTGGGACTACCCCAAGGAGAGCAGTTGGGCATTATCTTTCAAAATTAAAAATGCAGAGTTAATTCTTACCCAGGGGCCCCACTCCTGAGCATTATAGATATGCCTGCAAGCCTCTGAGATGACAAATAGACATTGCTATTCATTTTTCTTGTTTTTCAAGAACAACACTGTAAAAACAAAATATAGGCAAGAACTCAAGCATTCATCTTCAGGGTGGATTAAGTAAACTATGATGATTTCACAGAAAGGAATTCTATGCAGCTGTTTAAAACAAACGAGTCACCTTCTTTATACATATAAAGAAAGAGCTCCAAAATATATTATTAAGCAAAAAAAAAAAAAAAAAAAAAAATCAAGGTGCAAAATAACATGTAAAGTTTGATTCCTTTTGTATATGTACATTTGCTGGTATTGCCTAAAGAAACAATGAAAGGATTTGAAAGAAACTAATAAAAAAATCATACCTAAACAGGATGGGGGAACAGAGGAGTAGAAATAAGAGTAGAAGCACTATATATGTTTTATATCATTTTGATTTTTTAATTACATGAATAATTTACCCAATTTTTTAAATAAATTTAATTTAAAAAGTAATTGGTTGTGGGTCCCTGCTAAGTCTTCTCTTGTTCACACTAAACCTCTCCAGCTCCTTCAGTCTCTTCTCTTACATAATTTCCGTATCTTTCATCACCCTGCTCCCTCTTCTTTGGATCTCCTACAAACATTTCAATGTTCCTTTTAAAACCAAGACCAGAACTCCGGAGACGGTGTAGCAAAGCTAGAGTACAATATGACCGTTGCTTCCCTTATTCTGGATCACGGGTCTCTATTAATGTAGTTAAGCATTTACTAGGTGTTTTTTTTTTTTTGGAAAGTCACATGATATCGGGATCACATCACATAATGTGCCTAAATTCTTTTCACATAAAAAGTTTAGTCCAGTCTCTCCACCATCTGCCGCACTAGCCCCATCCCTGCCCCCTTTCAGCACTAATACCACCCACTCAACAGTGACTGTCACCAATATTTTTAAACTTATGTAAAGCAAAAATAAATAAGCACCATGTACTATCTTCACAACAATTATGTAAATCTAAAACTTGTCTTAAAATAAAAGGTTTATTTTTTAAAAACAAACAACCTACTCTATCCTTATTAAAGTTTATCTTGTGGAAAGTAACCTATCATTTCAGCCTGGAAGATTTTTTAAACATTAATTGCATTTTCCAATATATATGCTGTCCACACATTTCCTAAATATAGCTTCCATACCTTTATTTTAGTTTTTGATAACAAACATAGAGACATTTTAACCATAACCTCCAACTTCACCTACAAAATTTCATTGATTTGGAAACTGAAGCTCAAGGGGGTAAAGTAATTTCCGCAAGGTCACACAGCTACATGGTGACAAAGCAGAATTAGACCACAGATGATCTTATTTCCCAGGCTAGGAGTTTTTCCAGTCCTTTTGGAAGCAAGTGATTCAGTTGAAAATGGTTGTAGATCAAAATCAAAAGGGTCAAAAGGACAGACTGATCAGAAACAGGTATATCCAGTTACCAATTTTGTACTTTTCAGTAAGTGCTAAAGTGGTAAACTACTTTACCTTTAAAAAATGATAGGACTTTAGAATAGTATTATCTAATGGTATATTTAGATGGCCTATGATTATTAGAATGCTAAATAATAAAAAATGTTATTTTACCTCCTTTCACATTGTCTAAAGTGAGATAATATTAAAATTCTTAGTAGACATTTTAGGAATATCCAACAACAAAAAGCTATCCATTATTTAATCCCTGTTAGGATTCCCCTCCCCCCCCCCCGTATGAAGGAGACTCTGTCAACCTGCTTTAATATATTGTAAAAGAAATTCACAGTAGAAATATCTCTTTGAAACTGGCTAAATACATCAAGTAGACATCAGTGGCAGCCATGGAGATAGTCACATGTCCCTTCAAGAGAATCTACTGCAAGGGAACATAGCTGATTGACAGCCTCCAGCTGCCACTCCTTGGAATGCACCACCTCACTCACTGGATTCATGATTCATGTTGCCCTTGGACTGCTCCCAGCCAATGACTGTGCATGTCAGAGATACCGGAACCATTACTTCCTCACGCAAGTTTCCTCTAATGGGCAACATTTGCTTGGGCATTTCCCATCAGGCCAGCCAAGTGTGTTTCACAACTGTACTGCAGTCGGAATCTCTTCCTACCCAATCCTCCCCTTACTTTTTTTAAGTACTTTTTTCTTTCACAGGTGTAAGACTTGTGCGTTGTGAAAGCTATATGAAAGCTCCCTCCTCCTTTATCCCGCAAGGCATTTCCTCCAATATATCTCTAATCCTATCTTGATGTCTGCTTCTTGGAGGACCTAACCGATAAGCATCATTGGCTGAAAAGTTGCAAAATAGATTATTTTATGATAATATGTCTTGATAATCATACCATTTATTGTGTCTTTCACCCAAATATACCCTTTAACAATTAGTTTCATTGACTATTGTGTATTAAGATAAGGTAGGCATAAATGAGAGAAAACGCTCATCACAGAGTGTGTTAGTAAAGTGCTAAATAGAGCTGGCATCTACTTTCCCAACCTCTAATCCCTTACCCATAAAAGAGAAGATAATATGCTTCTAAAGGCCTGAAGATGTAAAATACCCTTAAAAACAAATATACAAAAGAAAAAACTGTGTTTCTAATTTCACTGAAAATTGTGAAGCTGATGGTCTCTGAGATGGGCTATGTGTTCAGAAGGTAAGAGGCTTGGGCTATAAAAGTTGAAAGCAGCCAAGTCTCAGAGGAAGGTATGGATTTAACCCCTCCTCTATACTGAGACTGAGGCAGACAGAGGGATGAGGGCTGTGGAATGAAGCATCACAAATGCTGTGAGACGTCTTGCTGCGTTTGGGTATGACACAAAGGTTGTAATAAGAATCTTTAGCCATTGGAGTGAAATGCTCTAAGACTAAGGCCACTCGAAGCAAAGTGCCTAAGTTGAGCTAATTCTTAACAGCAGTACCCTGTACCCAGAGGAGCCAAAATGATGTCAACCACCGTGGGCACAGGGCCAGACTCCTCACCATCTTCAATCACCAAACAATCCCTGGATTCTGCCTTGATAAAAGAGTGAGGGAGAATAAGTCACTCTATTAATCTGCTATTAGCTAGGTAAGGGGTAACTCCATAAAGAGTTTACTATTTAGAGAATTAAAGAATTGTAACATTCCTTATTCCCAGGAGTTGTGCAGGAAAAATTATGGAAGGATAGAAAAATGAGAATTGACAAATGTCAAGAATGAACTGGGGAAAAAAGAGCAAGAATTAGAAATAAGGACTGTCTCAAATTACTGAGGAAAAAGGTTATTATAATTATTAGGACAACTAGACACAAATTTGGGAAAAAAATAAAATCAGGTCAGTACTTCATACCAGAATAAATTCCAAATAAATCAAAATTTAAATGTACAATCTAAAAACATACTAAAAGAAAATATGGGAAAATTGCCTTATAAACTGATCTGAAGATAACCTTACTAATTCAAAAACTAGAGGCTACGAGATAAAATATTGATCAATCTAATTATGTTAATTTTCCTTAAAATATTGGTATAACACAAAAACAACACAAGCAAAGTTAAAAGACAAGTGATAAACTGAGAAAATATATTTCTATTTAAAAGGTTAATAAACTTAAAATATTAAGAGTTCCTACATATTGAGAAGAAACGAAATAACAACCTGATAGGAAAGTGGCAAAATATATGAGCAGACATTCACAAAAGAAGAAATGAAAATGGCACCTAAATGTACACAAAGATGCTCAAACTTGCTCTTACTCAGGGAAATTGCAAATGAATACTGTTACGAGCTACAAGTTTTCATATATCTGATTGTCAAACATCCAAAAGTCTGACAACGTATTCCATTGGCAAGACTATAGGAAACAGCTGATGAGAATACAAAATGTACAACTCCTCGGCAAAGGAATTTGATAATATCTTTAAAAAAAATTACTAGCAAACTATCTAGCAATTTCAGTTCTAGGAATTTACCTCCAAAATATTCTGATAAAAATACAAAATGACTTGTATGCAAAGTGTATTTTTCCAATGGCAAGATACAGAACAGTATATGTACTATTCTAACATTTAGATAAGAAAAGAGATTGTTAATATGTACACAAATGTATTATATTCGCAAAAAAAAATCTAATAAAAATGGTTATCACTAGATCAGTGCTTCTTAAACTTTAGTGTACATAAAAATCACCTTCAGAGGCTGACTCCCAAAGTTTCTGATTTAAAAATTCTGAAACGGGGCCCAAGAATTCGCATTTCTGCTTCTTAAACTTTAGTGTACATAAAAATCACCTTCAGAGGCTGACTCCCAAAGTTTCTGATTTAAAAATTCTGAAACGGGGCCCAAGAATTCGCATTTCTAACAAGTCCACAAGTGATGCTGAAGCAGCTGTTCTGAAGACCACGCTTTGCCCCCAAACTTAAAACAAATGGAAATAATTGGACCTATCAATATCAAATTCATTACATTATAATACAGGGAATAGATTTATTTATTTATATTTATAGATATAGTCACTTTTGAGTATTTTGAGAGTATATCTTAAGTGGAATGAGTTCTAATTCCAGACAGCTTCAAATAAATCTTAAACTTAATTCAGTATTTATTAGTAATATTAGTATTATTAATTTGAAACTAGTTTATACACATGCCAATACACACAAACATTTATGCATGAAGTCAAATAATAGTGTCAATGTTGTTAAGAACTAAAATTATTGGTGTAAGAGAAAAGAGTTTAAAGTTAAAGAAGTTAAATTAAAATTCAATGATGTTAAATTTGAATTGAATATTGCTATTGAACATCAGTATTATTGTATGGTTTTGTTTTTTCTATTCAAAATATATATTCCTTAGCTCAGTGACCACCCAAAAACAAGAGTGCCCCTAGTGCCCACATTTTGGTCTCTAAGTAGTGTTTCCCACTAAAAGGAATCAAAGCTCTATGGTAGAATTCTGATTCCACATTTGGAGAAGAAAATGCATTAAATGGGTTTGTGACAAGTTATGCCAGAAAGCAAGGAGGAAGTCAAAGACTAATGGGACATGTCAGAAGCAAACATAAACAAAGAGGAGCAAATATAAGGGAAGAATCCCATTGGCAAAATACAAGAACAAATTAAAAATAGTGACTGTAATTAATTAATTAGAATTCATGAATTCATTCTATCACTAAAAACACTAACAAAAATGAAAATTAAAAAAACAAAACACACACAAGCAAAAATCTAGTTGGTCACTATTGTATTTAGAACATTTCCTTATTTTGAAAATTGACAGTAGAAAGAAAAGAATTAAGCATTTTTCCTTCCTTCTCTGTACTACAGAGTAACTAAAGAGCCCTAGTTGATGAGAGAAAGCTCTTCTCCATAGCAAACACCCAGCTAACAAAAGTTACAAGAAAGAGAAAATTAGAAAACTGCAATTTTGCCTAATGAAAATGCTTTCATCAGTCGATGAAATGGCTAGATGAAAAGTTGCTGGGTAATTGTACCATGTCAGCATCACAAAAGTGTGAACACTAGACACTAACACCATATGCTGTCTATGAAGCACCCAAGACCACAAATGTTTGCTAATAGAGGTGAACCTGAATCACTTCAAGCCTTGACTTCTCACTTCAATTACAGGAAATACAGGGGATAGGGTAACAAGTTAAAAGTCACCAACAGGAAGCAGACAGACAAATCCAGAATATGAAAAATTCTACAGGTTAAGTAACTCAATTTTTTTCAATAAATTAATGGCAAGGAGGGTATGGAACTACTCTAGATTAAGAGATTTAACCAAATGCAGAATGTGAACCGTGTGAGTTCCTTAATTGAATAAATCAAATATAAAAAGATATTTTTGAAACAGTTGGAGAATTATAAGTATTGAATGTATTAGACTGCACCAAGGAATTGTTAATTTTGTTAGAAGTGATAATGGTTTCATGATTTTTTAAGTCCATTTTTTAACAGAGCATAGTAATATATGTCAAGGTAAAATAACACAACATTTGGGACTTGTCTCAAAATATTTCAGCGAAAAAGAAAAAAAGAATGGATGAAACAGGCAAAGTAAAACGATGATGATTACTGAACCTGGCACGTGAGCATTCATTATACTATCCTTTCTATTTTTACATATATTTAAATTTTCAAAATATATTTTTAAAAGTAGAATTGGCCCAAAGACCTCTGTCAACTTTTTAAAGTATTTCATGTCACTTTTTCAGAAGTACAATGGAAGATTCTAGATTACTGGTAATTACTGCTTTCTAATCACCTAAGAATTTAATCTAAACCCCACTTATAGAAAGCGCCCTAGAATACAAGTCCATAAGGAAACCTGGGGCCAGGCCCTCACACTAATCTTCTGAATCTGGACAAGTCATTTAATCTTTTCAGATCTCATGACCTGTAAAGACTGGAAACTAGACCACTTTATGTCTCATCTTTACCTCCAATCACTAGAAACTAATATGACTGTACATTTTCAGGTGAGCATAGGGCACAGAACTGGGTAACACAAAAAGCATGAAAGTGTAGCTTAACCAGAATAACTTCCTCGAATCCCCATCTGGGAAATAAGTGAGTTAGATTACACTGTCTCTAAGATGTCTCTTAGTTCTAAAATTCTATGAAATGTAATAACTGTAGCTATAGTCCAGACAAATAATTGAGTGTTTTATATCAAATTCTAGTGGCTGACGTGGTGCTCAGTTTCAGTGAAGCAGTTGTTTCTTTACTCTGGGTAGACAGTATACTTACTAATCAATAGGATAGAAAAACATACACTAGTTGTTTTCCAACTTTCTTATCCCTGGTTCATAATCCATGGCCCATATTAAAGAAAGAGCCTATTAATGATGAAGAGGAAGTAAGTTAACTTTTTTTAGTGTTGTACTGCAGTACCTCAAGAGACACCCAGTGCTGTAACCCCAGACAAATATCCAGGCTCTCGGGGGAAAAAAAAAAGTCATGATTAAGACAACAATTGATACTGAGCTGGAGAGTGTAGTGTCAGCACTCTAAAGGGAAGATCGGAATTTAAACCTTGGCAAATGATAGATGTCCTTCAGTGTTACATTTGATGAGTTTTCATGGTAGGTGGAAGGGGTGAGGAGAAGCTGTTGGCCATTACTAGGACTAATAAGTGAAAGTCAGCAGGAGATACTTTTCATAGAACCTTGAGGATGAGATTGCTCTTCATAAGGGCTACTGCTGCCTGAAGACAGAATGGATCACCTCAGGGGAGACTGAACTCAAAGTCACTGGATGTTGTTTCACCAGAGGTTAGTGTGTACTTTATAAAGGGATTCCAAGCATCAGAAACAGCATAATTTATAAAATTTTAAAATTATAAATAGTGGAGGTGGGGCTCAAAAAAGCTATTCCATCAATTGTTTAAAGTATTTTTAAGCAGCAGAAATACAGTGAAGGGATCTACATCACTGAAACTACTGTTCTTTATTCATTCGAGAAAATTCCAACTCTCAATGAAATTTATAGTTGGAAATTCCTATTTGTCTATTCCATATATGAAATAAAGAAGATGGCTGCAGGGCTTCCCTGCTGGTGCAGTGGTTAAGAATCCGCCTGCCAATGCAGGGGACACGGGTTCAAGCCCTGGTCCGGGAAGATCCCACATGCCCTGGAACCGCTAAGCCCGTGAACCACTGCTACTGAGCCCGCGTGCCACAACTACTGAAGCCCACGTGCCTAAAGCCCGTGCTCTGCAACAAGAGAAGCCACCGCAATGAGAAGCCCGTGCACTGCAACAAAGAGTAGCCCCCACTCACCCCAACTAGAGAAAGCCCACGTGCAGCAATGAAGACCCAACGCAACCAAAACAATAAAATAGATAAATTTTTAAAAAAAGAAAGTGGTTGCAAATATTTTGTTAAATGAGTGAATACTTAAGAACTCAAAACGTGAAATTTCAGAGGGAAAATACGATTCATTCAACAAATTAGTTTTTGAAAGTCAACTATGTGCCAGAAAGTGGTAAATTCCCTGTCTTCATGGAGCTTTCATTCTAGCAGGAGGAGACAGTTGATAAACAATTTTTTTTAAATGTCAGATTATCATTATGTTATACACCTGAAACTAATGTTATATGTTATTAAACCTCAATTAAAAAATATGTCGGGTGGTTAAATTGTATTAAAGAAAAGTAAACCAGATTAAGTGAACAGGATGGGGAGGCTGCTATTTTAGATAGGGTTTCCAGGAAAGCACGTGTCATAAGGTAACCCTGGAGCAGGGGCCTGAAAAGAACTGAGGGGAAAGCCCAGAGAGATGGAAGAGCAGGTACACAAGACCCCGAGGCAGGAGGGTGTTTGGCACTCAAGGAAGAACAAGGAGGTAAGCGTGATGGGAGCAGGATGAACCAGCAGGGGAACAGATGGAGGCAGGCCACAGGTGCCGGGGCCATTCCATGAACAGTCTCTCTGCGAGGGATGTTACTGCAGGGTCTTAAAGGGAGGAGTGACTTGTTTCAAAAGGATCACTCACTTTGCCGGGTGTAGACTGTGACGGGGCAAGGGAAGAAAGAAGACGATAATCCAGGAATGCAATAGCGTGGTTTGGACTGGAGTGGTCGCAGTGAATATGGTGAGGCATGGTCAGGTTTGGGAGGAACTGGCTTGAAGGGAGGAAACTTCATTTTGGACATGTCAAATGTGAAATGCCCATTAGACATCCAGGTAAAAGTATCAGATATGCAGGTAGGTGTACATGTCTGAGAGCTGAACTGGAGACGTAAACTTAGGAGCTCTGGGAGTACAGATCTGGAATTGAATGAATCATCTGAGACATGAGTGTAGATGGAGAAGAAGTCTGGTCTAAAACTGAGATGTGGTGCATCCTAACCCTGGAGGGTGGGAAGATGAGGGAAGGAACCTCCAGCAAAGGAGACAGAGGTAGGACCCAAGGCCATATGAAGAAAGTGTGTCAAGCAGGAGGAAGTGATCACTAGGCGAAGATCATCCCTTAAGCTCAATATGATAAAGGCTGAAAACTGACCATTGGATTTGGCAACATGGAAATCACTGGTAACCCTAATAACCCTAATCACTGTACCTCTGAGAATAAAAAAACATGGCGTGTGCTTAATAAACATTTATTGAATAAATGTAGATATATACTGCAATTCTGAAGTTTTTTTTATTTCAATAGTTGAGCCTCTTAAAAATACAGAATAAAAGAAGTTATTATATTTCTCTGATTAAGCAAGACAAAGGCACAAAGGAAAAATAAATCTATACAAGTTGCTTCAATGCTAGAGATACTCAAGATTTTTCATACATGATTGAAAACAATCTTTTAATGCTGAATGTTATGTTTATTTAAGTAATTTTTTTGTTAAAAATAAATAAAAGCAAAACTCACTTGAGAGCCTGCAGGAGATAGTAATGTATAAGACTAACATAAAAACATTAGCTTCTAAAAGAGCTACAGAAGGAAGCATCCTGCCTCCAGGATGTCTAAGTAACCAGAGATCTCAGGGTAGACTTTCCAAATACCTGCTTAGAAATTGGCTTATTTTTTCAGATCTGTTCCTGTGGTTTTAATTAAGCTAAAGATCATATCAGAGTTTATGCTTGATATAAGTTATCACATTTCCAACAGCTCTCTAGAATTCTAAATAACATGTAGAAGACATTAAAATGTTATGGTTTACTTTATGTCATTTCATTCAGTGAAGAAGTTCAATACCAATAATAAGAGATGATGGGGAAATGGGAGAAGTGGAGAATGAGTACAAAATACCAGATCTGAAAACCCGTGATGATTTTTCTAAAATATCTTCACACTTGTCTAAATATATCAAGTAATCTGAAAATAGGAATTGATATTTATGCGGTGTCTATCCATTTTTAAATCTTTAAAAAAATTTTAATTAGTTTTTACTGGAGTATAGTTGATTTACAATGTTGTGTTAATTTCTGCCGTATAGCAAAGTGAATCAGTTATACATATACATACATCTACTCCTTTTTACATTCTATTCCCATATAGGTCATTACAGAGTATTGTGTAGAGTTCCCTGTGCTATACAGTAGGTTCTTTTTAGTTATCTATTTTATATATAGTAGTGTGTATATGTCAATTCCAATCTCCCAATTTATCCCTCCCCCCTCCGTTCCCCCTTGGTAACCATGAATTTGTTTTCTATATCTGTGGGTAGTATCTATCCATTTACAAGCATTTGAAAATATACTCTACAGGGAACATAAAAATATACAAGAAATGATCAACTTATAGCCACCTGATTTGTAAATAACAAATTGTACAGCTCACATTTGTATAAATAGTTTGAATTTAACATTTTTTGAGCATCTTATATGGGACAGAAATTAAAAACAAGGATGCATATAACACCTTCCTTCTTTATGAATTTTAAAACCTAGAGATTGTTTTCTCCCTTACTCCAAGGTAAGAACAGGTTGGTTGAAATTGTTGATTAAAGTGAAGGAAAGTTAAGCAAGTCAACTTTGGGGGTCAGAAAGCCCTTTCATGATTTCCCTGCAGACAGGACACAAGAGCAGCATAACATTTTGTGATCTAAACAGTTAAGAAAATGAAAAAGAAACACAATGCATAAGGGGTAACTGGGTTAATGGGAATATGGACTGGGTATTAGAATTATTCATAATTATTAGGAAATCAATGTTAATTTTGTTACATATGACAATGGTGTTGTGGTTATGTTAGAAAATGTTCTTATTGTGTACAGATGGATATTAACACATTAAGGAGCAAAATGCCATGATATTATTTATTTACACCACTTCAGAAAGATAAAAAAAGAGAGAGAAGTGAATTGAAAGGGTATCAGCCACTTCTGCCTAATTCAAATGTTTGTCTGCTGTGGAACTTTGATCCATAAAATTAAAGGAATCTCTATCTCTGTCTCCCCAGGCAATGTGTACCCAACTTCTGAGACCCAAAAGGGCAGACTGGAATTATAGTTCAGCTAGGAATTAGATGTTTTTAAGTTCCTATCCATACTGAACAGAACCCAATATATAACCTGTCATATAACCCGATTTTTCTCCCATTTGCATGGGCTTTCTTTTTGTTTTGCCTTTTACTCCTTCCCCTACCTCTTTTTTAAAATTTTCTGAATTTTCTGGATCTCTATTTTTGAGGACTATATATTACAAGAGCATAATACAGATATTTTTAAAATTTAATCTATTTTATTTGGAGAATTTAATCCATTTAAACTGATTGAGATTGTAACTAATGATATATTTGGATTTATTTAAAATATTTTATTTTGTTCTTTTAATTTTTTGTTTATGTTACTTTGTAATAATCCTTTTTCCCCTTTCTTGCCCTCTGCTGGATTGATGGACTATTTCCACTCATTCCAGTATTTCCTTCTCCTACTTTGAAAATTATAGTCTATTGGTGTCCTTATAGTCAGTACCCTAGAGACTGCAACATGTGTATTTAACTTTTAAAAAGTTTAAAGATAATCAACATCTTTACTCTCCTTCTAAATAACACAAAGACCAGTAATGTTTTTATGCCAGCTGCCACCCCCTTCTCCTTATAAGGTCTTGTTGCTTGATTTATTCATGCTCCTTAGTTATGTACTGTCTCTCACCTCCAAGCCCACTCTGCTCTGTGCTGAGACTACAAACTGTATGTCCCAGACCTTCTTGCCCACTGACTTCCTATTGTGTTATTAGTAGAGAAAGATAAGAGGAGAGGAGAAAAGTATTCCTTCCAATTTTCCAGTTCTAGTCAGCATTGCCCATCAACAACTTTGTTGGTTCAGCTCTCAGCCTTTTTCAGAACTCCCAACATCAGCCGAGGCAGTCTCCCTCAGAGCAGCTAGCAGCCTCCAGGGGCATCCCTCTGAGAAGCCCAAGCTGCAGCTGACTACTAAGAGTGGAAATGCTACACGGATTCTAAAATAAATATAATGTTACAGTGACACCTCGTGGATACTGGCAGTAGAACACTGACCCAAGCATCAGTGAAATGTAATATGAGATATACTGTACAAACACCAAAGATATTAGGTATTTGGGAACTTAAAAAAAAAAAAAAAAAGGTGTCAGTTAAGCTAGAAAAAATGAATAACAAACAAACATAGGACAATAGAGAATATAAATCGGTGAAATCACTTTTATATTCCTTGTGCTAGAGCATTAGATCATTCCTTTTTTTTTAAATTCAATTTAACTGCTTTATTCCATAATATGAATGTACCACGACATCTTTATCCATTCTGTTGCTATTTAATTTGTTTTCAGCTAGTATTTTACTGTTACAAAAAAGATTTTCTTAAACATCATTGTTTGTCTCCTTCTGTACATGTGGGAGAGTTTCTTCAAACTATGTACCTATAAGACAAATTTCTGGAACTTAAAATTCCGTAACTTCTAGTAAGGTTGAGAATGTGAATATTCTAAGTTCCAGATCACTCCTTAAGACTAGCTTTCTCCAGTTCAGGTTACTGTCATTTTAAATTTCCCAAGTTTAAAGACCTCATTTTTCTTTTCCAAATAACACTGATCTTCACCTTTTCTCAGAATTAAAGTGTTTTTCCTATTCATGATCTATGTTTTCTAGTTATACTCTGTGGGTTTATACCTTTTTTATTAAAATCTTCAACTTGTCAAAAAGAAAAACTGAACTTCTGTAAACTAACTGTTTTTGTGTGAGATGATGAAATTAGCAGTGATATAATATAGTACATCCATAAATTTTTCTAAATTTTCCCTTTTTAAAATAAAATTCTGGCCCACCAGAGCAACAGTCAGCTCTACCCACCACCAGTCTCTCCCATCAGGAAACTTCCACAAGCCTCTTAGATAGCCTCATCCACCAGAGGGCAGACAGCAGAAGCAAGAACTACAATCCTGCAGCCTGTGCAACAAAAACCACATTCACAGAAAGATAGACAAGATGAAAAGGCAGAGGGCTATGTACCAGATGAAGGAACAAGATAAAACCCCAGAAAAACAACTAAATGAAGTGGAGATAGGCAACCTTCCAGAAAAAGAATTCAGAATAATGATAGTGAAGATGATCCAGGACCTCGGAATAAGAATGGAGGCAAAGATCGAGAAGATGCAAGAAATGTTTAACAAAGACCTACAAGAATTAAAGAACAAACAAACAGAGATGAACAATACAATAACTGAAATGAAAACTACACTACAAGGAATCAATAGCAGAATAACTAAGGCAGAAGAACGGATAAGTGACCTGGAAGACAGAATGGTGGAATTCACTGCTGCGAAACAGAATAAAGGAAAAAGAATGAAAAGAAATGAAGACAGCCTAAGAGACCTCTGGGACAACATTAAACGCAACAACATTCACATTATAGGGGTCCCAGAAGGAGAACAGAGAGAGAAAGGACCAGAGAAAACATTTGAAGAGATTACAGTCGAAAACTTCCCTAACATGGGAAAGGAAATAGCCACCCAAGTCCAGGAAGCACAGAGAGTCCCATACAGGATAAACCCAAGGAGAAACACACCGAGACACATAGTAATCAAATTGGCAAAAATTAAAGACAAAGAAAAATTATTGAAAGCAGCCAGGGTAAAACAACAAATAACATACAAGGGAACGCCCATAAGGTTAACAGCTGATTTCTCAGTAGAAACTCTACAAGCCAGAAGGGAGTGGCATGATATACTGAAAATGATGAAAGGGAAGAACCTACAACCAAGATTACTCTACCCAGCAAGGATCTCATTCAGATTCGATGGAGAAATCAAAAGCTTTACAGACAAGCAAAAGCTAAGAGAATTCAGCACCACCAAACCAGCTCTACAACAAATGCTAAAGGAACTTCTCTAAGTGGGAAACACAAGAGTAGAAAAGGACCTACAAAAACAAACCCAAAACAATTAAGAAAATGGTCACAGGAACATACATATCGATAATTACCTTAAACATGAATGGATTAAATGCTCCAACCAAAAGACACAGACTTCCTGAATGGATACAAAAACAAGACCCATCTATATGCTGTCTACAAGAGACCCACTTCAGACCTAGGGACACATACAGACTGAAAGTGAGGGGATGGGAAAAGATATGCCATGCAAATGGAAATCAAAAGAAAGCTGATTAGCAATACTCATATCAGATAAAATAGACTTTAAAATAAAGAATGTTACAAGAGACAAGAAACGACACTACATAATGATCAAGGGATCAATCCAAGAAGAAGATATAACAATTATAAATATATATGCACCCAACATAGGAGCACCTCAATACATAAGGCAACTGCTAACAGCTATAAAAGAGGAAATCGACAGTAACACAATAATAGTGGGGGACTTTAACACCTCACTTACACCAATGGACAGATCATCCAAAATGAAAACTAATAAGGAAACAGAAGCTTTAAATGACACAATAGACCAGATAGATTTAATTGATATTTATAGGACATTCCATCTAAAAACAGCAGATTACACTTTCTTCTCAAGTGCGCACGGAACATTCTCCAGGATAGATCACCTCTTGGGTCACAAATCAAGCCTCAGTAAATTTAAGAAAACTGAAATCATATCAAGCATCTTTTCTGACAACAACGCTGTGAGATTAGGAATCAATTACAGGGAAAAAAACATAAAAAACACAAACACATGGAGGCTAAACAATACGTTACTAATTAACCAAGCAATCACTGAAGAAATCAAAGAGGAAATCAAAACATACCTAGAGAAAAATGACAATGAAAACACGACGATCCAAAACCTATGGGATGCAGCAAAAGCAGTTCTAAGAGGGAAGTTTGTAGCTATACAAGTCTACCTCAAGAAACTAGAAACATCTCAAATAAACAATCTAACCTTACACCTAAAGGAACTAGAGAAAGAAGAACAAACAAAACCCAAAGTTAGCAGAAAGAAAGAAAGAAAGAAAGACCAGAGCAGAAATAAATGAAATAGAAACAAAGAAAACAATAGCAAAGATCAATAAAACTAAAAGCTGGTTCTTTGAGAAGATAAATTAAATTGATAAACCATTAGCCAGCCTCATCAAGAAAAAGAGGGAGAGGACTCAAATCAATAAAATTAGAAATGAAAGAGGAGAAGTTACAACAGACACCGCAGAAATACAAAGCATCCTAAGAGACTACTACAAGCAACTCTATGCCAATAAAATGGACAACCTGGAAGAAATGGACAAATTCTTAGAAAGGTATAACCTTCCAAGACTGAACCAGGAAGAAAGAAAATATGAACAGACCAATTACGAGTAATGAAATTGAAACTGTGATTAAAAATCTTCCAGCAAACAAAAGTCCAGGACCAGATGGTTTCACAGGTGAATTCTATCAAACAGTTAGAGAAGACCCATCCTTCTCAAACTCTTCCAAAAATTGCAGAGAAAGGAACACTCCCAAATTCATTCTATGAGGCCACCATCACCCTGATACCAAAACCAGACAAAGATACTACAAAAAAAGAAAATTACAGACCAATATCACTGATGAATATACATGCAAAAATCCTCAACAAAATACTAGCCAACAGAATCCAACAACACATTAAAAGGATCATACACCATGATCAAGTGGGATTTATCCCAGGGATGCAAGAATTCTTCAATATACACAAATCAATCAATGTGATATACCATATTAACAAATTGAAGAATAAAAACCATATGATCATCTCAATAGATGCAGAAAAAGCTTTTGACAAAATTCAACACCCATTTATGATAAAAACTCTTCAGAAAGTGTGCATAGAGGGAACCTACCTCAACATAATAAAGGCCATATACGACAAACCCACAGCAAACATCATTCTCAATGGTGAAAAACTGAAACCATTTCCTCTAAGATCAGGAACAAGACAAGGATGTCCACTCTCACCACTATTATTGAACATAGTTTTGGAATTCCTAGCCATGACAATCAAAGAAGAAAAAGAAATAAAAGGAATACAAATTGGAAAAGAAGAAATGAAACTATCACTGTTTGCAGATGACATGATACTATACATAGAGAATCCTAAAGATGCCACCAGAAAACTACTAGAACTAATCAATATATTTGGTAAAGTTGCAGGATACAAAATTAATGCACAGAAATCTCTTGCATTCCCATACACTAATGAAGAAAAATCTGAAAGATAAATTAAGGAAACACTCCCATTTACCATTGCAACAAAAAGAATAAAATACCTAGGAATAAACCTACCTAGGGAGACAAAAGACCTGTATGCAGAAAACTATAAGACACTGATGAAAGAAATTAAAGATGACACCAACAGATGGAGAGATATAGCATGTTCTTGGATTGGAAGAATCAATATTGTGAAAATGAGTATGCTACCCAAAGCAATCTACAGATTCAATGCAATCCCTATCAAATTACCAATGGCATTTTTTACAGAACTAGAACAAAAAATCTTAAAATTTGTATGGAGACACAAAAGACCCCGAATAGCCAAAGCAGTGTTGAGGGAAAAAAATGGAGCTGGAGGAATCAGACTCCCTGACTTCAGACTATACTACAAAGCTACAGTAATCAAGACAATATGGTACTGGCACAAAAACAGAAACATAGATCAATGGAACAAGATAGAAAGCCCAGAGATAAACCCACACACCTATGGTGAACTAATCTAAGACAAAGGAGGCAGGGATATACAATGGAGAAAAGACAGTCTCTTCAGTAAGTGGTGCTGGGAAAACTGGACAGCTACATGTAAAAGAATGAAGTTAGAACACTCCCTAACACTATACACAAAAATAAACTCAAAATGGATTAGAGACCTAAATGTAAGACCAGACACTATAAAACTCTTAGAGGAAAACACAGGAAGAACACTCTCTGACATAAATCACAGCAATATCTTTTTGATCCACATCCTAGAGTAATGGAAATAAAAACAAAAATAAACAAATGGGACCTAATGAAACTTAAAAGGTTTTGCACAGCAAAGGAAACCATAAACAAGACGAAAAGACAACCCTCAGAATGGGAGAAAATATTTGCAAACAAATCAACGGACAAAGGATTAATCTCCAAAATATATAAACAGCTCATGCAGCTCAATATTAAAAAAACAAACAACCCAATCCAAAAATGGGCAAAAGACCTAAACAGACATTTCTCCAAAGAAGACATACAGATGGCCAAGAAGCACATGAAAAGCTGCTCAACATCACTAATTATTCGAGAAATGCAAATCAAAAGTACAATGAGGTATCACCTCACACCAGTGAGAATGGGCATCATCAGAAAATGTACAAACAAATGCTGGAGAGGGTGTGGAGAAGAGGGAACCCTCTTGCAGTGTTGGTGGGAATGTAAATTGATACAGCCACTATGGAGAACAGTATGGAGGTTCCTTAAAAAAAGAATTACCATATGATCCAGCAATCCCACTACTGGGCATATACCCAGAAAAAACCATAAATCAAAAAGACACAATGTTCATTGCAGCACTACTTACAATAGCCAGGTCATGGAAGCAACCTAAATGCCCATCGACAGACGAATGGATAAAGAAGAAGTGGTACATATATACAATGGAATATTATTCAGCCATAAAAAGGAATGAAATTGCGTCATTTGTTGAGACGTGGATGGAGCTAGAGACTGTCATACAGAGTGAAGTAAGTCAGAAAGAGAAAAACAAATATCGTATATTAACACATATATGTGGAACCTAGAAAAATGGTACAGATGAATCGGTTTGCAGGGCAGAAATTGAGACACAGATGTAGAGAACAAACGTATGGACACCAAGGAGGGAAAGCCGCGGGGGGGGTGGGGGTGGTGGTGTGATGAATCGGGAAATTGGGATTGACATGTATACACTGATGTGTACAAAACTGATGACTAATAACAACCTGCTGTATAAAAAATATAAATTAAATAAATAAATAAATAAATAAAATTCTGGTTTTTAATAACCTCCTATTACTATTTGTGATGTGTGTGCCAACTATCATTTTAACAGAATTAAATCTCTTTTTTTTAAATTTTATTTATTTTTTTATACAGCAGGTTCTTATTAGTCATCCATTTTATACATATCAGTGTATACATGTTAATCCCAATCTCCCAATTCATCACACCACCACCCCCACCTGCCACTGCTTTTCCCCCTTGGTGTCCATATGTTTGTTCTCTACATCTGTGTCTCAATTCATGTTTTAAAATTAAATTAATATGGAAAGAAATTTAGTAGACTAACATATTAGAAAACAAGAGACTTAGTTTGAAGCCCTAAATTCAAGTGTAGCCTTTCTATTTATTAGAGACCAGGCGGAAATTACTTCAATTTAATTAGCCTCAATATAATCATCTGTAAGATGGGGATTAAAAACATGACTCACAAATCTTAAAATATTGACTAGGAAAATGAACAGAAAATATATATTATAAAGTATTATACAGATACAAGGAGTTGAAAAACATGTATGTATTATATTTAGTATCTTTATTCATAAGAGTCTACTTCTTTTAGAATTTTGTCTGAAAGAAATTTAAAGTAGCCCATTGCATGCATCTGGCAAACAATGATTACTGAGGGTCTATTTTTTGCAAGATACTTTGAGAAGATGAATAATTCCCAGTGATCGCCTTTGAAGTTTTATAATTTTTTTGAGGATTCACATACACTTAATAAGCTAAATTACAAAAAAAGAGATTTAACTAATCCTTAGGTGTCATCACAGAAGAAGTGTTCAGCTGAGTTTGGGGTAGAACATAGGTGAGGAGGGACATTTATTGATGAAAAAATGGTGTGAACAAAGGAATACTTTGATTTTCCCTGTCTCAGTATTTACTGTTAATAAACATAATTATTTACTTTTGGCTCCTAACTATATGATCCTTTAACATACTGTTTTTGTTCCTAACTATAACTTTTGGCTCCTATTTAACTGAGGATGCTTGCATGTATGTTCAATTAGACTTGGTCAATGATTTTTTTCTTCTCTTTTTCTTCTAGTCTTGCATTGTTTTCATCATATTGCCTGTCTTTAAAATGAACTGGATAGCATCTCATTTTTTCCCATGTTTTGCAATAGTTTGTATAAAGTGTGAATAATCTGTTATTTGAAGATTTAGTGAAACATGTCATTTGAGGATGGCAGAATTTTGCAATATCATTAATTTTTCTTTTGTGATAATTCCTCTATTCAAATTTTCTACTTCTTCTTTGGTCTATTTTGCCCAAATGTATTTCTTAAAAATTATCTGGATTTCTAGTTTTTCAAGTTTATTGTTAGCATAGCTGCAATAGTGCTGTACAATAAACCACTCCAAACTTAGTGATATAAGGCAACATTTAATCCAGCTCACACACCTGTGAGACAGTTGGACACTGGCTGATCTCTGGGCTCGGCTGGGCTTGGCTCCATATCTTAGGGTACGTCTCATAACCTTCTTGGACCAACTGGCTACCCAAGATATGTTGTTCTCACGGTGATGGCAAAAGTACAAGTTGGATAAGTGGAAATAGGTGATGCCTCTTAAGGCCCAGATTCAGAACTGGAACACTGTCAGTTCTTCCTCATCAACCAAAGTAAGTCACATGGTCCAGCCCTGTATCAAGAATGGAGGTGGATATACTCTACTTTACCAGGAGGAACTGCAAATTTACGTGACAAAGCTTATTGGTTTAGGAAGGGGTGAAGAATTAAGAACAATTATACAATCCACCATAAATTGTGTTAAAATGTATATTCCTCTTTTTTTGGGGGGGGGGGCTCCTGTTGCTCTCTCCTCTTTGGTAAATCACACCCAAGAGTTTTCTACATTATTAGATTCCTTAAATAACTGACATTTGATTTTATTAATGAATTCAAACTAGTTTTTTGGTTTATCTTTGTGGTCTATTGCATGGTCAATTTTCAAAGATATTCTATGTTGAAAAGAATGTGCATTCCTGTTTGTTGAGTGCGCAGTAGTCTGTGTATTAGATTCTGCTTGTTAATGATGTCAGTCTAGCCTTCTCTATTCTTATTTTCTGCCTAATTGATCTTTTAGTGTCTGTGAGAGATGTGTAAAAACTGCCAGCAGGCTGTACTAGTCCATTCTTCCTTGTAGTTCTATCAGTTTTGTTTCATAAAGTCTGAGACTGTACTGTTCCTGCATAAAAGTTAATGACTACTATGCATTCTTGGTAATCTGGGTTTTTTTTTTTCCAATGTGAAATAGCATTCTTTAGACCTTTTATCTTGGGAGATAAGTGAGAACATAAGCTGGTTTTTACTCAGAGGCACTAACTAGTGCTCTTAGGTATCTGTACTGAAAGCTGTGCAGGGTATGGAGGACTAAGAGATGCCAAACAATGGCCTAGAGAATCAAGTGGAAGAAACCTTTCAAACCACATAGAAAAAAAAAAAGGAGAGAGAGACAAATTCATGAAGGAAAATATTAGAGAATTAGAGCATAAATCCAAGGGATGTAATATGCAAACAAACATTCCAGAAATAAAAGAAGGAACAGGTTATAATTAAAGAAATAATAGAAGAAGTTTTCCCAGGGCTGAAGGAAGACCTTGACAAGATCCAGGAAGGACTGACTTAACACATATATACACTATGGAGAACAGTATGGAGGTTCCTTAAAAAACTAAAAATAGAGCTACCATATGATCCAGCAATCACACTCCTGGGCATATATACGGAAAAGACAAAAAACTCTAATTCTAAAAGACACATGCACCCCGATGTTCATAGCAGCACTATTTAAAATAGCCCAGACATGGAAGCAACCTAAATGTCCATTAACAGAAGAATGGATAAAGAAGATGTGACATATACATAAAGATATATACATAGATATAAAATGGAATATTACTCAGTTATAAAAAAGAATGAAATAATGCCATTTGCAGCAACATGGATGGACCTAGAGATTATTATACTAAATGAGGTAAGACAGACAAAGAAAGACAAATAGCGTATGATATCACTTATATGTGGAATGTAAAAAAATGATACAAATGAACTTATTTACAAAACAGAAAGAGACTCAGACATAGAAAACAAATTTATGCTTACCAAAGGGTAAGGGGGGGGTAGGGATAAATTAGGAATTTGGGATTAACAGTTATACACTACTATATATAAAATAGATAAACAACAAGGACCTACTGTAGAGCACAGGAAATTATATTCAATATCTTGTAATAACCTATAACAGAAAAGAATTTGAAAAAGAATATATAAATATCAATACCTATATATGTGTGTATATATATATATATAGCTGAATCACTTTGCTGTACACCTGAAACACTGTAAATCAACTACACTTCAATAAAAAATTAATAAAAATAAAGTATATATATATATACACACACACACACACACACACACACGTATGTATACACACACTTCAAGGTACATACTACAAATTCCTAAACTCCAAGGAAAAAGGGAAAACCTTATAAGCATTCAGAAAGGAGAAACGAGTTGCCCATTGATAAGATTGGCAATGAACATCTCATCTGCAATGTTAGAAGACAGATCGGCATCCAAAGACTGGTGAGAGAAAAGTCCTGTAGCCCAACTATCCCATGCCAAACATATCAATAGATCTATGGCCATGCAAGGATTCAGAAAATATATCTGATTTAAGGAAAGATTCCCAACAATAAATGAATGTGAATAGAATAGTTAAAATACGGGCCTATGAAGAAGAGAGGAAGAGAGTAGTAAGCAGTGTACTTTGCAATGTAACTGAATTTAAATTTAAATGACTAATGATAAACTGGGGATACAAAAAATAAGTAAAAATAGGGAACACTGAAATAGAAGAGATGTAATACCAGAGATATTCTAATAATAGTCATGAACTAAAAGCAGTAAAGATGATCAGCAATTCCTAGGAGCAGGTGGTCGGGATAGGAAAGAAGTAAAAACATTTCAGTGGGGATCAGAAGAGGCTAGTTGAAGAGCAGGGATGACAAATTATTCTAAAGATCTGTCTTCTTGGGGAGGGGTAGTGAGGAAATTGAGCATTCTAGTGGGAGAAACACTGGGTATCATATAATAAACAGGTTTTCAAATAAGAGAAGTAGATGTCTAATTGTAAGTGATGAAACTTGAAAAGTATGGTGGAACTTACAAATTAATAAGGGGAAAAAATAGTAAACAACGAAATAAAAAACAAATAATAAAGTACCATGGAAGGAATATCAAGAATATTGGTTAGGAAATAATACTCCTACGAATACCCTCATGAAAAGATATAGATTCACTTGAAACAAAACCCAGCTACAGGCTGTTAAAAAAAAAAAAAAGGAAAAAGTATAAAGAAAGGCTGATAATGAAAGGAGGGGCAAAAAGATACCAGGAAAACATAAATATAAGCAAAACCAGGCTGGAAGAAAAGATTAACTTAAAGTTAAAAGTGACATCGTAGTAGGTCATATGTATGGCTGGAGATGGAGATGGAGATACAGATGCAGATGGAGATAAGAGAAGCTCTTACAAATTGTAAGAACAAAATTTCCAGTAGGAAAAATGTCAAAGGATATAAGTAGAAATTTCCAAAAAAAGAAGGCAAATGTAAATAGCCTAATATAATACAAACAGTACATTACAACTCTTTAATACAAACATTAAACAATGTTCAAATTCTACTAGTCAGGGAAACACAAATTAAACTATCAATGAGACACGAATTTATTCCCATCAGATTGGCAAAAATTAGAACAATAACACTTATTTCTATCAGGGATATATGGAAAGAGGTATTTTTTTTAACAATGTGAGTAGAAATGTGAACCACTGCAGATTTTCTAGAAAGCTGTCTGGCAAGTGTATTAACATCTGAAGTATCTTCTGATCTGGGAATGTCTCCCGTAGTAAGAAGAGCACTAGAAGGTAAGGATACACGTACACAGGTGTTTATTGCAGCACCACATGTTAAGAAAGTTAATAGAGGAATGGTGTGTAAAATACTGTATATTCACACCATGGAATATTATACAGTTATTTTAAAGTACAAATTAGAGCTGTACTCTTTTTCCTGGAGATTTTTCCAGATAGTACTGTTAACTGAAAAAGGCAAAAGACAGAAAAGTATATAAAATGCCATCCCATTAAAACACACATCCATTCAATCTTATAAATATGTGCAAAAAATACAATTGTGTGATATGATTATATGAACATGGAATCATCAGAAATAACAAAGAAGCAAACAATAAAGAACTCCAGAGAGTTAGATGGACACAGCCCACACTGGCAGCTTCCTGGAACCTATAGGAGAGAAGCACCCAGAATGATCACTCAGGTCATTTGCAATGTTAAAAAAGTACGTGCAGGGTGGCGGGCAGGGTAACGGGGTGGGGGGGGGGCGGGGATGGGGGGGATGGAGGAGATTCCCAAAAAAGGGGAGAGTCGAGGAGCAATTTGTCAGATTCTCAAGTCCTGTGTAGAAATAGCAGAATTGACTTGTTTTTGCTTTACAACAGCAATAAAGAATAAGATTATGGGTCTCAAATTTGTGAGCTGTAAGGGTACTTACATCTAGGGCAGTGGTTCTTACCCTGGGTGATTCTGCCCCCTAGACACATTTGGAGACATCTTCTATTGTGACCACTGAGGGTGGGAAGTGTTGATGGCATCGGGTGGGTACAGGCCACGGATGCTGTAAACACCCTACAATGCACATGGCAGTCCCCCACCACAAAGAATTATCTAGTCTGAAATGTCAATAGTTCTGAGGCTGAGAAACCTTGTTAGGGTAAACAACCATCCTGGTTTGCCCAAGTCTGAGGAGTTTCTCGGAACTGAGGACTTTCAGCCCAAAAGCCAGCGAAGTCCTGAGTTACTGTGAATAAAAATGATTGGAAAAAAAAAAATGTGACTGTGTACAGAGCACTTCCGGGCGCTCAAGATACTGATCTGAATTGGACTCCTATCTCTGTCTCTACAGATGGTTTCACAGCTCCTTTAAAGTTACTTTGGAGCTGCAAATATAAAAAAATAGAGTTTACCCCAGGGAGAGAAATTTTCTTCTCAGATAAAAGCTGAAATTAGAACAATGCCTCCTAATTTTTTTTTTAACTTAGTAAATGGGCATAAAGACCAACCTATAAAGAAGTATGTGTTTGTCAAAATCAAAATTGTATATTTAAAAACTGGGGTTTTACTGTATGTAAATCAACCTCAATAAACCTGACTTTAGAAAGTCTTCTCTATATTTTTTAAATAAGTAATCCTAACGTATAGATTAGTTCCTAGGTCTAATGTAGGTCTATTTTTTTTAATAGATACATAGTTTAGATAACTTAAAGAATAAAATCATGCTTAAGAAATAGTCTCTTTTTTTCAGGGAAGATGTTTCTGTGCTGCAAGTAACATGAAACACCGACTCAGCTACATTAAGTAATAAGGAAATCTCTTGCTCAGAAGTCTGGCGACTTTAGGTGCAGTAAGTCAGTGGTCTGGCTCTGTGCCCTGAGAGTCTGTTGGTGCATGTATGTCACACTAGTAGTGAAACACATGTAGCAATTCCAGACAACCATTTCTTCTTCAATCACTTTTCTTAAGAGCAAGCAAACATGTCCTAGATGCCCCCCACATGACTTCCCTTCCAATCTTACTGGCCAGAATTAGATCATATGCTCATTCTTTTTTCTTATTGTGGTTAAAAAAATAAACACATAAATTTACCATCGAAACAATCTTTAAGTGAACAGTACAATACTGGTAACCATGTGCACAGCGTTGTACTAGAACGTTTCCTCTCACATGGCTGAAACTCTGTACCACTGAACAACTAATCTCCCCTCCCCCACTCCTGGTAACCACCATGCCACTTTCTGTTTCAATGAGTTTGATTACTTATTTCATATAAGTGGAATCACATAGTATTTGTCTTTTTGTGACTGACTTAATTCACTTAGTACAATGTCCTCAAGGTTCATCCCTATTGCAGTGTATGACAGGTTTTCCTTCTTTTTTAAGGCTAGATAATATATTTCATTGTATGTATACATTACATTTTTTAAAATCGGTTCATCTGTAGGTGGACATTTGGGTTGCTTCCATATCTTGGCTATTGTGAATAATATTGTATGAAGATGGGTATGCAAATATCTCTTGGAGATTCTGTTTTCAATTTTTTTGGATATATACCCAGAAATGAGATGGCTGAATAATATGGTAATTTTATTTTTAACTTTTCTTGAGGTATCTCCACACTGTTTTCCATAGTGGCTGCACCATTTTACAATCCTGTCAACAGTACACAAGGGTTCTAATTTCTCCACATCATGGCTAACACTTGCTATGTTCCGGTTTTTTTTTTTGATAATGGCCATCTTAATGGGTGTGAGGTGGTATCTCACTGCGGGTTTGATTTTCATTTCCCTGATGATTAATGGTGTAGAGCATCTTTTCACGTACCTGTTGGTCATTCGTATATCTTTTTTGGAGAAATGTCTGGTCAAGCCCTCAGCCCAATTTTTAATTGGGTCATTTGTTTTTTTGTTATTGAGTTGTAAGAGTTCTTTATATATCCTGGATCTTAAACCAACCATCACCAGGGTGTAATGGTTGTTGGGAAATCTATCAACACAGGACCCATCTGCCTAACTTTTGTATTACATCTCAATGAGAGAAGAGTTTATTAAAGACATTATGGAAGATTTTATTTAAATAGATGCATGTAGACAGCCAAGGTGTAAGTGAGAGGAAATTGGATAGAGCCTCAGGTGACCTGGGTTCTTTTTAGGACTCAGAAACTGCTAACAGTGTGACCTTGTTAAATCACTTTACTTTTTAAAACTATATGTAAACCAAAGGATGGTTTCATAATTCCAAATTGTGACATCAAATTGCTGGATAGGTAGGCGTGGGCAGGTATGGATGTGTGTACACTTAGGTTTGTAACTGAGAGCAATATGTATGGGCAAGGGTGTGTGTGTGTAGATGTAGGATTATAGGTAAGAGTGGGTATGGGTTGGTAAGGGGTGTGTGTGTGTGTGTGTGTGTGTGTGTGTGTGTGTGTGTAGGATTATAAGTGAGGGAGTGGTAGATCAAAGTGCAGAGTAGGCAAAGGACAGGATGAATCTCAATCAAATATGTCTCCATTTTACTGATTTATATTTAATTGTGTAGGATATCAACGCATTACTAAAGATGTTGCAAATATTTTTTCTAGTTTGTATGTGCCTTTTATTTTGTTTATGGTAGGCTTTTGTTAATGTTACAAAGTTTGTTTTCTATTTTTTTTAATTAATAGGACACTTCTTTCCTTTTAGTGTTCACTAAAAAATGCGACAATTTACATACAAGGAAAATTAAAGAAAAAATGCCCATAAACTCAGCACCTAAGGATAACCACCTTAACAACTCAGTCTACAATCCAGTACTACAGAGGGAGAGATATACAATGACATCATTGTACATCACTGCACACCTCTGTATAATAGACTTAAATGCTTCCATATCCTATTGATGATAGTACAAATTGGCTATAAACTTCCTGTGAGGCAATTTGTAATAACTATCAATAATTTCAAAAACCTGACATAAAGTACATGAAAAGATTCAACATCACTAATTATTAGAGAAATGCAAATCAAAACTACAATGAGTTATCACCTCACACCAGTCACAATGGCCACTATCAAAAAGTCTACAAACAATAAATGCTGGAGAGGGTATGGAGAAAAGGGAACCCTCCTACACTGTTGGTGGGAATGTAAACTGGTACAAGCCACTATGGAGAACAGTATGGAGGTTCCTTAAAAAACTAAAAATAGAGCTACCATATGATCCAACAATCCCAATCCTGTGCATATATCCAGAGAAAACTATAATTTGACAAAATACATGCACCCCAATGTTCATTGCAGCACTATTTACAGTAGCCAAGATATGGAAGCAACCTAAATGTCCATCGACAGATGAATAGATAAAGAAGATGTAGTACGTACATACAATGGAATATTAGTCATAAAAAAGAATGAAATGATGCCATTTGCAGCAACATGGATGGACCTAGACATTATCATATTAAGTGAAGTAAGTCAGAAAGAGAAAGACAAATATCATATGATATCACTTATATGCGGAATCTAAAAAAATGATACTAATGAACTTATTTACAAAACAGAAATAGACTCACAGATTTAGAAAAAACTTATGGTTACCAAAGGGGAAAGGTGGGGGAGAGGGATAAATTAGGAGGTTGGGATTCACATATACACACTACTGTATATAAAATAGATAATCAACAAGGACCTACTGTACAGCATAGGGAACTCCACTCAATATTCTGTAATAACCTATACGGAAAAAGGATCTGAAAAAGATTCAGATATATGTATAACTGAATCACTTTGCTGTACACCTGAAACTAACACATTGTAAATCAACTATACTCCAATATAAAATTAAAATTATAAATAAATAAATTTATTAAATAAATGTCAATATAATTAAAATTTTAGTTCCTCATTCCACACGCTCAATAGCCACACGTGATTATTGAGTATGGTATTGTATGGCACAGATATACAATATTTCCAGCATGGCAAAAAGTTCTATTGAACAGCTGTGGTTCCAATTCATTATTACCCACAATGTGCCAGGAACTGGTTAAATACTTTACATGCGAGCACTAAAACATCAGTGATGGAAGTTTTACTATTCCTTTAAAATACTATAGTTACACGATTAAGTGGGCTTTTACTCTGGGCAGTTAGAGAAAAGGGGTGTCTTTTATTCCCAAGTGAAGACTCTAGTCTTCAAATTCTTTCCCATCCATCTTAAGAAAATAGAAATAATACTTCTTGGTTATATATGTTGTTATAAACAAACATTTCCACATATTTGGAGATCTGAGTTCTCGCTAAGGTAGAGGTTTTTAAATCATGAAGTGACACACCCAGATTAGAGTTAAAAGAAAGCTGAGACCTTAATCTGGCAAAGGTTATTGCTCATTTCTTCCTGATATGTTAGACCTGTGATCAATTCAACTGCAGGAAATGGTGAAAGAATGGCAGTTACTTATTTAGACTATTTCTTTCACCACTTCTCTGAGTGAGAAAGTTCTGGATGCCATACGCAGTACTTTATGTTAACTTTTATCCAGGGGCAGAGAGTGTCCACATTGCTTTTTGTCTTCAAAGTATGAATACAGATGGATAGGGGAAGGTACACCACAAAGAAACAAGACCCTCTCTGAGAGGTATATTCAGATAATGCCACAACTTTAATTGGAAGAGTCAAATATTTACATCAGGCTAGGCCAGCCCTTCAACATCTTGAGCCATGTACCTTCTCCCAGGCTTGGTTTCTTCATCTGTAAAACAACATGGTTGGGGAAGTTGATCACAAAGGCTTCCGTGATTCCAATGACTTTCCAAAATGACTATGATCCATAGCCTATCTAGAAACTTCCTATAATCAGCCATCAAAAAGAATGAAATAATGCCACTGGCAACAACGTGGATGAACCTAGAGATTATCATACTCAGTGAAGTAAGTCAGGCAGAGAAGGACAAATGTCATATGATATCACTTATATGTGGAATCTAAAATATGATACAAATGAACTTATTTACAAAACAGAAACAGACACACAGACATAGAAAACAAACTTATGTTACCAAAGGTGAAAGGGGGGGATATATTAGGAGTATGGGATTAGCAGATACAAACTACTCTACGTAAAATAGATAAACAACAAGGTCCTACTGTATAGCACAGGGAACTATATTCAATATCTTGTAATAAACCATAATGGAAAAGAATATATATAACTGAATCACTTTGCTGTACACTGGAAACTAACACCACATCGTAAATCAACTATATTTCGATTCAAAAAATAATAAATAAATATAAACCTCCCATAGCTCTCTCCCTGACCCACGCTGCTGCCAGGACCCTCAAACATTGTGGTACGGTTGCATAACTCTCACAATCTTTTGCTAGGACTTAGTAAATTGTTAGGACAAATAACGCAGTATTCCAGCTCCCCAGACTGTCCATACCAGTTAGGAATCCCTCTTCTAACTATATAGCTCGGGTGCTCTGTTGCTGAGTTTCTTTAAATGACGTGAGGATTTTAGTGTCCATATCTAGGATTCTGTGATTTGAAGGTATAGGAATAAGATAAGAATGAGTTCTTATTCCACTGGGGTTTTTATTTGGTTCAAAATTAAAACAGATACAAGGAGTAGATTCTCTCGCTCTGAACTATTTCTTGGATGATTTGTGTTCTTACCCAAGGCTGATACTTATAAACTTTGGAGGGTTTTTCTACCCTTAAGATTCTTCTCTGGCAGCCCCTCTTCTGCCCAAATTCCTCAGGAAGCGGCACAATGATGGGGAAAATGTAAGCTTGGTTTAGCATCTTTGTAGTTTGTTTACATTTTAAACACCCTTGCTTTAGAGTTGGATAAATCAGTTGGGCTCAAGACCTGGTCTGTAACCTTGGGGAAGTTACCTATACCTCAATTTCCTCATCTATAAAACGTGGATAATTGTCTCTCTTTTCCAAGGTAATGTTCTTGAAGTGCAACCATAGGGAAGTACCTAGGCCAACACGTGGCACAAACCAAGGACTTAGTAAAGCTGCTCTTTTCTCTCACTCTCCACTTTCACCCCTTCCACTGGAATGAATATCAAAACCATAAAAGTAAATTGTCTGTATTCACCTCTATTCTTGTAGAGTTCTTATTGAATCTTTATTTTTTCCTGATTTTTTTTTTAGGCTTGGCAATACTCAGCCATAAAGAAAGAATCCACGTTACATGAATAACATTTAAAAGCTAGGCTCGCATCCAGCTTTGTCATGGTGCACGCCCCTGGCTGCTACTACAAAGGGCAAGACTGAGACCAATGAGTCAGAGCTTCAGAGTTTTCCTTTTGACCATCTTACTGGAAGCCACTCTATACATAGGATCCTACCCCAGGGAGGTCAGCATTTCTCAGGGTAACTCAGCCACCAGTACCTATAAGCTTTATCTTTAAACCAATATCATTTGCTAACATGCTATTCTCCCAGAGTCATAAACCAGAATCCTGGAGGGGTTTGCAACAGTGTTTGCGGTTTGCAACAGTGTTTGCGGTTTGCAACAATGGTTGGCAAACTGCTATGCAAGGGACAAATCTGGCCCACTTCCTGCCTTTATATACCTGGGACCTAAATGATAAATACTTTTTTTTAATAATTGAAAAAATAAAATAAAGAGTAATATTTCATGACATATGAAAATTATATGAAATGCAAATTCTGGTGTCCATAAATAAAGTTGTACTGGAACAAAGCCACAGCCATTCATTTGTGATTTGTCTATGGATGCTTGCATGGTACAGGGGCAGAACTGAGTAATTGCTACAGAGACTATGTCCCACAAAACCTAATTTATTTACTATCTGGCCCTTTACAAAGTTTGCTGTCCCCTGATGCGGGGCACAGACTCCGGGAGCCAGACAGCCTGGTAGCATAATTCAGCTCTGGGCAAGTTCTCTCACATCCTCTGTACCCTCAACTGGATATAGAGGATAACAGCATCCATCTCATGGGGTTTTATGAGGATTAAGCAAATATATAAAGCGCTTAGAAAACAGCCTGGCACATATTAAGTACTATATATGTGTCTGTTACTATTAGTTGCCACAAATTTTTTCATAAACTAAAGCAGCAGCAGCTTACCAATTTGTTAGCAATAATTGTGAGAATTTCATTTGTAGCACTCCATTAAATTCAATTCTTTAGCAGCGGGGCAGTAGGAAGGTGTTAAAGACAACTGAAATGACAGTGAGCATAGATGCTTATCCATAAAACTAGTTCTGCATTCTTACAAATATTTTTTATGCTATATACTTCTTTGAAACTTGAGTCTTGGAGGAGCTTACACTCAACTCTAAATTCAGCCCTCACCTCTATTCCTTATAGTTGGAAGAAACAGATGTCAAAACAGAGGCTAAGGAACAGAATAGAGAGCCCAGAAATAAACCCATGCATATACAGTCAACTGATCTTGGACAAGAATGCCAAAATTACACAATAGAGAAAGGATGGCCTCTTCAACAAATGGTGCTGGGAAAACTGGATATCCACATGCAAAAGAACGAAATTGGACCCCTATCTTACACCATACACAAAAATCAACTCAAAATGGATTAAAGACTTAACATGTAAGACCTAAAACTGTAAGACTTCTAGAAGAAAACTTAGGGGGAAAGCTTTGTCACATCAGTCTTGGCAATGATTTCATGGCTATGACACCAAAAGCGCAAGCAACAAAAACAAAATAAATAAGTAGGACTACATCAGACTAAAAAGCTTCTGCACAGCAAAAGAAACAACAGAATGAAAAGGCAACCCATGGAATGGCAGAAAATATTTGCAAACCATATATCTGACAAGGAGTTAGTCTCTAAAATACATAAGGGACTCCCGCAACTCAATGGTAAAAAAAAAACCTAATAACCCAATTTAAAAATAGGCTAAAAACTTAAATAGACATTTTCACAAAAGAGACATACAAATGAACAGCAGGTATACGGAAAAATGTTCAATGTCACTAATTATCAGGAAAATGCAAATCAAAACCACAATATCACCTCATACCTGTCAGGATGTCTATTATCAAAACAAAAACAATAGACAATAAGTGTTGGCAAGTATTTGGAGAAACTGGAACTCCTGCACATTACTGGTGGGAATTAGAAATGGTGAGGCTGCTATGAAAACAGTATGGAAGTTCCTCAGAAAATTAAAACTACCATATGATCTAGCAACCCCACTTCTGGGTATATATTCAAAATAATTAAAAACAGGATTTCAAAGAGATTTTACACCCATGTTCACTGCAACATTATTCACAGTAACCAAGATGTAGCAGCAACCCAAATGTCCATCTACGCATGAATGGATATTTTAAAATGTGGTATAGGGCTTCCGTGGTGGCGCAGTGGTTGAGAATCTGCCTGCCAATGCAGGGGACACGGGTTCGAGCCCTGGTCTGGGAAGATCCCACATGCCGCGGAGCAACTCGGCCCGTGAGCCACAACTACTGAGCCTGCGCGTCTGCAGCCTGTGCTCCGCAACAAGAGAGGCCGCGATAGTGAGAGGCCCGCGCACCGCGATGAAGAGTGGCCCCCACTTGCCGCAACTAGAGGAAGCCCTCGCACAGAAACGAAGACCCAACACAGCCAAAAATAAATAAATAAATAAAATTTAAAAATTAAAAAAAAAAAATGTGGTATATACATACAATGCATTGTTATCCAGCCTTAAAAAAGAAGGAAATCCTATCATATTCTACAGCACGATTGAACTTCAAGGACAGTATGCTAAGTGAAACAAGTCAATCACAAGAAGACAAATATTGCATGATTCTACTTATATGAGGCATCTAAAGTAGTCAAACTCATAGAAACAAAGTAGAATGGTGGTTGCCAGGGGCTGAGAGGAGGAAATGGGGAGTTGTTCACTGGTATAGATTTTTAGTCATGTGAGGGGAAACGTTCTGGAGATCTTCTGTATAACACTGCATGCTTTTAACAAAAGTGCATGGTACACTTAAAAATTTGTTCGGTGGGTAGATCTCATGTTGTGCTCTTACCACAATAAAAAATAGTAGGGAGAAAAAACCCAAAAACTCCACATAGGCCAAAGGACTCATATGTCTAATCTACGTTGATGATGGCTGTGGTATTTGAAAACAGTAATCAACTTCCTGAATCAAACACAAAGCAAGTAATATATAGTTTATTTGATACAAGACAATAGGGACTATTAGAATTTTCTCACAATTCAGGACTTTGGCTTTTAGCATTTGGGTATCCAAAAAGCGGACCTGAGACGGAAGTTTATACATAAGAGGAAAACAACGACCCTAGTGAGAACACAGACAAGGAACTCAGTATGGAGGAACCCGGTTCACCACGGTGAACAAGCATAGTACCTCACACAGCGGGTGCGCCAATATTTGTTAAACGTTCATGACTCATTCAATTTTTCTGTGCAAGCTCCATAGCAAATACTGCGAATCTTGCTCATTATTGCATTTCTTAAAACGTTAAAATTCAGAAAAACATTCTGCGTGACTGAAATTACATGAAACCAAACTAAACAAAAATCTCACATCTGAATTGCTTCAAATTGTTTAGGAAAAAGAAAACTGTGTGAAGTAAAGAAAACCGTTTCCTGAATCAACTGAGTGAAGTTCCAAGTTCCAGCTCTCTCACCCTCCTGAATATTTACCAGCACACTCTCAGCTTGTGCTAAACTTTTCTTGCATAAAAAGTAGCTGAGTAATTTCGGAGAATGGGATTGTTTTGCCTAAATCATCCAGATAATTCAAACAACTCAATTTCTAATAACAATCTGGGCGAGGCTGCCCTGCCCAGTAAATGCTCTCTATACTCCCCAGGCCATAGCCGAGTCACACCCAGCTTAGCCAGGAGATGACAGTGTCTCCTAGCAAGGAAACACGCCGTTATTGTTCAGTGATACGTGCAAACGCCAGCCAACGCTCCCCAGCTCTCTGTTCCTCAAGTTTATTCCTGTTTCCCGAGGGCGCTTTCAAATTTTGATTTTTCGACGAGGTCTCCTTTCCCCGAAAGCATCTAAGAGCTGCCCTAAAGCCTTCAGCCCCTTCCCCCAATACCGCACTCTGCTTAGAGCCCGTAGGCCTGTCCAGTAAAGTTATTTAAAATAAAAAGCGTAACAGAAGATGTCCAAGCAGGAAGAGAAAAAGAATACCCCGGGAACTGGGTTAGTGTCGGAACGTGCCATTCGTTTCGAAGGGAGGAGAGTCCCCGGTGCGAATTGTATCGCGGGTCTGAAGTCACTTACCGGACTTCCGATTCGTCAGGGCCTGAGTACATAAAACACCAAAGACCGGGCGGAGCGCAGGAGGGGGCGAGGGGTCGGGAGTGGAGCCTGGCAGGGCCGGCGGGCCTGAAGCGCGTCCCCCGTGGGCTCCGGTGGTGCGGCCCGAGGCGGCCGCGGCGGGGAGGCGGGAGGCGCAGGGCTGCGGCACAGAGGGCAGCATGGCGTACCCCGGGCACCCTGGCGCCGGCGGCGGCGGCTACTACGCAGGCGGGGTGAGTGCTGCCCGCCCGGGCTCGCGGCCGGGGTACGACCCCTGGACGCCGGGGGCGCCGAGAGGCCACACGTGGCGACTGCGCGGGGGCGGCTCCCGGGCCCCCCCGCCCTGCCAGCCGCCTCGCCCCGGGCCCCTGCCGACCGGCCTCTGTCTCCAGCGCCCACTTTCCCTCTGTCCCTTCTCCCCCCGGCTGGCTGCGCGGGGCCGGGGCACGGGTGGTTTTGACCCAAGAAGCCCACCCTGTGACTCCCGGATACGCGGCGTGAAATCGTGCACATGGGGTGTTGCCTTCCTCTCCGCCTTTCCTGAGAGCAACAGCCATTTTAATCTAGAATGGTCCTGCGGTCCACTTCTCCCTCTCTGAAAGAAAGTGGGAAAAACAGGAAAGTCAGGGAAAGTCCGTTAGAGTCAAAGACCTCCGGGAGGAAGGCAGCCTCGCCCTGCGTCAGGGATGCGCGTCGTCGTGGGAACTGTTTCCAAAAGAGAAAGTTCCCTCGCCTTGACACACCTCACCCCTCCCGAGGCTACACCTGTCTCAAAACGCTTTAAAAATACCATAAACGCTAGAAAAATGTAAGTTGCATGACCAGGTTGCGTTTATCTCAGTAGCCTGCGGGTTAACGGGGATTTGTAAAGTTGCTTCACTTACACTGATGTCACTGTCAAGACTACTCATTTTGACCCTAGCTGCCGGTTTTTAAATTATAACGGGGTGAGAATCGGAGAAAGAGGAGGAATGATTGCAGGTAGAGAGTTCCTGGTGGCAAACGACTGACAGCGAAGGCCTGGCAATTGCCTGGCTTTGCATGAGGCACTCAGTGGTGAAAGAATAAAACTTGGTCAGCGGAATGATGCATTTGTTTCCTGTCTTACAGTATGGAGGGGCTCCCGGAGGGCCTGCGTTTCCCGGACAAACTCAGGATCCGCTGTATGGTTACTTTGCTGCTGTAGCTGGACAGGTTAGCTTTTCCCTTTAACATTAAAGGACTGTCAGATTCTACATTTGTATTAACCTTTGTTATAGTGGCACAGAAAAACAGCCTTTCCTCTGGAAAAGAATTCCTTTGCTTCTCCACAAGAAAAAAAAAAAAAGAAGTTCATAGGCAGTTACTTATTTTTGAATATTCAGAACAAATTAGATCAAAGGGTTACTTGTGTTTATGTTACATTCAGCACTAAACTTGTGATTGAATTAGGGTCAGATTCAACAGAACAGGCTAGTATAAGTGTGCTTTGAAGATATGTAAGGTAGAAAGATGTCTTTACAACTGAATTGTCAGGGTCCATAGTGGTTTCCAGAGAAGAAATACCAGATCTGCTGAACATTAAACCCTTCTTTGTACAATTAAAAGCATGTGGTACTAGTAATTCTGTAGCCAGATTCTAGGGGACACTTTCTTTGGGTAGAGTTTGGTTGTTAATCAGTGACCCCCTTAGGAAATAGGTATTTATGGTAAAAACCCACCAGCTTCAAAATAAGAAAGGTACTATATTTTTCTTACTACCAGGAAGTTAATCTTCTGAACAGTTTAGTTCCTCTTTGATGCAGATGCTGTTACTAGGTCAGCTCTTCCATGTCCTTATTAGGTATTGTGGTCTATTGACCCAGAGAGAGAATTAAGGTCAGCACCCCAAGACCATTCACTTCTTTACATTCTAAGTCATATGACAGGCGGTAGTGCATCTTGAGGGAGGCCCCTTCCCCAGCTCCCAGGTCACTGAATGTATATGGTAAATAGACTGTTGGTATAACCCAAACATGTCCAGAGGGGGTGTCTGTGCTTATGAATTCAGCTTAGCTTTGTTTTGATCAAAAGCTAGAAATAACACAATCTTAATGTGAAAATGCCTTAGACTATTATGGAATAACAACCTACAACCACCTTTTAGAATAGCACTCTAAGAAATACCGTTTGAGAAACACTGGAAAATTGAGTCTAAAACTGAAAGAGCTGCCCCTTAAGTATCTGCTTCATCTGTTAGTGATCAGTATCTTTGAAACCACAAGACACAGCAAAGCTCAAGACTCCTTATTCTTAGACTGCCTGTGCCTGCAGCCATGTAAGTGACCCCCCCTGCTTAGCTTTCAGCAGCCCCCGCCTGCAGCAGCATGTCCATCGGGTTTCACATTATTGATCATGCCCCTCGTCTAGAACATATAATAGTCATGGACTTGAGGATTGAGGTATTTTATTTTAAAATCCCTAAAAATAACATGTTATCTAGTTCTGACCTAGGTCAGCCAGTGAATAAGCACGAAGAACCTGTCTCCCAGGTATAATCGTGATCCAAAGAAAACAATTCATCACATCATAAGCAAAGGTGATCACAGAGGACGCTTTCTGTGGGAACCAGACTTTTCATTTACTGATGTCATCTGTGTACCCTGCTCCCCACACACCCTGACAAAAAAACAAGCTAGAAAGAGTAATAAGACTTTTAATCAACTACATAAATAATTTTATTTTAAAATGCTTGCTTTGGCAGATTCCTAGCTCAGACTGAGAGTAGTTCAAGACAGAAACTAGTTTTATTCATACATTTAAAAATATCATGTCTCAGTGGAAGAAACTGAATTCACCTCACTGTTTTATTAAAAGAGGAACCTTATACCTGAGAACATTTATGCCAAGTCTAATTCGGGAATTTAGTATTACCAATACCTTTTCATCATTTCCTCTAAAGTATAGGTGTAAGCAGACTTGGTTAATTCTTGTGTAATGATTATTTAAAATAAAGCCTGAAATTGAGTGCCCACTTTACCTAGGTATTAAGAAATGTATTTTTTGTTTATGGCCCTAATTATACATTTGTGGAAGAGGCCTTAACAATTTGTCTTTCTACTTTTGGCAGGCATCCCTTTAAAAAAACTCTCATGCATGATAATATTCATTTTCTTTACCATTATTGCTACACTGAATACTGAATGTAAACAAAGAACTAGAAAGTACAAATCATGATTGTGATTCCTTTTCCTATTTTTTTTTTTAAAGGATGGACAAATAGATGCTGATGAATTGCAGAGATGCCTGACACAGTCGGGCATTGCTGGAGGATACAAGCGTAAGTTAGGAGCCCCAAAGTGTCTCTAGAAATACTCTTGTGTTTCATATTTCAGACGTTACTTGTGATTATTATAGCCTTCCAGGAATCTGAGCTTTTCTGATCCAGCAAAGTTAAGAATTTCAAAAGCTGAATTCGGTTGGTTCTTTTGTATTTCAGAATGTTAATTTGAAAACAGTTCTTACTGAATCATTCCACACCACCCACCGGTTTAGTGGGTGTCTTGGATTTGGGTTCCATGTATCTGGAACCATTCAAACCAATGACAGTCTATGTGGCCTCCTCAGAAAAGGAGGTAAGGTGCTGAAATGAAATCCACCAGGTCAGGTGTCGTTAATGATAGGAGCTAACATGCACTGCTGTTTGCCAAGAGCTTATTCTGTCTCTGAGCCTGGTGGCACTCAGGGCTTTGAGTGGCCGGTCCTGTGCACCTGGTCCCAGAGTGGCCTGTCCTGCACGCCTAGTTCTGAGTAGTTGGTCCTACCCTCCCTTTTCCCCGGCGCCTGGTCCCCAACCCCTAGTCCTCAAGGAGCCAGTTCTGCACTCCTGGTCTCAGCTCCGGGCAGCATGCAGGCTCACCTTGACGCCCGCCAGGCCTTTCCTCTTTCTACGTCAGGCTGAGTAAGACGTGCCCTTCCTGAAGCCTGAACTCTTTAGAGCAGTTCTCCTTCCTGCCACCCCCAGTCCCCCACAGACTGCCCCCTACGTACGCCTGCTTCCTGCCTTTGACTCCGCATGAGCTGCAGAGACGGAACTCCTGCCAAGATGCTGCATCCCACACATGCCGCATGCTTCCCTTCAAATCATGTCTTGACCATGACAGAGAAGAGTGTCTTGGCTAATGTACGTGACCTACCACCTTCTCTGCCAGTTGTTAGTTGAGACAGGACGTCAGATCGAAGCCTCAACTTCCCAGGAAGCTGTGAATTAGAACACCCAAACTAGGGAATTCCCTGGCGGTCCAGTGGTTAGGACTCGGTGCTTTCACTGCGGTGGGCCCGGGTTCGATCCCTGGTTGGGGACTAAGATCCCTTAAGAAAAAAAAAAAAAACAACATTCACACTAGAATTCACACTTGAGGACCCGTAGTGGCCATTTTTGACTGTTTGATATGGCACAGTTACTAGGTGGCTCTCTTTTTAAACTACTTGCATATCCATTTTTAATCATCCTTTGTTTTATGACTTCAGTATCCAATTAACATTTCCTAGTTGTGGGAATTAATACAAAAGAGAAACCTTTTGCATTTCTGTCATCTACCCTGGTCCTAAACAAAAGAAGCCCTTTTCTAGATGAGGGATTTTTTTTTTTTTTTTTAACTATTGTAGGCAATACCTTTAAATCGTTAGTTGTTAACCTCAAGCAATTGGAGCTGGTGAACAAAGAAGGTCTAATAGCAGAGTTTACAGAAGTGAGCCATGTCACAACATAGACTATTACTCTACACCCTTTCAGTAGAAGAGGTGTGGCCGGTTTTCAAATCGAACAAAGTGGGCAGTATATCCTTGGAGAGCGGTCCTTTTAAAAATTTCATTTGAGAAAGCTGCATTTACTAATGATCTTAGATCACCGAGTTATAGAAAAGACATATCCTGAATCATCTGGATATGTGATTGAATTAATTTGCTTGCTGTCATCTGGTTATGGAGGCTGTAATGAACCACAAAACCATCTTGGTTGTGAGATGTCAGAGTGAGTGTTGTAATGCAGAAGTTATACAGCCATTGGTCTTTTCAACCCAGCTTCCAAGCCAGAAGGTGCGGACGGGGTCTAGGGATGGCAGGGGGGACAGAGAAACCTATGGCACCTTCTTAACCAGTTTAAGAGGGAGTAGTCATGCCTAGAGGTGGCGCTGATGAGGGAAGTTGCTCTTTCTTCCTCGAGTGTAGTAGTTGTTCCTCTGTGGTAAGGTTGAGAGAAACAACTGCAGGTGGGATTTTCCTGCTAGGTCTGTTACATTGTGGATTTCCACTAGAAGAAAAGGTCCTTGAGGTATTTTAGCAGAATGAACAGGAGAAAAGAGAGTCCAGATAAAATTATAACAAAGATTCTTTTGAAATTATTTAAAATAGGATTAGCATTAGTAAAAGCTCTTTCTGGGGGAAAAAAACACTATTAAAATTGAACAAGGGTTCTCCTCACCCAAACTTATTAGACGTCAGTGTTCTAACTCATTGGAACTGCCCAGAATGGTGACTTTTCTGTTTTGTTCACTGCCTACCTCATTCCCTCCCTTCTCAGTCCTCTCACAAAAGAGGAACAGATTTCTGTTCTCCCTGGCGAAGAGCTCTAACCTGTCACTCTCCTCCTCTAAAAATCCTGAGGAGCTCCATGGTGCCCATATAAAACAAAAGCTAGACAGACAGCCTCGCAGGAATTCCGTCTCCTCAGTGATGCAGCCTCATCTAACGGTAACTTCTCCCACTTCCTTTGCCCGTCCGGACTTCACTGCTTCTCTCTGTGCTTATGCAGGTCCCTAGCTCTACGTGGCTGTCGCCAGATGTCCCCAGTCTTTTCTGTTGTTCAAAACTTGGGTTAAATGCTGCTTCTTCTATGAAGTCTTTCTTACCAAGAAGGAGCCTCTCCTCAACATCTGGTAGTTTTGGGTGCCTCCATTATGGCTTACCATCCTCTACCTTGTGCACATGACTTATCTTTAACTTCAGACTGTCAGCTGGGCCAGGTTCCAGTGTCACGTTTGTATCTCCAATGTCCCTGGTACCCTGAGCCCTGCACATAATGAATATTTAATAGGCATTTGATGAATTAATGAGTATGGAAGACTTCCTAAAATGGAAAAATCATATACCCATATTTGAATTTTGACTTAAGAAAGACTGATATTTACCTAAGGGATTATACATTACTTTTAAGTATCAGTGAAAATCAGAAGAGTCCGTTTAAAACCCATATCCTCCTTAGGCTCTTTGAGAGGGGTATACAGCTTCCTGCATAGGGATGAGAATTCAGTCTCACGTGTTCATTCATTTGGCCAACCAACACATTTCTAATGGACACCTACCACGTGGTAGGTGCTGGGGTCTGCAAGCGCCAACAGTGCCTGGGGAACACGGTGCAAAGCGCTGGGGTAGGTGACGGGTTTACCTTTTACTGTAAGCTGTGGGGTCACATCAGAGGGGCCAGTAACCCAGACAGAGGTCAGGAAAGTTTTCCTTGCAGAATCAATACCTCAACTGAGGAGAAATGAAAGTTGAGCAGAAATGATGCAGACCAAGAAGTGAGTGAGGTAGGGAAGCTGTGTGCTGGGCAAATAGAACAGTGTGTACCCAGAGATGAGAGGGAGGATGGTTCAATCAAGGAACTGAGAGAAATTGACCAGAGATAGCTTATGGGGTTGAATGAACAGTAGGAAAGGAGCTGAACTGAGAAAATATGTGTGTGACCTTATATGCCAATTAAGGTGTTTGGACTTCATCCTGAGGGCAGTGGAACACCTCCACTGGGTCTTAAGTAGAAGAGCACCTATTACCCTGGCTGTGCGAGAAAGACCAAATTGGGGAGTATGGGTGTGGGGAACGTGGGGAGTCAGGGATACCAGTTAGGTGGCCCTTGGAGTCAAACAGATGAGAGAAGTGCTGACTACACTGGGGATAGGACAGTGGGACTGGAGTTGGATGGGTCCTAAGGCTGTTCAGAAGGTGATCAAATGTCAAGGGAGAGGGAATTGTGGACTTGCCCAGGTTTCTGGCTCAGGGGGCTGAGTGGGTAATGGTGTCATTCATAGACCTGGGAGACAGGGACTGGCTGCTTCCTGGCCGCCAGAAGCCTCGCTTTACATCCAAACACAGCTGGCCGTGTCCTGTGGTTGGCGCTGTCCTGTGGTTGTCAGGCCCTCTGGAGCAGCAGTCCTTACACTGCAGCAGCTGCAGCGTCACCTGGAAGGTTTGCTGAAACCAGATTGCCGGGCCTGCTCTAGCGTTTCTCATTAGGATCTGGGGTGAGACCTGAGAATCTGCATCTCTAAACGGGTTTCCGGGCCTGCTGGTCCAGGTTGAACCAGCTGCTTTAATGTGACTATATATCCCCTGGGGATCTTGTTAAAAGCGCAGATTCTGATTTTGTTGGTTTATGTTAAGGGCTGAGATGCTGCAGTTCTAAAAGCTCCCAGGTGAGGAAAAACAAAGAGTTAATTACAAGGGAACACCCATAAGGCCATCTGCTGATTTCTCTGCAGAAGCTTTGCAGGCCGGAAGGGAGTGGCATGATATATTCAAAGTCTTGAAAGGGAAAACCCTGCGAACTAGGATATTCTACCCAGCAAGATTATCATTTAGAGTAAGAGAGAGATACAATTTCTCAGACAAGCAAAAACTAAAAGAATACAGCAATACTAAACATATCCTAAAAGATATATTGAAAGGGCTTGTCTAAATAGAAAAGAAGCAAGAATCTATAGGCAAGAGAAAAGCACAATTGGAAAGTAAATCATTTAAATAAGCCAGTATCCAGATTAAAAAAAAAAAATCCCCAAAATATTTTTGAAAGCAGTGATAACTGCAATGAAGAGCAAAAGGATAAACGTGAAGATGTAAAAGGACATCAGAATCATAAAATGTGGGGGAGGACAGTAAGAAAATGTGTGTTTTTTTTTCAGAATGTATTTGAGCCTATATGACTATCAGTCTAAAGAAACTAGATATAGTAGTGGGTTAACATACTTGAAAAACAGGGTAACCACAAATCAAAAACATACAGTAGATTCACAAAAACCAAAAAGAACTGAACACAAGTGTAATACAAAAGAAAACCATCTGTTACAAGGCCTGCGCTTGCCCAGTTTTAAGACCGAAGAAAGAGCCCGGAGTCAGCTACAGAGACATCAGTGGTTTAACAGACGTGGGAGCTTACACGTCTGAAGCCAGGTCCTGGAGCGGCACCCCACCGTGTGCAGCAGAAGGCCGGCAGGACCTGGCAGCAGGCTTCACTCCAGAGGGGAAGGGGAGACTGCCAGTTACAAGGCGGGGTTACCTCAGGTGGGCTCATTCGTTACCAGGGAAGCCAGCAGAGGGGCACTCACGCCCCTTCGATAAGAACAATCACCAGCTGGGGCCCAGGGCAAGTACGTAGGAAGGCCAGTCCTGTGCGTGGGGTAGAGGTGACGCAGGCCCTGGTCGGGCAGCGGACGTACAGAGAGCAAGAGGACAGCCATCTTGAGTGGCCTGACCATACACCATCAAACCACAAAAAGAAAAACGAAAAGAAAAAAACAGAAGAAACAAAAGCTCCCAGGTGATATTAATAACAGCTAGTCCAGGAATCACACTTTGAGTAGAAGAGTGGTCTCAATCTTGACTACTCACTAGAATCATCTGAGAAGCTTTAAAAAAGAAAAACAAAACTAATGCCTGAGTCCCACAGTCAGATTCTGATTTAATTGTTCTGTGGTGGTGGTGACTATACTTAACAAACGTTGTTGAGAGAGTACATCTTAAAACTTCTCACCACACACACAAAAGGTAGCTATGTGAGGTGATGGATGTGTGTTAATTAGCCTTATTATGGTAATCATTTTGCAGTATATAGGTATAGAAAATCATTACAATGTACACCTTAAACTTACACAATGTTATATGTCAATAATATCTCAATAAGGCTGAAAAAATAATAATAATCGTTCTGTGGTGCAGCCCAGGTGTCAGGATCTTTTAAAGCCTCTGGGTGATTCTGATAAGCACCCAAGGGTTGAGAACCTCTGGTCTCCACTAGACAGACTTCATACCTCCACACAACTTAAAAATCAGAATGAAGAACCAACCAACTCTTTCTCAAAAGTGTAGAAAAGTGTTGCCTCCTCTCACCTCAGAGAATTGTCTCTGTGGATCAGATGGAGATTGAAGGACCAAAATAGAAATAGTCCCCAACCTTTTATTTCAGGGTTCTGGGATATGCCAAACAGAGGAATCTATTAAAAGTAGAAAACCTATAGTTTGTAATGTTTGGAGACATTACAGTAATAAGAGTTAGCTTAGTTGTGTTTTAAATTCACTTTTGTTAGAGATAAAAATGAAGCTAGTAACAGCTATAAAAAACGTTCTGTGTGCATCTTAACAAACTTGTCAAATTTATGCTAGCTTTGACCACGTGACCCTTGTCACTTCTTCCTTCTAGTTTTACAGCTTCTTTGTACCTCAGAATACTTCCTCAAAGTCATTGGTAAGGTGCAAGGAATTCTTTATTTTAAATTTATTAATGCTTAGAGTACCAGTAGGCCATTAACCAATAAGTGTATTCTAGCTTGGCTGTCTAAGTGAGGTATGGAAATGCCCTCAGAACACCCTTGAACTGTAAGTAAACTAAAAAGGTTTCTGAACAGTGGCCATCACTAAGTGGTCATCAGGTCTTAGTCCAGAATGCTCTTGTTTAACACACAGTTCTAGCAAGCGTATTTATCTTATTGTCTATGAAAAGAGGCCATAGGCTGTTTGGGGTAGGAGGTGACCATTCAGTGTCTGACATTAAAGGGAAAACAAAGAAAGACAAATGATCAGACTCAGAGCTAGCAAAACCAGCTAGAGTCAATTGTGAGTAGGAACAAAGCAACCCAACCCTCCCATTCACCATGGTGGATAATAATAAATTGTGGTTCATTATGGTGAGTTGAACTCACTATATTACAGTTTCAAAGGCAAGAAAGAATATAATACTTTTTAAAAACTATGTTAGAGAAAAGTTTAAGCTTATCCAAAAATAGAGGTAATTATACAGTGAACTCCTGTATACCCCCATCACTCAGCTTCAACAGTTATCAATGTGTTGCCATTCTTGTTTTATCTATAATCCTGCCCATGTTCTTTTAAAGCAAATTCCAGATCTCTTAACATTTATTCCACCTACAAATAACTTCAGTGTATACTTTTCTTAAAGATAAGGACACTTTTTTTCCCCCAATTTCAAAACCATAAATCACACCTAAAAATATTAACAGTACTATGCAAAACTTTTTTAAAAGATTTCTATTAAAGTTGTTAAAATCAAATTTGGGTTCTGGATGGAATCCTATCTAGCTGGAAAAAAAAATCTACTTCAAAGCTCCATGAATTTAGTTCCATGTAGATTGAGCAGCATATAAAAATAAAAGTGTATAAATAATCACATTTCTAATTAATTTGAACGTATCCAATGTAATATGAATTTTTGAAATTGTATTAATATGTATGTACTTTTCTTGATTTAACAGCTTTTAACCTGGAGACTTGCCGGCTTATGGTTTCAATGCTGGATGTATCCTTTACCTTGATTGTGGCCTAGAGTATTTTTTTCTGGATTAAAAAAAAATCCTTCCTGAAGGAATTCATCTAAGGATTAATACCCGGTAAACACAAAGTGACAAACGACCACAAAAAAGTTTTCCGAAATCATTAGCTTTCAAGGTGGTATTTGGTGTGAAAAAGGAAGCAAGTTTAGTAAGTAAAACATTCGTTATTTAAGAATTTGGGGGAGCATCAAAGACAAACAAGTATAGAAACCGGAGCAGTCAGGGAGGCTTTTTCACCGTGACACTGATTGCCCTGCATGATTCAAACCTGGCCTTCAAGCAATGGGATTTTTCACATCACGGTTGTAAGACTAGTTTAGCTAGTGCTGATGGTATGGTTCTTTCATCCCACCTCATTTTCCAAACGTGAAAACAGTGGGTCTGGGAGGGCTTACCAAGGGAGTGTCAGGGCTAAAGAGGACCCCGGACAGAAGGACAAGCAGCATAGCCTGGGCCACCCACAAAGTGCAGCCCAGTTTGGTTGTGACAGGTGGCTCACAATGGCCTCGTTATTTCCTTGTAATCACATCATATCAATTATCTTTTTTCCCCAGGGGAAATAGGTACCTCAGCGCTTTTTCTCCATAGGCCCTTTTTATTATATCATTAGTCTCTTGTCCTATCATGTCCAAAGGAATGTATAACATTTTTAACCTTTTCAGCAGAAAGAATATTAAATTCCCTTATCCTCGATCTTTGATTTAATCATTAGAAAATGTTGCAAAATAAAGAGGCACTAATCCTTGATTACAGTTCAGAGAGATATGTCAGGCACAATGGGTTTCAACGAGTTTAAAGAACTCTGGGCTGTACTAAACGGCTGGAGACAACACTTTATCAGTTTTGACAGCGACAGGAGTGGAACAGTGGATCCCCAGGAATTGCAGAAGGCCCTGACAACAATGGGTGGGTATGACTGACTCCACCTCTCTGTTCATTGGTAGAAGTAATTTTTTTTTTTTAATTTCTAAAACTAAGTGCTACATGAAGGTGGTTTCTATTTGTAGAAGTAGTGCATATTCATAATTTAAATGAGCCCTCAGCCCTAAAAATTTGGGGGGGCTTGATTATTTTTAATGGTCTTCTTGTAATCCTTGATTTTTTTTTTTTGCTGGATGATTTTTCTTCCTTTCAGGATTTAGGTTGAGTCCCCAGGCTGTGAATTCAATTGCAAAACGATATAGCACCAATGGAAAGATCACCTTCGATGATTACATCGCCTGCTGCGTCAAGCTGCGAGCTCTAACAGGTGTGTCCTTTGAGATCACTATTAAGCATGTCTGGCAGAATAACTGTTGTCTTAGAAATTTTTTTCACATTACTAAGCAACCTGCCGTTAAAATAATCCTAACTAAATTCCCTGGTGGTCCAGTGGTGAGGACGCTATGCTCTCACTGCTGAGGGCCCAGGTTCGATCCTTGGTCGGGGAACTAAGATCCCCCAAGCCAGCGGCGTGGCCAAAAAAAATCCTAACTAAACTTTACTAAAATGTTCCAAAACATAACAAGCTAACTGATATGTTTTTGATCAGAGTGTGAGCAATATTCTGTGATTTCTCCCTAGAATGTGAAATTCTTGAAAAAAGTAAAATTACCCATTGGTAGCTCTTTCCTGTTTCCTCCTGTTGGAAAGATTTAAAATGGTGGTCTCTGTTTCAGATGTCCTTCTTAAATGTAGCTGTATCAATAATCTCTACTTTTCTCTCCCCTCTATTCTTTTTCTTTCTTTTGTATTTTTTTTCTGGTTTCGTTCCTCTCTTTAGCTTTTTACCCTTTTTAATATCTGGTTTTATGATTTTGTTGCATCCTGACACAAATTTGAGGGTGGATTTTCTTATTAAAGTAAATCCTTTTCATTTAATAGGACAGAGCTCAAATGGGTGGAATATCTGATCACAGCTGTTTGTGATATTAAGGACTCCATCCATCTATTTCCTAATTAAGCAATATCTATGTTATTAAGAAGTCGGAAATTCTGTGCTTCCATCACAATTAAGGAATGGTCTTGGAAGTCAGTGCAGCTTTTACTGACTTTGGGATGAGGCGTTTTCTTCCAGCTCCATGTTGAGAAAGACAGTTGGCCAACTTCTGCACGTTGTGTTATTTGGTTGCATATTAAATCTATTCATGTTGGTACAGTTGGTTTCTTTGCTTTGGTCTTTTGTTTATGCTGGCTGGTTGTACAATTTAAATGTTACTGCATTTTGAACCCAGTGCCAACATAATTAACTATTATGATTTCAGATAAGATGCTTAAAAAAAAACTCATAAATTTTACTGTGGTGTTTTACAGACAGCTTTCGAAGACGGGATACTGCTCAGCAAGGTGTTGTGAATTTCCCATATGATGATGTAAGTCTCAGTAAATTTGGAACTGACAAAATACAAAAATGCACATATTTTCGGTTTAGCAGCTGCTGCAGTTATGAGTACACTTTAAAAAGGCTTGTGTGTAAACCTGTTTATTTCTTCTGCTTAAAGGTGTGTTCTCTTCAGTGTGCATTAACTTCTCAGGCCACAGTCCCGCTCTGTTTCCAAGGACGGAGAGGTGGCCTGTAGAGCAGAAAGTGCATAGGCTTTGGCCTCAGAAGGGCCACTTAAGGAATATCTGAAAGTCCTGACCCAAGTTCCATTTTCCCTGAAAGAGGGGTAATCAGCCCGGCCTTGCAGGAATGCTGCAGGAATTAGCAGTGCCCAGGGCCTCAATGGTGTTGGAAGAATGCAAAAGAAAACTGAGAGCAAAGGCAGAGTCTGTTGCTGTGTGTTTGGTGGTGAAGCAAACATTTCACAGCAAATACTGATGCTTCTACACTCAGGTTTCAGATTTGCAAGGGAAGGGTCAGATATTCTGTTTCTGTGCATCCATATACTGGCATGCTAGAATTTATTTTAATAAAGCAGATTTTAAGGGAATAAACCGTTTTAAAGGCAGTCTGGTAGAATAGTGGGGTAAGACTGCAGTTCTGAAGTTCCCCATGGGATAGAATGGTATAAACTGTACTGTTACTTGTGAGTAGGTGCCTTTGATCATGACCATGTCTAGAGTAAGATATTATTTGGAATTTAAATAATTCTTTGTCCATTGGGGTAAGATCAGCTTCTTGTAAGAAGCTTTGATGTGAGAAACCCATTGGGTTTTATATATTAGACTGCTTCCTTCAAAAAATGAACCTTTCCACTCATCATTTACTCCTATTTTGAAAAGGATTTTTTTTAATCCACAATTCAAATGAGAATACCAAAAGGTAAGCTGCCTGAAAGTAAGCTAGGCTGTATTCTGTGTTCTGAGGTCTGCAGTGTAACGCTGATTTTTCTCTTTCAGTTCATTCAGTGCGTCATGAGTGTTTAAATCAGGAGGAAGACCTATGAAGATAATCCACATTCATTCCGACTGGAGTTCTCCTTTGCTCTTTGCCTTTGGTAATTGTGTGCAAACTTACACAGCCACTTTTCCTTAACAGCTGTTGTAAAGGTTTATTACTTTATGTACAACTGAAGTTTTTAGTTTTGATAATATATTCTTTGGAATGTTATTAATATCAGATCCGGTCAGTTAAACACCATTTAGAACTTCCTTGAGCCATTGTTAATCATGCCTTATTTTCTTGCTAAGCCCCTTTTACGTAAATTTAAGTGTGCAAATTGTTTAAGGCACATTATGTATTTTTCATTGTAAGCTACTAAAACCTTTTCATCAGACTACAGCTGTTGTCGTCCCTCTTTTAGAAGGGCTTTTACGTGGTATTGAAAGCTTTATGTGTGGAGTATTCTCGTCATGTAAATGGTTTAGACCCACTTGGATGCAAAAAAAACAACAAAAAAACAAACCTGGTAATACATGTCAGGAATCTCCTGAGTGGAAACTTAACACAAGCTTAAAGGCTTACAGGTATTTTGATGGCTGTATAAATGGAAACTGGTTGAATAATTTGAGTGGCAAATACTGCCTGTCATCAAGTTCCTTCTTGTCATCACCCATGCAGACCTTTGCTAACTATACTTAAAAATCTTGAACATTGTGAGCTCAACGATGTAAAACAGAAAATTGATAGGAAAAGACTAAAGGAATACATGAAAATATTAACTGTGGTTATTTTTGGCTAATGGGATTCTAGGTGACTAATTCCCTTTATGCATTTCAGTATTTTCCTAGTTTTCTATAATGTGTGTGCTTTCCTTTTAAAATCAGAAGACGCTAATTTTTAAAATGGTGATACATCCATTTTGATATGCCATGTGTTCACACTTACATTAAAAAATATACACAGTACAGACGTAGAGAATGGACTTGAGGACACGGGGAGGGGGAAGGGTAAGCTGGGATGAAGTGAGAGAGTGGCATGGACTTATTATATATATCTCCAAATGTAAAACAGATAGCTAGTGGGAAGCAGCCACATAGCACAGGGAGATCAGCTCGGTGCTGTGTGACCACCTAGAGGGGTGGGATAGGGAGGGTGGGAGGGAGACGCAAGAGGAGGAGATATGGGTATATATGTATATGTATAGCTGATTCACTTTGTTATACAGCAGAAACTAACACACCATTGTAAAGCAATTATACTCCAATAAAGATGTTACAATATATATATATACACAGTAAAAGGACTGGAAAGAGTATACAAAAATGTTGATGTGGCTTCCACTGGAAGTCAGAATTATGAGCTCATTTTCCTTCTTCCTGCTACTCTTCCAAATATTCTCTGACAAGCAAGTATTACATTTATAATGGAAGACATTTTTTTTTTTAATTTTTAAACCATGTACTAGTAAGGTCTGGATTCTAATGCTGGCTGTGCCTCTTACTAAATATGTGGTTTGATCATTTTAGATAAACTCAGAGCCTCAATTTCCCCATCTTGGAAAGGAGGTAATACATGCCTCCTGGGGTAGTCTGAATATGAAAAAGTGTTGGCATGATAAGCACCAATAATGTTTCTGTTTCTTAAATTTAAAGCTGGCCTGGTTTGCTCTTTTTAGCAAAAGAGCTTAACAGATAAAACAATGAAATCAGTCTCCCTGCCAGCAAAATATCTCTTATTTTAGGGCACAATGTGAGAGTAACCATTCAGATGATCAATTAGTTGTCAACGAATGAAAAATAAAACATTTTCTAAGCATCTTTAGCCTCATTCCACTAACTTTTTTCAAATATTGCGTGCGCGCTCTCTCTCTCCCCATATATACATACACACACACACACAGATATATACATTTAACAAATATTTATTAAACCCTAACTTATGTATTTCTGTCATGTAGTCACACTCAGGCTACATCTCAGAATGTGAGTCAACCTGCTTTCTATTAATTTCATGGTGAGCCTAGGTTTCATTCCAGATATATTGTCTGTGAGGTCACAAAGCCTGGCTTGAGCCTGAGCTGTCCAGAAGAGAACTAATGGGGGCTCAGAGGACCAGGAGACAAGGAACTCACCTTCAGAGTCCCAGCACCTGGAGGCTTCAAATTCATCAGGATCCTCTGAGGAAATCATAGTGTAAGGAAATGGTCATTTCCTGGGTGACTAAGGTGGTAAGGAAGAAGGCCCTTACTGACCAAAGGTTATGCACCATTTTTGCACCATCTGACTGCTTTGGTAGGTCCCAAGGTTGTGTTGCATCAGTCATGGTTCTAAAGTTGCTTTTGGGTAAGTGCTAAAGTGTTACAAAACTATGTCTCTGGAAATAACTCAGCTTTAATTATTGATATCCTTATCTCCTCCACTTCTACTTTCACTGTTTCTTTCTGAAAGCATACAGCCTGGTCTTCAGTATGTCCTACAGTTATAAAGTTTCCTTCCCCTTGACAAACATGACGTATCCATCCTCTTTCTTTAACACAGCCAAAATCCTCATTACAAGTGAATCTTGTGTTGCCTTATTTCTGTTTTATGGTGGGTTCTGTTTCACTCATTATATACATCCGGTGCAGCCTCACCGCCTTCTTCAAAACTGTTTTTTGGTCTACTTTTCTTAGAGCATCTAGTTGGAGCATAATAAAGCTGTGAGCTCAAACTTGAATACTTCAGTCATTTGGAGAATTAAGTTCCTCAAATCACCCCAACTCAAGATTTACTTTAATTTTGGGGATGAGTGCTTTATCATGGTGTGTCAAGAGATTTGTGATTATAAAGTACTTACAGCCCTCTCTGAGCACTTCCATAGGAACGTGGCCACAAGAGGCCTGTGCTTCCCCGGGGACAGTTGGCATAGATTTGCACCACAGCAGTCATATTTCATTAATCAGAGCTCTCACTCCTATTGAGCCAAAAAGTCTAGACTCCACTTCAGCGTGATGTCCCAGGCGGTACCGTCAGTCCGCGAAACGGCACGTGAGCGAGAACTTCTGCTATCTCTGAGCTAGACTTTGCTTTGGCTTTGCTGAGTGTATTACTATTTCAGTGTTTCTCTTAGTGGATTATTATATGCCTAAAATACTATAAAGTGAAGAAATGGAGCTATATGTAATCACCATTTTTCTAATCTCATAATAAATGTACAAACCCTTGGTCAATGACTTCTGTTTTTCTCACATTAAAACAGTACTTTACTTAGAACTGCTTTTTTCCTCAGCAGACTAGGAGCTGAAGGCAAGGAAGTTCCAAGTGCTGGGGTAAAGACGGGTAGGTGAAAGGGCTGCTGGGGAGATGATGAAAAGGCCAGGTGCAAAAATTCTTTAGGCAGTGAATTCATGGACCTAAACTGAGCCCATCCAAGGTGCAGTGCTTTACAGTCTGACACAGGTGAACTCATTAAATAAGCACCACTGCCTGGGCTCTAGGACAGAATATAGTAAATTGATCCTTATTAGGGTGAGGGAGAAAGTGTTCATGAAATAAGGCGGGTGGATAAATAGAGAAGACTCCATATGTCACCCAGCTGGGGCAACTGTCCAACAAAGTAAGCGTTCAGGCTTCACTAAAGGATCATGGTACTTCTCCCCATGCCGATGGTCCATTCTAGAACCACGTGGAACAGAAAAGAAAGAACCCCCAGCAGCATGCCCACAGAGCTTCTGAAAGAGAAAGAGTGACTGGGAGAAAAGTAGGATTAAAGGGAGTCATGCATCAAAATAACAAATCTTTTATTGAAAGTCACTTTATTGATGTTACAATAAGAGTAACAAAGAAAAGTGTGGTACCTTATTAGCTTCAGAAGTGAATACTAATAAAATTGTGCCAGAAATTTGAACCTTAAGTTACAGTGACCTTTAAAAACAGCAAGATTTTGTTTACCTACGGTATAACAACTTTATAACTTGAACAGCCATGAAACAAATCGCACTTGATCTGGAAAGCAGTTGCCATATATTTCAGTTGCTGTTTGCCAAAACCCAGTAATAATATTCACAGTAGCTTAAGAACCCGAAGTGCAGAGTAGCCGAGAGAATATAATGTTAAAATGAAGCCAAACTATATACACCTGATTACCTGATTACCAAAAGTGAAACGGTGCTGCCATTAACACTTCCCCAAGCAGTGTCTTCCACTAGCTGTAGATGGGACATCACCCCTTGAAGATGATAGATGTGGAAAACATCAGTGCAGACCTACACTGGCTAACATATGAACTGCTATGTTTAGGTAAAAACGCTCAGTTTTTAAAAGAAGTTGTCTTTTTGTGATGCTAAATTGGAGAGGCAGGTCTCTTCCAGCAAGTTAAAAAAGGAGCACGTGCTTATTATTCTGAATAAACCTTTGCTAAGCATCTTTGAAGTTAGTGTAAAAAAAAAAGTTTTCCATACAAAACAAAGATGTTGGGTCATTTTTACCCATTAAAAAGACTGGCTGTAGAATCACAGTTTGATTTTGTACTGGATTAGAAAAGTGGGGTTTCTCATCAGGCAGTGATACACATGTATAATTTAACAAGAACTCTTGTATTATTACTGAATAAATGTATTAATTCCTATCAGCACTTTATTGTGTTATCTAGTGTAACTTAGCACCACTGTGTTTAAAGATTTGGGGGCTCTTTGCATTTTTTAAGAGCTTGACCATCAAAACACAAATCCACATCTGAAACTTCGTAAAACGAGAGACTAAGCCCTAAGGTAAACATATCATAGTATAGTACAGTATTGTATGCATATGTATTTTTTAACGAGAGGAAAATGCGCGTTTCTTCAAAAACTCATAAACTCTTCAAAAACAGTACTGATGAATGTGTTAAGCGTATTATCTCAACGTTGCTCGACTCATTGTATGCCTTTTTGTAAACAACGAAAAACAGAAAAGAAAAAAAACCAAACAAACACTTTTTCCGTGGTTTTGATTTCAAGGACACCTTAAAGCATGAAATGATGATGTCCTTAAGCCAAACCCCTGCCAGCCTTGAAGCACCTCCAGGTGCGATACAGGTTCTATGAACAATGCAGCAGGGACAGCCACGCCAGGCATTGGCCCATTACGACCAGACAATGAGGCTTTACACAGCCAACACAAACCGCAAAGCACACAGGTCTGCCCTAGGCACGCAGCACCTCTCCCTATCATACCACCGGCGGCCGACCTGTGCTCTTCCGCTGGCTTGGCTTCTGAGTTCTCCCTGCGACTCTCCACTCTGCTCCTATCCAGGGCTAAATGCCCCATGACCTCCCAAGCCTCGCTGTTTCTTATCTCCCCTCCAGCCTGAAACACACCCTGACAACCAATCTCTCAGTGACTTCCCAAGTTGCATAATCCATGCCCAGATGCCGATGGAAGGCTAAAAGTGCCTCTCTCCCCTAATTCCACACCCCCATGGTTCCCCGAGTGCCAATTCAGGCGAAGAAGTGACTTACCTCCATGACAGTGAAAGTTCCTAGTCAGGAGAAAAGGTCTGACAGCTACTGAAGAGAGAGAGACTTTGGAAGTAGGAAGGGTCTGGAAGCATCTCTCAAACCCACAGTGAGAATGCTTACTGTTTGTCAGGCTATGGATATAAAGGACAAAAATACTAGGCAGGTTTTTGTTGTTTCCGAATGTTTTGTGTTTCTACCTATAAACTGAACTGCAAGATGCTCCATTTGGGGGACTCGGACAAAGAAGAAACACTCCTGACTTCTAAGATCCCGCTCCATCTTTGTTTTCTCAGCATCTGCAGGTGGGGTGGAAAATTCCTCTTGGAATTGAAAGCACCCGCCCACAGAGCAGATGCTATGAGCATGCGCCGAAGGTTCCCAGCAGGTGTGGCTGCTCCGACCCGCCCCCCCCAGACCCCCGCCCAGAGCCCAACACACACGCAGAGCCAGATAGGCTGCTCCCTCTCAGCTGATTTTCACAAGCGCAAGCTGGGCTCCTCAGGGTCCAATAAACAGGGGAAGCTGTTTAGGAAAGTTCTTAGCTCTGCCAGGCTGGAGGAAAGTTGCTGCCTCCGAAATCAGAAGTCTTAGCCCTTCAGAAAATATCTCAGAGGAGAAAAATTCAAAGTTTGAGCCTCCAATTAAGCCCTATGTTTGCTTCGTATATATTTTAAGCTAATAGAATGAGAAATTCATCTTGACTCAATTTAAGAAGTATTTGAGTGTCAGTTTTAGAGGAAACATAGACGGGAAAGAAAAAATAATAATTAGGAGCATAAAAAAGTAGACATTATGCTACAAATGGGAGTCAGAACGTTTCATGTAAAATTCATGTCAACTTACCAACTGGTACGATTGTACTTAAAATATGCTGCCCAGGGACTTCCCTGGCGGTCCAGTGGTTAAGACGCCGTGCTTCCACTGCAGGGAGAACAGGTTTGATCTCTCGTGGGGGAACTAAGATCCCACATGCGGCTTGGCCAAAAAAAAAAAAAAAAAAAAAATGCTGCCCATAGGGGGCGTCCTGGTAGCAGGGGGCGGTGTTCTATCAGGCTGCGGGGGCAGCAGGCCTGCTTCCCCTCCTTCCTCACTGCCTTTATTCAGCTCCCCTTGCCATACACTCGGCAAGCTACTCGGTAAGTTCCAGTATATTCCCTTTCCTTTTTAAGTAAAATAAAGTAAAATAAAATAGTCTTCTCTTTACGTAAGGATTTATTATCATGTCGAATAACACAAGGAAATATTTAAAGCACTAAATATATATGTTAAAATAGAACTACATGACAGCAGGAAATGAAGAATGGATGAGATTAATAAATGAACAATTTTGAAACACTGAAAGTGAACAGAAATACCATATTTCCTCTAGCCCATAGGTAACTATAAAAATTAAAGAAGAAAATCTAAGAAGGTAAAAGGTAAAGGAGACACAAAAAGATCTGAGACAATAGACGGGATTAAATTATGCAAATCTGCAAGGGGATCAACAGAAAAAATAGAGAAATGTTAAGACTGTTTGGAAATTCAAACATAAATAGTCCTTCTGTGGAAGTGCGCAGAATACCTGATTTTATCTTTTCAGCGACTTCTTTTAGAAACCCTATCAATCTTATGTTCAGAAATCTATGCTGGATTGACTTTACACAGTAACACAATTTTAAAAGCCTTTTTAAAGCCAGGGGGTGTGGAGGTGGGCAGGGGAGTGAAACTGTAGTATCATTTAATAAAGCACCTATATATCAACCTGGAAAATAGCTTTGGCATTTACTTTATTAGTCAACGTTTTATTTTAAGGAAAAGCACTGGGTATCTTTAAAAAAATACAGCAACCACAAATTGAAAGGCCTCCTGGTGCTGCACTGTTTGAGGAGTTTATTCCTTTCCACCGATTGCATGTGGCCTGGGGGCCACTTTCTAGCTGGGAGACCCCAGAGGAGGGTGCCACTTTCTGTCTAAAGAATGAGGGGCTGGACACAGAGACCAGTTGATCTGACCAGTCAGCTCCTTTATAGCTCCATGTTTCCCACACCTCCTTTGTTGACACTCTTAGGGGAGAGATATGTGTTGCTTTAAATCTGGGTTTACTATACTGTAACGACTATGGATAAATGGAACATCTCAGGCTGCAGAGTTGTCAATCTGAAGTCTAATCTACGCACAAAACTTCAGAAAGAGAGGGAAAAGGCATACAATGGAACACAAAGGCCAAAAAGCTGCTCTTCTCTGCTTAGTATAACAGTCCTATAGTTGACTGGGGGCTATAAATATTAGTTTCATGATACACAAACTGCTATGTGGCCTCAAAGTTGCTCTCCAAAATAGATACTCAAAAAAAAAAAAATTAATAATAATAATAATGCTGTGCTTGCGTTTAGTGCCATGGGTCCATTCTCCCTGCCTCAGTGGATGAAAAGTCATAGATATTTAGATTTAATACACCTAGAACAACAACCATGAGTTCACATATAGGTGCTTCTCACAAGTAGCCACTGAAATTATAAGCTTGTCAAAGAATGCGGCAAATGGCTGTAAGAATGTTTACACATTCCTAGATAGAGCAGATATCTAGAATAGAACACCAAAGGTACCATAAAATCATAGTCTCTCTGCAAATAAAACACTTTTCATTCAGTTCTATATGGAGTTTATTATCGAGGGGGATGACTATAAACTGTATACCTCTAGAGCAACCATGTCTCCCAAAAGGCACAAATAATGATTTTTCACTTGAAATAATAATCTTCATGTAAAAATAATTGAGAAGGTGAGGAAAGAGAGAAGGGTGAAGGGATCCATCGACTACACAGCTAATCATTTGTGGATTCTTTCAAATGAGGGATGTGGAACCATAACTAGGAAGCATATTTACATGAGGTACCTTACATTCAAATCTATAACTCTTTTATAGTCAAAATAAACCTTCTAACATTAGCCTTTTATACACTCAGTATCAGAAAACATTCAGTGCACATTAAAGTGATCTTGGTCAGAAGCCACTTTATTTGCTACATCTTTAAACCTGTCTGCCCTCCTGTCCTTGGCTTGGGCTATATGGCAACATCGCCCAACTTGAGACTGATGGATCATTTTATTGTAGTCTCAACAATCACATCCCTTCCTGTCATGAAAACTGCTGTTTATACTTTATCATTTTGGATAATTAAACTGCTTTTCAAATGTTTTCAAAGACTTTCAGAAGAGAGGTCCGTTATGGAAGACACAGACACATAGAGGAGAAAACACTGCCTTCTAATGGGCCCTTTAGTTTGGGCCTCCAAGATGATTACACACGGAGATGAAATGGGTTTTGTCCTCGAACACTACTGGCAGAGATCAAATTTAGAGGATATTTCTGAAATCTTGTCTGCAGATTCCATTCCTCTCAAGAAAAAGGAGAGAAAATTAGAAAATTCAGAAGTACTCTTTACATCAAAGCATCTGATTGATCCCATTAATTTCTGAGCTCACTAGGGTCGCCTCCCAAGAGAAGTTTTCTTTAAGAATGGCAGAGCTGCATGATGACAGCTATCGAAATTTGGTTTTAAAGAAGGGGATTTAACATAGATTTCTCACTTTTCTATGAATTAAAAAAATAGAGAGTTCAGAACATCAGATTCTACCCCTTGCCAGCTGTCTGGATAACTTCACAGTTGCTGCACCCTTGGGGTTTTAGGTTTCTTTGAACCCTCTGCGACCTGTTGAGGCTTCCCAGCCCAGCTGGTAGAACCTTCCATATCTTACTTACACATCAGTGCAGAATGACCTGCTGGGACTCACGTCCCACCGATGATAAATACCCTCAATAAACAGTGTGAAAGTTGTTTTCATTAAAACACGTCATTCATGTCACAGATAAGGGTGGCTAAAAAGCTTTGTTAAAGAACAAAAGTTTAGGCCACAAAGGGTTAGAGTATTGGCAAGTTGGAAGCTACCAATGCATCAGCAGCTGTGGCCTCCTGTGTCTTTGGTGCATTTGTTTAACTCAGCAGGACACACTGCTGTGGGGCTCACAGGCGCCCCCAGGTGAGACTAGCAGATGTGCTCTGGCACCGAAAAAGAATAGCCACTGAGGCAGGCGCTGTAGCCCCCAGAACGAAGATGGACAGCCTGGAGGATTCCCAGGGAGCAGCCAGCTGGCAGCAGAGCGCCTTGAGGCAGTAAGCAAGCTGTGGAGGCCCTAAGTTCTGTCGGACATTTTGTTCTCTTGTTCAATTAATTACTCAGTAAAACCGCCTCTAGACTGTGCACACTTTAAAGGGATAGCACATGGTTTGGACAAATACCAATTATGGGGAGACACATATACAGCCCTGACCACTATATTTACAACATCATCCGGTCATAATCTTTAAAGACCATTTGATGGATGATGATGACGTGATTGTGACTGATTGTTTTTAGGCATCTGGCAAAATACACTTGTGTGTAACAGCTGCTTTTTTTTAATTTTAAAAATGTTTACATATGTACAATTGTCCTTGTATGCTGATATAAATATGAAAAGTAAAAAAAAAAGAAAAAAAAGAAAAATACATGTTTACAGTTAGCATATGGGATATTGGCCTCTCAAGCTTTAAAGTCCTGCAGAAGAAATCCTATATGCCTTAGCCCTGCATGCTAGTTTCTATTATGGGATGTTGTTTCCTGAAATGTGGAAAACAATAAACAGAAGCTTCATGCACATAGCATTACTGTCTACAATGAGGATGTGCTTCAGAATGTCAAGTTCTGAATCCACTATTGTCCCTTAGGAAACTTGCTACATTTGGGTCATGTGAGTTAATTTCAGTGATATTTCTACATATATCTGTCATGCAGATTATCCATTAACATACCAGTACCTTAGTTGTTCCATGTTATAGTGTAACATTTCAGTAGTTCTTTTCATGGTTTAATTAAATCTGAAGCCAGTGACAAAAAGAAAATGGTATCCAGATGTGAGTCTTGGCTTCCTCTCCTCTGTGGCATTCAGAGATGTTTTCGAGTTGTTTGAAGAGCAGATAGATTTGCAGTGATTCAGTGAGGCTGAGTTTCTATAAAAGTTGAAGTAAACAGTTTCGATGTATCATATGTAAACAGCTGATCTTAAATGGATGTCTCCCATAGCTGCACAACAGAGAAAAGCAAAATTTCACACTGTGAAAGCAGGAAACAGACATATTCTGAGCTACAAAGATGAAAAAGATTCGGTAATTTCATCTATACTTATGTGATTGTGGATGCGAAGTCTCATAATGGATAAAATAAACACTCTAATTTTTAGTTCTCTTTTTCCTCTAAACCTGAGTCTCAACGTTTTTAACAACGGCCACTTTTCAATACAAAAAACCCTCACATCCTCATTTAATATTGGGCTGGCCAAAAAGTTCTTTCGGTTTTAAAGTAAAAATAAAAGACACGTTTTTCATTTTCACCAAGAACTTTATTGAACAACATATTCACACTTTTGTTCCACTACCTTCTGCCATTTTTCAGGCAACTTCATAACTCCATCTTCCCAAAACTTTTTACCTTTTTGAGCAAAGAACTGTTCCAGGTGCCTTTTACAGTCTTCCAGGGAACTGAAATTTTTTACATTAAGAGAATTTTGTCCAGACCGAAATAAAAGGAAATCCGAAGGTGCAATGTCTGGTGAATACAGCAGATGAATCAGAACTTCCCAGGCAAGCTGTAACAGTTTTTGCCTGGTCATCAAAGAAGCATGCGGTCTTGCGTTATCCTGATGGAAGATTATGCGTTTTCTTCTGACTAATTCCGGATGCTTTTTGTTGAGTGCTGCTTTCAGTTGGTTTAACTGGATGCAGTACTTGTGGGAATTAATTGTTTAGTTTTTCTGGAAGGAGCTCGTAATAGAGGACTCCCTTCCAATCCCACCGTATACGCAACATCACCTTCTTTGGATGAAGACCCGCCTTTGGTGTGGTTGGTGGTGGTTCATTTCACTTGCCCCACACTTTCTTCCGTTCCACGTTATTGTACAGTATACACTTTTCATCGCCTGTCGCAATTTGTTTTAAAAAGGGAACATTTTCATTACGTTTCAGTAGAGAATCGCATGCGGAAATATGGTCAAGAAGGTTTTTTTTTTGCTTATGGGGAACCCAAACTTCAAAGCGATCCAAATAACCAAGCTGGTGCGAATGATTTTCAATGCTTGATTTGGATATTTTGAGTAAGTTGGCTATCTGCCATGTGGTATAACATTGATCATTCTCAATTAATATCTTGATTTGATCGCTATCAACTTCAACTGGTCTACCCGACTGTGGAGCATCAGCCAGTGAGAAATCTCCAGCACGAAACTTCGCAAACCACTTTTGACACGTTTGATCAGTCACAGCACCTTCTCCAAACACTGCACAAATCTTTTTTTGCGTTTCAGTTGCATTTTTACCTTTCTTGAAATAATAAAGCATAATATGCTGAAATGTTGCTTTTTTCTTCCATCTTCAAAATTAAAATGGCTACACAAAAATTCACCAATTTTGATAAGTTTTTTTTTAAATGCACGCTGACACGACAGCTGTCACAATACAATCCAACAAAATTGTTTCGAATGCAGTTAAAGACTACTAAGTGCTACTACAGCCATCTTACGGAAAAAACCGAACGAACTTTTTGGCCCATCCAATATTACTTGAAATTTTGAATAAATTAAATATTGTGTCTCATATGAAATAATTTAAAATATTATTTTTTAAAACTACACATACCCTTATTTTCCCCAGGATTCTGATACAGCCATCTAGAACAGTGGTTCTCAACCCAGCTGTACATTTCAATGATCTGGGGATGTTTTAAAAATCCCACTTCCTAGACAGCACACCAGACCAACTAAATCAAAATCTGTCTGGGTGGGACTCAGGCATCAGTATATTTTAAAAGTCCTTCAGACAATTCTGTACAGTCAATGCTGAGAACTACTGACCTTAGGAAAGTGTGAGTCCATTAATACCACAACTGCCCACTTAAAAATCATTGCCCTGGGCCTGTGGTCAGGCTATACACTCTCCAAATCCATCACTATCTGCTAAACAATTGTCCTCTCTCAGGAGCGGACATATCAGAGTAGAATGATGTATCCAGGGCAGGATGTCAATTTCGTAATTCCCTCACCTCTTCCCTCTCCTGGCCTCTGCCACCGTTTCTTTATACCAGTCCCATTGATATCTAATTTCTAAAATGTTCAGTAATTGCCTTAATGGGCTGAATACAAGTTTGGCATGATCAAATATAAGTGCAATTCAGTTCACCAGAGAAGGAAGGCCAATTAAAAAAAAAGAAAAAAGATCAAGCTGATAAAATATGTTTCCAGGCAATATGATGTGGGTATAATTATTATGAACATGAACAAAGAAAGACTAAGATTAGTGTAACATAGGTTGCATTCAATTTCCATCCAAATCTCATTTTTACTGGAAATCTGGGGCCGGTCATAGTATGATACCCAATGAGTTTCTGAGGGAAAAAAAAGGAGAAATAGCTAAGTGACTAAATGGATGTTTCTCTACAGATTCTCTTAATATGTTCTCTTGACTCTTCATGGAAATATTCTGTTACCTACTTTAGGTCCGCTTTATATGTCCTTTTCATTAAAAAAAGACACCAAATCTCTCAACTGTGAGGATCTTTGTGTGTGGATGACACCTGTTGGTGGAGACAAGTGAAAATGAATGGTTAAGCAGGAGGTGTGCAGGGCGTCTGAGGGAAAGAAGATCTGGATTGATGCTCAGATGATGATACAGAGTACTTAAGAGTCCAGACTTCAGCTTCAGTGAGCCCAGTTTCTTCACAAATGGTTACGAAGATTAAATAATAAATGACAGCTCGCAGAAAGAAGAGAGGAACAAAGGAATGACACTGGGAAAACCTGAAGGTCACGATTATCCCAGTGAGGAAAAAGGAGCAAAGAATTGCCAAGCCATCGCTTTTAAGAATAGGCATGACCTTGGCCATGTCTGGATAGCTGTAACAGAAGGCTTGCTGATAGAAAGATCTGCTCGTTAGATTGTCCACAGCCCACAAAGACAGCCCAGAGACAGGGGCTGCCTATTCTGTAGGATTCTGCTACTTGCTTATGGGAACCAAGAACCAAGAAGACCTTTCACACAACTGTCTCCAAGGCTACAGTCTTCACAGCTGTCCCACTCAGCCTAGAGAAAGGTCAAGGGCCAGCCATTTCTTCTGGAGGATGTCATTTTCATGGGCTCTCATGTGGGAACATCTCCAAAAACCTGCACCCTGGCATGACAACAGTTAAAAGAATGTCTCCAGTTAGATAGAACAAAACAGCAATGTAGACAATTTATCAGGGAGAAAATGTGAAGTGTTCTACTTCAGCAATTCCCTGGGGAGAGAAGGAATGACATCAGCCTAAGGTTTCATTACCACATACTTATATCACAAACAACTGGATGCCTACTCACAAGTCTTTTTTTTTTTTTTTTAAGGCCAAAAGCTGAGTGCTGGGAATCTGAGTTATCTTCTTCCTTTCCATCTTTTACCATTGCCCATATTAATATATGAAGGTAATTTTTTGTATGGTTAATAAAATACCACTGATTGTTTTTAAACTCTTTTTGATTATAGTGATCTAATCAACTCTTAATGAGTCATGTTTTCTTACTGACTCTGAATTGATCAAGTTAAAATTTGAATGATCCATGTTTACCTTGGACCCCATAATGTAAGTTCAGGGTCCAAGAGGCTCTGAAATATCTTTCAAAACCAAAAAGCCTAGGAACCCAGGACCCACTAGCAGATAAATGTGTCCAGGCTTTTAAAGCTTTATTTTTTTGCAATATTATTTCTGAGAAGATCAAAATTATAGCGTAACTGACCACAAGAGAGCCTGGACACCAATAAAGGTAATTATTCTTTAGTTATATCTTTCACGTAAGTTTCTGAGGGTTGGTCTGCCTCTCTAAAGTCGACTGTATCTCTAATTTCACATAATGGATGTGTTCTGGGAATATTGTGAGACTAAATAAAATCATAATTTAAATGTAAAGGAGGACTTAGTATTTACATGAAAATTCTGATGAATCATTTTTATAAAAATAGTAAATTCCAGGGCTTCCCTGGTGGCGCAGTGGTTGAGAATCTGCCTGCCAATGCAGGGGACACGGGTTCGAGCCCTGGTCTGGGAAGGTCCCACATGCCACGGAGCAACTGGGCCCGTGAGCCACAACTACTGAGCCTGAGCGTCTGGAGCCTGTGCTCCGCAACAAGAGAGGCCGCGATGGTGAGAGGCCCGCACACCGCGATGAAGAGTGGCCCCCACTCGCCGCAACTGGAGAAAGCCCTCACACAGAAACGAAGACCCAACACAGCCAAAAATAAAAATAATAAATTAAAAAATTTAAAAAAAAAAATAGTAAATTCCAAATATTTTTTTTTAAATAAAAGGTTGCTAAATTTCACCATACCCTTTGCCATACTCTTAATATTACAGAGTTTCAAGGTTCCTTTCCTTGTACAGTTATCCAAATTCCATCCCCATCCCCAAGACACTGATCTGACTTTCTGTAATGGGTTCCTATTTTTTAAATCCTACTGGGTGTTATTAGCCAACAAAAGGCCTGAGTAAGCAAACTGGGCATGGAAATGAGGCTGGTTTACTTAATCTCTGGCATTTCCAGGTATATGTAAAAACTGATAAAGCAAAATCCACTCTCTGTTTTGTCTCTTCCAGGTTGTAATATATTAGCTGCAATGAGTAATAAAAGATATAAATATATAGCAGTGAATGATTAATATATGCCAAATATTTCTAGAATTCATCAATAATTAAACAAATTTGCCAATACAAATCTGGGCCCAAAAGCCCCAAGAATCTACTATTTTCCAAACTCAATTTTTTTCATGTTCCTATGAACAAAAAATGGCTCTCTCTTTTAAAACATCAACTCACAGATAAATGATCATGACTGAGGATGTTAGCATATGGAAGAAGTTCCCACATACCCTGGCACTTTGTCGGTTCACTTTCTTCTCCTCATCGGGAAGGGGAGGCATTGGATAAGGGTATTTTCTGCTGGAGGCAATAGACCCAGTTGACGAAGAAGGAGACTTGGCAGGAGATAAAGTCCTGAGACGTTGAGAACACATGAAATACATATTATGTGATTGCCTAATATCTTTTCAAATATCTGAAAAGTGGGTTCAGAACGAACCCTCTGATTTCTACTTTCATAGGCCACTACTGCAAAGGTTTAACTACTGGGACATACTCTGTCATTCACAACACTAGAATGCTAGAATTTTATCTTCCTAACTTCATAACTGCAATGGATTGTTTAAATAGTAGTACACAGAATATTTTTCAGCTAGAAAGCCACTAATGAGGTTTTTTATAGAATAGATTTTTAAAACGCTAAAATGAAGAAGGGATTAAAAAATACTCTAAGAGCTCATAATGGTAAGTTAAGTGTACGATATGTTAATAGTCTACCTTATTTTTATCACTTAATGTAAAAAATGTTTTTAGTGCAGTAATTCCAATTATAGTTTTAAGACCTGAAAATACAACTGATACATTTATTAGTTACTAAGTCACACACCAGTTTACACAAAACTCATGCATTCAGAGGCCAGTGTGTTAGTTGTGAAAGAACAAAGGCAAATACGAGGGTTTTAATAACACATTAGTAAACATGCAAGCAGTAAGGAGTGCAGAGTTCCAGCCAAACAAAGAGTCTGATGAGAACATACAAAAATGGTCTGATTAGTCCCTACAAATCATCATTTCTGTATAGGGGAGGATTCTAAGCCATAGACATAGATCTTGGTAACTCATGTAGGGTGTACTTGTCATGTCAATAAGGTGGCAACACTTTAATGACTGGAATTTTACTAAAACTAAAACAAAACACAACAACAAAAACTCTTCCTATTTGGATAACATGTGTTCTCCTCATCATGGAGATATTCCATATGAAAGATCTGCATAAGTTCTTGGTGCATTATGCTGTTCTTGTTTGATTCTGCATGCACAGTGGTAATATTTGTGACTAAGCAGAGTGCACTGGAAGAGACCATATCTGCTATTTTGTCTTTAAAGTGAAAAAAAACAGCTGAGAGTGAAAAGCCTCGATTTACACTGTGTCAATGAAAAATAAACATGATAATTCGGCAGTAGCTACCCATTCACAAATGTCACCACTACACATCCATGACTCCTCCATTCCTGGTGCAAGGTGGTAATGACCACATCACTGAACTGGTGGCACTGCCATGCTGGAGCACAGGTACTTATTTCAGTGGGGTGCATTGCATCTGCTGTAAGTGACTGACTCAGCCTGTGAGTGTTTGTGGTGTGGTAGCCTTCTGTAGGGGGAGATCTAGTTACTGTACTGCTGGCACCAAATGGAGATGTCCTTTTCTCCCTGATTTTAAATTTCCGTTCCTATCTATATATTATTCTTTGCTCTGGTTCTGCTGTAGTTTTCAAATCAGTTTTTATTTTAGGGACACTAAATTCAAGCTAAGATTTGAAAATAATTTTTCCTATGAACCCTGAAATTTGGCTCAATTTTAAGACTCAAGAGTGATTCAGTTTACTTTAAATCTTTAATTTCTAATGTTTCCTCTGTTTCTGGAAAATGTCCAGGACCACTCCTTAATGTGAACTGTCACAATATTGCAGCTGTTTGACCTCTGTTGTATTAATGCTCTCCATTGTGGAGCAGATGGGTGGAACTAAGAATGTAAGTACTTCAAATCCTCTAAAGTACTATTTTTTTTTTAAAGTACTATTAAAGCAATGTACTACCACATCTTTTTCTAATTCAGAAATTCATGATTATTTTCAATTTTAGGAAGACATTTCAAATAGGACTATGATCTTTAGGAAACAAATTCAGTATGTGTAGAATGAGCACATACTTTTGTATGTAAAGATTTAAATATATCTTTCTGAAACTAGGGATATTAACCTGGGTTTGGATTTTAGCCTAATCACTACTGATAAGATATCCATGTTCAGAAAAACGAGTCAGGTACGCAAACAGCTAAATCTTGTTTACTTTAGGGGATCATACAAACTGAGTCCTCTTTTTCATTCTCTGCAGTGTGTGTGGGTGTCCATAGGATGAGGTATTATTGGCTTATAGCTTTGAAGTCATGCCAGCCATTCACTCGGCCATGGGTCCAAGTGACCCGCTTTGTATACATATAGGGCCATTCCAATGAGGGTGCTGGAAGTCCAGTCTTCCCCTCAAATAGCTTTCCCTGGCCAAAGCCAATGAGTTTAAAAAAAAACATAGAGGTGTCCTCCAGAACCCCACAGAAACTGCACATTTACTTCTCACACTAACACACTAGTTGAACTGACACTTCGGACCCTAATGGGAAGAGAAACCAAGCAGCACAGTTTAGTAGGAGCAAGGGGCATCAGGTGTGAGGTTGGGTAGTGTGTGACAGTATCAAGGGAATTATCTTGGGGGGATGGACAGCACCAGAGCAGGCGTCAAAATAAGAATAGAGAACAAGGCAGGGTAAATCAGTTTAGGGAAAACAAAAACAAACTTCATATTTCACAAATGTCTAAGAGAGACATTTCTTCAAAACCACCTCCAGGCACTTTTCTGACCTTGGCTACTTGGTTGGTGGTTCCAAGCCCAGCTCATTCACTTACAAAGTAAATTTTGGACAAATGCTAACCGTTATCATTACTGCGTTTTTAAAAACCATAACCATAGTGGGTGCCATTTAGAATTACACAGTGAAGGTACGTCCCTGTGCCAATGGATTGTGGTGTGTCTTGGGGCTACATCAGATCTCCTGGGTTTGCCTTCTGTAGATAGGCAAGGCCAATCTCACTTCTGTCCCCCAGAACAGGCAAAAACCAGGCCAGTCACACACGTGGGACACACGCCTACCACTTATTCACTCGGCTGTGCTCATGTGCAAATTTTACAGTAGTCTGATGGAAAAGGAAGAGATTTTGGAGTCAGAGCCAGGCTTGTAATTCGGGTTCTGACACTTACTGGCTGTGCTATCTCGAGTTACTCTTTTGCTTCATAGAAAGGGAATAAGAATGCCTACATCTCATGATGTTGTGAGAAATAAAGGAACAATGCAGGCACTCAGACAGTTATTACCATTAGTTTCTTTCCAGAGTTACTGCATTTCCACAAGATCATGGAAGAGAACTCACAAACCACTGATGAAGTGAGTAATCCAGTGGATAATATCCAATAGTAAGGAAACCTTCTAAGAGCTTGTAAAGCACAGTCACCAACAGAACTGCCCCCAGGATCTAGCTGTGAGAAGACAATGCTCTCACTCTGACCTCACCTGCTCCTTTGTGATGATCTGAATATATACTGACAACAATTTGAGCAAACGCTGTCATATGAGAACTGGGTAAGGGAGCCCAAGTGAGGCACTCTGATCGCTCAAAATCTTTTGGCATTTGCTTTGCTCTTCATAGTGATATGGATACAATTTTTTTTTTTTTTTAATGCTGGGCAGTATTTCGGACCAGTTTTCTGCAAAGTCCACATTGCACTTTGATAAGGATGCCACAAACCCCACACCACGTGGGTGATTAATAAAGTGACCTTTGCCCTCACTGGTGGTTCTGGCAGGAGAGGTAACCCTGAATGACCTGGCGGCAGATGACACAGACCCGAGCTTAACCATAGGGCTGGCAGAGCATTAGCCACGGTGTGGATGCTCTGTGCCTCCTACATGAGGCTTGGTGTGGACAGACAGTGGATGAAATTCACTCTGTTGCGCTAGAATCATTGCGTTGCAAGCCCTGGGATACCTCAATTATTCACCACTTCCACAAAAATTCTATGTTGATTTCCAAGTCCTACAGGCATCACCTTTATTAACCCCAAAATGACAGTTAACTTGTAACCCTCCTCTGAATTATATCTAGCCTTTAAACATAAATGTGGATTTTTAATAAGGAATTCTTCCTATGACTATCCACTGTAGGACCAACATCTCATATTACAAGAGGGGATAAAGGAACCCTCTACAATTGCCCTTGCAGCTTTGCGCGTGCACCTGGGGGAGCTGAAGCATTTCCCCATCCAAATTACATTTAGTCATGCAGCTTCTGGGCAGACCTGGGGGCTGGTTTTAAGAAATGTGAACTCTTCTCTGGGAGCCACATAAACTACTCAGCTTACCCAGGGAGGTGAATCAACTCTTCCGGAGTACCATTTCACAAATTACTGCTGCAAAATGCTAAGTCCATTTAGGTATATAAGCCCTACCCCTTAAGGGACCAAAGTCATTGTGTTTTGGTTCCATGGCTAATACAAATTATAATCTGCCCACAAGCCTGAGGAAAAGAGAAAAGAGAAATAGGACTGCAGGTGAGCCAAGATTCCAAATAACATTCAAAATCATCTTACCTGTCTTCCTGTCGCTGGCCATCTTGGGAGCTACAGGTGAGGGTGGGATGTTTGAATGTGAGTGTATGTATATGAGGTTCAGTGGAAAGTGGTATTAGCAGAGGGACAGGGCAGGAGGGAAAGATGGGGTATAAAAGCAGGAGATATTTTTGTGAGCAGGCAGGGGTTATGCTTCCCTTGGGTTATATGCAAATGTATGGATCAAATTAAAATGCAGGTAGGTCTAATCATTTTCTCAAACTATACATGTCTAAACTAAATGGTACACTGGAAGAGCAAGTCCACCTTATATGGGTGCTGAGAGTTAAAAACACATACATATTTTGATATCTGATAAATGCTGACCCAAGTCATGGCAATAAGTAATCTGAAAGCTTATTATTGAAGTTATGTTCAGAAGAGGTAGTAATTGAGTCTATATTGCTTTACATTAGTTGTCCACAAAGTAGTCAGATATAAAGTCGATGTTTACATCTAGGAAGTCAGTTTGATATTATAAAGAGTGAAAAAAATGCCATTAAGAGCCTTGGAAATTCTCTCTGACCTCTAATGTTACACGAGCTGCAGTGAACTGAGTAAATTTCCTAGTTTCTAAAATGTAGGAGTATTCTGTCTGCTCTTTTGTGAATCAAGATCGTGTTTCTCATCTGTTTCCTGTTCTATCTGAAGGGTAAGACAACGACATTCTTATTGGAATAAAAAATTCCTTTTGATGCTTTTTGAGAATCTGTAAAACCCTTTTCCAGCATAGCCTTCTCTGATAGCAAATGGTTGTACTGAACAAATAAAGCCTAAACTCATTCTATACACTCTCGTGTGGTCAATATTATCTCAACAATTTTCAAGTTCCATCAAATCAGTGTTTTTACTCAAAGTAAAATTCCACCACATTTCATTTGGTTTCTTTTCATGTTTTTCCTTGAGTTTTTGTATGCACTATGCACTCTTCAGGCAGTAGGTAGGAAAAATGCATTATGAAACCGCTAGATTCTAGAAATTAAATTGTTCAGGTTAATAGTGCTTCTTTATTAGTGGAAAGTATGTTTCATGCCCATAGAACACTACATAGCATAGCATGAAGAGAAAGCTACTAAAAAGCTCAAGATGGGGATAGGGACATGCACTAAATGGCAACCCTTTCAAATGGCTTCATTTGAAACATTCAGAAAAGAACTAGACTTGCTCACGAAGCCAAAAACAGAGATCAAAAGGCAGCAAATAAACAAGGACCCTTTCCACCTATGGGAACTTGTATTGGGAGATACAAGATAGAGAGCCAGTCACACTACAGTATTTGAATGTGCTGGGAGAGTTTGAAAAGGATATAAAATTAATTTATAAAATACCTAAAGTATGGTCCTTCAGTGTTTTTATTCACATCTTCTACCCACTTAGCTACATTATAGTCTCTTTTGAACCATGGGTTTAAATACCTGCAGAAAGCAATGGAAGGAACAAAGAAAGCAGAACAAGATAGAAAATCTGAAAATACACAGCACAAGCTTAGCAAGGATGTTCTTCACCCTCCAAACACTAATGACTATGGCAAATAAACCAGGATGGATGCTGGGTGATTATGAGGCAGTCTGTACGATGACATGGCAATAAACTCAGCTACAACAAGGCTCAAGGCATTCTAGAATGCATTCAACCTTTCAGGGAAAGCCTTTCCAGTGGTTTCCCAAAGTGAATCAGAAGCTCTCTTTCAGAGATCTGCCAGCAGTCCCATTCACCCACCTCCAAAGTGGCTTTTTCCAGGCCACCACTCATTTGGCTTCTTGGTTTTCAAATGATAATGGGCCTTTTTGAGAATATTCTGATGGCTGCAATTCCAACCTGGTGTTTGGGAATATAACACCCCAAGAACAATTAAAAGGGGCCACGTTCTCTTTCCAATATGAAAGGAAAGATTTTACACGGCCTCTGTCTCACTCCTGAGAGCAGATCCCAAGCTAGAGTCAACGAGAAAGGTGATCCAGCTGGCTCTATAAGGGGCAGAAAGGGACCCACTTTTCTGATCCTGGAGCCCCAGCGCACAGTAAGTGTGGTCCGAAGAGGCCTCCATGTTCTTGAAGGTGGGTTTAGTAACTTAGGTGCAGCTGCAATGTCCCTTCCTCCCCTTTGTGCACTCCACACTCGTGTTTCCAGTAGGAAATGGCCCTCACAGGTTGCCTTCCAAGTGTCTGATCACTAAGGAGTGACTGCCAGAGGATTACAACAACCTTAGTTAACATTTCCCTGATGGATTTGGCCAAAGTCTCCATCAGAATTACTGCATAAAGAAAAATGTTAAAGGCAGTAAAATTATGAGTGCAAGGGTTTTTGTTTTTTTTCAGTTTCTTTTGATTTTTACTCTGGGAGCCAAGCAAAATCACATTCTCTTAGAATATGCCCTTTTCAAATAAATACAGTTTCAACAAATTCAGTCATGGAAGAATTTGGAGGTTTTACTGAGTTTTCTCATTTAAGAGGTAACTTCTAGAGATGCTACAGGCAATAAAGATTCAAGCTCCATAAAACTTTTAAAGTTACTTGGAAACAAACCAGGGAAAATGATAAAAAACACTGTTTTTTTGTGGTTAAATTCTGCTTCTTTCCTCCGTATTTAGTTTTAGTTAGTAGATACATTTAAATCAAGATACATTTCCACAGTTAAACAAACAAAATTAGATTATTTTTCCATAGTGCTTTTCCTCAACTTGTTAGCTATAACCAATGTACGCCACAAAATAACATCACGAGTCCCCTCCTGAGAGAAGGGCTTGATTGTTTTTCATGCTTACATGACCATTTTTGCTAAGACAGTGTCCCCTGACTTGAGAACAACTCGCACTTCTTTTTGCCTTTAGCCACAATCATTGCCAACTTGTGCTTTTGACAGAGATAGCCAATTAAAACTTGCATAAAGATTTCCACTGAGACTCTGAACAAAAAGAAAAAAGTCAAAAAGCAAGTGCAGCCACACATAAAGGCTAGTGAATGCTCTGGCCTGGGGAAAACCATAGAAAAAGCCCATGCAGCTGTTACCGGGTAAAACACAGCCACACAGCAAACTGAGTCACCCACAGGCAGTCGGCCACTTCCAGGAGAAGACATGTGTTCCTTTCACTGTCAATCTCAGAAGCTCCAAGGGACAGCCATGGATGTTCCAGGAAACCTACAGCCACATGGCCTGACTTGCACATGGTGGACCTTTCTCTCTGTGTCCAGGAACATCTCAAGAAAGCTGTGATCACTTCACTAGAGGTCACTGAAGAGAGCTCTCAACTGTAGTTCCCTCTGGGGATGTGCCCATGAAAGTGTCTTCACAGTGGGCCTCCTAACATCTCTAGGTAGTGCTGACTACTGGAGTGATGGGATTTCATCAAACTGTGATACATCTGCCTACGTGGCTTGACTTGGCTTGTAGCGCAACATGCAAAAAAAAAAAAAAAAAAAAATGCGTTCGACAGGAGAGGAGAGCTCTCTGTGTTCTCCAGGATGGAAAGGCAGAGGAAAATTAGCTGGTGCTGGCTGGACCAGGACCACCTCCGAGCAGACGCTGGGGGTCAGTCACAGATCAAATGACCCTGTTCTCAGCCAAGGAAGGGACTTGAAGGCAGATTAAGTGGCAGCCCAAAATGAAGGGGCAGGTGGAGACTGACCTGTGATCCAGACTCCCTGTCTGGGGGCTGTCAGAGCCCCCTGGGTTTATGCCTTGGGATGGGACTGTCTGGGCGAGGGAGTGCCCAGGCTCAGGTGCTTGGGGCTCCCTCCTGTAAAAACACAATATATAATACAAAGTCTAAGCCAAAAACTTTCTTTACATCATGTACAACAGTGAGGAAGATGCAAAACTTAGAGTGGGAAAACAGTACAATAAACAAGGACATTTTATAGCGGAGTATGCATTTGTGAGGCATGGTTTCGTTCATGTCCCGATGTTTCATCATCCTTTGGGATGATGAGATACTAAAGGGAATGTTGAAATAATGGACCCGATAATACCTCATTATCTAAAAAAAAATTTTAAAAGAGATGTTTGTCCGTGGTCATTCTGCTCCTCTTATAATTACACAAGTGATACTGCTATATCAGAAGCAAATGGGATTATTTAACAAATACGGAAAGTATTTTAAAAACCCGTCGACATAATTCTTGATATGCTGTGTATTAGGATTTCTTTTAAGAAAAATAAAATAAAACATAGTGTGCGAACAATAAGGTATGTGAGAATGTGAGAACAGTAGTCAGCTTCACGGACTTGGCTCCATTTAGGTTACATGAGTCATGTAACCAAATCTGAAAGTCTGAAAAATCTGAGAGAGTCCTGAACACTTCTTCTTCATAAAGATGACTTCATTATAATGTCTTATTAAATGTAATAATTATCTCACAGGCAAGAGTTCTCAAGGGGTATCTATGGTATCATAATATTTGTTACATGATACGTAATTTTTTAAAAAAATAAGTGATTATGCTAGAAAATGTTGCTAAACACCAAGTGTTCCTTGGGTCCTAAACTCATAGCTTTAATACAATATTGGATATTTGGTTGTTGTTCACTTAAGAGTTTTCAAAGCAACAGTAGGAAATACTGTTAGAACACTAAACAGTACAAAAAGGAAGTTCTGAAGAACATTCTGCAGTTTTACCTGTACTCTTGTGAGCAACTGAGATAAGCTAAGAAGCTCTTACCAGGTGACCTCATGCAAAACAAATCAAACAACATTCCAAGAAGAGTTTATCCACAATGAGCCCTAAAGCATTCAAGCGCTTTGGGGATGTATAAGATAAACTCTAACAGATTAGTTATTTGTGATGGAGTTCTATGATGCCAGTCTGGACCATGCAGTGGTATCACTGGAACCTATCTATTGTTTCTAAGGTAAAGTATCCTCTAGTAAACTTTGACAAGCCACTTACAAGACAATACCATCAGCAGGAAGCTCCAAATTTCAGGGCAATGTTATTGTCCTGGACTGAAAAAGGCAGGGTATATGATGGAAAAGCTAACATGAGTTTCTGACAAGCGGTTAACAAATATCTGCTATTCAGATTTTTTTAAGTATTAAGGCATGAAGAAGCAATAGAGATGCAGAGAATCATCACTAGCACTGCAGTGAGAAATAAGTAAAAAAAAAAAATTTTTTTAGGTGGGTGCAAAGAGTACAGTTAATTAAAACCAGGTGGCAAGGTCCAGAAGGAAACTAAGGATGTGTTTTATTCCATGATGGGAGATAAAGGTTTCAGGAAGCTTGGATTTGCTTGAACTTTCTTAAGTGGAGAAACAAACAAAAAAAGTGTATGGTGTTTACTTCATTATAAATGACTTTAAATGTAACGGCTGACCCTATCCCCACTTTGGAAAAAAAAAAAAAAAAAAAGTGTGGCTATCATTTCAAATGGATAGTGTTGCATTTAGTGACAATGATTCCGTTAAAGAGCAAGTTTAGGTAAATGTCCTTTTAAATGTCCTCAGAAGGAAAATTTAAAAGGGAACCATATTCCAGTAGTCTGAGAGAATGCTTAGATGGCAGCCATGAAGCCCTTGGAGCGGTGGGTTCACACTGTGAGCAGTTCTCATGCTCCAGTACAGTGGGAATTTTCCCCTGATGCTTCTAGGTTGTGTGAATACTGGGAAGAGGAAGGGTGACCCCTCTAAATGGCTGGACCCCCCGGGTGATGAGAAGAAAGGAATGTTATCAAAATTCCCTTCAAACGGAACTGAAACACCACAATGGCAGGTTACTGGAGGACAAAGCCTGCAGCGAGGGTTAGACCCCCACTATCAAGGAGTATTGGTTTGGGCACAGTTGCGCAGATGCCTATGTAAAAGAGAAAAGCCATGGTTAATTTTAAAACGGCAAAAAAAAAAAAAGAATTAAAAAGACAAAACCAAGACCAAGAGGCATGGTTTACAGTTCTTTGATGATCTGGTTAATTAACTTTTCACACTAATTGCACAGGACCTTGGAGTGTCTTTTTCCATTAGAGGTTCAGACTTACTCAGTTGAATTAGACCGAGGTCTAAATCTTTTGCCTCTGATTTTCTTTCTGTTGCCTCCCAGGTTACCTGAAAAAGATGGTTTATGGCTAGATTTGAATATAAATAAAACAATCGCTGTGTGTTTAATTACGGCATTTCAAGTGGGTGCAGTTCACAACCAGCACCAGCCCAGAACATAGGGCTTTAGAGCATTGTGCAGCCTTCTCAATGTGTCCAGTGAGCTGGTGCTACCAAATCCCATCATTTCCCATCCAAGAAAAGAGAACTGGATTCTCTCATAATAAATGCCCTCCTCTCTGTTGGGAGAAGAGCTTAAGACCTAACAAAAAAGAACAAGTCTTTACAACCAGGAACCACAAAATATAGGCTTTAGGTTATGTGGACACATGGGTTCAGAATGCTGCCCTATACCTTGCCAAGAGTTACTGCGAGGTCGCCCATTTTCACAGATGTCTGAAATATGTTTTGTGTCTGGAATCCTTTCACTCCAAGAATGAGAGAGTCCATTTGACCTGAAATTGAAAATGTATATATATTGTTCAAAAATATAATCAAATGAATGTTTTGAAATCAGTAAGCAACATTTCTAAGCATTATTGTGCATTAAAATAAATCAAGAAAGAAAAAAATCTGAAATGAAAGAATGAAGAGAACATGAAAGTCTTCATGAAGAAGGCAGAATTACACAACATTCAATTTAAGAAAAGCCAAATACAATGGAACCCCATTACAAGAGTTTGTAATTGAAAAGTATCAGGATGCAATGCAAGCCAATTACATTCCCAAGAACCATATATAGCAAATTCACTACATATTTCGGTTACGTAACCCACGCAACAGAGTTATAATGGGGTCCCACCATAGATGTTTCTTAATTGTAAAGCAATGGCTTCCATTCAAATATTATGAGAACATGGACTTCCAAGAGATTTCATTAAGATTTGCTCAATTGAACCTGGTTAACCTTTATCAAAGTAATATTTAGGTTTTCTTAAACAACAAAATTATTTTCTGAGAATTGGCATTTTTCTCCACAAATATGTTCCCCCCAAACATAACACTGTTGGTTAACTGTCCAATAACTGAAATGAGTCAGATGTTTATCATGGAGGTGTCTCTCACAAAGTCCATGTACCGTTAAGACCTTCTACTCTTTGTGTCCTGCCATCTTTAAATGAATTGTCTACAAGAAGCAAAATTTACACACCTACCTTGTACCACATAAGAAAGGCATTTTGACAAACTACATACACTTAGGAGGAGTCACATAATTTGGTACAATATTTAACTGTTTAAAAGTCAAAACCCATTGAGATTTTGCTAAAATCTGGTAATGATTCAAATCGATATTTTAAGCTCTTCTTGAAGTACTTTAGAAAATAGCGCTGTACTTTAAATCTTTTCCACATATCATACCAGTTAATTGCTAACAATGTCTATTTTAAAAGGAACTTTCTACTGATGAATGAAAATAGATGGAACTCAGCACAATTATTACATAATTCCCTAGATTTTTCAACACCATTTGCTAAGTATAGAATGACTCCTATTTTGTACAAAAGAACAACAGAAATTCTGCTGGAATTCATTGATTTCTACGCTTCTTTACCATATTATTTAATTTAAAATTAAATATTTGACCAAGAAAATAATTATATACTGAGAGAATTTAAGTAAACCTTATTCTCTTAGCCAAAAACTCCCCAATAAATTAAAAGAATAAAATTTTTGAACATCCTACTATAGAACTGTACTCCTTATGCAGAAACTAATCATTTTACTTTCGCTTTAAGCTATGTTATTTGAGTAAAAACATCCTTCATGCTGAGGACAGTTCCACAGAGAGTTCCCAGATCTCACTAATTCCTTCTATTCTTTTTCCTGATATTTATAAAGAGTGAGATCCACTGCAGAATTTTTGCAGAGTATTTACTCTATTTAGAACTCCAGAAGAGATCATGTTTCTTCTCAATAAACTAGCAATTTCCCTTTCAGTCTACAAAGTAACTACTGTGCCCAAAGTTATGCAGGGGGCTATCAAATCTTTTTTTCTATACATTACACCCCTACCAACAAGTTTAAAGAAACTCTTCCACAGGAATATTTTCGCTTTTTTCAATGTGAATGTAGGTCTCATTTCCTAAAACATTCCAACTATTTATTTCTTCTGTCAGCTTATTTTATTAAGCAGTTATAAAGCATGCAGAATTTTAAATGATCTTATACACCTTAAGATCCTGGAGCAAGAATACAGCATCCAAGTTTAAGACATATAAATAATATATTAACCCCATTTGGACTGTTATAAAACTCAGGCAAACATTAAATATGCTTAAATTAATTTGGCAACCAAGCTCTAAGTTATAAAGTCTAGAATTAGTCGTTCCAGGAATGAAAGGCAAAATCATAATATTCAAATATATGATTCACAGAGAAGCAATCTTTTTTTTCACACCAAGCTTAGCTTTGATAAATATAAAATTAAGAAAATATTCAATGCAGCATTATATTACCAATTTATTTTAACAACTGCTTTTATTGAAGCGTGACAGTAACCTTTTTCTTTGACTACCAAGCATGACATAAAGCTCACCATTTAAAATACGATAAAATACTATGTGTAGTTTCTTAGGCAGTATAAGAGCAAGATTGAAAAACCCTGGGGTTTCTATATAGATTTAGGGTTGTTATTTGCTTAGTTTTGTTTTGTTTGTATTTCTGGCCTGATTTGTTAAACCAGTGGTTCTGAGCATATGGCATTTTGAAGTAGAGTAATCAAAGAACAAAGGATACTGTTTTTTTTAACATTCAAGAAAGAAGGAAGAAGTAATCAAACCTGCTGCAAAATAATGAAATGTTCTGACTAATGGAATAATGTGTGATGGAACAGGTAGAAATCTGAAAATGCGACAGAAAAGCAGACCTCTTCTTAGAACTAGATGCTGAGTTTGTGCTCACTCCAGGAGGAATGTCGCTATAAAAAGAGTCGCCATCTCCAGGCTCTTTTACATAATCTCCCTGGGGTAACTGTCTAAGGCATAATAAACATTTCAGAGTCAGAAAACAAGACACACACATGAGCACAGACATATACAAATAGTATTTTAGGAAAAAAGAGGTAGGGATAATGAGCTCCATGAATCAAGTCTATAACAACATGTAAGATTATTAATAAATGTGACAAGTTAAAGTCATTCTAACTGTAGAGGTCAGAAATGCAATCACTGAAGTCTTTACAGTCTGGATGAACAAACCCTTGCTTCAGGGGAAATATAGGAAAAGATGAGGTTTTTCACTGTAACTTCATTACACTTAGAGATGTGAACTGCTGTTTTGTCTTAAAAAAAAAAAAAAAAGACACACAAAAAAGCCTGGTGCTGAAGGAGACATGTTGAGACAGACAGTCCTTGCCCAGATAAAGCATCGTTTTTTTCACTGTGGTGAGTAAACTATTCGTAATTTCTAAATATTATATAATGTAACCTTGATTTGGTCTTAAAAGAACTGATTGATTTCTAAACTATGTTCTATAATTTAATCCAAATAAACTTTTATTCGAGTTCTCTGTTCAATTTGGAGCCTCACTGTTCATTTAACAGAAATATAATTGAAAGAGATTCAAAGGGCAATCAAAAATGTAATTCTATAACTGCACACTAGAATGTGTAAAGGAAGATAATTTAGCAAAAGGAAGAAAGGATTGAAAAAATAACGGAATTCTTGTTGAGACGAGAGGAAGATATTTATAGGTGGCTGGTGGGTGACCTCCATTCTTCATCTCCAACAAGGGAAAATCTACATAGTCTGCACTATTACTGACCCCACTCACTCTGAGTTTGAATTAACTAAGATTGGAACAGATTTTTATTACTTCTCCTAAGGGAACAGGGTAGAAAACTTTAGATAGGACTGCCCGGTCAACCCTCCTACCTTGGTAGCTAATCTGATCCTTTGCCAGTGCATGGCCCCCAGACAAACAACTGCACCTCAAACTTGATTTGGTTCCATTCAGCACTAAAGTTGGAGGTGGTACAAACTAGTGTTGGACTGAGAATTTTAAACAGAGCTGTACTTAACTAGGTCTTCAACAAAGGCCCACATTTGCTAACGCCTCTTCCTATTTATTTTTCCCTTAGTTACCACACTAGTCATGGTTACTTGCTGATGCTAAATTCAATCCCTAAAATGTTTCGGCTGTTTCCTTGCTTATGCCAACTACCACATTGTTTTAAAAGCTTAAAATGCTTGGTCATTCATTCTTTCGAATGACTGAATATGCTCTCTTATACTCTTTCAATCCTATATATTCACACATCTCTACAAATAAAATTGTTCAACTGATATAAAGCACCTATATTAATTTGTGTGATTAAATCTACTCCTCCCTTTTAAAGAAATCAAATTTCTCATTAGACTTGCATGTAAGATTGATTTTACCTATAATTCTTTGATACATATTCCTTCAAAATATTTTTAACCGTTTAAGTGACTTCAGCTCATAACTATAGTCTTTCTTTTTCCCAGTGTATTATGAAACATTAATTTTATGGGAAAAACAATGCAATTTCCCCATATTTATAGTGTTAATAACATAGGACAAATGATATATCTGCTTATGCAAGAGATCTTTAAATCTCTGGAATCATATTTTCTGTCTTGCCTCCTGTCAGTAAAATACTCTATCACTCCTTTGAAAAATGCTCTCAATAAAATCAAAATTCTATAAGTTGCCTCAGGTAGGAAAATTCCCTTTTGTATCATATTAATATTTATAAAAGAATGCCAAAGAACATCCTATCAACATTACATTTCCAATAATAATCCTTATGGCTAACAAGTCATTTCTGTCACTATTACCTTTAATGATAATCTTTATAAACTGATGAGATGTGCCTCACTAAATTCAAATTAAATAAAGACAAGTTCTGACTACACTTGATCTTGCCCATTAATCTATCCCCCAGACTACTCTCTCTTTACATGGTTCTGACATTCAGGCACTTACCAAGGGCTCACTTAGCTGAGACTGCAGGATTAAACGAACTGCTTCTCACAATGGATGGTGGTTTTTTTTTTTGTTGTTCATTTGTTTGTTTGTTTGTTTTAACTAAGCACATTTTACCAGTCCTTCAATGTAATTTCTCTGCAGTCCATGGTCATCTTTTACACTGTGCACAAATATCCTAAATGCTAAACATATCATAAACTATGGGCTTCAGTCAAAGGGTTGAAAGGAAAGTTTAAGTTCAATGAACTCTGGGGGTATAGCCTTGCTTTTATCATCCCAGGCAGATTAGATTCCTATCTATCTCTACTGTGAAGTCTCCAAAATAAAGAAACTACCCTGCATTCTCCTTAAAATTCCATAAGGAATGCATGTAACTTTCTTCACACAATAAATGCATTAAAATGTTAATAACAGATGAGGAACTTTGTTAAAGATCTTTTAAGAATAATACTTAACATCCTTCACTGTCCAGAAATTTATTCTTTTTTCAATATCCAATTACATATTATTACAAACCTATTTCTTCTTGACTAACCTTTAGTGAAGATAGAGAGTATCAGGTCCCCATGATCAATAAAATACCATTTCATCATTTATTATAAAAGATCATAAATGACCAACTAAGTAATAGCTTTAAATTTGTTAAAATTGAATTTATTTTTCTAGTCTTTATAGTTTTCTTCCTAAATTTTGCTAGTTTCATAGAATTTTGGAATTAGGTGGCCTGACCAATGCTAAGTTTTATAATGGAAAAATTACCTCATATTTCCAATATCACATGCAAATATTTTAGACATATGTATGAATTTTTTAAATAAATAATGACCAAAAGAAAATAAAATCTTATTTAACTAAATTCTTTTTCCTCAAGAAGGATTCCTGTTATGAGGGAAGTCTGATGTTTCCTTAAAGATTCCACTGAACCATAATATTTAACTTAATAATCCTTACACATACTCAAAATGAGATTACAATGAAAAAAATTAAGTCTTAACCTTAATGCTGAAGGAGCCACTTCTCTAAAGCTTTGTAGGTGTCTGGGCTGTCTGCTATTGGAATTGTTACTTTTCTGTTTGAAGAAATATTGTGTGATGCGTACTAAGTCACACTGACAGATGCATGAGTATCACTGAAATAAGAATAAAAATAATATTAAAAAAAAACTAAGAAAGGCTTGAAAAAAAAAGGAAGGAGGTTCACAAGCAGAAAGTAAAGTGGCTAAAACAGGCGAGAGAGAGAAAAGAAATGGGGAAGGGGGTTTCTGCTTAAGGTATGGATCAGGAAGACATGATCTAATTATTTATTCTAATTCACATTATGTATGTTCAATGATGTATGTTCATTTCAGACAAAGGAAGAGAACATTGAGGAATATGGATGCTTTATAAATCCAAGTTTAATGAATGTTTTCTTATCCTATTGCTATTTGCAAACCTGCCTGAAAACCAAAATTCAAATTTCTAATTCTTGTTACAAAGTACACAGCTGCTAAGTCCTAAAGCAATTATGGTAAAATAGAAACAACAGCACCAACTGAAAAAAATTACGGAGGTCTTCGTTCCTGGAGATTTTAAAGAAAATAATCAATAGCCGTCCTTCCAACTCTATGACATCTAAGAATTCTCCATGGCTCCTCAGTCCCATGGTCCTACCCTTCACAAGATGACACTGGCAAATTTAAAGTGATACCGTTCATGTATGGCGCTCTGTCCCCCAGAATGGGACTTCTATTTTTTATTAGGCAGTTGGTAAACAAAAAGAAAAAAAAATGGGTTTCCTTCTCATCTTTTTGCCAGACATGAAATTAAACCTATCACACATTCATTCCTTCAATATAAAGAAAACCTTGAGGACACGTTCTCTGGTGGGAAAATTTACCAGGTTATCAGGTTTCTTCACAGAATTACTTGCCTGACGTTTCCAGTAATTTGAAAGTTATGTTCAATTTGGCATTTCTGAGCCACTGTATCATCAATAGGAATCTGAGAAGTGGCTACATACTTAATATGCATTCAGTGTCAAAGCAAACCCATATGTTCACCAACGCTTTCATACCAGCAAGTGCAGGCCTTACTCATGTCAGGAATGCTGCTTCCCTCTTTGAGGACAGCCATACCTACCTACCTCTTTCATTTGAAGATGAGAGAAATGCAAAGTCTTCAGAGACCACACATTAATAACTTTCCTTACTAGAATGCTTCACAGATTACAAAGAACTTTTGTCCGTTTTTAGAGTTGAGGAAAGTTTAAGTGGTTTCCCAAGACCACATACTAGCAAGTGGATTTCTGATTCCTTTTCAACTGGTCCTCCCACCATGAAACCTCACAGGAAAACTTAATTTAACTCAAAACTCAAAATTCTTATTTCTACTCCCTAGCACCCTTTGGAATTGGGCACATACTTACTGGAATATCTTCAGATATTTTCACAAGATTGAAAATTTCCTGATGCATGCTTTGGTCCATTGGCCTTACCACCTTCTCTATAACCACTAACATATATTCTAAAAAAGGACAATCCTTCAGGAGATATTTATACACTCACAACTTCCTGATTTAAAGTCCCTTCCTTGCTGTTTCTCCATTTTAAGAATTATTATACAACCCTAAGATTCATTAGCTATGGACAAGGGCAAAAACAAATAAAGGTTGTGCTGAAACATAGCAAAATATAAAAAAATTATATCTGCTGAAATGTGACAACTCTCAAAATATGCACTAGACTCCAAAAGAGTAGCCAGACTGATGAAATGGTGACACAGTAATACCAGGAGGCATGAAATTACATCAGGCACAAAAAAGAGATTTCTAGCATAAAATTTTTCTTAACTGTACCTATGCATACATTTAGTTAGAATAGGAAATTGGTGCACAGGTTTACATATTTATCATTTTTTGTAGTGTAGGCAATCACTTTATTCTGGAGAATATCCCTGGTGAGAACACATCTTAGAGCACCATAACAGCTTTGCTTATGTTACATATTTGTGACACTGTGCTTTCCTTTCTATATAGTCAGCAATATGAAATTACATTATAGCCTTAATTCCTATGGAAATGGAGCTAAATCGTCAGTTTTTGATCTTGGTATTCTAATTTTATTTTTCACTGAAGAAAGCCACCAAACTTACATTTCTGATATGGCTGATCAACTTCTACCCAACAGAAAGCATAAATAGCTCCAGCTCTTCTCCAGTGTTTTTGGACACAAGAGTTTAAAACAGGTCACAAAGAAGTCTAGTTTCTTGTGTGTTTTTTTAATTTAATTAATTTTCTTTCAATTTTACTTTCTCCACTAACGGTAGAAGTCAGTTACTCCAGGGCAAGGTCAATATTTTCTAATATCTATGGCTAACTGATCAGGATCTCAATGGGTACCCTGTAGGTACCTCTTACGGATAAAACCTTACAGGGATTTTAAATTACAACACAGAAAGAAATAGAACAAGTTTAAAATTCTAGTTTCTGAAAAAAAATTAAAGCTGTGGCTGGGTCCTGAAAAAGTGTCACCACATTTATTATGTTTTATTCCTAATGTGCCTCAGGCATTTAATGGAACAGTTGGAAAAGGTAAGTAAGTTAGGAACCTGCATAGGTATCCTGAGTACAAAACTAGTACTATATGGTATGGTCTAGATTATCAATTTCCAGGATATTTTAATTTTTTATATCAATAGCTAATAGTATTCATAATTTTTTAAATGTGAAAAGTGAAGGATGTACCCCAATATGGGCTAATTTAGATTTAGAAAAAATGGGCAAGTCTTACAGGACTACATGAATGCTTTGTATCTCTTTTTACACTGCTGGTTAAACATAGATTTTAAGGTTATGATGAATGGAGTGCCTGACTTTAGGGGCTTTTTTATTAAAAAAAAAAAAGTGCACTAGGCAATCAGAGATTCTAACTATGCAAATTATTTCTTTCACTACCTGTGCAATTACCTAATCCATACAAAAAAATATTTTCTTATGCAGCGATAAAACAGATTCTTCAAATGCCAAGACATTCTCCTGACCACAGCACTGTGCCCGTATAAATTTTATCATTTATGAATGAAAGTTACTAATATAACAACAGTAACAAAAAATAAGTTTCCTCAGAAAGTGTTAGGTAATAAGAGTGTTATAAACATGAACAAAAGCCAATCAACCAACGTAAACAAAGGTGACACCTTAACATAAAGGAATTTTGTTTTAGGTAGAAAAAAAAATCAACTCCAAATATATATTACTATGAAAGTAACACAAATAAGAACTCTTAATTATAGTATTGTTGGATGACAGAACCATTAAAACTAAATAATGACAGATCTATTTTAAATTAATACATTCCACAGCAACATTACTAAAATTATCATTTCAAGGTCATGAAAAATCAAGATTAGTTTATGACCACTACAGCATAAAAACTTGTGCTTGTTCAAAAGTGAACTTGATTTACAACTGTATGTATGAATTCCAAAGATGCTAACAGGATTTAAACCTTTCAGTTTTCAGTTCTATGTTCAGATTATTCTCATCACATACCTCTGTTCTCGATAGTTTCTTTTTATGGACAAGAAGAGAGAGAGAGAGAGAGAGAGAATTAGTTACCTACAAAAGTCCATTAAGAGAGACCAGTAAACATAAGAGCTTTAGCATTCGTTGAAAGGTCTCCACTAGAATTTCTAAATGCAGAATTAAAATGGGGAATAAAAACACAGTCTCCCTCTCTCACACACACACATACACACACACACACAAATTTCACTTCATCTTTCAAGGAAGTGACACCAAAGGGTTAGTGACAATATCTTCAAGTAACCATTGTTTAAAAGCATGAAGCTTCAGTTATTAAAAAGTAATTGTTTCCTCAATGTCAATTGTATATTAAACATTTAGTAATGTCCTAAAGTCAACCCTATTTCAAATACAGGTTTTCAGACATGTACATTGATTTAAATAAGGAAATTAGTCAAGTTACTTATATATATTAGCTATGTTTTCATACAAATAAAAATTATAATCATTCTTTTTCGAATACATACCCCAAATTAAGCTCTTCCTAAGAATTTCAAATAGGAAAACATAACTGGACACAAGAACATTTTGTGTATGATAAATTAGTTATCATAACAGCTAAACAGGTAACTAATTTATCATACACAAGAATAATAATAGAATTCACAGCAGTTATGGACCTCCCAAGTCATCACTACTTATTCACTGAAGCTTCACTGAAAGCTACATTGGAAACACTTTGTTCAAAGTCTCTGTTTTTTATTTGGCCATCTCCTAAAATAAAATTGCATTAGTTTCGGAATAAACCATTCTGAAACAAAAATGTGTTCTAGAGAGTGTGGTAGTGAGGTGCCAATGATTTTTAACTTTTAAATCAAAAAAGTCCATTTAAAACTTTCTATCATGACCTAATTAGGTGTTAATATTTCGAAGATGTGTGGGAAGGTCAAGCAACTGAACAGTAGGCTCCTTCCTCCAAGATCAAGGCTAAGGTTTCCACATGGATTTCATATGTAGCACTTTCACCTGCCAATCTATTCCATGCACTATCTCATTTAATAATGAGTTCATGAGAGTAATAGTGCCAATTTGATACTTAACATTTTTCATTCCTGAAACCATAAGATAGAAGAGAAAAATAAGCCAAAATGTTTCCATTCAACATGTTTTACTTTTTATTCTCTCAATCTGATTACCTGAGCGGTCCACCAGTTCCAAATGAGTATTCCTCATTTCCTATTCCTGCCATTCCCCCAAGTCTTGGAGAAGGGGTAGAAAGTTTAATTGGAAGGATTAATGAAAAAATGAGTTCTCAGGTCCTAAATTCATTTTGGAATTTGAAATAGAATATGTGAAACAGCATATTCATGAATTTAATTCCTGTATTAAAATTTCTACATCCTTATTCTATTTTTACACATATTCTGAATAAATTTAGTAACATTAAAACTTTCATCAGTCAGGTTCAAATTATTTACGAAGAGAATACTGTGGTATGAACAAGATTTGTCTTTTTCCTTAATAATCTGCAAAGTACATACATTCAGAAATGAAAAAAGTGAAACCACTTAAATTTCATAAAACTAAGAAATGATATACAGAAAGAAGTACTTTTCATTCTAATCATTAAAACAAACAGACACAGGTAATTTCATTAGCAGTAGGAGTAGATTTTAGGTTTCATATTTCTGAAAGGGTAATGTTTTCCAAAATTGTAAACACGAAATATCAATTTGCATCAGTAGGTGGCAGAAAATCACACACCACAGAACTAACAATTTTGCTTTCCCTCTCACATGACCAAATGAAACCGCTGAACTACTTCAAAACAGCAAGGTTGTGATGGCAATTACTACATAAGTCTTGCATCAGGGAAGTCAAGGAAATAGTGTGACTCCAAGATGGGTCTAATTCACCTGAGGTGTGAGAAGAGCTCAAACAATATATATACAGAAAAGCCTTTCTTTCAGACATGTAATTTTATACTCCAAATGCTATGCTGAAATCAGCCTGTGCAAATGTAAGTATGCAATGTGCCTAACGAACTGCACATTGAAAAGGCACATAGGTACTAAGTATCTATGAGCTGGTACAGAGCTAGGTACCCATTTAATTAGGGCAAAGCATTACCACTATGCTGTGCTCTCCTTCGCTATGCTATGCCACGTTAACTACGTTACGCTAAACTTTACCCTGCTGTCTGTGCTATTCATTAATACAACCTTGCACAAATGTCTTTCTGCATTTTAATACTTCTAACATACAAAGTTTATCCTGGCAGTCAACTAATTGCCCTCTCCTTTCAGCCAAAGAAACTTTCTGGGTTTTGATCTCACAACAAGCAAGAGCCATGAACACTTTTAAGGAGGTTTCTTTTAATTCAGTTGGCTTAAAACCATGTCAGGGAATAATAATAATAACAACAACAGCAACAAATGATTATATAATGCCTAGTCTATTGAAAGGTTTGGGGTAATTTTAAAGTCTAAAAAAGTCTAATTCCCAAGTCTTTTAGTAAGCCAAATTTGATCTATGAATTAAAAAAAAAAAACAAACTATAAAATGGGCTAATACGCAGAAAGTCTAGCAAAATTTGCTGGACTTCTTTCCAAATGGAGAAACACCCTAAGCCTGGGGACCTGATACAACATTTCAGAGATCAGTAGGAGTATGATTTTAACTTGAAATATTTAAAAAACTTAAGGTTCGTCACATTTAAGTTTTACTTTATTAAACATAAATAAGTTAGTGGAATACTAAGGAAATTTTTCACATCATAAGACTGAAGTACTTAAAAAGGGAAATGAACATATTAAGTATACAAATAAGTTTGGAATGTGTGAAGTCATTTACTTAGCTAAATGCCTAGCTAAGGGGAATCCAATATTCAAAAGTTATAAAACGTGTAACTTTTTCAAGTTTATAAATAGAACCAAAAAATTGTAAGTTGAACTTTGAAGCTTAAGAGTTAGGTTTCTAATGGTACAGATGAACCGGTTTGCAGGGCAGAAGTTGAGACACAGATGTAGAGAACAAACATATGGACACAAAGGGGGGAAAACCGCGGTGGGGTGGGGGTGGTGGTTTGCTGAATTGGGTGATTGGGATTGACATGTATACACTGATGTGTATAAAATTGATGACTGATTAAAAACAAAAAAACAAAAAAACACAAGCAGGGATAATCAGAAACAATTCATTAAAATAAAGCAAATTACTAAAAAAAAAAAAAAAGAATTAGGTTTCTAAAAGTTGTAACTTATAGTTGAATTTCAATTTTAACAAATTACATCTCTGAAGCGTTTTTTCTTCACACAAAAACACCCACATATGTAACAAATAACAATGCCTCCTTCATACTGGTTGTGGAGAGGAGAGGTTTTGCTCTTTGCAGGATGCATGGCCACAGTGAAAGCACTCAGGAGCAGATCCTGCGGTTGTTCTTGTTGATAGGACCTTTGTTATTAAAGCGCTATGCTCTCTAATTCACTATCTTGCCTAGATTTGGGGGAATGGGTTTAAGTCAAGAGAACTTGCATCACTAAAGAGCAAACCAACACTGCCTTTGTATGAGACACGATTTAGACTGATTTTACTTCATGCAATGGTTTTAAGAAATACTCAGTATTTTTAGAATAGAAGGGAGTTATCTCAAAATCTAAAAAATGATAAATTATTATTACCTCTAATCATGCCAAGAATAATCATTGATTGAATATTGAGCCAGACTTATTTTCACTGAAGGTATATTTATCCAATGATACAAAACTTTCTAGATGTTTCATTCGTTTGGATAAATATTTTAAAGTATAGTTTGACAGTAACATACTGAGCCATTTCACTTACTTATAGCCCCATGCAGTTATTCCTAATATGAGGGCCAGCACTAAAATGGTGCCAGCAATTATGCCTATTATAATATTGGTACCAGCAACACCTGGGGGGAAAAAAGAAACAATGAAGATCAGTGTATATAATTGAAATTTTGATATAAAATTCTTTCAGGAACTTTATTCTCCAGATCTGTAATCATCACACTAATAGCATTATTTGTTTTAAAAAGTGGGTATTTTTTTCTTTATACAGTTTTAATTTTAGAGAACTTTTTTTTTTCAAATTTTATTTATTTATTCAGATATAATTGACACATAACATTATATTACTTTCAGGTGTATGACAATGATCTGATATTCATATATACCTTGAAATTAAAAGTAGGTATTTTTCAAGGGAAGAAAAATCGACCATAACTTAGCAATCCATATCAATTGTTTTTTTAAAATAAATAGTTAGTTCTGTATGTTCCCTGTTAATTCTTGTCCAAGTGCATTTTGCACAGTTTTATTTTCCATGTATTTTTCTGGAAACTATAATGAGGTCATTGAACTAAAAGAAAGAAGAGTAAAGATAAAGGGAAGAAAGGAGGGGTGATACTACTGTATCACCATATAGCATAGCATCCTCTGGGGAGGAATATTTAGAAATCCATGTTCTTTTTGACCCTGACCTCTTTCTCAGAAATTCTAGAAATGTTACTGTTCCTATCACTCCATTTTGACAACCAGTGTAAGGTCCTTATTTTGTGTGATATTTTGTCTACGTAAATATAAGCTTCTAAAGGGGGAAAACATGCCTACAGATGAACAGAATCAGTGCTCAGGTGGTGTAGATGATAGAAGACTGTAGTTCCCAGTCTTGACAGTAATGGCTGTGGCATCCTAGAGAAGGAAAAACCAAAGGTAAGATAGAGTCTGGTGAGCTGGAGGTTGGTGCTGGTGAGGTGTGAGAGCGAGGCTACACCAGACTGACAGGAGGCCAGGGCAGGGCTGGAGCTCAGGACTGGGCAATGGCACTGTTGTGTCTGGCAGCATCCACTGTCAGGCAGGCTGCGTTGCAATCCTTAAGGGATGACAGCAGTGAGAGCGGCCCAGTGAGTCAAAGGCCTGGACAACAAGTGCAAGTGAGAGCCCAAGAGCAGAAAAGGCCTGGCTCTGATACCGGGAGACCAGTTTTGCTGATAATGACTTATACCCCGTGTTAAATTGCAGGGCTCTCACCCAGAGCAGCTCAGCTATCTCCTTGTCTGCTGCACTCCTGAGGAGTCCTTCTGGACATCAAAGGTCAGTAATCATGGGTGACTGGAGCAGATTCCAATTCCCCATGACAGAAATGGCAGCATCTCTACCTGGGAGCCCTCAGTAGTCACGGGGGATAGCATTGCTCGGGCATCTAGGAGACTGGCCAACTCCACTCTGCCCAGGTCTTCTGTGGGATGGGTGGGTACAGATGCACCCCGGGACATTGGGATTTTCCTACTCTAAGACCTAGCCTGTCTGTCTACCCTTCCTTTCCTTCCAGGGATTTAACAGGGATCAATAAACCTGAATGCTAGTCCTGATTACTTCTAAGCAATGGTATGACTTTTGACGAGTTACTTAAATCCACGGACGTGAATAGCTTCATCTCTGTATTAACTGCTGGAACCACACTACTATTGCTAAGACTGAGGATGCCAAAACCCTAATCATTCTGTGAGTTTCATTATTAAAGTCACATTGGCTAAGATGTTTAACCTGTATGGATGATTAGAATGAAAATAATCATTTTCTCATTCTTTGGAGGTGAATGGACGTCAGGATTTCAGCATTATTTTATGCAGAAAAATACTCAATAACGAAATGATAAAAATAGTTTAAAAGGGGACATTCATCTCCAAGGTATCTATCTGCATTTAATTTCTACTTCTCCATTTGGGCCACTCTAGCTTTTAGAACTGCACCCGTTGTTTTGTTATCCATGTCGAACCCCTTCCAGGCACCTTGGCCAAGGTTACTACTTCTAGAATTACCTACAGTTCAGGCTACAGAACTGGAGTTGAATATAGATGAGGTTCTTTAAGAAAGAATATTAAAGTCAACAAAATATTTTAAAATCAATTCCAATTTTTCCTCATTTATTCAGTCCCAATATATAAACATATAAAATATATAAAATATAAAATCAGACACTTAAGAATTTTGACTACTTTCTTCATTTAAAAGAAATGGTAGGGTTTGTTGTTAGTGCCAAATGAGTACAATACTTGGAAAATCTCCGTCTGATATAGAATAAGATCCAGCTAAATCAGTAGACTAAGTTATATTCCATATTTCATAACATTACAAGTTAATGGAAACAATCAGTTTCATAATGTGGGCCCCAAGTATATATTGTAATTCATTATTGTGTGGATTTAACTTATATTTGAGTTATATAAAAATAATCGAAATGAAACTTTCAGAAGGGCAGTTTTCTCCTTCCTTGTGCATAAAGACAACATAATGGGACCAAATTAAGTACCTACCATTGCCAGACAGAGTAATGCCAGCCTTTGCATCATCATTGTAAGGGAAGTAAGTGCTGCAGTCCTCACCTACCCAGTGTCTGTTACACACACACTTCAGCTCATTACTGCAAACCTGAAATCCAAAATCAATCTAGAGTCAATGCCAAGTCTCTGGTGCAGAGGCATGAAAAATAAACATTAATTTCTAATTATTATATGCCTAGAATTTGATGGGACTGAAAATTTATTGGTACTTTCTTCCTACTACTACTTTATATCTTACTCAAGTACTTAAAAAAATATTTTCTAGAGATCAACAGCTGACCCAGAGGGAACAGTGAATTTTAACAGAGGAATGAATTTATACGTCTAAAACAAAAATCAATGAAATGATTGGTTTGAATTTCATTAACTCAAATTTTATGAGGGAGATTTAAAAAACTAAGCAGAATTATAATCATTTGTCAGTTATCCAATACAAAGCTTTCTTTCTTCTTCTTCTGCTTTTTTTTAATAAATTTATTTATTTATTTTTGGCTGCGTTGGGCCTTCGTTGCTGCGCGCAGGCTTTCTCTAGTTGCGGCGAGCAGGGGCTGCTCCTTGTTGTGGTGTGTGGGCTTCTCATTGCGGTGGCTTCTCTTGTTGTGGAGCACAGGCTCTAGGCGCATGGGCTTCAGTAGTTGCAGCGTGTGGGCTCAGCAGTTGTGGTGCATGGGCTTAGTTGCTCCACGGCATGTGGGATTTTCCCGGACCAGGGCTTGAACCTGTGTCCCCTGCACTAGCAGGCGTATTCTTAACCACTGCACCACCAGGGAAGTCCCTAAAGTTTTCTTTCTTCTAAAGAAAGGATCTTTATACCAAAATTTTATTCATCTTTTAGGAAGCAGATGCGATAAAGAGAAATCTGACAAAGAAGAGGGGAGGCCTGAGGCTTTGCAGTGGTCTGAGAAGAAAGCTTCACAAAACCGTAACCTGGGCACCTCAACCCAAGCTTCAGAGATTAGCTACCTCAGGGTCATGGAAACTGAGAATTCCCTCAAACAGAGCCTAGGAAAAAAATTCACATAAAATAGCACCAAATTTTTAAAAATTATCAGACAATAATGTCTTCATGGGGGCTTCCCTGGTGGCGCAGTGGTTGAGAATCTGCCTGCCAATGCAGGAGACACGGGTTTGAGCCCTGGTCTGGGAAGATCCCACATGCCACGGAGCAACTAGGCCCATGAGCCACAATTACTGAGCCTGCGCGTCTGGAGCCTGTGCTCCGCAACAAGAGAGGCCGCGATAATGAGAGGCCCCGCGCACCGCAATGAAGAGTGGCCCCCGCTTGCCACAACTAGAGAAAGCCCTCGCACAGAAACAAAGACCCAACACAGCCATAAATGAATAAAATAAATAAATAAAATAGTGTTTAAAAAAAAAATAATGTCTTCATTTATATATCCAGGAAACAGAATCTATACCTAAGATCCTGATTCAAAGCAACTTTGAAAGGAGTGGGAAGTAGGAGAGAATTCAGTTAGAGTTAAGATCAGAGAAGTGCTTCAGGAGACAGATTTTGACTGGATAGGTTTGTCTTTTGTCTACTTGAATTTGCCAGAAGACAACATACATGCAGATCTAAATGTAACTATAAAATATGATTAACAAAGTGCAGATTTCAAATTAATTCAGATTAGCAAATTTCTGCAGATTAACAAACATGCAGGAAGAAAAAAAAAGGCCTGGGTTTGAGACCCCACTTCACCACTATCTTTTCTCTTTTTTTTTTTTTTAATTTATTTATTTATGGCTGTGTTGGGTCTTCGTTTCTGTGCGAGGGCTTTCTCTAGTTGTGGCAAGTGGGGGCCACTCTTCATCGCGGTGCGCGGGCCTCTCACTATCGCGGCCTCTTTTGTTGCGGAGCACAGGCTCCAGACGCGCAGGCTCAGTAGTTGTGGCTCACAGGCCCAGTTGCTCCCGCGGCATGTGGGATCTTCCCAGACCAGGGCTCGAACCCGTGTCCCCTGCATTGGCAGGCAGATTCTCAACCACTGCGCCACCAGGGAAGCCCCTCACCACTATCTTTTCAACAGACCATAACCAGCTCAACTGGTTTCTCCAAGTATGTTTCCATATCATACAACAGCACCAGTGACATAGTGACAAGAACAGTGATACCGATGTACGATGATCATAATAAACCCAGTCATAGCTAACATTATTGAACACTCACTATGTCACAAGGATTGTTTTAAGTATTACGTATAAGTTACAGGTGTTAATTCATTTATTCTTCACAACAATCCTGTAAACTAGGCAATATTAGTATTCACATTTTACAGAGGAAGAAAGTGAGTCACAGAGAGGCTAAGTAGTTTGCCCAATCTCACCCAGTTAGTAAGGAGTAGAGCTGGGATTCAAACTCAGACTGATTCCAAGCCCATACTCTTAACCTACATGATGTACACTATATAGAGAATATCTACTGTATTTCTCATTTTAATTTCTGTCACATATACAGAGTTATATTAAAAATACATAGAATATAACCTTTATAATAATTATACATAATTATTAAAAATTATTGGATGCTATTTGCCACCTGATTTACTTGTAACTATCACTCATTTACTCATTCCTTAAACAAATAGTTAATTAACACAACTGTGTTTCACACTCAGGACTTCTAGATCAATAAGATACAGTTATTCATTAGCATAATGATCAAGAAAGAATTCCATTATTATTTTCTCCCATCGCCCCAAAAAGCATCTCTCCCTAGCATCCTCTTAATTATTAAGGAAAAAGGAAAGAAGACTTAGCAGATCCCGTTATAGGAGCAGAACTACTTACTATACGCCTTCTCTATCCTCCTGTGCCATCAGAATCCCTATCCTTTGGCAAAAAGTAACAATTACTAATACCTCTCTAAGGAAATTCTTGGCATATCCCTTAGGGATATACATGGAATGACCACGATTGAAGGCTTACAATTCCAGGACAGGGGTCCTTTACCTCAACTGGATAGTATAACCAGTTTAAGCAAAGAATCCAGAAGGAGAATAAAAAGAAAATCAAAGCATATGCCAAAAGAAAAAGAACCAAGAAGTTTTTGTTAGTGTATGAATTCCTAACTGAAAATGTCAAAACTGGAATCACTAATAGAGCATGTTTATTTAACCTATAAACTTACTTATATAGGACCTACATTATCAGATATATGACTTAAAGTATAGAATTTGGTCTTTTAAATACCACCATTCTTTCCATTTATTTCTGAGAAACATTTCCTTCATTATTCTGCTTCTATTTCTAGAAGTTATCCTCAGCTTGTACCTACTGTTGTGGCCAAGGTAGTTATTTATGGTCTGTTCTAACCGGTCAGTGCCTGGATCATACCAGTTGTTAAATATTGTGGCCATTGCCCCTGCTTTGCACTCCCTTTTTTATCCCATTATAGTTTGTTAAAATTTGTCTCCTAAGTCACTTGTAGAAAACTAGCATTATATTAAAGATCAATTTAACCTAATAGGAGAGGAAGATGGAAGAATTTGGTTAGGAACATTAAATTTTTTCTTTTTCCCAGGCTTTCACAGATTACACGGCAGAAATATTCAAATGACTATGACCCCATGACAGTTTACATACCAGCTAGAGAAACATGGACAAGCATGTTTTCGATTATTACAGAAATAAGCAGTTTAGGGTCTTGTCTGTTTCTGTGATATAAAAGGACTGAATAGTTCCCCATGGTGAGGTACTGAATACTTACTCCATTTCCTGAACAAACAGTGCCTTCTTTAGTGCTTAAACAAGTACTAAAGTTGAAGGAAGCCACAGGAAGACACCTGTGTTCTAAGCACATCATCTGGGGACCACAAGGTGTCCCATCTTCCACGTAGCCAAGGTCTACATCTTCATCAAGCTTAACATGCCCACCACTAAAAATAAATTGAGAGCAAAAAGAAAATGGGATTCCGTGAATTCACATTCATCTTGAGAACATGCTTAAAAACTTAAAAGTAGGCAGTATCACTTTCTCTATTTTCTCTTTATTATCTAATAAAAAACAGTAGCATAGACATTTTCAACCTCTAAATGGAGACAGCAATTGAACCTTTTGATCTAATTCCTTTCAGAGATATTGATATATCTTAGAATTTAAACATAATTATTATAACAAGGGCCTGAATTGAAATGGCTTTATCATTTTGCCTTGGCTATCATGTACAAGTCAAGTAAGCCATTATTACTAGCATTTGACTTGATAAATAAGTAGGTTTCAAGGTGTCAAATATATTTCAAACAAGGATGAGAATTTTTGGTTTGGGTTTACATTTCCCAAAAAAGATTGTTCTATTAACAAATTACAGCTGACCTTTGAACAACGTGGGGGTTCGGGGTGCCACCCCTCCCCGCAGTCGGAAATCCAAGTTCCATGTCCACAGATTCAACCCATGGGGAGTTGTGTAGTGCTGCAGCATATATTTATTGAAAAAAAAATCCACATAAAAGTGGACCCTCATAGTTCAAACCAATGTTGTTCAAGGATCAACTGTATATTTGAGAAGACTATACTACTGCAACAGCTATTTAAAATAGCAAGCCCACATATTATGCAGGAATAAAAAATAAACAGGATAAAAATAAATTAATTAAATAAACAGGATGGGAACTGAAAATGTATATTCATAATCAATTTATTCATCTGGTACCATGTCAGTGCTACTATAAAAATCTCCATTCTTTTTATTTTTACCAAAATTATGCATGCACATAGTTTTAAGAGACAGTTTGGTTTTTAAAATGCAATAAAGCGATCCACTGCCCCCTACTGCTCCGTATATCCCTCTCTGAAGGAAACCAGTTTCTACTCTTAATTGACTCATTTGTTTTTTATGTACCTGTCTTTAAATAATGAGTTTGCATCACTATTTTTAATTTTTCCATTTTAAGTATTATCAATTGACTTCCCTCTATGGAATTTGAGAATTCATCTCTCCCCTACCTTCCATCACATATTTTGTTGATCGATAGTTAAATCAATAACAAATTGTGCATTATTATGATTATGTAAATGTTATTTAGTTGAGTGATATAGTACGCCATAATTAAACCCCTTTCTTTTCCTTGTACAACTTTTTGTTTTCCCTCAGATTAGCCAAGTCTCTTATTTGTTTGTTGAAGTATCACTACCTCAAAATTAGTCCAATTCTGCTGTCAAAATCTCCACTTAAGATGTGCCTGAACATCAGTTCACCTTCCTGAAATAATCTCTCCTGGAGTTTCCACCTGAAGTTTTCTCTGCTCCTATCTGATTTGGTTGGCTCCTGTAAATGGCTCAGAGCTGGACATCTTGGATTTCCCCTCACGATTCATTGGAGGATTGTCATATCTCTCTCCATGGTGAGTATCTTGTTTCCTAAATTCCCTGTGTTTCTTTCTTAGTTTACTTCTTCATTTTGGTGGAGCACAATTTCTAATAGCTTCCTGAGAAAGGACATACAGGAGTAAACTCGGGGGAAACTTGCATATTTAAATGTGACTTTATTTTCTACCCTCACACTTGATTCATATTTTGCCTGGGTACAGAATTCCAGTTTGGAAATCATTTTCTCCATTGTCTTCTGGATCCCAGGGCTCTTGTTGATAGACCCTAAACCATTCTAATGCCTGATCCTTTCTTTCTTTCCTCTCTGGAAACAGTTGGGATCTGTTTCTTTGTCCTAAGGTTCTGAAATTTCCTAACGATAAGTTTTGATGTGTCTCTAATTTCGCTCATTGCACCTTGCACTTGGTGAGCCTGGCAATATGGAAATTCAAGTCCAGCAGTTCTAGATAATGCTCTTGGAGGTACTAATTGCTAATTTCCTCCCTGCTGTTTTCTCTGTTCTTTATTATTTCTATTCCAAAATGGTGAGCTTTGCTCTATGTTCCCTTTCTTTGCCTCTATGCCCTATTTTCTGGGAGATAATTTCAACTATTGAGTTTAATTTCTGCCATCGTGTTTTTAATTTCCAACAGCCTTTCTTTTCTTTTCTTAATGTTCCTCATTTTTAAAAATCGCACTCTATTCTTGTTTCATGACAGAAATGTCTTATCTCTCATAAATGTTGAGAGCTGGTTGCTGTATTTTCTGTTGTTTGTTTCTCTCTCTTCCTCTCTCTCTCTTTTTTCATGTTAGAGTCTTTCTTCACAAATCTGATAATCTGCTCATGTTTGAGTTGGGGAACCAGACAGATGATTAGAAATTCTAGGACTTTCTGACTGAATACCAATGAGGCTGGACCACTTCTATACAAATCTGATATTGATATTTCCTGCTGTCCTTCAGTTTGGAAACCTTCTGTTTTATTTTTTGCAGACTGTAAAGCTCAAATCTTTCATGGGAGGGTGAGCAACCCCCAGTTTAGCTGAGTCAGGGAAGTAATCTGTGGATCTAGCAGCTTCTCTAACAGACTTCACCTATCTTCTTTATTTTAGCTCCTTTCCCAATCTCCAACTCCTTTACTCCCTCTTCCAGAAGTAGATGACACTGCCCATTTTTGAGCCTTTCGGGACTGACAGTATGTATTGGGTTATTTCTTGGTTTTCCCCATTACTGACTTAGGACTTCAGCTTTCTTAGTTTTTGTTTGTTTGTTTGTTGTTGTTGTTTATCTATTTTATTTTATTTTTATTTTTAATTTTTATTGGTGTACAGTTGATTTACAATGTTGTGTTAGTGTACAGCAAAGTGAATCAGTTATACATATACATATATCCACTCTTTTTTAGATTCTTTTCCCATATGGGCCATTACAGAGTACTGAGTAGAGTTCTCTGTGCTGTACAGTAGGTTCTCATTAGTTCTCTATTTTATATATATAGTAGCATGTATATGTCAACCCCAGTCTCCCAATTTATCCCTCCTCTCCCTCTTACCCCCTGGTAACCATAAGTTTGTTTTCTACATCTGTGACTGTACTTCTGTTTTGCAAATAAGTTCATTTGTACCCTTTTTTGAGATTCCACATAGAAGCGATATCATATATTCGTCTTTCTTAGTTTTGATAATCATCTACCACACATCTGTTTGCTCTCCACGTTCCAAAATTTTGTTGCTGTTGTTTCCCCTCCCTTTCTCTGCTTCCCTGTGGATACATGAATTCTAAAAGAGATCCATTTGGTGTCATTTTAGTGGGATTTCAGAAGGGAGCAAAAGAAGATGCATATATTTAATCTACTGATTTTACCCAGAAATCCTCTTTCATTTCCCTTAGTAAGAATGAAATGCAAACTAAACCCTGCAAGATTTTACTGACCAGTTAAACATAACTCTAGCCACCATATAACATTCCGCAGTCAACTAATTCTCTTCTTTTCATATCTTTTCTGTCAGGATTTCCTTAATCACCTCTATGGACTAGAGTCCATTTCATCTTACTAACATACACATGGACTGAAAACAGAAGTAATCCTAAGCTACATTCCTGGGAAATAAGATGACTAATGTTCTCATAGAATGGTTAGATCATTACCTGCAGTTTAATGTTCTTGCCTGCTGTACAACTAAAGTAGATGTGATTTCACCATCGAGTTCTCCAAGCCTCGGGATATTACCAATGTTCGTACACAAAAGGTAACCACAAAGCACATCCCTGTGTCAAAAAAGTATGAAGTATTTACTTTATTTCTTTCTCCAAAGACATAACAAACCCTGTAAAGTTAGAACAATAATCTTATCTAATTTTAGCATTTGTTTTTTATCAACGATACTATTTCCTCAAATTATAAGCAAAATAAAATGAGCTCAAATTAGTTTACCCCTGCTTTAAAAAGTGTCTTCTCTGAAACTCTTGTTGGTGCACCAAAATCCCAACTGTGTTCTAGCCTTTCCTTTATTGTCCATTTAGTATTTATCTAAAGGAAATTACCCATGAAATAGACTTTTTTTATATCCGAATCTCTTTCCCCATAACACATCACTGGATATACTAAAACATTTATAAAAATATTTGATAAGTGAATCAATGATCTTTGGATGAGTATTCTTTTAGAATACAGTGCTTTCTTCAACCTGTGGCACCAGAATTAAAGAAGAGATTATACGTTTCATATACTTTGTAGATTCTCAACCACATAGGCTCATGATCCCTTTTCAATATATGTCACTACTCCCCCAGCTATCACATACAATTCTAGTTTAACTTGTAAAATATTTTCATTTGTGTTAAATACTATCTTACTTAGTCTCTATATTTAACACGTTTTAATTGTTAATATAATAATGATAAACACATGTTCTAATAAATATCTTACAAAGACTGATTAGCAGGCCAGCAAGACTATATATGGAAATATTAGGCTTTATCAGATAGAAAAAGAAAAAAATTAAGACTTGTATGTATCACCAACATAGAAAAATATGTATTATTTCTTTCTTGAAAAATATTTTTTAAAAGTTATATCATCATTTTATTATATCTATCATAAATGAAAATGCTTTCTTAACACAGAAGAGATATGCATTCAACATTTTTTTGTTGGAGTTTACTAAATACTTTAGGATATATAAAAAAATTAGACATGATTTTTATCCCCAAGGAAATTATACTCTGGATGAGAAGAGAAATCATATACATTAAACAATTATAAAATATAGAGGTGGCAAAAAGGGCCATAAAAATAGTACAAAGGGCTGTGGGAGTTCAGTGGAGAATAGGGAGAAGATTTATTTCCAGAGTAGATCCAGAAATAATTTACAGAGAAAGCATTGTCCAAGCGGGGCTTTGAGGATGGCTAAATTTTTGGCTGGTAATGGAGTGAGTATAGAGGGTGCTTCCTAAGGAATGAATAGCACAAGCACAGGCGTGGAGGTAGGACAGTAAAATGTATTAGAAATGGCCAGGTTTGCTAGATTTTGGAAGAGCAGAAAAAACAAAATATGTAGGTTGGGGCCAAATTGAGGAAGAGGTACAGAGCCAAGCTAAGGTTCTATTTTGTTTGTTAAGCAAGACAGTATGACATTCAGCAAAGTGGTTAAGAGGGAGTTCTAAAATCAGACTGCTGGAATTCTAATTCTGCTTCTGTTATATCCTGGTTACATGACCTTGGTCAAATTAATTAACTGTGTCTCAGTTTCCTCCTCCATAAAACAGGGCAAACTGCCATAGACAATATAGCTTATGTAAAGTGTAATACAGTGCTTAACACATAGTGTGCATTCAATGTTGGGTATTATTCTTACTATTAATTAGGTATGTGGAACCAGTGAAATTTGAACAAAGAATTTTTGACATGGTCAAAAAGATTCAGGGAAAGATTATTCTGATGGGAGCATGCTAGAGACTGCTGGCATAGAAAACTAGTAACAGGCTTTTGTAATAGTTGAAGAGTTGATATAGGTCTTAGTTGGGGTAATACAATAGAAATAGAAATGAAGGGATGAATTAAAGACAAAGGGTGGAGGAGTAAAAGAGAATAATGAACATGATTTGGCATTTGGACAAGGAGCCAGAGGGAAGGTGGCATCAGGGATCACCCTGAGGCTTCTAAACAGAAGGACAGTGAGATATTAAGACCTTTGGCAAAAAGAGTCCTTTATAAAAGTCAGAGCCAGTTAATTCAATCTACCAGCACTGAGGACATATTCTGTTGGCTTTAATTTTTGTTGCCTTTGAGATGCTGACAGGTGTCTTCTAGGTGAGAAAGTCCTGAGGCAGCTATAGGCATGGCCTGAGCCTTAGGGGAGAGGTCAGAACGTGTGTTAAAATTTGGGAGCTTTCTGCAAAGGTGATGCTGGAACTGTGGGAAGAGATGAGGTGAAGAGAATGCTTTACAGGATGCAGAAAACAGGAAAGTCCTGGTCGCTCAAAAAGTAGTGCCTGCAACTGAGGTATAAACTCTAGCTAATTTCTCCATCTCACCGTTTGTTGCACTGTATCCATGTGTCTTTGTCTTTCCCACAGTTACCCTTCTCGGTGCCTTCAATATTCAGTTTCTCATAGCAGTATTTGTCTGATGCTGTCACCTCTGAAGCAGAAGAGAGTTTTCTATCAGTGAGAGTTACACCACATGAGTTGTTCAGCATGTTTGCAGTAAGGGGAAAACACCCACGAAGGACTCTCCTTCACTACAACGTTATCAATTCCAAAAACTGTAGCTATGGTTCACAAGAGTTCCCTCTACCAAAAGCATCCATCACTCGGGTACATTTTTCACAATTGCTCCTTTGAAACTTGGAAAACAAATCTATTTAGATCTTTGATAGGACTCAGGCTATAGGTTCTCAGAACAACACTCCTCAGAGTTTGGCCAATAATTAGGGGAAGATGCTACCAAATGTTTCATTGAATAAATACTCAATGCTTTAATCTCAGTGCCAAATATAAAGCACGAATTTCTCACTCAGCAACTTTTATAAATCATAAAGACAATTTTATTAAAAGAGTGATGCGCTATAATTAAAGATTCAAGAAACAGCAGTATTTCCACCTTGTTTATTAATTCTTAACAGCTATCGAAAAATGTTACTCTACTTTTAAACAAACTTGAATTCCAGTTAAATCTCTGAAAGTCAAATAACATTTTTAAGTCATGTCAGCATCTTTGTCAGGATTATTTTTGCTAAAGCCAAGGTTGATAGATGGAGCCATCCAAGAGTTAGATCAAAACAACTTTTTTTTTTTTTTTTAATTTATTTTTGGCTGTGTTGGGTGTTTGTTGCTGCACGCGGGCTTTCTCTAGTTGCGGCAAGCGGGGGCTACTCTTCGTTGCGGTGCGCGGGCTTCTCATTGCGGTGGCTTCTCTTGGTGCGGAGCACGGGCTCTAGGCGCGCGGGCTTCAGGAGTTGCAGCACGTGGGCTCAGTAGTTGTGGCTTGCAGGCTCTAGAGCGCAGGCTCAGTAGTTGTGGCACACGGGCTTAGTTGCTCCGCGGCATGTGGGATCTTCCCGGACCAGGGCTCGAACCCGTGTCCCCTGCCTTGGCAGGCGGATTCTTAACCACTGCGCCACCAGGAAAGCCCCAAAACAACTTTTGCAAACTCATCAAAGATGACTGTCGGTATGTATATATAGATATATTTTAAACTAATTATATTGGTAGTTTCTTTTCCTACTTTTTGCTGTCAGCCACTAATTTTTCTTAAGGGGAAGAAGCAAAAACCGTATTTCTTTGTCCAGGGCATAAACCTACATAACTAAATTTATCTCCCATCCCCATGTTTCTCTAGTTGTTCCAAAGAGAGCATACACTTCCCCTCCCAAAAGGATTATAGCCACTGTTTGTGACAATTAAGGATTATCATTATCTTTATAGCTTGCTTTCTAATACAAATCATCTTCTGGAAGAGTTTAAAACAAAAACTGCTTTCAAAAGGGCCAGTAATACTTCTGGAAAATATATCACATTTAAATATACATTCAAGTTAAATATATTTTAGATATAAATGTTATATGTTTCCCTCTGAAAATTTGATGAATTTTGAAAGAAACAACATTAAAATTTCTTTATGATATGGCAGAGTTACCTCAGCAGAAATTCACCTATAACTAGGAAAACCAGTTGGAGTTTAAGAGAGTTAAGGAAGAAAAAGCAATTCTAGCTAAAATGCTACAGTTCTTATCCAAGGGTGCCCTATCCAGGGTCCATGTCCATTCCATGTGGTTGATGGGTTTTGCCTAAGGATACTAAGGACAGCATAAGAGGAGCTAAAACCCAGGTTTGCTCTATTCTCCAAGCTGCATGCACTAGAGTGGACTTTACCTGCCTGGCAGCAAAGGCACTTTCTGTCCAAAGACACTGCCAGGTAGCCAAGAGGTATGGAGCTGTGTCTTTTCAAAGAAGGTGCTTTTCTCTAATTTCCACAAAAGTGTCCCTGCAAAGACCTGCAGTGGCTTTGAAAATCCCCTAGTCATAAAGTACTTGAAAAATTATTTCCAGCTCACATGTCTTTGGGCCAGATACCATACTTTGAAAAGGATCAAGCCATACTATTTACTCACTTTGCCCCCAGATGTATTTGCATTGTCTATCCCTGGTTTTACATCTTCCTCCGAAGCAAATTCCCTAAAATGGAAAAGCATACCCATTAGCAACACGATGTCCCCTTCTGTTAGATAACTGAAAAAGTAAATATGACTAGGAAAACTAGTAGATGAGTATTAATAAAGGCCTTTTATCTTCAGAGTTGATTACAAAACGTTTAATATGATCTTCCTACTTTGATAAGACTTCAGTATTTCTTTCAAGCTGGTACACATGAAACATTTAGGTAAAGATGGAGTAACTTACCTGGACACCATCACACGAATAACCATCCATCTTATGAATATTGGGGGCACACTAGGAAAAGAAAACAGAAGTATGAACCAAATGCATAGCAAAATATCAAGATGAGCTAATCCCTTTATAAATATTTTCATTTTAAAAATAAAGTCTGATAATATAGGATAGTCTCCCTAACCATCTGAAAATAAAAACAAACAAGATCAAGAGAAATCAAAAGGAAATGTAACAATTGGTGCACTTTCCCCTAAAAATATGGATCTACCAGAGGCAAAAGTAGTTGATTTGTAAATCCTTATTTACAAATAAAAAGAACTGACAGCAATGACTCAGCTAACTTATACAGACACACTATTCCTCAGAGCAAGAAAAACAAGAGCACAAGACAAAAGCAAGGAAGATGACAACAGAGGGAGCAACAGGTATGGTTTCCTCTTTTTCACCACGAGAAGTAACATCGCCCTTACACTTAAAATGACTCTCAAGCAAAGGTCTATCCTGGACATGTTAGAAAAAGACATGCTTTATGGCCCACCCAACCCCTTTCCTTTCCTTGTAACAATTGCAGAAAAGACTGCAAAGCATTCTTATGTGGATAGAAACAGAGTGTAATTTTTAAATTTATTATACCTCTTTTCTAGCATTATAGTAATTACATACTCATTTGAGAAAAGTTAGAAAATTGTAAAAAGGTAAGAAAAATTAAAGACAAAAGTCATTCATTTTCCTACCACCCAAAGACAACTATTTTTTGTATTTTGGTACATTTTTTTCCTCTACCATTTTCTACAAAATGTGATATTTTTAAACATAAGTGTAATCAAGTTATAGATAATGTTTTATATTCTGTTTCAGCCCTTTACTTTCATCATACAAATTTCCTCACGCCATAATAAACTTTTTTGCAGGTATCATCTTTATAGCTGTAACACATTGCCCTGAGCTAACAAACCATATAATCAATGTACTAAAATATTTAGTTATAATTATCTCCAATTTATGTTGTTACAACCAATGGAACAAGAGCATCTTTGTATGTACATCATTTTCAGATTTAGAATTCTTTTAAAATCGCTGCTTACCATATAATCACATTTCAAAGAAGTTGCTCTAATATACTTTCATTCCCAGAGCCCATTCACTGTATTTCCATCATCACTAGGTGTTAGCTTAGAAACATAATGCTAATTAGATAGTAGGAAAGGAAAGTACTTTTACACAAAAGATCTTTAATCTCTTAGGATGACTACCTTTAAAATAAAGCATTTTTAATGGTTAAAGTAGATATACCACTACTGAATCCCTCTTCTCTAGAGAAAAAAAGATGGGGGCAGTCTTCATTTTGCATGAATTTCACTCACACTGGAGCATGAATTTCACTCACCGTGGTTTTGTTAAACAACACCAGTACCCCAAGGACACAGTTCCAATTTCAGTTACCACAGTAGATTAACTGTGAGTTATTGCATGAAGTACAAACTTTGCTACTAGCTCTTCAGTCCACTGATCACTAGGTAAACAAGACATGCCCCTCACAGTCAATGACCCATCTAGTCACTTCTTTCAAAGTCTGTCGGTGATTGGTCGCTGAGCATCTGTTCATTCAGTTCATGCACAGACAACAAAGAATGTAGCTTGTTACCTCTCTCTCTCTGGGTGATACCATGTGACACCTTACAAAATAGAATAGTTGAAAGAGGAAACTGGCCAACAAAGATGAAAGTGCACCAAAGAAATGAAAAGTGATGACACTGGAAGAGAAATTCAAGTCAAATGTAAATGGTGTGATAGAAAAAAATCACTATGGGAATGGAATGTTGATACCGCTGTTCAGCAAAAAACTTCCCATTTACCACTTCACATCTCTTGGAGATATTTCAGGACATTGAAAGCACAAAGGATAAAATGTCAAAAGCTGATACAAACTTAGAAAGGAGTGTGGCAATTCAACAAGGCATAGAAAAGATGCTCACCAAGTGTCATAAGGTATATGACCAGGAGAAGGCAAGCACAGCTCAAACTACTCTTGGTAAGTTTTTTAACAAAGAAATAAAATACTATAATTTTCAGTGTTTCTGTTTTAATTTAATATGCTAAATAAATGTTAGTTTATTTTTTTCACTTCCCTATTCATTTAGGACCAACAGTAAGAGAGTTTTTAATCATCTGACATTTTTTAAAGATCGCAGAACAACTGTAACTTTTTCCATTGATTACTATAATAACTTTACATGGTTTCAGCTTGCATGGTCATTTGTGGTCCTGCACTAATATGCAAAGTAAGGACTGCCTATATACATGTACACTGAAATCTGTGAACCCCTGCCAAAGTTTATCAACTTCCCTATCTTCCCTATTGACAACTAAATGATATTAAATTCAAGAGCAGCTATTAGTGGCAAGCTGTGTCAGATAAACAAGAGTTAAGACAGGCCCCTTTTCAGAACCCAGTACCCCGTGGGTCTCTCTGCCTTGGCTGACTCCTGCTTCAACCAGCTGAAGAGAAAGAGTCTTTTTGTTTCCTCCTTCACTAGCTAGACAAAAAGCAAATGCCTTTTACCCTCTACTTTAAACAAAAACAAAATAGTTAAGGCATGTATGTATACAGTCTTAAGTTAGTTCAACATTAAGACAAAATCACACCAAACATCTGCTCAAGCTTTGATTACTGAAACTTCAATTCCCAAAAAATTAATAAAAGGAGAGTGAGAGTTGACATGAAAGAGAAACATGAGTATCTTGTCCATTTCCATTTCACCTGGGGGTCAGCACATTAAACGTACTCCTACTTTTCCCCCGTCGGGTTTAGAGAAATTATTCGTAAATTACCTGGCTTGAATTTCCTGAGCATGTTTCACGAATATCACAGTCATTTACTGCTTCACGGCATACAGTTCCCATAGGCTGAAACTAAAATGAACAAAAATCAATGTGCAAAGCTGTCAAAGGAAAAAAACTCTCACAGTATCATCTTAAAAAAAAGGAAAATGAATATTTTTTGGATAGGAATACCTTAAACTAGTTTAAGATGGAAATCTGTGAAAACCACAGTTACTGCATGAAATGTCAACTTAATTGTTCTCAGAAAGAGTTTCTCACATATAAAGTAATTTGCATAGTCATCACACATAAGCCTTACAAGATCTTGTTAAAATAGGATGTGCTTGATGGTACATCTGTACCAGAAGGACAGTCAGTCCAAGTTCTAGTAATTCTTCCTTCCAAATAGCTTTTGGATTTACACTTTACCCTTATTCTTACTGGCACCTTTATCACATTTTTCTTTTTTACCCCATCAGCCAAGAATTTGGAAGTTACATTTTGGACTGAATTGTAAAAGTGAGATTTTCTGGCAAAGCTATTTCCTCCCATGCTTTCCTTTACCATCTTCTCTCCTGCCTAATTTTTATACAGATCTATAGCTTGGTCTTTTATTCCTTTTTTAATGTTTCTATTATTTGTATTCGTGTATGAGAGTTTTTTTGTCTGTTTTCAACTCAAGTATTTTTTGTAAGTGTGGGAGTTGTACAACTAAATTTTATGCTTGTTGGATTCATAAATTGCAAGAATATTCATTATAACAAAACAAACAGAGATCTATAAAGCTATCATCCTTCTCCTTCCCTCTTTAATCCCACTCTCTTTCCTGCTCCAAAATGTTACAATTTGGGGCGGGATCCTTCCATGCTTTTATCTCTGCTCACACAAACATACACAGTATTCGGGACCCCTCTCCACCCATCCACCCACACACGCACATACAACTTTCATCTTCTCTCCCTTGTTCACGACCCTCCAGGCATTTGAGTTTCCTGCTGTCTGTAGAACATGAGCAGCACACTGCCAACTGCAATCAGGAGTTCAACAGATATTTTTCAGAAGATCAGAACAAAACTTGTGTTCGTTCATTCATTCACCAAGTGTTTGCTAGGCACTTAAAATGTGCTAGGGACTCTCTAGCCACTGGAGACTCAGTGGAGAACAAAACACAAGAATCCTGCTGGCACGGAACTTACATTTCAGTGGGAGTACATAAGCCATAAAAATAAGGAAATAAGCAAGATAAGTTAATTTCATATACTCTGGTTCTCTTCCTCCTTGGGATTGGTGCAAGCTACAATTCTAGAACTTCTGAGGTAGAAGTACGAGCAGATTTAAGGTAGAGTTTATGTGAGAGTGTAAATGTTCAAGAACTGTCAGGAAACTTCTGAAAGAAAGCATAGTAAAGGAGAACTTGTTCTAAGTGCTGGGATAAAGCAGTAAATAAATCAACACAAATCCCTGCCCTCTTGGAATTTACATACAAATAAAAGGAGAAAAAGAGTAAAGAAGTAAATAACCAATAAGTCCCCAAATTATGGCTTGAGGACAAACTTTGGTTGGCCACCTATTTTTATACATAAAGTTTTATTGGAACACTGCCACACCCATTTACTTCTGTATTTTCGATGGCTGCTTTCAAAGAAAGAGTTGAGTAACTGAAACAGAGACCTTATAACCCACAAAACCTAAACTATTTGCTATCTGGCCCTTTACAGAAAGTGTTTGCCAACTTTGACTTACAGATACATTATTTTTATTTTAACATCTTTATTGGAGTATAATTGCTTTACAATGGTGTGTTAGTTTCTGCTTTATAACAAAGTGAATCAGTTATACATATACATATGTTCCCATATCTCTTCCCTCTTGCATCTCCCTCCCTCCGACCCTCCCTATCCCACCCCTCTAGGTGGTCACAAAGCACAGAGCAGATACATTGTTATAAATACATACAGAAGAAAACAGAGATACATATGATTTCTCATCTTGTTCTTCCATTCCCTCCTTTCCATTCACTCTTCTGCCTGACTCCTTTAGGGATGAGAGTCGGGGTGTGGGGTAGAGAAAGTGGCAGAAGAGATCTTACTTGACTGGTAAAGTTGTAACTTATATCCTGGGATAGTTAACCCTGCCATTTTATTGTATATTTTAATTTTATTATTTTGTACTTGTTCCTTTCAATGATTATATCACAAAGAGTCTAATTGTATAAATCCAAGAAAAAATAGCATAATTAAATGCATTTTATGGATGGGCAGACTTAAAACACTGAGAATTAAAATAAATGATTGGCGATCCCTGGAAGGCAGCTGGAGAAACTGAGAGAATAAACAGTTGAGGTAGCCAAAATGAAAGAATGTCTGTTTAACATTTGGTTTAATCTTCCTTTTTTAGAGAGTGCTTTCAGAGATCTCTGCCTGTGCTTTGTTTCTCTTAAAACGCTGCCAGAGACACAGTGGTAAAGTGGAAACAACAGAAATTGCTGCCAGCAAATCTGGGATGTAACTGCACATTTATTCCTTACTAGCTGAGTGAGCCTATGCAGGTTATTTCACTTTCTTGAGACTGGCATTGCTCATTGGAAAAATCTGGATAATAATGCCCATCCCAAAAGTGTAGCTATGAGCATTATGTAAGACAGCAGTCTCAACAAGAGGACATTTGGCAATGTCTGAAGACACTGTGGTGTCATGACTTGGAGGGAATGCTGCTGGCAACTAGTAGGTAGAAGTCAGGGATGTTGCTAAATATCCTACAAGACGTAAGACACACCCTCACAATAAAGAACTATCTGGCCAAAAATGTCAACAGTGCCAGGGTTACGAAACCTGGATATAGGATGACATAATTTGAAAGTGCTTAGTACAGTTTCTGGCACACAATAGGGTATTTAATATGATAGGTTCATATTTCACCCTCTCTTAACTCATTAAAGTTAGTCAATCAGCAAATAATCAGTAAGAGAGTGCTGTGCATATTTATTCATTCATTCAACGATTATTTACTGAAGACCTGTACCAATTACAGTGTAAGTGCCTGGCTCTGCCTCCATAAAATGTACAGACCTGAGGGAGAGGAAGATATTGAACCTCAGAAATAATGTAGAATATTGTACCAGATTTTATATGAGAAGAGAAAAAAGACAGATTTCTTTGAGCAAGGTAAGCCCCAAGTAACTGTAGTCTTGATGTAGAGGCTTAAATATTTGGGGGCAGGTATAGGATACTGTTGGGAGGATGAAAACAGACAAGGTGTATAACGACGCATTAAACTCTCATGCACAACACATGAAAGGTGTTTTAATGTCTAAAGGGATTTCTTTTGTTCCCTCAACAGCTAATGCAAGAGATACACCAAGCTGAGCACCAAGAAAGGAAAGATCTATTGAATAGCCACTTGGCTTTACAATAAAGGAAACACATCATTCAAAAAATAGTTTCATTTAAATTATATTACATTTTATTTTTATTATTGTTATTACATATATATAATAGCACATTAAATGGTTTCATTTAAAGTGCATGCTCCTCAGAGAGGCAGTAGAGAGAGGACAGACTCTGGGGATTACAAACATTCAGGCCCTAGCTCCTGACTTACTTGGTATAAGACCCAGGGAAAACTACTTAATCACTACAAGCCTCAGTGTTCTCATCTGTTAGATGGGAATAAAAACAGTAACTACTCCTGACAAAGTTTGTGAGGCTCCTGTAAAGCGCCTGGCATTTAGTCACTCAACATATGTTAGGTCTTACTATTGTTATTTGGTTATATTTACCTAGCCTTAACAATTTAATCAAATATGTCCTCTTTTCTTTCAGCTGGTTATTAATCCACATTTATTTACCTTGCACTTTTTACAACAAAGACCATCACTGCACTGGGAGTCTTGAGTCAAGGTGCATTTCTTACAACACTCTGCTCCTTCAAGGACACATTCCTAAGGAATATAAACATTTGCAAAACGTCAGAGAATGCTGTCATTTTCCTGAAAGTACCAGGATATTTTCTAAAACAAATGTACAGCCTCACAATAAGCATCTTTCTTCCATAAATCTTATGAAATTTCTAGGCATAACACTTGCTCTTCATGTTTCAGTGTGTGAACCTGGAATAACCCCGAACAACCTAAAGAAATCATCCCAACACCCAGAGACTTACTGCCGGGGTCCCACAGTCACACTCCTCTCCAGTTTCAATGAAGCCATTGCCACACTCAGGAGGATCGAGAAGCTGTGGAATGAAAACCAAAAAGGGCACTAAAATGTAGAAAAATCAACACCAAAGACCTTACGAGAGACCACAAGTGCCACACCTACACTTCTGGCCTATCTGTCAGTCATTCCAAAATATATTTTTATTTTCCTAAACTGCAAAGTATGACTTCAGAATTTTAGAACTGGAAACTTTAGAACATAGTGTCTAATATTGTTTCCATTTCATATTTAATCATATTTTCATATATAACATACCTATCAAGCAGGGTCTGATAAGTGTCATCAAAATAAAAGATCATCCAGGCATTGACTAAAACCAAGCCAGATGGACTCCTGAAATTTCATTTCAAAGAGGACGCAAGGGATTTGGAGTCAGACATCTGGATTCAAATTGTGGCTCAGCTACTTATCTTGGGCAAATGGCTTGCCATCTCAGAGCCCAGGTGTTTTCGTATTTAAGACAGGAATAATAATAATATTAGCTTCCCATCTACTTAATGAATTGTTATGAGGATCAAGTTCAATTACCTGTGAAAAGCCCTTTATTAACTGTTATTTCCTTGTGAAACAGAAAGTTATTTCATGGACAATAAGGAAAACATCACAAAAATTAATAAATCCACTGATTTATTTAATACAAAATACAACTCTTCCTATTAAGATAGCTCTGCAGAGAACAGCAATAATAATTTGCCCCAGAGATGGAAAAAGTTTTTGGCCTGTACAAGAGTATATTTTGAGACTTTTATATTTTTTAACTTTCTGCTGATTTTATTATCTTTTGAGTATAATTTATCTTATGGTGATAGGTAAAATTAGTAAATAGTAAATAGTTGCTATGTTCCACATATATAATATTCATTCAAAAGTTAATACAAGTTTACATATTATAGAATGGAAGTGAGTACACACCCACATGCGTGCACGCACACACACACACTTTCTTAACTAGAAGGAAAAAACAAGCAAACAAACAAAAAATCAAGAAAGCAACAACAACAAAAGTCCCCACCTAATTTCAAATACTCTCTCCTCTCCTACAAAAGAATCAACTCATCTCTAGATTTCATTTTCAGCTGAAAGGATCATAATGAATGAGGCAGCTTTGAAGCCAAAATTAAAACTATCCAGATAAAAAAACAGTTATTCTCTTACTCTGGGCTCAGAATAATCAATTAGTTTGGTTAAAAGACTTGAATTGTTTTTCATTTACAGAAGCAGGAATTTAGTTCCAATATCCCTTCTGAAGCTTTTGGAGAGAGTCTTAAAATTGTCAATTTGCTTTTCAGTGCAGTATGAAATTTCCTAAATTTCACTGGAGTGAACAGAGAATGAAACCAGGTAAATGATTACGAAGGCAATGCCACGTATCACTGTGATGTAGGGAAGCACTTCATAGTTCACATAATTACCAAGGACAAAACACTCTTCTTTAACATGGGAAGTCTTCCAAATGTATGAAGAAGACCTGCTTTCTAGTCAGTAGCCAGAGGATGCTCTGCAAGCTATAAAAGTCTCTGACAAAGTCTAAGTACAGACCTTCTCCTTTTTAGCAGACTTAGTTTTTGTATTGAGAAGTATTATAATTTTGATCGTACTGCTCATTCTGAAAGGCAGTGGTGGGGAGTAAAGAGGGGAGACAGGCCTCCTTTTCTACCAGTATGAATTGTGATTCAGTATCTAAAGGCAGGGGAGGGGGAATGCATCAAGAAAATGAAAAAGAAAGGCAAAGTGAAACCATTTTTGTAAGCTAACCCTGAATCCTCATTGGGCCATATAAAAAGAAAATGGACATTTTTCAGAAAGCAAAACTAATTTCTACCTGCTTTTTATTCCCATCAGAATAACCCCAAATGCCCAAGATTAATTCAACTTAGAAATGCAGATATTTAGTATATCTAGAATGTGTATATATAAGCTAAGTTGAAAAGCTTTCTTTTATAAGACACAATGAATGAAAATTTGTGTTTACAATACTTTAGAAAGATTAATAACTAATAACTCTGATCACACTTATTACCTTAGAAGGTTTGTTGAAAAGGCAGGCACCACCTCCACTATTCAGGAAGTCATGATACTCTTCAATACTACACTGGGTGAACTTTTTAGGAAGATAATAGCTATAAAAGAGAAGAAAAGCAATAGCTGGGTACAATTTTAGTCCCCCTTGTTTGTAGATTAGTCTTAAAACTGAACATTGTTAACACCGTACATTATTCCTAAAAATAAAAGAATAAATAAATAATAAATTCCACTTATGTATAACATTTGCATTCAATCCGTAAGAGTTTATTCAATAAGCACATTTCTAAATTCTTCATTAGGTGACTAATAGTAACTACGGTTTGCTCATTATCTGCATATCCATTCAAAGGAAACACACCTATAGTACGTGTAATTTCCATCAAAGAGAGTTAGAAATAATTTATTTCACAATGAGTTTTTCCTAAATATTAAACCTGGGCTGGAACCCAAACTGCAGGGCATTCTGCAAAATAACTGACCTATAATCTCCGAACATGTCAAAGTCATGACAGTAAAAGAAAGACTGAGGAATTGTTCCAGATTGAAGAGACCAAAAACTGACTGTGATGCCTGATTCTGAAGCGTTTGCTAAAATGACATTGTAGAAACACAGGGCTGATCTTGAATGAGGGCTAAGAAATAGATGATTTTCTTGGTTGTATTGTGGTCCTATAGGAAGATGCCTTTGTTTGCAGAAATGCACATAAAGTTAGGTATTTGGAGGTGATAGGCACCATGTAAAAACTTACAATTCAGAGACAAAATGGTTCTTTGTAACTATTCTTCTAACTCTTCAAGTTTCAGACTGTTTCAAAACACACACACACACACAAAAAAATTATACCCCCCAAAATAATCAAGGGTCAATAGAAAAAGAAACCTCGCAATAGAGCAATTTGGAAATATGCATTAAGAATCTTCAGAATGTGAAATATCCTTAAATCTAGTAATTTTACTTTCAGAAATTTTTCTTGAGGAATTGATTTGCTATGTGTGCAGAGATGTCTGAATAAAGATATTTATGGTGGCACAATTTATAGTAGCAAATAACATGAAAATAATCTAAATGTTCAATAGTAGAAAACTGTTAACTAAACTGTGATATATTAATAAAATAGAATACCATGTAGTTATTAATAATCATGGTAGTGTTAAAGAATGAAGACTCAGAAAAATGCTGACTATAGTAAAGTAAGTAAAAAATGAATAAACAGTCATATCCAACATAATCCAACATAATCCAAATTTTATAAAACAGTAAACATGTAAAGAGAAAAAATACCAAACTACTGGATTTATTTTATTTTATTTTCTAGCCGCGCCACGCGGCATGCAGGATCTTAGTTCCTGACCAGGGATCGAACCCATGCCCTGTACAGTGGAAGCGCGGAGTCCTAACCACTGGACCGCTAGCGAAGTCCCAAAACTGCTAGATTTAAGCAGCAGTATTTTAACATTAACCACAGTTATCACCCAATGGTGAGAAAAGAGGTGATACAAATTTTATTTTCTGTATTTTTCAATATTTATTTTACATTGAGCTTTGTATAAAAGTGAAAACACAATTAAGATAAGAATGTATAGTTTTTATAAAAGTCTCTCCCACTAGCCTGTCCGTTTATATGCTTTCTTCTTCCTAGCGTAACGATTAATGCTTAAGTGAACTGACTAATGGAATTTACGATTATTTACCCTAAACTCATTTACCAAGTATTTCATGCCAAACTCTCCAAATAAAGTTGTCTTGAGTTTAAACTGTCTGAACTACTTTACTTCCTTCACTTCATTTTCCTAATAAGTCATAAACTTTATTATTTTAAAATTTTCTTACATATATTACTCCCTTTTTGCTTTTCAGTGCCTACACTTCAGCCAATGTTTTTATCGCCTTATCTATAATCCATTGTATATATCCCTGTCAGGATTATGGAATTTAAACAGGAATTTCTTCAAGTTCCCTCTTTATTCTACTGGTCAAAATCGGAGGTGGTTCTCTATTGCTAAAGAAGAAAGTCACTGATTTTCAGTGCTGGACCCTTAGAAGTCAAAGTCTAGTTCAGCCCCTGCCCTGCAAAGGCACCATCAGGGGGTTCAGGTTAGCCCAGCCTCCTGCCCACTGCACAGCTGGGAGCTCAGTCTGCTCTCCAGTAGTGACAAGAAACTCTTCCCAGATAGGGAAGCTCTTTTTACACATGAAGAGTTGAAATCTGTACATTGTGCTTACCTTCCCTATGCCACATCTGACTTCCTATAACAGCCGCACACAGTCCTGTATTGTTAAGTATATCAAATGAGACTAATTCTTTACCATACCATGGCCCTTCCAATACCTGAAAGCAGATATCATTTCTCTCCCTAAGCTTGGCCCCAAAGCTTCTTTTTTGCAGGGTAACATCTATTCATTGCATTCTTACATTTTTAATTCTTATACCTTTAAATAGGACCGACAGTCTTCGTTTCAACAATGCTTTCCAACATTTAACAGTACAGAGGAACTTCAGAAAGTAGAAATGGGAGGGAATGTACCCATGGGAAATATATGTCCATAATTAGTGCTGATAGGTGATGTTTGGCACAGATCAAATGATACCTGGCATCGTACCAGACAATGTTTTATGTAAAGAGCTTTCCTCTTGTATGCAACTATTTGATGTAAGGAGTTCTAATGCAAAGAGCTATGCATATTCCAGTGTAGCCATTGATTTTGCTGCATATTATGCTTAGTGCTAAGCAGATTGTCTATATAATTCTTTTAGTTAATCAGAATAATCAGACAAGATTAAAAAACAAGAACCTCTAGCATGGAATTTAGTAATTGTTAGAAAATTACAGCTACAAAGACTTTTATCATTTCTTCTTAATACTAAGCAAAAAGTCCAAAGATATTTTGAAAAATATTTTAAACACAAAAAGTCCAAAGATATTTTGAAAAATATTTGCATGTACATTCCCTCCATCATCTATTCTTCTTGTCATGCATATGCTGGGAGTTCACATTTCAAATACAATCAATACATATTTATTGAAAAACAACTCTGTACAAGAGAGTATGGTGTGAGGTCTGACAAAAATAAAAATTAGTGCAATATATAATCCTAAAAAATTTACAACTAATTGGTGAGAGGAAACAAAGACATACAGAATCAAATTATAATGCAGGAGTTAAAAATTATAATAAATCTCAAGTGGTTAGAAATGTGGTTAGATAGAAAAAATACTGAGAATTCCAGATGAAGAGAATATATTAAAGAAATCAAAAGAGGCTGGAAATTCATGTACAATTATGATGAGCATATTTGTCAGAGGCTGAACATCCATGTAGGATTACAGTTAACAAATCAGAAAAGCTGGAAACCCATATACAATCATGGTAAACAAACCACATAAATAGTAGCAGAAAATGAGATTGCAAATGAGTATGAAGAAAGATTATGGACCTCTAAATACTGAAGGAAGGAATGTGAACCTTATTCTTTACACAATGGAGACACAAAAGTTCTGAGCAGGAAAATGGCATGATTCATATGTTTGACATAAAAATTCATGGTCATTAAAAGAAGAACGGAGGGCTTCCCTGGTGGCGCAGTGGTTGAGAATCTGCCTGCCAATGCAGGGGACACGGGTTCGAGCCCTGGTCTGGGAAGATTCCACATGCCACGGAGCAACTAGGCCCGTGAGCCACAACTACTGAGCCTGCGCGTCTGGAGCCTGTGCTCTGCAACAAGAGAGGCCACGATAGTGAGAGGCCCGCGCACCGCGATGAAGAGTGGTCCCCGCTTGCCGCAACTAGAGAAAGCCCTCGCACAGAAACGAAGACCCAACACAGCCAAAAATAAATAAATAAAGTTAAAAAAAAAATTTAAAAAAAAAAAGAAAAATGGAGAAATTGTGCTGTACACATTCAATGAACTAGAGCTGTATATATATATATATGTACATCAGCATGGATGAACCCCACAAACATAAAGCTGATCAAGAAAGTAAGTCACAGAAAAATACATATAGTATGACGCCTTTCATATAAACTGAAAACATGCAAAGCCATGCTATATATTACTCCAACACACACACACATATACAGTAAAAGTATAAAAAAAGGACCTGTGAATCATATAAACCAAATTTGACCTGTGAATGATATAAACCAAATTCAAGATGGTGGTTACCTTAGCCGGGGTTGGGAACCGATAAGAGAGAACACAGGGGGATTTAGCTATGCAGACAGTGTCTTGTTTTGTTTTTATCTAGGTGATCGTATACAAGTGTATACTCTTTTATTCTTTATACCTTTCAATTATGATGGAAGTGGAGTTCAGGAGGGGAGAGAGGGAGCCTGAAAGCTGTGTGAGTAGCTGGAATGTTATCAAAATAATAAGGGCACGAGACGATAAAAGTTTAAGGTAAGGTGGTAATGATAAGCTTGGCATGAAAGGGATGGCTGTAAAATTTATTTAGAAAGAATAAAAGATTGATGCCTGATAATGTGTCAAGGGTATGACAGTATAAAAATGAAAACTTTTCTTAGGAGATGGACTGAGCACACCACTTCCCACTCTTAATTCCCACAGGTAGCTTGAAATCAGCCACTGTGGGAGCATTTACACCATAGGCTTCTACATAAGGTAGGAGGCTGCTGGAAATCTGAGAAAACTACTCATCAGGGCTCTCTTCTTGTTTTTGTTTTTGAGACACACTTCTGTTTATAACTCGTTTAATTAGAATAGAAGAAGATAAAAGGAAAGGGAATTAGAAAGTAAGCCTTCAAGAACAAAGTTGTTGCTCATTTCTTACATTTCTAGCCTAAATTCAAGGCTAAAAAGTCTTTGATCAAACTACAACAAGGTACCACCTCACATTGGTCAAAATGGCCATCTTTAAAAAATTTACAAATAACAAATGCTGGAGAGGGTGTGGAGAAAAGGGAACCCTCCTACACTGTTGATGGGTGCAGCCACTCTGGAAAACATTATGGAGGTTCCTCAATAAACTAAAAATAGAATTACCATATGATCCAGCAATCCCACTCCTAGGCGTATATCCAGACAAAACTATAATTCAAAAAGAAACATGCCCCCCAATGTTCACAGCAGCACTATTTACAATAGCCAAGACATGGAAACAACCTAAATGTCCATTAACAGATGAACAGATAAAGAAGATGTGGTAATATATACAATGGAATACTATTCAGCCATTAAAAAGAACAAAATAATGCCATTTGCCGCAACATGGATGCAACTAGAGATTATCATTCTGAGTGAAGTAAGTCAGAAAGATACAGACAAATACCATATAATACCACTTATATGTGGAATCTAAAATATGACACAAATGAACTTATCTACAAAACAGAAACAGACTCACAGACATAGAGAACAGACTTGGGGTTGCCGGGGGTAGGGGGATGGAGGAGGGATGGATTGGGAGTTTGGGATTAGCAGATGCAAACTATTATATGTAGAATGGATAAACAACAAGGTCCTACGGTATAGCAAAGAGAACTATATTCAATATCCTGTAATAAACCACAATGGAAAAAATATGAAAAAGAATGTATATATGTATGTATACCTGAATCACTTTGCTGTACAGCAGAAATTAATGCAACACTGTAAATCAACTATACTTCAATAAATTTTTTAAAAAAGAAAGAAATTCTTTAAAAAAATTATTATATTTACCTGAAGTTGGTGGAATCATATATCCTGCATGCCCCTGACTCACCACATTTCAAATTCCCCCAGCCAAAAAAAATCTTTGACCTACTAGCTTAAAGGATAGCAATTGTTTTCATAAATAAGAGACTATTTTGTGAAAATATATTCCCTACAGAGCCATTAAGAATATCTACTTCTGATTTTAAATGCCTGTGGTAAGGTTCCAGGCACATAAGGTTCCAGGCACTAAGTTATTGAGTGTCATCCTCCTAAGAAGACAACAGCACAGCAGAGAAAGGAACAGTGAGTTATTTTTAAATAGAAGTGGCTCACCCAGTGTCTCCCATTATGCATCCAGACCACGTGTCCTCACATTTACACTCACCTAAGAGAAAATGAATACACATGCCTTGTTACAAAGTGAAAACAGGTGCATTAGAGTAGCTCCTATTTTAAAAAGTATATGTTCTGTTTTATGCAATGCATTAACAACAAAAATCTATTGTACTTTGACCCTATCGAGATTATATAATTTTTACTAAAATAAAATCTTTTCATATTTTAACAAGTGGCCATATTTTTAAAGCACTCACTTAAAATGGCTTAACAATCAAATACCAATGAAATAGTGATGCACCACTACAGGATTCTGGTTTCATAGGCCTTTATGGGAATTCTAACAATTTCTCATCCATTTTTAAAACCTCTGCACCCAAGGCTTCTGGTAGAAGGCAGTATAGTATATCGGTTAAGCAAAAGGGCCTCAGAATCAGAAATACCTAGGTTCAAAATCTGGGTATGCCACTTAATATATGTGTAATCTTGGAGACATTACCCTTTTAAGATCTAGTCACTTCATCTGTAAAATGGGAGCTGATAATGAATATCTTGCAGGATTATCTTGAGGATTAAATGAGCATCTAGATGTATATAATTCTGGCATTCAATTATCTGTTATATAATGGGTACTTCATAAATGGTAATAGTTGTAGTTAATATAAACAATCATATTTATAATATTTGTTACTAAAATAATACAGTAAATATGATTATAATCAACTTACTCCAAATATATAGTGTTTAACCATTCCTGGTAAAGTAACTTTACCTACTTGGGAAAATATATTCATCACAGATGCTAAACCTAGCATATTTTACTAGGCCCATATTGTATTAAGCCCTTTATCAGGTCTGATCCTGGCAGGCAAATTCTACCTCTGTGGCAATACTAAAAGATGTTTTAAATAAACTGTAATAAAATAGTATGCCTTATGAATAACTTATATTAGCATAGGCTTAGTGGAAATGCTTGGGTTTTGGAGTCACACAGACCCACCTCTATAACCTACCTTGTGAACTTAATGCAATTTACTTCTAAGTTTATTCATTCAACGACACTGGTTTGAACACCTCCTACATGTCAGGCTCTGTTCTTAGCACTGGGACACATTAACTAATCAAAATAAAGGGCCCTTTCTTCAGGAAGCTCACATTCTAGCACAGGAGACAGTCAATAAATAATAAACCTGAAAAGCAAATGACTTATATGGTACAAAAATACAGAAAAAAAACAACAACAGTATGCCTTAAACCTATATGCCCAGACCATTTAAAATTACCAAACTGAATTTATGTCCTTTTTTAGATTAAATTCAACTGTGAATTTAACATCACCTGGCTTTAAATGTTTATTATACATGGAGGAAATTCATCTGTAATGTAAATATTAACATTTGTATTACTTTTGGAAAAAAAAAATTTTGGGTCCTGGATATCTTTATATTATCACTTAAACTCTTTTGATCAATCAACTGAATTAAAGAATTTCATTCTCTAAAATATTTTTCAGATAGTCTACTTTAAATACAACTAAACCACACATGTACTTAAACTTACCACTTGCTAACTTTCTTTTGTCTGAGATAATACCAATATTATGGGCTAACGACTGGGCAAGCGTAACTGCCATTAAATCCGTTTTCCCAAACTGAAAGACAAAAAAAACAAAAATAAAATACTTGTAAATGCAAATTATTTTTTATTTAAGATGGGCCAGAGAAAATGCCACAATATAATTGAAAATAAGTAATTTCTAAGCATCTTGTTTAGCAGAGGTTAAACACATAATAGCTAGTGCTGAACAACTAAGCATTTGGGAAGAAGTGGTAAGAAATAAATCCACGTTTGACTAAGTCTTACAGAGAAGACTAGAAGCCAGGGAATCATCGACTTTCGGATTTGGAAACTTACATCTAATTTTGAGCCCAAGTTTCACCAGTGACATTCCTGAAAAACTGAATACTTGTTACCACAGTTAAGCCAGTCTTTCAGATAAGAGAAAATAAAAATAAATGTGTAATTTATTTGGAACTTTTTCATCCTTGTGTGTCCACTAGCACTCCTAAAATCCCCAAACTGAATAGAACTTGGCTTCAGAAAACCAATGGTATGAGTCATAGGAAATGGTGATGATCTTTGGCCACAAGAAACTTGAAAAGACCTAGGGATACTTTTTTCGATATGCAGCCTCCCAAAGATTCAGGTATTTTTCTTTTAGATGACTTCCATCAGGTTTAGTGCCCTAGGGGTAGAAGTAACCCTTTGGAAAACCTAGTCTGTTTTTTCCTCCAAAAATCTGCCAAATATTGAGGAAGAAAATTTTCAATTGAGTTATTAAGTAGTAACCCAGTGCTTCAGGGAATTACTCAATTCTCTGCAAAAACAGTCAACGTGATAAATAGGGCCTATATTCAATAAAGGTAAAGGTAAAGATTTTCTCTATATAATCTGTATATAGCTAAACCTGGAAATTATTCTAAGTAGAACATGAACAGAATTATCCGATATTATCTTTCCTTATTTCCCTATTCTGGCCTCTGGCACTAACCATGTTGGTTGTTAATAAAATAACAATATCTGGAGTATGTGAAATACTGAGAAACTGTCCCTTAAATATTAGGAAAACATCATCAGCCATCATATCACTTTGTATCTTACAGATGTTCACACCTACTTCATTCACGCCTCCTCCTTTCAGCAACGAGCAAATCCCGCCAATATATGCTGCCCCGCTCCGGCTACTCTCAAATTGACTTCCCCTTTCAGAAAAGGAAAGGAAAAAGGCTTACTACTCACAGCCCACATATCATAGCACCTCTCACTGTTAATTTACCACACTTATTTCTCAATGCACATACATTTCTCTACTATATACTCCTGAGGTAAGGGAGGAATATGAAAATTGTTTGCACGCATAACCAAAGGGAAAGGTTTCTGAGGAATGTTTCCCCATGTGATCAATAAATATCTTAAATAGAACTATACCTATGAAAAAAGGATCTCTAACATGAGGTACACTTGCATGGTATTTCCGTCAAAAATGCATATAACTTGAATCTCATAGTGAGAAAACATCAGACATTCTCACAATGAGGAACATTCTATAAAATAACTGGCCTATACTCTTCAAAAATGTTAACCTCAAAAGAGACAAAGAAAGGCTGAGGAAATATTTCAGATTAAAGGAAAGTAAAGAGACATGACAATTAAATGTAATGTGTGATCCTGGATTGGATCCTGGATTTGGGCAAGGGTTGGGGGTAAGCTATAAAACATTATTGAAACAATTGGTGAAATCTGAATATAGACAGTGGGTTAGATAAAAACATTGTACCAATGTTAAATTTTCTGGTTTTGATAGTTTACTGTGGTTATATAAGAGAATGTCTTTATTCTTAGGGAATATATATAAGTATTTAGTAGTAAAGGCCCAGTAAGTAAATGTCTCCAACTTACTCTCAAATAGTTCAGGAAAAAAAACAAAAAAAGACACTGATAGATAGATAGATGGAAGGAAGGAAGAAGGATAGAAAGAAGAAAATCATAAAACAAATGGGATACAATGTTAACAATTGATGAATCTGGCTAAAGGGCATATGGTATTTCCTTGTATTATTCTTGCAACTTTTCTGTAAATTTGCAATTGTGTAAAATAAAAAGTTACCTCAAAAATACTCTTTTACTTCCATTTGTAACTTTCTTCAACAGCTCTGGCTTTAGATGGTATGTTTTTAAATTGCTGCAACTTATGATTTGCTCTTACATCAAATATGCAGGTTACCCCCCAGAAAAACCATAAGAGTAAGAAAAAATAAAAAATAAAATGTACCCTAGGTATACTAAGCTCTCCCCTTAGACCAAAAACAAAGATAACATTAACATTTAAAAGACAGCAACTTTAAAGAATATATAATAATTAATCTGTTGTTAAGAATACTCTTTATGAGAATTAATAGTACTTTCATTCAGTAAATGCTGATTAAATCTCTTGAAAAAAATTACATAAAATGTACATGCATTAATAAAATAACTCAAAATTAAATCTATTGAATATTCGTGACAGTTTCAATCTGTACTTTAAAACTTCTTTCAAATATATCTGCCACATAAAATCCTAATTGCATTATGCAGTAGAAAGAATACATCTCACCCACAAGTAATAGAGTATTCAACATGGAATAAAAAAAGTAATAAATCATTACAAAAGTTACGTACGAAAAAAGGTGAACTGCATCACTTCTCTCTTTGATAAAATCCCTCCTGTATTTCATAAACTCACGTAGGGTGATCAATGGATTTTCAGATATGGCAAACTTGTTGTCAGCCGCCCAGGTTTCCATGGCAACCAATACTATCCTTGTCTTAAGTTGGTCTTTATATATCTAGTAGATTAACAAAATGAACACACCGGCTATACATGTGGTAAAAATCAACTGATTTATGAACAGGACTACAAAGCTCCTTTTATGGAAACTCCTTAAGTTTTAGCTAAATGTGAGAAATTCCATTGTTTTTAGGGGAGACAATTGTTTTTCTAACTTACATGCATTTCCCTTGAGTAACAGAGAGTCCAATTGTTTACCAAGTCATACCCAAAGAATAGAGTACTAGTGGAAACAAAATATTGCTTTTTGACAAATCTTTGCACCCTTACTCAAGGTTCCCCCAGAGTCCATTTTCTGGCACCCTATAAGATTCACACTAGCAAAAAGTGGAACACTCATGAAGGAGATAATTTCTGTACACCCTAGCTGGCCCTAATTAAACTCATGGGGAAGGTACTGGCATTGCCTTGTCAGGAAGATTTGGAAAGTAGTTTCAGTAGAATTATTTAGTTGCATCTTTCCCATGGCACCAGGCACTCTTTTGAAAAGGCACAACTGTTTCTCCATTGCTAGAAGTATACTGTGAATATCTTTGTTAGGAGCTACGACTCAACCTTTTCTTTTCCAGTGTGAAAAATACAGGAAAAAAACTTCGGGCATAAAGCTGTAACTCTGACCACTTCCTTTTATCATTTTCCCAGCCAGAGATCAAAGTCAATAAAGTTCATGGCAAAGTTACCAGGGACTTAACAGGACACCTTGGCTAAAGTGCAATTTAGGGCAGTGAAAATATAAGAACATTATCTGATTTATTAGCAATCAGGAGATAAATTTCCTCTGTGGCAATACTGAATCGGGTTCATACTTACTAAATCCGCCATGTTCACCACAGATTTCGCGTAGGTATTGGTAAGTACCACTGAAAGCCGATGTTTTTTAAACTGAAAGCAAAAGAAAACAAGTGAAGGACTTCAAGATCATCAGCAAGTACTCATCTCAGCAGAGGAAATATGGTGTAATTGAAAGGTCTCTAAAGCTTTCTGTAAAAAATGCAAGTTGACACCTAGTTCTTTAGATGCTGCGTAGTCTGACGCAACGCTCCTAAAAGTTTGAGGCCTCACAGGTCTTTAAGGTAAAGTAGAAAACACCCATTCCATCCATTTCAAAAGTTTATTTTTTATCACAAGATTGTTATTCAAAACGATAAAACATATGAAAGTTGTTGATGAATTGCAAGACATACAAATAAAGGTAGGGTGAATGCCAGAAAAACTGAATGTGAATAATGCTAAAAGTATAAAAAGTTCCACAAGACTTACTCAGTAAAGAGAAGAAAGCCCTAATGGTCACGAGGAGGTGGCTTATAGGCTTGATGTGAATAACATATATCTTTGGTTTGGCCTCAATGCTGTTTTAAAAATCAGGAAATATCATGATTTCTGGCTTCACTCAAAATTAGTATTCCAACATGGTAATAACTGGCAAGGGCTGAGAAGCAGACTCTCCCGTTGGGCAGACCATGTGACTTCTCTTTTGCCACAGGCCTCACCCCTCCCTATTGTTTTATACCTGGCTCACTTTATTTGAATTATCTGCTACAGATGCTTACAGACATCTGAATTTATGATATCCTAAAATGTCTAAAATATGTGTTCTTGCAACTTATTTTTATTCTGTAAAAATCTCAGGAAAAAGTAACATTCACGAAATCAAATTGGTAGAAAGACAGAACTTAGTCCTACCCTGAACAAGGAAGAAGCACTCAATAATAATTATTATTATTAATTAATGATTAATAATCAATATTATTAGTTTAATCATATTTAAATAAATGACACATTTTCCCCAAAATAAATAATTCAAAGTAAATTAAAATGTATGTGTACCTGAAATTAAGTAAAATTCAGCAACGTGCATCACTGAATATTTTTAGTTTAAAACTCTGCCCATGAATTGAGTATACAACATGCTCATGAACTGAATATACAACATGCCCATGAATTGAGTATTAAAAAAAACCTGACTCAACAAAAAAGGAAGTTTGGCTAGGTTTTTATCCTAAAAATCTTCACTGTTTGGCTATATAAGCTTTTCTTTTTTTTTTTAAGTCTTATTCTATATTGCAGCATATATTGATTAACAATGTTGTGTTAGTTTCGGGTGTAGAGTAAAGTGATTCAGTTATACTATACATGTATCTACTCATTTTCAAATTCTTTTCCCATTTAGGTTATTACAGAATATTGAGCAGAGTTCCCTTTGCTATACAGTAGGTCCTTGTTGGTTATCTATTTTAAATATAGTAGTGTGTACATGTCAATCCCAAACTCCCAATCTATCCCTCCCCTCCACCCTTTTCCCCTGGTAACCATAAGTTCATTCTCTAAGTCTGTGAGTCTGTTTCTGTTTTGTAAATAAGTTTATAAGCTTTCCAAATGGTTTACTACACAGCAAGACAGAAATAGAAAAATTGCTTTCTGTTTATTAGGATAAAGCTGTACATTGCAAACTAAAGAATCACATTATTGGTGCTTCACTTTTTCAATATAAAACGGAAGTTTCCCTTTTTTTTTTTAACCTTGCGATTTTAGTAAGAGAAGATATTAGCCCCTACATTAACTAACTGAATCCAAAGAGTTAACATTATGAGTCACAGAAATATTTTTGGAACCTCACAAAATACTGTTAATTGCTTTACCTAAGAGTGTTTCCTACTTACAGGTTGTTGCTGGGTAACAGAGATGTTTCTTTATACAAATACCTTCTCCAACTTACAACTTTACAGACTTCTTTCTTCTCAACATATTTCTGCACCCACTAGTTTTATCCTAGGCACAGGCAAGTTCAAACAACACAAAATTCAGCAAATCATACCATGAGATGATCATTCACAATCATCAGTTCAATATATTTGGTTTCCTCCTCTACGTTACGAGGATATCGACGAAGCTGCAATATAATCAAGGAAATAGCACGTAAATAAGCCTCCGATCCTGGCTATGGGAAACTTATGTTACATATTAGATTCTCAGATATTATCCCTTTTTTAGCTGAAAGCTTGTACTCTTTTACCAACCTCTCCCTACCTAGTTTCCCCCACTACCTAGCCCCTGGCAACTGCTTTTCTACTCTGTCTCTATGAGGTTTTTTTTTTTTCTTTTTAGATGCCCTCCAGGTTCATCCATGTTGTCGCAAATGACAGGATTTCCTTCTTTATTAAGGCTGAGTAATATTCCATTGTGTGTGTGTGTGTGTGTGTGTGTGTGTGTGTGTGTGTATACATTTTCTTTGTCCATTCATCCATTGATGGACACTTATATTGATAACACTATATTGTATAATTGAAATTTGCTAATAGAGTAGAATTTCAATGCTCTCACCAAAAAAAATATAAAATAAAATAAAAGGAAATACATAAGGTGATGGATATGTTAATTAAATCCATGGGGGGAATTCTTTCACAAATATAATGTATATCAAATCATCCTACTGTATACTTTAAATATCTTACATTTGTCAATTATACTTCAATAAAGCTGAAACAAAATTTTTTAATTAAAAAACTTTTAAATATGGGAGAAATAAACAAAACAAAATTTCCCCTTTTATTTATTTAGTATTTTTTTCATTTTCATCAATTTACTTAGTTTTTGAGTGAGTAATAAATTTGCATGGTTCAAAAATTAAAGAATTATGAAAAGGTATAGGATGAAAGTTCTCCTCTCACCTCTGTCCCCCATCTACCAATTGTTACGCCTTCCCCCACAATGGGTACAGCACAGTTACTGGTTTCTTCCAGAGATATTTATGCATATAAAATCAAATATGAGATATATTTTATTTTGTACTTCCATTTATCTCCTTCTCTTTTGCATCAGGCTATTTTCATTTAACAGTATATTGTGGAGATTATAACACATGGTTTAAGCTCCTGAGAATCTCTGACAGTTCTACATAGGGAGTGGAATGATTGACACTTTTACTATATAATCTCCAGATCAGGCTTTGAGACATGCCCCTTCTGCTGATAGGGTTCAGAGGATGTCCCAAGTGATATATAGGAGCTCTGTTAGGATAGTTTGGAGAGCTCTCAGGCAGTCTTTGGTTACCCAGTGCAGCTATATCTGTCTGTTCAACCACAGATTTTCTCCACCTTCAAAATCATGACCAATGAATGGTACTGTCAAGAGCCACAAAGGCAGCCACATCCTTTGGTTCTCTGCAGTTAGTCTATAGCCCAATCTTTAACAAGATCTGCAAAATTAATTTTTTCCTTTGTGCCATACTTTGACACACATTTATTTTTTCAATAAACCTTTTTATTCACTTGCCCAAGGGCCATTTTTATCATAAGGGTATACAATCAAACCTAAAAAAACACATGAATGTTTGAGTATTGCATTTAAACTAAAATATTTCTGCCACATGGATTTTGTTTCATTGCTAATGCACTCCCAAATTCTAAAAAACTTTACTTTTCAAAATCCCTTAAAACATCAAATTAATAGGAAATAATAGACTATAATTCTGGTTTTGGAAACCAAAAAATAACATAAACTGCATCCACTGACAAGAGTTTTTTTAATGGATTTTTTACAGATGTAATACTAAAATAAAATTTATATCAATTATTAGAAATCAAATTCACAAATGTATAAACAATAAAACATTTCTAGAAAAAAAAAAGGATGTTGTTAGGATGATAGTATTTGCTTTGTTAATTGTGGTAGAGACCTGAGCCTTTCTAACAAGTAGACTTATAACAAGTCCCAGTATTTTCTTAGTGTCAGAGAGTTGCCATATTGGCCACACGGTTTTATAACACCTCACCTCCAGGGTCCACAGCTTTCTCATAAAGAGAAATCAAGGGTTTGTCTGCGTAGCAAATGACTGGATGTTGCAGATGTTTATGAAGAACTTCAAGGATCATGTCAAAAGAAAATTATCCCATTCTCTTGGTTCTTAAGTCATGAAAGTAAATACTGATTCAAATTAAATCCTGACGGCAATTACTTTTATCTGTTTAACTGGGCCTCAATATATGTGTACATTCACAAAATATATAGAGCTCATAGTAGTAATTCATGGGACACAACAGCTTCTGAGAGGCAGTATGTAATGCATACATGGTTATAAGCACTGCTCTGAGACCAGACTTCTAGGTCAGAATCCCAGCTCCACCAATGGGTAACCCAATGTAACCCTGGGCAAGCTTCTTAAGCCTCTTATGCTTCAATGTCTTTACCAGTAAATTAGTGATAATATTAATAATAATTCCCTCCTCAAAAGATTGTTATGAGGATTAAATATGTTAATACAATTGCACATGGTGAGTACTCAATAAAATTTAGGAATTATCATTCATATTAGAAATCTGTATGTAAACACATTTTATTTCATACTTATTAAACATATATTAAAAAGAAGATATCTCATTCCTTCAACGGCTTTATCTTACTAGAGGTCTATTTCTCTCATCCTATTCTTATGCCATACACACACACTCATACCAACCACCACCACAACTGTGATAATATCTTAATTCTGATGACCAGAGTTCTTATTTTGTCTAAACTATTTACCAGCTCTATGATTCTGGGCAAGTCATTTGCACATTTCAGAGACATCATTTTTTTTTTGCTGTGAAAGGGGAATAATAGCACCTACTTCATGTGGTTTAAAGCACTGTACGAACTGTTGTTATTATTAAGTTCAATATCCTTTGAACATTCATAAAGCAGACATTCGGATTTTATATCCTAGACTCCAAAGTATTGATAGCTCAAGTGTGAAAATACCATTTTGTGGCTTCAAAACCTGATGGAGTCACTCTTAAGGGGGTATCTTTAAGGGGATAAATACAAGGACACGTACCACCCAAGTAGACTCCATGATGTGGTGTACACCCAGGCAAGGAAAGAGGCCTATGGTAGAAAGAACCTGAGATGCCACAGCAGGGGCCTCATAATCCATCTCTATGATGAATGACCATATTACCACCACTATGAGTGCTTTTGAGTCTATGAAATAATATGGCCCCAACTCCACTGCTCCTACGAATGTGTCACCCTTCTTGTTTACCACACTATAGCAAAAGCCTGAACTAATTCTTATCTCTCACAGACTTCATGTAGATTAAATTGATTGGCAGTTGCCAAATGTTTTTAAAACATCATGACATATACCTGTGAATACATACCTGTCGTTTACTCTGTTTTGGTCTTGGCTTCAAAATAAATTTTGGTGGAGTGATGTTTACTTGTTGGAATTCTAAAAGGAAATAAAAATAAATTAAATTTAACTTAGTGCATTTGCCAGGTTTCTTTCACGAAGGCTAATCAAAGTTTTACTAGCCCTTCTTAGTATGAATTATATAACTGTACTTTAATCATCAATGAGTATTATAATTATTATTTATAAATTACAGAATTATAGCTAATTATGAATTTTATAACATATAATATTGTGCTTAATGAAAATACAGACCATTGGTCTAAGTAACTGCATTCATATTAATACTAAATAAATATACCACAAAGGAATACAATTCAAAACAAATCTCAAACATTATTTCTGTTCTAATTTATCTCAAATTTTTTCTCAAAATTCTCCTATAAATACCATCACATTTTTATGGGGAATTGTCTGAATAGCCACTCAACCTTCACTTCCACCACTGACCTTCACTAAAGAATGACACACCAAATGTTGGTGAAGATGTGGAGCAGTTAGAACTCTCATATAATGCTGATGAGAGTATAAAATGGTATCACCACTTTGGGAAAAGGTTCTGCAATTTCTCCTCCAACAGTAGTTCTTAAATTGTGATCCTTGGACCAGTGGCATCAGCATTACCTGGGAACTTGGAAATGCAATTTCTCATAACCCACCCAAGGTATACTTAATCAAAAGCTGTAGAAATTAGTGCAGCCACTATGGAAAACATTATGAAGGTTCCTGAAAGAATTTAAAAGAGAAATACCATATGATCCAGCAATCCCAATTCTGGGTATATAGCCAAAGGAATTTAAATCAGGATCTCAAAGAAATATCTGTACTCCCATGTTCACTGCAGCATTATTAACAACAGTCAAGATACAGAGGTAACCTAAATGTCTATCAGTGGATGAGTGGATAAAGAAAATATGATATATACATACAATGGAATATTATTCAGCCTTAATAAAGGAAATCCTGCCATTTGCGACAACATAGATGAACCTAGAGGACATTTTGTTAAGTGAAATAAGCTAGACACAGAAGGACAAATACTATAGGATACCACTTATATGAGGGATCTAAAATAGTCAAACTCAGAGAAACAGAGATTAGAATGGTAGTTGCCAGGGGCTGCAGGGAAGGGGATATAAGGAGTTATTAGTCAAAGTGCACAGAGTTTCAGTTATACAAGATGAGTAAGTCCTAGAGATCTATTGTACAGCTTAGTGCATATAGTTAACGATACTGTATTGTATACTTAAAAATTTGCTAAGAGGTTAGATTTTATGTTAAGTGTTTTTATCATCATCATAAATAAAGAGGGCTGGAGGAAACTTTTGGAATGGATGGATATGTTTATGGCAGAGATTGTGATGATGATTTCATGGGTGTATATTTATCTCCAAACTCATCAAGTTGTATACAGTAAACATATAAAGCTTTTTGTATGTCAATTATACCATAATAAAGCAGCTGAAAAAAAAAAAAACAACAACCCTAAAGATGAAGCCAGCAATCTGTGTTGACCAAGCCCTCCAGGTGATTCTGATGCATGCTGAAGTTTGAGAACAATGGTATACAGTTAAACATATACCTACCTTATGACCCAGTGATTTCACTCCCAGGTATTTGATAGAGAAATGTAGACGTGTGTCCACAAAAAAGGTTTGGACAAGAATTTTCATAGTTGTTATAGTCATAATAGCCAAAAACTGGAAACAATCCAAATGTCCATCGACGGAAGAGATAAAAAATTGTGGTATATTCATACAATAAGAACATACTCAATAATATAAAAGAAAGAACAATTGCTACCCTCAACAACATAGATCTCAGGCATGTGCTAAGCAAAACAAACTGAACATGATGCATAATTCCATTTGTATGAAGAGCTACAACAGGAGAAACTAATCTATGGTGAAAAAGTCAGAAAAGGGACTGCAGAAGTGGTGGCACTGACAGGGAACAGACACAAAGGAAGTTACTGGGGTAATAGAAATGCTCTATATCTCACCAGGGGCGTATATGGGTGTCAAAACTCAGCAAACAGTACACTAGTTTCACGTATTTCATCATAGTAATTTTCTATTGCAGTACAATTGACATACAATATCATATTAATTTCAGGTGTACATCACAGTGATTTGATATTTATTGAATGTATATAGTTTGAAATGGTTTTAGGTAAGTCTAGTTACCATCTGTCTCCATACAAAGTTATTACATATTATTGACTACATTCCCTATGCTTTACATTACATCCCCATGACGTATTTATTTTATAACTGGAAGTTTGTACCTCATCACCCTCTTTACCTATTTCACCTGGCCCCCATTCCCATCTGCCCTGGCAATCACCCAACTGTTCTCTGTATCTATGAGTCTATTTCTGTTCTGTTTGCTTAGTTTGTTTTTCATTGTAGTGATTTTTAGAACACTGAGTGCTAAGTGGTCAGTGTTTAAATAAATAAGCTTTTCTCAAAATGTGTTCTTAGGAATACTAGTCCTGAGAGATGTGTCAGATGAAACAAAACGTTCCACAGTCAAACAAGTTTGGGGAGCACCTGATCATATTTCTATCTCTGGCAAATACATAATGCATAGCAAAAAAAAAAAAAGACATAATATAATCTGAAACTCAGTGACACTTTATTAAATCTAAAATAAAAAAGCTTACTTTTGAGCTTATATCACAAATATTGCAGTTTTAACATTTGTCTATTTTTTGTTTCCTTCTCATTTGTCATAGTAAATCTAAATATCTTGAGAGACAAATGACACTCAAAATTGACGCTGTAAACCTCTGATAAGAAAAGAAAACCAGGAACAAACTGAGACAGACTTGCGTTTTCAAAGAATATGTTCAAAACTCATTTTAATAACAGCAAAACTGCTGAGTCACTTCCAAAGTTTCTGTTGTAAAGAAACCCTGAACAAAGTTTTTAAAAAATTATAAGATTGTATCAATGGCAAGCCTACAATAAAGTCCTTAGGGGGGACTCTTTAGTTATTCCTTTAAATATTAATTAATGTTTATTGTTTCCAGTAATGCCTATAAGATTGTAACTTTGTTCTCAGGCAGCTAACCATGATTTATTTTCTTCCCATAATAGGGATTATAAAAAGTTTCATAGATAACGAAGGAACAGTCTAAAGTGTCCATGTAAAGTACAAGCAGCTAGCTATATGCTCATTTGCAGATTTTTCCAAATAGTGAATTCTATAAAACAGGATCTTCTATTTCTTTGGCAGCAGGAGAGAAGGGGTGAGTTCTGTTTCTCTTCAGGGTAACCGCAGAAGGTCAAGGAGTTACAAATTTGTTTCAGAGAGGAAGGAACATTAGAAAACACTTATTTCATTTTCCAATGAGAAGACAATGCAGCCTTTAAGTCATTTTCCTAAGTAGTAGTTTAGGGTTTGCTTTAGTCTAGTAATTTTTCCATTTGCCCTTGTGCCTCTCTCCCGGGGTACATTCTCATAATGCCATAATCCAAACCCCCATTCAGCCCCTTACTAGCTGTGGGACCCTAGAAAAAACAAACTAGCTGAGCTTCTGTTTCTTCATCTATAAAATAGGAATGATAATATTGACCTCACAGAGCTGTTGCAAAGATTAAAAAGAGTTTAAAAATTAGAATGTACTATGGCCATAGTCAGGGCTCACTAAATAGGGGAGGAAGCATCTCCACATCAGATATTCAAAGTGTGCCCTATCTTTAGAAGGAGAACATGAATGAGTCTAGCATAGCCAAAGATAAATGCACTCTGCATAATCATTGCTCCACTAATGAGGCCAAAGCATGAGTACTCTGCCTTTCTTTCCAAGAGAAGACATGGATGCAACTCTCATATCAAATCTATAAATAGATGGACCCATAAACACACATGGGAAGGAAGACCAATTTCACAAATAGCACATCATAATGATAAATGTTAATCTACAATAGTTCTTTCTTAAAATGCTGGGGCAAAAAGAGATGAGGAAACAACAAACAGGAAAATAATTAAGGGTTCATCTCTATGTTTACAAACTCAGTATTTCACCAAGAAGGAGTTTTATATATTCTATGTATGCAGACCAATTTTTGCTTTAACATTATTTCTCCTGTAATACCTTACTTTGAGTCTTATAATTTTAAAAAGTTTTCCTTCATCATGTTCAAGCTATATCTTTCCAAACTCATCCACTATAAACATGAGGTAGGTTTGCATTTTATTCTCTCTCTTGATGTCACTTGACTTTCTAAAACTGTTATGAGCAGTCACAGGCTGATGATATTCCACATATAATTAGCTCTAAAGCATTAAAATGAATTACTAACGTTGTCTTTTTTTTTTAAATCACTATAAGAAGATCATACCAGATGGAAGATCATCCAAGGGAAATTCAAACAGTCTGGATTTGTAAACCGAATGAAAACGGAAATCCTCCTGAAACAACACAAACAAGAGAGATGAGGCATGAACAACCAGATATCTCCAGGCTCAGGCAATCATAGCTGGAGGAGCTTAGACCTTAAAAGAACTGTCGCTTGACTACGCATTCTCTTGGGTTTGGAAAGGCGAAGAGCCATTGCACAACCCCTCCAGCTCACTCTTGTATTCTCCCAGCACCAGAGTGACAGCCCATTGAAAGCAAAACGCCTTCACAGACAGAGAAGCCAAAGCCTGCAGTAATCAAAAAGAAAAATGAATGGACCTATTCCCCCAAAGAGAAACAAGACGTCTGGGAAAATGGGTTAATGTTTTTTACAACTGGTTCCTTTCCACAGAGGCCTGCCCCCTTTTAGAGCCTGACAGCTTTGTTAGGCACACTGCAGAGCTAACAGTCTGCCTGTAATGGGAAGCGGGATGACTGGAACAAGCAGAATGCCCAAAGCAGACCCGGCCTCAAAATTCAAGTGTCACATAAACTTCTGTGAAAAACCAACAGATAAAAAGCCATGTTTCGGGGGCTTCCCTGGTGGCGCAGTGGTTGAGAATCCGCCTGCCAATGCAGGGGACACGGGTTCGAGCCCTGGTCTGGGAAGATCCCACATGCCGCGGAGCGGCTGGGCCCGTGAGCCACAATTGCTGAGCCTGCGCGTCTGGAGCCTGTGCTCCGCAACAAGAGAGGCCGCGATAGCGAGAGGCCCGCGCACCGCAATGAAGAGTGGCCCCCGCTTGCCACAACTGGAGAAAGCCCTCGCACAGAAACGAAGACCCAACACAGCCATAAATAAAATAAATAAATTAAAAAAAAAAAAAGAATAGGAACTGGGATTCAACATTTTAAAAAAAAAAAAAAAAAAAAAAAGCCATGTTTCATCTAAGAAAACTTAATGAACATTCAAATAACTTCATCTGGCTTCCTTCAACTACCAAAAAAAGAATGTCATAAATAATCAAGTTTCATGATATTACTTTTTTTAAAAATCACATTGTCGGGCTTCCCTGGTGGCGCAGTGGTTAGGAATCTGCCTGCCAATGCAGGGGACGCGGGTTCGAGCCCTGGTCCGGGAAGATCCCACATGCCGCGGAGCAGCTAAGCCCATGCGCCACAACTATTGAGCCTGCACTCTAGAGCCCGCAAGCCACAACTACTGAAGCCCATGCGCCTAGAGCCTGTGCTCTGCAACAAGAAGCCACCGCAATGAGAAGCCTGCGCACCACAACAAAGAGTGGCCCCCGCTCACTGCAACTAGAGAAAGCCCGCACACAGCAACAAAGACCCAACACAGCCAAAAATAAATAAATAAATTTATTTAAAAACAAAAAAAATCACACTGTCAAGCAAAGTGACAGGACAGCTTTCAGTGGGTACCCAGAAAATAACACACAAAACAGATAGTTTCCCACACAACGTTGTTTATGAGTGGCAAAACAATGTGTGTTTCTTGAAATTATTTGCCTCTCTAAGTGTTTGATCAGTGTTCCATGATACATGGAAGAATATCTGTGTGTACAGAGCTAGGATGGAAGTGCATGTGTTTCTCTGTAGCCAGTAATAGTAACCCTTTTCTAATTTGTGAAAAATGAATGTTTCAACTAAAGTGAGAGAGAGAATTGAGAAAACCCAGATTTCTCTAAACTTCATCACCACGGGGCCTTAAAGAAAATGGGCAATAGAGAAAAATCTGGAATCTAGAAAAGAAAAAGGGTGGAAAATCACATTATCTGTGGATTCGATCTGTTATGAACTGACTATGTGTCTTCCAAAATTCATGTTTAAGCCCTAAACTCCTAATGTGATTATATTGGGAGACAGGGCCTGTGAGGATGCAATAAAGGTTAACAGAGGTCACAAGAGTGAGGTCCTAATCTGATAAGGCTTGTGCCCTTATAAGAAGAGGAAAAGGCACCAGACCTCACACCCTCTCTCTGTCATGTGAGGACACAGTGAGAAGGTGGCTGTCTGCACCCCAGGGAGAGAGCCCTCAATGGACACTGACCCTGCTGGCACCTTGATCTTGGACTTCCAGTCCCCAGAACTGTGTGAAAATAAATTTCTGTTGTTTAAGCCACCCATTTTATAATGATAGCCTGAGCAGATTAAGACAGACCACAGCACATTATGGTGGAGATAGAAATGAAGGCTTCAGAACACCTCAGAAGGAAAGTATTTCCAACCGAATGGAAGAGTAATAGGCAGATTTTTTTGGAAAAGATCACTGTGATTTTGCCTTATTCACTATTTAATTTAAATATACATGTGAACATATTATACGTATATATGTATACATATATTCCTGACCCTAAAATATGAAAATAAAGCAAAATAGAGAGAAAAAAAGAGGGAAAAAAAGCTCCCAGCATCAACATTTACATTTGCCACAGCAAACAGGAGCACTTACTTGAGAGGTGTCATTTCCTTCTGGCTCGATGAGATAGGTGTGGTTCCCATCATAGAACATCCCACTGCCAAGGACAAGAAAATAGTTAGGCCTGGCAATTGACTCTTGCCTCAGAACAAGATCATTTTAAAGTCAGCAGGAGCCGGAGGGCCAGTTTGCTTCTCAATGCCCACTTCCCAGTCCCACCCATCACACGGGGTGCACACCACATAGCACACCCCCCACACACACATACCACCCACACCACACATCATACACACTCACACACATCACACACACCACACGTCCTACACACTCACACATACCACCCATACCACACACACACACACACACCACACACACCACCCATACTACACACACACCACCCACATACCATACCACACACACACACCATATACCATACATTACACACCACAACCCCACACATATACACACCACATACCACAGACACACACACAACACACACACCCCACTCCACGTATCTCACACACACACATACATACACACACATCATATACATTTAATAAGATGAAAAAAGCTGCAGGAAGAGCAGAATAAGGCGGGCACAAGGCAGCAGGATGCAGGGAACAGGGCGCAAATCTGAAGTTCAGTTTTGGACCTCATTGGCTACAGATGACTATCAGCCAATTGAGAAATCCTCTGGAGGGCATCTTAAGCTACATATGGCCTCGACTCCCACTCAGAAAGATCCGATAGCCACCCCATTTAGAGGAATGTGGTTTTTCTACTAAGATCAGGTCCCTTCTGATACTGAAGGAACTTGTGTTACCACTCAGGTGTCTGAGGGGGGTGAAGCTGTGATCTTCTGCAGTCACTTTTCAGTGTTAGGTGGAAATGACTGCATTATACCCAAGCTGCTAACCATAGAATAGTATGTGTCTTTCATTGATCGCTTAGTGAAATCGGCTGGTTTCCTGAGCTATAATTATAATGGCCTCCAGCTCTGTGTCTATCCAAATTCATTCACTCCTGCAGTAATATCTTCCACATGTCCTCTACTTTCATATACCCTTAGAACTGCCCTTTTCACATCTGTAATGTTTTCAACCCAAAGTGCACTTTCTGAATTTGGATGACATTGCATTTGGAATTTAAAGATAAACAGACGCAGATTGTAAGATATTACTGACAATATATGCCTAAGGAATCAGTGAGGGGAGCATTTTCAGAACAGTAGACCAAATATGGCAGTGAACATTCTGCTGATAACAGGCCAGACCCAACCAGAAAACTGTACAAAACCATCACCCTTTGTCAAAGTTCACATGGCTACACTGCTTAAGTAGCAAGCAGATTGTTTTGTTTAAATAGTATTGGGTGTTATTTCCTCTTGAATTAGGTTAGTATCCAATGCAAAAATCAGTTATTTTTTATTAGATTTAAACATCATGATACATGGTATAAACAAAGCAGATTCTGACACCATCCATGAAGATTCTGGTTCCCTAAATGAATTATTATTTTTTTTTTGGCCCCAGGGCATGTGGAACTTCCTGGACTAGGGATCGAATCCACACCCCCTGCACTGGAAGTGTGGAGTCTTAACCACTGGACCACCAGGGAAGTCCTGGTTCCCTAAATGAAAATATGCCATTTTTGATTCTTTAACAATTAAAAAGCATGTGTGTTTCATTTACTTTGAGGATTGAAAGCTTTCTGTTACATTTATATAAATTCAAAATAGTATACTGAGTCCATCACAGAGTTTATAATTGATAAAATCCTATAGCTAGGACCAAGTCATTACCGGCCAATCGATTGAGCTAAAATTTTAAAAGGCTGCACCAAAACAAGATTTTGAAAGGAAATAGTCATTCTTACAAATTGCCACAAGAGGGCAATAAACTTACATTTGATTCCATTCTTTAATGTTCCCATAGTTACAGGATTTTGTCAAAACATCAGACATACCAAGACCAAAATATTGCCCATCAGTCCTTCGAATTTGAAAAAAAATGTGCTCCTGCAGGTTCTTTATGGAAAAGATATGAGTTTGATTATTTTACCCTTTATGTTCTTTAATGGAATTCAGTAAATCAAGAAAAATGAAAAATCTCAACATGTACTTGGTCATTTATAGAAGATGAGTCATGGATGAAATAATATGTCTCATATCTAAATCACTGCAATTGAGACAACATAAATTATTTAATATTTAGAAATAGCTCCCCCAAATATTTCTGTCAGCAATGTTTGTTCAGAAGGTAAAATCAAGATGAAAAGTAATAATTAATAAATAACAAAAAGGAACAAGAGTGAATTTTTTCACATGCTCATAAAAGTCTAAGAACACCAAAATACACTTGTACACAATCCTGACAGTGTCCCTACACACGGTGGGTTTTCTGTTTGTTTCTTCTTGTTTAGTCTTAAATGAAAAAGTTTCTAAAGGGAGAAATAAATTTTACTTAGTTACAACAACAGAAGCCGGCTCTGAGTTCAACTCCTCATCTAGTCACTAAAACGTCCTTAAAGTTCCCTTTCCATCCTTAGAACTGTGTAGGATTAGTAGCTGTTGGTCTGAGGGTCTCAGGTCTGTTAGGGTCCTTAGAAGGCAGTAATACCTTCTCTCTGATTCTCACAATATTGTGTCCATTTGGAAAACTGGGGGGTGGGGGAGGGGAGGGGCAGGGAGGAATTGGAACATGCACTGGGCAAGACACTTACACTGTGACTTTGGACTGAGATTTTAAGAGGAAGAGAGAGGAAGGAAAAAAGTCTAGAACAGACATTTGCTGTCACAAAAGTCGGCAGGCCCAGTGTACTATTCCTGGCTGACAGCTGTGCTCATCCTGAGATCAGAGATGACAATTTTACTGCTGAAGGGGATATCGACGTTTCTTTTTCCAGATTAAGAACACAGAGGCTCTCAGATATTAGGAACGGATTCCATGTTTGTAAAAATGTCTCCTTATTCAAAGAATTTATTTAAAATTAGTAAAATGGTCCTTTAGAAAAAAAGCAATAAGCAAATGGAGGTCCATCCTGCTCTCAGGCATGTGACCTCCTTTCTCTGGCTATTTATCTGATCCCTGTGTTCTCTCCTTCCTGCCTCTCACGTACCTACTGCCAGAGCCTGACCAGAGGCACCACTTAGGCAGACTGGCTAGACTTCCCAGCCTTTCCCATTAGGTCTCTTTCCTCACTTTCTCTGGACCTGTCAGTCGAACCCCTCTCCTGGAAGATTCTATCAAAGCCTGTTCCAGGGCCCACTCCATCTTCTGCAGGTGACATCTCTCTGGAGCCCTCAGGGATGACCTCATTCTTCAGTGCCCACCCTCAGCTTGCGTTTTTCTCAGTTTTTTTCTCTCTCAAAGAAAACAAGTATACCTACCACATTCCATAGCACGAAGCTGGGCTAGATTTAGCTTCCCCACTAGACTGGGAGCTCTTGCGGGCAGGGCTCACGTTCTAATCCCCTTAATATTCCAAGTGGCTGGCACACACCAGGTGCTCAATAACTGTTGGTTAGATCAAAAACCCACGTCTCTAACTTGGTAACAGACAGGAAGTATTTTAAAGCTTCCAAACAAAAATTTCACAAAACTAAAGTGCTAGCTGGTTCTGGGCCCCAAAAAGTAACAAGGAGCTTGGATGATTTAGTCTAAGTAGAATGCTGAGGGCTGACACAGTATCTTTATAAGGGGTCACAAGACAAGTAAGAGACAGACAGCCACCTGGGTATCACCATCATCGACAGGATGGAGGAAGCTGATCTATTTCCAGAGTAAACATCAGCAAACCTACTTTGATAGTGAAGGTTATGTAAAAGGAAGCAAGGTCCTGAGGAAGGATGAACTTCATTCCATAGAGATTTCTGAGAACAAATGGACCCTCCCACGAGTTTGCTGAGAGTTAGGTGGGATTCTGGCTGAATAAAGGGCTAAAATACATGAGCTCTTGAGGTCACCTGCAGCCCTTGCAAGGAGTCAGGAGTTTCCCCCTCCTGAAATCTCTATTATTCCATACAAACGTAAAAATGAACATCAAGGAGTAGGAGGGGTAGAACGGGTACCAAGGGGCTAAACACCCAGGGAAACAGAGAACAAAGTTACCCAAACCACTCCTGTCTCCATCTGGATGAAACTAGAAAAATGTTTCAAACATCACTAAGGATGCATATTATAATCATAGAGCCCCTGGTCTCTGCATCTCTAATTTAACAGTCTGCTTGGTTTATAAACCACAAATGAGAAAAAGATTTGATCCACCACTGATTTAAAATTAGTTCTTGATATAAAATAGAGATTTTGACCACGGTGCATTAAAAATAAAGAAAATAAGTGACTGAAAAAAAATGGATGATACAAAAAATTTGGGGACACTTACTGAAGTCCATGGCATGTTGACAATGCCACAAATGAGGCAGGGTTTCCTCGGATGCGGCCCTGGTAGTAACAGTGCTCTCCGCCCTGAAAGCAGAAATAGAGAACATAAGCCTCTGCCATCACAAAGAGAATCTGCCACATCGTTTCACAGGTTTCTGCCCACACTGCACCTCCATGTGCAAAGCTCTGTACAATGTTTCACTATCCAGGCTAGTATTATCAAACCATTTCTAACAGAATTATTCATAAACACTCCCAGCGAGCTGACTCCAAATCAAAAGACAGGGAAATAAAAGTTGACTTAACTTTCCTTTTATGTAGGTGATGATAGACGGAACAAAGAAACAGACTCTGAAATACATATGTGGCCCCCAGCACCAGGAAAAGTTCAATCAGCGATTTCCCCAGTCCTGAGAAACTCAACCTTGAGTAGCAGCAAAATGATGTGCTTCCCCATAAAGTGAAGTAAAATGAATATAAATCATCTGAGAGTCACTAAATTAAATTGATGGAGAAAAATGCCTATTTTTACAGTTATCAAAACTTGACAAGTTTACACTAGTCTTTTCTCCAACTAGGAATGGCTTTACTGGTAAGCAGTCTAGGGTAGGGTTTGAAATTGAGAAGTTTCTTCTAGAAGTGAGCCATATTAACGAAATTCCACTAAGAGACTCATTTCTTTGGATTAAATGTTCCTGGAAAAGGTAACAGGGTAGTGCCTCTGGCATCTCAAGGTGGTACCCCAGTCGTTAGATGCTTACTGCTCACACTGTGGTCTAGAAAACAGCAGCAGTGGCATCACCAGAAGCATATCAGAAATGCAGAATCCCAGGGCCCAACCCGGACCTACTGGATCAGAATCAGCATTTTAACAAGGTACCTAGGTGATTCATATGCACATTTAAGTTTGAGAAGCACTGGTCTAAATGACCTTTCCCATTCCCCCACTAATCTCCCATTTCCTCAGAAGCTGAAAGCTTTTAATTCAACTGACTCACTGATATGTGAAAGAGCAATGTAGGAAGGACTGAAGGAATGGGTGCTTTAAAGGGGCAAATGTTACCTACTTCACAGTCTGGCTTAAGGACTAAGCCCACTTAAAATACTCAGTGCTTGACAAGGGCAGGGGAGAGAACAGGAAGACGTAATGATGGAACAAGGTTGAAGACATTTTCTTCACCGGAATTCCAAGGAAGGCAGCCTGGCCTGAGCCTGCTGTTCCTCATGAGATAACCCCACAGGACAGGGTGAAGCTCAGCTTTGCTGAGGGAGCAGAGAGCGGGCAAAATGGCACGCAGCACAAGCCGTGACACCCTGACACCTCCACACTCCCAAGGGAGTCACTGAGAATCATGAACTGAGGACTGGGGTTGGATCGGATGGAGGATAAGATAGGGAGGTCCTTCACGTGTAATTCTGACAGGCAATGGAACCCAGAAGGCCACAGACTTAAGGGGAGAAACAAAGCCAGTCCCTGACTTCCGGGGTAGGGTTGGTTTGGCTGTTAACAGTGTGAGCTATTAGCTCCTTCACTTACTAGCCGTGTAATCTCAAGCAAATCACAGAGCCTCCCTGTGTTATAATCTCATAGGGTTGTTCAGAGGATTAAAGAGCTAACATGCATAAAGGGCTTAGAATAACACATGGCACTTGGTACACACTCAATAAACGTTTGCTACCATTATGATTACTGTGTGTCACCTATTGTCCTACTCAGTTTACTCACACAATCTCCTTAAATCCTCACATCGCTTCTACAAAGAAACACTGTCGTCTCTATTTCACATAGGAGGTCACAATCTCTGAGAGTCAAGGCTGTCCACCTGGGAAGTTGCCAAGTAGGGGTGCAAACTTTGTGTGAATGTGTGAATGTGAGGCCTGTGTCCTTCCCCCTACATTACTTATGAGTTGGACCTAGAACCTGTGAGTTATGCAATGCAAGCTTACCCTAGGCTGTTTTTGTTTGTTTGTTTGTTTTTAATTTTTGGAGTAAAGCTGGGGGGTAAATTTAACAGAACTTAAAATTCCCTCTGTTGGGCTGTTGGATTGGTGAACTATCCAAAAGATTAGTGGAGGAGAGGTTACTATGTTTCAAATGACCTTGATTTCCTGGACACATCTGATTGGACCAATCAAAACTCTAGCATTTGATTGGCCAGACACAAAAAGCCAAAGGTCAATGGGGTGACCTGGAAAGACAGAGCAGCATTTCTTTAAATTGGACACAGACTAAATAACCCAATCAGATCTCTCTCAGAGGTCTAAAACACACAGTGAAGAGTAGGTAGAAAGATAGTAGAAACAAAGAGAAACAGAAACCAGGAAGATAATCACAAGAATTATGGTATCAGGTTAGGGAACAATGGAAGCTGACAAGTCATTGTATGTGGGGAAAATACATCAGAGGTACAGGCATATAAGACATGTTTTATAAATTACTAAAGTTTTCTTTAAAATACCAACTTTGGAAACATGTTATGTTAAATCATAAAAAAGGACAAAGAATTCATGTTTTGAAACAATCCATTATATAGGGGCTTTATAAATAGATGATTAGATAATAGAAAACAATCTTTCACTAATTTCTGATTCTGAAAAATAGGAGTCAATCCAAAAATAGCATATGATCATGGTCCGTCTGCACAAAAGCCTAACGCTGCAAATGAAATGAAGAGCTCAATATGGTTGAATCATTATCAAATGTTTCCATGACACTTCAAGAGAAGCATAAACACCAGGGAGGGAAATCTCCTCAATTTAGACTATTACAATTCAAATCTTGAGGCTCTCAACTGGCATTATATGTAATTCTTCTAAATAATGGTGGAAATTAATTTTTGTGTTGTAACTTTTTTTTCAGGACTTATTCATCATAAATCAACAATTATTTCAACTTAGAACTAAAGTAGATTGTTTTTTTTCCTTTGACATGCCTGGAAATATTTCTTAGTCCAGAATAGAGGCCTTAATGTTGAAGGGCTTCTTTAATTTATATAAATCTATAGTTAAATTATTAAAATAAATAGACAAAATAAATTTAATAGATTTTTGCTTTTAAATAAGTATTTTCACACATTATTTTTAAAATAATAAATACTTATGGCAAAAATCCTAAGAATTCAGGCGGTACATGGTAAAGAGTGAAAATATCCCCTTCCTACACATTGTCCAGGCTTCAGTTGCTTCCTAAAAGGTAAGCCTTTTTGACAGATTTTGTGTACCACATCAGGAGTCATCTATGCATATTTAAGGAAATGTGTATATACATAAATATACATATATCCTTTTCAGTGCATAAATGAGTTTACACTACCCATACTGTTCTGCCACTTGATTTTTTTCCTTAAGGTAACCTTAACATCAACCTCATTCTTTCAATGATGGCAGAATATTCTATCACAGGGGTGAACCACAATTCATTTAAACAATCCTGTACAAATGGACATTAAGGTTATTGCAACAAACATTCTTTCATATATTTCTGTGCACTTCTGTCAGTATATATGTAGGATAGATTACCAGATGTGTAGGTCAAAGAATATGTGCGTTTAAAATTTTAGTGGATAGTTTAAAAGACAAATATAATTGTATTTCTTTACACATATCTGTTTTAAAAGATGCATGGCAGGCTTCCCTGGTGGCGCAGTGGTTGAGAATCTGCCTGCCAATGCAGGGCACACGGGTTCGACCCCTAGTCTGGGAAGATCCCACATGCCACGGAGCAACTAGGCCCATGAGTCACAATTACTGAGCCTGCGCGTCTGGAGCCTGTGCTCCGCAACAAGAGAGGCCACGATAGTGAGAGGCCCGCGCACCGCGATGAAGAGTGGCCCCCGCTTGCCACAACTAGAGAAAGCCCTCACACAGAAATGAAGACCCACCACAGCCATAAAAATAAATTAAAAAATAAATAAATTAAAAGATGCATGGCATTTTAAAATAATAAAATGCATTTTATTAAAAATTACATATTTTAATAAAGACTACCACTTAAACCAACTTTCTCAAATCTTATCTATAATAAAGATTCTCCATATCTTCACATGACTTTCTTAAGGAACGAGATGCTTTATGGAAGTAGGTATTATAGAAAATAACCTAAGACAGATGTTGTAGGAAAAGAAAAAAGCCAGCACATCCCAACAGAGTTTAGCTCTTTATCCAACTGCCAGTCATGGCTTTATTCCTTACTGTCTCTTTTGTTCCAGAAATAAATCCATTGTCCTTGAAACTTTCTTCATACTCGTTGATTTAATAACACAGTCATAACAGTACAGGTGTTTATTTTTAGCTAATTAGATAGTTGTAGCTAAAAAAATTACCCACCTCTATAAAAATGAACTATATGATAATTCACGTGTCATACTGGTTTATCTTTCCTGTGGAAAAAAGCTTACTGAAATTTAATTCTAGGGAAGTCGAAATAATCATTTATTTGAAAAATTCAAACACAAACCACATTTTTATTAAGCATCCAGAACTCAAAAGAAAAGCAGAATTTATTACAAATATGATGAGATGATAATGCAAAGGAAGTTACACAGCCTGGGTTATAAAACTATGAAAACCCAAAAAAAGAAACTAATTAGAGCACAGCTGCAAGGCCATGGTCATTTGCTCTCCATCCAGACCATCAAAGGAAACTACAACTTTATCAGCTCCAAGATGGACCAGGGCCACCTCTTCCAAAAAGCCTTCTCAGATTCCCTCCTCCTCATAAAATTAACCTTGCTAACCCTTCTTTCCCTGAATTTTCATATTTTATCTCCTTCTATCTGCATTCTTGTTTCTGTCCCATGCCCCCACTAAACTATGGTCTCCTTTCAGGGAAGCACAGGTGCCTGATCTATATTTACATCCCCAAGTGTGCTGTTGGGGGGAGAGCCTCCCAGAATCTCAGCTTCCTCATCAATCAAATGCGGAAAATAACAACCCACACTGCCTCACAAAAGAATGCAGTGGAATCCATGAGATACAAAGTCAAGTCCACTGTAAACTGCTATATAATTGGATGCAGTCAGGCAATATTTACTCAGTGAGGGATTCTGTATGTCCCTCTAGCTATGATTCTCATACTTTATTTGTTAAGACTAACAAATTGTTAAATTCAGGGCATTAGCTAATTAATAATGCAGATTACTGTGTCTCTCGCCCAGAGAGTCTGTTTAGGCAGCTCTGAGGTTAGACCCAAGAATCTGCATTTTAACAAATATCCCATGTTTTTCTTACTCTAAGAATACACTAGAGCAGTGGTCCTCAACCTTGGCTGCCTATCAGAAACACCTTGGGGAGCTTTCAAAATCCCAATGCTCAGGCTGTACTCCAACCCAATTAAATCATACTCTCTGGAGACAGGACGCAGGCCTCAGCATCTTTTTAAGTGCTCCAGATGATTCAATGAAGCTATAGTGTCTGAGAATCCCTGCCCTAAAGAAATATCGCTCAACAGCAGGGGTTCTCAAAACTGACTATCAGAATCACCGTGACTCCCAGAATCACCCACTGGTTCCCAGGCATTCCCTCAGACCTACTGGATCCAAATCTCCAAGGAGAGAGGACTCTAGGCTTTTTAGGGTTGCAAAAAGTTCCCCAGCTGATTTTGATGATCACATTTGGAATTATTAACCTAAAAATATTCAACCTAATACCAAACCATCCCCAGGGAGAGGGCACCAGAAAGACTGAGATCTTTCAGAGAATGAAAGTGTATGCCATATCCTGGGCATTCTGCTTGGTGATGAATGTACTATTTCATGATGACTGATGAAGTGAATATTAATTTTTCCATTCACAAGTGAGAAAATGTAGATTTAAAGTGAGCCTTCACACCCAGGTATGCCTGATGCAGAGTCAAGTCTCTTTACGTTGGTGGTTCTCAAAGAGTGGTGTCCAGCCCCAAAGCATCAGCTTATTAGAAATGCAAATTCTTAAGCCTCTCCCCAGACATACTCAATCAGAGGCTCTGGAAGCTCTCCAGTGACTTCCAGGCACTCAAAATTTAAGAACAACTGCTTTTCGCTACATCTGCCTTTGCATTTTAAAGCTCCTCATTTGCTGAGCTCTCTGAAATCCTACACTAGTTCCTGAGCAGAGTCTAACTGAAGCATAAAAGATATAAACAGCCATAGCTCTTCTCCACTTCCCTTTTTCTCCCAAAGCCAGCTGGTTTTATCAGAAACAGAATTGAGGGTAAAAGGTGAAATAAGAATACGTGAGGGACTTCCCTGGTGGCGCAGTGGATAAGACTCTGCACTCCCAATGCAGGGGGCCCAGGTTCGATCCCTGGTCAGGGAACTAGATCTCATATGCATGCCACAACTAAGAGTTTGCGTGCCACAACTAAGAAGCCCACCTGCTGCAACTAAGACCCGGTGCAACCAAATAAATAAATAAAAATATTAAAAAAAGATTATGTGAGAATTTTACCATGTACAGAGCCAGGAAGAGCAGAGCTATTCTTTGTAGGTGCTGGTAAGAGGGTACCATACAGGATGCTTTGGCCAGGACTCAAGGGACTAGAGCAATCAACGTCCCATTAGCCTGGAACTAAGGGGTCTCCCAGGATGCAGGTCATTCAGTGCTCCATCCATGAAAGTCACAGGCAAATCAGTGTGAGTTTGGTCACCCCAAAAGGGACAGGGTTACTGCAGACACTTCCAGACCAAAACACCGGCCTGTAAGCCTTGTGATCCTGCTCTGCTCCCAGAGTCATAGCTCTCTCCCCCTCTGTGGGCACCAGTCCCAGGACTGGCTTCTGCCCTGCAGATCGGGGTTCATGCCAGTCATCCTCGTCCATCAGTGAGACCCTTGCTCACTCTAGAAGTTCGCCACCCAGGGTGCACATTAGTGTCACATTACTGTCACGAGGGAAGTATTTTTTAAAAAAGATCAAGCCTTATTCCATGCCAATTATATCAGGACCTCTAGGGATGGAACCTGAACATTATTTTAAACTGCCCAGATGATTCCAACATGCTGCCTTAGGTTGAGAAGCTATGCTCTAGGCAATTTCCCCTTTGCAGGAACTGAAGACCTGTCCCTGAACTCTACTGCACCCTAAATTTCTCCCAGGCATGTGCACTGGCTAGACTTCTGTTTGTGGCTGCATGGCTGGAATCTGTTCTGCCAGGCATTTGTCTACAATAGCCTCTTCCCAATTTCCTCCTGATTGGCATTGACATGACGTGCCTCTCCCTCCCAATAGTGAGAAACATTTTAAAGTCAGGAATATTCCGAGTCTCCCTAGGGTCATCTGCAACAAGGAAATTCCTAGAAAAGCTAAATCTTATTTTGGAGAGGATCCAGCAACCTACCCTGATTAAAATGTATAACCTGGAATTATATAGAATCAGATGGGATTCATAAAAGGGACATAAGTTAAACATTTGTTCAGTTACAGAATGTAAGGTTATCTGATTCTACAGGCTCTCCAAGGAAAATAGAGAGAAAAGCAATCTCATCTTATTTTACAGTAAATTAAATTAAATAAAGCTATCACATGGTCGATAATCCATGGATCTACACTGTGCATGTCAAAATCTTTACCAGTTCATGCCAAAATAAGGGCAATTCAGTCAGTTTTTCATAAAGCTAAATGCATTTAATTTTCATATAACTGTCCTTTGTTTTGAGATTTATTCTTGCCTTCTCTTTATTAAAATTATCCATTTTTAATTTTTAATAGGCTTTTTTATTTTGAAATAATTGTAGATTCACAGAAAAGTTGCAAAGATGGTACAGAGAGTTCTAGTATATCTATCACTCAGTTTCTCCCATTGTTAACATCTTACATCACCTGAGTACATTTGTCAAAACTAAAAGACTGACATCAGAATGTTACCGATTACTAGGCTCTGAACATTTAGATTTCACTAGTGTTTCCATTAACTTCCTCTTTCTGTTCCGGGATCCAGTCCAGGTTACCATATTGCATTAGTTAGTTGTCATAGTCATTCTTTTTTGAACTGGGAGCAATAGTAAATAGAATTTAGGTATTTTGAAGGGGCTGTTTCCATATACAGTAAAATAAAAAGATTGGCAACCCTATATTGATCTAAAATTTGTTTTGTTAGTATACTGGGCTATGAAATGCAAGTCCAGGATCAAGAGTATGAATGAATATTTCCTAGACTCTAACTTAGCACTATAGGTTTCAAAATATTTTTTTTAAAAAACTACCCTTATGTAAACAAGCTTAATTTAAACAACTTATTAAAATGTAATTTTTAATATAACCCATAGAGATAATTTCTGAAAGGTTACTCAATAACACTTTTCTATAACAATAATCTAGGACTCCTCATTGCCTGAAATTGTTCTGGACTGTCCTTCCAAGGATGTTTGCAGAGTGAAAAGCCTTTGAAGATAGAGCTATCTCCCTCTAGAGCAAAAAAGAAGCATGTTTACTTCCTATGATAAAAGATTCGAGTTTTTTTAATTCAGAATTTCTCTAGTAACACAACATGCTGTGTGTGCAGGTGTCACCTGGCCCTTTCCTCTGTCACCCTCTGGGGATCGAGGCTCACGATACAAGCATAAGAAAATGCTGATATTCTGGCTACTTCTTTGACCCAGGATCTCCTGTTTTCTGCCAGAAGAGATGAAAGTGCAACAGGCTAACTTGTTAACTTGCAAGTAGGATAAAATCTTAGACCCTCACAGTTGTTGAAAGTTGGATTTCCATTTTCCCCTGAAGATTAGGAGATTTGTGAACAGTGAGCCTCCATTCCCACATTTGCATTTTGCTGTAGGATACAAATCAGCTGCAGATAAGAATAAGATACACATTGTTCATCTTATTACAGCTAGCCTGTCTCTCATTTATACCACTAGTTGACACCTTTGGACATTTGTGTTTGCCATCCCATTCCAGGATACAAGTGTTCAAGCCGTATCAAAATTATCACCTCATTTCAACATCTAAAGCTAAATGGTCCTTCAAAATCTCTGCACTATTTTAATGCTCATCGATAAGCACTAGGATCTTGCAGCATCGTCATCCACCAAAAAACATTTTAAAAACTAAAAGGAGACAAATCTAGCTGACAAAAAAAGGAAATAATTTCATTTAAAAATATGCATGGTTCCTGTTGAAGAGGAAAGATATATAAGAATATTATTGCAGCAAATATTCTTGAATATTATTGTAGTGAAAGTTTCTACAAGAAAGGAGAAAAGAGACAGAACTAGAAAGCCAGCCATTGGATATAAATAAAAGTGATAAGCAAAAGAGTTTCTTATTGGAAAATGGTGAACACCACAGAAAATAGGGACCATAAATTTCTTATGAGCTCTCGAGTTTAAAAAAAAAAAAAAAGCCCACTAGGGACGCAGTGAACTTAAAACCTATTTTTATTGTTGTGCAGGAATCTTTCCTTATACTGATTTCCCCTGGGTATTGTCAGCTGTGGAAAACAAAACATAAAAATGATGATAGTCTTCCAGGAGTTAAAGCTCACAAGTATCCTAACTGAACAATTGTTAAAGTCTTTATGAGAGGCAATCCATTTTTAAAAGTTGAAGACTTACTCGCTCTCCTCTTGTATGTAGGCTCAGGCACCTCCAGCACATGCTCTAATTGTTTTTACATTAGTTATAATCAAAATGCCTTCTGTATTCATTTCCTAGGACTCTCATAACAGATTACCAAAACCTGGGAGGCTTAAAACAACAGAAATTTATTCTCTCACAGTACTGCAGACGAGAAGTCTGAAATCAAGGTGTTGGCAGAGCCATGCTCCCTCTTGACAAGAATCCTTCCTTGCTTCTTCCTAACTTCCAGTGGTTGCCAACAATTCTAAGTGTTCCTTGGCTTGGAGATGCATCCTCCAATCTCTGCCACCTTCTTCACATGGCATTCTTCCTGTGCGTCTGTCTCTGCATCTCTATGTCTAAACTTCCCTCTTATAAGGACACCAGTCATTGGATTAGGGCCCTCCTCTTAACTTGATCACACCTGAAAAGGCCCTGTTTGCTAAAAAGGTCACATTCACAGGTACCAGGGGACATGACTTTTGAGGGGACACTATTCAACACAGTACAATTTCTCATCTCTTTCAATGTGACCAATTGAATTTTTATATTCCTAATCTAGAGATTTTGCTTCTAAGAAGCTTGGCTCAGTGAAATAAACTGCAGGTGTCTACTACAGCAGCCCTCACCTAAAAAGATTAACCCGTATCTTAATTACCTCTAGCCAGACATTCTAGTTTCCCATTGCTTAATTTAACAATACTCATCATTATTTTACACAAATAATACAGTAAACCTGATCTTCAGTTCTTTTATTAAGTCGGACAGAGCTTCCAAAATTGCTTATTTTTAACCAGAAAATAGTCAAGAAAAATTATTTTTCAGCTGTCAGGTAATCATTTACAGACCTATTAATATAACAATGTCTGATCAGACTACGAAAACATTTTAGGTTCCCACAGAATGCTCCTCAGCAACAAATTACTGTAACGCAGAGAGGGTACTTAGCAGGTTCTCTATGTTGCAGTTCTAAATTGAGAGAATGGAAAATGAATGTGGACCACATACAGTGACTATGTAATTATAAACTCATGAAATTATAACTCTTTCCAGGAAATTACTACATTACTGTATCTTTTTAACAAATAATAGACACTTAAATGTATTGCTCTGTATGAATGCTTTAGCATAAGACATGCGTATTACCTAAAACCTTCTTCTGTAGTTGGTGTTTGAATATCAATAGGAAAAAGTATAATTGTCTAGAAGACAGTTACAGAAAACGAAGGCATATTTGGCATCCCTAAAATAAAGGAAGAAAAAGATTTCTGTTCCATCTGAAAAGAATAATATTTTTGTTGTTTTCTTCTCTTCCTTTTTTGTTTTAGAAGATGTAACTATATGAGGGTTTGAGGTAAAGAAAAAAAGACATTTTTTCCCACTACCACCAAGAACTTATTCTCCTTTAATTTCACTTCCATTCTATCATCCTCGCATCCACTCTTTTTTTGAAAAAGGAAGGATAAACAGGGAAAACTTCTATCTGCCAAAAGAAGGCTGCATTGCAGCATCTCTTTCTCCTGTTATACTTGAACCTTAAACACTGTGCTCAAGAACTCAACACTAGCATCCAGTGGTCATTCTTATTCCTCAGTGGATGATTCTGCATTAGCCCAGGATTAATTTAAAGGTACAAACAAAGGGTTGGCTTACTAAGGACAAACTTCTCAAACGATTCCTTCAGGGAGGCAAAGTAGTATTTAAGGGTTGTATCTGACAAGAAGTGATGCTAAACCTGAAAAAATTAAGTGCTTTTCTTTCAGCAATGTTTCTATGAGCACATGATTGTCATTTGCCATTTTGGGGGTATTTTCCTGTAAAATGAAGGAGGAGTTGAATTTGGTGGTCTCTAAAGTTCTTTCTGGTTCTATGATTTGCAATCTATTTTTAAAAAATCAAAGATTACCAACTTTTTATTTCTTTTAAATAATCAGGCCAACTTTCAAGGAATTAATATCTTTTACACTGCATTTACCATTAAAAAAATTAAACCAACAACAAAAGATACTCATGTGTTTGGAAAATTTTTAAATGTTACATACAAAAATTTTAAACAATTTAAAAATTATTTCTAAAATTTCAAATAATTTATGAGTCATATAAGAGTCCTAGTATAAATTACAGAATATACATATTTATGGGCAGTGAAAAAATGTATGCATCAGAACTTTTAGGACGCTGCTAAAATGGTACTTAAGAATAAATTCTTCATCCCTAGACGCTGATAGAAAAGAAAGATTGATAATGAATAAGTTAAATTTTAACTCAATGAGTTATGAAAAGAACAAAGGAGAATTTTTTTAAGTAAAAGAAAGTAGGCGTTAATAACAGAAGTAGAGCTCGTTCCTTGAACAAAATATATCTTAAAAAACTCAAACAAGGGCTTCCTTGGTGGCGCAGTGGTTGGGAATCCGCCTGCCGATGCAGGGGACACGGGTTCGAGCCCTGGTCTGGGAAGATCCCGCGTGCCGCCGCGGAGCAACTAAGTCCGTGCGCCACAGCTACTGCGCCTGCGCTCTGGAGCCCGCGAGCCACAGCTACTGAGCCTGCGTGCCACAACTGCTGAAGCCCGCGTGCCTACAGCCCGTGCTCTGCAACAAGAGAAGCCACTGCAATGAGAGGCCCGCACACTGCAACAAAGAGTGGCCCCCGCTCGCCACAACTAGAGAGGGCCCGCGCACAGCAATGAAGACCCAACGCAGCCAAAAATAAATAAATAAAATAAATAAACTTATAAAAAAAAAAAAAACTCAAACAAGATTAACCAAGTAAGAGTAAAGGCACAAATAAAGTATAATAGAAATGAAACAGGAGATACTCTGATACAGAATTATCAGACTTTAAAAACCAAAAATGACTTGAAGCAAATTTAACAAAATGCTAACATGTATCTACACATGTATCTTTTACAACATGTTATAGAATTTTTAATATGTTTGAAATATTTCAAAGATACTGAAATTTTTATCATAGGTCAATTGCTGGTATGTCATGACTTGAAATTTAAAACTGATTTAGAAGTGGCTCTAATATACCTTCCAAAGACAGCACGTGAATATGAGCCTCAGTACACAGGATGACCTCAGCATCAGGTGAACAGATGGAACACTTCTATTTTTCCTGTTTATATTCACTGCATCTTTTCATAGCAGGGGGAATAATCTGCTCTCCCAGACCTGTCCAAACTGGACTTCTCCCCACATAGCTTTGGGTGAACAGGAGAAACTACCCAATTTCCTAACACGTGGCTTAATTCATTCACTTAATTTTTTTGTTCAACAAAAAAAATTGTTGAATTATTGTCTTCGAGGTACATACATTATGCTGAGAGCTAGGAACTCAGTACAAGTTCCCCTGGGAGTCTACTCTTGGAGTAACTTCTCATAGATTGTATAGTCTAGGGGCATAGAAGATTGTCTTCATATGAAGCAGAGCATGAAGAAATGCTGTGGGTGATCCTGACATGCTTCCTGTATCTCAGGCAGAATCAGAAACTAGCAGTAAGAAGTACAGGCCACCAAAGACCTAGCCAGAAACTCTTTACAAATTTCCACTTTACCTCAATAATGATTCAACACTAATATTTATGGAGCATTTCCCATACCCAAAGCTCTGAGCTACATGTCTGTCTTTCTCATTTAACAGATGAGAAAAATGAACCACGGAAGAAATAAGTAAATTGTCCAAAGCCACATGAAAACTGATTGGCATAGTCAGGATTTGAATTTAGGTCTATCTATCCCTAACAATATCCTTGGTCTCTAAGTTTACTGCCTCCAAACTACCGATTTATCCTGGACTTAGAAACAAAAGAAATGACTAGCTTCATTTATTAACACTAGTCGAGAAAAAATTTTTTTTTAATTTTTTTAAATCAGAAAGGTAGCAATGACCTCAAGAAGACAGCACTTACTCTGTCCAAAAATCAAATTGCTGTGTGGGATACCTGTTGACCCCACTCAGAATTACCCAAGAAACCACTCTGCCTTCTAAAGACAGTTAGAGGTACACTTTCAGATTTTTGAGAATATGGAGAGAAGAGAAAACAAAGGCAGAAAATAATCAATATATGAAGTCCAAAGGCATACTTAGTCTTGTTTCCATTAGGTCATACCTGATTTCTTTGGGTCAAGGCTCTGCACAAATGTTATACTCCTGCTTTCTCTCCCTTTTTTTTAAAAATTCATTTTATTGAAGTATAGTTGACTTACAATGTTGTGTTAATTTCTGCTGTACAGCAAAGTGATTCAATTATATATATATAAAATTGAAGAATTAAGAATTTCTCATATTCTTTTCCATTATGGTTTATTACAGGGTATTGAATATATTTCCTGGGCTATACAGTAGGACCTTGTTGTTTATCCATCCTATACATAAGAGTTTGCATCTGCTAATCCCAAACTCCCAATCCATCCCTCCCCCAACCCCCTCCCCCTTAGCAACCACAAGTCTGTTCTCTATGTCTGTGAGTCTGTTTCTGTTTCATAGGTAAGTTCATTTGTGTTATATTTTAAATTCCACATACAAGTGATAATCATATAATACTTGTCTTTGTCTGGTTTACTTCACTTAGTATGATAATCTCTAGGCCCATCCATGTTGCTGAAAATGGCATTATTTCATTCTTTTTTTACAGCTGAGTAATATTTCATTGTGTGTGTGTTTGTATATATATATATATATATATATATATATACACACACACCTCATCTTCTTTATCCATTCATCTGTTGATGGACATTTAGGTTGTTTCCATGTCTTGGCTATTGTGAATAGTGCTGCTATGAACGTAGGGGTGCATGTATATTTTCAAATTACAGTTTTGTCCAGATATATGCCCAGGAGTAGGATTATTGGATCATATGGTAGCTCTATTTTTAATTTTTTGAGGAACCTCCATACTGTTTTCCGTAGTAGCTGCACCAATTTACATTCCCACCAACAGTGTAGCTTCTCTCCCTCTTGTACCACTGTCTCCATTAAGTGTCTAATGTCACTTACTCTCCACATGCCTAAATTTTTAGGAGTTCCTACGGGGATAATCAAGTGCACCTACACCTTCCTCCTTTTGTACTTCATAGATGCAATGAAAAGTTTACTATGATAAAACATCAACTGGAAATCTAATCAATTACTCCCAAACATGGCTGAAAACGCCCAAACTACTCAATACCAAGGTACTAATTCTCTGGTCTTTATTACCTGTTCTTATTTTTATAGTGGCCACGTATTCACCAGAAAATAAGAATTTTTTATAAATGAAAAAGAAAATAATACTAGTTTGGGACAATACCCAGGGAATAATTTGTGATTTTTTTGGGGGGGGTGCTTCAAACCAGTTTCAAACTCGTCAAAAACAACATTTCCGCAATTACCTGCTCAATCATAGTTCACTCTAATTTCAAAAAATATTCTGACAGTATATTTGTATAAGACATTATATAATACAAAGATTAGTTCTGTAATTAGAATTAAAATAGGAACAATATTCTATTATAAAATAGTTAATTGGTTCCATATAGAGAAATACTATTAGTGCTACTTCAAATGTTTTTAAATTTATGGCTGAACATGTCTTTTTAAGTTTATAGATAAAATCTTGAATATTAACAGATGAAATAATTCTTTAGATATTTAACTGAAAAAAATCTTACACTAGAAAGAAAATAAAGAGGACTTCCTACTGAAATAGGTTACAGAGCTTAGAAACAGAACTCATGCTGACACCAGCTGTCACATTCCATTTCTCCTTACCCCCAGCACTAAGATACCTGACCTGTATAAACTGGTAATGGGCCAATATATTTTCTTCAGGCTACAGAGTCAAGACTACTTGCAATCTTAACAATGCCATTAAGGCAGCTGATGCATTATTCATGATGATGGACCTAGAGCAACCTCGCTTTGGTCCCAAGGGAAAGCAAAATTTACTTAATCCCCAAAGAATTTTTTCCAATAATACAAAGAGAACTAAATCATGAAAGCTGAGACCTCCCTGAAACCACACTGATTACAAGATGGCAGAGGAACATATGTCTGCACAAGCCTGCCAGGGGAAAATTGCAGTGTCCAGCTCATCAAAAAGATGCTAAAACGATGACTGGCAGCAGATAAAAAGTAAAGTTAGGAGACATACCTGGAATAACTGTTGCATGTGAGGAAGAAACAAACATTTTATCAGTTTGTTTATGAGATTTGTGCAGATCTTTTACTCTCTTCCCTGGGTGTGTTGGGGGGGTGGGGAGGGGCGGGGAAGGAAGGGGGACAGGCATTTTGAAGCACCTTGGCAGGGTTACAACCAAATATCTTCTAGTCTTTTGGCAGAATGATGACATGTTTCAGCTTCGCTACTCTTGTCCATAAAACTTCACATTTCCTCCACACGCAGACAAATGTACACATAAGCGTACGATGGGCATTAGAATTGAGCCATGTGTTTGCCATGTGCAGGATGGCCACATATTTCATATGGCTACAGTTTAAAAGCCACAGAAATTCCCTCTACTGAACAATACTCAGTCTAACTTCTAAGGAGTACACAGAAGAGCTAAAAATAAACTTCAAGAGAAAACAGTTGAAAAAACAGGGCTTCCTTACAAGGCATTTACTTTTCTTTAGGATAATGGAAATTTTATGTTTAGAATAAAAGAGACTCACCTGAACCAAACAGTTACATCTTCAGTTCATGTCTTACTAAAACATCTACTAAGGAAGATGTAATTGCAAACAGTAAAATGAAGTGCTGTAATTTAAATATTTGCATTTCGATTCCTCTGCTACTATAATTATTGGTTTCCATAGAGAAGATAGACTATAGTGGATATTAGCATGTATTCCAGCACCAGGCTGCTTGGCTAAAAATTCCTGGGCAAGTTAGTTAAACTTTATGTGCTTAGTTTCCTCATCAGCAAAATGAGGATACCAATGGTACTACTGCGGGATTAAATGACGTAAAATATGTAAAACACTTATTAGACTAGTGCCTGGAACATAGTAAGTACCATACAAATGTTTGCTATTTCTCCAACTGCTACTAGTAATTCTACTCTTATGACTCCTCAGTCCAGTTACAAGTGGTGATCCCATCAAAAATATGAACATTATTCAAAGAGGTAGAGATTGTAAAAAATGGGAAATCCAGGATGGTAAAATGAACACTTATGGGTATAATAATTATTTATTTGCAAAAATACAAAATTTTGAGAATGATATAAAGTCATTAGAGCAAGTCATTATATTTTAAAATTCAGTTAAAGTGAGTGTTTCATTAGCTGGAGAGAACATGCCACCAATAGTCTTAAGGAAGCAAAATGAGTTTGGCTTTGTGAGAAGTGGTTAACTCTTCCAAGTGACTAGCATTAAACCACTGGCAGCTGTTATTTGCCTCTAAGATAAGATGTAGCCTTGGAGTTAATAGATAGCAAATGAAAGCCTAGTCTTCCCACAGTACAGTAAGACAGTAACATATGGTAATTATCAATCAATGAAAGCAGCTCACTAGGACTCCCATACATCAACCGTCAAATATATGGTTTTTCCGCTATACTTTTGTTCAGCATTTAAAATACTTTATAATACTTTTGTGAGGATATCATGGCTCTTGCAATAGTAAGAGAGAAAATTAATGAATCCTCCTTCTGATATAATTCACCACTTAAAAATGAAAGTATTTAAAACTGGGCAGCAGTTCAAACCCAGAGGACCCAAAGGACAAGGTTTCCTGTGCTGGTCATCTCTAAATTAGAAGATCCTGGAATTGAATCCCACCATCCCTAAAATTCAATTCAATAATTTTTTATCAAATTACTAGAAGATTAACCCTATTTGTATATTTATTTTTTAGAAAGTCTAGATCTCATTCTTGTAGGATTCTTATATCCTGAGGTTTAAGAAAAATCATTTACGTCAGCAGTTAGGAGCTAATGAAGTCATTAAATATAATAAAATTTAAAACTAGCTACAGCTAATAAGTAAATATTTGTGTATAAGGAAAATGCATTGATCAATATTTTTTAATCATTCTAATTTTATTACTAGTCATACTGATGTTAAATCATGGCTAAACTGTTTCAGAGAATGGACTTAAGACGTTTCTCCAAGTCACCTAATTTTAAAATGTGTATATTTGTGGTTAATTTGATTTTTAGTAGTGTAAAAAGATATCAAGTCCATAGCTATGACATCTGAAATTTTCGCTCTGGCAGAAGAACCTGTGTGAGGTACCTGCATGCCCATCCCACAACCTGTGACACCTGCATCTGAAGTTTTCCTTCATCCTGCACCAGAGGTTCTGCTCTCAGAGTTTAGGCTCAGTGCTGTGAGTCCTGAACCTAAATCTCTCAGAAAGTGCAGCAGAAGAACACAAATACAGATTCTAACATTTGGGTAGTTGCATCTGCCAAACATTCCTATCATTGCAGCAGGATCCCCTCAAAGAACCAACTAAAGATCCTTAATTGGGGCTTCCCTGGTGGCGCAGTGGTTAAGAATCCATCTGCCAATGCAGGGGACACGGGTTCGAACCCTGGTCTAGGGAAGATACCATATGCCGCGGAGCAACTAAGCCTGGGCGCTGCAACTACTGAGCCCACGTGCCACAACTACTGAAGCCTGAGTGCCTAGAGCCCGTGCTCCGCAACAGAAGCCACCGCAATGAGAAGCCTGCGCACCATAACGAAGAGTAACCTCCGCTCTCCGCAACGAGAGACAGCTGGCATGTAGCAACGAAGACCCAATTCAGCCGAAAATAAATAAATAAAAAATAAATAAATTTTTTTTAAAAGACACCTTAAGAAACATTATTCTTTTAACACATTGTGCACATTTGAAGTATTCAAGTATTGAGAATCACGATCCTCATGGAGAAATCTAGAAAACAGTATGAGAAAGTGTGAATACAATTCAAGATCACAAGCAATTTTCTATGGATGCTTTTTAGGTTTATAGAAGCTAGAAAGTTAGCATGAGCCAGGAAGGTATCTGTTGTCCTGACAGTCAGCATACATAAATTTTTCTAAGTGATTTCTTATAGCTGTCCTCCACTAGTATTTTTTGCTTGTTATTGACACATTCACTGTGGAAGACAAAAAAATTAAGGTGGGATTTAAAAAAAAAACAAAGGTATATTTTTTTTAAGAAAATAGAATTGACTGGAAATCTGACTTAGAAAAAATGAATGCAAAAGGAATTTGCATTCCTAGAGAGTCTACTGGTAGCACAACCACCTGCTGGGAGATGATATTGTGCTGACCTAAAAATCTTTCATGGACCTCCAACCTCAGGGAGGGGAGACAGATGTGACCACCAGGAGAAAAACTATCTTGTAAAAAACACTCAGGCTTTCTACTTGCTTCTATATCAACATCCCTGATACTCTGTTTCCAGAAGTGACTGTGGCCATTTCAGTTTGCCTAAACAATATTTTTTAAGGAAAATTACACCACCATTCCATCAGAGTAAAAGGTTCTCTAGAGTCACAATAACCTCTCCCACCTATTAAGCAGACACTTTCTCCCCTGACACCTGCCCTCCAACACATAACACTCTCTCCAATTCCTTCACCCATTTCCAGACTTCAACCTTGACCCTTTGCTTTTGCCTTCTTATCCATCTTCTTACTGCCACTATGGACATAATTAAGACTTTGAGACAATGATCCTTGAGTGCACTCAATTCAATTAAGTGATGGGTAGTAACCAGTTAAGTGCCAGTTAAAAGTCAATACTGGAAAATGCATGTCTCTACATATCCATCCTTAACGATTGGTATCCTGATTCAAGGACAAGTTGGGAGTGCTCACATACAGTTTAGAAATAATTTGAACTAATGAAAAAAAGACACTCAGCAGCTATTACTTTTGATTATTACCATAACAGATCAAATAATTTAACCAAAAAAACACTATCAGAACTAATAATGTTGATGACTGGCCATGATCTTTCATTGGTAATAATACAATTAATCATATCTCTACCAAGATGTCTATTTTTACTTTTTGACTCCAAGGAAATCCACTTCCTCCCCAATCCATACATATCTAGAGGATTTACCATTCCTCTCCTAGTGTTCTAAAACTCCTACTATGGCTATTTTCCTGAGATATGAAAAATAAAACAGACTTTGTACTAGAGTGTGTCTTTACCATTTTGCCCAAGGCAACTGAGGTTATCAAAAAGCTACCCAACTGCGTAACCAAATTTAAGAGGGATACCTAAAGGCTCTTCACTTAGACCACCATTTCAGTTTAAAGAGAAGACTGTAAAGGTGTAATTGTTAGGGACCTCCAAAAATTGAGATATATATATAATAAGTCTACGTAAAATACCTATCAATTTGTATAGCTATCCTATTTTACATACTGTAGAATATATATAGATAATATGGTATAAGAGTCAGCTCTGGAGTTAGATAACCTAGATTCAAACTGCAGTTATACCCCTCCTTACTGTGCTACTTTCAGCAAGTTATGTAACCTCTCTATACCTCAGTTTCCTGTCAAGTGGGATAATAGTTATATTTATAATCAGAGGTTGTTTTGAGGATTGAATATATGTAAATTCATATGCCTGTCACATCATGAACAATAAATGTTAGTGATTACTATTATTAGGATTATAATACTGATTAACCAGAGCCTATATAATGGGAGACTTAGACTGACCAGCATATTGGCATTTGTCAGCTTCAAGATAAAAAAGTTATCTAACAATAGAACAACAAACTGCATGGTTTAGACTCATTCGCTGCTACTCATCAATTTCAGTTTCCTTTGTCTTAAGAAGCCAGAACCATAGTTGGCCACAATCAAAATAAAAAGATTCTGTTCCCAGGGTATTCCGATTAATAGAGGTTTTATGTTTAAATTCTTTTTAAAGTTTATGTCAAACAGACAAAAGTTCTCCCTAAACTAAGGGGCAAATTTCAAATTTAATTTTTAAATGATTTGGAAATAAATGCAAGTGAAAGATGATATTAATATGTTTTATTAAAGGAACAAATTAAAAGTATCTATTATGTTTTTTCTGCTTAAAGCCTTTCTTTGTAATCTTCGGGTAAAAAAAAAAGGTTTAGATAGAACTTCAAGATCAGAATTATGCACCTCTATGATCGGAATAAAACAGCCTTCCATGAGACATAGAATGTCTTGCAGATGATACAAATCATTATCTTAAGGAAAGATCACTAAAATATATTTCCTTTTGAGGGGGATTAACCAAGATGGCGGAGTAGAAGGACGTGCTCTCACTCCCTCTTGTGAGAGCACCAGAATCACAACTGTCTGCTGGACAATCATTGACAGGAAGACCCTGGACTTCACCAAGGAGGATACCCCATGTCCAAGGACAGAGGAGAAGCCACAGTGAGACGGTAGGAGGGGCACAATCAGAGTAAAATCTAATCCCATTACTGCTGGGTGGGTGACTCACAGACTGGCGAACACTTATACCACAGAAGTCCATCCACTGGAGTGAAGGTTCTGAGCCCCACATCAGGCTTCCCAACCTGGGGGTCCGGCAACGGGAGGAGGAATTCCTAGAGAATCAAACTTTGAAGCCTAGTGGGAATTGATTGCAGGACTTTGACAGGACTGGGGGAAACAGAGACCCCACTCTTGGAGGGCACACACAAAGTAGTGTGCACATCGGGACCCAGGGGAAGGAGCAGTGACCCTGGGGGAGACTGAACCAGACCTACCTGCTGGTGTTGGGGGGTCTCCTGCAGAGGCGGGGGGGGGCTCTGTTTCACTGTGGGGACAAGGACGCTGGCAGCGGAGGTTGTGGGAAGTGCTCCTTGGCGTGAGCCCTCCCAGAGTCTGCCATTAACCCCACCAAAGAGCCCAGGTAGGCTCCAGTGTTGGGTTGCCTCAGGCCAAACAACCAACAGGGAGGGAACCCAGCCCCACCCATCAACAGTCAAGGGGATTAAAGTTTTACTGAGCTCTGACCGCCACAGCAACAGTCAGCTCTACCCACCACCAGAGCCTCCCATCAAGCCTCTTAGATAGCCTCAACCACCAGAGGGCAGACAGCAGAAGCAAGAAAAACTACAATCCTGCAGCCTGTGGACCAAAAACCACAGTTACAGAAAGATAGACAAGATAAAAAGGCAGAGGGCTATGTACCAGATGAAGGAACAAGAAAACACCCCAGAAAAACAACTAAATGAAGTGGAGATAGGCAACCTTCCAGAAAAACAATTCAGAATAATGATAGTGAAGATGATCCAGGACCTCGGAATAAGAATGGAGGCAAAGATTGAGAAGATGCAAGAAATGATTAACAAAGACCTAGAAGAATTAAAGAACAAACAAACAGAGATGACCAATACAATAACTGAAATGAAAACTACGCTAGAAGGAATCAATAGCAGAATAACTGAGGCAAAAGAACGGATAAGTGACCTGGAAGACAGAATGGTGGAATTCACTGGTGCGGAACAGACTAAAGAAAAAAGAATGAAAAGAAATGAAGACAGCTTAAGAGACCTCTGGGACAACATTAAACGCAACAACATTCGCATTATAGGGGTCCCAGAAGGTGAAGAGAGAGAGAAAGGACCAGAGAAAATATTTGAAGAGATTATAGTCGAAAACTTCCCTAACATGGGAAAGGAAATAGCCACCCAAGTCCAGGAAGTGCAGAGAGTCCCATACAGGATAAACCCAAGGAGAAACACGCCGAGACACATAGTAATCAAAGTGGCAAAAATTAAAGACAAAGAAAAATTATTGAAAGCAGCAAGGGAAAAACGACAAATAACATACAAGGGAACTCCCATAAGGTTAACAGCTCATTTCTCAGCAGAAACTCTACAAGCCAGAAGGGAGTGGCATGATATACTTAAAGTGATGAAAGGGAAGAACCTACAACCAAGATTACTCTACCCAGCAAGGATCTCATTTAGATTTGATGGAGAAATCAAAAGCTTTACAGACAAGCAAAAGCTAAGAGAATTCAGCACCACCAAACCAGCTCTACAACAAATGTTAAAGGAACTTCTCTAAGTGGGAAACACAAGAGAAGTAAAGGACCTACAAAAACAAACCCAAAACAATTAAGAAAATGGTCATAGGAACATACATATCGATAATTACCTTAAACGTGAATGGATTAAATGCCCCAACCAAAAGACATAGACTGGCTGAATGGATTCAAAAACAAGACCCATATATATGCTGTCTACAAGAGACCCACTTTAGACCTAGGGACACATACAGACTGAAAGTGAGGGGATGGAAAAAGATATTCCATGCAAATGGAAATCAAAAGAAAGCTGGAGTAGCTATACTCATATCAGATAACATAGACTTTAAAATAAAGAATGTTACAAGAGACAAGGAAGGACACTACATAATGATCAAGGGATCAATCCAAGAAGAAGATATAATAATTATAAATATATATGCACCCAACATAGGAGCACCTCAATACATAAGGCAACTGCTAACAGCTATAAAAGAGGAAATTGACAGTAACACAATAATAGGGGGGGACTTTAACACCTCACTTACACCAATGGACAGATCATCCAAACAGAAAGTTAATAAGGAAACAGAAGCTTTAAATGACACAATAGACCAGATAGATTTAATTGATATATATAGGACATTCCATCCAAAAACAGCAGATTACACGTTCTTCTCAAGTGCGCACGGAACATTCTCCAAGATAGATCACATCTTGGGTCACAATCAAGCCTCAGTAAATTTAAGAAAATTGAAATCATATCAAGCATTTTTTCTGACCACAACGCTATGAGATTAGAAATGAATTACAGGGAAAAAAATGTAAAAAACACAAACACATGGAGGCTAAACAATACGTTACTAAATAACCAAGAGATCACTGAAGAAATCAAAGAGGAAATTTAAAAATACCTAGAGACAAATGACAATGAAAACACGACGATTCAAAACCTATGGGATGCAGCGAAAGCAGTTCTAAGAGGGAAGTTTATAGCTATACAAGCTTACCTAAAGAAACAAGAAAAATCTCAAATAAACAATCTAACCTTACACCTAAAGGAACTAGAGAAAGAAGAACAAACAAAACCCAAAGTTAGCAGAAGGAAAGAAATCATAAAGATCAGAGCAGAAATAAATGAAATAGAAACAAAGAAAACAATAGCAAAGATCAATAAAACTAAAAGTTGGTTCTTTGAGAAGATAAACAAAATTGATAAGCCATTAGCCAGACTCATCAAGAAAAAGAGGGAGAGGACTCAAATCAATAAAATCAGAAATGAAAAAGGAGAAGTTACAACAGACACTGCAGAAATACAAAGCATCCTAAGAGACTACTACAAGCAACTCTATGCCAATAAAATGGACAACCTGGAAGAAATGGACAAATTCTTAGAAAGGTATAACCTTCCAAGACTGAACCAGGAAGAAACAGAAAATATGAACAGACCAATCACAAGTAATGAAATTGAAACTGTGATTAAAAATCTTCCAACAAACAAAAGTCCAGGACCAGATGGCTTCACAGGTGAATTCTATCAAACATTTAGAGAAGAGCTAACACCTATCCTTCTCAAACTCTTCCAAAAAACTGCAGAGGAAGGAACACTCCCAAACTCATTCTATGAGGCCACCATCACCCTGATACCAAAACCAGACAAAGACACTACAAAAAAAGAAAATTACAGACCAATATCACTGATGAATATAGATGCAAAAATCCTCAACAAAATACTAGCAAACAGAATCCAACAACACATTAAAAGGATCATACACCACGATCAAGTGGGATTTATCCCAGGGATGCAAGGATTCTTCAATATACGCAAAGCAATCAATGTGATACACCATATTAACAAATTGAAGAATAAAAACCATATGATCATCTCAATAGATGCAGAAAAAGCTTTCGACAAAATTCAACACCCATTTCTGATAAAAACTCTCCAGAAAGTGGGCATAGAGGGAACCTACCTCAACATAATAAAGGCCATATATGACAAACCCACAGCAAACATCATTCTCAATGGTGAAAAACTGAAAGCATTTCCTCTAAGATCAGGAACGAGACAAGGATATCCACTCTCACCACTATTATTCAACATAGTTCTGGAAGTCCTAGCCACGGCAATCAGAGAAGAAAAAGAAATAAAAGGAATACAAATTGGAAAAGAAGAAGTAAAACTGTCACTGTTTGCGGATGACATGATACTATACATAGAGAATCCTAAAACTGCCACCAGAAAACTGCTAGAGCTAATTAATGAATATGGTAAAGTTGCAGGATACAAAATTAATGCACAGAAATCTCTTGCATTCCTATACACTAATGATGAAAAATCTGAAAGAGAAATTATGGAAACACTCCCATTTACCATTGCAACAAAAAGAATAAAATACCTAGGAATAAACCTACCTAGGGAGACAAAAGAACTGTATGCAGAAAACTATAAGACACTGATGAAAGAAATTAAAGATGATACCAACAGATGGAGAGATATACCATGTTCTTGGATTGGAAGAATCAACATTGTGAAAATGACTATACTACCCAAAGCAATCTACAGATTCAATGCAATCCCTATCAAATTACCAATGGCATTTTTTATGGAGGTAGAACAAATTATCTTAAAATTTGTATGGAGACACAAAAGACCCCGAATAGCCAAAGCAGTCTTGAGGCAAAAAAATGGAGCTGGAGGAATCAGACTCCCTGACTTCAGACTCTACTACAAAGCTACAGTAATCAAGACAATATGGTACTGGCACAAAAACAGAAACATAGATCAATGGAACAAGATAGAAAGCCCAGAGATTAACCCACGCACCTATGGTCAACTAATCTATGACAAAGGAGGCAAAGATATACAATGGAGAAAAGACAGTCTCTTCAATAAGCGGTGCTGGGAAAACTGGATAGCTACATGTAAAAGAATGAAATTAGAATACTCCCTAACACCATACACAAAAATAAACTCAAAATGGATTAGAGACCTAAATATAAGACTGGACACTATAAAACTCTTAGAGGAAAACATAGGAAGAACACTCTTTGACATACATCACAGCAAGATCTTTTTTGATCCACCTCCTAGAGTAATGGAAATAAAAACAAAAATAAACAAATGGGACCTAATGAAACTTCAAAGCTTTTGCACAGCGAAGGAAACCATAAACAAGACAAAAAGACAACCCTCAGAATGGGAGAAAATATTTGCAAACGAATCAACGGACAAAGGATTAATCTCCAAAATATATAAACAGCTCATTCAGCTCAATATCAAAGAAACAAACACCCCAATCCAAAAATGGGCAGAAGAACTAAATAGACATTTCTCCAAAGAAGACATACAGGCGGCCACGAAGCACATGAAAAGATGCTCAACATCACTAATTATTAGAGAAATGCAAATCAAAACTACAATGAGGTATCACCTCACTCCTGTTAGAATGGGCATCATTAGAAAATCAACAAACAACAAATGCTGGAGAGGGTGTGCGGAAAAGGGAACCCTCTTGCACTGTTGGTGGGAATGTAAATTGATACAGCCACTATGGAGAACAATATGGAGGTTCCTTAAAAAACTAAAAATAGAATTACTATATGATCCAGCAATCCCACTACTGGGCATATACCCAGAGAAAACCGTAATTCAAAAAGACACATGCAACCGAATGTTCATTGCAGCACTATTTACAATAGCCAGGTCATGGAAGCAACCTAAATGCCCATCAACAGACGAATGGATAAAGAAGAAGTGGTACATATATACAATGGAATATTACTCAGCCATGAAAAGGAACGAAATTGAGTCATTTGTTGAGAAGTGGATGGATCTAGAGACTGTCATACAGAGTGAAGTAAGTCAGAAAGAGAAAAGCAAATATCGTATATTAATGCATGTATGTGGAACCCAGAAAAATGGTACAGATGAGCCAGTTTGCAGGGCAGAAGTTGAGACACAGATGTAGAGAATGGACATATGGACACCAAGGGGGGAAAACTGCGGTGGGGTGGGGATGGTGGTGTGCTGAATTGGGCGATTGGGATTGACATGTATACACTGATGTGTATAAAATTGATGCCTAATAAGAACCTGCAGTATAAAACAACAAACAAAACAACTAATACTAAACTTTCATTGGGTTATTTGTATGGAAATATGTTAATATAAATGTTTCAGACATTACATGAAATTTCTGAAAATCTTGTATTTGTATTTGTATGGAAATATGTATGGAAATATGTTAATATAAAGGTTTCAGACATTATATGAAATTTCTAAAAATCTTATATTTGTATTTGTATGGAAATATGTATGGAAATATGTTAATATAAATGTTTCAGACATTACATGAAATTTCTAAAAATCTTATACGTTCTGGTATAATGTTATAAGTAAAAATCCCAGTTATTACTTTAAAATGTATATCTCAGAAATAACTAATTTTCTTGTCAACTGCATTATTATGAACTTTCATCAAATCTTTAACAGTGGTCATTTTTAAGTCTTTTGTCATTTACAGACAGTTCTGGGTGTACTCTGATGCTTTTGCAAATATGTTCCTATAAAAGGCTTTCATCTTCAAGAAATTCATGGAAAAGACTCTGACAAGTACAGGTTTCTGGTAACTGACTGTACTGCTGAACTGAATGAATAAGCATTTTCAGAACTCTAATGAAAAACTGATGAACTCATAAAAGTGCTAACAAAAGATCAAGATGAAAAAAAAAATTAATTACATGGGACTGAGTGAACTGATGAGGATGAGTATAATTTTTGTGACTTTCTGTCTGAATTAAAAAAAAAATCCCACAAGGACTCAGAGGCAAAGAATATACAAAGCAATTTTCACTGCAAAGTAAAGGAGCTGTTACAGTGGAGGATTACTGGACTGAATGTCAATATTATGACATAGTATGAGTGTGTTTCATGTTTGGTAATTGCAATCATTGTTGCTTTTGTTGTGGTCATCCATGTACAATGCTTGGTGTCAGTCTACTTATCTCTTGTAAAAATAAAATACAGTGTGTGTGTGTGAAAAAAAAAAAATAAAATATATTTCCTTTTACTGTAAATATAAAATTGCCATCAAGAGCAAAATCCAGACTGTGAGAGACTGTATAAGATAAACAACCTGATTTCTTCAACAAATATCAATAAATTGTAAGGAAGAATAAAAAGAGAAAGATAAGCGGAAACCAATGGATTAAAGGAGACTTTTTAAAACTTAGTAAAAAAAAAAAAAACCTAAACACACAAAACTAAACTCTAGGACACACTTGGGTGATAAAACTATAAACAAAAGTAAGGAAAAAATAACCACAAAAGTCAGGATAGTGTTTACATGTCTTACAAGAAGAGGAGGGAGGGACCTGGGCTTGGGAAGCAGCACATGGAAAAGTGGGACAAGGTCTATTTCTTAAACTGGATAGTGGTTATTGGGTGTTCACCCTTTAGTCATTTTTGTGTCAGTGTTATATTTTACAATTAAAAAGATTTTAAAAATAAAATTGCAATTTGAAAGATTCACCAAAGTAGTTATTAAGTATTTTTTTTCATGAAAATGTCTTCCTTTTCCCACATACATACTCACACCCTTAAATCAAATGCATTGCACCTGAATTTTCACAAATAAAGGTTCCATGACACCTGAGCAGAGTCATATACCAGAGTGGTTTCTAGCCATTGTTTAAATCAGACTTGATAATTATTTTGATTTTAATTTTGCATCCTCAAGATCAATATGATTGGGCTTCCCTGATGGTGCAGTGGTTAAGAATCTGCCTGCCACTGCAGGGGACACGGGTTTGAGCCCTGGTCTGGGAAGATACCACATGCCGCGGAGCAACTAAGCCCATGCGCCACAACTACTGAGCCTGTGCTCTACAGCCCTTGAGCCACAACTACTGAGCCTGCGTGCCACAACTACTAAAGCCCGCGCGCCTAGAGCCCGTGCTCCGCAACAAGAGAAGCCACTGCAGTGAGAAGCCCATGCACCACAACACAGAGTAGCCCCCCGCTCGCCCCAACTAGAGAAAAGTCTGTGTGCAGCAACAAAGACCCAACACAGCCAAAAATAAATAAATAAAATAAATAAATTTATATGAAAAAAAGATCAATATGATTATGTTTGTGCCAGCTGACAAAAACAAAAAGTTCTTACCTACAGTTTTGCTTTGATCCCATATACCCTTTCAAACACTTCAATGCCAGGAGAAAAGCCAATTTAGAAAAAAATTCATAGGCCTCTTAGGGAAGGTGTTATGGGCTGAATTTTATATTGTATTCCCCTAAAATTCATGTGTTGAAGTCCTAACCCCTAGTACCTCAGATTATAACTATATTTGGAGATAGAGTTTTTCAAGAGGTAATTAAGTTCAAATGAGGTCATTAGGATGGGCCCTGATCCAATATGACTGGACTGGTGTCCTTATAAGAAGAAATTAGGATGCAGATACACACACAGAGAAGATCATGTGAAGACACAGAGAGAAGACAGCCATCTGTAAGCCAAATAGAGAGGCTTAAAGAAACCAACCCTGTTGACACCTTGATCTTGGACTTCTAGCCTCCAGAACTGTGATAAAATAAAATAAATTTCTCTGTTCAAGCCACCCTGTCTATGGGACTTTGTTATGGCAGCCCTAGCAAACTAATGTAGAAGGTAAAAGAGGAATAAAATATTCTGGTTTTTTTTTTTAAGTAGTAGAGGGAAGAAAAAGAAAAATATGAAATGTTATAATTTTACAGTTTTATTCGACTCATAATGTATAGTAAAAAGAAAAACTTAAGAAAATTCTGAGTCATTAGTAAAGAATGGAGATCTAACAGACTCCATGTAAAAAGAAACACCCAAAGAGCTAAGCACAGAGAGCAAGACATGAGGAAACCAGCAGGAAAATAACTGGCTACTGACTTTGATTTGATGGGACAGGACTCAGTGCTTTCAATATGGTTTCTGGAAAAAAACCAGAGGAGAATTTTGAGTTTTAAATGGACTAAAAACAAATTGAGGTGATGGGTGAGATCAAAGTGGTTTTCTTAATGGGAGGAATTCCGCTGGCTCTAGGGTTCGGATGAAGTTTGGATTTACATTTCCCTGGTTGGATAGGCTTGGGAGTTAGGCAAACCATCAAGGAAGAAAATGCAATTCTCAGGCTGGAAAATCAGCAGGGGTTGTGTGGTGAAGTCCGTGTTCTGGGTGTTATATATACCCATGGAGCCTAATGATCTGAGTGGACTACGCTTTGTTGATTAATATAAGTTTCTTGCAAAGGGATACTACTGTAGAGACAGCAGATAGCTATTGCTGGATCCACTCTCCAAACCTCCATGCTTACATTTGCATTTCATCATTCCACTGACAGACGTAAACGGAAATAAATAGTGAACTGCCTGTTTCCTCTCTTCTCTAATTTAGCAAAGGAATAAGATACACTCTGCATTCCAAAAAGCATCATACAAAATAGAAAATGAAATCAAATAAGCAAGGATGAGATTAAAAGGAGTCCAGAGATTCTAAATCTAGTTAAATATTTTTTCCAACTGTAAGCAAAATGGCTCCATTTTCTTATGTCATACTAAGAAGAATCCTAATATGCTTTTTGATGTAAGGCAGTGATATAAATCAATCAAACATTCAATTAGTCAGTTTTCAAATAAGTTCAGAATAACTTTCTAGAGGGACTGGCATAATTACTATATCTAGATCACTTGTAAAAATTAACAGATTTTGCTTTAAGTGTTTATCATTTAGAGATGTATAGATGTGTGAAGATTTATTTCCTGGGAAAAATGTCCCAATGTCTGGAATTTGCTTTTGTAGAGGAATAAAATTTGCCACCCCAAAATGTCTCTTTGGCATATGGATTATTTGGAGCTGAAAATAATCAAGACCCCAAAAGACTCAGGAAGAAACTTGGACCTTTCCTAAAACTACCCAAAGAGTGTGGTTAGAGGACCTGTTCCAGGAAGGGAGCCATCACCACAGATGACTACAGGATGAACTAGGTGTGTAGACAGGGAGGAACCTAGCAAAGTCTGTTGCTAAAACTCCTCTCTGTGTCCCATTGTCTCTATGTGGCCCAGCAAACATCTGGTTACCAAACATTTGCTTTTCCATCTCCAAGTGAATTGCCTTCCCCCTCTTTGAGGTCCCAAACCATTACCCTCAACATCTTTTGTCTTTAGCCGAAGATGGTATTTAAGGTGAGGGTTTCAGCCTTTTTGGCGAATTACTCAGTTCTTGGTCTCTCCCATGTATACATGTCATCAAACTTTTGTTTGATTTTTGTCCCGTTAATCTGTCTCACGTATATTTAATTCACAGAGCAGCTAGAAGAACCTAGAAGGGCAGAGAAAAATTTCTTCCTCCTCACACTTTAAAATACTACACACACGTAGAGAGTGAAAAGATTATCAAAATGTTTATAACTATTGATGCTGGATAATGGGTATGTAGGAGTTCATTGTAGTATTCTTTTTACCTCTGTATATGTTTGAGACGTTCCGTAATAAAAAGTTTTCTTTTTTTAGTTAACACATAATTGCAAAATCCAATCCCCTTCACTTGTCACTGGACTAGGACAATGTAATTTATTTTGGTTATTGATAACAGAGTTTAATTTAAATAAAAAGCTTTGTTACAGTAATACATTTAAATTGAAAAGCAGTAGACAAAAAAATAAAAAAATAAAAAAGCAGTAGACATAAGTTTAAAGGAAAGTAACTTTAGAAAATGTTTACAATATAATGTTTACTGTTAAAAAGCAAGATACAATATTGTAAATATGTATGATACCAAGTCTGTAAAATATGAAAATATAAATACATGCACAGGACAAAAAAAATACTAGAAGGAAATACAACAAAATGAAAACAAAGTTTATCTGTCAGTGATGAGTTTATGGATGATTTTTCCTTTTTTGATACATTTTTTCTCCACTAACAAGTTTTCTAAAATGAGTATAAATTAAATTAATAATCAGAAAAACAAAGCAAATATACATCTTTATATATATATATATATATATATATATATATATGACATTATAATTCTGATAAGGCAGAAGAGATAGTCTGAATGCTGTTCAGAAGAAAATAAACACTTAGCTAAAACTCTTTATACTAAACATTGGTTCTAAAGAAACTCTTGGGTGGGGTTTGGTCTCATATGCCTCAGACAACATCATCACTGATATGAAAGACACATACATTCTTATGCTTATAACTGGAGAATTTTTTTTTTTTTGTATGTAATCTTTTTCAGAACTTACCTGACAAGAACCAATATCTTGAGATTTGTCTCCAGGGATTTAAAACTCCCTGGGACATCCCTGTTGATATAATAAGTTCATAATTTTACCAGAGAAATCTTTCCCAAATGAATGCAAAGCCAGGCACCTACCCTGGACCCAAGATTTCACCTCTTGATTCTCAGTGCTAACCTTAAAAGCAAATTTCAGAAATTATTTTCTGTGACATAATCTAAAAGAGAACTACTTGCAGTAATATTAATCCCACAAAGCATAACTCCAACAATTCCGGTACTACAGTAAGAATTCGTTTTCTGGTAACTAAATTTTTTTCCCTAAGTCAGTGACACCCTCTCTTGATAAATTCTGAAATATAAAAACCCCAAAACTACATTGGAAGTATCACTGAAGATTAAAATCATAATCAGTACTTAAAAGATTCTCAAAAGTTTCCCCCAAGAGAAAAATTTTACTTGCTTTCACTTCCACAGTCTTCCCTCCACGTTCAATCCTTAAAAGATTCTCAAAAGTTTCCCCCAAGAGAAAAATTTTACTTACTTTCACTTCCACAGTCTTCCCTCCGTGTTCAATGTGTCTCTCCACGTATTCAGAGGACAGCAAATCACTGCAACAGAAAGAAATGATGATGAAAGAGGACCTTGAAAATGTAAATCATTTGAAAATCACCATTAAGTTTACAACATTCCAGCTTGAATGATTCTATTTTTTGTTTTGTTTTGTTTTGGTTTCTGTTTTATAAATTTATTTATTTTATTTATTTATTTTTGGCTGCATTGGGTCTTCATTGCTGGCCGTGGGCTTTCTCTAGTTGCGGCGAGCGGGGGCTACTCTGTTGCAGTGGGCGGGCTTCTCACTGTGGTGGCTTCTCTTGTTGTAGAGCATGGGCTCTAGATGCATGGGCTCAGTAGTTGTGGCTCACGGGCTCTAGAGCGCAGGCTCAGTAGCTGTGGCGCATGGGCTTAGTTGCTCCACAGCATGTGGGATCTTCCTGGACCAGGGATTGAACCCATGTCCCCTGCACTGGCAGGAGGATTCTTAACCACTGCACCACCAGGGAAGCCCAGCTTGAATGATTCTTTAATCCAGATTTTAAAACAAAAATAAAACTCTATAGGTCTCTCTCTTTCTCTCTCTCTCTCTCTCTCTCACACACACACACACAGCCTAGTACTTGTAAAAGGATATGAGGCTAAACTGACTAAATCACCTGTCACCCCGTTGCTTAGCAGAGCTAGTTCCACCGATCTAGTTCAGCAATTCTAGGAAACTACCATTATTTTTAAGACATCTTATTCTTCCCTTTTTTACTTCAGCTTTTTTGTGTGTGAAGATTTTAATTTAAGTTTTTATTATACCTTACATCCTTCTTTGCTGTTTCTCTCCCCTAACCTTTGAATTGTGGGGTACTCCTAAGAGGCTCAGTCTCCCCACATTCCCTGGTGCTCTTTTCCTATCTCATGTATTTAAGTATTAAGATGCTGTCAACTTCTAAATATATATTTCTAATTCAGACCTTTTCTCAAACTGTAGATGTAACTGCCTACTGGACATCACTGCTTAAATATCTAATAGGCATCTCAAACTTGACATGCCAAGGCTGAATTCTCTGACCCTCACCCATTCCCCACCACCTGCTCGGCCCACAGCCTTCCACAACAGCTAACATCAACACCATCATTTCAACTGCTTTGCCGAAAACTTTGAAATTATTGACTCTTCTCACACCCCACATCCTTGCTTTAGCTTTTTATCAAACACTTTTGATTTACTACCATACTTCACCATTTCTCATATGTTACGTGTGATATTTTATCTAACAAAATATTAGTTTCCCCCACAAAAAAATTAAACAGAGGCAAAGAAAGTTAGAAGAAATGAAAAAGAATATACTTTCAGCACTTTAAAATAACCTTTTTTGAAATCTCTCCTAAACAACCACCACCTTCTTGTATAATTTTTAAATGTTTACATCATCTTAAATATACTTCTCTTTAATTCTATATAAGAGGAAAACATTTCCCCTTTAATAGAGGCACCTCAAGGCACAACTCCAATAAACAGTCTTAAAGTCTTTAAATTTTTAGAGCAGTAAAATGTAGATAAAGTTCACATTAATAAATAAAAATATAAACTTCTAAATCTACCCCTCTATTAATAAACATTCACCCAACTAAAAAAACGTGTTTCACAGTGCTCTGAAGGTCACCATCCAAAATTGTCCCAGTCATAAAAAAAGGTGAATTTCTAAGCACAAGAGCTACCATGATAAGCACTATGCTTACAGTTGCTTGGAATGTAAACAGAAAGATCAAACACGCATTACATTAATGCAGGCACGAGAGTCAGTTTCTTATAGTATCTGATGCTTACGTTTCTATCTAGGTAACCTATAATTATAGTCTAAGTCCTTGTTTCATTTGTCTTTGGAATACATTTTCCTATTGACTTTACGGAGGAAATAGCTAGAATGCTCTAAGCTGCAAGTTGTAGAAGACACAACTAAAAGTGGCTTAAACAATCAGGACATTGTTATCATTTCTTGTTAGAAATTCCAGGGCAGGTGTGATGTGAATTTGCTTCTGCAACTCTTCAATTCTGGTAGGTGAATACATTTAAAGTTTATAAAATATAGGCAAAACACTTTTTAAGATGTTTTAAGTATAGATAAGTAGCTACTAAGCAAAATTTTGTTAGATGTGGGCAGAATGCATAAGATGTGTAAAGCATAAGAAGATCATGTGTGTATCTCACATTGATAGAAAGGGATGGATGACCAAAAGATACGTAACATTTTTAAGGTACCTGGGTAATAAGTGTTCATGATATAACAAATATATAAAAGACACTATATATGCAAGATATGCTTATACATAAACACTTAATATTTATGAGGTCTTATTTCAACCACCTATTGGTAACACCCAAGATTTCTCAACTTCCACAATACTGACATTTCAGGCCAGATAATTCTTTGTCTTGGAGAGTATCTTATGCATTGTCACATGATTAGCAACATCCATGACCTCCACCCACTAGATGCCAGCATCACACACACATACACACACACACACCAGCCATGACAATCACAAATGTCTCCAGACATTGCCAAATGTACACTGGGGGCTAAAACTGCCCTGGTTAAGAACTGCTACTGACACCCATTCCTGCCCCATGTTTTCTCTGAACAAACAGAATTCATGGTTGTCCATCAAGCTAATTGGCAGGCTGCAGCTCCTGACCAAGCATACTTGTCCCTGTGTCTCTCAGATACAGCACGTGGGTGTCATTAGCTCAGGCCACCTTGCATCTGTGGAGCTTGCCCAAACCTCATCTCTGGTCCTTGTAACTACATATCAGCAGGGAAGGCAGATGCAGCAGAGAGAGAAGCAGATCCTAAGAATACAGTGTACCCCAGTACACATTAGCTGGAGTGGTCCTTCCACCCCACTTGCACCCTATCCTAAGCGTGCTAACCTACCCTTTTCTTTCCTCTTGCTTCTCACTGTGTGCTTTAATTTGATTTAGCAAATCATGTGATTTGAGGATTTTAATTTGGTCTGTGAGGGCTTGCTGTTTCTTCCCTTACTTCTGGGATAGCTTGCTAGCTAGTATACTTGTAGGCAACCATTGCAGCAGAGTAATTTTCCACTGGACATCAGAGCGGTTCCAGGGCTGGTTCATGTGGTGGCTCAGCATCATTAATGAGACCAGGAGTATGTCCATCCTTCTGCTCTGCCACCAGAATGGTGGGTGACGTGTACTTGTAACTGGCTCCTCTCATGATCCTAAAGTGGCTGCTGCAGGTCTAAGAATCTCATGCAGATAAAGATATCCCAAGGTAAAAAAGCCTTGTATGACAAGAGTCAGCAAACTCTTCACAAAAAGCCTCCAGCATTCATCTTCTCATGTATGTTTTGCCAGGATTACACTACTTGGCCCTGCCAAAGCCAGTCTTTTGACAAGGACATCTGTCTCTGAACAATCAAGATTCTCCTCCTCTTCCCCCTCTCTCTCCTCCTCCCATGAACATCATGACTACTCAGAAGGAGGTAAACAACACTACAGGGTGGAGAGAATAGCTGTTGCATAGCCAACAGACAGCTGTCTTTTTTTTTTTAAATATAATTTTTACCATGAGTATGTTGGATACTTCACAAATTTCCAAAGGTTTCGAACAAAATAGTGAAGCTTCATGGTCAAGATCTGCTGAAGCAAAACCTGTCATTGCTCCACCATCCACATCCCACTCTTTATCCAAGACCATACCCCCAACAGGAGAGGTACCAGAAAGATGTCTGCAAAAAACTGCCCCCTACCCTTGCTATCAGTCTCCAACAACTTCTTCAGCAATGAGAGAGAAAAATTACCCTACAGAGGCAGTGTTTATTAGCAGAGCCAGCCAGATTCCCTCTCTTGGGAATCTGAACTAGTAAATTCAGAAAGAAAACAATCATTCAGTGGATGAAGGAAAGAGAAACAGAAAGTCAAAAATAAGCAGTCACTTGAGAGAAACAGGGCTGTGCCAGTGGTGAATCCTGTTACCCAAAAAGTGGTTCCTCTCTTGGTGGATCTCAAGCCAAAGAGTGGGAGAAGGAAGAATTTATTACTTGCAGCAAGTAAGGAGAACACCGGGGATCTTTCCCAAAGCAGTGTCTGCCCCAAGAGCAAAACTGGGGAAGTTTTAAGCTAAGGTTACATGCATATTCATGAAAGGGCTTGAGGTGAAGAAAATTCAGCATAGAATTGGGGCAATGGTCAACAGAGTCCACACTTTAGTTGATTGAAGTCATGAGGGTCAGAAAAGGTCAACATCATCATTCCTTAGGTTGCATCTGGTGGTTGAGTGCTGGAGCGGGATTTAAATTCTGCAAAACAGCTCAAGAAAGTGCTTGAGGCTAATCTTTACCACTGAAACAGAACTAGGAGTCTTTACAACTGATTTATTATCTTTGCTATTGTTACTTCTCTTGCCTGAAAACAGTTTACTCTTTTGTTCCCTTAAGATCATTATTACTGAGATCTATTCAAGGGCAAGCACTATGGCCAGGCTTAGATCATAACTGGCTTCTATGTCAAAAACCTATATCTAGTCTTTTCCTCCAGCCCAGCCCTGATGTTGGATACCTTTCTCCTTCACTGCCATGTGAGTAAACCCCCATTACTGGAGCCAGCATAAGTGAGATCAAAAAGGGGGAGGAATTGTATAGTAGTAGGAGTAATAATAATAACAATAATCATTTTTTTTTTAAAAACCAGCTTTTGAGTCTTCCAGGTATTCAAATTTCAAGGGAATATTTTTCTTTGAATTATAAAATCTAGGAATTAAGAGAGTATGAGTCACCACATGAATGTAATTACAGCAAAGAAAAGCCTCTGCTCAGGAATTATGCAGCTATTTCAATCAAGCCTCTATACCTACAAGTATTGCTGGAAAGGGCTGTCTGTAATTTAAACCAAAAACAGCCCATGCAATTTTTGGTTTTGTTTGTTGCAGTATTGTGGAAGTCTGCTAAGTATTGTTATTTTAATTATTGGGCTGAGAAACCTTCTATTTAAAATGTCATTTTTTGCAGAAGTAGAGAATGGACTTGAGGACACGGGGAGGGGGAAGGGTAAGCTGAGACTAAGTGAGAGAGTGGCATGGACATATATACACTACCAAATGTAAAACAGATAGCTAGTGGGAAGGAGCTGCATAGCACAGGGAGATCAGCTCGGTGCTTTGTGACCACCTAGAGGGGTAGGATAGGGAGGGTGGAAGGGAGACACAAGAGGGAGGGAATATGGGGATATATGTATATGTATAGATAATTCACTTTGTTATACAGCAGAAACTAACACAACATTGTAAAGCAAGTATACTCCAATAAAGCTGTGTAAAAAAAAAAGTCATTTTTTCCTCTACTGAAGTATAAAATCCTTACTACCACCAACTTAGAACCTCAGGAAAAATTTTTGAAGCCTCCTAAAGTAGAGATAATCAAAATTACCTTAAGTTCTATTTTTTTTTTAAGATCATTGTTTATCATTAAGTAGGAATCTACTTAATTTTAAGTGTGGGAAAATGCAGGATCTTCTTAACACATGGGAAATTTTATCTGACTGGGTAGAATTTGCTTCCTGTTTACAGCTAACTCAAAACTAATGTGTGAATGCTTCTTTGTGAATTTTGAAAGATGGAAGTGAAAATCATTTTCAGTCAAATTCTAAACCCGCTCATTTTCTAAAGGAAATAAGGAGACGTTTTAAAAGTTAGAAATGTATTCTGAGGCCCCTTTTTAAAAATTTATTTGCATGCCATAATATGCCTGGAATAAGCAAAACAGATACAATGTAAACATTTTCAGTCATAATAATGATTACCCTTTGTCTATCGTGCAACTGAATCAGAGGCAGCTGGTATAGTACAAAGGTTTTAGAATTTAAAAACAAAAGCAAATATTCTGATTTCCTATCCAAACGCTGCCATTTACTAACTATGTGACCTTGGCCAAGTTATTTAATCTTTATGAACACAATTTGCCCATGTCTAAAATGAAGATAATAAAAATTTCTTTATAAAGTTGGTACGGTATTAAATCAGAACATATGTGAAAGGCCTCCCAAATCCTGATTTCAATTATCCCACTCCTTATTCATCATCTCCTACTCATCTTCTCTAGAACTCGCACTTTAACTGTTTGTGTTACCGAACCCAGCTTCGGCTGGAAAGCCAGTACTTGAGAGATGCGTGTTGGTTGGAAAGAAAAGGCTGCTTTAATCAGGAGGCCAGCAACCTGGGGAGAAGGCAGACTTGTGTCCAAAAACCAACTCCGAAGATTCTGCTTGACCATGAAAGTTTTTAAAGAGAGAATCATCTGGAGAGGGGGTCAGAGTCTTCATTATCTTCCACTGTGTGCAAACTTTCTTCTGATTGGTTGGTAGTGAGGTAAGAGGGTGGTGCTCCAGGAATCGTGTGCTCAGGCTGAAGTTACCATCCTCCACCTGGGTGGGGGCCTTAGTTCCTACAGAAGAACTCAAAGGTATTGGTTATACATATTCCTTGAGGAGGAACCAGAACCCTCCTGCATTGCTGCACTATTGTTTCTTGACTGCTCCTCCTTTGTTTCTTCATTCCCTCCATTCCCTGATAAGCAACTGTTTGAATCTGCCATTTGGAACTTGAGGAAGGTCAAGGGGGCTGAATGAAGCCCATTACCTACAAACAAGAAATGGGGAAACAGAAAGGATTTATACCTGGGAGGGCCCCACGGGGTCCGGCTCCATTTCATTTGGAGACTTTTAAACCATTGACCCTACCTACTACTTTTTCACTGTCCTTCACCTGCCTCCTACCCCCCTAATCTAGCTCACAGTCCATGATTTATCATGAAAATCACTCCCTTCCTCCTCTCTCTCTCCACTATGCTCATTGGCCAAACCTCAACCATGGTAAAACTTAACTCTTCTAGGAATCAAAGTCTGACCCCCTAGAAGCAGAACATCCTGAATGGTCATACACCATTCAATGGTGTTGAATGGTCAACACCATTCAAGATGTTCATACATTGAACCACATAATTTATGGCCACAATATCAAGTGGTTCCCCTTAACACAATACTGCCCATAAATCCACTAGTCCAATTTACTAGACAATTTACTCTGAGAAGACCCTTCCAAACTTTTCTCTCCTAAAATCTCCAAGGCATTTCTTCATCATCACTCCCTGCTGATGACCTCACTTCTGTATTCACTGAGAAAGTGGAAACAGAAAAGGGCTGCTTCATCTTTCCAATCCACCAACACCCCTGTTTTCTGACCAGTCTCTGAAACAGAGCAAGACACTATGGGGCTTTCCCAGGACAGAACTTCCTCCACGTCCTCCGCCCGCCTTTTGTCTGTAGAAAAACTTTAGCCAAGTAATAAATTTAATGAGAGAAACAAGAAAATGCAGAAGCAAAGGAAAACAGTCAAATAATACCAAATAGTAATAGTTTAGTCATTAAGAAAAGTCAAGGACCTTTAGTTCATCCTCAAGGGCTAGAGATAATATTCTGAGCCACACCCTTGGAGCTGTTTTGTAGAACTGAAACCCCCACCAGGTGGAAGGAGTTAACTACATGATGACCAGACGGTAGCCATGACATAAGCTGCCACAATTCTGAGAACTGGACTCAAGAAAACCAACCCTACAACTGAAGATGAACTGTACCTAAAACAATCAAGATGATGCTGATCAGACCACCACATGACTAATTTCAAGATGATAATCAGAGCTGACTGTGCTGTTCTGCATGTAGCCCTTTCCCTCCGCCTATACACCCCTGAAACTGCCCTTTAAAAGCTCTTGCCCAATGATCAACAGTGGAGAGTTGGGTTTTGGAAATGATTCTGCCTTCTCCCCCAGTTGCCAGACTCCGCAGTAAAACAAACTTTTCTTTCTAGCAACACTTGCCTCTCCAGTATTGGCTTTCGAGGTGCGAGCAGCCAGACATCTCAAACTCAACATGGTTAATGCATAACTCTCTCAGCCAAATCGCAATAGTCAATTCCCTACTCAAAATGTATCCTACTATTAACTTCACAGTGAAGAAAACTGGGGAACTTCACCTTAACTGAGTGATCATAGTTAACATTGCCAATAATGGAAGAAACCAAAATCATGGGCTCCCAAAGTGATGCACTGAGAAGGATAAATCATTTACAGTATTCCCACTAAAAATGCATAAGAAAGAAAGAAACAAATGATTAGCGAAACCTGAATCAGCAATAGATTTTCAAAGAAATAGCCTCACAGCAAAGATCTAATCCAAAGTGCTGCCATTCAAATGTGACCTCAAGGTCAAGATCAAATCAAGGGTATGGTTGTAAGACACTTTGATAAGACCTCAGAAGGACTTTTAATGCTGTTTTGCCTAGACTATATCATCTATATTAAAAAAGTTTCTAAGATTCTTAAGAGCCTGCCTATTATTGATAGATCCTCAGCTACACCAAAAAGTTTCTAAGAACCTTAAGGTATGACTCATAGATAGTCTCACCTAAACAAAAGACTTCTAAGAATCTTAAGGGCATCTCAACTCACAGTCCAAAGTAGAGGAAGGCCTATCTCAAGAAGATTTGTGGATGTCGTTTTGTCTGATGGGATAAATCCCTAAGATTCACATGAAACCCACTAATGGAAACACCACCAGCTTGGATTAAAATGGACAAGTCAATTCAAACCTTTTACAGTCAGGAAGCAGACCTAGAAATATACTTAGATTAAGGTCTGGGTCATTTCTCATGGAAAAGAAATGGTGACTCAAAGGGTGGAGCCAAGAACCATAGGCAACCACTATCAGGAAGCAGAACAGAGCTTTACTCAACATACATTCCCTTTCCCAAAACGGGGGAACTGGTGACATACACCTGGCTGAATATCAGAATTTCAGAGGACCAGTGATAGCTAGGTACCTCCTATTTCTCCCATTTTAAAATAGGAATATCTACTGTAATCATCGTGTCCTCATCTCCCCACTGTATACTGAGTGTATATGGAATAGATAACTTGTCATTTTAGTTCAAAGGTCTGTACCTGTGTTACCTCATCTAAAAGCCTTAATCAGATTGAGATGATAAGAATTTGAACCTTGAGTTTGAGCCTGATAGTATAATGGAATGAGATTTTTCAGGAAATCTTTGGAGGAATTAGTGCATTTTACATATATGAGAAATGTAAATAATTTGGTCAAAGGATAGACTGTGGTTGAACAAAAATGTCTAAAAATGCTTTGTGACTCCTCTCATGGTAAAGTGGAGACCATTTCTCCTTTCCTTGCATCTGAGCTGGTCCTATACCAAACACAATGAGACAGAAGTGATACTGCATAACATCTGAGATCTGCAACTTCCACTTCCATGTGTGTGGAACTCTCCATCTTTGAATATTTGAATCCATCCACCATGCTGTGAGGAAGTCTAAGCAACCACGTAACAAGACCCTTGTAGAGGAGAACCAAAGTCCCTAGCTGATAGACCCAGTTGAATTTCCAGCCAGTGCTGGCACTAATTTCCAACCATGTGATTGAAGCCATTTTGGAACTTCCAGATGTAATAATGCCCCAGCTAACACCACATGAAGCAAAACTGCCCAGTCAACCCACAGAATTGTACAAAATAATACACTGTAAGGCAATAGGTTGATCATGCCTTCTTATTAGAACATTCAATGATTGTTTTACTGCACAACGTCATGTTTTCCTTAGAGCAGTCTACAGGGAATTCCCTAGCGGTCCAGTGGTTAGGACTTGGTGCTTTCACTGTCGGGGCCGAGGTTCGATCCCTGGTCAGGGAACTAAGATCCCACAAGATGCATGGCAAGGCCATTAAAAAAAAAAAAAAAAAGAGCAGCCTCCAAATGAGTACAGTGTAATTTGTTTTGGATAATATTAACATACAGACAATTTAGGATTTTTCGACTTTATGATGGTACGAAAGCTATATGCATGCAGTAGAAACCATGCTTCAAATTTTGAATTTTGATCATTTCCTGGCCTAGCAGTGTGCTGTATGATACTCTCTCATGATGCAGTGAGCAGCAGCTCCCAGTCAGCCACGCAATCACGATGGTAACCAACCAATACACTTACAACTATTCCATACCCATGCAACCTTTCTGTTTTTCACTTTCAATACAGTATTCAATAAATTACATGAGATGTTCAACACTATATTATAAAACACGCTTTGTGTTAGATGATTTTGCCCAACAGTAGACAAATATAAGTGTTCTGAGCACATTTAAGGTAGGCTAGACTAAGCTATGATGTTCAGTAGGTTAGGTGTATTAAATGCATTTTAAACTTACAATATTTTCACTGTACAATGGGTTTATCGGGACATAACCCGATCATAAGTCGAGGAAGATCTGCAAAAGAATCATAAAAGCTTCAAATATGACTATAATCCACCCAGTGAGGTAGTAAAAATCCCCATAGATCATGGGTCACAATGGAAAATTAAGAGATTTCATTAGGTATTTAAGTCATGAAAAGCTTTTCAGAAGAACAGAACTGGGAAAACGAAAAATTTAAGGACCCAAATTTCATTACTTTATTTTATTTAAGAGGAATAAAAAATTATAAGCTTAGAAAGTTTTTTAAAAGAAAACATTTTTCCCATTCTCTCCATTCGATGCATCGTTCCCCCCATTTCATCTTCTCTCTCTTTATTTTCTTATTCTGTCTAGCCAAGCATTAACCTTCCAGATCCTTTTGGCAAACTAGTCTTTGCTGAGAATCCTCACTACAGAAAATGGATAAATGTCCTGAACTTTCATACCACTGAGAATTAATCATCCTGTTTCTAGCTTTGTTTTGTGCAAAAACTGTTATCTATATCCTCAGTATGTAATAACTAGTACTTAAAATTCCTATTTTGTTTGAACTAAATTAAAGGGAAACTACAAATGTGAATTAAAAGCTTTTCCAAAATTTGCCTTTTAGATGAAAGTTGCATTTTATTATTTTCCAATTTGTAAACATGAAAATTCCTTTCCTGTTTATACACACGCAAGAGATTTTCTGTATACCTTTGTGGCTACAGGGGAAGCTATTTTAGTTATATTCTACTGAGGAAGTCACAATCTGATGAAAATTTGCAGGGAGCTTTCAGTGTGTATGCCAGGACTAGGGCAGTTAAAGTAAATGTGGTTATGAAAGTTGAAATAGGCACTATCATTAACATTAGCTCTTATTTATAAAATCCTTATTCGTTATGCCTGGGCATCCCCACACCTACCAAATCAGAATCTCCTGAGTTTATTCTGATATATAAAAAATGTTAACAGGACATGAAAGTATAATCACATTAAGTCTACAAACATTCTAGTAAAATTCTATTAATATAATGGTGTGTTGGCATATTCTGATCATTGTGACTCATTACCACACTGAAAGCCAAAGACATCAAGGAACACATTACAGCAAAGCAATTAAAAGAAGTCCCTGATAAATCTCATGGCACACAATCAACAGAGGGAGATGTTCCTCTCCATTACAACCAAATCAAGAACTAATTTTTAAAGAAGACAATTGCCAGACTTACTTCAAAACTTACTTAAATTTTGTGTGAGTACCCTAGAAATGGGAGATTTTGGTATTTTTATAAAGTTGCAATTTTTAGGTGTGGTTCAAATAAATTATTTATATTAAAGATGAAATTTTTATAATATTAATTAGTTGAAAATCAGCAAGGCAGAGCTAGCCTCAAATTCTCTCTATTGCCATCTGACTGATAAACATCTTTACCTTCTTCATCTCCTTCCTCTCCACATCCACATTCTAGGAGTGAGACAATATCCCTTGGCCAGACTCCATCGTCAGAGATCAAGAGCCCAGGGCTCAAAATAAGACTGCTCCCCACCCCCATCTTCATGACCTTATGAGTTGGAGTCAAGTGGGAGTCCCAAATTCTGTTAGTTCCTGGCAAGAGAACATCTACCTACCATCAAAACTCAGTCTCATCACAGCAATATGCTTTAAAAATCATCCAGATTAACTTCATCAGGCCCTTTATCCTCATTCATGTCTGCCACCTCAAGAAGCTCAGGCTCCCAAATCATCCTTCATCTCCAGCTCTCTAATCCACATATGGTTCTGTCCCCTTTTCCAACCATCTCCAGATACCCTTTGATGATGCTTTCTGGAACTCCACATGCCATTAGCAAAATCCCCATCTCCAGTCTCTTCTTTGAATATTTCCTTCACCATCTTACACTGAGAACCAGCTCTCCAGTGGAGGAAATGCTTCTCCTGCAAACCCTGCACGTTTGGTGGGGTGGGCGGGGACATCCTTCTTGCTTCTCATTGTCATGTCATGCCATTCTCCTTCATTCCACTAAAAACAACCCCACTGTATATCCTGTATCATCAGACTGTACCACCTATCATTGATCCCTGTAGTAATTTATTGACTCCTGGTCACTTCCCTGCATTTCCCTGAAGATTTTTTTTTTTTAATAAATTTATTTATTTATTTGTTTGTTTGTTTGTTTTTATTTTTGGCTGCGTTGGGTCTTCGTTGCTGCACAGGCTTTCTCTAGTTGCGGTGAGCAGGGGCTACACTTTGTTGCAGTGCGCGGGCTTCTCATTGTGGTGGCTTCTTTTGTTGCAGAGCATGGGCTCTAGGCACGCAGGCTTCAGTAATTGCGGCACGTGGGCTCAGTAGTTGTGGCTTGCGGGCTCTTGAGCATAGGCTCAGTAGTTGTGGCACACGGGCTTAGTTGCTCTGCGGCATGTGGGATCTTCCCGGAGCAGGGCTCGAACCCATGTCCCTTGCACTGGCAGGCAGATTCTTAACCAGTGCGCCACCAGGGAAGCCCTCCCTGAAGATTTTTAACTTCTAGTTTACAATCACACTCTCCAGCACTACCCCTGATACAATTATTGGTGATTTTGATATCTACTTAGGTGACTGTTCCCATTCTGGCTTCTCAGCTCCTTGAACTCATCTCCTCCAATGATCTTCTCCATTCTACATCACCCCTACATCACCCACCCAACATATTCTCAAATTCAAGCATCTCACTCTCTGACCAACTCCATCCGTCCTAGCTTTCTCTTTCAAAACCCCACTTCAGACCCCAATAAGACCCATAACCCACAAACTTACTACTATTTCACTGTCTTCACCTCCCTCATGTCTCACTCCCTTCCTTGCTCAGATTAAATTAAATCTTAATATTCACTGCTTTGCAAATCTCCCTACCCATCTCCTAACATCTGATTCTCCCTTCCATAAACCAAGCCTAGTTGAAACAAACTCTTTACTGGCTTCATGCCCGCTCAGTGCAGTTGAATGAAGCTGAAGAATAGCATATCATCAGGCTGACTGCTCACTTTACACTGAAAACCACTAACCTCAAGGGGTCCCTTAAAGCTGCCTGGCAATTATACTCCATTTTTCTAAGACATTTACTCTCCCAACTGTGTCTCAATATCATTTCACACCTTCTCCCTCTTTTCTCAAACCTCTAACATCTACTCCCCATCTGTTCTGAGAAGATGATTATGCTCCCTACATCACTGAGAAAAAAGCAATCAAAAGGTAAGTTCCATAGACTCCCATCACCACTTCTCTACACCTACCAGCATCTGGACTCATATGTTCAGCCTTTCCTCCCATCCTAGGAATTAGCTGTCCATGTAATTATTCAAAGCCAATCCCCCCACTGGTCACCACAATCCATCCCTTCTTGCCTACCCAAGAACATGGCACCAGATATCCCTTCCTCTCCTGCATCATCAAATTCTCCCTTTCTACTAGCTCTTTCCTATTACTGTATAAACTCTGTTATTTCTCCCATTTCCAAAAACAAACAAAACAATTATCAACACAATTTTCCTGTCCAACGACTGCTATATATCCTTCTGTCCATTAAGCAAAACCACTCAAGAGAATTACCCATAGTCATTATCTTTCCTTTTTCTCCTCCCTTATCTCTTGAACCCATCTAATCAGATTTTCACCACACCACTCTTATCAAAGTCACTAATTACCTTTCCATGTTGTTATATCTAATGTCAATTCTCAATCTTCGTATTACTTGACCTATAAGCAGCATTTGACTCAGCTGATCGCCCCCTTCTCTTGGAAATATTTCCTTAGACTTCCTACCAGGCACCACACTCTCCTGGTTTTTCTCCTACTTCTCCTGCTGCTGTTTTTCCATACCCTTTGCTAGTTTCTTCCCATTCCCCCAACCTCTAGACATTGTAGTGCCTGGAGGTTCAGTCTTTGATCCTTCTCTCACTCCTTTGGTGATTTCATCTAATGTCTCCCCTTGAATAACAACTATATTCTGATGACCCTCAGATTTATGTCTCCAGTTTAGAATTCTCCTTTGAATTCTTGAATCATATGTCCAACTCTATACTCAACATCTCCTCCCATTTACCAAATAAGCATATCCCACTTAATATGTCCAAACCTGAGCCCCTGATCTGGCTTGACAAACAGGATTTTCCTACAGTCTTCCCATCTTCAAAAATGGCTACTTTGTCTTTCCAGTCACCCTGGCCAAAAACCAAGGAGTGGTCACTGTCTCATCAATTTCTCTTACAAAATATATCCAGAATATGACCACTTCCATTGCTACCACCCTGCTCTGAATCATCATGATATCGTGCCTGGATTATTACAATGCCTTTTTCTGTCAACCCATCAATGTTTTCCTACTAATCTGTGTAAGGAATAGAACAGTCCCATCCTTAGTGAGAACACAGATTAATAGGCATTATTACCCACTGTTAATGATGGTCAATTACTGCCATCTTTTGAGAAAGCAATCTTTCAAAATTTAGTAAACGTCTTAAAATTCTGATATTCTTCGTACTCAGAAATCTAATGAAGGAAAACAACTATATAGAAGTTGTTTTATGCCATTTTCTAAATAATTTTTATTAGAAAACCTTGTGTTGAAAGGCTACTAGGGAACCACTAGCACAAACACTGTGAGCATAGTTTTGTAGACTTTTCATGGAGGACAGTCTGACACTACATATTAAATGTGTATCCTTTTTTTTTTTAAACATCTTTATTGGAGTATAATTGCTTTACAATGGTGTGTTAGTTTCTGCTTTATAATGTGTATCCTTTTTAACTGCAATTCTGTTTCTAAGAATGTAACCTAGGAAAATAATTTTTAATGTGTACAGATGTTTAGTTATAAAGATTGTCAATACAACATTATCATGGAGAAACACTGGAAATAACAGAAAAGCAATTAAGTAAATAGGGTACAACAATTTAGAATTGAATATTCTGCTAACACTAACATGTCGTTGAAGATATTAAAAGATTTTTCATAATGTCTACTTAAGAAAAGTTCCAAATTTTGCAAAAGAAAGAAAAATATATATGTATGAAGGAAAAAGAGAATAAAGCATACATTAAGATGCTAGCAGTGTTTATCTCCAGGTAATTAGTTAACTGCTACATTTATTTTACTCGTTTTACTTCTACATGTTATCTAAAACGTCTACAATAAACATGTTTTACATTTAAGAAATTAAAGAAATGTTACATATATAATTTCATGGAAATAAACAAAACTAAATTTGAAATGTATTTCACAAAGCCATCATCCCAAAGTTATTCACAAAACAACCTCAGTATACAAAAAGAGATGATTGGTTGAGCAAATTATTTTTCCATCCATTTAGTGGAAAATAAAGAATTCAACAAAATGTTTTAATAAGAGTTTGTATTAACAGGGGAATGCTTCTTAAGTTAAAAAAGAAAAGCAGTACATGAAATTATATAGAAAGAATAGAACAATTATATAAATAAAACAATGCACAGAAAAAACAATTGGAAGGAAATGCAACCAAATGTTTAAAAAATTCACCTTTGAGTGATGGCCCTATAGGATATTAAAATATTTTTGTTGTGTTTTCAGTTTGTTAAGCAGTTTCTTCTGGGTATTTATCACCACATTTCTCAAAAAGAAGTATGCTTAAACTTATATGTCTGGATTTTTTTTTAATTTTAAAATTAATAGCAATAATAAAATAATGGTTATAATTTTGAGTCCTTACTACTACTATTACTACTATTATTACTAATACTACTACTACTGACCTAACAGCTTCACAGGCATTAACTCATTTAATCTTCACAACAATCCTGTTAAGTAGGTATTATTAGTATTTCCATACAGATGAGGAAACGGAAGCACAGAGAGATAAGTAAGTTACTCAAGGATACTCAAGTGTGATAAGTGGTAGAGACAGGATTCAAATTCAGGTGGTCTGACTCCAGAGTTCATCCTCTTGCCCAATGAAACCCAACCCCAACATGTACTTTCCCTTCTCTTCTTGTTTATTTAATTTTCTACGTATGTCACTAAATCAGCCCGAACTTTCCCACAGAGCCACAAAGACTTCAATATGCTCAAACACGTCAGGAACTACATCAATTTCATTTTTTTTCTTAGCTACATCTCTCCTGTGGCCCTCCATCCTCCTGCTCATATCTGGACTAATGGACTCTAAGTTTGTTGCATAGCTGTAATCCTGATATCTCTCATTCACCATGATCCTTGGAATCCTCTTTGATTCTCTCATTGTAAACCTGTTTCCATATCTCACATCTTCATCTTTCTTGATCTTCTCCCCTTTATTTTGGTGGGACTCAGTCTCCAGTACCTTCCAAATAAATAATGCATGATGTTCATTTATTTCAGACCTTGTATGTACATTTTTTGAGAACTCACCTTTGACTGCTGGTTTGGACTTGTAAGTACAGAGATCCCTCAGAAATTGACACAGCATTGCTCCACTGTCTCCCAGCATCTAGTATTACTAATGAGAAATCGGATGTTATTCTGATTCTGTTCCTTCCAATGTGACCTAGTTCTTGTTTAAAGAAGCTTTTTGGACCTTCTCTTTAATCTCCACTATCCTAAAACTTCAGAATTATATGTCTTTATGTGGGTCTTCATTCGTTCACCATTCTGGACACTTGAGACCTTTCAATCTGGAAATTCATGTCCTTCAGTTATAAAGAATAATTTTTGATAATTTCCTTTCTCTATTTTCTCTCTACTCTCTTTATGGGATTCTTACTAGTCAGATGTTTAATCTCCTGGATTGATCCTCTCACAGTTTTTATCTTTTCTCTCCTATGTTCTACTTCTTCACCTTTAGTCCTGTTTTCTGAGAGACTTTTTTTCCCCTAACTTTATCATTCAACCCTTCTATTGATTTTTATTGTTTCTAATATTTTTTCTAATTGTTTTCTTTGTATTTTTAAATAGCACTTTTTTGTTTCATAGATGCAGTACTTATACCTCTGAATATATTATTATTGAGTTAGTTTTTAAAGATTTTCTTCTGTTCCCTTCATTTTCTTTGTTTCAACTGAATTCTTTTCATCTGTTTGTTTTGATCGCCTCCTTTTTTGCTAGATAGTCTCCTTAAATATCTGGTAATCCATATTATAAGCTTCATGCATTTCAAACCTGCTTTTTTCTAACTACTGGAATTCCAACACTCAGCTTTAACAAGATAGGCTCTTCCAACTATTGGTGAAAGAAAGTTTGTCAAGATGAAAAGAAAACATTCCTTCTTCTAGAGCAGCAGGAAAGCAAATACTAATCTATGTCATAGAATAGTCTTAGAAAACATGATTTCCATCAATAGATTCTTATCCAGAATCCAGATGTGAAAAAGTGTTGCTATGTCTTATAAAAGTAAGTATAACCTTTAAAAAGTCTGTAATTCTTTTTTTTTTGAACATGAGACACACTTTTATTTTCAAATCCAGGCCAGGAGCCCTGCTTCTGAGGCAAGAACATCAGGCAGGAATTTCTTACTAGCCACACAAACTTCTTGGGGCAGGAGAGAGTTGTATTTCTTGTAAGCAGTGGGAAAAGCACTGCCATCTCAACTCATGTTTGTGCTGTGAGTTCAGAATTTGCCAATATCCAATATCTAGAATATTCTGTGAGAAACAAAAAGTCAGTAATTCTATTTAGTTGCTTTACTTAATAATCTGTTATCCTATTAAAATATTAAACAGACATATCTGTTTTCTGCAAAGCACAAATAATTGTTAAGCCAAAAGAATATCGCTGGCACTTCCATCTTCCTCCATATGTTTATAGATGTAAAACAAAATAAAAGTATGACTGTTGGATTTCCCATTATAAAACAAAGTTGTAGAGTTAATATATTTTTAAGTTGATAAACCTACCTTCTTCAGCCCCACACCACACCCCAGTTTTCTGGGATATCTGGAGCCTCCATCTCCACAGTCTTTCCCAGGTTTCGCTTCCCATTGCAATTAGGAGTCAGCTTTTTCCACTTGGTTAAGTCAGTTACCACTTGTCCATTTTTGTTACATCTTCCAAAATTTTATTGATGTCTCTTGTCTGCTTTGTTCTTGTAAGCTTATTACACCCTCACTGTCATTATAATGGAGGAAAGATATATGTAAGGGTTGAATCTGCCAGATACATGCAGGGCATTTGAAATGTTTCTTTTTCTATCATGATCATATAATTTTTATGATGGACAATTATTAGATTAAACCAGAGCCAAGGAAATCCAGGCCATATGGGTATGAAATAGACACCAAAGATAGAAAATTATATCTCTCCATGTCTCAAAACTCTAGCAATAAGTCCTTAAAAGATGCCCTTTCTGCTCTCACACATTTCATTCTATTCCATTAGCTGTCATTTCCTTACTTATCTTCCAATTCCAAGGGCCATTTCCAGCTAATGTGCAAATGGTAATTACACCAAGTCAAACTACTTTATTTTGGTTCCACCAAAATGCCTTTGTTTCTTCACAATACCAGAATGCTACAATTAATAATGAGTGTGAGTGGTTTTTAAAAATTGTAGCAGAACTAAATAACCAGCTGAATGCTGTCACTTTCAAAACAGTCTTCCTGAGATCCTCTTCACTTATGCCAGTAATACTGCAATAGCTGAAAACTTTATTAAACTTTCCCCTTTGGAATGGCCTTCAGAGATGATTTATGTGACACATAAGAAAACCAGTCTCATTATTTCCTAACCATATCTTCAAAATAATAAATAGGCCAATCACCCATCCTACTGAAGAGATGATTGTGAGTGGCTGTTGGCTACTTTGGAGATTCAAATTTACCTGTACTTACTGATGTTATGCCACCACTAAAAAGATTCCCAAAATGTGCTATAGATTTTTATAGCAATCCTCCTCAAAAGATCTAACATTGCTTTGAGCAATAGAGCTGTTATTGTAATAAGTGCAATGCCTTCCTGTGGTGACAACTTTGAATGGGACAACTCACCTGGCTGTACAAGTTTTGAAAAGCTTGTTTAAAAAGAGCTTCATCATCTCATAGTCACTCCTCAAACTGGCTTAAATGAGCAATAAATGGAAAGAAAACTAGTCAGGATCTTGACACTATGACCTGACCCAGAGTTAGTGTCTATATTCTAAGAGCTAATAATCAAAACACAAAACTGCGAACATAAAAGTTAAGGATGGGGACTTCCCTGGTGGTGCAGTGGTTAAGAATCTGCCTGCCAATGCAGGGGACACAGGTTCAAGCCCTGGTCCAGGAAGATCCCACATGCCGCAGAGCAACTAAGCCCATGCACCACAACTACTGAACCTGCACTCTAGAGCCCGCAGGCCACAACTACGGAAGCCCGCGTGCCACAACTACTGAAGCCCATGCACCTGGAGCCCATGCTTCGCAACAAGAGAAGCCATCACGATGAGAAGCCTGCACACCACAACAAAAAGCAGCCCCCGCTCACCGTAACCAGAAAAAGCCTGCGCACAGCAACAAAGACCCAACGCAGCCAAAAATAAATTAATTAATTAATTTTAAAAAATGTTAAGGATGCTTTGGTCTCCTATTCTCTTAGATTTTAGAAAATTACCTCTAGGGAAACCTTTTAGAGTGCATTAGCTTGTGGAAAATTACTGAACTTTTTGCATTTGAAAATATGCAAAAGGAGATAAGAAAGCCAAGCAGAAAGTGTCATATATATCAGTTGTGCACGTCTATACTCCAAACACAGAGGGATTGATTATCTAAGGCCTTTGTATGTGGCACCCCTTTTCACAATTATCTGATGAACCACTGTATTCCTCTCAATCTAAATTCAGCCACCAACCCAGGAAAAGGAAAAAGAGTATTTTCAGTGCTGCTTTTCATTCATAAATTTCAAATTATGTTTTTATAAAAGAGAAATCAATGCATAATGGTAGGCTTCATGTTCAGTTACTGGGGAATAAGCAGAGATCCTGAAACAAAATAATCTCTATTAATACACACATGCAAATGAAAAAGACCAAACATATATCCACAAGGCTGACATATCTCCCACATGGCACTCTCTGGTTTTTGCTCTAATTTTAGGTTTCAGTATCAAATGAATTAGGCATTTGGAGGGAATGTTTTAATAAAACTTAAGCATTTCTCTTGCTTATTAAATAAAGAGGGTGGAGAAGAAAGAATCTATGAATATTCTATGCAGATCTACCAAGAAGTATAAAACTGTAACAGTTAGCAGGGACTCCATAAATATTAAAAAAATTGCAATTAAATGAAATTGAAGTGGGAACTAGAGGTTGCACAGGACATTTCTCAAAATGCTTGAGAGTCACGTGGGGTTTTTCTTATACGTAGGGGCCATGAGGAATGATATCAGGGTTTGAAAGCCTGAAAAGATGACTAGCAATTCAAACAGTAGGTAAAACATTTGTCATGGCGAGAGGCTGGAGACTAAGAAAACTGGGTTACTACAGTTCAAGCAGAGAAAACACAAAACACATAAAAAAGGTATGTGCAAAAAAAAGAGCCATAACTAAACATGGGAAGTGGTTAAGAAAGATGTTGGGAGCCTCACTTTCCCTCCCATATTCCTCATTTTCACGTGAGGGCTCAGCACTGGGTTCTTTCCTGGATTCCTACCCTTCTCCCTGTCTTGAAGGAATGAGTTGACCTGGTTAGGGGTACACTGGTCCACATTTCTGACTTGGGTAATGTTAACCTTGTAAAAGACTGTAAACACTGAGGACCTCCTCTCTTTTCTTTTCCTCTCTGCTCCAACCAATGTGAACACGGAGAGTCTGAGAAACTGTGTCCACTCCTCAGACCCAAATCTGTCCTAAATACCAAAGTCTAGACGTTACTGGAGGACATGGAGATAGGAAGCATTAACAGGATCATCTGGCCTTCTCACTAATGCATGATGTTTTTATCAGAAAAAACAGTGATTCTTTGCTCTCCAGCTTCCTGTCTATCTCTCAGTGCTTCCAAACTTGGGTAGGTCTTAGGAAACTTGTTCCAAACAAGGTATTGAGGACAAAGGATAATTGAGCAATAAAAGAAATGGAAAGAAGCAAAAGATAGGTCTTTGATATTAGCTGAGTTTGAAGAAACAATAGCATATTCCATTATAAAAAACCCTCCACATCAAGGGCTGTAGTACTGGGGTACTGATTTGAACCCAGAGAAAAAGAGTCGGAGGCAAGTAAAGAACAATTGGCTTTAGTTCTTCCCTTAAAGAAAAGTAAAGCAATGAATTGCCTGATTTTGAATTTAGAACATTAAGATGAAGAACTCTGTTTTTCACTTTATAAAGTGAATGTGTTGGATGGATTAAATCACCAAGGTCCCAACTACTCACCAACTCTAACTTTAGATTTCTCAGTTTATGATCAATGTCATGATAGACAAATCCCATTCACCCCAAACTTTAGTTATCCAAATGGCACATGGAAGAGTATACATGGAAAAGTTCTGTTCCAGAATAGATGATATGTCAGACCCTGGACAAGTAATCTACCTTCCATGAACTTCGATTTAAGATGGGAAATAACCTAACTCCCTATATTAAAATAAGAAAACTGAGAGTCAGAGAGGTTAAGGGATTTCCCAGAACTCGTAACCTGTTAGTAGCCATTAAAATGTCAAGAAGAGGGGGTTCCCTGGTGATGCAGTGGTTAAGAATCCTCCTGCCAATGCAGGGGACACAGGTTCGAGCCCTGGTCCGGGAAGATCCCACATGCCGTGGAGCAAATAAGCCCATGCACCTCAACTACTGAGCCTGAGCTCTAGAGCCCACGAGCCACAACTACTGAAGCCGGCACGCCTAGAGCCTGTACTCCACAACAAGAGAAGCCACCGCAGTGAGAAACCGCGCACCACAATGAAGAGTAGCCCTGGCTTGCCGCAGCTAGAGAAAGCCCGCACGCAGCAATGAAGACCCAATGCAGCCTAAAATTAATTAATTAATTAATTAAAAAAAACTTCAAGAGGCCTCCAATGAGAACAATTGGCAGGCCTTTCTGAAAAGCAAAGATGGAGACTTACTTCACACTAATACTTATATAAATTCTAAATGGGTTAAATCGACAATTATTAAAAATAAAAACATAATGTAGTAGGAGAAAACTTGAATGACTACTTCCTCAATTTCCTCAATGAAGAGGACCTTTCTAAAAGCAAAACTGAAAATAAAACATCTAACAGATTTTGCTACATAAAAATTTAAGTAGTCCTTTTGACAAGCTACACCAAACTCAGTTAATGATAAATGACACACTGGGGGATAAAGAGTGAAGAGTGAATTCTTTGTAGAAGATATAGGATGGCCACAACATGTGGAAACATAGATAATATTATTTGATCATGAATTATAATATAATACCTATAAATAATTCATCATATATTCTTCTGTGTTTCCAGACTTGGTGACAATCCTGTATATCAAACAAATAGTTAATATTCTTAATGTATAAGTCAGTAAGAAAAAGGTGAACAGCCCAGTAGAAAACAGGCAGATTACATGAAGAAGTGATTCATAAAATGCCTACAAATGGTCAATAAACATATCAAAAGATATGTTCAACCTTTCCAGAATCAAAAAATAAAGAAAAGAATATTAAAAGAACAAAAAAAAGTAACCTATCACAGGCAAGGATTTTGAAAGATTAATGATAGGAACACAGACTAATATTGAGAGAGTAAATTTTGTTTTTTTTGGCTGTGCAGCACGGCATGTGGGATCCCAGTTCCCCAACCAGGGATCGAACTCATGCCCCCTGCATTGGAAGTGCAGAGTCTTAACCACTGGACCTCCAGGGAACATTTATAGATAGAAGTTTGACAATATGCATCATAAATAAAGGATGTATCTGAATAAAATAATTGGTCAAGAACACTAATATACATGAACAAGGATATTCATATTATAATAGCAAAACACTAGAAACAATCAAAATATCCACTAATAGCTTAATCATTAAATAAATCATAGAGCAACCATATATTGGCATACTATTTAACCATTAAAAATGATGATATGAATCTACTTTTAATATGGAAATATTTATAAAATAAAGTTAGTAAAAAAAAAAAGGCCACAGAACAGCACAAATATTGTCCTTTTTACACATGTAACAAGGAACACCATTATTCTGTTTTAATAGTTGGCAACAGTCCAGAAACAGGGCAGGACATGAGGAGAAAACCGAGAAAACATAGCAGAAGAGGAATACCAGGAGGCAGAGATGTTCAAGGGATTTCCATTTTCACTTTTATTAAAATAAAATATCAAAAATAGAATATCAAAAATATATTCATGTTAATTGAAGCATTATTTTAAATTTCCAAGGCATGGAAACAACCTAGGTGTCCACTGACAGATGAATGGGTAAAGAAAATGTAAATGTATCCATGGAATATTATTCAGCCATAAAAAAGAAGGAAATCTTGACATTTGCAACAACATGGATGGACCTTGAGGACATTACGGTAAGTGAAGTCAGATAGAGAAAGACAAATACTGCATGCTATCACTTTTATGTGGAATCTAAAATAAAACCCTAACCTTTCTTAGTCCCACTTTTATCTTTTACTTTTTAAAAATGTATTTAATTTTTTTCTTACATATTACACATAATTTTATTTAAATGTATACATTTGATGTATTTATTTCATCCACTGATTTATTTATAAATACATAGTGCCCTGCATATGTGTAATCTAAAATTTTACTTTTTAAATAAATCTTTGTGAAAGACCCTGCCAAAATAAGTGACAAAGGAAATTTCTACATGAATGTATTCCAAACTCACATATTTAATAAAATTGTTAACAATTAAAATATTTAGTAAAATATTCAGTTTTCATTTGCAAATATGTACAGTTAAGGGTAAATAACACAAAATTATTTTTTTCTTAAGACAAAACACAGTTCAACAACATGCCTGCATGTTCAGTCCTCAGGAAGATGTGAGAATTTAAAGGGCACTTGAACCCATGAAACTTCAAGTCTTATTATGGAAGCAAGAAAATACAAAGAAGAGATCTCAGCACTATGTATGCTTGAGAGTCACGGTAAATGGAACTGATGGTAGGCACATGGAATTCACAAAAAGAAAAGATCTCGGTGAATTAGAACAGTCATCTCAGGGTTCACCAAAGGGATAAGAGTTCATTCTTAGAAGATAGACTTAATGTTAGTAGGATGGAGAGAAGCAGAGGAATAACCAAAGTGGAGTTGTGGGAAGGACAAAACTGCAAGCAACTCCAGAGGTAGTGAAAAGATAAGCCTGCCTAGACCTGAGGACTAGAGTTGAGGAAATAATACTAACAGCTAGTGTTTGTGGAGGGCTTACTGGGTGCCAGGCACTGTGCTAGGTGCTTTACATGCCTTAGTAGCTCACTGAAATACGTAATCCACCAATAAGGTAGGTATAAATATGATCCTTTTTGGTAGGTAAGAAGCAGAAGCCTAGAGAGGTCAAGTGGAAGCCCAAAGTTCCCCATCTGGTCAATGACAGCACCAGATTCATTTCCAGTAGGTCTTATTCCTGAGTCCACACTCTGAACAACCACATCCCTCTATTAATGGAAAAGGGTAAAAACAGGCTACTGAGGGCTTTATCCTGTAGCAACAAGATGGCCAATGAACATGAAAGGACTCTTCAAGATGAAAGTCCTATTAAAAATAACCTAACTGCAGTAGGTAGAGAGGGTTAGCAAAGGAGATTCATGATAAAAAAAAGTCTCTATTACATGCGTTAGAATGAATTTCTCCAATTTAAGGTAGATTAGTGGAATTCCACATATTCATCCATCTGTGTATTATTATTATGAGAACATCTAAAAGAGAAGATAACATGGTAGTTCATGAGCATTCTAAAAAATGCCATTATCATCATAGTCACAGATGATATGTGAATGCACTATCTATAATCTAAAAGGGAAGAATAACTTCTACATTAATTTTAAACCACTTTCTTTAAATAATGTAATTACCAATAGCTTAACTAAGAATGAAACTGCAGTGTAATATCCAAGAGTTATAAACAGCCATAATATGACTACAATTTTGACAAATATTTAAAATATTTACTTTTTAATAGGTTGCATATTGTTTCACTTCCCTATTCCAATTTCAAAAAGAAGTACTTCTCTTTGGTTTTAATATAAGCCATATTGTAGCAATGAAAAGAATGGCATATTTGATTTATATAATGCACATACATAAAAATAGATGAAAAGAAGTATCTTTGATGCTAATGATGAAATTATTTTCCCTGGGATCTCTTGTACTTCTAAATTGTACGCATACTGATGAAAAATTTTCCACAGTGTCCACCCATGTGTCGATATGTGTAGATGTGCACGGATGTATCTGAAATAATGTAAATGCTCTCCTTAGTAGGTTGCGTATATCTTTATTCAAATAGAAAAGGAATGTACATTTCTAAGTGTACATTTTTTATAATATGGAATACTACAAACCTTACCATGAAGAATAGAACATTCTTTATCCATATGTTCATATATCTGTGCTAATGTATACATTTAATAAAATAATGACTGAATTACTCATTACTTTCCCAACAGTTACTTCCCTAATATCCATGTTTCAGATAAGAAATGGCACTATTGTTTGAAACTGCAGATTTGAAAAATGCAACTAGCACCAAATATTTACAAAGAGAAAAAACAAGTAAGCTACTTGAAAACTGACCACTGCACCAAAAAGTGTGTTTCATCCACCTTCTTGCTACCAGTAGCAACAAATTCTCCCTTCTACAGCTGTGGTATATTCCATTCCTTAGAAGGCTATTAATATCCTCAAAATTAGATCTGGTACAACACCCAGAAAACAGGAAGAAATACCGATGAATGAACAAGATAACCAGGGCCTAAAACACATCGAACACCTTGAGATTGGGTTAGAAACACATTTTAGTGACACTCAAGAACAAGACATTATCTTAAAATCATCAAGACTTCCTTAATTGTGGCAAAATGTCAGCCTGACCTGAACAAGTTCAAGAAAGACTTGAATTTGAAGATGAATACAATTACTGATGGAGCCATGAATCTTTCTTTTTTTTCTTCCCTAACAGAGGAGAAATGCAAAACCAATCAAGAGAAATGAGGACTGAATGTGTATGTGGGTAGAGATAAGCATATTAATTTCCAATTTCATTTTAAAAGCCTTCAGATCAAGTACAAAGTTAGAGGGACTACAGCAGAGTAATCTATGAATACATATGTAAAATAATGTTCCACATAATGGCCTTGATACCTACAGAAGCTCCAAATTAAACAAACAAAACAGGTCTTCAAGTGTCAGTATTTAATTTCATATCAGCAAAATATCTTATCAGCATAACCCACTGATTTGAAAATAAAACAAAGTTTACTTCTTCCTTCTTCTTTTCCTGCAAAATACTCTGGCTAATATACCATATTTGTAAAAAATCATATAAATTTTTGAATACCAGCCTCTGTAAAATAGAAGTAAGTTTGAATATCTCTTTTTTCATAGCCTATTGAATAAATAGCCAAAAATTGGCAATAGGCTCTGATTTATGCAAAATCAACAAAAAACACTGGCTCCTCTAAAGAGGCACTTTCTTCTTAGATTGGGGAAATGGTTTAGACAGCAGAGCAAAGAATACAAAATAGATATGACTCAAAGAAAGGCTCTACCACCAATTTTAGCAACACAAGCAAAAACTAAGTAACAACAAATTCTACATTTATGTAGAAACAGATGCTATTTATAAACACATTTTGGGAAACCAGAGCAGAAACACTATTCTCTTTATTCAAATAAGAAATCTACATTTTTATTTCTTTTCTTAACAGATTTGTTGCTAAGAAAAATAACATTTCAAATGTAGTTTGCCTCACACACATACATGCAAAACAACTGTAAATAAGAGGAATGTTTTTCCTCCAAAGGTCAGAGGGTGAAGTAGGATGAAAGCCACATTCTGCTTATTCACCAGAAGCAATTAGCCTTATCTGGAAGGATAGATGAAGACAGTCAACTCATATTGTACTTTAACCATGTTAGCTAGGGAAAAAAACATGTATAATTTTCCAGAATTTTATAACAAAGAATAAGGGCGAAAAGTACTCACTTGTATCTCTCAATAAAAACATAATAATTCCAAAAGTAATCTCAAATTTCACATTCAAATATGGTTGAGTTGTGGGAAATGTGTACCAATAAGCATTAAAGACAGATTGAAGATAAAATTAGTACAGTGTAATGTACGATGCATGCATATTAAAACATTTTCTAGGTATGTTTTTTAAAAATACCTATCATAAAGATGTTAAAAAAATATAAAAAAATAAAAATAAAAATACATATCAATATGTATATATAATTAGTATAATTTTTCATAAACACACACACATACATACACACACACACAAATGAAATCTTAAACTGGTATTCTATTGGCACCACCTATGTTAGTGTAACTATCTTAAGGTCATCATTTAAATAACTAATGATGGCAGTCATGACCATGCTTGCTTCCAACCTATCCTGAGATAGGCAGAATTCTACGTTGGCCCCCAGGATTCTTACCCCATGATGTGTACACCCTGCATAATCCCTTCCCCCTGAGTATGAGCAGGAGTGTGAATAGGGTGGGCTATCACTCTCATGATTATGGTACATTATATGGAAAAAGGGATTTTGCAGATGTAATTAAGGTTCTTTATCAGCCGACTCTGAGTTAATGAAAAGGGACATAATATGCCGTGGGCCTGACTTAATCAGGTGACCACTTAATCAGGTCGAGAAGCAGCAGCAGAAGGTCTCCCACAGGCCTGGAAAGAGCGACAGCCATGCTATGAACTGCCAATGAAAGGGACTATGTAGCGAGCACCTGAGGGTGACGTCTAGGAGCTGAGAGAGGTCTCCAGACAACAGCTAGCAAGAAAACAGGGACCTCAGTCATATAATCTCAAGTTCATTCTGAATTCTGCCAATAACCTGAATGACCTCAGAAGAGAACCCTGAGCCTCAGATGCAATGACCTCCCCAGCCAGCACCTTTATTCCACCCTGAGCAGAAGACCCAGCTAATCTGAAAATGGTCTCCTGACCCACAGGAACAATGAGATAATAAATTGTGCTCTTTTAAGCCTCTATGTTTAATTTGTTACACAGCAATAGAAAGCTAACCCTAATCAAAATTCAAATTTTCTCTTTACCAAATCATCTGCAACAGATATCTAATAAGCCTGGATATCTGGGGAAGTAGTAGAACCACTTACAGATATGTGAAAATCTTGAAAAAGACGATTTCAGCAACAAACATGTTGATCCAGAAGTGATTACAGAAAACCTGGTCCATTGAGAGGTAGCAATAAGAACTGGAGGTGTGGGGAGAAAACTCATGAAAGAGGTCAGGTTCAGGAAATATCCTCAGAAACAGATTTGAGCCATGACAGTAAGTGGGAGAATAAAAAGGACATTGACTCAGGCTTGGATATGCCCACATTTAGAGAAAGAAGTGATATTAAAGAAGTAGGAGAAAAGGAAGGATGAATTAGTATTTTTTTAAATTAATTAATTTATTTTTGGCTGTGTTGAGTCTTCATTGGTACACGTGGGCTTCCTCTAGTTGCGGTGAGTGGAGGCTACTCTTTGTTGCAGTGCACGGGCTCTAGGCACGTGGGTTTCAGTAGCTGCGGCACATGGGCTCAGTAGTTGTGGCGCATGGGCTCAGTAGTTGTGGCACACGGGGCCCTAGAGCACGCAGGCTTCAGTAGTTGCAGCACGTGGGCTCAGTAGTTGTGGCTTGCAGGCTCTAGAGCACAGGCTCAATAGTTGTGGTGCATGGGCTTACTTGCTCCCGGCATGTGGGATCTTCCTGGACCAGGGACCGAACTCATGTCCCCTGCATTGGCAGGCGGATTCTTAACCACTGCACCACTAGGGAAGTCCATGAATTAGTATTAAGAAGAGTTCTAAGGGTGAGAGAATCAACCTTTTCAAGTACTTAGAGAGAAGCCAAGGACAAAAAAGGGCATTAAATTAGAAGACGAGTATGTTACAGGTAATGTGGGAGAGAGCAGATTCAGTAGAATAACACTGGCAGAAACCAGACAGAAAATGAAAAAGTGGTTCATTATTTTTTCTTTTTTAGAGAGGTAATAAATACTGGATAATAATCACCACAACCATTCTATAAATGAATATACACATATGTATGAAGAATGAAAAACAGTTCAAGTATAATCCTATTATCTTTTCCTGTTCTTGAATTCTTCAATATTTGGAAAGATGTGGGATTATAGCTACCCTATGGGAAACTATTTGTTTTCTAATTTAGAATTCTTTCTCATAAAGTTGATTATGCTACCATCCTTTGCAGATCTATAGTCTTGGGGAAGAAATTTGGAAATGTCCAGTTGGATTAAGAAAAGTATGCATGCAATTACTGGGTAGAATAACAAAGACGTATCTTTCTGTTCAAGTAAATTTTTGGAGCTTGCCTATAAATGGAGGCTCTAGCCTACGTTTTTATCCAGTGACTTTGCGGTTTACAAGGCAATGAATATGTCTGACAACCATAAGCCAACATGTTCTGGAATTTATACTGTATATTAAAAATGTTGACAGAATGAACTAATTTTTTATAATTTTTTATCCTAAGTCAAAATAAGCCAATTGTTCATGGGACTTGTCCCTTTATAGTCTATATTCTCTCTCACAGAATGAGATGGAATATACTTATCTCTCCAAGAGATGTGGAGAATGCTAAAAGTCATACTTGCCAGGGACTGAGCTAAAATGAAATACAAGATGATATCTGATTTCCCAAGCCTCCAATCAGGTGGCTCACAACTCCTGAACATTTCCATGTCAGATGAAATATGTCACAACATCCAATGTCCACAGGGTGAAAAAAACTGCTAATGAGGTACAGTGTTCAGAATTAATCCATTATCTTGGTTTTCCAAGTTGTCCAACAGGCACTGAAGACTTCTCTTAATACTGGCACAATGTTTCCCACTGAAAGCCTTGGAGAGATGGAATACACGATTATACCATACACAAAAAATTAAAAATACCTAGTTTCATGAAAAATCCCAGAAGAGTGTGTATATGTATGGTAAGGATGAGGGGTAGGGTAATCATCCAAAAGCTTCTTTTAAAGAGAAAGATGGTGGGGAAATATTAAATCATCATTCTTCACTGACCAATGACTGGGTTGAAAGGTTAACACATAGATACAGTCATGAAATAAGCTCTTATCAATGGGCAAAAAAAAGGATAAAAGAAATCAGGGCAGACCTAATGGAAATTAGACAGCAGGGTGAAAAGAAAAATCAATACATGGCCCCTCACCTTTCTCTCTCTTTTCTTTCTTTCACATGTGAATCTATGCTTTAGGTTTTCATTTTTTCCCCACATAATTAACAGAGTTAAAAAAGGTAATTTGGTAGAACGTGTGGGATGGAGTCAATGAATAATAAAAACTACACTCACATGAACCTCAATTTAAAAAACTGTAACATGGTAGCTACATATTTCCAATTTTTAAAATATCTCAAATTCACTGTAAAATTACATTATAAGAAGTGCTCTACTCCGTGATCCAGTAACCCCATTACTTAGAACTTTTCTTGAAGAAATAATCCCCCAAAAGGCTCTAATACACAAATATGCTCATAATAGCATCATTTATAAGTTCAAGTCCAGAAATAATATACATGTCCAATAAAATGTTAATTCCTTTGCAAATTATGGAACATCAGCAAATTAGATCATATGTAGCCAAACTGGATGTGTAACATATGGAAACATTTACAACAAATGTTAAATGAAATGGGCAGAATACAAATTCTAACTAAATATGATGACGATGACATAAAATACCTGTGTATATATGTATACATATATATATTTATAAATATATATATTTATGTGTGTGTCTATATATATGTGTGTGTGTACACACACACACACACACACACACTCACTGGAAAAGGACAAGAAAGAAAGAAAGAAAGAGGGAAAAGCCAGTTGTTTTCTTTCGATAGTAAGATTGTATAAGAGGTCTTTTTTTCTTTTTATTTCTGTTATTGTTGTCATAAATTGTGGGCATCTTTTATAAAACAATCATTCAAAAAAGGGTGACTATTGAGGACACGGGGAGGGGGAAGGGTAAGCTGGGACAAAGTGAGAGCGTAGCATTGACATATACACTACCAAATGTAAAATAGGGAGCTAGTGGGAAGCAGCTGCATAGCACAGGGAGTTCAGCTCAGTGCTTTGTGACCACCTAGAGGGGTGGGATAGGGAGGGTGGGAGAGAGATGCAAGAGGGAGGGGATATGGGGAGATATGTATACATATTGCTGATTCACTTTGTTATACAGCAGAAACTAACACAACATTGTAAAGCAATTATACTCCAATAAAGATGTTTTTTAAAAAAAGGGTGACTAAATCAGGAGAATTTTTCATTTTATTGTAATTTACTTCTCATCACTTAGGTGAGAAGGAGGGATGACAAAGAACAATTATTAAAATCAAAAGAGACTAAGGATGGGCTCAGAGATTTTTACATCAAAGAAGAGGAAAAGATACAGTTTTGTTTGCTCCAATGAACTGTAAAATAGTGGCAAGAAAACTTTCTCATAGCTTTAGTCCATGGTGGCTGTGTATTATGGCTGGTTGTACTGTTAATGTATTGTTACTGTATCACAAGGATAATAAACTGTAATAAATATAATGAGGAAATGAATTAATATATTGAAACTGGGATTGTGAAAAATATTTTGTATCTTTATTCCTTTCAGTGTCTTTGTCTAGCCCTAATTAGAATGTTACACACAAGAAAGGTATTATTGATTTTTTCCATCAAAATACTTAAGGGAATGAAGACATTCACTCTAGAGGACTTCTGAACTTTGGGAGGGGCAATAAACCTTGCATCAATTATGACTCTTGATTCTTTTCATTCTTTAGTGAAGGTTTTTCTCAATTTTCAAAAATAAAAAAAGGAAGATTATATGGAAAAATGAGCAGTGAAGGCCTATTGTATTCAAAATACTCACGCAGGAATTATTTCCAAATGTGTCAGAAGCATAAGACATGATGTGCTACTTATTTTTCATTTGCATTCATATTTAATTTTACCAGCTAGTCAGCAACTTAAAAGCCTTCTGTGACAATAAAGATTACGTGGTGATTATATTTAAGTATTATCTACTTAACATGCTTCTACAGAAAGATCAACAACATGTGGAGATCAAACAGATCCTTATTTTCCCAGACTTTGTGCTTTTATACTTAAAACAGAACAAGCAATTTAATTCTTAGCTCACAGAGCCCAGAGGATGGCATTCTAGTTACTAATTCAGCAGCAGGATTTTCTGACACATGTATATATTAACTCACTGGACATCTGCTGGTTAGGTCAGTCCAGCAACCTCATTCCCTTACTCTGTTAATAGTATTCCTCCCCTTCCTTTAGGAACTGGCTCCACCATTCAGTGAATGGACTACTAATCATGGGATAAACTGCTGACACTATCACTTGATCCAACAATTGGACATGTGACACATGCCAGGCTGATCAAGTTCCTTCCATTGGATTTTTATACTCAAGGGAGGAAAGAGTTTTCTTCCTACAATGTAGGAAGTTTTCTTCCTACATTGTTTACTGGCTGGAATGCTACAAGTCTGGATCTTTCTATAACCATGTCTTTCTCAGCATGAAGAAAAACTGTATTAAAAGAGAATGAGGCTGAGACTTCCCTGGTGGTGCAGTGGTTAAGAATCCGCCTGCAAATGCAGGGGACACGGGTTCGAGCCCTGGTCCAGAAAGATCCCACATGCCGCGGAGCAACTAAGCCCGTGCGCCACAACTGCTGAGGCTGTGCTCTAGAGCCCGTGAGCCACAACTACTGAGCCCACGTGCCACAACTACTGAAGCCAATGTGCCTAGAGCCCATGCTCTGCAGCAAGAGAAGCCCGCAATGAGAAGCCCACGCACCGTAACGAAGAGTAGCCCCCGATCGCTGCAACTAGAGAAAGCCCATGCGCAGCAACGTAGACCCAATGCAACCAAAAATAAATAAATAAATAAATTTATTTTAAAAAAAAGAGAGAGAGAGAGAATGAGGCTGATACAGACAGAAGAAGAGCCAGGAAATAAAAAGGAAGAGACTTGATGAAACTGGGACTTTGGTAGTCGTGCCTGACGCCAGCTTGGCCTCCATTGCTCTGAATATAATTCCTGTAAATAAAGAGAAATTCCCTGTTTTGCTGAAGTCAGTAAGGTTTCAGACATCTGTGGTCAGAGTCCTAAGCAAATGAAAAGTGAAATAAGGAGAGGTAAAGGGTTGATACATCTAATCTAGTCTAACGATGTGCTACAGTGTAATAGGAATTATATTGCTCCATTAATAGTTTCACCCCTTTAAATGCTGTTAGAAAATCATATCTTGAACTCACTCAGTGATTTTCAGTATTAAATTAGAATTTTTCTTCTCAGAAAAATATTTGGCCAGAGGACAGAGTACATAAAGCAAGAGTCCAAAATATGGCAAACCTTTGAAATCATTCACAGAAAGCAACAATAATTTTATGATAAAAATCTTAAATATGTTTAATTTATCAAGTCTTTGTTGAATTTATCAAGTCTACATATGCATATGAAGAAAATGACAATTTTCACACAACAGAATATACTATAAAATTGCTGGACAATTTCATGTAGAAAAAAAATAGTATGTAACTTTTTCATTTATCTAAATCCTCTTTCCTATCACGTAAGCAAAACATTTTTCTCTGGGATAAATCCAAATGAAATATTCTCATTGAACATAAATCATCTTGTAAACTGACCATAGTGGGATTTCTTGACCAAGATCGCACTGTTTTATTTCAAGGACCTTTTAGCACATAATTGATCACGTTAGAGAATTTTAGTTTTCAGGTTACTGAAAGCATTTGAATTTCCATGTCCAGAAACATCTGGGGAGGAGCTTCAAGATGGAAGAGTAAGACGTGGAGATCACCTTCCTCCCCACAAATACATCAGAAATACATCTACATGTGGAACAACTCCTACAGAACACCTACTGAATCTGGCAGAAGACCTCAGACCTCCCAAAAGGCAAAAAACTCCCCACGAACCTGGGTAGGGCAAAAGAAAAAAGAAAGAACAGAGACAAAAGAACAGGGACGGGACCTGCACCAGTGGGAGGGAGCTGTGAAGGAGGAAAGGTTTCCACACACTAGGAAGCCCCTTCGCGGACAGAGACTGCAGGTGGCAGAGGGGGGAAGCTTTGGAGTCACGGAGGAGAGCGCAGCCACAGGGGTGCGGAGGGCAAAGCAGAGAGATTCCTGCACAGAGGCTCGGCGCCGACCAGCACTCACCAGCCCGAGAGGCTTGTCTGCTCACCCGCTGGGGCAGGCGGGGGCTGGGAGCTGAGGCTCGGGCTTCAGAGGTCAGATCCCAGGAAGAGGACTGGGGTTGGCTGCGTGAACACAGCCTGAAGGGGCTAGTGCGCCACAGCTAGCCGGGAGGGAGTCCGAAAAAAGTCTGGAGCTGCCGAAGAGACAACAGACTATTTTTTGCCACTTTGTTTCATGGTGCTCAAGGAGAGGGGATTCAGAGCACGACTTAAAGGAGGTCCAGAGACGGGCGCGAGCTGCGGCTACCAGCGCGGACCCAGAGACGGGCATGAGATGCTAAGGCTGCTGCTGCAACCACCAAGAAGCCTGTGTGCAAGCACAGGTCACTCTCCACACCGCCCCTCCTGGGAGCCGGTGCAGGTCGCCACTGCCAGGGTCCCGTGATCCAGGGACAACTTCCCCAGGAGAACGCACAGCACGCCTCAGGCTGGTGCAACATCACTCTGGCCTCTGCCGCTGCAGGCCCACCCCGCACTCAGTACTCCTCTCTCCTGCCGGCCTGAGTGAGCCAGAGCCCCCAAATCAGCTGCTCCTTTAACCCCGTCCTATCTGAGCAAAGAACAGACGACCTCAGGCGACCTACATGCAGAGGCGGGGCCAAATCCAAAGCTGAACCCCGGGAGCTGTGCAAACAAAGAAGAGAAAGGGAAATCTCTCCTAGCAGCCTCAGGAGCAGCGGATTAAATCTCCACAATCAATTTGATGTACCCTGCATCTCTGGAATATCTGAATAGACAACGAATCATCCCACATTGACAAAGTGGACTTTGGGAGCAACGATATTTTTTTTTTTCCCCTTTTTCTCTTTTTCTGAGTGTGTATGTGTATGCTTCTGTGTGTGATTTTGTCTGTGTAGCTTTGCTTTTACCATTTGTCCTAGGGCTCTGTCTGTCCGTTTTTGTTTTTTGTTTTTTAGTATAGTTTTTAGCGCTTGTTATCATTGGTGGATTTGTTTTTTGGTTTGGTTGCTCTTTTCTTACCTTCTTTTTTTTTGTTATTTAAAAAACTTTTTTAAATAATTATTTTTTATTTTAATTATTTTATTTTATTTTACCTTCTTCTTTCTTTCTTTTTTTTCTCCCTTTTATGCTAAGCCGTGTGGATGGCAGGCTCTTGGTGCTCCAGCCAGGCATCAGGTCTGTGCCTCTGAGGTGGGAGAGTCAAGTTCAGGACATTGGTCCACAAGAGACCTCCCAGCTCCATGTAATATCAAACGGCGAATATCTCCCAGAGATCTCGATCTCAACACCAAGACCCAGCCCCACTCAACGACCATCAAGCTCCAGTGCTGGACACCCTATGCCAAACAAATAGCAAGGCAGGAACACAACACCACCCATTAGCAGGGAGGCTGCCTAAAATCATAAGGCCACAGACACCCCAAAATACACCACCAGACGTGGACCTGCCCACCAGAAAGACAAGATCCAGCCTCATCCACCAGAACACAGGCACTAGTCCCCTCCACCAGGAAGCCTACAAAACTCACTGAACCAACCTTAGCCACTGGGGGAAGACACCAAAAACAACGGGAACTACGAACCTGCAGCCTGTGAAAAGGAAACCCCAAACAGAGTAAGTTAAGCAAAATGAGAAGACAGAAAAACACACAGCAGATGAAGGAGCAAGGTAAAAACCCACCAGACCTAACAAATGAAGAGGAAATAGGCAGTCTACATGAAAAAGAATTCAGAATAATGATAGTAAAGATGTTCCAAAATCTTGGAAATAGAATGGAGAAAATACAAGAAACATTTAACAAGGACCTAGAGGAACTAAAGAGCAAACAGTGATGAACAACACAATAAATGAAATTAAAAATTCTCTAGAAGGGATCAATAGCAGAATAACTGAGACAGAATAACGGATAAGTGACCTGGAAGATAAAATAGTGGAAATAACTACTGCAGAACAGAATAAAGAAAAAAAAAATGAAAAGAATTGAGGACAGTCTCAGAGACTTCTGGGACAACAGTAAATGCACAACATTCGAATTATAGGGGTCCCAGAAGAAGAAGAGAAAAAGAAAGGGACTGAGAAAATATTTGAAGAGATTATAGTTGAAAAATTCCCTAATATGGGAAAGGAAATAGTTAATCAAGTCCAGGAAGCAGAGAGAGTCCCATACAGTAAAAATCCAAGGAGAAACATGCCAAGACACATAATAATCAAACTATAAAAAATTAAATACAAAGAAAAACTATTAAAACCAGCAAGGGAAAAACAACAAATAACATTCAAGGGAATCCCCATAAGGTTAACAGCTGATCTTTCAGCAGAAACTCTGCAAGCCAGAAGGGAGTGGCAGGACATATTTAAAGTGATGACGGGAAAAAACATACAACCAGGATTATTCTACCCCACAAGGATCTCATTCAGATTTGATGGAGAAATTAAAACCTTTACAGACAAGCAAAACCTAAGAGAATTCAGCACCACCAAACCAGCTTTACAACAAATGCTAAAGGAACTTCTCTAGGCAGGAAACACAAGAGAAGGAAAAGACCTACAATAACAAACCCAAAACAATTAAGAAATTGGTAATAGGAACATACATATCAATAATTACCTTAAATGTAACTGGATTATATGTTCCAACCAAAAGACATAGACTGGCTGAATGGATCCAAAAAGACCTGTATATATGCTGTTGTACAAGAGACCCACTTCAGACCTACGGAAACATACAGCCTGAAAGTGAGGGGATGGAAAAAAGATATTCCATGCCAATGGAAATCAAAACAAAGCTGGAGTAGCATTTCTCATATCAGACAAAATAGACTTTAAAACAAAGACTATTACAACAGACAAAGAAGGACACTACATAATGAACGAGGGATCAATCCAAGAAGAAGATATAAACATTGTAAATATCTATGCACCCAATATAGGAGCACCTCAATACATAAGGCAAATACTAACAGCCATAAAAGGGGAAATCGACAGTAACACAATCATAGTAGGGGACTTTAACACCCCACTTTCACCAATGGACAGATCATCCAAAATGAAAATAAATAAGGAAACACAAGCTTTAAATGATACATTAAACAAGATGGACTTACCTGATATTTATAGGACATTCCATCCAAAAACAACACAATACACTTTCTTCTCAAGTGCTCATGGATCATTCTCCAGGACAGAGCACATCTTGGGTCACAAATCAAGCCTCAGTAAATTTAAGAAAATTGAAATCGTATCAAGTACCTTATCCGACCACAACACTATGAGACTAGATATCAATTACAGGAAAAAAATCTGTAAAAAATACAAACACAGGGAGGCTAAATAATACACTACTTAATAACCAAGAGATCACTGAAGAAATCAAAGAGGAAATCCAAAAATACCTAGAAACAAATGACAATGAAAACATGACGACCCAAATCCTATGGGATGCAGCAAATGCAGTTCTAAGAGGGAAGTTTATAGCAATACAATCCTACCTTGAGAAACAAGAAACATATCAAATAAACAACCTAACCTTACACCTAAAGCAATTAGAGAAAGAAGAACAAAAAAATCCCAAAGTTAGCAGAAGGAAAGAAATCATAAAGGTCAGATCAGAAATAATGAAAAAGAAATGAAGGGAACTATATCAAAGACAAATAAAACTAAAAGCTGGTTCTTTGAGAAGATAAACATAATTGATAAACCATTAGCCAGACTCATCAAGAAAAAAAGGGAGAAGACTCAAATCTATACAATTAGAAATGAAAAAGGAGAAGTAACAACTGACATTGCAGAAATACAAAGGATCATGAGAGATTACTACAAGCAACTATATGCTAATAAAATGGACAACCTGGAGGAAATGGACAAATTCTTAGAAATGCACAATCTTCCGAGACTAAACCAGGAAGAAATAGAAAATATGAATAGACCAATCATAAGCACTGAAATTGAAACTGATAAAAATCTTCCAAGACTGAACCAGGAAGAAATAGAAAATATGAACAGACCAATCACAAGCACTAAAATTGAAACTGTGATTAAAAACCTTCCAGCAAAGAAAAGCCCAGGACCAGATGGCTTCACAGGCGAATTCTATCAAACATTTAGAGAACAGCTAACACCTATCCTTCTCAAACTCTTCCAAAATATAGCAGAGGGAGGAACACTCCCAAACTCATTCTACGAGGCCATCATCACCCTGATACCAAAACCAGACAAAGAGGTCACAAAGAAAGAAAACTACAGGCCAGTATCACTGATGAACATAGATGCAATAATCCTCAACAAAATACTAGCAAACAGAATCCAACAGCACATTAAAAAGATCATACACCATGATCAAGTGGGGTTTATCCCAGGAATGCAAGGATTCTTCAATATACGCAAATCAATCGACGTGATACACCATATTAACAAATTGAAGGAGAAAAACCATATAATCATCTCAACAGATGCAGAGAAAGCTTTCGATAAAATTCAACACCTATTTATGATAAAAACCCTCCAGAAAGTAGGCATAGAGGGAACCTACCTCAACATAATAAAGGCCATATATGACAAACCCACAGCCAACATTGTCCTCAATGGTGAAAAACTCAAACCATTTCCTCTAAGATCAGGAACAAGGCGAGGTTGCCCACTCTCACCACTATTATTCAACAGTTTTGGAAGTTTTAGCCACAGCCATCAGAGAAGAAAAAGAAATAACAGGAATCCAAATCAGAAAAGAAGAAGTAAAGCTGTCACTGTTTGCAGATGACATGATACTATACATAGAGAACCCTAAAGATGCTACCAGAAAACTACTAGAGCTAATCAATGAATTTGGTAAAGTAGCAGGATACAAAATTAATGCACAGAAATCTCTTGCATTCCTATACACTAATGATGAAAAATCTGAAAGTGAAATTAAGAAAACACTCCCATTTACCATTGCAACAAAAAGAATAAAATATCTAGGAATAGGGACTTCCCTGACGGCGCAGTGGTTGGGAATCCGCCTGCCAATGCAGGGGACACGGGTTCGAGCCCTGGTCTAGGAGGATCCACATGCCGCGGAGCAACTGAGCCCGTGAGCCACAGCTGCTGAGGCTGCGCGTCTGGAGCCTGTGCTCCGCAACGGGAGAGGCCGCGATAGTGAGAGGCCCGCGCACCGCGATGAAGAGTGGCCCCCGCTCGCCACAGCTGGAGAAAGCCCTCGCACAGAAACGAAGACCCAACACAGCCATAAATAAATAAATAAATAATTAAAAAAAAAATCTAGGAATAAACCTACCTAAGGAGATGAACGACCTGTATGCAGAGAATTATAATACACTGATGAAAGAAATTACAGATGATACAAATAGATGGAGAGATATACCATGTTCTTGGATTGGAAGAATCAACATTGTGAAAATGACTATACTACCCAAAGCAATCTACAGATTCAATGCAATCCCTATCAAACTACCACTGGCATTTTTCACAGAACTAGAACAAAAAATTTCACAATTTGTATGGAAACACAAAAGACCCCGAATAGCCAAAGCAATCTTGAGAAAGAAAAACGGAGCTGGAGGAATCAGGCTCCCTGACTTCAGACTATATTACAAAGCTACAGTAATCAAGACAATGTGGTACTGGCACAAAAACAGAAATATAGCTCAATGGAACAGGATAGAAAGCCCAGAGATAAACCCAAGTACATATGGTCACCTTATCTTTGATAAAGGAAGCAAGAATATACAGTGGAGAAAAGACAGCCTCTTCAATAAGTGGTGATGGGAAAACTGGACAGCTTCATGTAAAAGAATGAAATTAGAACACTCCCTAACACCATACACAAAAATAAACTCAAAATGGATTAAAGACCTAAATGTAAGGCCAGACACTATCAAACTCTTAGAGCAAAACATAGGCAGAACACTCTATGACATAAATCACAGCAAGATCCTTTTTGACCCAGCTCCTAGAGAAATGGAATTAAAGACAAAAATAAACAAATGGGACCTAATGAAACTTAAAACAGCAAAGGAAACCATAAACAAGATGAAAAGACAACCCTCAGAATGGGACAAAATATTTGCAAATGAAGCAACTGACAAAGGATTAATCTCCAAAATTTACAAGCAGCTCATGCAGCTCAATATCAAAAAAACAAACAACCCAATCTAAAAGTGGGCAGAAGACCTAAATAGACATTTCTCCAAAGAAGATGTACAGATTGCCAACAAACACATGAAAGAATGCTCAACATCACTAATCATTAGAGAAATGCAAATCAAAACTACAATGAGATATCATCTCACACCAGTCAGAATGGCCATCATCAAAAAATCTACAAACAATAAATGGTGGAGAGGGTGTGGAGAAAAGGGAACCCTCTTGCACTGCTGGTGGGAATGTAAATTGATACAGCCACTATGGAGAACAGTATGGAGGTTCCTTAAAAAACTAAAAATAGAACCACCATACAACACAGCAATCCCACTACTGGGCATATATCCTGAGAAAACCATAATTCAAAAAGAGTCATGTACCACAATATTCATTGCAGCTCTATTTACAATAGCCAGGACATGGAAGCAACATAAGTGTCCATCGACAGATGAATGGATAAAGAAGATGTGGCACATATATACAATAGAATATTACTCAGCCATTAAAAAAAAACAAAATGGAGTTATTTGTAGTGAGGTGGAAGGACCTAGAGACCATCATACAGAGTGAAGTAAGTCAGAAAGAGAAAAATAAATACCATATGCTAACACATATATATGGAATCTAAAAAAAAAAAATGGTCATGAAGAACCTAGGGTCAAGACGGGAGTAAAGACCCAGACCTACTAGAGAATGGACTTGAGGATATGGGGAGGGGGAAGGGTAAGCTGGGACAACGTGAGAGAGCGGCATGGACATATATACACTACCAAATGTAAAATAGATAGCTAGTGGGAAGCAGCTGCATAGCACAGGGAGATCAGCTTCGTACTTTGTGACCACCTAGAGGGGTGGGATAGGGAGGGTGGGAGGGAGGGAGATGCCAGAGGGAAGAGATATGGGGATATATGTATATGTATAACTGATTCACTTTGGTATGAAGCAGAAACTAACACACCATTATAAAGCAATTATACTCCAATAAAGATGTTAAAAAATAAATAAAAAAAAAAAAAGGAAACATCTGGTATCATTCACTTTGTCCAGGCTACTGAACCCCAGGAATGCAGAGGTCACATTAAAAATATGTAATAAGAGGAAGAAGAAATTCCAAATGAATCAAAACTTCCTTTAGATCAATGTTCTTAGTCTTTCATGACACAAAGACCTCAATGAGAGTGTGATGAAAGCTGTGGCCCTGCTGTCCTGAATTTCACACGTTAAATGTGATTTCAGGAGTTCCGGAAAGTCAGTGTCCATCTGAACAGCAGGTTATGAAACTGTGCTTTAGATCCATTAAAAAGTCTGTTTAAGAAAAAAATGCTATAATCACTTGTCTGAAAAGAGCCAATATATTTTTACATGTTTTATTTCTGAGCCAGATCACTAATAGGAAACACAAGGGAATAACACAAAAACTTAACCTATTTAGCATTTTTAAGGCCAAAATGGACCATTCAAAGCACCCGGAACACAGGAACAGGATATGTGTCATATTGTCTTAAGTGACCCTCAGCAAACCTTTGGCACACATCAGGGGGATCATTCCCAGCAATAAAGTTTGCTTTAGGCAAATTTTCAAATCTGTAAAAAGAATCTCCACCCCTAGTTTACTTACAAAATACCAAGATTTAAGATCTCTGGAAGGTTCGGGTAAATGGTTGCTTTTGCACTGGGGAACTGGGCACCAGGGCAGGAGAGAGACTTTCCCCATATAGCTTGTGTGTTAGGTATCTTCTACTTGCTCCTTGAGATCCCACTTGCCACCGTGCTTGTGCCCCAGGAGGCTGACCTGCAGGTGTAGCATCAAGGGTTTCCTGCCCTCTGGATTCGGCTGGGTTGGACAATGGAAAGCAGGACAGAAGGTCAGTGACAGGGAGGAGAGTAGGGACAGAGTATTTTTTCTGGGCTCTCCCACTCAAGGTTCCCTGAAGTTGGCCATCTCTCCACAGAAGGTTACAGTTCCTCAAGGGCTGACCACTCTACCATAGGACTCGCCCCCTTAGTTCTGATGCCCCTCCCTCCCCTCATCCCCAACTGGTTTGGTACTAACAGCCAGGTTACTGCATCACCCCTTGAAGTTCCCTTACCCCTCTGCTTTTGTACAAGTTTTCATCATAAGTAAACCCTCCCAGAATAACCTATTTTGAATCCCATCTGTTCCCTGCTGGGCCCCTGACTGATTCACTCTTTTTCATATTTTGAATTATATACTATGTGAAGACAAAATAAATAAATTTAAAAAATTTTTAATATATGCTATCTTGGAGTAAAAAGTCTGCAGGACTTGGTGACTACCTGGGCCTATTGCACTGGTAGGCAGACGAAGGAGTTAAAGATTTAATGAGAACTCACCTGGTAAAATTTCAGCAGTACTGCCAAGGTAGTTTGGAATAGCGAAGGATGGAGTGAGGCCAAGGTCGATACAAATTGGAGGAAACAAGCCAGACAAGAGCTTCTGCTCTCTCAGTGACAGCTGGGAAGTACAATCACAAATCCTCCCACTTGGCAGAGAAGAACCCTCCTTTCTGGGTGAAGATGCATTGTGAGGTATAGTGGCCCCTGAAGAATGTTACAGTGCTCTGCACACCATGGGCTGAGTATTTAAAGACTTATGAGGCTTTCGCCAGCAAGTCCCAACTTTCGATTAAAGGGCACTATGGGTCTGGTATGAATGAGGCCCCAGGAGAAAAGATACTAATAAGCCTGTCATTCTCATTGTCAATTTCTTTCCCATTGGTAGTTGGAGAGCCCACCGTGGGTAATACTTAATGCTTGCTCATTAACACCACACCAGCCATCATGAGAATGCAGTCAAGTCACAGGTGTCACAGCAGAGCCTTTTCTGATTAATCATTAGTATTCCCCAGAAAAAACTTACTATCCACATAAGAGATGGCTTTCACAATTATTTGCCAACTTCAGGAACTTAACATTTACTCCACTGTCATCAGTATTATGGAAGATGACAAGACTACTTTTTCATGGTTTAAGGTTTCCTCTTTTTAAGAACAAAATACATTTTTTTTTTATTTATTTAAAGGAAGGAAATTTTTTTTTTTTTTTTTTTTTTTTATTTTTGGCTGCGTTGGGTTTTCCTGGCTGCGCACGGGCTTTTCTCTAGTTGCGGCGAGCGGAGGCTACTCTTTGTTGTGGTACGCGGGCTTCTCACTGCTGTGGCTTCTCTTGTTGCAGAACACGGGCTCTAGGCACGCAGGCTTCAGTAGCTGTGGCACGTGGGCTCAGTAGTTGTGGCTCGTGGACTATAGAGTGCAGGCTCAGTAGTTGTGGTGCACAGGCTTAGTTGCTCCGTGGCATGTGGGATCTTCCCGGACCAAGGCTCCAACCCGTGTCCCCTGCATTAGCAGGCGGATTCTTAACCACTGTGCCACCAGGGAAGCCCCAAGAACAAAATATAATTAAAAGTAAGTTTCCCCCCATAAAAATTTCAAAATCAGCATGCTGAACTTTAAAAAGGGCTAATATATCTTGTCCTTAGCCCAATGCTAAATTGCTTGAGTTTTTTCCCACCATACAAAAATGGAATGCTAGTTAATGGAATTAAGTTAATGATTTTTTTCTAGTTTAATTGTTTACACATTTTTAATAGATTTCAGAAAAGAAAACCAATATGTATGATATATCATGGTATATAGTATACCATGATATATACCATGATATATATTTTCATATTATAAATAAGCTCAATCTTTTTATATCAAAAAGTTTTAGGGCTCATAAGCCATCTATCAAAGGGAATGTGCAATGATACCACCTTTGTCTAAAGCTTTATGCAAACATTATTATATATATCCAATCATTTGTTGCAAAGTAATTATGCAGTTTTCTTTCTAAGATTACTATGTAAGAATCAGAGCTATTTATTGCTAAGGAGCCATTATTCACTGCTAAGAAACCATTCAAATAACATTTGACCTCCAGGGGTTTTCATGTTCCAAGTTTGTGTGCCTGAAACAGGAAAACAGGAAGTGAACATACCATTGGGAGTCTCAGTGAGTTCACTTGGAAAATCTTTCTTTGGAAAGAGTGATTTCTTTCTTTACAATGCGCCTTATTGTCAATGCATGTTGCAAATAAGGAAAAAAGCAATGCTTTGTATTTCTACCCAAATCCCAACCATACTAGTATTCTATTAGATTTGGCTTATTTATTTTTTCATGTTTTTCTGCTCTAGTTAATGTGAATATGCAAATTTAGTAGAACAGTCTAGTGATGGGCAAAAAAGAAAAAGAAATCTATAGATTACCTAATATAATTTATTTACAACATAAAAGGTCCCTAACAGAGGACTCAAATAATGGCACTGCTCTGTAATGGTTCTCAACAGTGTTTTAAGGAAGAAAAGCCACACAATAGACTGTGGGATCTAGAACAAACTGAAACAACAGGTAATATGGTGGTTTCTGGATGCTACATCTGGATCTTTTATTTTCAGAGGACAAAAGTAGGCAAAACCACTTCTTTCTTGGCCACCTGACAACAATATTGTTTGGATAATCTACGTATGAGATAGCACACAAACAAGATACACTGTGCTATTTCTTAAGTCCTTTTCATTGGCATGGGTAGTAAATGCTGACCCTGGACAACTCTTTATAAAGTAAAGGGTCTAGTTTAGAGATCTGAAACAAGAGAAGATCTAAGAACAAAATGAACCATTAACTTAACGGGACCATCTCAGAATCTTTAGGGAGTTGGGAGAAACTGGTAGTTTACAAGGATTCTCCTTGATCTCCAGGATATATATGGAGGGAAAAATGTGAGGAAAAAAACGCAGAGCAATAATTTGTAGTTTTTGTAAAAAGGTGTGAGAAACAAGCTTTATGTAAACATTATTATATATCCAATCATTTGTGGCAAAGTAATTATGCAATTTTCTTCTTCATATATATATATGCTTGCATTTGTAAAAAGAACTAATGAAAGGATAAGTGAGAAATTAATAAAAAACGGTAACCTATAAGAAGGGAAGAGGTGGAAACTGGATGGAAGAAACAGATGTAGATGAAACTGCTCTGAGGATACACTTTATATATTTTACCTAGTTTTTAACATGTATATGTCTTAGATATTTCAAAAATTAAATCAAAAGAGAAAATGTTGGCTCTAGCCGAAAACAAACTGAAACAAATAACCTACGTATATGCCAAATTGGTAATATAACTAAACTGAGAAAATAAGTATTTAAAGTAAATTTAAAGTATAGTACTTTGACTGTATTTCCTCACTGGGAAATCTAAAACCCAAAGAAGATACAAAGTAATCTTTACACATAATTCAGCAGTTTATGATTAGCAAGAAGTAATTAGGTTACTTTTTTTTAAGGAACTATGAATTTTAGTATAAGAAAAAAGATACATGATATAGAATTTAGCACACTGTAAAGTACCTATTGATAATTCTAATTTTAAAATAACTCACAATTTTTAAATCTGTCCCATAAAAGACCCTAGAAGCAATACCCCAATAGCAATAAACACATATAGGATCCAGATTTCAGTCTCCAGAGCCATTTCCCATTGCTCTAGGAGGGGTGAACTTCCTATTCTGTCTTGTTTGTGTTAATATCATAAATGAAAGCCATAATCTTTGTTAGGAAGGCCCCTACCCACATGACAACAGATAAGAAGACAGAAATAAAATCAGAAAACGTCACATCCACTGGCAAAAATCAAGAAGCTTTAGGAAAGTGACTTTCAAACTTTAATTTGCATAAGGATCACTTTGAGGCTGTTTAAAATACAGATGGCTGGGTCCCACAACCCAGCAAGTCTGACTTATTAAGTCTGGAATGGGACTCCTCATTTTTAACAATCACCCCAGCTAATACTGATGACAGTGATCAGACAACCGACTTTGAAAAACACAGTTTTAGGGAAAAGCATAACAGACATTTTCTAGTTCTATATTTCCTTCTATATTTATTATATATGAGAAAAAAGAAAGAATTGAAAGTGGTTGCCTCATGGGAAAGTGGACAACTATTAAATTTATTTTAAAGTGCATATATGTTGCGTAATTCCCTGGTGGTCCAGTGGTTAGGACTTGGGGTTTTCACTTCAGAGGCCTAGGTTCGATCCCTGGTCGGGGAACTAAGATCACGCAAGCCATGTGGTGCCGCGAAAAAATATACGTGTGTGTGTGTGTGTGTGTGTGTGTGTGTGTGTGTGTGTGTTTACATATATATAAACTTGATTAAAAATAAAAACTCCAAGGGAAAAAACAATAAATGCCTCTGCTCCACCCCACAAATTTCACTAGTGTAAAATGAATCATAGAGATGTTTAGATTAGTAATAAAAGAACAATACACAAGAATATTAAACCTCATCATTTGCCGGGACATGTGCTCAAGGAAAAATCCAAGCTGCCTAGCTTCAGAAGTCAAGCTCTTAATATTTCCTGGGCTTTGTTTGGCTTTGGTAAGAAGATTTAATGCACTGAGATGAAATGTGATGGTTGGAGGTGTGGTTCCATTTCCTCCTTAAGTTGCATCATTGCAGCTTTTTTTATTTGATCCAACATATTCCTTTTACCATTTAGCTTCTCTGAACCTCTTTCCTGAAACCAAATGCTTGCAGCTATGCACGCATGTGATGATTGATTCCAAATGTACAGAGAAGGGTGTCAGGGATGGCAGAGACAGCCGAGTTATATGGACAGAGCAAGAATCCACAGTTGCTTTACTTTGCTATGATATGGGGAAATTATTTAGGTATTTTACTACTATCTTTCTAGCTCTTTAAAAGGAGAACAAGATGTTTCTACTTCATAGATAATCAGCGTTTATTAAGGGCTTCCCAATGTCTTAGTCTGCCCAAACTGCTATAACAAAATACCATAGCTTGAGTGGCTTAAACAATTTACTTCTCACAGTTTTGGAGGCTGGGAAGTCCAAGGTCAAGGTGCCCACAGATTCAGTGTCTGGTGAGCACAACTCTTCCTAGCTTGCAGATGGTGGCCTTCTTGATTATCCTCTCATAGCTGAGAGACAGAAAGCTTTGGTCTCTTCCTCTTCTTATAAGGGCACTAATCCCATCCAGGGGCTCCATCCTCATGACCTCGTCTAAACCCAATTACCTCCCAAAGGTCCCACTTCCTAATGCCATCACACTGGAAGATAAGCATTCAACAAATGAATTTTGGGAGGACACATTCAGTCCATAATACCAATCTGCAGATAACAGTTACTAGGGTTCAAGTCAGCTCAACCAACTTTAACCCCTAACTCCTTCTGAGATGGTTTTTAAAGTTCTTTTGCTCTCCAGAAGAATGGTATATTCAGTACCCACAATCCATTTCTTTTTCTTTTTAATTACATCCTTGGTACTTTATTTAGAATGAGAAGTAAAAAGTTTCACAGTATATGTTGAACTATTAGATAATGTTTCTACCCCATACCAATGATCACTACATAGACCAGAGCATATATAGTCATGGCTCTATATGGGGATCACCTGGGGAGCTCTACAAGCCAGCAGATTCCCAGGTCCTCCCCAACAGTTCTACTGAATCAGAATCTCTGTGGGTGGGACATGGCTTGGGAATCATTTCTCCAAAAGTCCCCCAAGTGATTCTGCTGCAGCCAGTCTGAGAATCAGCATTTGGAGGTCACTGGAATATCACATTTCTCAATAGAATGATGACTTGGGAAATGTTGGCTGAGAAATTTCCAAAATTAACATGACAGACACCAAACCACAGCTCTAGGAAGTTCAGAGAGTATAAAGCAGGATAAATACCAATATATCTATACTTGGGCATTTCATATTCAAACTGCAGCGAATCAAAGACAAAGAGAAAATCTTGAAAGAAGCTATGGGGAAAAAAATCCACCTTATCTATAGAGAAACACGGATGATAATTATAGTAGAATTTTCTACAGAAACCATGCAAGCAAAAAGAGAGTGGAATGAAATATCTAAAGCTGAAAGAAAAAAAACTAGCAAACTAGAATTCTATATCTAGCTAAATTATTCTTAAAAGTAGAGAAGAAATATATAGACTTTCTCAGACAAACAAATATTGAAGGAATTCCTCACCAGCAGACCTGTCCTGCAAGCAATGTTAAAAGAGATTTTTCAGAGAGAAGGAAAATGATATAGGCCAGAAACTCAGCTCTATGTAAAGAAAGAGTGTCAGAGGAGGAATAAGTGAAGGTAAAATAAAATCTTCAATTTTTCTTATTCTTATTTTATCTACAGTAATAATGATAACAATATATACCATATGGATACATGAAATGAATGACAGCAACATTATAAGGGACAGGAAGGAGGAATTAGAAATACTCTAAGATATCTGTACTACTGGTGAAGTGGTATAGTGTTATTTGAAAGTGAACTGAGACTGGTTTTAAAGATATATTGTAAGCTCTAGGGAAATACCAAAAAAATTTTTTGAATAAGTATAACTGATATGCTAAAAGAGGAGAGAAAATGGAATTATATAAAATGTTCAATTAAAACCAGAAAAAGGGAAGGGGGAAGGAGAAAAAGGGGAAGGGGGAAGGAGAAAAAGGGGAAGGGGGAAGGAGAAAAAGGAACAAAGAATAAGTACAACAAATAAAACATTCCAAACATGACAGATATCAATCCAATTATGTCAGTAATCACTTTTAATGTGAATGGTCTAAATACATTGATTAAAGGACAGAAATCATCTGATTTAACAAAAAAAGTTGTTGTATATAAGAAACCCAATTTAAATATAAAGACATAGATATTTATTTATTTATTTTTGGCTGCGTTGGGTCTTTGTTGCTGTGTGTGGGCTTTCTCTAGTTGTGGCAAGCGGGGGCTACTCTTCGTTGCGGTGTATGCGCTTCTCATTGCGGTAGCTTCTCTTGTTGTGGAGCACGGGCTCTAGGCGCGTGGGCTTCAGGAGTTGTGGCACACGGGCTTAGCAGCTCTGCAGCATGTGGGATCTTCATGGACCAGGGATCGAACTCATGTCCCCTGCATTGGCAGGCAGATTCTTAACCACTGCACCACCAGGGAAGTCCCAAGACACAGATATTTTAAAAATAAAGGGATGGAGAAAACCTATCCACCAATTTGTTTCGTTAACAATCCTTTCCTGATGGCTGAAAAATAAATAAGAAGCAACTGTACCTAAAAAACAGTGATTCCTACCCTCCAGAAATCCATTTTAAAATATCATCATTAATGATGAATAAGAGAGAAATAAAAGCCTCAGTGCCTAGAAAAGCAAGGCATGTCAGGCTGGAATTAAGAAAAATTTAATCATCATCCTTCTCCCACAAATCATACTTTTTGTCTAAACACAAGAACGAAAAAAAGGATTCTTCTGACCAAAAACAAAATGTTTATAATCTTTTGAAATAAATTTTTAATGTAAACTTAAAAATTTTCAACCAAATTTTCTCAATTTTATTTTCTTTTAGCTAAAGAACTATCATTTCGACTCTTCCTTAGGAGGGTTTTGTTTTGGTCTTTGTCTTTTAAATATTGGTGAAGAATCTAATTAATTTCTCTACTGTAAAAAGTATCTGTACAAAAAGGACACACATGGAATGTTCTCTCACCCTCCTTCCCCACATGTAAGTTGTGGTGGTGCTTTTCTCATTGTACTTTTCTGAAGAACATCGCAGCAACCGTCAAGAACTTTTAAAACATTCCTACTCTTTAACCAGCAAACCTACATTTAAGAATACATCCTGAGGAAACTTTTAGGGATGGCACAAATATTTACGTAGAAGGATATTCATCAGAGTTGTTCTTAACAGTGGAAAAAAAAAATGAAAACAACTCAAATACTCAACAACGGAGAAGTAATTAACTCTTTCAAAACAATATTTATTAATGATATTTTATATTATATAATATATACCATATTATATATAGTAATGTTCATATTACAATAAAGCCAAAATTTAAATGTATTTTTTAAAATCTAGAGACAAGTATCTTTTTCATTCTAGATATTTCCAATGCATAGTTAAGAGCCCTGCAGCCAAGTTAATTGAGTTCAAAGACAGCTCCACCACTTACTAGTTGGGTGATGGGCAAATTTTTTAACCTCTCTGAGCCTCAATTTTTTCTTCTCCAAAATGGGGGTAATAATTGTACCTATTGCATTATATTGATTAAATAGGATACATACATGTTAAAGTATTAGAATAGGGCCTGACACATAGTAAAAGTTCAATAAATGCTGCCTATTATTAATTTTATTATGTCTTTCTAGTTACTAATACTCAACTTCTTTCATGACCTCTCCAAAGTCTATACTGCTAAAACTGCTATATCACAAACCCCTTTCTCTAAGTAAAATATAATAACTCAAAAAAATGTTTTTCCCCATAAGAGGAGTCATATTTTTTAATACTAAGTATACAAATTGTCTATACACAGTGTTAAATATGTTTTTTCAAGATCAAATTTTGAAAATTTACATTCTATGTTGACAATGCATAACACCCAGCAAAATCTAAATTATGTCACCTCATTCAAAGGTATGATACTATCTCTCTTCTACTAGAATAAGACAATATCATTATAACATTCTACCACTGAGAATGTTTCTCACAATGCTATCATCCAATGAATAATATATTTCTTCCAGAAAAAGAGTATGGATCTAATACATGAAGAATGAAGTTTAATTTATGTTATATTTTAATGAAGTTTATACACTGACCATTGAACAATACAGGTGTGAACTGGCCGGGTCCACTTATACAAGGATATTTTTCGATAGTAATACTAGAGTACTACACTGTATGCACTTGGTTGAATCCATGCGTACGGAGATATTAAGGATACAGAAGGCCGACTATAAATTACACTCAGATTAACATCTGTGTTGTTCAAAGTCAACTGCACTTCTTTAAATGAATGTATGACCATGTTGTTACTAAAGAATCTCAAATAATTAAGAAATAATTATAAACTAATAATGTAAACAAATTATAATGCAGTCTAGCTTAAGTCATATTTGATATAGAAGGAAGGTTATTTTCAGGGTTAACCTTCCATTCAAGAACAAATATTACCTAACTAATAATGTTCCCTACCAGGTTGACTTAATAGAACAAAAATGCTGAGTCTTTCATTTCAATAGTCAATATCAGTTGTCTTATTTAATTAGTTTACATCAATAATAATTTAAACATTCCATTTTTTTAATCTTTTAAACAATTTTTTTAAGTTTATTTTTTTATACAGCAGGTCCTTATTAGTTATCCATTTTATACACATTAGTGTATATATGTCAACCCCAATCTCCCAATTCATCACACCACCACCCCAGCCCCTGCTGCTTTCCCTCCTTGGTGACCATATGTTTGTTCTCTACGTCTGTGTCTCAATTTCTGCCCTGCAAACTGGTTCATCTGTACCATTTTTCTAGATTCCACATATATGAGTTAATATACGATATTTGTTTTTCTCTTTCTGACTTACTTCACACTGTTTGACAGTCTCTAGATTCATCCACATCCCTACAAATGACCCAATTTCGTTCCTTTTTCTGGCTGAGTAATAGTCCATTGTACATACGTACCACATCTTCTTTATCCATTCGTCTGTCGATGGGCATTTAGGTTGCTTCTGTGACCTGGCTATTGTAAATAGTGCTGCAATGAACATTAGAGTGCATGTGTCTTTTTGAACTATGGTTTTCCTTGGGTATATGCCCAGTAGTGGGATTGCTGGATCATATGGTAATTCTATTTTTAGTTTTTTAAGGAACCTCCATACTGTTCTCCATAGTGGCTGTATCAATTTACATTCCCACCAACAGTGCAAGAGGGTTCCCTTTTCTCCACACCCTCTCCAGCATTTGTTGTTTGTACATTTTCTGATGATGCCCATTCTAAGTGGTGTGAGAGGATACCTCATTGTAGTTTTGATTTGCATTTCTCTAATAATTAGTGACGCTGAGTAGCTTTTCATGTGCTTCTTGGCCATCTTTATGTCTTCTTTGGAGAAATGTCTATTTAGGTCTTCTGCCCATTTTTGGATTGGGTTGTTTCTTTTTTTAATATTGAGCTGCATGACCTGTTTATATATTTTGGAGATTAATCCTTTGTCCGTTGATTCGTTTGCAAATATTTTCTCCCATTCTCAGGGTTGTCTTTTTGTCTTGTTTGTAGTTTCCTTTGCTGTGCAAAAGCTTTTAATTTTCATTAGGTAAGACTTGTTTATTTTTGTTTTTATTTCCATTACTCTAGGAGGTGGGTCAAAAAGATCTTGCTGTGATTTATGTCAAAGAGTATTCTTCCTATGTTTTCCTCTAAGAGTTTTATAGTATCTGGTCTTACATTTAGGTCTTTAATCCATTTTGAGTTTATTTTTGTGTATGGCATTAGGGAGTGTTCTAATTTCATTCTTTTACATGTAGCTGTCCAGTTTTCCCAGCACCACTTATTGAAGAGACTGTCTTTTCTCCATTGTACATCCTTGCTTCCTTTGTCATAGATTAGTAAGCCGTAGGTGCGTGGGTTTATCTCTGGGCTTTCTATCGTGTTCCATTGATCTATATTTCTGTTTTTGTGTCATTACCATATTGTCTTGATTACTGGAGTTTTGTAGTATAGTCTGAAGTCAGGGAGTCTGATTCCTCCAGCTCCATTTTTTTCCCTCAAGACTGCTTTGGCTATTAGGGATCTTTTGTGTCTCCATACAAATTTTAAGATTTTTTGTTCTAGTCCTGTAAAAAATGCCATTGGTAATTTGGTAGGGATTGTATTGAATCTGTAGATTGCTTTGGGTAGTATAGTCACATTCACAATATTGATTCTTCCAACCCAAGAACATGGTATATCTCTCCATCTGTTGGTATCATCTTTAATTTCTTTCATCAGTATCTTATAGTTTTCTGCATACACGTCTTTTGCCTCCCTAGGTAGGTTTACTTCTAGGTATTTTATTCCTTTTGTTGCAATGGTAAATGGGAGTGTTTCCTTAATTTCTCTTTCAGATTTTTCATCATTAGTGTACAGGAATGCAAGAGATTTCTGTGCATTTATTTTGTATCCTGCAACTTTACCGAATTCATTGATTAGCTCTAGTAGCTTTCTGGTGGCATCTTTAGGATTCTCTATGTATAGTATCATGTCGTCTGCAAACAGTGACTGTTTTACTTCTTTTCCAATTTGTATTCCTTTTATATCTTTTTCTTCTCTGACTGCCATGGCTAGGACTTCCAAAACTATGTTGAATAACAGTGGTGAGAGTGGACATCCTTGTCTTGTTCCTGATCTTAGAGGAAATGCTTTCAATTTTTCACCATTGAGAAGGATGTTTGCTGTGGGTTTGTCATATATGGCCTTTAATATGTTGAGGTAGGTTCCCTCTATGCCCACTTTCTGGAGAGTTTTTATCATAAATGGGTGTTGAATTTTGTCAAAAGCTTTTTCTGCATCTATTGAGATGACCATATGGTTTTTATTCTTCTATTTGCTAATATGGTGTATCACAATGATTGATTTGCATATATTGAAGAATCCTTGCATCCCTGGGATAAATCCCACTTGATCATGGTGTATGATCCTTTTAAAGTGTTGTTGGATTCTGTTTGCTAAAATTTTGTTGAGGATTTTTACATCTATATTCATCAGTGATATTGGTCTGTAATTTTCTTTTTTTGTAGTGTCTTTGTCTGGTTTTGGTATCAGGGTGATGGTGGCCTCATAGAATGAGTTTGGGAGTGTTCCCTCCTCTGCAATTTTCAGAAAGAGTTTGAGAAGGATGGGTGGTTAGCTCTTCTCTAAATGTTTGATAGAATTCACCTGTGAAGCCATCTGGTCCTGGACTTTTGTTTGTTGAAGATTTTTAATCATAGTTTCAATTTCATTACTTCTGATTGGTCTGTTCATATTTTCTATTTCTTCCTGGTTCAGTCTTGGAAGGTTATACCTTTCTAAGAATTTGTCCATTTCTTCCAGGTTGTCCATTTTATTGGCATAGAGTTGATTATAGTAGTCTCTTAGGATGCCTTGTATTTCTGCAGTGTCTCTTGTAACTTCTCCTTTTTCATTTCTAATTTTATTGATTTGAGTCCTCTCCCTCTGTTTCTTGATGAGTCTGGTTAATGGTTTATCAATTTTCTTTATCTTCTCAAAGAACCAGCGTTTAGTTTTATTGATCTTTGCTATTGTTTTCTTTGTTTCTATTTCATTTATTTCTCCTCTGATCTTTACAATTTCTTTCCTTCTGCTAACTTTGGGTTTTGTTTGTTCTTCTTTCTCTAGTTCTTTTAGGTATAAGGTTAGATTGTTTATTTGAGATTTTTCTCATTTCTTGAGGTAGGGTTTGTACTGCTATAAACTTCTCTCTTAGAACTGCTTTTGCTGTATCCCATAGGTTTTGGATCGTCGTGTTTTCATTGTCATTTGTCTCTAGGTAGTTTTTTATTTTCTCTTTGATTTCTTCAGTGATCTCTTGGTTATTTAGTAACGTATTGTTTAGCCTCCATGTGTTTGTGTTTTTTACATTTTTTTCCCTGTAATTGATTTCTAATCTCATAGCGTTGTGGTCATAAAACATGCTTGATATGATTTCAATTTTCTCAAATTTACTGAGGCTTGATTTGTGACCCAAGATGTGATCTATCCTGGAGAATGTTCCATGCGCACTTGAGAAGAAAGTGTAATCTGCTGTTTTTGGATGGAATGTCCTATAAATATCAATTAAATCTATCTGGTCTACTGTGTCATTTAAAGCTTGTGTTTCCTCATTAATTTTCTGTTAGCATGATCTGTCCATTGGCTTATGTGAGGTGTTAAAGTCCCCCACTATTATTGTGTTACTGTTGATTTCCTCTTTTATAGCTGTTAGCAGTTGCCTTATGTATTGAGGTGCTCCTCTGTTGGGTGCATATATATTTATAATTGTTATATCTTCTTCTTGGATTGACCCCTTGATCATTATGTAGTGTCCTTCCTTGTCTCTTGTAACATTCTTTATTTTAAAGTCTATTTTATCTGATATGAGTATGGCTACTCCAGCTTTCTTTTGATTTCCTTTGCATGGAATATCTTTTTCCATCCCCTCACTTTCAGTCTGTATGTGTCTCTAGGTCTGAAGTGCGTCTCTTGCAGACGGCATATATATGGGTCTTGTTTTTGTATCCATTCAGCGAACCTGTGTCTTTTGGTTGGAGCATTTAATCCATTCACGTTTAAGGTAATTATCAATATGTATGTTCCTATGACCATTTTCTTAATTGTTTTGGGTTTGTTTTTGTAGGTCCTTTTCTTCTCTTGTGTTTCCCACTTAGAGAAGTTCCTTTAGCATTTTTTGTACAGCTGGTTTGGTGGTGCTGAATTCTCTTAGCTTTTGCATGTCTGTAAAGCTTTTGATTTCTCCATTGAATCTGAATGAGATCCTTGCTGGGTAGAGTAATCTTGGTTGTAGGTTCTTCCCTGTCATCAGTTTAAATATGTCCTGTCACTCCCTTCTGGCTTGTAGAGTTTCTGATGAAAAATCAGCTGTTAACCTTATGGGAGTTCCCTTGTATGTTATTTGTCGTTTTTCCCTTGCTGCTTTCAGTAATTTTTCTTTGTCTTTATTTTTGCCAATTTGATTACTATGTGTCTCAGTGTGTTTCTGCTTGGGTTTAATCCTGTATGGGACTCTCTGCTTCCTGGACTTGGATGGCTATCTCCTTTCCCATGTTAGGGAAGTTTTCGACTATAATCTCTTCAAATATTTTCTCGGGTCCTTTCTCTCTCTCTTCTCCTTCTAGGACCCCTATAATGTGAATGTTGTTGCATTTAATGTTGTCCCAGAGGTCTCTAAAACTGTCTTCATTTCTTTTCATTCTTTTTTCTTTATTCTGTTCCAGGGCAGTGACTTCCACCATTCTGTCTTCCAGGTCACTTATCCGTTCTTCTGCTTCAGTTATTCTGCTATTGATTCCTTCTAGTGTATTTTTCATTTCACTTATTGTATTGTTCATCTCTGTTTGTTTGTTCTTTAATTCTTCTAGGTCTTTGTTAAACATTTCTTTCATCTTCTCGATCTTTGCCTCCATTCTTTTTCCGAGGTCCTGGATCATGTTCACTATCATTATTCTGAATTCTTTTTCTGGAAGATTGCCTACCTCCACTTCATTTAGTTGTTTTTCTGGGGTTTTATCTTGTTCCTTCACCTGGTACATAGCCCTCTGCCTTTTCATCCTGTCTATCTTTCTGTAAACACTCCATTTTTAACCATTTTAGTATAAACATTAACAATGCTGCTTCTAAAAGTCTCTTGGCCCTCCAATCTCTTTGTTTCCCAACTGCCAACTGAGCTGCTATATTCCAAATTATATGAGTTTGAGCCTTGAATGATTTTTAGAACTAATTTAGTCCCATTTTACCCATGCATCAAGGAAGGGTTATATGAATCAACTCTTAAAACACTATGACATGCTTTAAAAGGCACACACCTAACAAACACAGAGAAGTCACTTTCTGAGAATTACTGAATTTTGTGCCTAAATTTATCTTCAAAGTGGGGATAAGTTACAGGTCTACATGAGGAATGGCACACTCCATGGAGTGGGTTTCATCAGTTGTATGACTTCCAGGCCCACCTCCACACCAAGCCTCAGCCTGAGCTACTGCAGTGACAATTATGGTTTCGTCTGACCAAAATGGTACCCTGCTTCTATAGGGGACCTGCTCCTCCCTCCCAACTATCACATGTCAATCACAATGCCCCATCCCTGCTGCCTGCAATCATTTTTTAGAAAAAGATCATTTTCAGGAATGAAGAATAAAACTAACATAGAGAAACAGATTGGAAAAGAAAAAAAAAACAGAATGAATAGATGTGAAGCTATTCAAATCACTATATCCAGATGACCCTTAAGCTAGCTCCAACCTGCATACCTTTCAGTGTTCTGTTATCTTGCACAATAAGTTCTTTCCACCAAAGCCATGACTAGTTAAAATTGGGTGTCTGTCACATGCAACCAAAAGAGGCTTGAGCCAAATTCATAAACATACAATTCAGACAAGCGATCTCTGATCATTTCACATGAGACATATTTGAAAGTAGGTCAGTTTCTGGCACCCTCGAGCCAGAGCGTCCCACTGGCTGTCCTTTCATGGTTATCCTAAATGATCTGTTCAAAGTGAAGTACAGCTAGAGGCAGGTTTATCCTGAATCTAAGAACCCCTTCCATGCACAGTTTTCTTCCAAGTCCTACAGAAGACCTTAGCAATATGTTCACATGGTCTTATGTTTTTTGTATTTGCAAAAGATATTTAACCACAATGGGCTGGAATAGCTGTGGGCATTTTGGGCATCCAGATAAAGGGAAAGTAGAATTGGGAAAACACTTATGTGGTTCCCATCACTTTCGTGTAGGGTTAAAGTTATTGCTAGTCTTAGTGGTATAGGGATGGCATCCAGGTACACTCCCACAGCCTTGTGCCGACTCAATCATCAATATGACAAGAAGGTGCAGGGCCGAAGTCATATCACTGAAAGGACGTGCCCTGTGACAGCTGACTCTGAAGGATACCAGTCGTGGAGATGAAAGGTTTGAAATAAAAGCTAATCTGTGGGAAATTTTTCCAGTCACCAGAGGTCTAAAATTAAAGCAGAGGATTCCATTATCACTGATGCCTAGTCAAAATTCAAAGTGCTCTTCTGTCAGAAATATATTCAATATAAATGCACTATACTTTTTTCTTTTTTAATGGGAAATGGCATATTTTATAAAGTTTGAATACATCATTTTAACTGCAATTTGAAAGATATTTCAATAAAACTAGTGAAAATTATGATGCTTGATTTGGGTATATATACAAAGGGTACCTTCTTTTGTCATTTTTAAATTTATTAAACAACTAAAAGAAAATTCAGATTGAAAAAATTAATGGAATCTGAAACAAAAGCGACCAAGAACAGCCATGTAACCAATTGAAATTATCTTGACACTGAGAAGCAAATGTTATAAATTTTTTCATATTGTAACAAAGGCAGCAATCCATCAAAAAGAAATAAAAATAATGAATAAGCTCTTGAGTTGTTTAAAAATTATAATTATGAAGAGGAGTTAATCATATGATCATACTAGAAAAAGATTTAAATATCTTACTAATTTGATATGAAATACTGACATGAGTGAAGATAATGCAAAACTCATAGTATGTCACTAAAAAAGGACACTGATGACAAACCATTTAATTAGGGTCATTAATTCAGAGTATTTAAGATTAGTCATGTTTCCCCCAGAACTTGAAATGCCATAAAATCTTGCTGCTTATTATGACAGAGGTTTTCCCAAATTTGGTCCAAAGTCCCCTAAATTTACAAGACATTATTAATAACAAGATGGAAACCTGAAAGAAAATTTTCTAAATTACCAATAATTGAAAGTCAATTTCAATCAACCTTGCTACTGGAAAGACTGAATTATCTCTAGATTCTCTCTATAGAAAATTATATTTCAAAATGATTATCATATGAAGAGAGATAATTAGAAAGTATGCAGCCACTGTACATAGATTAAAATAAAGTAGTAAAGTGGTGTGTCAGGCAAGTAATTTTTTAATGTTATTTCTCCATATTTTGTGATGTTTCCTATATTTGTTGGCCTTTAAAAAAATATTAATTTCTTTTCTCATTCTATATAAACGTTCGTATCCATACCTAACTTTGTATTTGTCATTTTGTATCTTTTTTCTTTAAAAGAGTCACCAAAATTATGTAACTTTCAGCCCTTAGGAAACCTGGAGCCAACCATGGATCCAGACCTGTATCATATTAATAAAATTCCAAGTTAGGCCTACATGAGTCAAGGTTAATGTGGCAGATTTAACATCTCTCTCTCTGGGGGCTTCCCTGGTGGCGCAGTGGTTGAGAGTCTGCCTGCCAATGAAGGGGACACAGGTTCAAGCCCTGGTCTGGGAAGATCCCACATGCCGCGGAGCAACTAGGCCCGTGAGCCACAACTACTGAGCCTGCGCATCTGGAGCCTGTGCTCCGCAACAAGAGAGGTCACGATAGTGAGAGGCCCGCGCACCGCGATGAAGAGTGGCCCCCGCTCGCCGCAACTGGAGAAAGCCCTCGCACAGAAACGAAGACCCAACACAGCCATAAATAAATAAATAACTAAATAAAATTAAAAAAAAAAAAAAATGAAACATCTCTCTCTGCCTGATCCCTTCACCCACCCAATCTGGTATCTGTGTTTAATTAGGTGCTCTCTGGCTCCTATGATCTCATATCCATCCAGTCCAAGAATCAAGATCTGAGCCTGTTAATATTCTGATACAAACCTCCAAAAGCAAGTTAGGTCTGGAAAGAGTACTTTTCTAGTGCCTTAAAAGTCAAATTGTTCAAAGGCAATAGATCCCATGGTGATGGCAACAGCATTGGGCCCACAGGCTCAAAAATCTCCTTCCTCAGTAGGAAACTTCTGCTTATTTAGACGGCTTCTACAACCCCTGCAATGCCCAGAAGCTTCCCTGCTTCCCCAGGCCCTGACATGCAGAAGGTGGCAGCCTTGTATTCCTACACATTAAGGAGCTGCGCCCTTCCTGTATCTCCTTCCTCCAAGCCCTGTTTCCTTGTCACACTGTCACCAACAACTTCCTCACTAACACCAAGTTATCAGTTCAATCTGAGCCTACCACTCACAATCCCCAAAGCCTTGAATTATACACTCTTGGTTAATGACTTTCAATGGAAGATGGGAATAATCCACCCGAACGTAGATTTGGCCTTCCCTCCAGAGTGGCCTTCTCTTCTGCTCTGGCATTTCCCCAGAACACACTGATTCATTTTCCTTCATTCAGAACAAGATGCAACACCAATCGGCCAACCAGGCAATCTCTTATCCTTATAATATACAAATGCATTGGGGAGTGGGTAATTATTGCTTTATAGTAATAGAGCATAAAATTCCCACATTCAGTACTAAATTAACCAAAAGTCAATCTATGCTGATGCTTACAAAGGCTCTAGAATGCAAGACCACCCTAACATAGAAAAAAAAATTTTTTTACTAAAAATTCAACTTATGTTTTCAAAAGTATTGAAATTGTTAATCTAAGAAGCAGAATATATATTGTTTAAGAGCATAAACTCTGGCACTAAATTGTCTTGTTTTGAATCTCAGCTCTACCACCAACTTCATGGGTGGCCTTGTAAAATTTACTTAACCTCTCTGTGCCTCCGTTTATTGTTGTAAGTTTTGAACACATTTATAAACATGAAATGCTTAGAACAATGCCTGGCACACAGTAAGTGGTAAGTGCTTTCATCATTTAGAAAATTAGAACTTTGTGGGACTTCCTTATTTTACAGCTTAGTGTTCTTTTATTTTAAATGACATTTTACATGGTCACCATCCTCTCTTCAGTGCCTCCGGCCTCAAAATTCATAATTTGATCCTAGATATCTTGGGCCTTTATCTCCCTAACTGTGGTCCAGAATATGTTAATAGGTGTTTTCACCACCCCTGCCCGCACCCCCCCCCCAAAGTAACACATGACCAAGAAAGTTTGAGAAATGCTAAATTAAGCAAGTTTCTTTACCTCAGGGCTTCTCCCTAGGAAGAAAAATCAGCTTCCCAGGTCCTCAGATCTCCAAGAAAGCCCCAGCTGCTGCAGTGCTGCTTAAATGGTGTAAGATTCATTTAGGTTTTCAAGTCTTTCTTATATTTTCTTCCCAGACCCTCCTAACTGTTGTGTCTCAGGCCTTGTGTCTGCCTGTCTACCAGATAGATGCAAGCAACCAAAAACAATCCTGTACATTGCTGAGTGCTCATTTGAGACTCTGAGGTAGATCAAGGTCATTCCCCAGGCACCACACGCTCATCTGTATACAAATCCAAGAGGCAGACACAGTGCAGAGCACATCCCAAATTTCTCTGACCATCGAAACTTTTCTTTAGGAACACTGAAAATCATCTCCAGAAATACCAGTTGCCCTTAAACAGTGATAAGATTTTTCTTCAAAGTTTCTGAAAATACTTGTCTTTTGACTCAGTCTCCTTTTCTTAAAGAACAAGATTTCCCTACTTTGAACAAGATTTCTCTACCTTGAACAAGATTTCTCTGCTTTTGGACACGATAATCTGTCTTCTATTTGTTTCCCAAATTTAAAATAGTCAAATATTTTACAATATCTTATTTAATTCTGGCCTACAACTCTGTCTTGGAAAAATTCAAAGAGTGATTTTCAGGATACATCTAATTTGAAGGAAAATCCAAATGAATGAAGTTCATTCTAATCCTTAGGAAGCTGCATAGAATATTTGAGCTACAGCAGGAGCACCACAGATCCACTTGATTCCCAGGTAAAGCCACATCTCTAACCTTGAGCAGTTGTAAATGTAATAATTTGTAGTTGTAATAACTGAGCAAGTTATTTAACTTCCCTAAGCTTGAGTTTCCCCATCTGTAAAAGAAAATGATCATGAGGTTTAAATGAGATGGTGTATATACATAAGTTTCTGGAACAAAGAAGGCCACTTTATTTATTTATTTTTAAAATATTTATTTTGTTTGTTTATTTGGCTGCACCAGGTCTTAGCTGCAGCACGCAGGATCTTTTAGTTGTAGCATGTGAACTCTTAGTTGCGGCATGTGGGATCTAGTTCCCTGACCAGGCATTAAACCCGGGCCCCCTGCATTGGGAACGTGGAGCCTTAGCCGCTGACCACCAGGGAAATCCACAAAGAAGACCACTTTAAATTGTCAGTTTCTTTCTTGAGTTATAGTTGTTTAATTTTCTGCCTCCTTACTTCTCTTTTAAATTTGTTTATTCCAGATCTCCTAAGACTCCTTGTTCTCCCCAGGGACAGCAACAGCATGCCTCCTGCAGCTGTCTGCCTTTCCCAAAGAAAATTTTATTCGTTTTCATAATTTCCTGCTTCAACTCTTTTTCATTCTGACCCCACTTAGTCACTGAAAATCAGAATCAATTTTACAATTCGTGTAGCTACTTTGCTGGCAATAACGTGTACTTTTCTCACAAAGAATTACTAGTTCTAACTAAAGCTTCCAACACTTCACAAATTACATCCTCCTCTTATTTCAGCCAAGGGTGAAGTTTTCCTAATCCTACTCCTTTGGACTGAGCTCAACCTCCCTAAAAATGAACTGTTTCTTGGGTTAGGATCAAGAAAGAAGTGAAAACAGTCTCAAAAAATGGTCATCTACTAGGGTGTAGGTCAGTTTCTCTAGGTATGATGATTCACCTCTTCCAAGCTGCATAAAGGAGAGGGTCCTGCTTCACCCAGCTAATTGACTTTATCTGTCCTCAATCATGTCTGGTCTTTTTCCTCTCTGGTTTATCAAATAAAATTTCCCTTCAAAATTGTGCCCTTTCTTGGCTTTCATAAATGTACATGAACTATTTAGCTTTTCTTTTAAGCCATTAAATATTCTCTTAACAGAGAAGAAAACAATAGTATCTTGTTCAGCAGAAAGTTGTTCTTGTGACAGAATTCCCTGATATTGGTAAAGTCCTTTGGGGAATCACGCCTCCCCCCACATTCAGTTCCTGTGGTTTGGGAAGGATCCCCAGCTCCAGGGGTAGGTCCAGACTAACCTCAGACAATGGCTACATCCTATTTCCTGGTTTTGGTACCTGGTTCAGGGATGGGCATGTGAGTCAATCCAAGCTGCTGGAAGACAATGAGACTCACTGGGACAGAGGCAGGCAGTCCTCCCTACCGGACTAAACTTGAGGCACATCAGGGCTTGTGGCCAGAGGTATACATTGAGTTGGAAACTGAAGATGGAGAGGAGCAGAGCTAAGAGTGGAGAGCAACAGGGTCCCAAGACTTGAAAACCAGGCCTGCCCCTGGATTCGGTTGCATGAGCCAATAAATCTCATTTTCCTTTACAGATTTGGGTTAAATTTTTGTCACTTGCAAATGAAAGATTCCCAACTGATACACATCATATTTTACTACACGGCAAAGTTTACAAACATTTGCCTTTCACAACAACTCTGCCAGGTCAAGTACAGTAAGAACACTTACCATTTTAAAGCCAAGGAACCTGATCTCCAGAGAGATTATACAGCATGGCCAAGGTTGCATCACTAGTAAGTTACAGAGCTACAACTCAAACCTGGGTCTTCTGAGTCCCTACTCTGTCATAATTTTTCTTATAGAAACTTCCAATGTGCTTGCTGTCACTTGTCTCACTCACCCTGCTTGCTCTTCACCCAAGTGCTAGATCCTGTAATACTAACCTGTTGGTAATTAAGAGAATCACAGACATTGTTAGGCACCATGGGAAACAAAGGGGAAATGATCACTGTTTTCTGTACTATAAGCTGGACCTTGAAAATATAAAGTTATTAAGTGAAAGTACATGGTGTGCCACACATCAATTCCAGCATTAAAGCTCAAAACGATATCCCCTCCGGCTTTGGAGTGAGCAGCAGATTCCCCAGGTATAAACCCAAGACTATAAAACCAGGAAAACAGAGAGCCTCGGTCCTCTCTCTAAAGAGAAAATGATACAACAGATCTCTAAAGAAGAGGGAATTATTTATTCCTAAATATCTTAACCTTTGAGTTTCCACTGTCTTTCATGCTGTCTTGGCCCAAAGCTTATATATTATTTTTCTGCATATGTTTCTATACCTTGTCACTGAAAGATAAGCAGGTACCAGAGTAAAAATTGCCTTCCTTGGATGATATCGCATAAAATATAACCAATCTCAATTTGTCTGAGCCCAAAAAAGATGGAAGCAATTCCAAAATAATATAATCTTAGTGCCTGACCTGCATTTTGTCTATAAAGCAAAAGCAAATTATAAACAACAAACAAAAGAAATGGAGAGCAACCTCCCTTAAGACCAGGATAAAAACAAAACCTAGTTCTCTCTTGTCAACTATTCCATTTCTTACCTTCCCAACGTATCACAGTTAATTAAAATTGTATTTATTCTTACTGAAAGAAATATGAATTTTCCTAACCTTTAGTCTAAATGGACAAATATTCAAATAATCATATTCAGTATAGGCACCTATCACAAAGCTTCATTTGTAAAGTTATTTTTGTTAAGGAATCCATGTTATGTAAAATGAAATTTATTTTTTGAATCATAAAGTTGTTCCCGAACAGCCAAGATTTAAAATATTTTATCATAATAAATCATGCTAAGTTAGAATATTTTCTTTGTGGATATGAAAACAAAATAACAGGAACAGAATGAAGACACCAGAAAAATCTTTAGTCTTCATTTCACATTTATTTTTCAAAACGGCGCACAATCCTGAATATGCATGCCTATTCCAGTTTTCTTAATCCTGTGACAATTAGAAAATGAAAAACAATAAGATTATTTTAGTAACAATTCAGAAGAAATTCCTATTCAGATACTTATTACAGCTGTGTTTCTTGTATCTTAGCTAAAATACTTCTCTTGAAAACTGCACTGTGATTTGCTGTTCTAATTGATGCATATTTTTATCTCTCTGTACAGTTGCTTTCTGTCAACACTTTACTACATAGAGAAAACAGAGACCAAAACAGCAAGGAGGAAATGAAACAGAAATCAGCAGGGGAGCAGTTTACTTTTCAAAAGAGAATACTTTACATCAAAGGAATAACAAACTGGATATCCAAGGAATAATAAGGGATTACTTAACAACAATGAATGTACAGAAATGTTCCAGTATTGGAACATTTAATAATGTTTCCAGCATTTAATAATGGCTGCTAAATTGGTAAACTGTCTCATTTTAAGAGATGGCAATTTACAGCAAATAATTTTTAATAGAGAATTCATCCAAGAATAAAATATTCAATTGTGACTAATTTTAAGGTTTAACTGATAAAAAAAAAAATCCTAAAAATAAGGAAATTTGTAATCCCACATAACTGATAATCCTAAATACAAATTAATTCTGGTAACAAACACAGCATCACAAATTGCCCCTGTAAGAAGTTTTAAAATGTTTTAAATATTTCAAAAAGCACTTGTAAATCAATAGTTTTATATTAAAAACAACTACCTTAACAGGGTGAAGCAGGAGACTAGAGTTTAAATCCCAGATCAGCTTCCAAATAGGAGCTTCTTTGATGAATGGAGACTTTGAAGTCAGAACTAAGTTCAAATTCCAGTTCCACACCTACCAGCCATGTGACCCTGAGCAAGTTACTCAGTTTCCCTGATTCTTAATTCCAGCATGTGTAAAATGAAAAAATAACAACACACACAGGTAGTAAACATTAAATCTCTCTCACACACACACACACACACACAGACTTTGTGTGAATGTACATAAAACCAATAGCATAGTGTTTATTAAATGTTATTTTCTTCCATCCTTTCCCTTCTTATCTACAATACTGATGTCCCCTTCTGAATCTTCAAAATAACCAGTCTGTCTTGAAAGTCCCTTCTAGTTCTCTAAGTATGAATCTGGAGAACACATTAATATCCGTTTTCTCAAGAAGTAAGTGTTACACAGGTACCATTTCACAGTAGTTTAAAATATAAATATAATATAAATATAAATGCTTTAAAAAATATCTTTTACCTGTAACTTTTTACAACACATCCACAATCCCTTCAACAACCCTTGAGGCCAGATGTGTTTTGGAGTTTAGAAATATTTTAATTTTAGAAAGGTAACAATGTGCATATATCCTATATTACATAATGCTCCCAGCAGGATGAAAGGATCAAAGACAACACCCTTTATCAAACATATTGATACAGGCATACCTCATTTTATTGTGCTTCCCAGATATTGTATTTTACAAATTGAATGCTTGTGGCAACCCTGTGTTGAGCAAGTCTATTGGTGCCATTTTGCCAACAGAATTATTTTTAAATTAAGATATATACACTGTTTTCTATACATAATGCTATTGCACACTTAACAGACTACAGAATAGTGTAAATATAACTTCTACAGGCACTGGGAAACCAAACAATTTGTATGACTTGCTTTATTTTGATATTCGCTCTACTGCAGTGGTCTAGAACAAAACCCACAATATCTCCGAGGCATGCTTGTGATTCCTGTACCAAATGAGAGTCACACAAAGTGGGCTAAAGACTATTAAATAGTTTTCTGCATTGAGATAGGCACAGTTTTCAAGACGTCCCCCCAGGATTCCCATTCTCTGATTAGTCAATCGAATATAGTCATCCCTTGGTATCCACGGAGGATTGGTTCCAGGAGCCCCCACGAGTACTAAGATCTACAGATGCTCAGGTCCCTTACATAAAATGTCATAGTACAATGTATACAGCTGGCCCTCCATATTCACAGGTTTCATATCCTCAGGTTCGACCAACTGTGGATGGAAATTGCAATTCGTGGTGGTTGGTTCCGCCGATAGGAAACCACAAATATGAAGGGCAGACTGCGTATCTATTGGAAAAGAATCCACCTGTAAGTGGACCCATCCAGTTCAATCCCATGTTGTTCAAGGGTCAATGCTACTAATCTAGGTACTCCATGAAGAGACTTTGCAGATGGAATTAAAGTTACTAATCAGCTGACTTTAAAATATGGAGATACCCTAGACTATCCTAGGTTATCCGGGTGGCCCAATGTAATCACAAGAGCCCTTAAAAGAAGAAGAGGAAGGCAGACAAGTCAGTCGAAGGGGGATGGTGGAAGAGAATGGCAAAGAAAGGATGAAGCAGAAGGGGAGGTCAGAGAGAGAGACTGGACCGGCCATTGTTGCTTTGGAAGGTGGAGGAAGGGGGGGCACTGGCCAAGGAATATGGACAGACCCTAGAAGAACAGTCCATGGTCAACAGCCAGCAAGGAAGTGGGGACCTCAATCCTATAATCTCAAGGAACTGACTTTTGCCAACAATCTAAAAATGCCTGAAATAGATTCTTCCCCAAAGCCTCCAGGAAGGAGCAAAGACTGGATGACACCTTGACAGAGGCCTGTGAGGCTCTAAGCAGGGGATCCAGCTGAGCCGGACTTCTGACTTCTGGAAACTGTGAGATAATCAATTTGTGTTGTTTTAAGCTGCTAAATTTAGGGTAATTTGTTATGGCAGCAATACAAAACTAATATGTGTGTGTTCGAGTGAGATTTTTAAGGCCAGATGAGCTGCTGGAAATGTGCAAAACCTTTCCGTTTTCAGAGCTTCTGGGGTTTCAGAATTGCACAGAAGGGATTCAGAACTATTGACTTCTGTGATTTAAATATGTTCAGTGAGCTTACCAAGTTAATAGATACTAACTAGGCTTTGAAACTTTCAATGAAACCTTGTTCTATATGCATTAAAAAAAGAAAAAATCTCCAATAATAATCTCAATGCCTAAGTCCCTTTTAGTTGTAAAGCTTTCAGTGTAAGCCAGTCCCTTCAAGACAGCTGGCCTCAGAGTAGCTCTGTAAAGGACAGTGCCTCTGTTAGCTAATAATAGCCAATACTTACAGAACACCTCCACAGCCGGGCACTGTTCTGGATGCTTCATATACATTCACCCATTGAACCTGTCGAGTACCCCATGAGAAAAGTACTGCTACCTTTCCTATGTTACAGGTGGAGAAGTCCAGGCACTGAGCAGCTAACTGACTTGCCCGAGGTCACACAGCTAGGAAGGGGAACGGTTTCTAGACCCAGGCAGTCCAGCTGCAAAGGCTTTGCTGCTATCTACTTGGCTACATTGCCTCTCTGTTGGCACAGGCACCATTTAATCACACACCTACAGCTGGCACAGTAAGTACAAGGTACCTGCTGCCCTGGCATCTACAGGCTAAATCTTTCTCTACACAAACTTTCACACTGACCCCTCAAGTCCTAATAATATTTCCTCTAGGAAGCGCAGTACACTAACCAACCAAACAGCATAATCTGCTGCCTTTCCTCCTACCATAGTGTGAAATTCTGCAAAGCCATGCCTACAATTGGATCGAAAATCCCAGATTACCTTGTGTCATGGCTGTGTCCTTATTAATAATAGGGATGTGCAAAATAAACTCATGGTGCCTGGCTGAGTTCACCATGGGAACCAATTCACAATCTTCCAGCTCAAGGATACAACACCTCAGGTCAAAGCAAGCTATACAAGGCCCAGCAGGAAGTCTTCTTCCACCTAATTTGTAATAACAAAGCATATTTTTTAAAAAATCAATCAACAGCAACAGCAAAAAATCTTCATAGGTTTCAATAGAATTTACCCACAAGACACTATGTTTATTACAATATGAGTGAGAACAGTTAAATTATTGAACCTTGAACAATAACAAGAGAAAGTTCCTATTGAAGTATACATAAGGAGATGGGTGACACACAGATACAGGGTTGGGGTCTGGACTATATCAAGATCATGAGAAAAAAATTGATAGCAGGAGTTGAGTATCCGAGGGACAATAGACTAGATCAATGGTTCTCAAATCTGAACACACATCAAAATCACTCAGAGGGCTTTTGTTAAAACACCGTTTCCTGAGTCCTACTCCACCAGAAGTTCTGATTCAGTAAGTCTGTGTGAGGATCTTGAATGTTCATCTCTAACAAGTTCCCAGATGATGTGGATGCTGTTATGCTGTTGGTCCAGGGTCGAAACTGGGAAACCACTAGCTGGTCTAGAATGGGACCCAGGCATTGGTAGTTTTTACAATTCCCCAAGTAATTGTAATATGAAGCCAGAGTTGAGATCACTGGGCTAGGAAAACTGTTAATGAGGAAGACATTAATGTAGAAATTTTGCATGAGTTTGCATGACTGGGAAAGAGGCAAAAGGTAAGATGTCCCTGAGGGTGGGCTTGCAGGCTAGTTCATGGCCTGTGAGAAGAGTCCTTTTGCAATCAAAAGGAGAGCCCTTCTGGACGTTGCCCAGTAGCAATTAGCAGTGTACTTCAGGGAAAACCCTAAGCCTCTCCATCCAGGCACTGGAATTTCCAAGATCATTTTTGCAGAGGGAGGAGTAAATCCACATCTGCTATTTCTCTAAAATCCTCTGGTATTCATATCCATGGCCATGTGTTACTAGTTAAATAAAAAACCTTTAAAAAACCACTGCCAGAGGGCTGTTTCAAAGCCATTTCACCACACTGAAGAATATTTATTCGCATGATAAATTTTAATTAGGAAGTTTACGTGATTATGCGCTTTAAATGCAAGGTACATAGCAAAGTGAGAATTGGGATTTTCTGTGACCTCTATTAAGCTTTGTTGTCTGTTACAATCTGAGCCACAAGCTTTAGAAGAGGAATTGGGGTGGGACCAGAGTCAGAAAAATATATTTTTAAAAAAGAGATATGGATTACATCCACATCAAAATTAGATCCAGAGAGGCAGAAAGTACAGGGGGAAAGAATTACTCAAGCGACAGCAGGGTACCTGATCTCTGCAATGAAGTTTGGCTGAAGAATGACGATCAATCATTTTCATTGTGGAATTGACTTGAATTAATACAAAACTACTCAAAATAATTTTTGTAAAAAGAGGAGAGGGTTTTCTTTAGTATGTTATTTATATCAGAAAACTTAGAAGCTTTCATTATTAAGATGGTTTGATTTTGTTTTTTCTCTCAATGATTATTGCTTAAGTGTTCAGAATCTCTCAGTGAAGTCTAGTGTAAATCTGGGTTCATAGGCTCAAATCATCCTTTGAATAGGGCAACTTCTATGCATACCATGCTTTTTGTGCAGTGAAAATTAAGAGACATCACAGTGCTTAATATTCTTCTGTGCAGTCCTAGGTGGCCTGAAATACCACCTTTTAGAGTCAATCCTTGGAGTTACTCCAAAGAGGCTGAAAGGTCACATACATGGGCTAAGAAGGGGACTCGAACCAGGCAACACATCATCATGGAATAATTTATCAGAGAACAGGTTCTTAACAGGACCAAGGTAGCTGGGTGACACCCAGCAGGGGGCAGGACAGAGCGTACTTGATGGGTGAGGTAATGGAAAGGGTAAAGCAAGGGCTGGAAAGGCCTGAGGCATACTGACTTTCCTACAGAGGGACGTGATGGGCTCTGGTGGGGTCCAGAGTCAGGCAGCCGCAAGACTGAATTTCACATTTCACAGCATGCGTAGAGCTTTCCTGGGGAAACCTGACATTTGATACATCTAATCTGATCATTCACCTACTTACAGAAGAAGTTACTAAAATGAAAAAAAGTTAAAGCAATTTATTACAGGGGTTCAGTGGATATGAATAAGAAGAAGATGTACATGGGATTACAAAAGCCAATGAATAAAATTCAGTAAGAATTCCCAGGTTTTATTGTCACGTGACTCGTTATTTTTGGTTAAGGCAGTCCCCCTCGGATCAGGTATAAAGGGATGTGCATTTGGCAGATCAGAGGGTTCTCATGTCAGCAAGTCTGTGGAATGAACTCAGCCTCAGTATTGCAATAGCACTCCAATCTATTCTTTGAAGGTCATCTTTACCCGATGTTCTCTTTGGCAGACTCTGTTGGCTACCTCTCAATATCCACTCCATATGCCACTAGCTAACAGAACCCTGAATGGGTCAGAGATCCGCCCTTCTCCCATCTGACAGGGGAAAGATGAACCCACCCCAGCTCCAGGGTAATCCTGATTATTATCAACTCATCACAGGGACACCTTTCCTTTTGCCAAGGAGTGGTTTAACAGCGGTTTGACTCAATTCTGGCCAGCAAGACTTTGGAAGTTTCAGTAAAAAGGCTTTTCCTGGATCCCCAGAGTGAGACAGACGGGTAGGAGGTCTTTTTGTCTCCTCTGGACACGAGAGTGGCAAAGCAGCAGAGCTGGAGCCACGCCTGGGGCTGCCCAACCTCTGGACTAACAGTTATGTGAGATTAGAATCTCCTATTATGTAAGATTCTTTGAGTTAGACTTTTCCATCATTTTTAAACCAAAAAATCCCAACTAATTCATTATCAAAATGTGCTATAGGTAAACAATTTTATAATATGAATAAGTAAAATCACCGCCTACGGTAAACCTAAAAAGTTATACTACCTATGGGATTCGTAAATTATTTTTGAGAATCAAAGCCACTAATAAAAGAAGCTTCTTAATATGTAGCTCAAAACACACCAGGTTTTTGTTTTCACGATTAACCAAATTTCCATACTACTATCAAAGTTATCTTTCTGAATTTACAACTTAATCGCTTAAAAACTTTGACAGTCCTCCATTGCCAACCAGATAAAGTCCAGATAGTATGGCAATCAAGAACTCACTTAGACATACCTGTCAGGCCCCCAACCTAATATAATAGCTTAATCTCCTAGTTCCCCAGCTCCCTGAACTTTATACAACTCTGCCCCAAGGCACTTTCACATGACCATATCATTGTTCTGTCTCTTTTCTCTGCTTTAGATAAACCCTGTCCTAGCAAAGTCTTACACCGCTTAATACTCAGAACAAAATATCAATCTTCTGTGAAGTTTTATCAAAAGCCCTTTAATGGGCAAGATCGTTCATTCCCTCCCTGGATTGATACCAATAGAATCAGCTTTGATCATCTTGCACTATAGATCCCTGGATAGGTATTCGTTTCCTCCACACAGTCAAGAGTAACCTGAACACCAAGATCATTTCTCTGATCTGAGTTGAATCTGATTAGGGTTTACAGATTTCTAATCAAATCTCTTTTGGTTAGAAGAGAAAAAGACATGAAGAATTTTACTGGTGGGTAGGGAAACAAATGTAGCTCTTTTTTAATTGATTGTTTCAACCTTAAGGATATTAAGAACTTATTCCCTTAGGATTGTAATGTTGCTTTAAAATTCTGATTATCACCTCAAGCCCTACTTATGGCTAACTATTATAATATTGTTAAAGCAGATATATCTGAGATCCTGTATTTCACCTAATTTAATTATTATGTGTAAGGCAATCCTCCCGAAAGACAAGTAACTGGAATGCTTTTGTTATTGATTCATGTGTTGGTTCAATATTTGATTAAAAATAAGAATAAGTGAGAGCTGTCAGTCCTTGGCTTTTTTATGTAATAAGGTGATGATGATATACAATTGAATTAGCAAAATGAAGATAACTATCAGTCTATTAAAAAATAGAAATCAGTTCTAAAGTAAAAAGTCAACCTGGTTGTCCCAGAAGCCAAGAAGTCTTTCTTGTTGGCCCAGAAGGCAAAGAAGCACTTAAACATTAATGGGGTCATGTCAAAAGGACATAGGAACCAAAATGAAAGGGTTCCCACTAGCCAACTTTGGGATAATTTGAGCATCACAAAGACTAATGACTGTGATTGAATGTAAACTATTCATAAATAAAAATCCACAAGTCTACCCTGTGTTCAAATTTTTTAAAAGAGATAGAGATGTACCTTTGTGTTTAGGGATGCATATATAAGGGGTAAAACTATATAATGGTATAAATATGGACTTTATATAATGTTGTACCCAGTCCGTACTGCCCCTCTGGATACACAATAGATATTATCCTCTGCCTGAGAATAGTTAAGGTGAACACTCACGGGACAAGAGTATACAGTACAATCTGCCACATCAGATCTCACTGGCTGAGAACGTATGCCAACAGGTATTTTCACAGGGTGTGATAACAGATTCTTACATATTTTTTGTATGTGTGAGAAAATATTTCAGAGACAAAGAGCAACAAGCAGGTTCTATGCAGATGGTGTCAACTAGGTAAGCATGTACCTTACACCTCACTCTACATAGTCTTTACTATAAAACAAATATTGCTATTACAGAACAAGTGTCCAGTTACTCAGTCTGCAAAGATTTTGTTCACCCAATATTTTAACAATCGTATCATAAACTTAAATTATATTAAATAAATCTAGGGAATCCAATTTGCTGTACCTGCTGTCAAAGTTCCCTGTGGTTGGGCTATACCACTATCACTGTTAGATAATTTAACAGAGTTCAATAATTTGGCACCTGGGAGAAAAACAGCAGTGAGCTGATCATTTAATCTTCAACATGTCTCCTAATCACTGTAAAAGCACAAAAGAGCTTCTATGCAATTATGCAAAAACATTACACGTTTCATTGTTGTACATTAAGACAATTTACTATATCTAGCAAATTACATTTTCAGCTCATCTAATAAATCTGTAATACAAAAATATACATTAATCATTTTAACTATAAAAATAGTATTTATATGGTATTTTCCTTGAAGAACTAACACCATAAATAGTCTTGGTTATATTGAATAATTCTGTAATTATTTTATTTACAATTTAAATAATGTGCTTACAAGTATGCTGAAATCTCCAGATTCCCCTATTAAAAGAGCAGATAATGCTAAAAACATCTCAAGGTCATATTTTAAAGACAATGTGTTTGCACTAAGGCTGTACTTTAAAAAGCCAACCAGAAAGCAGAAAGCTTAAATAGACCAGTTTAATAAGAAGATGCACAGGGAGCTGACTCCGCTACTCAGCTCCGATCTCTCCTTATAAAAGGGCTGACCTGAGCCTTGCAGTAGCTTCCTCCTTACCCATGAGCTTGGCCTTCTGAACCCTGTAAAAGGCTCCAGCCCCTAGGGTCCTATTGCCTCTAGGATTCCTTCCAGATGCCCCTTCCAAAACAACTTCCAGGTCTTAGCTTTAGGATTGGCTCTCTGCCTTGGCTCACTTTCTGGCTCTTTGTCAGACATACCCAATGGCCCTTCCAGTGCCTTCCAACCCAGTTCCCCTTTACTCTGGGCTTCGCAGCTGTCCCACTAACAACCGAGGCTACGCTGGGCTAAGCCCAGGAGACTTTCTGCCTGTGAGAGGAAGTTGTAAAGTCTAGTTTTAGGATTCCTAGATTAAAACTACCACTTTTCAACTCAGAATAAACAAGAGGAAATGAAATATGCTTTAGCTAAGGCATAAGAGTTGTGAGGTCTACTTAAAGTTCCTTAGGGTATTCTACCAATGGTGGAATCCCATCCTTCAAAAAGTGTCAAAAGTTCAAGATATATTTCAAAGGTAGAGCTTTATTGTGAACCAGAGAGCTTAAGATCATAATCATGAGAAGTATGAAACTCTTTCCAGATTTGCCATGGACATGGAATGGAAAACCTGAAAGCTTAGCAACTGTTTATGCTTGACACCACCCCTCCTGTGAAACAGAGCTTACAGAAAAACAGCTGTTACTGCACCATTAAAAACTCAAAAGTCCACTCTGGAAACCAGTTTAGCATTTCTCAAAACAATTAAACATAAGCCTACCACAAGACTCAAAAATTCCACTTCTAGGTATCTACCTAAGAGAAATGAAAACTTACATCCGCACAGAGACTTGCATGTGAATGTTCACAGCAGCATTATTCATAATAGCCCCAAACTAGAAGCAACAATGGATAGATATAATGTGGTATATCTATACAATGAAGTAACACTCAACAATAAAAAGGATGAAGTACTGACACACCTACATCAGAGATGAACTTCAAAAACAGGCCAAATAAAAGAAAAAAGACACAAGAACACATGTTGTATGATTCCCTTTATATGAAATGTCCAGAAAAGGCAAATTTATAAAGATAAAAAGTAAATTAGTGATTGCCTGGGGATGGAGATAGGAATGGGGATTAAGTTTAAATGAAAATGAGGGATATTTTTGGAGAGATGAAAAGTGCTTTAAAACTGATGCTATGGTAGGGCTTCCCTGGTGGCGCAGTGGTTAAGAATCCACCTGCCAATGCAGGGGACACGGGTTAGAGTCGTGGTCTGGGAAGATCCCACATGCCACGGAGCAACTAAGCCCATGCACCACAACTAATGAACCTGCGCTCTAGAGCACGCAAGCCACAACTACTGAAGCCTGCGCACCTAGAGCTGGTGCTCCAGGACAAGAGAAGCCACCGCAATGAGAAGCCCGCGCACCACAGTGAAGAGTAGCTCGCGCTCACCGCAACTAGAGAAAGCCCGCGCACAGCAACGAAGACCCAATGCAGCCATAAATAAATAAATTAAATTAAATTAAATAAATAAATAAATAAATAAAACTGATGTTATGGTAATGGTAATGGTTGCACCACTCAGTAAAGTTACTTTTAAAAAATCATTAAATTGTATAACGTGAAATGGATGAATTTTATGGCAAATAAAAATACCTCAATAAAAATTTTTTTAAGCTTTTTTTTTAAAAATAAATTTATTTATTTATTTATTTTTGGCTGCGTTGGGTCTTCGTTGCTGTGCCCAGGCTTTCTCTAGTTGCGGCGAGTGCGAGCTACTCTTCATTGTGGTGCACAGGCTTCTCATTGCGGTGGCTTCTCTTGCGGAGCACAGGCTCTAGGCGTGTGGGCTTCAGTAGTTGTGGCACGAGGGCTTCAGTAGTTGTGGCTCGTGGGATCTAGAGTGCAGGCTCAGTAGTTGTGGCGCACGGGCTTAGCTGCTCCGCGGCATGTGGGATCTTCCCAGACCAGGGCTCGAACCCGTGTCCCCTGCACCGGCAGGCAGAATCTTAACCACTGCGCCACCAGCGAAGTCCCTCAATAAAAAATTTTAATGAAAAGTCTTTAATTTTATGCAATAAATGTTTCTAAAAGTTCATATATATCGGGTTATATTTGATAAGATAAGCACAAATAAAAGTAGCATTGGGAAAGAAGGTATAATAATAGATACAGAAGAAATTTTAGAAATAATTTTCTAGAAAGCATGTGTAGGGAATTCCCTGGCTTCCCAGTGGCTACTCAACACTTCCACTGCCAGGGGCCCAGGTTCAATCCCTGGTCGGGGAACTAAGATCCCGTAAGCCGTGCTCAATGATGCGGACAATTCTTTGGGAAAATGCAATTTCCCAAAGTTGGCTTAACAAGAAGTAGATGAATACATCAATACCCATCAAAAAATAGCTTATCAATGTCTTATCTATTAAAAGTGGTACAGGACCAGTCAGGATAAAGATAAGGACTTTTAAATATTAAAATATATATGTATGAGTCTATACACACAAGATAATGTTTCAGGGAATTTTTTGTAAGTGAAAAATACCATTTTTTACAGCTTTTTAACTCTGATACCAAAAAAAAAAAAAAAAAAGACTAATGCCAATCTCATTTATGATTGCTGATGCAAAAATTCTAAATAATGTAACAGCAAAATTATTTTAGTAGTTAGTGACGGGGTACCTAAAGAGACTGGATCTTATAATTTTAAGCTATTAAACTGCCTTAAAATCAGTTGCAGCATTCTAAAATGAAAACTAGAATTTGTAATTGGGCAACCTTCCGTTTTTGGAGGGGCAGGTCCCCCTAGAAAACCCTCGGAGTTGTCTGAACTGTGGGGAAAGCTTGAACCAGTAGAGAAAAGCAATTACACTCACTTCAAGGTGTTACTTGCAGAGTTAAGCCACTACACGTCTGTTGCTTGTCAGACTGCTCCACTCCCAAAAACTGTCTGTCCTTGTCTAAGCACTGGATCAGAGGAAATTAGGAGCCCAAGTTAAACTAGGAAGGCTGTGCAATCCTGATCTTTTCTTCACTTCATGCAGGAGGAACAACTGTGACAAGGAAATGTATTCGGTGCTCTGAGCTGTAGGCACCCCACATGGGATATTGTTTAAAGTTAAATAAGCCATCCTTTGGGAAAGGTATTGTCAAGCCATGGGAGTCAAGTCAGATCATAACTCTGAAAGCAGGGGTTCAGTTTCACCTTCTGAGAGTGGATGTCCCCGTTGCTTTTCACCTTGAAAGAAAATGTAAGGTGCCTTGGACCGGGAAAAGTAAGGACTTTCCCTTTTCTCTGCCTCTCTCTGAGCAGAGGATATGTCTGTGTGCTCCCAGTGGTGTCACTGACCTCCACAAGAAGGCCTGTGGATGGGTTTGGACTTGTGGGTTCTTAGCGGGACCACTCCTGGCAGATATAAGCAGCCATCACTGGTGGAGGACAGCTGTCATGAGGGTCAATGCAGGGGATCTATCGGAGGCAAGAATAGAGTGGCAAGATAAAAGACTAGAGAACAAATCTCAGACAGTTGAAGGAAAAAAACACTTGGAGATGGAGGTAATTTACAGAAGGAAGGCCAGCTAGGACTTGTGCCATAGTAATTTAGATAAAAACAGGAGGTGTGATTCCATTTTACAGTCACAAGGAGAGAGGCCAGGAACAATGAGGTATCCAACATAACAATGTAGAGTTTATCCTCTACAGTCAAGAATAATTTCTAATAACAGGAAACATTACTGTACTAAATCACAATAAGTCAAATAAGAAAATCCATATGTTCACTTGCATTGATTAAAAAGGCATTCACTAAAATCTGGATGATTATTGATAAGAACTATTCAACACAGATTTGTGCTCTACACAAAGATTTTGTATTAAACGTACGTATAAACAAATACCATAATGAATTTAGTTAAATGGCAAGATAGTTACAGATTCATTAATAACAGTGAAAGATCTCATGCTATTCATTATCATCACATAACATCATAATTTTTAATTATAATCTTAACCTCGTCACTTATTTTTATCTACACTGTAAGCATTCTATTTACCACACTGAAAATAGGGCACGGTTAAGTAAATGAGACTCTTCCAAACTTAACATTTGATTCCAATTGAATTCATTCCCTGTCTTTTACCTATTGTGATTCCTACTTTCCTTGCAAATTCAAGAGTCCCAGTGGAAAGCAAGCGAAAGATGACTAATTGGCAGATGATTCCCCTAAATGAAAGAAGACAAGATGGACTTGCTCATTTGAATAGAATTTGGGTGTTCCTTGTCTGACCTGGCTCCTGCTTCTCCTCCCACCCCATCCCCATCTCCCACCCCTGGCACTACATCACCTCCCATCTGCACGGGCAACCCATCTACTGACAGCTGTCACGTTCGAGTCCCTGGTTGCCCTCCCTACCCCCCCGTGCCCCCGTGAAGTAGGAAAAAAAGAGAGACGGATATAAGAATCACAGAGTGAGAGAAACTATTTTTGTTGTTATTGAAATAAGATAAAAGTGAAAGAATCTATTTTTTAAAAAGCCAAAATTCAAGAATTGGATCATCTCAATATCTGATAGCTGGACAGCAGAATCCCTTCCACATACACACAACTATATTTAAAATAGATAACCAACACTGTTAATCAACCATACTTCAATATAAAATAAATATTTTTATAAATTATTGACAAAAAAGATGGGTTCTCTCTTTATTGTTATGTGTTTCACATCCTAAAACAACCAACTACAGTCCACGTGGAGTATTTGCTTCTTTGCATGGTGTGTGGTGTGGAGTGTGTGTATGTGTATATGTGGTTTATTTCTGTCAGGTCACCTGTTGTAAAACAATCAAGGAGCTCTGAAGAGAAACTTTTTCAATATTCATGCAATCCTTTGGGCAGTTTAATTATCCACTTCGTGAAGAAGACAGGAGAGAGTTACAGGAACAGACCTGGCCTGAATTACTTCAATAGTAGAGTTAAATATCTTTATTGACCCTTATCTTTTTTTTTCTTTTTTTTTTTATAGAGCAGGTTCTTATTAGTTATCTATTTTATACATATTAGTGTATATATGTAAATCCCAACCTCCCAATTCATCCCACCACCACCACCCCCCAAATTTCCCCCCTTGGTGTCCATATGTTTGATCTCTACATCTGTGTCTCTATTTCTGCCTTGCAAACTGGTTCATCTGTACCATTTTTCTAGATTCCACATATAGTCATTAATAAAAGATATTTGTTTTTCTCTTTCTTACTTCACTCTGTATGACAGTCTCTAGGTCCATCCACATCTCTACAAATGATCCAATTTGATTCCTTCTTATGGCTGAGTAATATTCCATTGTATATATGTACCACATCCTCTTTATCCATTCGTCTCTTGAAGGGCATTTACATTGCTTCCATGACCTGGCTATTGTAAATAGTGCTGCAGTGAACAATGGGGTGCATGTGTCTTTTGGAATTATGGTTTTCCCTGGGTATATGCCCAGTAGTGGGATTGCTGGGTCATATGGTAATTCTATTTTTAGTTTTTTAAGGAACCTCCATACTGTTCTCCATAGTGGCTATATCAGTTTACATTCCCACCAACAGTGCAAGAGGGTTCCCTTTTCTCCACACCCTCTCCAGCATTTGTTATTTGTAGATTTTCTGATGATGCCCATTCTAACTGGTGTGAGGTGATACCTCATTGTAGTTTTGATTTGCATTTCTCTAATAATTAGTGATGTTGAGCAGCTTTTCCTGTGCTTCTTGGCCATCTGTATGTCTTCTCTGGAGAAATGTCTATTTAGGTCTTCTGCCCATTTTTGGATTGGGTTGTTTGTTTTTTTAATATTGAGCTGCATGAGTCGTTTATATATTTTGGAGATTAATTCTTTGTCCGCTGATTCATTTGCAAATATTTTCTCCCATTCTGAGGGTTGTCTTTTCGTTTTGTTTATGGTTTCCTTTGCTGTGCAAAAGCTTTGAAGTTTCATTAGGTCCCATTTGTTTATATTTGTTTTTATTTCCATTACTCTAGGAGGTGGATCAAAAAAGATCTTGCTGTGATTTATGTCAAAGAGTGTTCTTCCTATGTTTTCCTCTAAGAGTTTTATAGTGTCCGGTCTTACATTTAGGTCTCTAATCCATTTTGAGTTTATTTTTGTGTATGCTGTTAAGGAGTGTTCTAATTTCATTCTTTTACATGTAGTTGTCCAGTTTTCCCAGAACCACTTATTGAAGAGACTGTCTTTTCTCCATTGTATACCCTTGCCTCCTTTGTCATAGATTAGTTGCCCATAGGTGTGTGGGTTTATCTCTGGGCTTTCTATCCATTTCCATTGATCTATATTCCTGTTTTTGTGCCAGTACCATATTGTCTTGATTACTGTAGCTCTGTAGTATAGTCTGAAGTTGGGGAGTCTGATTCCTCCAGCTCTGTTTTTTTCCCTCAAGATTGCTTTGGCTCTTCGGGATCTTTTGTGTCTCCATTCAAATTTTAAGATTTTTTTGTTCTAGTTCTGTAAAAAAACTCATTGGTAATTTCATAGGGATTGCACTGAATCTGTAGATTGCTTCGGGTAGTATAGTCATATTCACAATATTGATTCTTCCAATCCAAGAACATGGTATATCTCTCCATCTGTTTGTGTCATCTTTGATTTCTTTCATCAGTGTCTTATAGTTTTCTGAGTACAGGTCTTTTACCCCCTTAGGTAGGTTCATTCTTACATATTTCATTTTTTTGTTGCAATGGTGAATGGGATTGTTTCCTTAATTTCTCTTTCATATCTTTCATTGTTAGTGTACAGGAATGCAAGAGATATCTGTGCATTAATTTTGTATCCTGCAACTTTACCAAATTCATTGATTAGCTCTAGTAGCTTTCTGGTGACATCTTTAGGATTATCTATGTATAGTATCATGTCATCTGCAAACAGTGACAGTTTCACTTCTTTTCCAATTTGTATTACTTTTATTTCTTTTTCTTCTCTGATTGCCATGGCTAGGACTTCCAAAACTATGCTGAATAATAGTGGCGAGAGTGGATATCTTTGTCTTGTTCCTGATCTTAGAGGAAATGCTTTCAGTTTTTCACCATTGAGAATGATGTTTGCTATGGGTCTGTCATATATGGCCTTTATGATGTTGAGGTAGGTTCCCTCTATGCCCACTTTCTGGAGAGTTTTTATCATAAATGGTGTTGAATTTTGTCAAAAGCTTTTTCTGCATCTATTGAGATGATCATATGGTTTTTATTCTTCAATTTGTTAATATGGTGTATCACATTGAGTGACTTGCATATATTGAAGAATCCTTGCATCCCTGGGATAAATCCCACTTGATCATGGTGTATGATCCTTTTAAAGTGTTGTTGGATTCTGTTTGCTAGTATTTTCTTGAGGGTTTTTTCATCTATATTCATCAATGATATTGGCCTGTGTTCTTTTTTTGTAGTATCTTTGTCTGGTTTTGGTATCAGCGTGATAGTGGCCTCGTAGAATGAGTTTGGGAGTGTTCTTTCCTCTGCAATTTTTTGAAAGAGTTTGAGAAGGATGGGTGTTAGCTCTTCTTGCCTGTGAAACCACCTGGTCCTGGACTTTTGTTTGTTGGAAGATTTCTAATCACAGTTTCAATTTCATTACTTGTGATTGGTCTGTTCACATTTTCTACTTCTTCCTGGTTCAGTCTTGGAAGGTAATACTTTTCTAAGAATTTGTCCATTTCTTCCAGGTTGTCCATTTTATTGGCATAGAGTTGCTTGTAGTAGTCTCTTAGGATGCTTTGTACTTCTGCGGTGTCAGTTGTAACTTCTTTTTCATTTCTAATTTTATTGATTTGAGTCCTCTCCCTCTTTTTCTTGATGAGTCTGGCTAAAGGTTTATCAATTTTGTTTATCTTCTAAAAGAACCAGCTTTTAGTTTTATTGATCTTTGCTATTGTTTACTTGGTTTCTATTTCATTTATTTCTCCTCTGATCTTTACAATTTCTTTGCTTCTGCTAACTTTGGGTTTTGTTTGTTCTTCTTTCTCTAGTTCCTTTAGGTGTAAGGTTAGATTGTTCATTTGAGATTTTTCTTGTTTCTTGAGGGAGGTTTGTACTGCCAGAAACTTCCCTCTTAGAACTGCTTTTGCTGCATCCCATAGGTTTTGGATCGTCGTGTTTTCATTGTCATTTGTCTCTAGGTATTTTTTTATTTCCTCTTTGATTTCTTCAGTGATCTCTTGGTTATTTAGTAACGTATTGTTTAGCCTCCATGTGTTTGTGTTTTTTACGTTTTTTTCCCTGTAATTGATTTCTAATCTCATAGCGCTGTGGTCATAAAACATGCTTGATATCATTTCAATTTTCTTAAATTTACTGAGGCTTGATTTGTGACCCAAGATGTGATCTATTCCAGAGAATGTTCCATGTGCACTTGAGAAGAAAGTGTAATCTGCTGTTTTCAGATGGAATGTCCTATAAATATCAATTAAATCTATCTGGTCGACTGTGTCATTTAAAGCTTGTGTTTACTTATTAATTTTCTGTCTGGATGATCTGTCCATTGGTGTAAGTGAGGTGTCAAAGTCCCCCACTATTATAGTGTTACTGTTGATTTCCTCTTTTTTGGCTCTTAGCATTTGCCTTATATATTGAGGTGCTCCTATGTTGGGTGCATATATATTTATAATTGTTATATCTTCTTCTTGGATTGATCCCTTGATCATTATGTAGTGTCCTTCCTTGTCTCTTGTGACATTCTTTATTTTAAAGTCTATTTTATCTGATATGAGTATTGCTACTCCAGCTTTCTTTTGATTTCCATTTGCATGGAATATCTTTTTCCATCCCCTCACTTTCAGTCTGTATGTGTCCCTAGGTCTGAAGTGGGTATGTTGTAGACAACATATATATGGGTCTTGTTTTTGTATCCATTCAGCAAGCCTGTGCCTTTTGGTTGGAGCATTTACTCCATTCACATTTAAGGTAATTATCGATATGTATGTTCCTGTGACCATTTTCTTAATTGTTTTGGGTTTGTTTTTGTAGGTCCTTTTCTTCTCTTGTGTTTCCCACTTAGAGAAGTTCCTTTAGCATTTGTTGTAGAGCTGGTTTGGTGGTGCTGAATTCTCTTAGCTTTTGCTTGTCTGTAAAGCTTTTGATTTCTCCATTGAATGTGAATGAGACCCTTGCTGGGTAGAATAATCTTGGCTGTAGGTTCTTCCCTTTCATCACTTTAAATATATCGTGCCACTCTCTCTGGCTTGTACAGTTTCTGCTGTTAACCTTATGGGAGTTCCCTTGTATGTTATTTGTCATTTTTCCCTTGTTGCTTTTAATAATTTTTCTTTGTCTTTAATTTTTCCCAATTTGATTACTATGTGTCTTGGCATGTTTCGCCTTGGGTTTATCCTGCCTGGGACTCTCTGTGCTTCCTGGACTTGCGTGGCTATTTCCTTTCCCATGTTAGGGAAGTTTTCGACTATAATCTCTTCAAATATTTTCTGTGGTTCTTTCTCTCTCTCTTCTCCTTCTGGGACCCCTATAATGCGAATGTTGTTGCATTTAATGTTGTCCCAGAGGTCTCTTAGGCTGTCTTCATTTCTTTTGTTTTGTTTTGTTTTTATTCTGTTCCATGTCAGTGAATTCCACCATTCTGTCTTCCAGGTCACATATCCATTCTTCTGCCTCAGTTATTCTGCTATTGATTACTTCTAGTGTATTTTTCATTTCAGTTATTGTATTGTTCATCTCTGTTTGTTTGTTCTTTAATTCTTCTAGGTGTCTGTTCTTTAATTCTTCTAGGTCTTTGTTAAACATTTCTTGCATCTTCTCGATCTTTGCCTCCATTCTTTTTCCGAGGTCCTGGATCATCTTCACTATCATTATTCTGAATTCTTTTTCTGGAAGGTTGCCTATCTCCACTTCATTTAGTTGTTTTTCTGGGGTTTTATCTTGTTCCTTCATCTGGTACACAGTCCTCTGCCTTTTCATTTTGTCTATCTTTCTGTGAATGTGGATTTCGTTCCATAGGCTGCAGGATTGTAGTTCTTCTTGCTCCTGCTGTCTGCCCTCTTGAGCCTTTTCTTTCTGAGGAATCTTTCACAATAAAGTATAACACCAGTTCTTGACCTCTGGAAAGATCCAATGTGGCCTCAGGACTAGTTTGACCAGGCCAGGCCATATGATTGGTTTTATTAACATATCTGTCCCAAGGAGTGAAATTTCACACCTGTGTGACCCCTTGAAGGAGTTAAGAACTGCTTCCCGCCCTTCATAGTCTTGATAACACAGGAACTGGCTGTGCTGTTCATTTTTAACCATCCCATAGTCTTTATCTGCCTCCTGTACAAGTTACAACCTAAAGGTTGAATTAGTATATAATTGGTTACAGGTAACCTTGTTTACTGAACATTCAGAAGGAATATAATGTAATGATACTTTTCCTTCCTTCCAATCTAAAAATATGTATTATTGGATCCATCCTGCAACTGGAATCCAGCTACACAAGGACTTACTTAATTTGTCTCCAGTTTCAAACAAGACAAAAAACTCTACTTGTTCCATAGCCCTATAAATTGCTTCATAAGGAAAAAAGCTTAGGTTAAAGAGTTCCCGAGATGGTGGAGTAGGAAGACCCTGCGCTCTCCTTCTCTCAGGGTCTCTCATACCACAATGACAACTGTTTACAAGAAACTGGGCTTCCCAGGTGGTGCAGTGGTTAAGAATCCACCTTCCAATGCAGGGGACATGGGTTCAAGCCCTCGTCCGGGAAGATCACACATGCCGTGGAGCAACTAAGCCCGTGCGCCACAACTACTGAGCCTGCGCTCTAGAGCCCACAAGCCACAACTACTGAGCCTGTGTGCCACAGCTACTGAAGCCTGCGCGCCTAGAGCCCATGCTCCGCAACAAAGAGAAGCCACTGCAATGAGAAGCCTGCGCACCGCAACGAAGAGTAGCCCCCGCTTGCCGCAACTAGAGAAAGCCCGCACACAGCAACAAAGACCCAACGCAGCCAAAAATGAAAATAAATTTATATACAAGAGACTACCGATGTGAAAGACCAGAACCTACCAGAAAAGACCTTCTACAACTAAAGATAGAAAGAAGGAACCACAGCGAGACAGGTAGGAGGGGCAAAATTGCAAAAGAGTCCAGACCCATACCAGTGGGTGGGCGAGCCACAAACGGGAGAATAGCTATAATTGCAGAGATTCTTCCCAAGGAGTGAGGGGTTGGAGCCCCACACTGTGCTCCCCAGCCCGAGGGTCCAGTGCCAGGAAAATGAGCCCCCAGAATGTTTGGCTTTAACGGCCAGCAGGGATTACTTTTGGGGGAGCCAGAGGGCTGTGAGAAATAGAAACTCCACTCTTAAAGGGTGCACACAAAATCTCACATACTCTAGGACTCAGGGCAGTAGTAGTCATTTGAAAGGAGCCTGTGGCAGACCCACCTGCTGATACTGGAAAGTGTTCCAGAGAGGCAGGAGGAAACTGGAGACCAAGACACGGGCGGCAGCCATTTTGGGGAGCTCGTTCTACCACGGAGACACTGGTGCTGGCGGGCACCATTCTGGAATCCTCCCTCTAGCTTATTAGCTCCAAGACCCAGCCCCATCCCCACTCACCAGCCTGCAGGCACCAGTACTGAGACATCTCAGGCCAAGCGACTAGCTGGGAGGGGACACAGACCCAGCACCAGCAGGCCAGCTGCCTGAAGACCTGCTGAGCCCATAGCCAATCCTGGATACAGCCCTGTGCATCAGAGATCCCAGGACGTGGCCACACACACCAGGGTGCAAACACTAGATCCAGGACCCCCCAGGGTCCTGCAGCTAGAGACGCGGGGAGCCTGCTCCACCCGCAGTGCACAGGCACCAATCCCAGAACGCCCTGGGCTATAGCCCTGCCCATCAGCCAGCCAGTTCTAGCCTTGGTACCAGCCTCACCCACGAGCAGGTGAACATCTGTCCCCAAACAACTGTAGCCCTGCAGCCTGCCATGGCAGGACCCAGTCCTCTCACCAGCAGGCCAGCCCCAACCCTGAGACACCTTGGGCCCCTCAGCCAGTCGACCCAGGATCTGACCCCATTCTTCAGCAGGGAGACACAACTTCGGGATACCCTGGACCCTGCAGCCAGTTGTATCAGGAACTGGCCCCACCCAACAGTGATCCAACACCAGCTCTGGGAGCCTTGGACCCTGCAGCCAGAGACCCCAGGACTAGACCCTGCTCAGCAACAGATCAACTCCAGATTTGGGACACTTTGGGCACCTCAGCCAGTGGCCCTGGGGTCTAGCCCCACCCACTAGCTTTGGGACCCCCAGGGCCCTTCAGTCAGAGTCCCCAGGACCCAGCTCCACCCACCAGTGAGCCAGCACTAGCCCTGGGACTCGCTGGGGTTCCACAGCCAGCCTTGTCATTACACAGCCCTACCAACCAGTGGCCAGCAGCCTCCACACAAGGCAGGGCCTCACACCAGCTGAACAGGGGGCCAGCCATGCCAACCAGCATGCCCACAGTAGTCCGCCCACCACAACAGAAGGACCCACACAGCCCACATAGGGGGAACCCCTAGAGTACATAGCTCTGGTGACCAGGGCTGCTGGAACGTATAAGATATCTCCTACAAAAGGCCACTTCTCTAACACTGGGAAACATAACCAACCTACCAGATACAAAGGATGAAATTTTGCATTTTCCACAACATGGATGGACCTAGAGGGTATTACGCTTAGTGAAATAAGTCAGACAAAGACAAATACTTTATGTTGTCATTCATATGTGGAACCAGAAAAAATAAATGAATCAATATGACAAAACAGAAACAGACTCACAGATATACAGAACAAACTAGTGGTTTCCAGTGGGGCTAGGGAAGAAGGGGGGAGGGGCAACATGGGGGTAGAGGATTAAGAGGTAAAGATGACTATGTATAAAATTAATAATCTACAAGGGTATATTGTACAGCACAGGGAATGTAGTCATTATTTTATAATAACATCAAATGGAGTATAGTTTTGAATCACTATGTTGTACACCTGAAACTACTATAATATTGTAAATCAGCTAGACCTCAATAAAAAAAATCGTTTTAAGAAGAAAAAGTAAAAAACAACAAACAATCAACAAACTATGTTAAATAAATGTTAGTAAGCATATGAGTGAGGAAAAAAAAGAAAGGAAGGAAGGAACAGAGGGAGGGAGGGAGGGAGCAAGGGAGGGAGGGAGGAAGGAAGGAAGGAAAACTTAAAGAGCATCATCGATTTTTCATCTTTCTGCTCCTTAATCAATATAACCACTAGATAATGTATAAAGTGAAACCATGAAATAAAAACATTCTCCATAAAAATAAGAAAAAAAAAAACCTTTGTATCAAATCATCCTAGACCATAATGCATAAAGAAAATAGATACCTGACATCTATGTTTAATATAGATCCCAGGCCAAAAAAAACAACTTTGCATATTTCTCAGCTCAGGAAATCTCTTTTTATGCTATTATTTTATCCTTTGTACTTCAATAAGAAGAAGGGAGGTTCTTGCCAGTATCTAGAAAGAAATTTTGCTTCACCCTTAGTATTCTAAGCTTCATGCTCTGATAAGTATGGCCATATGTGTTTCCCCTTCAGGAACAGAAAACTATAGTGCTCGGATTCCTCCAGAAGAAGTGAGATGGCTTGGGCAGAATGAATAAATATCCTTTCTTCATTGGGGTACTGAAAGTCAAGGCATTACAAATGTCAGAAACCAGAAAACAAGGCAGGGGGTATCCACCAGAGCCATGATTTGAAGGGATGGGAAGGAGTCATTGAAATAGAGACCTAGGAACCTGACTTTCCAAATCATACCTAGATGTGTACGCTCAGCTTTTTTAGAAGCCAGCCCCAAACACTTGCCCTCTTTCTTTTTTGCTGTTTCACTCTTCTCCAGTTGATAGCCTCCACCCTCATCCATCATCTCCTCTGTCTCCTGGCCTATTCCAGCCTTTAGTTTCTAAGTCAATATGACTTCCCAACCTAGAATTTAGTGCCTATTCTGGGCTAAGGATACAACAATAAATGAAAAAACATCTCAGCCCTCAATGAGCTTAAATTCTAGATGGAGGAAAAAGACAAAAAAAAAAAAAATTTAAAATTTTTTAAAATAAATTAAAAATTAAAATACAGAGAATTAGTTGCCCATATGACAATGATGGTCATCAAATTTTTGACCTGCAAAAATGGCAATTTCATGAGTCAACCTTTATATTAAATTGTGATAATATTTTTTAAATTAAGCAAGGGAGAATAGGTAGTAGGGTGTATGAGCAAGTGAGCACAGAGAGGGTTACAACTTAAAACAGGGCAATCAGTGTCTAAGTGGTAGAATTATATGAGATTGTTTTTCTACTCTTTCATTATTTTTCTAAGGAGCATGAATTCTTTCATAATGAGTTTTTTAAAACTTTATGACATTAAAATTGCTGAAAAACTGAAATGAGTCATACAAACATGTAAATTTTAGGGTATTTACATCAAGCAGGAATATAAGATACAGATCATATTAACACAATCTTATTCACGTCCTATGAAATTAGGGTAAAATACAGGGTGGTATAAAACATCTAATATTTATGTTCTAAGCCACAAATTTTAAAAATAAGAAAGAAACTATTTTAATGAGTATTGCAGAAGTACAACTTATGTTACATTTTTTAAATGTGCATGATCAAAGAACAAAACACTCCCATTGTTAGATCACCCAAATAACAGACTGCCATCTAACACATGCTTTTCAGTATTTAAATTGTTTGTGAAACAAAAATGTGGGGAGAGGGAAGCACTACTTACAAAATGTACCTACCTACAAGGCAGCTTAATTAAAAAATAAACTAATATATAACTTAAACACTAAAACAATAAGTATGGTATGATGAAAACTTTGTAAATAAATTCCATAAAAATTAGGATACTAGTAAAATTAATTATTAAATTAATCTATTAAACATAGACTAAAATCTAAAAGGAAGAAGTGAATTCTCCTGAATACTGATTGACCTCGCTCAATAATCTTAACAGTGCACATGTGCCCTTTCCTCAAAGGAAATCTCTAAACCAGCACTCTGCAACAGAACTTTCTGCAATGTTGGAAATGTTCTGCCTTGTCCTATAAGGTAACCACTAACTACACATGGCTACTGAGCATTTGAAATGCGGCTCATGCAACTAAGAAACAGAATTTTTTATTTTATTTTAATTATTTAATTTTAATTTAAACAGCCACAAGAGGCTAGTGGCTACCTATCCAGATAGTATAGCTCTAAGAACTGCCTCTTACATCCTTTTTTTTATTAACTCAGAGTCTTCTATCTGGCTGATTCCCCACTGTATACAAATTAGGCTCTAGTTCTCACTCTCGGTCTACCGTACTGTCCTCCTGGCCTGAAACTTTCTTCCTAAGTTGTTGCATAGCTGATTTCAGCAAAGCTGTGGTCCAGTGCTGCTCAGCTCAGAAACGCTGGCTGACAGAGCCCTGGTCTCTTCCTGCTTGCTCAGGATAAGAAGTGGGATACTAATGCTTTTTTTAAAAAGTGAATAGACAACTAAATGTCCTGTAAGACTTCTTAGATATTAACCCAGAGGGAAGACATTAAATCCAGTGATTTATCAAAAGCCACTCCCAAACTTAAAATTCTACTATTCCAAACCTAAAATTCTAGGTAATGACAATTTCCAAAATTATATAGTATTTACAGAATAATTCCAGTACCTTAAACCTTACAAAAATCAACTCCCAAATCAAAGCATCTAATGGCATTATTTGGAATCACACTATCATGCAGCCAGTCCCCTGACTCACTGAGCAAAAAGGGTAACTTACCTTTTCTGCTGTTCTTAAGAAAGATGTTTTAATACTCAAAGTATTATTTTCATAATTTATTGTCATTCATAGGAACTTAGGTCATATATATCTTTATGCAAAATATTGGAGTAAATCTTTCCCTCAATTTTACATTCTTAAAGCTGTTACAGTTGTTCAATTTCAAGCGGATACCCATTTTCTGTTATTTACCAGACTTTATAACTTACAGTCAATAGATACAATAGTTTTAAATATAGTATTTAACTGATATTGGAAAATGAAGTAAAATATAGTAAGAAAAAAAATTTTACAGCAGGATAAGAAACTGGATTCAATGTGTATCTGAAAACAGTGAGTGCAGCTCAAGAAAAACTTACTGATTTAGCAGGACATCAAGAATAAACGATGTTCCAAAGGCACCCAGCAGGAAGCTTGCCTGGTCAACGTGAGTCAACTGCAATATCAGAAAGATAAAAGGTATTTATTATTCAGCCATAGAGATCAGATGATAAGCACTTCTCATGATCATTTGAAAGTTTTATAATATAAATTAGAAAACCAGTTCAACATAGAAATTAAATAAAAACAAAGTAAAATTTGCACCTTCTTAGAAACTATTCACTAATCTAAAGTAAAGTACCACTTAATCAAGGAGGGCAAGTACCCTCCCTTTCAGCTTTATCTCAAGTGGTTAAACATTTCATTTCCAAGAATACTGAACTACATTTCATTCTGTTTTAGATGACTGACTCCTTTAAAATTAAGTTTTGTAGATTAAAAAAGAAATAGGGAAAAATATGTTCAATGCAAGAGTAAATTAAGATGATGAATGTGATCTATTTACAAGGAAGACATCTAAACTTCTAAAAAACCCTTTTCATCCTATCTCAAATACATACTTTCAAAGTAATAGTTCAGTTCTAATTTACCAAATGTAATTTCATAGAGGTTTCCACAATTTCCTAAGAGAAAAACTGAGCCTCTGCCCTTCTACTGCAAACATCACCCATCAAAAGTTTATTGGGAAAAAAATCACTATTTCCTATGCCAATCTAGGGACTCCCAGAGAAAATCACAAGGGACTCTAAAAAACATACAGTGTTACCAATAACATTAATATCAGCGTATTGAATAACCACATGTAATAATTGAAAAGAAAGGAGGAAGGAAGCAAAACTATTTATCTTGACTCCCCGTATTAACAGTAGCTATACCTGAGCAGTAGAACTATAAATTATTTGATTTTTTGGTTCATATTTGTCTATAGTATCCAAAATTTCTACAATAAACATGTATAATTCCTGCAGTGAGAAAAGCAAGCATACACTATTTTAGAGACATAAACCATCTGAGCAACTGTATTTATGTAGCACGTGAGGCAGACGGTGGTGCTGCTCCCCGAGAACCAGCGCATCTTAGGAAGGGACGTTCTAGGATTCTGTGGGGCACAAAGGGCACCTCAATCATACCTAGGATTTTCACACTCATTAAGCTATGGTATCAGGAGAAAGGAGAGTGCTTAATAATCATAAAGCTTTCTGGAAACAAAGGATAACCTTTCCATTTTAAAATCTTTGAAATAAGTGGGAGTGGGAGAATGCCACACCTCAGTTGCTAACACATTCCAATCCTCGTGAAACCCCAAGGATGAAGAACTATCTGGATACTTCTTAGCCTCGTTAAACATCCAACCCTAACTCCTCACTCTTCCCAATTAACACTCAGGTTATCACCAAACTCTGGCTTCTTTTTTCTTTTTATGATGGTTCTTGGATCCACACTTTACTCTTCATTTTCATATCTGCCACAGTTCATATCCTCCCTGATTTTCCTAAAACTGACTCCTTACCAAAACCCCAAATGTAAGTCCTATATTTTCTACTACATCAAATACAAACTTTCTCTCTCTGCATATCAAGGTCCTCCACAATCACCTCCCCCACCCCAGACATAACAGCACACAAGTTCCCAAGGACCCACCCATATCCCATTCACACTCAGTTCTCTCTTCTACTCTTTAATTCCACAAACTATGTGCATTCCAACTTTTTCTGTAGCTTTCATTCATCACTTGTGCTTTTCCAAACCAGACCCAGGGGTAGTGATCTTCACCATGGCCATTTCCCAGAAATGGCCCTATTCATCCTTCAAGACTTAGATCAAGTTCCTTTTTGTATTAGTCTACCCGGGCTACCATAAGAAAGTACCACAGACCGGATGACGTAAACAACAGAAATTTGCTTTCTCACAGTTCTGGAGGCTGGAAGTCCAAGCTCAAGGTGTTGGCAGATTTGGTTTCTCCTGAGGCCTCTCTCCTTGGCTTGCAGATGGCCACATGGCTTCCTCTCTATGCATGTGTACCCCAGGTGTGTGTGTCTCTCTCTCTCTCTCTCTCTCTCTCCTCTTATAAGGATATCAGTCATATTGGATTAGCATCCACCCTTACAACTTCATTTAATCTAATTACCTCTTTAAACACCCTGTCACCAAATACAGTCCCATTAGCAGTTAGGGCTTCAACATATAAATTCTGGAGGGGACACAATTCAATCCAAACTTTCCTCTCCCAGGAAGTCTTCCCAACCCCTTCTAGCTTCCTTCTCTCCTCTTCCTCAATACGGTTCATTTTGATATGAGGGCCTCAGTACTGACCAGCATCAGGTATTCAATAAGTATTTCCTGACTGACTGACTCATTTGAGGGTTTGTTTGATCAATCACCTGGATGCATACATGAACAACAATTGCACAGCTATAAATTACCTGCTTACAGAAATGCCATCCTTCCATCAAGTTGTTCTTAATGCCACCTCAATGGATAATTTCTTTTCTCTAAAAGCTCTTTGAGTTTCCTGAAGTGCTAACAACCATGTTTTGGGAACAGCCTGAGGAAAGCTCTGTCTCAATTAAAAAGAACCTCTCTCTCCTCCATTCTTTCTCAGCATTTATTATGAACATGGCAGAGGACACATGTTATTCATCACGGCATCATGATTACAGCTTGGATCAAAATAACATTACTATTCTTTTTTAGCAAGATATTTACTGTTTGCATTAATTCTAATTCTTATACTTTCTTTTTCCTGCAGTTTCAGTTTACATCTGGTATTTTACTTTATTGACCTCATCCATGTCCCAAGGAGAAACCCATTATGTAAATTCAACAGAAAATCTATTGACAGCATGTTTAACTGCCGTTAGTGAAAAATGTTTGCATTATTGAAAGTAATAGGAACGGGATTATATTAATATTGTTTTAATGTAAGGAAGGCTTCCTTAGACTGTATACAGATTGATTCATTCAACAAACATCTTCTGTGAGTCTACCAAGTGCTGGGAACTCTTCTGATTTGGGGGGCAAGATGAAGAAGACTGATCATGTTTCCGCTCTAGTGGGGCTTATCTTCTAGTGGAAGGAGATAGAAAGTGACAAATAAAATGACAGAAAATGAACAATTGGATAAAAAATAAACTTAGAATATAAATACACTGTTCTCAGATTTAATAAAACAGGGTAAACAGGTAACCAGGGTAGATAGGGTTCTAGGTGGTATGGAGGCCTCTCTGAGGAGATGACATCTGGATGATGACCTGGATGATTAGAAGGGATCTATGGCAGACAGACTGACAGCCCCAAAGATGCCCACACTCTAATCTCTGGAACTTGTGAACATGTCACCTCACACAGCAAAAGGGACTTCGCAGATGTGATAAAGTTAGGGACCCTGAGATGGGGAGAGTATACTGGATTATCCAGGTGGACCCAATGTAGTCACCAGAGTCTTATAAGGATTAGAGTCAGAGAAGGAGATGTGATGATGGAAGTAGAGATTAAAATGAGGTTAGGAAAAGGCCACATGCCAAGGAATGTTGGCAGCCTCTAGAAACTGGAAAAAACAAGGAACAATTTTCCCCTAAAGCCCCCAAAAGGAGCATAGCCCTGAGAACACCTTCATTTTAGCCTTTTAAGACCTAATTCAGGCTTCTGATCTCTAGAACTATAAGAAAATTAATTTTAGTTGTTTTATGACATTAAGTTAGCGGTATAACGTGTTACAGCAGCAATGGGAAACTAATACAGCATCACTGGCAATGTCCCTGAACATTTAGAAAAGCAACTCCAATAACGAGTTGATTGCATCAGTGTTCAGTGTCATTTTCCTCCGTGGCTGGGTTAAAACTAAGGCACCTGCACCAGTAGAACTGACACTCATGAAGGCAAAAGGATCAATCTCCAAACACAGAACTTCCCAGCCAAAACAAATTTGCAGTAGTAATCAGGAAAATACATGTTAGCATGGTTTCCTTGCATTCTGGATGGTTGTCTACCATTCAGGCACCTGCCATCCCCATATGTCTGACTTAACAAGTAGGCTGAAGAGGAGAAACATATTTACCTCTTTAGGTTATCTTGGAGAAATTATAAATTAAGTAGAATTACACTGAACTCATGCAATTAACAATCCAGCTTGTTATTCGACACCTTAATCTTAGACCTTACCTTCTTAGTTCAAAAGAAAAGGAAATGTTTAAGAAGAGAGAACTAGTCTAATCAGGATATTCCTCTTTATTTTGGTGGGGGAGTGCCTAACATATATTGCCCCCCAGAATTCTAATATTTATTAACTTAACTAGAAGATTAAAAGGTAGTAATGGCTCTTAGAGACATTTGAAAATTATTATTATTTTGCAGAAATGCATTTTTTCAAATTACTATATAAGAATGACTTGTGATTTTAAAATCTATTAACCAAATGCTTTGTTACCCTAGGAGAACCTAGAGCTCATATAATACACATCCTTATTTTACAAATAAGGAAACTGAGGCATGTGGGTAAATGTCATTTCCAAATCACCCTGTTTGGTAGTAGGGCAGCGTTTCACCTCCTGGCAGGCCTTTTCCATCATGCTTCATCTTTGCTTTCATCCTGCAGTTTGGAGGTGCTTGCAGGTTTTACTGGGTTCTAAAGAGCACTTCTAGAGCATATGAGAAGAAAATCAAACCGTGAAAAACAATCTTTGGAACTCTGACTTCATCAGGAAAGTCAATAACATTACCACATCTGACACAAAGCACAACCTTAGAAATTAAGCATTATACTTTACAATACACAAGGAAATCCATTTTTTAAGAAAAAAAATTACACAGGTATGGTGAAGTGTGTGTGTTTTAAGCAGTGAGGCTGACTTTGATCATAGCTGTGAAAAAAGATTGAGGGAGAAAAAGGCAAAAATATAAAATAACTATGCAGATGGCAAGAAAATTTAATAAATCAATATAATTACATAAGGATAATTTAAATTTCAAATTTCAAAAATGAATCATAGAATTTTAGGACCAGAAGAACCTGATACAATCCCCAGATTGAGGCCTGTTTATTATCCACGGGCAATAGTTGAAATTTAAATGTGAAGTTAATATAACCCTCAAGCTCCTTATGCATTTTGCTTCTTGGCAGCCTGTCTTTTTCTCCTCACATCTACAGCCATGAACCAGAGCAACCCTACATATTACAAAGAGCAGATATAAATGAACTTTTCAAGCTTGTCTTACTTACAAACTTTTTTTTTTTTTTTTAAAGATTCTGTTGTTGTTGATGTGGACCATTTTTAAAGTCTTCATTGAATTTGTTACAATATTACTTCTGTTTTATGTTTTTGGCTTTTTTTTTGGCTGCGAGGCATGTGGGATCTTAGCTCCCCGACCAGGGATCGAACCCACACCCCCTTCATTGGAAGGCGAAGTCTTAACCACTGGACTGCCAGGGAAGTCCCTACAACCTTTTTTTAAAGCAAAGATGACACTAAAACTGTCATGGTAGAATCAGAACTTTGACACAAGGAGAAAGACAGGTAGTTTGGGTTTTTAATTAAGCCCAACCTGAATAATGAATCAGTGAATATCAGTGGCGTGGGAGTATTACCAGTCAAACAGTATTGTACAACACGATAATTCTGAAAATAATTAACATAATTAAAAAGAAGTCTTCAATGTATGTAACAGAATCTTTAGCTATTCTGCATCCTAAATTCTTCTTTGCCATTTGATTGCTTCTATTTAGTTTTTTAAAAAATACAAATGTAATTCCTGGTATCCAATACTTTGAGCTCAATAAAAAACAAAATACCAATAATTACTTTTAACTATTTTCCCTGGTCTTCTACATCAGACAAGGCAACTGAAGAATCACCATAACCTGACTGTAATTACTCCATTGCCTTACGTGGACTTCTGACAAAACAGTTCAAACAGACTGATACTACAACCTATTAACATTAAGATTCCTCATTCTAGAATTTCCTGTAGCCACATCAACAATATTGTTTTCCCCTGTCTGTTACTTAAGATATGGAACTTATTGAAGCAGAATTGTATAACAATGGCTTTTTTTAAAAGAGGATTCTACCAAATAGATCTACCTAATACATAAATTAGCACAATATATGTGTAAGAGCATTAGTCTTTTCTATTCATAATTGTATATCTATGACTCTATGTTAAATGCCTCCCTCTTTTCATGTGGTCAACTCAATCATGTCCATAGTTGTCATAATCTGTATCATATATTGCATTTAATTTACATACTATCTTTAACCAAAAGGCTCTTAAAATCCAACCTTCTATATTTAGTATTGCAAGAACCAAACAGTGTCCAGCAACAGGACATCTTAAAACAAAACGAAAGAAAACAAAAAAGCATAGCCTTTAAAGCCAGGCAGAACTGGGTTTGAATTCTGGGTCTTCCATTTATTAATGGAACAAACTAGGGCAAATTGTTTAATGTCTCTGAACTGAAAGTCCTTGTCTCTAAAAGACCAAAAATAATAATACACATTCTGTAGCTTTATTGTGAAAACGAAAGGATAAGTTACAATCCATTCAACCTTTATGGAGCACTGACCATACCTCAGGAAACACACCAGGCTCTGGGGATACAAAGAACAGTCAGACATGGCCCCTGCACCCGGGAAACTCACAGTCAAAAAGGGGAACTGCTACACAAATTATTACAAAATATTTGAAAGTCCAATAATAGATATATGTACAAGGTATAACAGCAGCCCTCTGACTATAGGATTACAGAGAGTTGAGGAGGTGCTCCTAGACCAAGAATGCAGGGGAAAGCACTCCTGGTAAAAGACCCTACAAAGGCACAAAAATGGGAAACTCAACACATTCAGGGATTGTAGGAAATGCTATATTCCTGAGACAGAAGATGTGAGGCATCTATTGTGGGAGAACAGGCTGGAACCCCAAATGCCAAAGAACTTCCAAACCAGTGGTTCTCAATCCTGATTGCATATCAGGCTTGCTCAGGAAGCTTTTTAAAAAATACCACTGCCTGGACCCCAAACTCAGAGATTCTAATTCTTTTAGTCTGGGATGGATCCTGGGCATCAATATTTTTTAAAGAGCTACCCTGTGATTCTGAGGGGTGGCCAAGGGTTCAGAACCACTAGTATAAAACAATGTGAGAAATGTACTCGTTATCCTGGAAACAATAAGAAATGGATGTAAAAGGCTTTGAGATGATAGATGTTCAATAAACAATAGCTCCTTTCCCTTATCTTCACAATTTACGACAAAATATGTTTAGCTTTGAAACTGATGATCTACCTACTGAATCCCCCTATATTTCTTGCAACTAAAATGTATGTTCTTTTGACAATTTACTGCCTGAATTTTGTTGTTGAGTTCAACCAAAATAATAAAAGTTTTAAAAGTTAAAAAAAAAAAAAAGGAGAGGGAGAGTAAGAGAAGGCCAAAAAAGGAGGTAAAAGGGATTCCATCTGGTGGCCTCCCCAGATAAATTAAGTGAGGGCCAAGAAACATCTCTACAAGCACCTTAGCATACTATTTTGCACACAGCAGACTCTCAACACACTATAAGAAAAAAAAAAAGGAAGGACAAGGAGCACTAGATTGGAACTCCCACGGGAATTTTTAAAGAGCTAACCATGTGGGTCTAATGAGTAACCAATTCCCATGGAATTCCTCTCTAGTCATACTTGCTCTATAATTCAAATGCCAGTTCTTGCTATTATTTGAAGCAAAAAATTTTACAATTGATGTAAACGTGTTCCACTGTTGTGGACATGCGCCTGTTTGGGGATGTATTACCCAAGGACAGAGATTATGTCATATAGATCTCAGCAGCCAGGAGCCCTAGGTGAAGCCACATGCACCACAAAAAAAAAAAAAAAAAAAAAAGGCTTTTCTTAGGTGAGTTCTTGAGAGGCATTCTGTGAATTTGCCTTGCTGAGTTTCCAGTTCTGACGTCACTGAAAGCCCTCGACTCTGTGATTCCTGGCGGCCGGGGACCCCTCTCTCCAGAGGCCCCTGCTCCAACAAGCTGGAGGTGGAGGGGCTGTGCCGACACTGGCATCAGCTCTGATTTTCTCCTCTCCATTCAGGAAGTCAGGCAGCCTCATTACCTATTTATGCTCTGCTATCTTCTGATAAATCAGTCTCTCCATCATCTTGGCTATTAACTGCCCATTACTAGGCCTTCATTTCGGGCCTGAACAAGAAAACGCTTTCTCTCAGAAGCCTGAAAGTCGGAGCAGACCTTTACGAGATCTTTAGCATCCTGAGAATAATACCATATGTAGTCATATTGAGCTGTAATTTAATCTGAGTGCAAGGAACTCCAACGTTTGGATGCAACAAAATCAGCAGACAAAATCCCTCAGATGAACCAGCCCTGGGAAACAGATACTCTACCTTAATGCAAGAAAGGCTTGGGAGAAAAATTACAGGTCTTCCTGGCCTCACTGCTGACTTGACATTTGATTTTTGGAGTTACTAAAACTTTCTATGCTTCACCTTGTTTTTCCCCAAATGTGAACTGAAAATAGTATGAATTATAGAATGCTGTGAGAATAACACCTTACAGTTTTGTTTATGGTGAAAGAGTATATAAAAGCTTGTTGCAAAGAATAATGAAACTACTGAGAGTTAAATAAAACACAGGGAAAAGGAACAGAGGAGGGGAAAGGCAGTTAAGCTATTATATTATCAAATGAATAACTAGTCAGTTCAGCTCTAAATCAGATGATTTTAAAAGCAGGCCTGGAACTTCCCTGGTGGTGCAGTTGTTAAGACTCTGCACTTCCAATGCAGGGGGTGTGGGTTCGATCCCTTGTCAGGGAATAAGATCCCACATGCCGCACAGCGCAGCCAAAAGATATAAAATAAATAAATAAAATTTGTTTAAAAAAATAAAAATAAAAGCAGGCCTAGAAATAAGTGTCATCTCTGCCAGCTGGGTCACAGTCTTTCCTGGAGGCAACATCAGAAACAGGCCAAGTCTAAAGAAGAAAATTAAGAATGGTGAGTTCTTCACATCAACATTCACTTCATCCAGTTGTTAAGGCAATGGATTTTTGTTTGCTTGCTTAATTTCACCTTCCTTATATAGATATTAGAGGCATCTGAGAGTTAAGGCTCACTTCCATGAAAGGGCCAGCTCCCAGTGTTTGAGGAAAGAAAAATCAGAGCTATCACTGACCAAAATGCCATGATAAATAGCTGACATGTAAGAATTCCATAGTATTTTCTTTAAGAAACAAATTTACATAGGGTAAGAAAGTTTTTTCTCTCCTAGAATTAAAGACTAAAACTACGGGGCTTCCCTGGTGGCGCAGTGGTTGAGAATCTGCCTGCCAATGCAGGGGACACGGGTTCGGGCCCTGGTCTGGGAAGATCCCACGTGCCGCGGAGCAACTAGGCCCGTGAGCCACAATTTCTGAGCCTGCGCGTCTGGAGCCTGTGCTCCGCAACAAGAGAGGCTGCGATAGTGAGAGGCCTGCGCACCGCGATGAAGAGTGGCCCCCGCTTGCCACAACTAGAGAAAGCCCTCGCACAGAAACGAAGACCCAACACAGCCATAAATAAATAATAAATAAATAAATAAATAGATGCTCCAGCATCTACCTTTAAAAAAAAAAAAAAAAAGACTAAAACTACATAATTATAGAGGACTTTCTGCTCACACATATACATATATACACATGCATACTAAACTTTAGAAGGAGCAGATTCTTTCTTTACTATCTCAACTGTCCAAGAGTTTTCCAAGAACACAATTGAGAAATAATCTTAGTAAAATATTGCAAGAGCAAAGCTCCTGCTTAAAAGAAAAAGAAGAAAAAGGCAGTAAGTCTCTAATATCAAGAATCTTCAAAAGATGTTTTTTAATCTGTAACTTGACAGTCACCCACCAAAGGCTTTCTTTACTGGGACACAAAATGAGACACAAACCTTGCAAAAATATCTATTTATTTTGGGGGATTTCCCAAGTAGCTAGAATGAAGATTGGCTGGAAGAACACACCAGTTATCTCAATTACCACAATTATGAAATGAAGGAAGGAATGGATATGTGTGTGTGTGTGTGTGTGTGTGTGTGAGACAGAGAGAGAGAGAGAGAGAGAGAGAGAGGGAACTTGACCAATTAAGGGCAAGCATGCAGATTACCAGCCATCCCTAAGGAAACCATGTCTCAGAAACATGGAATCTTTCAATGCGTGCATAGGTTAGCACACAGCAAGATTCTGCTACAGAGATTCAGTATGACATGAATCTGCCCCCCAAATTCTTAAACTGATGGGCTTCCACATACTACCAGCTGGTGTCTCCAAGCTGCTTTGAAGGGTAACTCCTTGCCCTTAAATTATAGGGAAATTGAAAGAATCCATTCATGATGCATGTTTATTAGAAAACAAATACCCAGTGAGAAAATTTTTGTTAAATGTGCTGCATTACATGTATCAGATCTATAGTTCTTCTGGGATATGGACTTCAAAAGCATCTGAATCTAAAGAAATTAAAGAGTAAAAATTTTCAAACATGTTACTAGGAAATATCTAAGGGGTAGCAAAATAATGAAATTACTCTGTTGGACAAGAGTAATGAAAAAACTCTAGACATTACTTTTCCTTGCACTTCCATTATTTATTGGCACTAGTGACTACTGCCCCTTGCAATAAGTAGATCAATCGTGTTACTTAATCCTTAGCACTAAACACTTTCCCTAGAAAAGTGAAATGCCTTTTAAAAATACATTGATTGTAAATAATCTCTTAAAGCAGGAATTCTAAGAGATACTGTTATTGAGAGAGATAGAAAACCTCACCAAACCAAGTCACATTATCCATTGTACATCCAATAATGCTTGCACGTGCATGTGTGTGCATACCTGTGTATACATCACGGCAGGAATAGCTTGTAGTCAGCTGTAACCTAGAAAATAATTACTACTTAAAACAAGTAAACTCTGTAGTGCTGGTGAGTACAACTCTAAAAAGATCTAATAGAAGGAATAACTGCTGCTCTAAAATGGAGACAGGATATAAATCCTCACTGGAGGGTCTCTAGACCTAGGACAAGGTAACAGTGTCTGGTGATGTAAAGTCAGTATCAAATGTAGACTACCCCTTAGGCCTGAAATATGTCTTCATTACAAGAAAAAACCAAGACAAAACTTCGGAGATTTCTAACTATTGTTATGACTTTGTGTCTGAATAAAAAGAAAGAAAATCCAGGTCTGACCACTCTTTTCTTCACTGGCATGAACTCAGCTCTTGATAGAAACAATATCATGTCAAAGGTTGATGGAACTTGACCTCCTCTGTGTTAGAAACAGAAAGGGTAGGGAATTCCCTGGTGTCCAGTGGTTAGGACTTGACGCTTTCACTGCTGGGGGCCTGGGTTCAATCTCTGATCGGGGAACTAAGATCTCACAACCTGTGTGGTGTGGCCAAAACAACAACACCAAAAAAAAAGATCCAAAAAACAGAAAAGATTCACAGATAGGATCACAAGGAGCCACGACCTCGTGAAGGCGCGTCAGTGGAGCTTGGGAGCCAATAGCTTGATTAGAGCCATTCATACTTCCCTCTGTTTAAACTCTCTGCCTTAACAAAAGAGCAAGCATGCAGGGGCACTGAACTGTTTTCAATGTTCCATACATGACTCAGGCTTCTATGCTGTTGATGTGTTTTGACATAAAGCTGAATAAACCAAACTCTATAGCTGTTGCCTCTATTGGGGGCAAATTACTGCAGTTTAACGAGGCCTCTGTGCCTCTGACACGCTGGGTTAAAGAAAGGATTCCTACAACATATCCTGATTCTCTTTTATAAAGGAAAACTTCTGGGCACAGCCTTTCTTTCTGTTCGTTTTATAACAGTTTTTGTTTGTTTGTTTCTTTTTACTTCTTGTTGCTCTGAAGCAAATGAATACTTTGAAGTAACAGAGAGTTCACTTTTCAATTAATTTATTAAATGATACCCTGGGAGAATGTCTTGACTTCTGAGAAGTGTGTATGCCGTCACTCTGAACTACCCCCACTGGGCTTCTGGGAAGCTGCCTCCTGGCAAAGCCTCCTGACCAAAATGTTCCCTAGATCAGCATCCTCAGCAAACTGCCACCAAGCCATCCTTTTTGTCCTTCTCTGGCCTTCCCTGCAGGTCCCATCCCCTCCCTCACCACCATCACGTCCTGAACCCCTACCTGTGCTCAGGACTCCATGGACGCTATGAAAGATACAACCCCTGCCCACAGATTTGTATGGTCTGGTAAAACATGTTACTCTTGTACAGGCAGTAACATAATCCAGTAGTACTAAACTCTTTTGTCCTAAAGAGTTTTCCCTCTCTTTTAGAACTGTGAGCAGTTACTTATGAAAAGTGGCAGAGGGTAGTGGCTAAGACTCCAGATGCCAGAGCCAACTTTCCTGTTTCAAATTCTACCTCCACCCCTTCCCAAACTGAACAATCTTGGGCAAGTCATTTAAGCTCCCTGTGCCTCAGTTTCTCCATTTAGTAAATGGGAACAACAGTATCAACTTCTGAGGATTGCTGAGAAGACTGAATACCTGTAAAGTATATAGAACAGTCTAGTTCCCTCAGTGTTATTTATTATTACACCGCATGAGCGGCCAAAGTCTGAGGGTGCGTGACAAGAATTGTGTTACATCCAGAAGTCAGAATTATTCTTGCTTCCCCCTTGTCACCTCCAGATGACAGTTCCTCTATTCCTCTCTCCTTGAGGTCCATGCCTCACAGCTACACCACCCTCCATTCTCAACTCTGGACCAAGTGCCTCTGTATTCCCCGCACTATTCAGTACCTCGTTTGGCACAAAGCACATGCTCACTTACAAATTTAAAACAAATCTGACAACTCTTATCTGACAGTAAGATGGACAAACGTTATTTTGCAAACTGTAAATTAGCCCAAAATGGGAAGTATTGCTAGTTCTCAGGAATATAACCCTAACAAAGGTTGCTTTCATCTAGTTAGTTAAACCAATTATTTTATTGGTTTCTTTGTTAGTTCTCCAGTAGTTTATAAGCACTATCACTGTTATAGAGGGTAAGACCTTTACCAGCATATGTATTCTATTCCTTAAAAATTTCTTACCTGTGTCCCTGTGCTCATATTATTCAATCAACATTTGTTGGTGAGTTTGTAGCCATTTGGCTACATGACTTGAAATATGTATTATCTATAGTTCAGAGGGAGAAGGATGGAACTTTGAGCTTTACGGAACCTCAATGAGTTATGTGATTCACTTCCCACCTATGAGAAAACATCTACTCAAAACCATCTTGAAAAAATGATTGCTGAGCCTATTTTGTATGTTTTTGAGACAGTTCCTCAACCTATAATTGTAGTTTGTCCCTATGCTGAATCACCTTCTTTTCCCTCTTCAATAGCTAACAGAACTCTCTTAATGCAATTTAGACCTATTTCCTCCATTTGTGAAACAGGATAGGTTCAAAGATGACTTGAAAGTATGCCTCTCATCTGTTAGGCACAGTAGAAACTATGTGCTACTTTGTAAGCTTTATGGCAGGCTAGCACTGAAAATATCTACCAACTACACAGGATAAAACATCCTGCCGGGCTTCCCTGGTGGCGCTGTGGTTGAGAAGCCGTCTGCCAATGCAGGGGACACGGGTTCGAGCCCTGGTCCAGGAAGATCCCACATGCCACGGAGCAACTAAGCCTGTAAGCCACAACTACTGAGCCTGCACTCTAGAGCCATCGAGGCACAACTACTGAGACCCGCGTGCCTAGCCCGTGCTCTGCAACAAGAGGCGCCACCGCAACGAGAAGCCCGCGCAGCACGATGAAGAGTAACCCCCGCTCGCCACAACTAGAGAGAAGCCCACATGCAGCAACGAAGACCCAACGCCGCCAAAAATAGAAATAAATCAATCAATAAATTTATTTTTTAAAAAAAGCCTGCTGAAAGAGTGATCCATGCATGTATAAACATAAAAGAGAAGTACATTTAAGTGCACCAAAGTAATACCGTCTTGCAAAGAAGAATCCAAGTGCATTACATTGGGGGTGGTAGATGAATTACATTCAGCCACTCAAGTGAAAATTTGTGTGGTCTTCTTTGGTGAGATAATACAATCCTTTGAGAACATATAATGAAACTGAAAATACTGCCAGAGATATGGATACTTTCAAATAACTTCACTGGGAAAGCCCCCAATACAGTTTTCATTGAGATCCTCCGTCACCCACCTTCTTTGGAGCAGTAGTCTTGTTACTCAAACTTGACAGACATGCTCTATCCTTGGAGTCATTGTACCAACTGTTCTCTCCTCCAGAAATGCTCTTCCACAGAAGAGCCTGGCTCACTTCCCACTCCCTTCAAGCTTTTCCCAATGTCACCTTCTCCGTGAGGCCTATTGGATCACCCTATTAAAAATTACAACCCATGTCCCCTACAACCCTGGCACTCCCAGTGTCCATTACCATGCTATATTTTTTTCTTTTCTTTTCCATGGTACTTGCCACCTTCTAATATACTAAATAATTTATCCTTTTTTATGTTTTTGTCTATCTACTAGAACATAAGTCCCATGAAGAAACAAATTTGGGGTTTTTTTTTTAATCCATTGATGTATCGTAAGAAGTCAGATAGTGCCTGCCTGTAGTAGATCCTCAATAAATATTTGGGGAGTAAATTTTTTAAACGTCAGTTCAAAAATCAAATCACAGGAATTAATTCCATCTCCCTCTCTCTCTCTCCCTCTCTCTCTCTCTCTCTCTCTCTCTCTCTCTCTCTCTCACACACACACACACACACACACACACACACACACACACACACACACAATGTTAATATTGCCCAAAACAGTTATTGAGCCTTAATCTGAAAAATAAAAGAACCAATGGAAAAATTTTAATTGCAAATCTGGCAAGTTTAAACTTTATCATAAAAGGAACAGGAATCTAAGTCTATTAAATATTTGCAGTCTTCTCAGTTCCCTCATTATTCAAAGATAGAACAAGGAAAAGTGAAATCAAGAATCTCTAGTTCTAGTGAAAACACGCTGCAGAGAACAGGAGCTATAAAAAGGCATGATTAATAGCTCAAACATAACTAAAATACCCAACTGCACAAGGGCCAGAAGGTGCAGAGACAAGTGTAGCTTTTTCTCTCATTGAGCGAAATGTGAGAACTAAAACAGACTCGATGGCCCTATGGAGATGGGCTATTCCACGAAGACTCTCCAGACAGATACACACACACACACACACACACACACACAGACACACACACACACACCACTACTACCACCAGCAACAATAATATCTGCACATGGAGCTGCTCTTGCTGAACACTTTCTGCAGTGAGCATATGATGCTAAAAGAAAAGCATATGGGCTTCTTCTAACCCAATTATTTCTTGAGAAAGAGAAATAACACAAACAATTAACTTTGGAATAACAGATTTTGGAAAGACTGTTTGTTGAAAACTGTTGGAAATTCAGGAACACATGGTTGATTGATTAAGTGTTAAAATATTTATTAAATATGGGAATCCACTACAAGAAAATGGAAGTTCTTCCATGGAGCTGAAGGCCGCATCTAATGCTGGGCTGCGTCGGCTTAGCAAGAAGCTGAGCAAAGAAACTGATGATCATGACTGGTTTACAACAGGACCAAAAACAACAGAATGACAAAAAGTAGAGAGCCAAAAGAGAAAGGGAAAACTGAGAACTGTGGATGACTAAAAGTTTCATTAAAAGCTATATTAAAAACCACTGATCGTATGCTTTAAAAGGGTGAATTTTATGGTACATAAATTATATTTCAATAAAGCTGTTATTAAAAAACTATATTGGGGCTTCCCTGGTGGCACAGTGGTTGAGAATCTGCCTGCCAATGCAGGGGACACGGGTTCGAGCCCTGGTCTGGGAAGATCCCACATGCCGCAGAGCAACTGGGCCCGTGAGCCACAACTACTGAGCCTACGCGTCTGGAGCCTGTGCTCTGCAACAAGAGAGGCCGCGATAGTGAGAGGCCCGCGCACCGCGATGAAGAGTGGCCCCCGCTCGCCGCAACTAGAGAAAGCCCTCGCACAGAAGCGAAGACCCAACACAGCCAAAAATAAATAAATAAATTAATTAAATAAATTTAAAAAAAAGAAAAATAATTAGAAATGGACTGCTTACCTTTAAAAAAAAAACTATTTTAAAAATTAAGATTGTGGTCATAAACATAATTCAAATGCAGAAGAGGAATGGTCTTTGTTATAATAACTGCTACCTTTTATAAAATTCTGGGAGCCCTTTCTTCCTCAACTGTCTGTTCCCTTAGATTTTTGTCTTTTGAAGTTCTTAGATTTTTGTCTTTTGAACATGTTTTTAAAACATGTTTTTTAAAAATAAAATAAAACAAGCTATTAAATGGAGCATCCTATCCTCTACTAAAGTTAAAAATATAGCTTCCAACACTCAGCCTAGTTTGGGAACTATGAGTCCAACCTTTATCTCACTGCCCGTTAATCTCTTCATGTTGTGCCCTCCCTTCCTTTCCTCACTTCCCAGCTGGGAGCAGCCCTATGAGGATACAGACTATTGAGGGCTCAGCTAAGGCAGAGATGCTTCCCATCCCAAAGTAATGGAGCTGCATTGTTACTCATTTAATTAAAAAAAAAAAACAAATCCCACCTGATGTTTGAACCAATATTATACTGGGGGTTGGGGGAGTGGGAGGACAAGATTAACTTGGTTTGTTAAATTCCTGGAAAAAATGCAGTGAGACCAAAGCTGGGACCCAGAATTAGCACGAGGGTCCAAATTGTTCTACCCTCCTGGAACATTTGATGCAAATCACAGCTCTTGTGAAAACAATCGAAGAAATCCAGTGATCTGTGTACACAAGAAACTGGGCAAACAGTTTTATACCAAGATATAATCATTATGGGAGCTAGAAAAACAGCAACAAAAAAAAGAGCTAACATGTACGGAGCCCTTACCATATGCCAAATGCTCAGCTACAAACTTTATGCATTTTATCTCCTTAATCCTCACAACATATGAGCTGGGCGCTATTCTTATTCCTATTTTATTGGTGTAAAAACTCAGGATTAGAGAAATTAAGTGCAGTTAGTGGTAAAGGTGGGCTTTGAATCCATGCACTCTAATTCCAGGTTCTCAAACTCTTAACCAATATCCTACAATACTTTCTTAGAAGAAAACTATATATCAGGGAGTCGTTTTACTAAAAATGAAGACTTATTCTAAAAAAACTATAGTAGATTCGGCAGTAGTATAGTAATACATAAACACAATCATGAAGAAAAGAATCGATATGTATAACACCAAGAAAATTTTTTTTAATCTGTTACAACAAAAGATACCATGAGAATGAACAGATAAGCCACAATTTTTAAAGTATTTGCAACAGAGATAAACAATAATAGGAAAGAATCCATAACATACTTAAAATGCCTGTAAAATGCTTGAAAAATGGGGAAAGTATATAACTAGGCCATTCAAAGGAAGAAATACAGATTACCAAAGGTGCTCTACCATCAGGGAAATGGAAAGCAAAGTAATCAGACACTACTTCACACCCATAATATTGTTAGAAATTTTAAAGTCTTATGATTCCAAATGATGATAAAGATGGGGATACACAGAAATTCTCATGCACCATGGGTGGAGTATAAATTGGTATATCGTTGTGTGATTTGTCAGTATGTGGAGAAGTTGAGAAGGGACAAACCCTAAGAATCAACAATTTCACTTCTAAATATATGCCCCACAGAAACACACGCACATGTATGCATTAATAGCATACACTGCTTATAACATCAAAAAATCAGGGTCAATCTATAAATGCCATTAATAGGAAAATAAATACATAGATGAGGGTAGGTTTATAAAATGGAAAGCCAGACAGCAATAAAAAGGAATGAATTCAATTACTTTACCTGTATCAAGATAAGAGACTGAAAATCAAAGTCTGTCACATTATTCTATCTACTTTTTGGTATATTTAAACTATTTCAAAACATAAACTTTTTAAAATTAAAAATGTAACAAAAGTTGTCTTGAAGAAATTTTCATATGCACCTTCATGTGCTTGATTTCACTGATGCCACACATAACAGCTCAGGGGTGAGTAACACAACCACAGAGATGTCTTTAATACTGTTGCCAAGAAAACTACAAGAAACAAAAATTAACAGCTAGAAGCTGCCAGGAGGCACATGACTCAATCTTTAAAAACTTAGCCATAGCTGCCTCACAGGTACTTCTAGGCTCCCCTGTCAGGAATCCTGTAGGACAGTTTTTTAAACTGTGGATCAGATCATGACCCATTAGAACGCTCTGAAATCACTTTAGTGAACCATGCCAGGATTTTTTAGAAAACGACAAAGAACAGAGTAGAATGAAAAGCATACACTTCATGCTTCAAGGATAAGTATTGTTTTACAACACACTTGTTTTGATCTTTGGTGTATGTGTGTGTTTTCACTTGTTCATACGAAAACTTTAACACAAATGTTCATAGCAGTATTATGCATGATTTCCCCAAAGTGGAAACAACCCAAATCTCCATCAAAGTGAATGGATAAATAATGGATGTTATTCATCAATAAAAAGGAATGAGGGGACTTCCCTGGTGGTGCAGTGGTTAAGAATCTGTCTGCCAATGCAGGGGACACAGGTTCGAGCCCTGGTCCAGGAAGATCCCACATGCCGCGGAGCAACTAAGGCCCTGCGCCTCAACTACTGAGCCGGCATTCTAGAGCCTGCGAGCCACAACTACTGAGACCGCATGCCACAACTACTGAAGCCCACACGCCTAGAGCCTGTGCTCCACAACAAAGAGAAGCCACTACAATGAGAAGCCCACACACCACAGCGAACAGTAGCCCCCGCTTGCTGCAACTAGAGAAAGCCTGCGCACAGCAACGAAGACCCAACACAGACAAAAATAAATAAATAAAATAAATAAATTTGTTTAAAAAAGGAATGAGGTAAAAACGCATGCTACAACATGGATAAACCTTGAAATCATTATGCTAAGTAACAGAAGCCAGTCACAAAAGACCAGATAGTTTATGATTCCATTTTATGAAATGTCTAGAATAGGCAAAGATATAAAGACGGAAAGTAGATTAGTGGTTGCCCAGGGCTGGGGGTGCAGATAGGCAGGGCGGGAGAGAGTCTGGGGAATGTGTATGGGATTTCTTTTTGAGGTGAGGAAAATGTTTAAAACTGACTATGGTGATGCTTGCACAATTGCTTGAATACACTAATAAACTTTGAATTGTACACTATTGTTAAATGGGTGAATTCTATGGTATGCAAATTATATTTCAATAATGGCCTTATAACTATACATAATGAAAATATGAATTATTTTGTTCCTGAGATTATACTAAATCAGCTGAAGTCATGAAAAGTCAGCTGATTACACTAAATCAGCTGAAGTCATGTTAAAGAGTTCATTTTTGTGGGCCAGTTACTTAATCTTAACATTTTGACGTGGGACCCCCTCCCCGACACAAGCCCTTACTTTCTTTTCTGATCATAAACCTACTTTCAGATCAATCCTTCATTCACACGAAAATATTAATGCTTGAAAACAGCTCAGAGTGCCATCCCTCTCTAGGGTCTCTACTTATACCAAAGTGGCTATTCTCAAGTGGCGTGTTTTCTGATTTAAATCAAATGTGCAGATCTTTTAGAGCCTGGAGGTTTCATAGAGTAATAGTTCTATAAGAGTAGTATCTACCACGTAAGAAATAAAGAAAGTAAATATTTTTTACTCAGCATAATCCCCTGGAGTTTTGTTTGTTTGTTTGTTTTCTGCCACTTTGTGTGGCATGCGGGATCTTGGTTCCCCAACCAGGGATTGAACCCATGTCCCCTGCAGTGGAAGTGCGGAGTCTTAACCACTGGATGGCCAGGGAAGTTCCAGAAAGTAAATTTTTTATATTAACTTGTTAGTCCACAATAGGGAGGTAAAGATTGAGAAAAAAATAAAAATAAAACAAAATATTAGACAAGAAAGTACTGGAGGCTTAGTTACAGGGAGAAAAAAAAAGAGGATGCTGTCCTTGGTTCAAAAAAAAATCAAAACTCCACAAACAAATATCAGAAAAACTCCTTAGCTAAATATGTCATACGAGTTCAGAACTATCAGAAATACTATATGTCACTTTCCCAGAAGACAGACATCATTGTCTTAAAGAAGATGCAGCTCCAGGCAGCAAATGGCAAAGTCTGATGAATAAAGTCACACACAAAGGTTAAATAGTTTGGATTTATTTGTGTTGGGAGAGACAGGGCTAGAAACTGACATGAATGATTTTGTCACAGTGATTAAAGCAGCCGGGAGATAGCAAGGCGGCTTTATATGGTAGAATATCAGTCTGCCAATCATTGTGCAAGTTCCCACTGCTTTCTCCAGTCTTGTCTCTCCTATCCTCATGGCCCTGCCTCACACGTGAAGCAAGGGGGACAGCTACCTGCAGTTCAGGTGCTCACCGTGATGGGATCCTCACAGAACCTGGGCTTTCTATATACACAGGGTGGCTCTGTCGGGCCGGCAAGAATGTACGCGGAGAGAAAAAAAACTTTTTTTTAAATAATAAAAAATAAAGAATGTACGCGGAGGGAAGGGGAAGAAAGAGGTCAGGGATAAGGTATAAATGTGGAAGGAGGCCCGTGCTCCTCTCAAACCCATCCCAACAAAAGATTTTAACAATCCGGAGGAAAGAAATACTGTGATGGTTGGAAATACATCAGAAGAACATAAATGGTCACAGAACACTTTTTCTGCATCTTTGAGATTGAAAGTTGAAACAAAGGCAGACCATAAATATTGGCTGAGTACCACTTATCCATTAGGCAGAGTGTTAAGCAGTGAACAAATAATGGTGAAAACAAATGACAAAGTTCCAGCCCAACATTAGAGTCCATCTCATGGGGACACCTTCTGTTAACCCACCCAAATGATCAGGGCACCAATACCCCTGCACCAACACTCACACACAAGCAGGAGTAATTTTATGCCAAGCCTGTGAGGCAAGTTGAACTATTAGTATACCTGTAAAAGTGCCTCGTCATTGCTCAATGCTGAGTCTGAATCCTGCAGCAATGGAGCAATGGACCCCTCTGGAAGACTCTGAGAAGTGACAAGCTCGGCAGTTGTGGAGGATGGACCAGACACATAACTCAAGAGTTTAAGTCCAGGGGATTATGAGCAGTGAGAACAAGGAGAATGATTTTCGGAAGGCGACTATTCCAACAGCAAAGAGCAGAAGTGAAACTCACTGCAATCCACACCCAAAGAAGGGAATGAATGAGGGACAGTTTAAGGGGAACAAAAGAAACAACAAACGAAAAAGAAAAACCACATAAAAAACAGGTTTAAAGGTAAGTAGTAGAGTGGGAAGCTTGTTGAACTATAACACATTTTGCAAATCCCAAAAAAAGTCAGTCCAGCAACAGGCAACAGGGATGGTTCCCAACACTGAATATAAATAACCTTTCAGAGACTTGTTTTTACTTTAGTTGCTAAGAGAAAAAGAGGCATTTGACAGAAAGAGAGTAGGGGAAAAAATACAAAATAAACCAAGGGTCATAGGGAAAGTGAACAGAGCAAGGCTATGTTCACAGGAAAATGATAAATGGAAAGAGGCAACAGGAACGTGACAGAGCCTGAACTGAGAAATGAGGAAAGAAAGAGATGAGAGAAAAGAAAAAAAATAATCAACCAGGGAAAACCTGATGTAACAACAGGGGTCTAGAGGCATAAGAATGGAACAGGGCTCTCTAAGTCATGGCACCAATGATGTCATCCAGTTCTCATTTGCTTTTTGAGCACTTGCTATGTACAAGGCTCTGAGCTCAACGCTGGGAAGAAATAAAAATGGATATTTTTTTATTTATGCCCTCACACCATGTTTTTCCCTAAATTAAATTGAAATAATTCTTACCCCGTCACCCTGGGACAACTGCAAACTTCATGATTTCATAATCAGAACACTTTAAAAAAAGTCCTAAAAAACTCATTAGTCAATGACCTCAAGTAGATTTCATATTAAATTGGTTAAGTTATGAATGAATAGTACCTTCCCTTCATTAAGTATGAGAGAACATTGTCCATGCAAGATCATTAAGAACTATAAGGACATCATGCTAAACTTACCTCAGAAATTAAATTAAATGAAAAATTCGTAGTATCTCAGCACCCCTTTTTACCCTGAAGGATGCTGAGGACCAAAGAAAGTTGCTACACGCCATGGTTTGAAATAGCCTCGTCTCTAGTCACTCATCCAGTCAGAAATGGCTTCACCTTTGGTGATAGCCATGAACACAACTTGAATTTTGCCCACCTCCTTATCAATCAATATCTGTCCAAGCTTTCAGGTACTTTTATGAGGAAATCAGTTTGAAAAAAAGCGATGTGCTGTTTATAGCTAAACAAGCTGTATACTTTTGTAAAACGTAAGAACGATTTTCCTGTCCTGCATCAAAACTTCCATTATCTTCAAAGACGTTTAAGTTTCTATCATAGTCAATAAACCTCTTTCTAAGAAATGATGGCTTGATTACTTAACACAATGGTAAATTTGTTAATGTATCTGTAAAAAAAATTTTCCCATTCTTCTTCTTAAACACTTTCCTAAAGTTTTCTTGAAAAGCACATCAAAGTACTCCTAACTATTGCTAAACTGCAGGTGATACCAAACTAATCTTGAAAATAACCCACTATTTATAGCAAATGGAGACTGACACCAAAATTATCCATCTCAGTAAGAACAAATTTTCCAAACTCCCACTTACAAGGACTCTTCCATTATTAACATACTTTTTTTTTAATACGTACCACATGCCATGTAAAATGAGCTTGTTGCTCATTTTGCACAAACTAAGTGTGAGTTTTCAGAGCATCAGCTGTCACACGAGTTAGGACATCAATCTTTATGTAAGCGTCATCTCCTGATCCAGGACAGGCACAGTCTGCAGTCTGAACTACGTTAATGGGGAAAAGAGTGGGCCCCTGAAAGCCCCCTCCCACTAGCCTGCAGAGCCTTAGACAAGACTAGTGAAGGATATGATCTTGGAGGAGGAAGGAAGGAGGGAAAATAAGGAATAAAGAAGAAGAAGAATAGGAAGGAGGAGAAGAAGAGGAGGAAGAGGAGGAGGAGGAGAAAGTGGTCCCTCTCTCTGAACCAAACACTTAAAGCTCATGAGGGCATGGAAACAATCCCAAGGGCCATTAGAGCAAGTCTGGCTAAAAAACACATGGTTCTCTTTAAAAACAAGAGACCTCAGTCAAGAGTGGAGCCAACCACTGAAACCTCAATGGGCTGAGATCAAAAACTCAGAAAGTGTCTCAGACTTTTTCAGGTCACCCTCTCTAGTTGAGCCAGGAGGATACTGGACTGAGCTGGCACAGTGGACCCAGTATCTTCTCTCTAGAACTGATTTTTTTTTTTTTTATTTCCCTGAGCCTCGCCTTCCACTACCCTTTTACCCACAGCCTGCTCCTACCCCCATGTTCTGATGACCCAAGATTACTCTCCTGCAAACTGCTCCGACTCCAGCCTACCCTAGGTTAATACTACCCTGCATAACCTTGACTGCTATGGATCCACAGCTAGGTTCCAGGCCAGACTCCTGACAGGATAGTCCAAAGGCATTAAAAATCCAGCAGGGAATTCATGGACACCAGGTCTATGAAGTGGCAGCTCTCTCTGCAGCATCTTGCTATCTAATCCGAAGAAAGAGAAACCACTGAGAGCAAAGCTTGAGCTCTGACCAGGAGTAGCAACTGGTGTGTACCAGCCTGACCCCAAAGTCCTCACCTCACTAGAGGAGGAAATGAAGGCAATTTCTCCCAAAGAAGCCTGCTTAAAAGGCAAACTGAAAAAAAAAAAAAAAAAAATACATAAGAATAGAAATTGACCAACTAGAGGCATGATTCAGTGCCAAACAGAATAAGAGGTCAAAGAAAACTGTCAACCAGTTCTACTGCCTTGGGCAGAAAATTTTAAAACGACTTGCAAAATGTGAGCTCTTGAGGTCTAGCTTCAGGGAAGTATCATCGATTTCCCATCTTCAAAGAGTCATCTAATGTTCTTCACTTGGGACAAAAAAAAAAAAAATGCAGCAAAAGGGCAACTATTGCTAAGTGCTAAAGTCCCCTCATACAAAATTAATTTTTAAAAAGGAGAATAAAAATGTTGATTTACACTTACAGATGAATATGATTCTGGAACATCGTTTCAATACAAACAACAAATAGATTGTGAGACAGGATGGGGCAGGGGGAGGGAAGGATTAAGCTCCTTACTCTTTCTCTGTCTAGCTTTAGAACTGCTGATATTTCTGAATCATGGTACAACATTTTAAATTTTATCTTCAAAATCAAGTTATATATAATACTCTGCTCTGGGGAAAACAGATTTCTGTCTTAAAAGCAACTCAGAAGGTAAAATCAAAAAGTAAAGGACACCTAGAAGTTTAAAATCAGTTTTTCTATGTTTTCATATTTTTTAAAATACAGCATATTGAACTCCATTTCTGTGTCAAATAATTGCAATTATCAAAGGGGATGTAAATTCAATATTTGAAAAGACTAAAATTATTCATGCATTTATTCATATGGAGCCCAACCTTATTCCAAAAAAGATCTCAGCTTGTTTTATGTGGACAATTACAAGATAAAATAAAATTTTTAAGTAGATGAGGAACCCAGGGGAGACAGAAAACTCTTTAATTCAATAAATATTTATTAAGCACCGACTCTGTGCCAGTCACTGCTCTAGGCAGTGGAGATGTGTGGTGACGGAACAGACAAGATCACTATTCTCATGTAGTTTACCATCCAGGGATGGCATAGTGAAAGAAAGACAATAAACAAGTCAATCATTAAAAAGAATGTCAAGTGCTAGGAAGAAAAAAAGACTAATGGTGACAAGGAGGGGAGTGGAATGGGAATACTTTAGAAAAGTGGACAGAGGAAACCTCTTGAGATCACTTTTTTTAAGCCTAATATTTATTTTAGTCTAACATGCACTTGAAAATATGCACAGATATGACTTCCCAGATTGATAAATTATCACTAGTCGAGAGAGATTTCGGATAATTTTGCATTGAAATGGGGATGATGGGAAGGAAGAGGACAATGAGACAGGAATGAAGCTGCTACGAAAACTTATGCTGGGACTTCCGCTTTGGAGGAGGACACAATTCGCCTTGAAACTTTTGGCATTCATGTCAAGGAAGGAAACACAGTTACAAGATAAATCTCTCCTCTTGGTCATGCGGAGACACCATGTGTAACGTTCTCCAAGACTTCCATGAATAATGTAACTGGTTTCTCAGGAACATTTCTTACAATGTCCTTCAAAATATCCTTTAGAAAAAGCCTGGAAGGTGATTGAAGAGGTCAGGGAAATGACTGAGGAAACGGATACCAATTCAGATACCAAACTCCCTTGTGACTAACTGGAATCCAAGGAGATTTAAGAAAAAATATCTTAAACCTTGAGAATACAAAGAGCTCCTAGACCCTGGATACAAACTGGAATACCCTGGAGAGACTTTTTAAAATACTCCCACCCCAGAATGCTCTATGGAGGAATAGATGATAATTCTCCATAAATACTTTCTGTTAAGTGAATTTCTGGCAGATTAAACTCCAACAAGTATTCAGAGTGCAGATGTTCTCTGCTGCCATTTAGAAGAAGATTCAGATATTTCCATGTGGTTAAAAGAATATCTGAGGTAGAGGTAGAAATTATACCCATTTCTAGAAATGAAGACATATAACAAGTGTGAAACAGGACATCAATTCACCCCTGAATGAAGCTAGCGAGGGAGGAGACCAGGGCAGGGCCAAGAGTTTTAAAGAAATGTTAGGTTTGTTCCAATACATAGATGACACAGTAACCACATGTGAAATAAGTAAGAAAGATTACAAGAGGCTTATTTTATGTGGATCGCTAACATTTTCTTTGAGAATTCTTAACCCAATTCTACTACTTGTCAGTTGTATGACCTTGGGCTGGTTAATTAGCATCCTTAAGCCTCAGTTTCCTCATCTATAAAATGGGTATAATAATATCTACCTCATAATCGCTCAGCACAGTGTCTGACATGTGGTAAATATTCAGTAAATATTAATTCTTATTTTCAACTCTTTCCCTCAATATTTGCTTTCTAATGCTTTTATTACCAAAGTAAACACATCCAGCTAGATGTTCACAGAAGCTATCATTTTGGTTATTATTATTACATATGTCTTTGACCTGAATGCTTTGACATCTGGGACTCTAGAGCTACTTGTTCTATGAAGACACAAAAGATATTTTGTATCTTTTCATTTGGAGAAGGATACACAAACACGGATTCCTTTTTAGCACTTCATGTTTCTGCTTTATGAAACTTAAAGCAGAAGAAGAGCATGTATAATTTTGGTACTGACAACTGGATCCTGAAATCTTTGATTTATGAAGAAAGATTATAACAATCAATGTTCACATGCAGTTCCGAAACAAAACACACATCCTTTGAGAGGTGTTTCTAACCTTTTAAATGTTAAATATCTTTATATATTCCATTCTCATTCTCAAGGTAGTAGAAATGAAGCATTCCTACTGTGTTCCGCAAGTTTCTTCACTACTATATAACTTTTAAAAATATTTTCAAGTGCTGCAAGAAATATATAGTTCCAATGGGACAGATGTAAGACATCTTTTACCCCAGTGCCATTGAAAGATATCTAAGGAAATGCTGGTGACCTCCTGTGCTAAGGCCAGGTTAGCCTAGTGCTTCAGCACATAGGCAGTGCAGTGGAGCTGAAGTGTCTGGGTTCAAATACCCTCTCCGCTACCTACCAGCTTTGTGATTTTGCAGCTAAATATTACCTGTCACATGATTCTTGTGAGGATGCAATGTGTTTGTACAGATCAAAAGTACTCAGAAAACTGTTCAGCACATAAAAAGTAACCACATGAGTTACCATTTATTAAATATTTATTAAATATTATTAAATATTTTAGTGTATACTATAACATGACAACACTATTATAAGTATTTCTCTTTTCCTGGTTTCTCTTTCCTTCCTCCTTCTTGCCATTCTCCTCAAGGTCTCTTCCTCTTCTTGTGCCCTCCCCCACTCTTTTTAATAACATCCTTTTTCCCTTTGGGGCTTATCCATAATCCTCAATGATAAATGTGGCAATATATGGGCCCCACTGGAGTTATAGAGTACTACTAACCCTATATGACAAGAAAGCAGACCTCCCTCCATGTACTTTTAGAAGGGGCTTTAATCATTAAAAATGATAGAACACTTGGCGTTCTTTGAAATAAGAGAAAAGAAATAAAACTTAAGGACAATTTGTATCATCCCATAAGCTTTTAGAGTCATTCATAGTTTTCCACGTGTAGCTGTAAAGAAGCGATGAAAGACAAGGTTCTTCTGTGCACGGTGTGCACGGTAAAACCACTGGGCAGAATTTCAAAGATGCCCAAAAGAAATATATACAAATTGGGATCTCATAGACTAAAAGCAAGATGTAAGGAAAACTCCTACAATTCTAAATTTTATTTTCTTTTAACTATTTAACTGTAAGAGAAGGTTGACAGGAGAATAAAAATGTGCTGAGAAATGTCTCCTTCCTATTTATGGCAGTGGAACAAAGTTTTGATTGGTGGCAAACTTTACCAGTATTGAGCTACTTAGGTTTAACAAATGCACATTAAGGAAAAAAAAAGATGTTTGTGCTATCCTTGCAAAATACTTCTAAAGCTGTAATTCCTAGGAGTCCTTTTCCGCCAGGGAAGCAGTACTGCAGACAACTTATGGTTAAGCTGACTCAGTGCTCCCAAGTGAAACAACCCAATTTTAAGTACAGCTCATCCATGCATAGGCATATGCATAATTATATTCATAAGAACAGAGCACAGGCACTTCCCTGGTGGCACAGTGGTTAAGAATCTGCCTGCCGAAGCAGGGGACATGAGTTCAAGCCCTGGTCCAGGAAGATCCCACATGCTGCAGAGCAACTAAGCCCATGCGCCACAACTACTGAGCCTGCGCTCTAGAGCCCGTGAACCACAACTACTGAGCCCGCGTGCCACAACTAGTGAAGCCCCCCGCCTAGAGCCCGTGCTCCGCAACAAGAAAAGCCACCTCAATGAGAAGCCCGCGCACTGCAACAAAGAGCAGCCCCCCCTCGCCGCAACTAGAGAAAGCCCGCGCACAGCAACAAAGACCCAATGCAGCCAAAAATTAATTAATTAATTAATTTTTTAAAAAACGAATGGAGCACAGCTACTGCTTGACATCCTGCGACCATCTTGCATTTTCCCCATTCATTACTGATTATCAAAACTATAATAAATGGTAGATCTATGTTCTTGGCACTTGACTACTTGAGAAGCTTACAACACTTTCCAGGGAATGAGATAGAAAGAAAAATAAGTAGCCTCTCTATTCACTGGCAATGAAGACTTCTGACAAAAAGAAATTCTGCTACTTGTAGAGAAAAGCAATTACTGGCTGCAAAACAAATTATTGAAAATGTATGGGGTGACCACACAACAAAATAAACCACCAAATAACCTCTGATGCTACAGTAAAACTATCACGCTTGGCTAGCAAAAAAGGAGAAACCATTAAGGTGCTTACTCTGAAAAACAGAAATTATGTGATCATCAGTATCAAACCAACAGTAGGACTCAGTAGGTGATATCTTGCCCATATGGGTGTCCAGTTAAAAATATATTTTATCCTATTATCTGCAATATACAATTTTTTCAGCACAAAAAATTTCAAGTCAGAGGAAAGGAAGACTGAATACTTTGAATATTCTAGTTCCGAGTGCTATTTTACAGGACTGAAATTACTTCAGACTAGGCAGACAATCTTTAGGACAGCAAGGTTACCCACAATCAAATATAATTTCTTTGACTACCATTTCTAGAACTTCATGGCACAATAAGCTTTCAGTACGGGCTGATCATCTGATTCAGGATAAAAATAAAGTATGCGTTCAAGTAACTGTCCAGATAGTAAAGAAATCTTTTACAATATGGACTCATACAAACAGAATGATTATTTCACACCAATCAAACTGCCAGTATTTCCACAGGACTAAAATATTAAAATTTTTTCCAAAAATATAACTGTGCAGTTCCATTTAGTGATGAAAACTGAAGTAAGGACACATTAAAAGTAAAATTAAGGTGTTTTACACCATCACAGTTCTTGTGAGCTTTCTGAAACATTAAGTAAAACATTGCTGGTTTCCTTACTCTAGGTTAATGGCTCTATCTTACCAGGTGAGAAGTGATTCTTGAATTAGGTTAGATGACTTATAACATTTCTTCCATCTCTACAACTGTTAAGATTCCACTTATGTAAATTTGAGTAATTTGTAACTTCTGGGAATGTGTTAAATTCAGGTAATTAGGGCACCATTTTGCATTAAGGCAATGTCATAAAATTTCTAAACAGTACTCAAGCAGCCTGAGGGAGTTAATGTTATTTAACAAAAACTCATATAGTGCTTACAGAATATGCAGCACTGTTCTAAATGCTTTATAAATATTAACTCATTTATACTAAGCAGCTAAGTATACTTAGTAACTAAGTTCTTGCAAGCTTAATGAGTATGTGAATTGGCATTTAACAATGAATTAAAGTGAACAACCACTTTCACTCAGCCTTTGAAATTAAGATAATTCATTTCTGGGACTTCCCTGGCAGCGCAGTGGTTAAGAATCTGCCTGCCAATTCAGGGGACGTGGGTTCAATCCCTGGTCTGGGAAGATTCCACATGCCGCGGAGCAACTAAGCACCTGCGCCACAACTACTGAGCCTGCGCTCTAGAGCCCGCGAGCCACAACTACTGAAGCCCACGCGCCTATGGCCTGTGCTCCGCAATGAGAAGCCACCGCAATGAGAAGCCCACGCACCGCAACGAAGAGTAGCCCCCGCTTGCTGCAACTAGAGAAAGCACACACGCAACAACGAAGACCCAATGTAGCAAAAAAAAAAGATTATTCATTTCTAACAATTAGGGTTATTCCACGACAACATGAATCTGGTCAGTAACTCTCCTTACTGAAATCCTTGAATCGCTTTCAGGACAAGTCCAAATTCCTCAGCAAGTCATGAAGGTGCTGCAGCATCTATTTTCTGGTTTCCTGTTTTGTTTCATCTGTCCCTTAAATCCTAACTATTTGCAGTTTAAAATGTGTCTTGATGTCACATGCCCACGTACCTCCTGCCCCTTCTGTTTGATATGCCCACCCCTTCCCTTTAATTTGGCTACTTCCTACTCACCCTCAAAACACAGCTCAGATAACACCTCTCTCTGAGAGCCCTGACTGCTCACCTGGGTTAAGTACTGTCTTCTCTCTTCCACAGCTCTCCGTGATCACCTCCAGAAAATCACACACAAGTACAGAGTGTAATTGCCTATCCATTCATCCATCTTCCTACTTGTCTGTAAATTCCTTAAAGGCTAGAACTGGGTCTTTTATCTCTAAATCCCCAGGGTCTTGCAAAAAAATTGGTACACAGTATGAACTCAAGTATATAAATGCCTTTTTAATAAACAAATAAACAAATCAATATATACCTTTGTGAGCTGATAGAAAAGCATCCTAATTTTATTTCTGAAGTAGAAAGGAAGCTGCTAAACATATTTATGAGTATAAATTACATCTATTTTAATCACCAAAGAAATAACAAGGTCCATACAGAATTAACTTATGTTTTGGGGTTCAGTGACAGCTCTCAACGAAACAAGAAATGACAAATTGCAGGACCACTCCTTACTTTCCTAACTGTAGGAAGTGTTGGCTTATGACAACTAAGTCTTTACAACTCTAACTGCCAGATTCAGTCCTACTAGTCAGTGATCACTAACTGTAGTTGAGGAGCATGGTAAACTGCTACAGCTCCCAGGTGATCCAGGCATCCAACCAGATGCACTATGTATACCTCACCATGTGCCAGCACTGACATAATTGCTTGTCATAATTACTTTGATGATAAGACAGGATCTTCACTCTCATTTCTGACTTGAATGAATAATCTACTCACGCTGTTTAACCTAAATCCTACCGATTCATTCACACCTCACCAAAAGCCAGAGTCATTCTTCTCAATAGTGAGGTTTATTCTTATAGGAAGTAGAAGCTGCACAGGCCCCAAGTATCTTCTGCCCCAAGTAGAGAGGCCTATGAACCAAAAAAATCTACAGAAGTGGTATTTCAGGGGGCTTCCCTGGTGGCGCAGTGGTTGAGAATCCGCCTGCCAATGCAGGGGACACAGGTTCAAGCCCTGGTCTGGGAAGATCCCACATGCTGCGGAGCAACTAGGCCTGTGAGCCACAATTACTGAGCCTGCGCGTCTGGAGCCTGTGCTCCGCAACAAGAGAGGCCGCGATAATGAAAGGCCCGCGCACTGCGATGAAGAGTGGCCCCCGCTCGCCGCAACTAGAGAAAGCCCTCGCACAGAAACGAAGACCCAACACAGACAAAAATAAATAAATAAATAAAATCCAAAAAAAAATTAAAAAAAAAAAAAAAGAAGTGGTATTTCAGAAATGGGGAGAAAAAGGAGGACTGCCTGTTGTCCAAGAGTGGTGGTCTTTACCAACACAGAGAAGGGCAGAGGGTACCTAAAGACATCACGAGCATGAGGCCGAGACTCTGGAGTTTAGAGGTGCAATCCTGCAGCATTTTCTGCATCTCTACTTTCTTCCTCTCTGAGAAACTTTTTGTGACTTGTTTTAAAGCACTGTCTATATCAGTAAAAATTCAGATTGTGAAAGACTCTACTGGATAAAAGACCCCACATCTTCAATGAATAAATTGCATGGAAAAAAGCAAGGAAACGGAGGGGGAAACCATGCATTAAAGAGACTTTAAAAACAAAAAAAAAAACCTAATTGCAGTTTATAGACATTATCTGGGCCCTGGATCAAACAAACTTAAATATATATATAATGTTTATATATCTATTTTATATATTTACATATATTTAACACATTTGTATATTTAATACATATCAGCTATGATAATATCATGGTTACATTTTCTAAAAAATCTGCATCTTTTAGAGGTGCATAGTGAAATTTTATAAATGAAATGATATGATTTGCTTCAAAATAATACAGAAAGGGAGAAAAAATAGATAGGATGTAGATAAAATGAGATTGGCTATGAGTTGTTAATGATTGAAGCTGGGAGTTCATTATAATAGTCTGTCTACTTCTGTGTGTGTGTTTGAAATTTTTTATAATCAAAAGTTGTAACTGGTTTTTTCGGCCTCGGCGCACGACTCGGCTCAGTCCAGTTCAAGATGCTGGCAAACAGGGCTGGTGCTTGAAAGCTTTTCGAGGAGATAAGGTGTATTTGAACATGTGACGAGTGATATATACAGAGTAGAGGTTTTTGCTTACTGTCCCTTTCATGGTGGTAGCAGCGGAGGACTTTTGAAAAGGTGCCAAATATCTGCAAGAACATATATCTGCCCCATAGAGAATTTCTGTAGAATTCAATTCCATTTAAACTATTTAAAATCATTTTTCTGCCAACCAGCCCCAGCCTGAAGCTCAACATAGTAACTAGACTAGCTATTCTATCAATACAGCTATCTTAAGAAAACTGTCAGCTGCTTGAATTTACAAAGGTTAGTTCTAAATCCCATACCTTTGACTATTCTAAACATTGTATGTTTCAAAGTATCCTTTTAAAAACTTGTTTTTTTGTGTTTACAGTTTTTCCTATAATAGATTATTTTGATGATTAAGTTTGACCCCTTTGACAGACAACAGATCAGTGGATTCCTAAGGAGCAGGGAGGAGTTTGCTGCATAGGTTTTGGTCGGGGGTGGGGTGGGTGTTGAAGAACTGCTCTACACTTTGATTATGGTGCTGATTGCCTTGGTCACATTTTGGAGTGAGTTTTACTGAATGTAAATTCAACTTCAATAAACATGGCTTTAAAAACTTAAAAAAAAAAAAAAAGTTGTAACTGAGCGTGAGAATATTCCTCTACAGAAATAATTCTAATGTATTGAAAAATAAGACAGTGTCCTATGCTTCTTCAGTTTTACTATGGAAAAAAGTCAAAATGGAAAAGGTATTTACCAAACATTAATTCAAATAAATAAATAAAATTCAAATAAAAAAAAAATAGGTATTTACCAAACAATTCAAATGATGTGATTCTTCATTAATGCTTGGCATATTAGATTTTCTACTCTAATAATGTAACTAATGGATATTACTATAGCCCTTTAAATTAATTTCTATCATGTTAAAATGTTAACAGAACTAAGTACTTGGCTACAAATACAGATTTAAGTAGTATTTTTCTATTTTTACTTATTTTACACTTACAGATAAATTACTGAGTATCACATCATCAAGATACATCTTAAAATATTAAGAATATATTTATACATGTGAAAATGTTCAGCCTGCCTTTGCTTCAGTGAAGTGTGTAAAATTTTCAACTACATGAACAAGTTCTGCCTTAATATGTACTTACAGGTGGGTGAACTGGTTGCCAGGTTGATACATGTAAATACAAAAAATGCTTACATAGCCCCAAAATATTTACTTAAATTAACCAGTAAATTCAAAATAATTTTCAAGTATATCTGTGGATGTGTGATATTGACCTAAATATGGGTAAACGGTAGTTCAATTTTTATTTAAAAACATACTTTATAAATGCCCAATAAGCAACAGGGCCCTAATTACACCAAGAGGACTGCTACCAATGAAGAAAGGGGGGAGCCGGACACCTTTTCTGGAAGGTGGAGGTGAATGGGTACATCTCTGATGTCCACAAATTGAGTGAGCTGAGAACCTTGCAGTTCAGCTTAATCTTAAGGTTTGAGTTTAGTTAGGGATGTCTAGGCTTGTTTTTCCAATTTTCCTATAGTACCAATCTTGGCTTAAATCACATAAAGTCTTCCCTTTGAAAATTAAAATAACCACAACAACAATAATGATGATGCAAATCCTGCTCAAATATTATATCCCTTCTTGCCTACGCATGGCTTTTGCCTGGCAGAGGTGAGAGGGTCTCCGCCCCTTCGCTCAGGTTGCCGCACAACTACCAGAGGCAACCCGCACAAACTCCTCTCCAGCAAAGCCCCCGGCCTATGGCTCTTTTGGGGTTTGTCGCCCCTTTCTCTTCTTTTTTGCACAGGGAGCGCCACGCATGACTCGCATTAGAATTGCACCGGTTTCACCCAAGACACTGCATCTCCAGGGCAACGGAGAGCAAACGCGGGGTCGGGGTGGGCCGGGCCGCGCGGAGGACCACCCCCAGCACCACGCCTCTCACCTGCCCGCCGCCGGGGTCGCCCCGCACCCGCGTATCGAGCGCGTCGTGCCCAGTTTCGTCTTCGCCCGAGCTGTAGATGAGCCGGAGTGGCACGATGCTCTGGCGCTCCAGGAAGCGGTTTTCCTTCCTCCTCTCCAGCTCCGTCAACGAGGCGTCTCCTCCAGGCAGGAAAGGGGGAAGGAGGAATTGGGGAGAAAAGGCGAAAATAATGACCCTGACCCACACTCGTCCATCCTGCGGTCCAACGTCTCCCTTATGAAGATCCCACCTCCCCCTCCCTCCCGGACCCCATCTGGTAAGGATGCAGAGACACAAGACGCAGAGCCTTGGACCAGCTAATCTGAGAGCATCCAGGATCGGGGCCCAGAAGCAGGGCACCCCTCTCCCATCCTCCGCACTCCTCTTCTACTTCAGAAGAAAAACAGGCATTTGACCTAAAGCTTCTAATGCATCCACACTGCATTTTTGCTTCACTTCTCTCCACCCTTCTAAAAAAACAAAAAAATCTCCCTGCGCACTCGGGAAATGGGGATGCCTCTTTACAAATGCGCTTGAGGGCTGCAAAGATGCCCGGAAAATGGTACGTCCCGGAGCCACAGAGGGCGGCGAACTTACCTGCCCGGCCGCAGCCCGCCGGGGGACAGGTCCCCAGGGCGCAGAGCAGTAAGAAGGGCACGGATACAGCCGCCGCCGCCTGCATGGTGCAGCCGTCAGCCCTCCTCGCCCGAGACGCTCAGCTCCTCATGCCCGGGCAGCCGCGTCCGGATCCCGCGCCCCGCGGCCCCGGCTCGCCTGGGCCGCCCCTTCCCAGCCCCGGCCGGTGCTGCGGCGACCGCGGCGCTGCAGCCTCCACCGCGGCGCTGCCTCAGTGCTGCATTGTGCTCCGCGGGCGCTTCCGCTGGCGGGGGGAGCGAGCGAGTGCTGCATTGGGCGGTTGGCTGTAGCTAAGTGGTTTCTAGCGCCACCCACCTCATCCCCTGGCAGAGGCTCCGGCGGGCGACGAGAACTCGGCGGGGAGCGAGCGCCGGGTGAACTCTCCCCCGCGCGCGGGCAGGGGCGCGCGCACGAGAGTCAGCTGGGAAATGTAGTTCTCTCTCCACTTCCCGCTCGTCTCCAAGACGGCGCGGACTGTCGCGACCTCGTGACCACAGGGTCATCTACAGACTGGAGACGGGAGGGAGGAAAAGGTCGAAAGAAAGAAAGGTCATCGCTGGCAAGGCCTCCTGGCACCGAGCATGCCCGAATGCGCCGACGCGGGAGCCGGGATTCAGGCACTGCGTCCCCAAAGAACTGTAATAATGTTTCCTGCCGATTTAGTAGTTAATTTAAATTATTACCAGGCAGTCATACCCTCAAGAGTACATGGTAAGTTAATCATTCAACAAACATTGTTTGACTACCTACTATGTGCATGGCGGTTGACAAGAGCAAGGAACACAACAGTGAAGGACAGGGGTATGAGGCAACTGCTGTCAGATATACTGAGTGAATACCGTTTTGTACAGTACAGAGATGTTTTCCTCCTTCCCTGGAAGAATTTTTTTTTACTCCCTGCCTCTATTGACATGGTTTCAAGTCCACTCACCATCATGGTGATTTGAAAATACTCTCCAGTGTGTCAGTGTCCCAGCCCAAGTGTGTTATCCAGCATTAAATACGACTTAGACATGGTTTCCCAAGCAAACAGTAGAGAGGGACTCTTTTTTCTGTTGTCCTAAATTCTTGCCTAAGAGAAAAATCTATCATATTTCAGTAACCACATCTCACTGAGCTTATTGTCGCTTCAAAAAATTTCCCCCAAATCTTCAACTAATGAGACCCTTAGGAATTCTATATATGACATGCAACTCTGAAGCCTGAATAAGGACTACGAAATTTCAATAGTGCACTTTAGACCTTGATGCAGAAGATTCCATAATAGTTACAGTAAAATAAAACTAGAACCCAAGGGCCTGAAAAAGCCCTTTACCTTCATTCCCTGCATTATGGACCCAAATTCTTACCCCAGTTCTCTCAGTTCGGAGAATTAATTTTACAGGTTTTGTAACTGTTGTGCTTCTCTAAGTATACCGCACAATTTTTAAATTTAAATCTTTTGCTGTTATAAACAATGCCTCCCTGCGCATGTGTTGTGAGCATTTCTCTAAGGCAGATACCAAAACAAGAAATTGCTTGGTTCACAGGGTTTGCACATTTTTTAAATGTAATAAATACATGCCTTTAAACCATTCCATCTCCCTGGGACAGAATGGACCTCCTGAGAGGCAAGGTAAGTGAGAAGATTCCTCTGGCACTAAGCTACAGTTTCCCAAGCAGTGTGTTATGGAGGCAGAGGAGTGGGAATAAGCTTGTCTCAGTAGCATTTCAAAACAAAGCATCCCATCCTATAGGGACAGAATCTCCTTTGAATCTCTTGGAAGGTAGTGCATTTCTGGCAACATCTTTCCTATTTCATATATATATCTACATATTTGTGGGATTTTTGCTGTTTTTCTTCTTTCATTTGATTCCCACCAGCTAGTTCATTAACACATTTCTCACCTCGCATATTTCTCTTTTTTTGATGAGAACATTTAAGTTCTATGCTTAGCAAATCTCTATTTAATACCGGTGTTATCAACTGTAGTCACCATTTTTTACATTAGATCTCAGATATTATTGGACTTATAGCTGAAAGTTGGCATGCTTTTACCAACCTCTGTTTCCCCCATTCCCAGCCTCTGGTACCCACGTTTCTACTCTCTATTTCTATCAGTTTTACTTTTTTTTTATTCCACATATAAGTGATATCATGCAGTATGTCTTTCTCTGTCTGACTTATTTTACTTATAATGTCTTCAGGTCCATCCATGTTGTCACAAGTAGCAGGATTTCCTTCTTATGGCTGAATAATATTCCACTGTGTGTGTGTGTGTGTGTGTGTGTGTAGATATACATATATACACACACACCCACACACACACACACACACATATATATATGGGCTTGGCCAAAAAGTTCGTTCAGTTTTAAGTAAAAATAAAAGACACATTTTTCATTTTCATTAAGAACTTTATTGAACAACGTATTCCCTAACTGAACGAACTTTTTGGCCAACCCAATATATATACACACACCACTTTTCCTTTATCCATTCATTTGTTGATGGACATTTCAGTTGTTTCCACATCTTGGATAGTGTGAATATGCTGCAATGAACATGGGGCTGCAGCAGTTTGGGGGGAAGCTCCCACTCCAGCCCCGCCACTCTTAACACCAAGAGTTAGGAGTTACAGGTTTGGGGAGAAACTAAAGCCATAGTTTTTGACCCCCTGAGGCTAACCCTGATTCATAAGGCTACCTGCACCTCTGGATTTTGGATTCACAGATCAAGTCCAAGCCCATTCTTATGTCACCATCAAGGCCCCCAAAAGGCATTCTCACTACTTCTGTTTGTTTTTGTACATTTTATTAGAAAGGACTATAAAATAACCATTTAGACATTTTACCTCTTCAGTATGCAAATATAAATAAGATGTAATATAGGAAATCTTTGTTTTCATATAAGAATAAATCTGTCCAGTTTCTGCTATACATTATTAAGGTTTCATTCACAGAGCCAAAAAGAGTATGCCTTCTTTGCAAAAAAATGTCTGTTTAGTTCCTCTGCCCATTTTTAATTGGATTATTTGGGGGTTTTTATTTTTGTTTGTTTTGTGGGGTTTTTTTGTTATTTTTTGTGTTTTGTTTTATTTTATTTTTTTGCTATTGCATTGTATGAGTTCTTTATATTTTTTGGATATTAATCCCTTATCAGATACATGATTTGCAAATATTTTCTCCCATTCAGAAGGCTGACTTTTCATTTTGTTGATAGGTTCCTTTTCTGTACAGAAGCTTTTTAGTTTAATGTGTCCCACTTATTTATTTTTGCTTTTATTGCCTTTGCTTTTGGTGTCAATTCCAAAAAGTCATCACCAAGACCAATATTAAGGAGCTTATCCCATATGTTTCCTAGTTTCAGGTCTTAGGCTTAAGTGTTATGAGCTTCTGGTCTTACATTAAGTCTTTAAGCCATTTTAAATTGATTTTTGTATATGGTATAAAATAGGGGTCTAGTATCATTCTTTTGCATGTGGCTGTCCAGTTTTCCCAACACCATTTACTGAAGAGACTGTCCTTTCTCTGTTGTATATTCTTGGCTCTTTTGTTGTAAATTAATTGACCATATATGCATGGGTTTATTTCTGGGCTCTCTATTCTGTTCCTTTGATCGATGTGTCTGTTTTTATGCCAATACTATACTGTTTTGATTACTATTGCTTTGTAATATAGTTTAAAATCAGGAAGTATGATGCCTCCAGCCTTGTTTTTCTTTCTCCATATTGCTTTGGCTATTTGGGCTTTTTGTGGTCCCATACAAGTTTTAGGATTTTTTTGTTTATTTCTGTGAAAAATGTCTTTGGAATTTTGATACAGATTGCATTGAATCTGTAGTATGGACATTTTAACAATATTAATTCTTCCAATCCATGAACAAAGGATACCTTTCCATTTACTCACGTCTTCTTTGATTTCTTCCATCAACGTTTTATAGTTTTCAGTGTACACGTTTATTACCTCCTTGGTTAAACTTATTCCTAGTTATTTTATTCTTTTTGATGCAAAAAGATGGGATTGTTTTCTCCATTTCTCTTTCTGAGAGTTAATTATTAATGTAAAGACATGAAATTGATTTTTGTATTTGATTTTGTATCAGGTTTGGCTTGCAGGTGATGCTGCCATAAGCCATCAGAAACCCATAAGATGTCAGCTTGAAAAGAGTGCAGTGTTAGGTACGCAACAATCTTGTCAGTATGAAGTCCTCCAAGATGCAGGCCATAAAATACTTAAAGAAGTAAAGGTATTTTACAACCCAAATAACATTGCAATATGTTGATACTGATTGAGACTTGTCTGGAAGGCTGCTTTCCACTTGCCTCCTTGTTATAAGAGGTTATAAGCACCCTGCTCCAGGGAGCTTGTTCAGAAGATCAGAGGTCAGTGGAATCCAATAACTCATGGGTAGACCAGTCTGTGACTCTACTGTGGCCACAGATACAAATCAAAGAGGAAATCAAAAAATACCTAAAGACAATGAAAATGAAAACACGATGATCCAAAATCTGTGGGTGCACAAAAAGCAGTTCTAAGAGGGAAGTTTATAGCAATACAAGACTACCTCAGGAAACAAGAAAAATCTCAGGTAAATAACCTAACTTTATGCCTAAAGCAACTAGAGAAAGAAGGACAAACAAAACCCAAAGTTAGTAGAAGGAAAGAAATCATAAAGATCAGAGCAGAATTAAATGAAATAGAGACTAAAAAAAAAAAAAGAAAGAAAAGATCAATGAAACTAAAAGCTGGTTCTTTGAAAAGGTAAACAAAATTGATAAACCCTTAGCCAAACTTATCAAGAAAAAGAGGGAGAGGGCCCAAATCAATAAAATCTGAAATGAAAAAGGAGAAGTTACAGCCGACACCACAGAAATACAAATGATCATGAGACTACCACAAGCAACTATATGCCAATAAAATGGGCAACCTAGAAGAAATGGACAAATTTTTAGAAAGGTACAATCTCCCAACACTGAACCAGGAAGAAATAGAAAATATGAATAAACCAATTACCAGTACTGAAATTGAATCAGTAATTTAAAAACTACCAATAAATAAAAGTCCAGGACCAAATGGCTTCTCAGGTGAATTCTACCACACACTTAGAAAAGAGTTAACACCTATTCTTCTAAAACTATTCCAAAAAAATTGCAGAGGAAGGAACACTTCCAAACTCACTCTATGTGGCCACCATCACCCTGATACCAAAACCGGACAAAGATACCACAAAAAAAAGGAAGTTACAGGCCAATATCACTGATGAACATAGATGCAAAAATCCTGAACAAAATACTAGCAAACAGGATCCAACAACACATTAAAAGGGTCATACATCATGATCAAGTGGGATTTATCCCAGGGATGCAAGGATTTTTCAATATCTGCAAATCAATCAATGTGATACACCACATTAACAAATTGAACAATAAAAACCATATGATCATCTCAATAGATGCAGGAAAAGCTTTTGACAAAATTCAACACCCATTTATGATAAAAACTCTTCAGAAAGTAGGCATAGAAGGAATCTACCTCAACATAATAAAGGCCATATATGACAAACCCACAGCTAACACCATACTCAAAGGTGAAAAGCTGAAAGCATTTTCTCTAAGATCAGGAATAAGACAAGTATACCCACTCTCACCACTTTTATTCAACATAGTTTTGGAAGCCCTAGCCACAGCAATCAGAGGAGAAAAAGAAATAAAAGGAATCCAAATTGGAAAAGAAGTAAAACTGTCACTGTTTGCAGATGACATGATGCTATACATAGAAAATCCTAAAGATGCTACCAGAAAACTACCAGAGCACATAGGTAAAGTTGCTGATTACAAAATTAATATACCAAAATCTGTTGCATTTCTATATGCCAACAATGAAATATCAAAAAGAGAAGTTAAGGAAACAATCCCATTTACCATCACATCAAAAAGAATAAAATACCTAGGAATAAACCTACCTAAGGTGGCAAAAGACCTGTACTCCAAAAACTATAAGACTCTGATGAAAGAAATTGAAGATGACACTAACAAGTGGAAAGACATACCTCGTTCTTGGATTGGAAGAATCAATATCATTAAAATGACTATACTACCCAAGGCAATCTACAGATTCAATGCAACCCCTATCAAATTGCCAATGGCATTTTTCACAGAACTAGAATGCATAATTTAAAAATTTGTATGGAAACACAAAAAGCCCCAAATAGCCAAAACCATCTGGAGAAAGAAGAATGGAGCTGGAGGAATCATGCTTTCTGACTTCAGACTATACTACAGATTACAGTAATCAAAATGGTATGGTATTGGCACAAAAACAGACATATAGATCAGTGGAACAGGATACAAAGCCCAGAAATAAACCCACGCACCTATGATCAATAACTCTATGAAAAAGGAAGTAAGAATATACAATGGAGAAAAGACAGTCTCTTTAATAAGTGGTGCTGGGAAAACTGGACAGCTACATGTAAAAGAATAAAATTAGAATATTCTCTAACACCATATACAAAAATGAACTCAAAATGGATTAAAGACCTAAATGTAATACTGAATACTCTAAAACTCCTAAGGAAAATATAGGGAGAACAACACTCTTTGACATAAATTGCAGCAATATCTTTTTGGATCCACCTCCTAGAGTAATGAAAATAAAAACTAACAAACAGGGCTTCCCTGGTGGTGCAGTGGTTGAGAATCTGCCTGCCAATGCAGGGGACACGGGTTCAAGCCCTAGTCTGGGAAGATCCCACATGCTGCGGAGCAACTGGGCCCGTGAGCCACAACTACTGAGCCTGCGCGTCTGGAGCCTGTGCTCCACAACAAGAGAGGCCGCGATAGTGAGAGGCCCACGCACCGCGATGAAGAGTCGCCCCCGCTCTCCGCAACTAGAGAAAGCCCTCGCACAGAAACGAAGACCCAACACAGCCAAAAATAAATAAATAAATTAATTAATTAATTAATTTTTTTAAAAAAGAAAGGTTTAAAAAAAAAAAAACTAACAAACAAAAAACAAATGGGACCTAATTAAACTTAAAAGCTTTTGCACAGCAAAGGAAACCATAAACAAAATGAAAAGACAACCTACAGAATGGGAGAAAATATTTGCAAATGATGCAACCGACAAGGGATTAATGTCCAAAATATACAAACAGCTCATACAACTCAATATCAAAAAAACAAATAATGCAATCAAAAAATGGGCAGAAGATCTAAGTAGACATTTCTCCAAAGAAGACATACAGATGGCCAACAGGCACATGAAGAAATGCTCACCATCACTAATTATTAGAGAAATGCAAATCAAAACTACAATAAGGTATCACCTCACTCCAGTCAGAATGGCCATCATCAAGAAGTCTACAAAAGAATAATGCTGGAGAGGGTGTGAAGAAAAGGGAACTCTCCTACACTGTCGGTGGGAATGTAAATTGGTATAGCCACTATGAAAAACAGTACAGAGATTCCATAAAAAACTGAAAATAGAACTACCATATGATCCAGCAATCCCATTCCTGTGCATATGTCAGAAGAAAACTCTAATCTGAAAAGATACATGCACCCCAACGTTCAAAGCAGCACTATTTACAATAGCCAAGACATGGAAGCAACCTAAATGTCCATCAACAGATGAATGGATAAATAAGATATGGTACATATATACAATGGAATATTACTCAGCCATAAAAAAGAATGAAATAATGCCATTTGCAGCAACATGGATGGACCTAGAGATTATCATACTAAGTGAAGTCAAAGACAAATATTATATGGTATCACTTATATGTTGAAAAATGATACAAATAAACTTATTTACAAAACAGACACAGAGTCACAGATGTAGGAAACAAACTTATGGTTACCATGGGGGAAGGGGGGAAGGGATAAATGGGGAGACTGAGATTGACATATACACACTACTATATGTAAACAGATAACTAATAAGGACCTACTGTATAGCACAGGGAACTCTACTCAATACTCTGTAATGAGCTATATGGGGAAAGAATCTAAGGAGTGTATATGTATATGTATAACTGATTCACTGTGCTGTACAGCAGCAACTAACACAACATTTTAAATCAACTATACTCCAATAAAAATTTTTTAAAAAGAAAAGAAGATATGGTGTATGTATACAGATGCACACACACACACACACACATACACACACACACTGGAATATTACTGAGCTGTAAAAAAGAATGAAATAATGCCATCTGCAGCAACATGGATGCATCTAGAGATTATCATACTAAGTGAAGTAAGCCAGATAGAGAAAGAGAAATATCATATGATATCACTTTTATGTGGAAGCTAAAGAAAAATGATATAAATGAACTTATTTACAAAACAGAAATAGACTCAAAGACATAGGAAACAAACTTATGGTTACCAAAGGGGATGGAGGGGTGGGAGGGAATAAATTAGGAGTTTGGGATTAACATATACACACTACTTTGTATAAAATAGTTAAACAACATGAACCTACTGTATAACACAGGGAACTGTATTTAGTATCTTGTAATAACCTACAATGGAAAAGTTATATATATAACTGAATCCCTTTGCTATACACCTGAAACTAACAAAAAATTGTAAATAATACTTCAATTTTGAAAATGGTTTTAAAAAATCAAGGAAGACATCATAGAAGACTGAATGTTTACCCTGAATTTTAGAGGTAAGGAGGAGTTTGTATGATGGACAAGGGAAGAAAAAGGTGGGTGTTCCAGAAATATTGCCAGCACAAGCAGTAGGACCTAGAAATTTGAAAATTCTAAACATTAGTGAAAACTTTTCATATGCTTAGCTGTCTCTATGTTTTTAAAGGTCCTAATACTGCAGGGCTGGGAAATAGAGTTACCTCCTTTCCAGAGGAGGGGAAATTTGAGCTGAGTCCTGAGGATGGGAGTTGGATAAGTAGAGATGGCAGGAAGGAGGGCTGATGCTGCATTAGCCATCATGTGATGGTGAAGGAAAGGCCAAAGACACTGCAGAGATGTCAGCAATGACATCATTTAGCTGCTGAACCAGCTGAATTTGTTTCAGCTACTTCAGTTGAGTTTTCTATTATTTTTTGTAAAATGCATTCCTAACTCTAGAGAATCCAATACCACAATGGAGTACTAAAAGCAAGAGGCTTTAAAATACAGAATTGGTTGGGTAGAGGGGTTAGGATAGTGGGCAGTGAGGACCTACAACTTTCCTAGGCTGCTGATAACAGTGGAAAAATTGGTCAAATTATCATCTGCTGTGTTTGGGGACCAAGAAAATGTAACAGGAACAAGGCTATAGTTTTAGGAGAAATGTTTGGAAAATCTCAGGTTTTTCATGTGTGTTGGCTACTTCTTGTTGTTGAAAATAAAAGGATGGAAAAAGATATACAATCAAAATAAAGTTGGTGTAGCTTTATTAATGTCAAGTAAAATAGACTTTGAACCAAAAAAAAAAAAACTCACTAGAAATGGATTTACTTCATATGGATATATAGCTTAATGCACCAATTGTAACAATTATAACAATTCTAAACTCGTATTGCCTAATACTTGCCTAAAACAAGTTTAGTATTCAAAATGTATAAAGCAGAAAGTGAAGGAAGTGATTAGGTGAAAAGTGGAAGGGGAATATTATGGGTCAGGCTGGCAAGAACTGAACTCAGTGATCAATGTTAACGTTACAGAGACAACCAAACCGCATCTGTACATTGCACATGGAAGTATACACCACCACTTATGAGGTATTCTTGCTAAAAATTTGAACCTCAATCTGATCAAGGCTCTAGATCATGGGAAATACAGAGTACGGAGGAACAGATAAAGCCTAACCACAGGAAGGTAATCAGTGAAACTCAGAATGTGGAAAAACACAGGACAAATGGGCCCAGTGTCTTCAATAAATACATAAATACATAAATAAAGGGGAGAAAAGGATAAATGTATACATTAAAATAGATTTAGGACACTGTCTTAGCCTGGGTCCTCCTGAAAGTGAATATTTTACATTGGAGTGTGAACCCAGAGATTAAGGAAGTAAAACAGAGAAAGAAAAGAGTAAAGACAGGTTACTGATCAGGAAATCTTTCAATCCCATGGGATCTTCTGAGGCGCCATATGAGACACATCTCTGAAACATCGTAGGGGAGAAAGAGGGGAAAATTTATCGGCTCACATTCCCCACTGGTCAAAGTTTGCTCCCAGGGCATTAACTTGCCCTTCTGAGTTTTGCCCGTGCATGAAGAACAAGCAGTTTCCTACACTAAAACAGTCCTGAGAACATTAGCTGTTCCAGGCAAACTTGCACTTTTTGTTTTTTTTAAAGATTTTTTTTAATAGTTAATTTATTTCCCCTACAGTTCAATTCTTTTTTTATTATTATTTTATTTATTTTTGGCTGCGTTGGGTCTTCGTTGCCGTGCTTTCTCTAGTTGCTGTGCACGGGCTTCTCATTGCGGTGGCTTCTCTTGTTGCAGAGCATGTGCTCTAGGTGTGCAGGCTTCATTAGTTGTGGCACGTGGGCTCAGTAGTTGTGGCTCACGGGCTCTAGAGCATAGGCTTGCTCAGTAATTGTGGCACATGGGCTTAGTTGCTCTGCAGCATGTGGGATCTTCCCTGACCAGGGCTCGAACCCATGTCCCCTGCATTGGCAGGCGGATTCTTAACCACTGCGCCACCAGAGAAGTCACTTTCTTTCTTTTTTTTTTTTTTTTTGATGCCGACCATCTCTAAAATCTTGATTGAATTTGCCACAATACTGCCTCTGCTTCATGCCTTGGCCTTTTGGCTGCAAGGCATGTGGGATCCCAGCTCCCCAACCAGGGCTTGAACCCTCACCCTCACATTGGAAGGCGAAGTCCCAAACATTGGACCACCAGGGAAGTCCCAGAACTTTGGTTTTGATGGCTTAGCTCAGTGAGGGGGACTGAGGTCAAAGCCCAAGAGGAGAAGGCTAATAGGAGACCCTCTCCTCATTAACCTGGGACCCCAAAGGGCCCAGAGTAAAGGTGAATGAAGTATATCCAAAATCTCCCCCTCATCCACAGAGGACTACAGAGAAAATGGCCTTGGCACTGAGCTGGGTTGAGGGATGGGGAAAGGAGGGAAACTGGTTCCTAAGAATACAGCACCATCTTATGTGGGCCTTATGGGAATTTGCAGGCAAGCCTGTCCCCAAAAGTCATGAATTCAGGACACAGCATCATCAGTGAAGTACTCCTTTGAAAAGAACTTCTGAATTTAATACCCAGTGAAGTCTTAAGATTTATGTATGAATTTATAGGAGATAGGGGCTAGAAGAATATATTAAATGACATTTTTTGGTAAACAATCCAATCCAGAAAGATATTCTACAAGAAAAATGACCCAGTTTTTTTCAACAAATAGATGGCACAAAAAGTCAGAGTGGGAAACAGGGAACTATTTAAGATTACAAAAGGCTTGTTATATATTAAGCACATATAAACCAAATGCAAAGTGTAGACCTTACTTGGATTCTAATAAGAAAAAAATCAGGGAAATTTGAATAAGGACTGGGTATTCGATGATATCAAGGAATTATTGCTTAATTTATTAGGTATCATCATGATATTGTGGATTTTTAAAAGGTCATTTGTTAAAGATACATGGTGACGTATAATATTTATGAGTAAAAATATATGATATCTGGCATTTTGCTCTAAAACACTTAAAAATATATTAGGAGGAGCATAGGTAAATTATTTACTCACAAACTGGCCCCCATACACAGAGGGCAAGGAGAGACTAAAGAATGAGGCAGACCACTCCAGATTGCAGGTGGCAGGTAAATAAGCGAGGGAGCTTACTTACAAGGCTTGTCTTGGGTGGCCAGAAGACAGGTAGATCTCCGCACCAGCCTTATAGAATCTTAACGTTTACATAGAGGCCTTAAGTAGGTTCAGTCACATATACTATCCAGATGGTCTCAACAACTCTCTCAAGGGTGCAGCCTTGAAACAGCTCCCACTGCAGGAAAGGAGGGTAGAACTGTACATTCCAAGGACAGGGTGTAACTGAGCAGGAACCTACGGGGCTTCCGAGGACGGGCCCTTCCCTCATATCCTCTGCTTTAGCTCCTCTCTGAAGTACCTAGATAACAGTATCTAATGCACATTCCTGAGTTGTTTTTACAAATGTGGAAACCCCCCACCAAGTGGAAGATGTTAACTACTTGATGATCATATGAGCATGTAGCCCCCAGACCTACTGACACCTAAAGATTGATAATGCTAACCCCTGTGACACTGCCCTGTTACCTCACCATCAGCCAATCAGAGAATTGTGCACAAGCTGATCACATACTCTGCAGACTGCCCCCCACCACCACCTGGCCTTTAAAAACGCTTTGCTGAAACCCTTCAGGGAGTTCAGGTTTTGGAGGGGCATGAGCCACCTGTCTCCTTGCATGGCCCTGCAGTAAAACTTTCTCTGCTCCAAACTCTGACATTTCCATTTGTTTGGCCTCACTGTGTGTCAGGTGCACGAACTTGCGCTAACAAGGGGAGGGGGCGGGGGGCCTTCAATTGCCTGGGTCCAGCTCCAGGTTCAACTGGTGGTTATCTCTTTTCAGTTACCTCTCCGACAATAAGAATGGCAAAATGTTGATAATTTTTGGAGCTCGGTGACAGGTCCATTTTACTATTTTCTCTACTTCTGCAGGTTTTAAAATTTCGATTATAAAATTTTGTAAGAAGATAAGAAACAAAATGGTTCCAGACTAGCAGTTCCTCTGAGCACCTGGCAGAAGCAAATGCAAAACATCTCTGGAAGAAAGCAACTTCAAACTAGGCCTTTAAGAATCCTCAAAAATTGTTTTTAAGCAGCAATGGTACATGAATGAGAATAAGCAAAAATTATTTAGCAGAAACATACCTGCTAGGTCCTTAACTTTACACCACACACGAAAGTCAATTCTAGGTGGATTAACACTCTAAATGTCAACCTTTTAGAAAACAATGTAGAAGACTATATTTATGACCTTTGGTTAGAGAATGATTTCTGAAAGAGGACACAAAAAGCACAAACCATAAACAAAAAGGTGGATAAATTTGACAACATTAAATAATTTTCGTTCATTTATGCTAGAACCTGGAGAAGATATTTCTAGCACGTACAACCAACAAAAGATTATTATACAGAATGTGTAAAGAACTCCTATAAATCAGTGGAAGAAACAATCAAAATGGGAGAAATTGGTGAATAGGCATTTCACAGAAGAGAAAATAGAAATGCTTAATAAAGATGAAGAAGTGCTCAATGTCGCTAATTATTGGGGAGATACAAATTAATACAATGATGTTGGTATGCATGAAAAAAAGTATGACAATTTCAAATGCTGGTGAGGATATAGAGCAATCTGAATGTTTTTATACTGCTGCTTGGAGCACAATCACTTTGGAAAACAATTTGACATTATCTAGAAAGGGGTGCACTCACATATCATATGACTAAGCAATTCCACACCTCTATAGATACCGTAGAGTCTCCAGACCAGCAGAACAAGCATTAGAAATAAAAATTCTCAGTCCTACCCCAGACTTTCTAAATCAGAAGCTCTGAGGATGGGGCCAATAATCTAGTTTAACAAGCCCTCCAGGTGATTTTAATGTACACTAAAATTCAAAAATGATTGTCCTAGAGATACTTTTTAAGACAATATATATGTATATATATACATATATATCTATATATATATTTATATTTGCAGATTTATTGAGGTGTAATTTACATATCATAAAATTGTTTTAAGCGTCCCCTAGAGAAACACTTGCACCAGGAGAGATGTACTTTGGACATTCATAATAGCAATGTTTATAAAAAGTGGAAAGGGCCCAAATGTACATTATAGTAGAATGGATGAGTAAATTTTATATAATTGCTTAATTACTATTCATAAATGAAGGATAATCTAATACAGACATCAATGTTTATGAATCTCAAAAACATAAAGATGATTTCAACAACAATTTTCAGAAGAACAAATCCTATGAAATTCAAAAACGTGCAAAATTAAACATATGACTTAGTGATAAATTTTCTGTAAAAAAGAAAGGAAACATTAGTAAAAAAAAAAAAAGACTGGTATTGATCTATTTCTTAAGCTTGTTGATGATTACTTGGGTGTTATTATTATTATTAAAAAACTAAACTGTGCATATATGTTATATATGTGCTTTTGTATGAATAATATAGTTAAATAAAAATAAGAAAAATTGATTTTGTCTAAACTGGTGTTTGGTTGTGGACACTCATACAAAAAAGTTGATCAAAAGAAAGAAAAACACTTGAAGGCTGCTAAACTTGGGGGGAAAATTGTCTTAAAAATCTTAAGCTTGCCTGGAAAACTCGAGATTCTTCAACACCTACTGTCCCCTGGATTCTGTATTTGCGCCAACCGGGAGTGGATTGTGAAAGTTGTGCCTATCCCCCAAAAAAGACATTTTCCCTAAAGCCCACACGAGATGCTGGCATACATGGCTTTGGAATAAGAACTTGTTCAAAAGAGGTACACCAGGAGCTGGGAGGGGATAGGTAAGGGAGATCCTTCCAGATAACAGAATCAGAGGCTGCCTAATCTCATTGGCCCTGCAAGGAACTTCCTCCACTGTTGGAAGTGGGAGTCATTACCACCTGCCCAGCAGTATTTGGTACGTGCCATGGACACTTGTCTTCTATGTATTTCCCATTCTTTCCTTTTCTGAGACCTTTGTATTGTAATTATCCTATTCTATCCTCATTACTATAATATTAGGTATTTTGTGATGGGGGAGAAGTGACTTTCTTGTCCTTTAGCTATCAACTGCCAAACCCGTTAAGAGTGAATGACAGTGGGACTTCCCTGGCGGGCCAGTGGTTAGGGCTCCGCACTTCCACTGCAGGGGGCACGGGTTCAATCCCTGGTCGGGGAACTAAATTCCCACATGCTGCGCGGCGCGGCCAAAAAGAAAAAAAAAAAAAAAAATTGAATGACAGAGAAGACTTCAAACCAGTTTCAGTAGCTGGCTGAGACTTTGGGGTTGCCTTCCTTAGGGGTCTGATAACTACATTTAATGTAAAATGCCTACATTGGGGAGAAGGGTGTGCATGGGTATTAACAGTTCAAGGGGTGAGCTGGGCAGACTAACCAAACACACATTTCTAACTCTCTTCTTGACCACCTCCATCATAGACCCTGGGAAACGTTAGTCCTGCATTTGCTTTCCCAGTCTCCTTTGTACAACCAGGGATGGCCATGTGACATAGTTCTGGTCAATGATACATAAGTGAACATTTTTTAGAGGGGCTTCTAGGAAAACTCTTTCGTACTTGATAAAAGGAATAGCTGATACTGGTTGCCCCCTTTCTTTCTTCTTTGAATTTGGATATAATTTCAGGGGTTGTTGAAACTATGGGGATAATGCCCTGAACCAATGCCAGCAACCACCTACCCCAACACTTCTTTAGAGTAACAACAACAAAAACCCAATGTTTAATTAAGCCACTGTTAGATTATTCTGTCATTTGCAGAAGAAAGCATTCCTAACTTATACATCACTGCAAAATGCTGATATTTCCAATCTCATTTTATGAGGACTTAATATGTAAAATGTCCCTCTTTCATGTCCCTCTGTCCGTCATATTTCCTAGATCAATTTAGATACCTCTGGGAATAAATTATAGTTCAATTATACTTAAAAAAAATTAAAGCAGAGGTCAAAAACATATACAATATTCTAATTAGCAAAGTTGTCAGTTTTCTCCAAGGTTAGGATAACATTTTCTATTTTGTTCCAAACTCTTATTTGTCATTCCTAATATTTTTGTTGACTTTTTTGGTCAGAAGATTTTTCTGCTCCAGAATCTTCCTGGAAGAGTCCACAACTGCACTAAGCCTATTTTAATTATTTCTCTCTAGATTCATTAACTTGTACTTGCCTGCATAGCCATTCCCCTGCCACCTTTCTATAAGCTCACATAGCCTGGCACTTCATGCTATTTAATCTTTGTTAGTTTAGCTGCTGCCTAAAAGCAGGGCTAGGTGTTCAGAAAGAGATAAAAGCTGGCAGCAGCAGCCCATAGGTGTGATTGGAGAGAGTACTGAGCAGGGCTCCTTCCCCTAAAATGACCCTATTTCAGGATCACTCCTTGACCCAACTGTTGAAAGCCTTTTAACCTTAAAACGTCTCTATAAAAATGCAAATATGGCTGGGAGGCTTCAAAGTTTATTGGCTAAGGTTGAGTTAGGAGGTAACACTTTGGGTAGAGAGTAATTAACAAAAAGTAGTAAGGGTGTCAAAGTTGGGAACGAGACCTGCCTGACTGCCTATATAGGAGGACCGACTCTAGAAGGGAAGAAAGGGCAGTGATAAGGAAGGGGGGCACCTAAGCAATCTGTCTATATCATATTTTGCCTTTGGGACCTGAACTATCCAGGGAACTATTTTTGAAATAAAGTATTGGAGTTCAACGAATTATTCATCTTACTGTTTGTGGATTCTCCCTCCCAGATAATTTATAGAGGGCGCTCAAGCTGACCTCTAGGGAGCCTCAGAGTTTGACCCCTCAATAATGATGGATTTCCTACCTCTTTTCCAGGTTACTAAACCAGATTCTGTGCAAATTACCAATCGCATTGTAATTCACCTTTGAAAAGGATTTTGTGGAGAATATTTCCAAAGGTTTAAAAAAATCTTAACTGAATTGTTTCTCCTTGTTTCCGCTTAAACCGCTACTCAATTTCTTTGAAGAACATGTTGCTTTAGCCACAACCAAACTGGACGCAGACACTCAGGACTACTGATTTCACATCACAGTTTTTTAAACGCCAAATTTGAAAACACGGCTGGCGATTATGGGGAGGTGGGCCTCACACGTTCCAGAACCTTCTCACAACCAGCGAAAAACGCTGCACAAAGAAATAACCCATGTTCTGTGCATCCATTACATGCAAGGCATTGCACTCCCTCGTCACTCGTTATTTTACAAGGACACCTGCCAGACCAGGGAAAACGAGAGGGACAAGGTTTGCGGAGGGCGGTAAACAGCATCCCGAGCGCGGCGGGGTTGAGCGTGGAGGCCAGGATTCTCGTGGGCAGCCAGGTGGAAGCGCGCGCCCTGCGTGGTCACCGCGGTCTTCCTGCGGGCCAATCGTGAGGCGGGTGGGAGGGGGCGCGGCCGGCCGGGGCGGGACCGGTTTTGGCTCCTCAGGGTTCTGCTCACATGCGCAGGGCGGGCTGGGGCCCCAGAGCCGGCGCCTCCCGGTTCCCCGCCCGCCATGGAGCGGCTGACGTTGCCCGCCGGCGGCGCGGCGGCCGTGGACGAGTACGTGGAGTACCGGAGGTGAGGCGGCGGCTCCGCGGGGCCAGGAGGCCCCAGGCAGGCCCGGTCCCCCTCGCGGGAGGAGTGCTGGAGGCGCAGGCAGGGGCCCAGCGCTGGCTCGCTGGGGCTCCCGGAATCCCTTCCCGGGCTGGTGGGAGAGGCTTACATTGATTGCAGGTTTTCTCTTTCTGTAATTAAATATTGTACTGACACGCAGTTCTATTCTAATAAGTTTCTTCCGAGGCAGTTTAAAAGGCTTCCCGCTCTGACCTCTTTGAGGAAGGATTATTAACTAGATTTATGCAAAGATCCTTTTTTTTCTTCTTCTAAACTGCCAGTGTAGATTACACATTGAGTACTCGGGGCCTGTAAAAGCAGCCATCAAGTTTGCATGTTAACTTAGTAATAGGGTAAGTCATGAACTTATAAACGTGCTCCCACCCCCGAGAGGCTGGTTTTAAGAGAAGGACACTGGTGTAGTGTTGGTGGTTCTGGAGAAACTCTCCTCTGGAAACTGGAGGTGCAGCCGCTCCTGGGGATTTAGGGAGTGATTCACTGCCTGGGGCCCTGACAAAGGCCGATGCACCTGTAGTGATGTGTTTTTTCGGTCTCCCAAGAAAGGTCTTTGACAGTTGGGAAATTGGGTGAGTGGGAATTACTGGAGAGGGACAGGCAGGAGGACGGGGAGTTGAGGCGTGTGTGTGTGTGTGTGTGTGTGTGTGTGTGTGTGTGTGTGTGTGTGTAAGGGGGAAGTGAGACGATTGTATCCTCACCTGGGAAGCTTGAGCGGCCTGAAACCCAAGCCAGAGGAGTTGCCCTGCTTAAAGGTGGTCGCCCCAGGGCTTCCCTGGTGGCGCAGTGGTTGAGAATCTGCCTGCCAATGCAGGGGACACGGGTTCGAGCCCTGGTCTGGGAAGATCCCACATGCCGCGGAGCGACTGGGCCCGTGAGCCACGAACTACTGAGCCTGCGCGTCTGGAGCCTGTGCTGCGCAACAAGAGAGGCCACGATAGTGAGAGGCCCGCGCACCGCGATGAAGAGTGGCCCCCGCTTGCCACAACTAGAGAAAGCCCTCGCACAGAAACGAAGACCCAACACAGCCAAAAATAAAAATAAATGGATAAATTAATTAATTTTAAAAAAAAGTGGTCGCCCCAAATTACTTGGGCAAATGAGTTCCTATCTGACTGCACTTCCCTCTGGTTGTCTAGGTGACATACTTTTGGGTAATGCCTAGAAATGTCTTGGTAATTCTGAGCCAGAAAAAGTGAGGGTGAGAAGCTTGATGGGTCAGGCCTCATTACTGGTTTGGGTAACACGAGGAGACTTGTGCCCAGAACGGCTTCCACCCAGCCCTCACGTAGGGCAGAGCCGGCTCTTTGAGGCTCCAAGTCTTACATTTCCCTGGGAGCAAGTTGCTGGGTCCTGATGTTGACTGATAACTTAGATATTTAGATATTCAGGTATGTGGAATGTGGGCTTTCAGTTGTAGTCTCTTGCCTGGCCCAGAAAATGTTAGGGCCTGGGAGGAAATTATTTTTCAAACATAAACTGCCTGGAATAATTCTCTAAAAGTTAGGGGCTTGCTGCTCAAAGGGTAGCAGTCATGGCATCACCAGGGAGCATCAACAGGCCCTCTTCAGTCATTTTAATCTGAATCTGCATTTGAACTAGATTTCTTGGGGATTCTGTAAATAAAGTTTGAGCTACACTGGTTTAGAACTTAAAATCAAATGATCTCTTTCTTTAAAGATCTGCATTGATCTTAAGGTCTTTTTAGTACCTGTTGGTATACTTCTTGGTAGCTTTAATAAAGTGAAGTGGCTCAAAACTTATCTCAGAATAAAATGCCCTTTGTTTTAATTTTTTTTACTATTGTGTATCTAAATTATTTAAGTAAGGAAGAAGCTTGTAATGGTTTCATAGCCTCTGAGTTGGTTTTATTCATCTACCTCAGCTAAAGGTTTGAAAGTATGGAAAAGGGTATGGACTGCACCAAAAATTATGTAGCATTCTGCAAGCAACACTTTTCATGACTTTTAAAGGGGGTATTTTCTAGGAGATATTTCTTCAATTTTAATTGTGCTTCCTTTTCCTCCAAGGAGTCCAATTCTTAATTTCCTAAGAAATTAAGAAAGAGTGTTGGCTTAATTTTTCCCATAAAATTTTGAGGTCGGTCTTCTGGAATTAAACAGTGTTACACCTGATTACTCAGTGCATATGTTGGGTTTGAGCTGGTGCAAATCCAAGGGTGTTTGTGGGTCCCATCTTAGTTTAAACTCCTGGCCAGGGTTTGGAGTCAGGTGTGGGCATTAGTCATGTTATCTTCAGCGTCAATTGTTTTTTGTACTATTTGTTTTTTGGGGGGGGGACTATTTTTTAAGGAGGAAAATATTAGAATTTTTTTTAGCAGTTTAGGCTCTAGCTTTTAATGGGAAAAATGAGCATGTTTGCTTTAGAATCAAAGGAAAAATTGAGATGAATATGTGGTAATTCTCTAGTGGTAAACCTGGATCATTGAAGTCAGATGTTATGAATTCATTGACTTTCTTATTCATAATTCTCTTTTATATGGGAAGTAAAAGCTTTATTACTATTGTGTGTAATTTTGCTATTAACATGAGCCTAAGTAAAAAAACAAAGCCGAAGCAGCCTTTCCTTTGACTATACAAGTATAGTTTAATTTTAGAGTTTAGTATTTTTAACCTGGAAAATAAATACACAAGGCTTAAGAGAAATATTTTTTGTTGTAGAATTGTTGGTGAGGATGATGGAGGGAAACTTTTTACTCCTGAAGAATATGAAGAATACAAAAGAAAAGTCTTACCTATGCGTTTACAGAACAGATTATTCGTGAGCTGGCGATCACCAACTGGAATGGATTGTAAACTTGTGGGTCCAGAGACACTGTGTTTTTGTACCCATAGGTAAGATATTTTATTGCTAAGGTTTCTGGTGATTAGGAAATATAAAACTGTAGCAGAGCATATCTTCCTTCTATAAATAACATTATTGGTGATAATTGGGAAACATTTGAAAACAGGCCTGTATATACCGATAATATGCCAGAAATTATTTAAGGTTTTTGGGGCTATATTTTAAAAATTTCTGTTGTATCCTATTATAACTCATTATGGAGTCTATCACCTTAAGCATCTTTTCTCTTACCATTGGTAAGAAAGATATGGGTGCCCCTGTGGCTTTGCCAGGGGTCTTTCAGTTAGGCTGGGGAGCAGAGTCTGCCTCTCCCACCACTGGACAAGGTAGTAGAGGATGGGTCATCAGACTGCAGAGCTGATTTTATTTTTATTTTTATTTTTTTCTCTGCAGAAAGAGTTTATTTTATTTATTCATTTTCACCTTTCATTATGAACATTTTCAGACACACTCAGTATTGGAGAGTATGGTATAATCGACCCCCACATAGCCATTCTTCAGCTTACATAAGTTATGCAGAACTGATTTTAGAGTTGCTTGAGTTGAGCTACACTGAACAGGTTACCAATCTACAAATAGAATCATTTCTCCTCACATTTACTAATCTCCCTTTACACTTTAAGAAGTGTGTTGTATGAATACCTTTCTATTTTATTTACACACACACACACACACACACACACACACGCCTGTGAAGGATTGGTTCCAGGACCCACTGCGGACACCAAAATCTGGGGATGCTCAAGTCCCATAGCTGGGCCCTCCTATCTGCGGATGTGGATTCAGCCAACCTCAAATCATAAACATAGTAGGAACACAATACGTGGTTGGTTTAATGCCCAGATGAGGAAGCCACGGATACTGAGGGCCTACTGCATATTTACTGAAAAAAAAATCTGCAGTTTAAACCTGTATTGTTCAGGGGTCAACTCTGTGTGTGTGTGTGTGTGTGTGTGTGTGTGTACGTACATGTATATATACCTTTCTTTAAACAAAAATACAAGCACACAGCTTTTTATTACAAGTGGTCCTCTTCTGAGAAAAGCACATGGAGGAAAGGAAATACATGAGGCTCCAACCATTGATGTGTGTTACCTATACCTGAGGTTTGCATTTTGCTGTGTTTATCCTGTTCTACTTTAAATTTTATGACTGTCACAGGTCTTAGTTGTAAAGCTCAAAAGGGCAAAGCTGCTTCAAGGAAAAATCACAGAAACTATTATGTGGCTTTAGGTAACGACTTCAACTTTCTGTTCCAAAGGAACCATGGGAGAGCCGCTCTGTTCTGATAGTTTCTGGGGCTCTTTCCTGAGGTACTCTGTGTAGTTGCTGTTTACAGACTTGCAGTTTGCTGGAGGTTGTTAGGCAGTTGCTAGGATAAGTAATGTTGTGTATAGATTGACTTGAAATTTATTTAGCAACCCCAAATAAAAACACTGTGGAGGCATGGAGGATGAGGGTTATGTTGATATGTTTCAGAATTGAAGAGGACTTTGGTAAATTTATGTTAGTTTTATCATTTATCCTTGTAAAAATTTAGTGCCAGTCTCATATCTATGTATAATTGTACAGCACGGAATTAACCTTCAAAAGTGACCCAACCCCACTTGGATGGAAAAGTTCTTTAGTACCAGTCACTCAGTGAGATCTCTGTCTAAATTAATTTTTCCCTATTATGTATGTGAAACATTGGTTATTTAAGGAAAATGAGGAATATATAGAAACGTAGAAAGAAAACTCACCACCTAAAGCCAGCTGCTGTTATATGTTTTACTATGTTCATGTACTTTTTTCTTTACATAATTCATTTAGTTGTTAATTATATGTATGTATAAATATTGAACCAGTTTTTCATTACAGAATCACGGAAATGTTTCCACATGGTTCGTAGTAGTTGCAAACAAGATATTTAATACCTGCTTGATATTCCAGCTAGTGCAGTGGTGTTCATTGTGTTTTCCCCAGAGCTATGACGGAGTCTGAGGGGCGTACCAGGTGGAAGGGCAGATTAGGGGAAGGACAGACTCCAATTATGGCTCTTCGCCTTGCTTTAACCAATTCTGCTTTTATCTATTTTGTATAGTATTATGGTTCTGTAAAAGATTTTATTTGAAGAAAAATTTCCACTGGTAAAGAGTTTGAAAACTGTCTTCTAGTAATATACTTATCCATTCCCTTATTATGAGTACGTTTTATATATATTGCTATTGTAAGTGCTGTTGCTAATGCTATCCTTATGCACAAAGCTCTTTATATACATGGAATAATTTTCTTAGGGTATATTCTTCAAAAATGAACCGTCTAGGTTAAAGGATGCATCTTTTTGTATTTCTTGAAACCCTGTTAAATGGGATTGGTTCTTTTGTAACACTCTTGACAGCATTGTGAAATATGTACAGTTAAGAAAACTTTGGCTCTCTTTGCTAAGTGAAAAATGGTATCTCATTGTTATTTTAACTTCTATTACCTAGGATAATATTGAGAATAATAAATTTAATATTATTTTGCTGAGTATCACTTAATGAGAAGGAAGCCAGTGGCCTGAGAAAATTACGTACAGCATTTTAACAAAGAGCTTTGGCTTTGAAAGGTGTTGATAATTTATTTTGAAGTTTAAAGTTAAAAATTAAATTATATTAAAATAAATAGCATTAATATACGTTTATTGAACTATTTCAATTTTAAGTAACAAACCTGTGAAAATAAATGTAAATAATGCACTTTGATAAAAAGAATTTTCATGAAGAAGTTTTTTCATACTCTTGGGTTGTGCTTCTGTATTAAAGAATCTGTAGTGGTATTTTAAGATAATTATTTGCTATTTCTTTGTATATTGTTGTGAAAATTCTTCTTAAATAATTAAAAATAAAAATCTAGATGGGTGAAGATTTTATCAGACCAAAGCAACATAGCTGACAAATACTGCATGCAGGGGAGTGTACTTTCAACCTTACTGATAAGAACAATGAAACAAAATGAAAAATGAAAAAGAATCATTTTGCATTTAACAGAACAGCAGTTGTAATTTCTGGCGGTACCTGCATTGTGCTTTTATTTCTTCTATTTTTTTTAGGTATAAGCAACATAAAACTGACTTTGAAACGATTCCTCAGCAGCGCCCCATCAGTCTGCCTTGTCAAGTGACGGGCTGCCCATGCAGGGCTTACCTCTACGTGCCTCTGAATGGCATGCAGCCCATTCGCTGCAGGTGCAAGCACTTTGCTGATCAGCATAGTGCTGGGCCTGGCTTTATGTGCAATGCCTGTGAGTTACATTATGATAAACACACAAACAGAATGCTTTTATCTCCTTATTGAATGTTTAATGTGTCTCTGTGCCAGTTTCATTCAGCTACAGCGACATTAAACAACTAGGATGATGGATAGCTACTCTAAAATTTTATTTTTGTGGAAAATCTCAGTTATTTATATGCCTTGCAGTCATCAACCTTAATCTCTAATCTCATGTAATTCAAATAAGTTAAGTAATAGTAATAGATTCTAAAGAATCACTAGACATGATCTGATTCAGATTTTTGAATCATGGACGTTTTACCAACTGAATTCTATTTACAGAATAATAATCCTTAAAAAGGATTTTATCAGTCGAAAAATTTTTTATAATTTCCTGGCAGATTATTATGTTATTGCCTAAGACATAGGTTGATGGGAAAAACAAAATGTAACATGATGCTTTTAACACTTTGTAGGCAATAGCACCCTTTCTCAATACCTATACCCAAATCCCAGCCACCATCCCATATACCCTTTCTCTTCATCCTTTTAAAAACCCTTTGAAATAGATAGGATTTTTTTTTAATTCTTCTAAAAATTTTAAAAAATTTATTTTATTTTTACTTATTTTACTTATTTATTTTTGGCTGCATTGGGTCTTCATTGCTGCTCACTGGCTTTCTCTAGTTTTGGCTAGCGGGGGCTATTCTTTGTTGCTGTGTGCTGACTTCTCATTGCGGTGGCTTCTCTTGTTGCGGAGCACAGGCTCTAGGCACGCGGGCTTCAGTAGTTGTGGCACACAGGCTCAGTAGTTGTGGTTCATGGGCTCTAGAGTGCAGGCTCAGTAGTTGTGGCACATGGGCTTAGTTGCTCTGCGGCATGTGGGATCTTCCCAGACCAAGGCTCGAACCTGTGTCCCCTGCATTGGCAGGCGGATTCTTAACCACTGTGCAACCAAGGAAGCCGTAGGTAGGATATTTTAAAAAATAGGTAAAATATTTTTCTTCAGGAGATAGTTTTTCCAGTTCTTTTTGTAGTATCTTGAATTGAAATCTTATGATGAAATATGTTATAAAACATTTTTAATGACAGTGGCAGAAAGAAATATGTTTCACTGACGAAATATGGGAGTATTTGAATAAAACTTATTTATTATGTGCCTTGGTTCCCATACACATTTGTCAGAAGTGTGAGTGTGTAAAGATTTTGTTAATGGTGTATTCTGGACTCCATTTCAATGTGGCTTGTTTTTTTTTTTTTACAAACAGTAATTTTATTGATATAATTCACATACTGTATAATTCATCCATTTTGAGGGTACAACTTAATGGTTTTTAATATAGTCACAGAGTTGTGCACCCATCACCACAATAAATTTTAGAATATTTTCATCACCCCAAAAAGAAATTCCATATCGATTAGCAGTCATTCCTTATTTCTTCCTCCCCTCAGCTCTAGATGACCAATAATCTGCTTTCTGTCTCTGTGGATTTGCCTGTTCTAGACATTTCATATAAGGGGAATCAGAGTATGTGGTCTTTTCTGATTAGCATCTTTCACTTAGTGTAATGTTTTTATGATTCATCCACGCTATAACATGCATCAGTACTTCTTTCCTTTTTGTTGTTAAACAGTATTCTGTTGCATCTTTCTATGTCTTTGGGTTGGCCTTCCAATATGGCTTTTATGGAGAATTGACCCACAGAGACGTTTCCACATTATTTCTTCACCACTGGGCTGTCCCCCCCATACCTGCTTTTAACTCAGTATTTGAGGAGAGGGCCTGTATTTCCTGGCTCTCCAGTGTTTAGCTCAGTTTCCTTTAGTCCTGATTGGTTTTTCCAGTTTTTTTTTTTTTTTGCTACGTACTCTCTTACCACTTTAGCATCTTTTAAAAGTAAGAGCAGTGGCAGGGAGGGAGTGAGTTCAGGGGCTAGAGGTAAGAGGTACAGGGGCCAGAGCACAGTGTGTGAGGGATCCAGATTCAGGTGATTTTGGCCAAGCTAAGTGGTTTATAGGGCATACAGCTCATTACCTATATTTAAAAACGTTTAACTTGGTTTACATCTTGATTCAGGTTCTAAGTGTTCAGGATTCCATAGTTGCTTCACTTGTGCTTGTGGTCAGCCTGCATATGCCCATGACACAGTAGTGGAAACTAAGCAAGAAAGACTGGCTCAGAGAAAACCGGTGGGACGGGATGTTCCTTATGCAGCAATGGGAGGACTAACTGGCTTTAGCTCGCTGGCAGAGGACTACATGCGATTAGATGACAGTGGAATTGGTAAGTGATGATATATGAACTGTGAGCTTGTCATATTGTGCTAACACAATATGTGTTATGTGTGCTAACAATAGTGAAGCCTTGTATTTGTTTTGCACTTTAAGTTCTTCATGTTATTTTCAAAAAATATTCTCTCATTTGATTTTTATTTTTTTAAAAGATTTTATTGTCACTATCTGATGTATGATTATTACAGAAAAATTAGAAAACATAAGAGAAACCTACCCCAATACTTGTACCGAAATCCCAACTCACAACCCCATTGTTTGTAATAGCGGAATAATAATTTGTTTTATTTGATATAGTTTACCTGTTATCCTATTGTATGTAATTTTTGCCATTATAACATCTCATTTTGGAAGCATAGGCTTTTTTCCATGTGTGTATGTACATGCATGTGTGTACATGTTATCACATCTGTAGTAATGTATGCTCATATGTCTACATGTATGTACACAAATATATCCACTTGCATATATAAAAACTTAAAGTAATATACAGAGAAGTTTAATTGGATATATCTCAAACTATTGAAGGTAGCTGGATCCTTCTGGGGAAAAGAACTATGGTTCCTATCTACTTTAAATACTTATATGTGTGTGGATTTTTTTTTTCATAAAAACCATGTATTACTTTTATTTTTTCATTACAAAGATTACAAAAACATAAATGAATATTTTCTTGTTAAAAAAGATTCAAACAAGTCCCCCTTGAACACTTTTCTTAACCCCAGATTCTTTCCTAGAGGGTGATTTGCTGTCATTAATTGATTTGTATTTCTCTTTTTAACGTACATTTTTATAGTTTACTTTTTTTTAAACTTAGAATAATTTTTGAAGGCCTATTTATATCAGGACATACAAATCTACTAATTTTTTAACTGCTTCATAGTATTCCACACTATAGATATATATCAGTTTATCTGAACCATTTCCTTGTTCATGGCATTTAGATTGTTTCCATTTTATTTTTTTGCCTTTACAAACATCGTGCCCCCCAAATCCTTGAACTTGCTTCCTTGTGTACTATGTGAATTTGACTCTAAGGCTGATGGAGAGAAGTAGAATTGTTGGGTTGAAGAGTGTACACATGTGAAATTGTAATACATTCTGTCGAATTGCCCTCCAAAAATGCTGTACTTGTTTATACTTCCTTTAGTGATGTTTTAGCTTACCTATTTCCAAACATTTATGCTGATCATTGATGTCATTAAACTTAGTTTTTTTGCCAGTCTAATGTGTGAAAATGTTATCATTGTTTCAGTTCAGTTGATTTCCCTCGTTATTAGTGAGATGAGAGTCTTCTTATATTTAGTGGCCGTTTTACTTTCTGTGAATTGTCTGTCCATATACTTTGCTCATTTTTATGTTTTTATATTTTCTCATTGATTTATAAGAGGTCTTCTTATATATTCTGTATACTAATCCTTTGTATTTATTTTGCAGATATTTTCTTCCAATATGTCACTTGTCTTTTGGGTTTTTTACTTCTTATTGTTGTTGTTTTACAGTTTTTAAATGTAGGAAGCAGACCTTCCCTACTCTAATTTTATAAATATGTTCTCCTTCATTTTACTTTAATGCTTAATTTTTTTGCTTTTATGTTTAGCTTTCTTATGTATCTGGAATTTATTTTTTGTGAAAGTGTGAGGTGTGTATAACTTCAGTTTTTGTCCAAATCAATGGCAAGTTATACAAACACCATTTTCCCCAAATAATTTGAAACTTTACCTTTACCGTATTCTATCATACTTTCTATTTTGCGCCATTGGCCTAATTGCATACTTTGTGCCAATATTTCGTATTTTTAATTATTGTTCTTCATAGTGTGCTTTGATAATTGGTATGGTAAATTCTTCCTGTTTGTGTTCGTTTTTCAGGATTGCGTTGATATATTTGTGCATTTTCTCTTCTGGATTATTTTATAACTAGCTTGTTAAATTCCATAAATAAATCCTTTTTCAATTTTTATGGATACATGATTGTATTAGGCTCATGCAACAGTTAACAGAAAACCCAGTTATCAGTGGCAAACAAAAAATGATGGTAATGATGTTGTTGATGATAATTACGACTTTGTACTGCGAGCCTTGTTCCAGCCTCTTTATATCTATTACCTCATTTAATCCTCACAACAACTCTGAGTTAGGTGCTATTATTAATCCTTTTTGCAGAGGAGGGAACTCAGCACAGAGTAGTAAAACATCTTGTTCTGTGTTATTCAGCTAGTAAGTGGTAGGACTGGGTTCAACCCAAAAATTGTTCTGGGCTCATTAGTCAACCTCATTATTGTCTATTTCCGTGCAACTACCATATTGTTTTCATTACTACAGCTTTATAATAAATTAATATGTATGACTTCATTTTTTTTTAATTAATTAATTAGTTTATTTATTTTTGGCTGTGTTGGGTCTTCGTTTCTGTGCGAGGGCTTTCTCTAGTTGCGGCAAGCGGGGGCCACTCTTCATCGCGGTGCGCGGGCCTCTCACTATCGCGGCCTCTCTTGTTGCGGAGCACAGGCTCCAGACGCGCAGGCTCAGTAGTTGTGGCTCACGGGCCCAGTTGCTCCGCGGCATGTGGGATCTTCCCAGACCAGGGCTCGAACCCGTGTCCCCTGCATTGGCAGGCAGATTCTCAACCACTGCGCCACCAGGGAAGCCCCCATTTTTTTACTTTAGAATTTTCCTGACCTATTCTTCCCTTTTAATTCTTTCAGACCTTTGGCATTATTTTTTTAAAAACATTCTATTATTACAAAACATTCTATTATTTTAGTTGAATATGTAGATTAATATAGGAAGATTTGCTGTTTTAAAATATTGAGTCTTCATTTCTTTGTCTTCTTCTGTGTAGCTTAGTGGAATTTTGAAGTTACCTTCATGAAAGTCCTGCACAATTATTAATTTTATTTCTAGATATTTCATCTTTTTTATAGCTATCATATATGGATTTTTCCCTTCCTTTATATTTTCTAGCTGATTATTGTTTGTTTATGAAAAAGGAAATGTTGTATGCTGCTTTTGTTACCAGTCATTATTACTTAATCTTAAGATTTTAAATGTAAATCTTTAGTTGATTTTGCATATACAGTTGACCCTTGAACAACAGGGCTTTGAACTGCAAGGGCCCATTTATAGATGGATTTTTTTTCAGTAGCAAACACTATGATACTATACAATCTGTAGCTGGTTGAATATGCAGGTGTGGAACCGTGGATACAGAAGGCTGGCTGTAAAGTTATATGTAGATTTTGACTGAGTGAAGAGTTGTCACCCTTAACCCCTGCACAGTTCAAAGGTCAACTGTAATGATAGTTTTGCTTCTTCCTTTCCAATATTTATGACTCTTACTCTTTGACTAATCAGAATGACTGGTACTTTCAGAACAATGCTAAGTAATAGTGGTAGTAGCTGGCATCTTTGCCTTTTTGTGACTTCTGGTATTTTATCACTTAAGTATCTTTATAATATAAAGAAAAAAAAAACTTTTCCTTCTGGCCCCTGCTGGAAGGTGGGGTGAAGAAAGATGAGAACGAGGAGAGGAAACATAAGATGTTTTTGTCTTGATTTTAGATGTAGGGGAGCCTGGAGAAGAGGGACGTCTGCTGCATTAGCCATGTAGAGTCCTGGACAGAGATGATCTTTTGCTGGAATTTGTTCCTTTGTGATACTGAAGGAGCTCGTAGTAATTCCCAGCTCCTGTGGGGTGCTTGGAAGGCAGGTGAGCTGTGAGGCAGTGGGCCTGCCATAGCATCTCTTCATAGCAAGGGGCAAAGGTGACTGCAGAGCAGAGCTAGATGTGGTTCCCCTGAGCTCTGGGGGATTCTGTAGAAAAAGTGGCAGGCAGCTGAGAGGTCTGTACTTCTAGTGAGAGTGTGTGAGGCTACCAGGCCCTACCAAGCTGAGAGACTAAATTGCAACTTAGGCCAGCCTTTAGCATTTGAGATCAGTGGTGCACACAGCAACCAGAGAACACACAAGGACCTGGCTGGACCTGAGCCCCCTTCTCTGATCTTCCCACAGGTCACAAGAGGGAGGAGCTGGGGAAGGAAGGGTGCAGGAATCTGAAAGGCTGAGCAATTGTCCCACACTATTCACTTTATAGGAAAGGACTGAGAGTTTATTTCCTTCTCTCTACCCATGGATGGGGATAGGCATGTGGGGGAGGGGTGGTTTGTGAAGAAGTAGAGGACTTATTAATTTTTTCTGCAGCTTCCTTCCTTTCGGTCCAAAAGTGAATGTAGCAGTTGGTCTTTGTAGTTTGTGGTTTAGGATTGTGATTGTTTCCTCATTTCATTGAAGAAGTTTTCTTTATTTTTTCATATTTTGTTTCTAGATGGTTTCCCAGTGAGGAATAGAGGAAAAATACACTTATTCTATCTTCTTCAACTAGAGGTTTTTAAATTCTGAATGTCTTGCTTTTGATAATGTTTTGTGATTATGTTAAGGTCTTATACTTCTTTGCTGACATACAGTTACATTCGTGCATTTTTTTCTTTTCCTGTGAGAAGGTCTCTGAGAAATGCAGAAGTACTTTTATCCATTTGCCTTTACTTTATATGGCAAAAATTTATATAAACAAAAATTTTCATTGTACATAAAGGATTTTTCTAATGATTCTGCTTGGGGTTCTAATTTATTTCACATTTGAAATAACTTCTTTGTATTCTAACAAATAAAGATTTAATTTTCATTCTTCACATATTTTGTTCTCAGGTGCACCTTCAGTTGAATTTTTAGACTCTCCAGTTACAGCCGTGGACCACCCATTTCTAAAAGCATTTCAAGCATCATCTAGCTCTTCTCCAGAAACACTAACAGATGGTAATGAAATTAAATTGAGAAATATTTTTGGATGTAGTAAAGAATATAGATTGATACATTTTCCAGATTACTCTTTTTTTCCAGTATTACCACAATTTGATTATCATTTCACTTTTATATTGGCCAGGCACTGAGAAAAAGCAAGAGTCTTCATTTTAATAGGGAAAAATTGTTAAATCTTGGAATTATGAGGATTCTGATAATACAAAAATTTGGAGTTTTAAAACCTTATTCTGGTACATGTTATTGCTTTGATCTGAATAAGAGAGCCCTCTAGTGGACTAATTGCCTTGATCCTTTAGGCTCTCCCAAACAAGGTGTAATCCCTTGATAATTATAGATTAGCAAGGTTTTACCATTTATAAATTGCACATAAAAATGAATAAAGTTCATTTTTATACATTTTTAAGTATTCTATTTCCTTTATGGAAAACAAGAATAAAAACGAAGAAGGAATTTGTATGATTTATGATGTATTTAATATTTTAAAATATTCTGAAATGAGAATTTTCTTTGATTTATTTGTGTTTTCATACAATCTTTTCATGTACACTGACTTTTTGCACAAGGGATTTGCACAATGAAGTAATTATAAAATGTAGGTAGAAGTAAGAAATCAAAACAAAAGAAAGGGACACAATTGTGTCACTTTTTTTTTAGTGAGGTATAGTCGATTTACAGTATTATATTCCTTTCAGGTATACAACATAGTGATTCAGAATTTGTATAGATTATACTCTATTTAAAGTTATTATAAAATATTGGCTATATTTCCTATGCTGTACGATATATCCTTGTAGCTTATTTATATGTAGTAGTTTCTATCTCTTAATCCCCTTCCCCTATCTTGCCCCTCCCCAACTTCCCTCTTCCCACTGCTGACCACTAGTTCATTCTCTATATCTGTGAGTTGTGTCAACTTTCAAAGTTGATGTAACTATTACATTAAGCTGCAGTTTTGACTGAGTTGTAGTGGTAGCCAAGGTACAAAAAGGAAGGTGAGATCAGTTAAATACTTTTCCTTATTAGAAAGGAGGAGCCATGAATTCCTCGGTGCACATGAAAGTTGTACCAGTGCTGGATTTTTTTTTTATAAATTTATTTATTTATTTGGTTTTATTTTTGGCTGCGTTGGGTCTTCGTTGCTGCGCACGGGCTTTCTCTAGTTGTGGAGAGCGGGGGCTACTCTTGGTTGTGGTGCGTGGGCTTCTCATTGCGGTGGCTTCTCTTGTTAGGAGCACGGGCTCTAGGCACTTGGGCTTCAGTAGCTGTGGTACGTGGGCTCTAGAGCGCAGGCTCAGTTGTAGCGCACGAGCTTTGTCGCTCCGCGGCATGTGGGATTTTCTGGGGCCAGGGATCGAACCTGTGTCCCCTACATTGGCAGGTGGATTCTTAACCACTGTGCTACCAGGGAAGCCCCCCAATGCTGAATTTTAAAGATATTTATGTAGTGACCCTCAATGATGCAGTAGCCCAAGGTTCTTAAAAACTTTTTTTCAGCAAATGCAGCCTCTGGTTGGTTAATTCTGATACTTACCTTTGATAAAAGTGGTAATATCCCATTTTACCAGATAAATGGTAACATACCATTTATTAAAATGTAACTCAGTGAAGGTGATTCTGCAAGAAACTTAGCTCAGATGGTCCAGAGTGATCCAGGGAAAGACCCAGGGTTTACAGACGAATGGATAGAGAGCATATATTCTAAGCAATTTTTCTTGTTTTTCTCAAGAAGATTTGTATTAGGTAGTTGTTGGCAGTGTGGTTATACTCTGTGGTCATCATCTGGAGTTACATGATTTTTATGTTGCTGGTTGAGGGTGAATTCATATGCTTTAAAAACAAGAACAGGTGTTCAGGTTGATATTCTATTTTGGATGTGAAGGGACCCAACCAAGACATTCACCTGAAATGAAGGTGAACTTTTCCATGGAATTAGGTGCTTGATTTACCTACAAGGAAAACCAGATTTTCCTTCCTGAAGCGATTTTAAATTCCTTTCGGTACATAAACTAGTTCTTGACAAGGTTAAAAAAAGTGAATACCATGGAAATGGTTAAAATTATTTTAGTTTTGAAAAATTTCAAAGCAGGAAATAGCATCACTTTTGGTTGACTATACAAACTCTCTTAGTCTGTTCAGGTGGCTGTAACAAAATACCATAGACTGGGTTGCTTATAAACAGCAGAAACTTATTTCTCACAGTTCTGGAGGTGGGGAAGTCCCAGATAAAGGTGCCAGCATGGTTGCGTTCTGGTGACAGCGTTCTTCCTGATTCACAGCTAGTGCCTTCTCCTTGTGTCCTCACATGGTAGAAGGGTTGAGGACTCTCTATGGGGTCTCTTTTATAAGAACACTAATCCCGTTCGTGAGCGCTACCCCCTCATGATCTAAGTACCTCCCAAAGGCCCCACCTCCTAGGACCATCACATTGGGCATTAGGATTTCAACATATGAATTTTGGGTGGTCGGGGAGGGGGCATGAACACAAACATTCAGACCATAGTGCAAACCTTCAATAGTTACTTCTGTGCATTATCTGTTACAGTGTTACATGAATTTCTAGCTATAAAATGTAAAAAGTAGTTGAACAAAGCTGAATGAGTTCTGATGTGAAATAGCTATATGGTGTTATTTAATATGAACCACTTGAATATTTGGAGAATGTTTACCAATGAACATTACTTTTGTCTTATGATGCCCTGCTTTCTGAAAAAGAGGGAGTAGGATCAATGATTCATTTAGATCACTTCTGGTTTGAAAAACACAAAATAATCACTCAGTAGGAGGAAAGTTTTTTTTCTGTTTTTTATTTCAGAAGAATTTATAATTATATGAATACAGTTGACTCTTGAACAACACAGCTGGGTTAGGGACCCCCACCCCTGTGCAGTTGAAAAATCCTCGTATAAGTTTATAGCTAGGCCTCTGTAACCACAGTCCCTCTGTATCCATGGTTCCTCCACATCTGCGGATTCAACCAACCTAGGAGCATGCAGTAGTGTAGTAGGTATTTATTGAAAAAAATCTGAGTATAAGTGGATACACAGTGCAAACCCATGTTGTTCAAGGGTCAACTGTACTTAGATTTTTTTTTTTTTCCTTATTAGTAGGTACAAGCAGTCAAGTTTCTTCCTTAAGGAAACCTGAAGAGGATGATATGGGTTTCTTTGAAAGACGATACCAGGAAAGGGTAAGTCTGTAGGAAAATCTGCTTACATTAAGCATTTACTTGTAACAGAGACACTGTAGAACAACTATATATTGATTGTGGATCATCATTCAAAATTATAACGTCTGCTTATAGCTAGTGTTAGGCCTTGAGGCTTATTTAGAACAATTCAGAGAGAAACAGGACTAATGAATATGATAATTTATGGAGGTCATAAAGATTGACTAAATATACACATAAAATTGTCAATAATAAACATCAACCTGAGCAGATTTGTAAATTATACATATATTGAATTCTTTTTTTTAAATTAACTAATTTATTTATTTTTGGCTGCCTTGGGTCTTCGTTGCTGCGCGTGGGCTTTCTCTAGTTGCAGTGAGTGGGGCCTACTCTTTGTTGTGGTGCACGGGCTTCTCATTGCCGTGGCTTCCCTTGTTGCAGAGCACGGGCTCTAGGCACGCGGGCTTCAGTATTTGTGGCATGTGGGCTCAGTAGTTGTGGCTCATGGGCTCTAGAGTGCAGGCTCGGTAGTTGTGGTGCACAGGCTTAGTTCCATGACATGTGGGATCTTCCTGGACCAGGGATCGAACCCATGTCCCCTGCATTGGCAGGCGGATTCTTAACCACTGTGCCACCAGGGAAGTCCCTGTATATTGAATTCTTAAGGTATAGTATTTCTTCTCCTTAGTGGCTTCTAGGTATAGGCAGACTCAAGTTAGAATTACCCAATAGCCTTTAAGAAGCAGAACACTAAACATGAACATATTTTAACAATTTTCAGGGCTCAACAACTACAGTGTTGATGTGTTCCCTGCTTTCAGTAATGATAATTTTCATCAGTTCACCACCACACCATAAACTCCTTGGGGATAAGTATAGTATATTTTATTATCTGTATTTTCCCCAGAAGTAAGTACAGTGCCTTGTACATAAGATGTTTTCAATAAATATTTATGGAAAATTGAAAAGATAAATACAGGTATAATTGATATTTGCTTTCACACATGTCATCTACTTACACATGTGATGTGTTTCATGTCAGTGTTCATATTTGAAAGTTTTGTTTTATTCTTGTTTATTGCCAGGTGAGGGTATGCTGGCTTGATGAGGCATGGGGGATTATATCCAGCCATATGATACATTCCCCAAAGTGCTTCCCTTAGGATTATTTTATAGTTGCTTTGTGGGCATTCATTGTCTCTCTGACTAGGTAGTAAGTGCCATGAAAGTAAAGACACTCATCACTTTTTGTTATATTCTCTACAACTCTTAAACAAGAGCTTGTTGAGTAACTAAAGGTGTGGAAAAAGGAGACCATTAAATAAATTCACCATCCAAGAGCAGAGGAAGTGAGTAGGGGACAGAGAGATTAGCATGTCTTTCCTAATGAAGAATTTTAAAGTAAAGGGGGAGAGTGTTTGGTATGACTTAAGGCAGAGCTAGAAAGTAGAACTTTCTGCAGTGATTTGGATATGATTTAAGGCAGAACTAGAAAATAGAACTGTCTGTTTATCACTGCAGTGATAAATATTGTCTGTGCTATAGCCATTCATCATATGTGGCTATATATGTCTAAATTTAAATAAATTAAAAATTATTTCCTCAGTCACACTAGCCATGTTTCAGGGGCTCAGTAGCCACATGTGGCTAGTGGCTACGTTGTTGGGCAGTGCAGAAAGTTCTTTTGGAAAGCTCTGAACTAAGAGAAAGAGGTGGTGGTAGAATTTCACGGGGAGGATGAAATAGAGTGAGGAAAGAAGAGGCTATTTTTGCAGCATCATCAAGGATAGACTTTTAATCAAATCAGTCTGTGTTCTTAGAACACACACATTCACAGCTGAACTTTAGTTTTTCCTCATAGGCTTATGAGGGACAGGGTTCTAGAACTCCTTCCTTCCCTCCTCCAGGAGGTTGGGTAGTGTTGACTGCCTTGAAAAACATGCTGATGGTATTTTCTTGTGGCAAGGTAAAGGGGGTAGTTCTTATCTATGAATGTTTTAGGGGATATACCTGGCCCATCCAGACTGCTTATTATAAATAGACCTAGAATTTATGGATTTATGGGATGTGGTTTATAACTCTTCAGCCTGTGTGATTTATGGATTTATGAGATACAGCTTATAACCTCTCCAGCCTGTGTGATGAATGGATTATAAAAACTAAGAAACTCAAACCTAAACAACTTCCTCTGAGCTGACGTGTATCATACACGTTGTTAGTACTCATCTTTTACTCCAAAAAACTACGACAGGCACCACTGAGGGAAAAAGGATGATTAGGAAACTAAATCTGATGGGTTCAGGGCCTCTTTAGAAAGCAGTGCTACATCTGAATCTGGTGTTGCTTGTATCCTTTGCTACTCATTGGTATCACTGGGTGTGGGGAAGAATCTATGATTAGTGTGAGTTGGTTTTGATAATTGAAGCCTTTGTGTTAACATAGTTTACTAACTACCTTTACATATTATTAAAGAGTTGCTTCTTAGCTTCTGTAATATATCAGGTCAAATTATTTTCTTCCATTGTGGATGGCCTTTGGTCTCTTTTCCTCAAGAAAGGAGAATTTTATTAAGGAAACAATTATTAAAGGTCAGCTAGGTGCAAGACACTGTGTTAATACCAGGAAATTAAAAAAAAAAAAATTTAAGGAGAGGGCAGATAGCAGAAGCAAGAAGAACTACAGTCCTGAAGCCTGAGGAACAAAATCCACATTCACAGAAAGAAAGACAAGATGAAAAGGCAGAGGGCTATGTACCAGATGAAGGAACAAGATAAAACCCCAGAAAATCAACTAAATGAAGTGGAGATTGGCAACCTTCCAGAAAAAGAATTCAGAATAATGATAGTGAAGATGATCCAGATCTCGGAAAAAGAATGGAGGCAAAGATCGAGAAGATGTAAGAAATGTTTAACAAAGACCTAGAAGAATTAAAAAACAAACAAACAGAGATGAACAATACAGTAACTGAAATGAAAACTACACTAGAAGGAATCAATAGCAGAATAACTGAGGCAGAAGAACGGATAAGTGACCTGGAAGACAGAATGGTGGAACTCACTGCTGCAGAACAGAATAAAGAAAAAAGAATGAAAAGAAATGAAGACAGCCTAAGAGACCTCTGAGACAACATTAAACGCAACAACATTCGCATTATAGGGGTCCCAGAAGGAGAAGAGAGAGAGAAAGGACCCGAGAAAATATTCAAAGAGATTATAGTCGAAAACTTCCCTAACATGGGAAAGGAAATAGCCACCCAACTCCAGGAAGCGCAGAGAGTCCCATACAGGATAAACCCAAGGAGAAACACGCCGAGACACATAGTAATCAAATTGGGAAAAATTAAAGACAAAGAAAAATTATTGAAATCAGCAAGGGAAAAACGACAAATAATGTACAAGGGAACTCCCATAAGGTTAACAGCTGATTTCTCAGCAGAAACTCTACAAGCCAGAAGGGAGTGGCATGATATACTGAAAGTGATGAAAGGGAAGACCCTACAACCAAGATTACTCTACCCAGCAAGGATCTCATTCAGATTTGATGGAGAAATCAAAAGCTTTGCAGACAAGCAAAAGCTAAGAGAATTCAGCACCACCAAACCAGCTCTACAAAAAATGCTAAAGGAACTTCTCTAAGTGGGAAACATAAGAGAAGAAAAGGACCTACAAAAACAAACCCAAAACAATTAAGAAAATGGTCATAGGAACATACATATCGATAATTACCTTAAACGTGAATGGATTAAATGCTCCAACCAAAAGACACAGGCTTGCTGAATGGATACAAAAACAGGACAAGAGACCCACTTCAGACCTAGGGACACATTCAGACTGAAAGTGAGGGGATGGAAAAAGATATTCCATGCAAATGGAAATCAAAAGAAAGCTGGAGTAGCAATACTCATATCAGATAAAATAGACTTTAAAATAAAGAATGTTACAAGAGACAAGGAAGGACACTACGTAATGATCAAGGGGTCAATCCAAGAAGAAGATATAACAATTATAAATATATATGCACCCAACATAGGAGCACCTCAATACATAAGGCAACTGCTAACAGCTATAAAAGAGGAAATCGACAGTAACACAGTAATAGTGGGGGACTTTAACACCTCACTTACACCAATGGACAGATCATCCAAACAGAAAGTTAATAAGGAAACAGAAGCTTTAAATGACACAATAGACCAGATAGATTTAATTGATATTTATAGGACATTCCATCCAAAAACAGCAGATTATACTTTCTTCTCAAGTACGCATGGAACATTCTCCAGGATAGATCACATCTTGGGTCACAAATCAAGCCTCAGTAAATTTAAGAAACTTGAAATCATATCAAGCATCTTTTCTGACCACAACGCTATGAGATTAGAAATGAATTACAGGGAAAAAAATGTGAAAAGCACAAACACATGGAGGCTAAACAATACGTTACTAAATAACCAAGAGATCACTGAAGAAATCAAAGAGGAAATAAAAAAATACCTAGAGACAAATGACAATGAAAACACGACGATCCAAAACCTATGGGATGCAGCAAAAGCAGTTCTAAGAGGGAAGTTTATAGCTATACAAGCCTACCTCAAGAAACAAGAAAAATCTCAAGTAAACAATCTAACCTTACACCTAAAGAAACTAGTGAAAGAAGAACAAACAAAACCCAAAGTTAGCAGAAGGAAAGAAATCATAAAGATCAGAGTGGAAATAAATGAAATAGAAACAAAGAAAACAATAGCAAAGATCAGTAAAACTAAAAGCTGGTTCTTTGAGAAGATAAACCAATTTGATAAACTATTAGCCAGAATAATCAAGAAAAAGAGGGAGAGGACTCAAATCAATAAAATTAGAAATGAAAAAGGAGAAGTTGCAACAGACACCACAGAAATACAAAGCATCCTAAGGGACTACTACAAGCAACTCTATGCCAATAAAATGGACAACCTGGAAGAAATGGACAAATTCTTAGAAAGGTATAACCTTCCAAGACTGAACCAGGAAAAAATAGGAAATATGAACAGACTAATCACAAGTAATGAAATTGAAACTGTGATTAAAAATCTTCCAACAAACAAAAGTTCAGGACCAGATGGCTTCACAGGTGAATTCTATCAAACATTTAGAGAAGAGCTAACACCCCTCCTCTCACACTCTTCCAAAAAATTGCAGAGGAAGGAACACTCCCAAACTCATTCTATGAGGCCACCATCACCCTGATACCAAAACCAGACAACGATACTACAAAAAAAGAAAATTACAGACCAATATCACTGATGAATATACATGCAAAAATCCTCAACAAAATGCTAGCAAACAGAATCCAACAACACATTAAAAGGATCATACACGATCAAGTGGGATTTATCCCAGGGATGCAAGGATTCTTCAATATACGTAAATCAATCAATGTGATACACCATATTAACAAATTGAAGGAAAAAAACCATATGATCTTCTCAATAGATGCAGAAAAAGCTTTTGACAAAATTCAACACCCATTTATGATAAAAACTGTCCAGAAAGTGGGCATAGAGGGAACCTACCTCAACATCATAAAGGCCATATACAACAAACCCACAGGAAACATCATTCTCAATGGTGAAAAACTGAAAGCATTTCCTCTAAGATCAGGAACAAGACAAGGATGTCCACTCTCACCACTATTATTCAACATAGTTTTGGAAGTCCTAGCCATGGCAGTCAGAGAAGAAAAAGAAATAAAAGGAATAAAATTGGAAAAGAAGAAGTGAAACTGTCACTGTTTGCAGATGACATGATACTATACATAGAGAATCCTAAATATGCCACCAGAAAGCTACTAGAGCTAATCAATGAATTTGGTAAAGTTTCAGGATACAAAATTAATGCACAGAAATCTTTTGCATTCCTATACACTAATGATGAAAAACCTGAAAGAGAAGTTAAGGAAACACTCCCATTTATCATTGCAACAAAAGGAATAAAATACCTAGGAATAAACCTACCTAGGGAGACAAAAGACCTGTATGCAGAAAACTATAAGACACTGATGAAAGAAATTAAAGATGATACCAACAGATGGAAAGATATACCATGTTCTTGGGTTGGAAGAATCAGTATTGTGAAAATGACTATACTACCCAAAGCAATCTACAGATTCAATGCAATCCCTATCAAATTACCATCGGCATTTTTTACGGAACTAGAACAAAAAATCTTAAAATTTGTATGGAGACACAAAAGACCCCAAATAGCCCAAGCAGTCTTGAGGGAAAAAAATGGAGCTGGAGGAATCAGACTCCCTGACTTCAGACTATACTATAAAGCTACAGTAATCAAGACAATATGGTACTGGCACAAAAACAGAAACATAGATCAATGGAACAAGGAAGAAAGCCCAGAGAGAAACCCACACACCTATGGTCAACTAATCTATGACAAAGGAGGCAAGGATATACAATGGAGAAAAGACAGTCTCTTCAATAAGTGGTTCTGGGAAAACTGGACAGCTACATGTAAAAGAATGAAATTAGAACACTCCCTAATGCCATACACAAAAATAAACTCAAAATGGATTAGAGACCTAAATGTAAGACCGGACACTGTAAAACTCTTAGAGGAAAACATAGGAAGAACACTCTTTGACATACATCACAGCAAGATATTTTTTGATCCACCTCCTAGAGTAATGGAAATAAAAACAAATATAAACAAATGGGACCTAATTAAACTTCAAAGCTTTTGCACAGCAAAGGAAACGATAAACAAGATGAAAAGACAACCCTCAGAATGGGAGAAAATATTTGCAAATGAATCAACGGACAAAGGATCAATCTCCAAAATATATAAACGACTCATGCAGCTCAATATTAAAAAAACAAACACCCCAATCCAAAAATGGGCAGAAGACCTAAATAGACATTTCTCCAGAGAAGACATACAGATGGCCAAGAAGCACATGAAAAGCTGCTCAACATCCCTAATTATTAGAGACACGCAAATCAAAACTACAATGAGGTATCACCTCACATCAGTTAGAATGGGCATCATCAGAAAATCTACAAATAACAAATGCTGGAGAGGGTGTGGAGAAAAGGGAACCCTCTTGCACTGTTGGTGGGAATGTAAATTGATACAGCCACTATGGAGAACAGTATGGAGGTTCCTTAAAAAACTAAAAATAGAATTACCATATGACCCAGCAATCCCACTACTGGGCATATACCCAGAGAAAACCATAATTCAAAAAGACACATGCACCCCAATGTTCCTTGCAGCAATATTTCAGTAGCCAGGTCATGGAAGCAACCTAAATGCCCATTGACAGACGAATGGATAAAGAAGAAGTGGTACATATATACAATGGAATATTACTCAGCCATAAAAGGGAAGGAATTGGGTCATTTGTTGAGACGTGGATGGATCTAGAGACTGTCATACAGAGTGAAGTAAGTCAGAAAGAGCAAAACAAACATGGTATATTAACGCATATATGTGGAACCTAGAAAAATGTACAGATGGACCGGTTTGCAGGGCAGAAATTGAGACACAGATGTAGAGAACAAACATATGGACACCAAACAGGGAAAGCTGCGGGGTGGTGGTGGTGGTGGTGTGATGAATTGGGCGATTGGGATTGACATGTATACACTTATGTATATAAAATTGATGACTAATAAGGGCCTGCTGTATAAAAAAATTAAAAAATTAAAAATTAAGGAGGATCAAGAGGAGGTGTTTTTGCTCTTTGGACACTGTATTAGGTGGATGTATTTGCTAAGTACCATTTGAAATGAGTAAACGCTGCTTTGGCTTTTGTTGTTTGTTTAGCATATTTGATCTTTTTTGATGTTACTGCAAATGTAACACATGGCCCTAAATGAGAGGGGTAAGGGGACTAGCATTTGAGTGCTTATTAAGTACCTAGATTTATATATATATAAATAAAATCTTATTTAAACCTTTAGAACGACCCTATTACATAGTGCCTATTATGATGACCTATTTTACAAAGGATAGAACTGTTGGTTAGTAGCTTGCCTCAGATGGTTAATCAACAGTAGATGTATGATTCAGGTGTTCTTCTGACTCCAAGGCCCATAATCTTTGCCTCAGAACAGAGTGTTCTTTGGGGGTCCTTCAGATGGCCTGTTGACCTTTACAGTGTACAAGAGTGACATGAGTGTACGATTTTTATTTATTTATTTTTTTGGCCACGCCACGCAGCATGCAGTATCTTAGTTCCCTGACCAGGCATCGAACTCGTGCGCCCTGCAGTGGAAGTGTGGAATCTTAACCACTGGACCTCAAGGGAAGTCCCGAGTGTATGATTTTTGAATGAGGTTCCCAGCCAACTCAAAGAGGAGAGAGAGAGGGAGAAAATGGGGAAGAGACAGAGGTGAGATTCATTCAATTTTATTTTTAGGTTACTTGCAGTTTGGTGACATTGGGTAGAGTGGTTTTGCCAGGCCTCTTCTGGTTTCTTGATATTATTCCCATCATATTAGGAAGTAAGAGGCCTTGCCTGCACCCACCATGCCCCATGTTTTCTCTCCCCTTCTCTTGCAGGGGTAAGGCAGTGGTGCTGCCTTGGAATTGGTGTGTGTGAGTGTGAGTGGCAGTAAAAGGAAGGTGGGTTTTGTGTTCTATGGAGTCTTTTTTTTTTTCCCAAGGAAAGGGTTTATATGTTTCTAAAAGATCAGAAGGCTGCTGCTTAGGGTATGCAGACTTCTTCTTTGTTTCAGTTACAGTGGAGAAGGACAACCTTCAGGAGGGTAACTATTGAAATGTAGAAATCAGAATTATAGGTAACTGTCCTTTAAGCAGTATGTGTTCCATAGATAATCCAACTGGATTAGGTGTATCCTGTAACGCTGTAGGGAATGTGCATAGGCTGGATGTAAGGTTAGGCATTTAAGCTTTTCTTTTTTTTAACTTTAGTGGCAATTAAAATTAATTTAATCATTTCTCCAAAGCAATATTCATTATATGTTATTTTTGTTAAAATGCTTTTGTAAAGTTGAAATCAAACAGTACTTGATAACTTTTTTTAAAAATGTATTTATTATTTTTGGCTGCGTTGGGTCTTCGTTGCTGCGTGCAGGTGTTCTCTAGTTGTGGCGGCTTCTCTTGTTGTGGAGCACGGGCTCTAGGCATGTGGGCTTCAGTAATTGCAGTACGCGGGCTCAGTAGTTGTGGCTCGCAGGCTTTAGAGCGCAGGCTTAGTAGTTGTGGCACATGGGCTTAGTTGTTTCACAGCATGTGGGATCTTCCCGGACCAGGGCTCGAACCCGTGTCCCTGCATTGGCAGGCGGATTCTTAACCACTGCGCCACCAGGGAAGTCCCTGATTACTTTTTTAATTAAAAAATTTTGTCATTCTTTGACTGTGTTTGAGATACACACACACACACACACATACACACACTCACTCACACACTGAGATAGAGACCGAGCCCTTGACAGGACCCCTCTCTGCAGGGTTCTCGCTTTTGTGCTCATTCTGTGAGTCTTCCGTTCAGTCAGTACTCCTCAAATCTCCCCCGTGTGCTGGGCTGTGTGTGAAGGGGTGTGTGTGTGTGTAAGTGAGACTCTCTGCCTCTTCCCCCTCCCTCTGACCCATTCTCTCTCTGTCTCTAAGGTGTTACTGAAGTACGCCCTGGCTCTGAGAGAGAAGAAGAGAGGAAACAGAGGAGGGAGAGGAGTTGGGAGCTTGCATACCCCAACAAACCATATTTTTAAAATGCAGTTAGGTCCCTTCAACAATCAGATTGTGGCTTTAGTATTTAGCAGCTTAGTAACCGCTAAGTAACTGTGTAAAATGGCTGTGATAAATAAGACATGAACCCAAATGAGGTATGTGCAACCTTTTTTCTTCTCTAGGATGTTTTACAAATTATTATATCGACAAATATTTTAAATTTTCAGATAAAAATGGAAAAGGCTGCTAAGCAGAAAGGAAAAGCACCATTGCCATCAACTACAAAACCTTCATGAAGACTACTGGGGAAATTAAAACCAGCATCCAAATATGTCTTTTGTGTGTTAATTATTTAAGTATAATAATACAATTTATTTTTCCTCAAATTATTTACTTCTTTTTCTGTGTAAAAATATCTTTTTGAATGTTTCCTTAATTTATTTAAGTAAAAATACCTTATATTACTTTTGTCAAAATTCATGATTTATTACTTTATATAAACTTTTTCTCCCTCCTAACAAATGAGGTTATTTTTATATTAGCCAAAAGCTTAAAGTACAGTAAATATTTTTAGTTTAACTTTTTCAGGCTATTTTAAAAATTAAAGATGTTATTGAGGGTTTTGAACAAATATATTTCATTCAAAATAGTTACATGAAAATCCTTAATTTTTTTATCTTTCAAACTTTGTAATGTTGATTTGTTTTAAAATAAAAAAGTGTATTTTAAAATTATATAATCATTTTCTAGTGGTATCTAATGATTTTTAAGTTGTTTTGTTAACTATGCATTGTTTATAACTGTATTGATGCCTCCCGTGTGCCACTTCAAATTCTCTTGGTGCACCTCTAACTCCAGTACTGCTGTGAAACACTTCAAGCAGGCTTCTGACAGCTTCACATGGAAGCCATTTGATGGCACTTTGTCTTGCTGTCTTCTCTAAAGATCCTCTGACACTGTAGCTTGGGATGCCCACTGGAACCCCTCTGCATCATACGTGTATGAAATACACGGGTGGGTTAATGACCTTGGGACCAAACTTGACTAATGGGAGGTGGAAGCCAATAGATAGATAAATAGTTCCCCTTCCTTCTGCTGGGAAGACAGTTCTGAGATGCCTTTCATAATCTTTCTCAGAAAATAGGATTGAGCACTAGTCACCCATAGCAATGGTCAACCCCATAATACATCCTTATGTTAGCTTTCTCTTTTCCCCTTTTCCACTCCCTGACTCCTCCCTCTGGTTCCCTCAGATCACTTCCCAAATAAACTTACCTGTATCTGAACATTTGTCTTAGGCTTTGCTTTTTTGTGAGGGGTAAACCCAGGCTATGATGGGTATCAGGAATGGCCTTAAAAAGCAAACCCTCAGGATGGGATTCTGTGACTGCAATATTCATTGAATAGATGACAGTAAAGACCCATAGCTGGTGGTAAGCGGGGTAGTGATAACCCCTGGCATGTAGATGCATCACAGTTACTGTAGTGGATTTGCATGAATAGCAGGTGGAAGGTGAAGTGTTAGGTTATACCATAGCAGTGACATTACTGTGGAATGGGACTAACAGAAATTATAAAGATGGAGGTGTTCTTTAGCCATTGTTAACTGCTTTGGAAACCTTGAAAAAAGACAATGGCATAGGTTCATGTTAGCTACTTAAGGCATGCTGCGGAAACCAGAGTGCCTCAATAGCACCTTTCAAGAAAAATCTCATCTCATGTGGATGTAGGCCGTCTGTGCTGACATTCCAGCCCAAATTTAATAGTAAAGGTGGCAAGGCTGCAAAGGAAACTGAATGCACAGCCTTGATCATTTCCTCCACCAAAGTTAGCATGCCTACAGGAAAAGGAACCCTGAAACATGCAATGGGGACATGTGTTGGTGAGACTGAGAAATATTGAACCCTCAGGTTTTCTTGAACCTTTGAGCTGGCCGAAGCAGTCTCCTCCACATTGCTAGAGGAGAGCAGCCTGCACTTGCCTGGAGATCCTGCAAAGCCTATTTGAGGCACTTGCATTGCAAGATAATACTTGTTCTCCTTAAGACCCATCCCTGCTATGCCTCATTGACTCTAAACTGATAACTAGGATCAGATCTCAGCGTACTCTTAGAGCAGATATACAGTCCTTCCTATAGGAGGATAGGTTACAATCTGCATGAACTGCAGGTTCTGGTCTAAATGTACTGGCAGGGACCTAGGAAACATGTTTGGGAATAGATCTTGAGGGTGTTGGATCAGGGAGTGGAATATAAGGCTTGACAGGAAAGAGTGACATCGTAGCACTTACTCATGACTCAGGCTTTAATGTCCTGGCAAGGGTATCTGGAGTTGGTCCTAACACATTGCTACGATAGCATATGGAAGATATGGTAGAAATGACAGAAGTTATTTGGCATAGTATTGAGGAAGGGGTCAGAAAGCTCAGGAAAACAGCAGTGTTAGAATGGATTCGTTGTTTAAAACTGGAGAAGCTACCACTTGACTGTTTTCTTTGGGAAGGCTCAGATGATGCTTGTAACTAAGGCAATAAGAAATGTAATGGTGAAGCATATATTGGCAACACAGAAGTTTGGCAGTGACTAACCTCTGCAGGGTAGAGTTGATGGTAGAAGATGCTGCCATGATACTGGGCTCCTTTATGTAAGTGTAGATGATGGGATGCAGAAATGTCAAAGGCCAGGTTGTGGAACTTAACTGTCAGAGGCCCAATGGACATAATTAATAGGTACGAAGGCATGGATCTGAGAAGAAGGTTAAGATCATGATGTTCCAAGGGGAAAGATAGAAGCACAGCTGATTAGGATGTTATTTGACTTGTATAACCACGGTTCCTCACTCAATTTCTGAATCTAAGGCAGTTCAGATCTAGAGCCCATTGATGGAAGGGAAAGCCCAGATCCCTTTGAGGAAGGATTCTCAAGTATATATGATAAACATCCCCTTGATGCTTCCCCAAAGGGTCAGTCATTTAACACCATTTACCAGGGTAACTATGCAGTGGAGAAAGAGGAATATTGAGATTTTTAAACCAAGGACTATTGGACAGGATCTGAGCTGATATGGATCCCAAAGGACCCAAAACACCATTATGGTCCTCTGGTTTTATGGAAGCCCAATGATAAATGAAGTCCTGGCCGAAGTCCATCTCAGTGGGTACAGTGGGTCTGGCCACACTCTTTATTTCGACAGTCCTTAAATATATATAATTGGGATAGATCAACTTAGATCTTGCTTTTTGCCCTAGATGCTTCTCAGGTGCTGGAGGCTTGAGTCAGAGTTAATGACCTAAGGGCCTCCCTAACCAATGGGTTATGTAGATATAAAGTCAGTAGGGATATAGAAGACCTGAACAACTATTAACCAACTTGACCTAAGTGACATTTATATAACACGCAACCTAATGACAGCAGAATACAGTAGTCCCCCCTTAGCCCTGGTCGATATGTTCCAAGAACCCTAGTGGATTCTTGAAACCGTAGATGGTACCAAACCCTATAAATATTACATTTTTTCTATACATACATACCTATGATAAAGTTTAATGTATAAATTAGGCACAGTAAGAGATTAACAATAATAACTAACAAAATAGAACAATTATAACAATATACTATAAAAAAAGTATGTGATAAAAATTTTCTCTCACAATATCTTATTGTACTGTAGCCACATTTCTTCTTGTGATGATGTGAGATGATACAATGGCTACATGATTAGATGAAGTGAAGTGAATGGCATAGGCATTGTGATGTAGCATTGGGCTACTATTGACTTTCTGAAGATATGTCAGAAGGAAGGTCATCTACTTTGGGTGATCGTGGGTCATCAGGCCATGATGATGTCAGTGGTTGGATGTTAGGAGCAGACAATGTCAATGGTTGGGGATCCAGGGCAGTATGAAGCAGGAAAGTGTAGGATTTCATCATACTTACTCAGATGGGTGCACAATTTAATACTTACAATTGTTTATTTTTGGAATTTTCCATTTAATATTTTCAAACCCTGGTTGACCATGGGTAACTGAAACTGTGGAAAGTGAAACCATGGATAAGGGAGAACTGCTGTACACATTCTTTTTTCTTTTTTTAGTGCACATGGAACATTTACTAAGATTGACTATATTCTAGGCCATAAAACAAGTCTCAATACTTTTAAGATGATTCAGATGGTAATTTATGTCCTCTGACAGCAATGGAATTAAATTAGAAATCAAAACAAGGTGTCCCAATATTTGGGACATCTCCAAATATTTGAAACTTATATAACATGTGTCTAAATAATCCATGGGTCAAAGAAAAAAATTAGAAGAGGAATCAAAGTAATTTTAATGGAATGAGAATGAAAACATAAAAATATGTGTGTGATTCAGCTAAAGCAGTACTTAGAGGAAAATTTACAGCACCAAATGCCTATACCAGAAAAGGAGATTTCAAATCAGTGACCTCAGCTTTCACCTTAAGAAACTAGAGGAAGAAAAGAAAATGAAAATTAAAATAAATAGGAAAAAGGAAATAATAAAGATCAGAGCAGAAATAGAAATAGAAAACAGAGAAGTAATAGAGAAAATGAATAAAACCAAATGCTGGGTTTTTTTTGAGAAGACAAAATTGATAAACCTCTAGCTAGATGGATCAGCAAAAGATAAAGAGAGCAGACAATTCACCAACATTAGGAACAAGAGTGGTGATATCACTATAGATTCTATAGATATTAAAAGGCTAATAAAGGAATGTTATAAACAACTTCATGCCAATGAATTTGACAGCTTGGATGAAATGGATAAATTCCTTGAAAGACACAAACTATGAAGTTCATTCAATAATAAATAGATAATAGATGATTAGCCCTATATCTATTATATGCTGATTAGCCTATGTATCAATTAAATAAACTGAATTTGTGGTTAATAACATTCCCACAAAGAAAATTCCAGGCCCAGATGGCTGCATGTGAATTTTACCAAATATTTAAGGAACAAAGATTACCAATTCTATACAGACTTTTCCAGAAAACTGAAGTTAGGAATTCTTTACAACTCATTCTATGTGGCCAGTATTGCTCTGTATCAAAACCAGACAAAGACATTACAAGAAAAGAAAATTTCAGACCAATATCCCTCTTGAACATAGATGCAAAAATTCTTAACATTTTAGCAAATCTAATACAAGAATATATAAAAAGGATAATACATCATGACCAAGTGGGTTTTATCCAAGAGGTGCAAGGTTGGTTTAACATTTGAAAATCAGCCAATGTAATTCATCATATTAACTAACTAAAAAAGAACCACATGATCATCACAATAGATGGAGTATTCGACAAAACTGAATATACATTCATGATAAAAACTCTCAGCAAACTTAGAAGGTAATTTCTTCAATCTGATAAAGGGTATCTACTAAAACCCCACAGCTGGTATCAGTGGAATAGTACTTAGCAATAAGGAGCAACGAACTATTGATACCTGTGAAAAAATGGATGAATCTCAAAATAATTATGCTGAATGAAAGAAAACAGAGAAAATGGACATATTGTATGATTTCATTAACATCCAGTTCTAGAAAATGCAAACTTACGTATGGTGACAGAAAGCAGAATCTGTTCTTTGGGGTAGTCATGGGGAGCCAAGTACTATAAAAAGGCATGAGGAAACTTTTGGGGGGTGGGGTAAAGGAAATGACTGCTATCTTTCTTAACAGTGAGGATGACTGCAGCAGTATATAGTATGTTCGGTCATCTAAGTATGTACTTTTAATACCTGCAGCTTATTGTATATTAATTATACTTCAATCAAGCTGTTAAAAATTAATGGAGATAATTTTCTACTGTTATGCAAGGTTTGCCACAAAGGGTAATATCTGCTTATAACTGGATAGGTAAGCTATATTAGTTTTTCCCCCTTAATGTCGTGAAAAACGCTGCAACACAAGAGAGAGATCTGACGCTAGGCTGGACTGAGAAATGCTTGTAAAGCTACGAATATGAAAACCACATTTTCATTAACCAAAGTCATTTTCTCCTTTCCACCTGTAAAAAAGAATGCCGGGATTCTTCTTACTTGGCTGCTTTAAAATTTTAATCACCGTGTACAAATTAGGAAAGGCCACAAAATCCAAGCCACTACCTTATGTCATTATTTGAAGCCTTGTTAAAGAAGCAGCCATTAGCCCGCAGGTGCTGGGAATACCGGCCCATAAATCTTGCCAGCGCAGTCTCCGTGCGCGGCCCTCTGGGTGCCTGGCCTCAGCCAGCACGCCCCGCCCTAGGCCCCCAGGCTTTGGTGGTCACGTGAGCGCAGCACCGGCTCACGCCAAGCCAGTATGAAGGCGCAGCGACGATCGCGCAAGCGCAGTGTGGGGCCAGAGCGGGGCACGCGAGGTAAGCCTCTGCACATGCGCCACTTCCGGCTGACGGCGGGCTGACGGTGAGCTGACGGCAAGCCACGGCCTTGGGATAGAGGGCTGAGGGCCAGGCATGTGGGGCCGGGGGCACTTTTCTAGAACTTCTCTTGTGAGCAGTGCGAGGTCAGTAGGAGTCTTTTTGGTAGGTTCGATGGTGGCTGCTTCAGGGACCGTATTTTCACCCCTGGTGGTCTTTTAGGGCTGACCAGTATGGGCGCGGCCCGTTTCCTGGCCTTCTGGGTCTCCGAGCCGCCGGCCCACTTCTGAGGGTGACAGGCGCCCCAGTTGCTGAGTGTGGTGCCGGGAGGCGAAGCCGGCCTGCAAATAACTGAGACCTGCGTGTTCTGGGTGAAGACAGGGACCCGCAGGCCTCTTGTCGGGTGGAATTTTCTCTTCCCGCAAACTACGTGCCGTTTAAACTTCGAAATCCCTCCTAAAATAGGTGTTAAGGAGCGACCTGGACTTACTTATTCCAAACTCTCGATGTGAATTGGAAGTGCCGTTTGGTAATCCAGGTTTGCAGAAAGTGGGTGCAGCATCACTTCCTTCATAACCATGTGAAAAAGTCTTTTTTGACCCCTTTAAAAGTAAGATTTAAAGATTATTCTAGCAGTGGCTTTTTAGATCGTGTGGTGCGATTTCCAAAGTAAACATTTTCATTTTTACTAAGTTTAAGCCAGTGCCTTCCAGTGAAATATAGTCTCCCAGAACAGATTTCAACTTGATTTTACAACTTTTTGCTCAATTTAAAAATTACTTTTGGCCAATATTTGAGGAAGAATCTTTCTTTTAAAGATGTGTTGATCCTAGTTAGTGTATGCAAAAAAATTTTTCTAAAGTTGTAACAAAAATAAGAATAAAGTTTAAAAAATAATTTTTATGACCTTCCCCCCTCCCCCCCCATAGGGTTAACTTTTTTGCCCGTAGTTGGGAGAGTATTTGGAGCTTTGGTGTAGTGATGTATAGTTAACTCTTAAATTTCTTTAAAAAAATTTATTGTTTTCCATTTCCTTCAAAAAACTAACATTTATGCATGTAAAGTGCAATCTTCTGGTGTTTTAAGGATAAAATTATAAACTAGTAGACATTTATCTTGAAATATTTTGCAGTTGGGAAAGCAAATTATTTAATGAAAATTATGTTTGAAGGTATTGTAAAGTTTGATTCATTTTGCAGTTTTTAAATGCAGGGTATCTTCAAAAGCAGAAACAACTATGCCTTTTAAATAAAATGGATATGTTTATTTAAAAATTAAATACCAGTCGGAAGCATTTGTTTTACATATGTTTGTAGTGTTTCTTTTTGTTTAGATTATGGAAGTCCTACTCATGTTTGGGGAGGGCGTCAATTATTTTAAAAGAGTATGCACATTGTTCTGAAGTATTTATGTAACTGATCAAAGTGTGCATGAATTATACCCTTCAAGGTAAATTTGTAAAGGTTTGGCTAAGGAGATAATTTCAAAGATAGAAATTGCGTATGATAAAATTGCAAAATACAATATACTCAAAACAATTATTGAAGAAAATATCTTTGGGGTTGTTTTTAATATAGAATTTAAATTTTGATAACTTAGGACAAAACATACTTGGAGGAATTTGGACATTATATGGTTTAGTCTTTATTCAGTGTTAATGGACAGATTAATAGAACCTAATTCAAAGTATTAAATTGTTTTAGTTTTTCAGGAATTGTCCAAATGGATGAAGAAGTACATTACAGTAAAGGTACTGACACTAAAAATTATTTTTGATTGTAAGAGCTAGATGATCTTGATTAATTTCTAATTTTCTTTGCATTGTGATTTGGTTTTAGTTGAAGATGTGGTTGGAAGTCATGTAGAAGATGCAGTAACGTTTTGGGCCCAGGTAAATAGTAGCCTGGTTGATTTCCTCTCCCACCCTTTCCTCCACTAATCCAGGACCTCCCCAACAAAAACAAAAATAAAAACCCTGTAATGTATATATATCATTGTTATTCTCAATGCTTAATTTTTATTGAACATTATTTAACACAAGGCATTATTAGAAGACAAATGGTTACAGCTGGAACTTAATACCAGAATTATGAGTAGTAGGCTCATAATACACTGAGTTAAAAAAGAAAACAGCAAAATTGTAGTTGTGGTTTTAGAATTACATTCAATTTAACACATCTAGGCTGCATCAATTACTGAAGATGCTGAAAAACTGTTGTATTTCTGAAGTTACAGCCCCATCTAGAGGTCTCTGATAAGATTGTTTCTTAAGTGATACTAAGTTTTAAAATTTCAGTCATTTTTTTCTATTGGCTTAATTTTGAATTTGAGGTACAATGTTTTTCTCATCATATAATTGGAAGTACTAATGGAACATTTATAATTTTACATTGGCATGCTTCAAGACAGATAAGTTTACTCAGTTTTAAATACAAAGCAAAGCACCAAAGTGCTTATGTTCCAGAATTTAAAAGGTGAATCCCTCAGAGGTACACAATTACTCACTAATTTTTAATTTTGTGAACTACATGATATGGGAGGGAAGGGAATAACATTTCTCTGTACTTCTGCGGCCTGAGAACTCCTTTTTGTACGGGTAGAGTGAATTGGCAATGTGGGAAATAGGATTTATGAGAAGAAAGGTTATAGAAGACATACGATTAACTCAGTGTTCTTAAATCTATATAGAAAACATTTTAGAAGGCTGATAGTCATAGAAAAATTTTGGCAAATTTGTATCTCTGCTTATGAACATATTTTCTAAAGGTTGCCCACAATGTTCTGGTTCAATGCCCATTGTCTCTGCATTAATAGCACCTGTGTTCCTCTCAACAGTGTCCCAGGTTGGATGATAAATGATATTTTTAAGCTCATTATATAGGAAAAACATTTATTATCTTAAATAAGATTTTCAGACCAGCACTGTCTGGTAGAAATATAATGTGAGCCATATAAGTAATTTAAAATTTAGCAGACACATAAAAAAGTAAAAAGAAATGGGCAAAATTGATTTTAATAAATATGTTTTATGTAACTCAGCATATCCAAAATATCATTTCAAAATATAATCAATATAAATGTTACCAAGATAGTTTATTTTCCTTTTTTTCATATCCAGTGTATATTTTAGATTTACAGCACAACTTAAATCAGACTAGCCATATTTCAAGTAAGAATTGGCTATTGTATTGGTCATTGCAGCTCTAGACTTTGATTTTTATTGACCTTTATGTGAAGCTGTTGCTTGAATTTGGAACTATGATTTAAACCAGGAGTCAGCAAACTTTTTCTGTGAAATATTAGATAGTAAATATTTTAAGGTTTGTGGGTCTCTTTTGCAACTGTTCAGCTCTACAAAAGCTGCCATTGTAGTGCAAAGGCAGCCATAGACAATACATAAATAAATACGTATAGCTGTGATCTATTAAAATTTTATTTACCAAAACAGGTAGGAGAGCCCATAATTTACCAACCTCTGATTTCAACCGTGAAGTTGAGGCCCCTGTAGAAATTTAAACATATTTGAAAAAGTGAGGAAAAATGTCTTAATTGGATGAAAAGATGAAGTGAAAACTGCTAAGGCTTCCATATGAATCGAATGATTTTTTTCGAGAAGCAAATTGTTTGTGCACATATGTGTGAATCCATACCGGAGACACGCCCTGTATGTGCCCTTTCGATGGTTGTAATAAGTTTGCTCAGTCGACTAACCTGAAATCTCACATCTTAACACATGCTAAGGCCAAAAACAACCAGTGAGAAAAAGAAGACCCTTCTCAACCTTGAGAATCTTCTTTCAGGAGTGTGATTGGGAGTGAATATGCTTCTCCTTTGTATATTGTTTCTAGGCAAGAATTTTAAAAATGAATCCTACATATCTAAGGGACATCTTTTGATGTTTGATAAAATTTTGATATATTTTGATAAAGTAGTAAAAATCAAAGAAAAATACTTTAGTAAGATGCCATTGCTAAGATGCTCTATCTTGCTCTGTAATCTCGTTTCAAAAATGTGGTATTTTTGTAAAGTGTGGTCCCAACAGGAGGACAATTCATGAATTTCACATCAAAAGACAGTTCTTTATACAACAGTGCTAAAACTGGGAGAACTTCTTTTCACATTCTTATATGCAGCTCACCTGTTGCTTACAGTTTTAATTTTGTATTTTTCAAGTGTGCATTTTGTACACTTTATGGGGATAGGCTTAGTGTGTGTGATTTTTCTGGAGGTTGATAATTTTGCTTTAAGTAGGTTTTCTTTAAAAGAATGGGCAGTTACATGCAGGTTTCAAGAGTATTTTCTGTTAAAAAAAAGTTATATAGGCTTTGTTTGCTATCTTAATTTTGGTTGTATTCTTTGATGTTAACACATTTTATGTAATTGTATGGCTGTATTGAATCATATAATATCAAATATTAGAAGTGATTTAATAGTGTTAATCAATTTAAACCCACCTTAGACACTTTTTTTTTTTCTGAAAAATACTGCCAGATGCTGATGTTCAGTATAATTTCTTTGCCTGTTCAGTTACAGAAAGTGGTGCTCAGCTGTAGAATGTATTGTACTTTGTAACACCAGTTGTGTACATCCTGTGTAACAGGAAGGGCAACAATAAAATAGTAATCCTACAGAAAGAATATGGCAGGAAAAAAAAGATGCAAATTTAAACATTTGATTAGGTTGGGATAGGGTGTAGATGAAGAGTAAATAGAGATTTAGAAACATGTGGAGGCAGGTCAAGATGAAGGTTTGCTCACACATAGTCTCTGTGTTTCTACCACTATGGATTTCTGCCATTTAAGCCATTTACATGAAACACTTCAGAATTTTTGGTAGGCCTAGTTTGATGAGTGGCAGTTGAAGGAATCTTAAGTATTTGACCTTTGAGAAAAAGAGCTTCTGTTTATGCTAGTCCGTATACCTACAAAATCTAATTATGTAAAATACTTCGGTGTATTTTGAACTTTAGAGAGCTCATTCCAGGAGTTTATTTACAAAGGCTCCTTCAAGTGTGTCTTAGGATCAGTTTAAATTCACTTCCCATTTTTGCTGTTTATCAATACTTATATTCATCATGATGTCGTTTGAACTGCTTTCAGAGTTTATTTTCAGTTACAGAGATAATCATGTTCTTTCTAGCCTTATTGAATATGGTATTGATATAGATTTTTTAATTTTGTTTCTGTGTTTTTGAATTTTATTTATTAATACAGTAGGTTCTTATTAGTTATCTATTTTATACATATTAGTGTATACATGTCAATCCCAATCTACCAGTTCATCCCCCCCTCCCACCCTCCCTCCGCCCCCCACTTTTCCCCCTTGGTGTCCATACGTTTGTTCTCTACATCTGTGTCTTTATTTCTGCCTTGCAAACCGGTTCATCTGTACCATTTTTCTAGATTCCACATATATGCGTTAATATACAATACTTGTTTTTCTCTTTCTGACTTCATGTTATTGGTATATTTTTAAAGAACATATATATATATATTTAACAGTTTACTTTGAAATAACTTTAGACTTACAGGAAAGTTGTAAAATTAATTTCTTTATACCCTTCACCTAGCTTTCCTTGTTGCTAACATTTTACATAACCAAAGTACAATGGTCAAAGTCAGGAAATTAACATTAGTACAATGCTGTTAAATCTTAACTACAGCTCTTATTCAAATTCCACCAGTTCCCCGCCCCCCCCCCGCCTTTTTTTTTGTTTCTATTACAGGATCTAATTCAGGATCCCACATTATATTTAGTTGTCATGTATCCTTAGTCTCTTCCAACTTTTGATAGTTCCTTTATTTATACATATTTTTCATGATTTTGACATTTTTAATGAATTCTGGTCAGTTTGTATTTGTTTATGATTTCTCATAAATAGATTGGCAGTAGTACTACAGAAGTGATGTGTACTGAAAGTACGTCATATTGGGGATTTATGATGTTGTTATATTTCACTATTGATGATGTTAACCTTGATCCACTTGGTTAAGGTGGTAACTGCTGGGTTTCTCAGTTGTAAAGTTACTGTTTTTCCTTTTGTAAGTAATAAGTGTTTTAGAGTGAGATGCATTGAGACTATCTAATCTTGTTTCTCTTAAACTATTTACCCACGAATTTTTTATTTATTGCTATGGCCTTTGCCTAATGATGGTTTTCTATTTTCCTCATTCCTTCTACATTTATTAATTGGAATTCCTCTTTAAGGAAGAGCTGTTTCCTCTCCAGCATTTATGTATTTATTTATTCAATTATTTATATTAATATAAATCCATGGGTATTTATTCCATGGATTATAATCCCATACTATCATTTATTTTGTTGTTTAAATTGTTCCAGCTTTGACCAATAGGAGATTGTTCACATTAGCTACTGTATCCTTTAAAATGCACCCATTCTTTTTTTGAATATTTCTTGACTTTCTGGCATCACCAGATGTTCCAGGATCATCTTTTATTTCCCTTTCCTAGCCCTGGATTCAACCACTCTCCAAAGAACTCTTGTTCCTTTTATTGGAGAATGGTGTTTAAAAATCAAGATCTAGGCACTAGGTGTGCTTATTGCTACTTGAGTGTCATTGCTTCTAGGCTCTCTGAGCGGACAGAGATAGGAACTATATATATATTTATAAATATACTATATAAATACAAATATATATATATATAACTAACACATATACACATCTGTATCTCTGTGTCTCTTTCATATATGCATATATTAACACACAAACATATATGTATACACACACATGCACACACATATATGTGTGTTTGTGTATATGTGTGTGTGTGTGTGTGTGTGTGTGTATATACACACACACACACACAAGTTCATACTGATACTTCCCAATTGTAATCTAACACTGCAGGTTCATTCTAGCCTTCCTTATTTGTAATTTCTCTCTCCCTGCTTTCATTATCTAGAACATATTTACTTAACTTGTTCAGTCCTAGTATATACCTAAAGTAGTTTCAAAATTGTTAACCCATGCCCCTGTGAGAAATAAATTTACTAACTAGATTACAGTATTTATATACAGAGAACCTGTACATTTTGAAATTGTTTTTACATGTTTCCTTTACACAACAACAAATATGTGAGAAGACCCATGTCATTTGACCAAAATATGGTATCTATTTTGAGCAATTAGAGCTAAAGTAAAACCCAGAGACAATTGTTTAAAGTTACCTCTTAATATGATATTAATAATATTTGGTATCTTAGTTTGAATTCCAAGTAATTTGAACTCATCGGGAAGTAAAAATTTTCTATAGCCTAGTTCCATTTCTTACAAAGAACTTGTTTGAATTATGAAAAAATAATGACATAAGAATTGATTTAATTTCTAATACTCCAAAACCTTTTAAGTATTATGCATAGTAGAACCCTCATTTGCATAACACTGTCAAATAATATTTTACTGAATCTTATACTATATCTATTCTTCTAGAGTATCAGTAGAAATAACGATATTATGAAGATTGGTTGTTCACTGTCTGAAGTCTGTCCCCATGCCAGTTCAGTTTTTGGGAATCTTGATCCAAAGAAGGTGAGCCATATTCTTGGGTATAATTATTCTGTCTTTCTTATTAGCTTTCCTGTGTCTCAGATTTTATAGTTTTTGGAATTTTTAATATATTTGAAAGGAAGAGGCAAGTTTTTAGAATTTGTATAAACTACAGTCGTAATAAGTTTACTTTTTCAAAAATACTTATGAACTATCTGCTAGGTACTGGGCACTGTGTTAAGCATTGAGTATACAGTGGTGAACAAAATAGAATCCTTGCCCTTGACACTGATTCATAAAAATTTGTAAGAGACATACTTATGGAGAACAGTTGGACAATATATACATGTACATATATTTTTTAATTGACATATAACTTACAGTGAAGTGTGTATCTCTTAATCTCTTGATGAATTTTTCATATCTATGCATCTGTGTGATCATCACCCAGATCAAGATACAATTCTATCACCCTAGAAAATTCCCTCAGGCCCCTTCTCAGTCAATTCTTGGTCAGTAGTCTCTTAACAGAGGTAATCATTATTCTGACTTCTATCACCATAGGTTCATTTGCCTGTTTGTAAATTATACAATATGTACTCTTTTGTATATGTCTGGCTTCTTTTGTTCAACGTAATTTCTGAGATTTATCCATATTATTGTGTGCATCTATATTATTGTGTGTTTGTGCTTTTTCAAGCTATGCAGTATTTCACTGTATAAGTATACCAAAATTTATCTGTTCTCCTTTGATGGGCGTTTGGAGTGTTTGTAGTTTTTGGCTACTGTGAGTGAAACTGCTATGAAATCCTTATACAAGCCTTCTAATGGATATTTTAACTTATTTCTTTTTTGTATATACCTAGGAGTAAAATTGCCAAGTCATAGGGTAGGCATGTTTCACTATAGTAGGTACTGGCCAATCAGTTTGGAAAAGTATTGAACCAGTTTGCATCCTTACCAGCAAACTATGAGAGTTCCAGTTCCTCTGTGTCCTCACCAACACTTCTCATTGTCAGTCTTTCTAATTTTAGCCATTTTGGTGGGTGTGTATTGTTATTTTGTGATTTTAATTTCATTTTCCTGATGAGTACTAAGCTTAAGCATGCTTTTCAGGTTTTATTAGCCATTTGGATATCCTGTTTTGTGAAGTACCTATTTAGATCTTTTCCCAGTTTTCAAGGTTGTTTGTCTAGATTGATTTGTAGGAAGTTCTATACAGTTGGCCCTCCATATCCATGGGTTCCACATCCATGGATTCATCCAATTGTGGATCAAAAACATTCCAAAACATTTTCAGGAAGTTCCAAAAAGCAAAATTTGAATTTGCTATGTACTGACAACTATTTACATGGCATTTACATTGTATTTACAACTATTTATGTAGCAATTACATTGTATTCAGTATTACAAGTAATGTAGAGATGATTTAAATTTTATGGGAGGATGTGTATAAGTTATATGCAAATACTGTTCCATTTTTTATAAGGGACTTTAGCGTCTGAGGGGGGTCCTGGGACCAATCCCCTGTGGATACCAAGGGACAACTGCACATGTTCTTTATATATTCTGGATATGAGTCCATTGTCTTATATGTGTGTTGCCACTGTCTTCTCCTAGTGTATGGCTTCCCTATTCACATTCTTGATAACATTTGAAATCTGTTAATTTTTTCTTTTTTGGTTTGTGCTTTCTGTTTCCTATATAAGATCTCTTCACTTACCCCAAGGTCATGACTATATTCTCCAATTTTGTTTTTTCCCTAGAAGTTTTTGCCTCTTGCATTTAGGGCTGTGGTTTACCTCCAATAAATTTTTGGTTATGATGTGAAGTAGAGGTTACATTAATTTTCTTCCATATCGATATCCAGTTATATCAGCACCATTTATTGAAATAACAATCCTTTCTTTGTTGAATTGTCTTGGAATCTTTGCTTTAAATCAGATGACTATATGTGCGTGTTAACCATCTTTTTCAAAATAGTAAATGCCTGTAGTCTTGGCTGCATCAGTTTCTCTGCCAAGAATTTACCCTTTGGACATTTAAGTACAGAAAGTACTCAGAGATGTTTGTACAGATATATTCAATGTAGCATTATTTGTAATAGGCAAAAGTGGAGATTAAGTATCCTTTAATATATCAATATTACAGTAGTAGTAGTAGTGATAATAATGATAGCTAGCATTTGAATCTTACCCTTTGTGAGACAGAGGCAGTGTTCTAAATACTTGGCTACTAACTCATTTAATCCTCACTCATTTGTACTAACTCATTTAATCCTCACAGCAACCCTGTGAGGCAGATGTTATTATTTTATACTTTATTTTTTTGGAAATTGAGACACAGCTAGGATAACTTTATGAAAATCACCGGCTAGTCAAAGGTGGATCATATATTTAAACTCACAGAGCCCACCTTCTTAACTGTTACCCTGTATTGGAATAATTAATGAACTGTGGTAGATCCTTATTTTGGAATACTAAGTAATCATTTTGGGGGCTGATAGCTAGGGTAAGGTAAGCACTGAATTTAAGGAGGCACTTTTGCAAGTTCAGGGTTGATACCTCAGAGTGAATTCCCCTTTAAAAATTTTGTGCCCTGGGTGCCTTGCTTGCCTCACCCAGCCCCAAGCCCTGGTTATTTAAATGAGGGAGATAGAGTTCTGTATTTTGATATGGAATTAGGTGAAAAATTGTATATTTAAAATGAACTCATTTATGTAAATAAAAAAGCATAAACATATAGTGTACATGTGAAATTAGTGTAAATGTAAAATTATTTTCAGGAGGTGCATGTGGAAGAGTATTGGGAAGGAAGTCTTACTCTTTACCTCTTTGGGTATACTTTGATTTTCTTTTAATAATGTGCCTTTATTTAGTTTTATTTAAAAATAATTTAAAACCCCAATGACATATATAGAAAAGTATAAAAAGAAGAAATTTCGAAGGAAGAAAGGATTGTAGCTTGGAGCTGAGCATCAGAATGGATAAGATAATGCAATTTGTAAAGATTTTAGGTTTTTTTTAAACATCCTTGTAGTCTGTGACTGTGTTTAATAGTATTATGAGTTAAGACATACCCGTTTTTCCTCTGTTGAATGCAGAATAAATTACTTGCTTCACAAAAAATTCAACCTATTTTCAGTAATAGACCTCTTATTATAAATGATTACTTAGCCACCTCTGATTATCTGTGAATGGATTATGCTGTGTAAATTTTCTTTAGTGATTGAGTAGTCCTCTTCCTCTTACCATGTAGTCAGGACATGGGGTGTGAATTGTGGAGTCGTGAGAGAAGATGGGGACTAGGCACAATGGGAATGACTGTATAGTTCTGACTGTGCTCTCAAGACAAACCTATTTGGGATAGATTTGTATTTATGATGGTGGTTGTGATTATTCACACTAACAGAGTCAAGAACTTTAGATTGCTCAGTTTGGTTGGGTTCGAGCTCTATTTCTAGAGGTATCCCCACCCCTACCTAGACTGGGTTACAATGATACACCATTTCTGTCACTTGCCTTGTATTGAATTGTTAATTGTATTGGTATATATTACAAAATCATAACGGTAATGTGATCTTTTGCAAGGTTTGAAATTGGATAGGACGGTTGATCAGGTATTTCTGCTACTAAACCTGTTTGCTTGCTGAAAAATGAAGTAAGATGGCTGGGAGAGGGTACCATGCCATTTGTGCTCTCCCTTGCCCTTCAGTTGGTGAGTGTTAGCTGAGGGAACCAGAGTTAAGTGCTAATTGAACACACCTGTCCTTTGTAGCATTTGCTTTCTTAGCTATCCATTTGTGTGTCTAAGTTGATTTGTACTTTGTTGCTTTGGGGAGTTGAGGATTTTTACATTTCACCCTCTGTATTCCTTTTGCTTTAAAATGTGTGAATTTGTCCTAGTTCAGAGTGATATACTTAAAATTAATTTTATACTCCATCACCTAAAGCCATGCTCCTCAACCTTTTTTTCATTATGCCCTTCTAAGGCATTTTTTTCCCTAATGGGTCTCCTCTCTGCAAGTCATTTTAACACCACAGATACACTGGATATCTATTTATGTTGTCAGGTAGGGTTGAACTTTGGAGGACTACAAACCACTGTAATATCTAAGATTCTCCTCCATGCTCCAAGAACCAGTTTTTACTCCCATGGGGATAATATTTCTCCCATTGAGAATGTATGATTTAAAGTGGTTATCAACCTGGGGTTACTTTGTATCTTCCACTCCCACCCCCAGGAGACATTTGGCAATGCGTGGAGACATTTTTGGTTGTCACAACTGGAGGGAGTGCTATTGGCATCTTGTAGGTAGAGGCCAGGCGGGGAAGCTGCTAAACATCCTACAACGCATATGACAGAAGGCAGCCTCCATCCCCCCACCAAGGAATTATCCTGTCTCTAATGTCAGTAGTGCTGAGGTTGAGACACTGACTTAAAGTATGTAAATTTTTCTCTTTGTTCTCTATTAAACATAATTAAATTAAAATATAAATTTAAAATATATGAAGGTTCAGTATTAAGGATATTATCTAATGTAATTTATTTGCTTATATTTACAATAACACTGAAGTCTTTCTGTATAAAGTAAAAAGTGTAAGAATCTTTCTTGTCTGATTGGACATAGGAATCCTACCATGGTTGAGAATTAGACTTAAGTGGCATGTACTTGGCATGTTTGTGTTTTAAGAACAATTAATTGTACCAATTATGTCTTCAGACATCAAAACAGCATGACTTTAAGTCTTTGATGCTTGGGCCTTTTTTTGAGTTTTCTGTTTTTATGTCTTTTGTCTTCTCTCTCCTTTTTTTTGGAGAGGCAGAAAAACATAATGGACTCTGAAGTCAGTTGCCTGAATTTGAATCCTGGTTCTGCTGCTAACTAGTTTATGACTTTGGGCATATAATGGTGAAAACAAAGTACCTGCCTCATAGGGTTGTTATGAGAATAAAATAAGTTATTATGCTTATTTATGTATAGTAAGTCCTTAATTCTGCTAATTATTATTCTGATCTACTTAGCATTAAATTCATTAAAATGCCAAATAATTTTACTTTCTTTTTCTCTTTGTAGATTTATGGAGGATTATTTTCTGAAGATAAATGTTGGTACAGATGCAAAGTACTGAAAATCATCAGTGATCAAAAGGCAGGAACAAGTGTTCAATTTTTTTGCTCTGAGGAATATTTATTTTGGTTCCAAAATTTGATGCTTATTTAGTCCTTCATTGCTTATTCATAGTAGTAATAAAATATGGTTGAATGAACTTATAAACTGATTAAAATATAAATTTTTCCCCTTAGAGAACACAAAAGAAATCAATTGCCTAAAAAAATACAAGTCAGATTCAGGAATATTCTTCTGATTTTAAGTTGTTGTATAATCATCCCAGATTATCCAAGAATAGATTACATAATTTGTGATTATTTTTGGTGACCAATTGGTTCTTTGTACCTCAGTTCTTAATAATTATGTTTGATTCTTGCTGAGTAACTTAAAATTTCATTCTATTAAGATTGAGTAGGAAAAGAACATTTGATTGATCCTGAAGTTATGGTTATCTTTTACTTAGTTGATGTGCATATTGTTAATAATGAAGATTGGCTTGCCACTTTCTCACGCCTTGGTTAAATGTGATGAATTTTCTTTGCATTTAGCTATTTTGTTTTTTACGTTGTGAAATTGTGGGAGATTTTTAAGGGAATTTGTGGAGATAGGATTCTGAATAGCTGTTTGGTGGCAATTGCACATTGCAGGCTCTGTAAAAGCATCTCTGTAGGGTTTCTTTTACTGTTTTTTTCTGTCTACTTTCCTGGACTTAAAATATTTTACAATATATATGTTTTGTAAATATTGTTCTTGGTGTAATGAGAAGGTAAGGTGAAACACCTTGAGTAATGTTCCAGATATCTTTAAAAAAAAATCTCGTGATTTATTACTGTCATGGGTAGTGGTTTATCTTAGTGAAATAGACCTTTTCTCCGCAGTTTGACAACTGGAGATGATATTTTGTGTTTGCTTTTGGTTTAGCTTTAACTTTTTTAAATTAAAGAGCAAGATAGCTTTTGACCTTGTAATAAACTATTTTTCTTTTTTACCTTCTATACAGATATAGAGCTGGAGGTAAGGGTGAATTTGATTCATTTCCAAGATCTAACAGTTGGAGTAGGCTTAAGTTTATCAAAGAAAGTTTCACAACTTTGCCTTTATTTTCAGATTTTATTGTTTCCAACTTGAATTTAAGAAGGTTGATTGATTTTAACATTTGAGATAAGAGAGAGTCATAAGTTTCATAGATTTATGTTTATTTAAATACTGTTGTTTAAAAAAAATCAAAATGAGAAATGGTACTGTTGGAAGTAGTACCAAATATAGAAATCCTCGGGATCTCATGGACTATAGATTTTCTGTATTTTGAGGATATTGCTGGAGCTCTCATTTCTGAATGCATTTTGTCAGTTTCAGGTAAAATGCTATCATGATTTACAGGTAGTTAACAGAAAGCAGCATATGGGTAGTTTCTTTGGAGATATTTAATCTAAGTTCTGTATTAGCATTTCTGTCATTTTTTTTCCAGTGTCTGGTGAGATATATTGACTATGGAAATACTGAAGTTCTAAGTCGATCTGATATAGCTGAGATTCCTTTGGATCTGCAATTTTCTAGTGTTGCCAAAAAGTATAGACTTTGGGGACTACAGATTCCTTCTGGCCAAGAAGTTACCCAGTTTGATCAGGCAAGTCAAAGATTGTAAATATTTTTGCTAATAGAAGTAAAACTATGTGCTGGAAACGCAATATAAGTGTGCTAAAAATCCATTAATTTTCTTTGATGTAAAAGCTTGTATAAATTAATGGAAAATATGAAATTATAGAATAATTCACAGACAGTTGTATAATAATATATTTGTGCTCGTCTTTGCTGGGTAAACATTCTTGATCAGATAAGACTGATATGATATATATGTGTGTGTGTGTATATGCGCACACATATAATAAATGTAAATAGTTTCTTCTGATGTGAAAGCTTCAAAGAATAGTCTCTTTTATGATGGAGAGAATGATGAATCTAATTATTCTGTTTTTTGCTTTTGTGAAAGTATTTATTAAATAAAAGTGCTCTTTAATCTAGCCCTGGCGATAAATATCACAAATTTGAAATTAGTGGAGTTGTAAATTAATCAGATTGTATCATTTTGGCAGAGGCTCATACTGTTCGATATAGTAATTGGCAGTGATGTTCTGCTAATCTAGACTACTGTTTGTATTCATTTCCATTAAATTTTGGGTTAGCAACCTAATTCTGGAAGACCTCTAATAATTTCAGGGGTAGTCTTAACAAGAATCCTACCTCCTTTTAAATCTGTGCAATAGTGATGTTCTTTTGATAGCTGATACTGCCATTGAGGGAATATCACATTGCAGAGTAATCAGATTTGTATTGTATATTTAGCAGCTCAAATGACTTATTTGAAAATAATTTAATCAGTACTAGAAGGAACAGTAAAATTTGAAAACCTCCTTGCCTCTTTTTGTTGTTTTTAGAATCTTTTAGGTCATTGGGTGTAGTTTTGTCTGCACTATAGTTACTTATAAGAAATGTTTCTGTACTTAAAACTTAGACTCTCATAAATAGAGTAAAGCATAGATATTATTGTAAAATTACACCCTAAATTTTTGGTTTAAAATCTAAAATTTATTACTTTTTTTTAATATAAATGTTTTGACCAAGGTAGAGGCTTGTTTTGAATTTCTTGCATGCCTAGAGCCTTGGAATCTTAAATTTACAGACCTTAGAATTCATCTGCTCTCATCTTATTGTTTTGCAAATAAAGAAATTGGGTCTACAACAATTAAATGACTTATTTAAACTCATAAAGCTAATTAGGGCTGAGCTAGGGCTAGAACTCAAGTCCATTGCTATTCTCGTAGTAAGATGATATAAAATTTATGTAGATTGAAACAAACATGAATCAAAGAAAATGTCATTTTCAAAATTTATTTTTGGAACTGAGGAAATAAACTTCAGTATTGAGAATGTTTTATATGCTTCATAGATTCTTAATAGATGGTATTATTTGTATTTGCATGCTTACATTCAATAAAAAGACTATTCATTGGAGTTGAACTAATTAGCAAACTGAATGTTTTCTGGAAAGAAATGGTTATTCTTGAGTGCCTCTGCTTAGAAAGTCCATGTTTAGCCATTAATTCTCAGCTGAAGATTCAAATGTAATTTCTTATAAGAAGTCTTTGCTGATACCCACCGTTCATTCTCCTGCAGCTGTTTTAGTTCAATGTATAGGCATGTAGAGGTGTAATTTTTTTCCTCCCCCCACAAGATGGTGAGCTTGGTAGAGACAAGACTGTCTTGGTAGAGACAAGTATTTTATTCATTTTTTTATGCCTAATCTCTCTGCTTCTGCCTGTTAGGTGTTAGATGAGCATCCAGTTTATCTAGCATTTGAATGGATGAATGGATAAGTAGGGATTCAGTTAAAAAAAAAAAAAAAGAGGGTGTCCTGGGCACTGAAATACTTTCAACACATTTTAAACCAACACTTTCACACCTATGCTGAAGCACAGTTGAAACTGAAACTCAAAATGGTGGTAAAAATTGCTGAAGATCAAAGAAGATCAAATTATGTCCTGAATGCCTTTCTTACTTTGAAAATTTTCATGTAGAATCAGGGAATGAGAGGTAGAGATTGGAATATGGGTTTAACAGTTTAAAGGTCTTTTAACCTGTTTTCTAATATATCCAGACAAGGTTGGGTAGACTAAGAAAGCAAGTGATGCTTTCCTATTTCTGAATAAAGTGTTTTGTTAGAATTTAGGAGAACTCAGATTTTATTCCAAATTCAGGGTTCTGCCTGTAATTATATATGATTCAGGGAGAATCTGGTTGAACAGTTTTGTACTAATTGTGATTAATGACCATAACTAAAAAGAATTTGACTTAAGAGAAAAGTCTAAAAATCAGATTTCTGTGTAAAAATTTCTAAATAGTATACCTTTAGAACATTCAGCTTTAGGTAATTGGAACTTTTGTAAAAAGTAGATTTATTTCCACTTAAATTCATATGTTGCCCAAGGACAGAGTTTCTTGAAGTGTTAAGTATTAAGAATTTCACATATTGCAGCAATAATTTTCAGACACTGTCACTTCCATTAAGATTGGTTAGGGGTGGAAGTTATGCTTGCATTTTAGATAGACTTTCAACATTAAGTGTTGAAGTTAAGGGTTTTTTTTTATGAAAGAGGTTAACTAAAAACTATATTCTGATTGATCGAAATCTTAGATATATTTCAGTGAATTATATTTTGAGTTTGTTAGCTTTGCCTGCTTGATCTCATTTTTTGGTGATGCATTCTGGACCATCTTTGCTTTCTATATTGGTGTTCTTGGTGAATTCAAGTATCTCAATATGTGTGTATTTAAAATTTTTATGATTTGAAAAATTTATTAAACCTGTGTTTTTGGTAACTTAAAATACTTTGTCATTTTGGTTTGCGGATTAAGAAAATTCTTTTTTCTTTTTTCTTTTTGGTAGTGATGGTTGGTGATCCTTGAGCCTATGTAGTTTGAATCTCCTGTACCCTTTCAGATGCGTCCTTTTAGGCTCAGGAGTTCTTAACCTGGGCTTAAAATATATCATGGTGAAATAATTTTCTTTGTAGTTCTCCTTATGTTTATGTTATACATTTAAAAACATTTTCCAAGAAGGATTCCAAAGGGTTCACCAGATCAATAAAGGAGCCCATGGCATGGAAAAAGTTAAGAACTCCTACATAGATCTCCCTTCTGCCCTCTATACTACCATATAGTTAAAAAGGAAATAGTTACTCCCTATCAATATTATTTAGTTTCTTGTACCTTGAAAAATTTTTTTCTTTCTTTCTTTTTTTTTTTTTAAATGTGACTAGCTTGTATTTTCTGGTTTTTAATTTGTTCTTTATGCTCGTGTTGCCTGGATTATTATTGGTATGATTACCTATTAGGTTTTATTTGCATCAGCTTTATTGTTTGTCATATTTACCTAGTGGGAATATAGCTAAAAATAAAGCTTCTCCCTAAGAGGATTATGGCCCGTAAGATTAATTACATCAGGGATTCCAAGGAAGATATGAAACAAGATATTTTTGTCTCAAATTTATACTTTATATATTCTGAGAAATGATTCATTTCCTCTATAGGATGAAAGTTAGGTAAGGAACTTAGAGAAATTTGGGAAGAGAGGAATAATTATCAAATTGGACCATATCAAAGTAATTTTAGGAGTTCAGATTTCTGGAGATGTAAGCAAGTTCTTATTAAAATTAAATCTCAAGATATCTTCAATTCTAAATATGTTTTAGGTATGTCTTTGCTCAGTGCTGTGGATCAATAATCTATAATTAAATGTTATCAAGTACCTAATTACTCACATGTCTTCTCATATGCCAGTTATACAGGTATTGCTCCCTCAGACAAAATTCTATTTAAGAGAGTTTTAATTTAGGAATTTCTAACATCTCATAGTCCATAATTGCAGTTTGTTGATTTTTTAAAAAAGTTGTTTATGTTTTATGCTTTGAGTTTCTGTTTTCTGCTTCTGCTCTTGTCTTACTTTGAAATGAGAGTACCTGATTAGGCCTTTAAAATGATTTTTAAAGTTTTGTTGAATTTGAGCACTTTTTCTAGATACCAAAATTCATTTTTATGTGGTGTAGCTCCTCAGGGCACCATTATATGTAGTTAGGGCCAAAATGTCAACAGAATCTGCTTGGTTGAAAAAAATTATTCTAGGGTATTTAATTGGTACACATTTAAAAATGTATAAATATGGCTGCCTGTACTGGTCTCAGCTCTGCTTCTGGAAAGGATTTTAGCAAGTGTGTAATTGGAATATAGTCATACACATGCCGAAGTATATTTGCACTTAGCCAACAACAAGGTAAGACCACTTTTATAGAGATTTCAGAGTGAGGAAATACGATCGTTGGAAAAACTAGGTAGAAACAAAATAAGTGGAGAAAAACATGTTGGTGTAGCTGGTTTATGTCTTCTTTTTTTTATCTTTCTTAGGGCAGAATCTTTTTGGGGAGCTTGATTTTTGAAAAGCAAATAAAAATGAGAATTAAAGCAGCCTATCAAGATGGAACAGTTATTGCTCAGGCTGAGTATGGCAGTGTGGATATAGGGGAAGAGGTGGCTAAGAAAGGATTTGCAGAAAAATGCAGACTTACTTCCAGCACTGACATCTGTGAGGAAAAAAAATCGGATCCTGGTCAGCTTGTCCTCAGGAACCTCAAAAGCCCCATTCCTTTGTGGGGGCATAGATCAAACCAGTCACCCTTCATCAGGCCAAAGAACCGCTTAAGTGGGAGGCCGTCTGTTGACTTGAAGAGTGAAAATGATGCAGGAAATCATGTGGCACTTCCAAAGTAAGACTACGTTGGGATTTTTAGTCTGAACTAATTTCTGATTTATGGTGTAAGCCCTCGTCATAGTAGAAGTCAAGGCTTACGTTTTTGGAGTCCTCAACTATGTCAGTGATTCTGGGGGATGATACTGATTATTTCTGTTTTTTCTCAAGCAGGTATTCCTCTTCTCTTTAGCAAGACTATTTTAATTAAAAGCCATTTTGAAAGAAAAATCATTCCTGAATTGTTTGAAGTTCACATACCAACTCTTCATTCCAACTGTTTCTAATATATTTATTAAAAATAAAAATCTACCCCTAAATCTAAATGATTCAGCCAAGAGCCAGAATTTCAGATAAACTTGAAGTTTTTCCTTTGGCTTTAAGAGTATTTTAATGAGTTTTAGGGAATTGCCTTCCCTTTTTAACAAAAGAGAGGCTCTTTGTTCTTCCTGTGAAAATTTACTGTGATAGAATTTGATAATTACAAAAGGTGTTCACTTTTTAGATAATTTTGAATTATAAACTTGAAGCAAAAAGTCAGGTTTGATGTTTACCAAACCATTCTATACTTCTGTATCATGATCTAGGCTATGATGCCATGTCTTGGGTAATATAGCTGTTTTTTGGGACCTTATCAGTGCTCTAGGAACTAAACTGTCAGATGGAGTTGGGGTGATGGGGAGGAGGGATTGGAAGAAACTGATACAGAAATGCTTTTTACTGTATTTCCTGGAGTTGATATTGCTATGAAGAAGTTGGAATATGTATTCTTTGAGATTTGGAGGCATTGTTTTTGAAGTGTTTCTTCAGTTATAAAATCTAGTTTGCATTAAAAATATTTTTTAATGTTGAACTAGGTAAAGGTTTTAGATTAGTTTCCAAAATTAACTTTAAGATATATCATGCTAAAAAAAACCCAAGAGAATTTTAGGGTTTGATCTCTGTAACACTTCCACAATTTGTTTTTTACAATGAGTGAATTTGTTTTTAATAGGGAAAATTTGGCTGTTGGTGGCTTTAATTTAGGGTCGAATGTCAGCCTGGCAAAAATTAAGCAGGACCAGAAACTGATTGAAGAAAATGAAAAGCTTAAAACAGAGAAGGAGGTTCTTCTTGAAAGGTATAAGGCATTAGAATTGAAAGTAGAACAGACTGTCGAGGAGCTGCAGGTATGGTATGTTCAGTGGCATAAGGTAAAGCATGACGAACTGGGAAATCCTTATATTCATTTGCTCTTATTTGTTTGTTTAATTTTCTGTCTCCTTTCCTTCCCTTCATCTCCCCGCTCTTTATTCTCTCCTTTCTTTATATTTGTTTATAGATTTTTTTCTTATGCTACAAACTAATCATCTTTGGATTTCATTGGATGTTTGAGAGATTAATAATTTCTCAGTTACATTTCCTCTTATGTTCTTTAAAATTTTTAACTATGGAAATTTTCGAACATTTTATTTATTTATTTAATCTATTATTTATTTTTGGCTGCGTTGGGTCTTTGTTGCTGTGTGCGGGCTTTCCCTAGTTGCGATGAGCGGGGGCTACTCTTCGTTGTGCTCAGGCTCCTCATTGAGGTGGCTTCGCTTGTTGAGGAGCACAGGCTCTAGGCACGCAGGCTTCAGTAGTTGTGGCTCGCGGGCTCTAGAGCGCAGGCTGAGTAGTTGTGGTGCATGGGCTTAGTTGCTCTGTGGCATGTGGAATCTTCCCGGACCAGGGATCGAACCCGTGTCCCCTGCATTGGCAGGCAGATTCTCAACCACTGTGCCACCAGGGAAGCCCCCTCAAACATTTCAAAAAGAATTGAATAATTAATACTTATGTATCCATCACCCAGTTTTTACAATTATTAAATACACAGCAGTCTTTTTAAAAATCTATACCTCCTGAGTAATTTTAAAACAAATCCCATTCATAATATTTTAATGTATGTGTGTTTGTATGTATCTCTGATAGAAAAGAACTTCAAAAAAGACATAACCATAATACTATTATACTTAAAAATTAACAATAATTCCTTAATATCATTTAATATCCAGTCAGTGTTCAGGTTTCCCATATTGTTCCATGAATGTCCTTTTACGGTTGGTTTCTTCTAATCAGAATTCCTGTTAGGCCCATACATTGCATTTTGGTTGATAGATCTCTTAAATTGCTTAATCTGCATCCTTGTGTTGCTTAACAGGCTCCTGTATCTCCATGTGTTTCCTTTTATGGTAGTTAGGTCTCAAGGTTTGCTCAGATTCGGGGCAGTTTTTTCCCCCCAAGAATACTGTGTGGTTTTCAAATGTGTAGCTTTTTCTGATACTAAATATGTTATCCCAATACTATTTTCCAATTCTCTAACACCAGCTGGATGTCCTACAATGCATTTTTGATACTAAATACCAGGAGTTATCTCAGACTCCACAAGGTAAGGACTCAGTCCCTCAAGATTTAGCCCAGTTCAGGTACCAGCCACAAATCACATCCCAGGCTACCCACACTTCTGTCTGGCTGAGTATAAATTTGAGGGTTCCTATGACCCCACCCCCACCCCCTGCCCTCAATTCAGTAATTCTCTAAAACAACTCACAGGACTCAGGGAAATGCTATGCTTATGGTTACAGTTTTATTATAAAGGATAAAACTCAGGAACAGCCAAGTAGAAGGAAGAGATGCATAGGGGAAGTAATGAAGGGGGTGGAGATGGGGTAAGGGGTGGGGGGGGTCTCTGGGCCTGCCACTCTCCCAGCACATGGATTTGTTCACCAGTCTGGAAGCTCCCCCAAAGCTCATCATTCTGAATTTTTTAATTTTTTTCTGAGTTTTTTTTTAAATCAAGGTTTTATTACATAGGCCTGGTTAAGTCATTGACCATTGGTGATTGAACTCAATCTCCAGCCCCTGGATTCATATGTGACATTCTTCAGGGAACTCTGACTCATAAATCCATAAATCGTGGGTTTTATCCATTATAACTATCCTTTAGCCAGGAACATCTTGCTAAGTGCATTTCAGAGATAAGGTCTCTTCCTCTTAGAAAACAGTCTGTTTTCTTTTTAGAGGTTTAGTTGACAAGGAGATCAGACTAGTCACCTGCCTTTTATTTTCTCTATGGGTGTCCTGGTTCCCTTCCATGAAGAGAGTAAATGGATTTTAGGCCAACTGCTTTACCTGTTGGAGATATAAAGCCTTTCTTTCAACCCTGGAAAGTTCCTTGGTATCTCTTTCTGGCCTATCCTCTCTTCCTCCCACTCAGGGCAACCATTCTTCTGATTTATATATAACCACAGTTTCATTTTCCTGGTCCTGTACTTCATATAAATGTAATAATCCTCTGATAAGTATTCTATTATGTTTGGCTTCATTCACTTAAAGAATAATGTCTGTGAGATTTATTGAGGTTGTGTTTATCAGTAGTTTGTTCATTTTTATTGCAAAGTAGTGTTCCATTCTATCAATATACCGCAGTTTATTTACTCATTTTCCTATTCATGGGCATTTAGGTTGCTTTCAGTTTTTGGCCATTATAAATAAAGCCACTGTGAATATTCTTCTACAGGTCTTTTTGTGGGTATATGGATTCACGTATTTTGGATTATATTCTTTCCTCAGCCATGTCTAGTCTATTGATAAGCCCATCAAAAGCATTTTTCATTTCTGTCTACAGTGTTTTTGATTTCTGGCATTTTTTGTTTGTTTCTTTCTTAGAATTTCCATCTCTCTGCTTACATTGCCTGTATGTTCTTGCATGCTGTCTACTTTATCTGTTAGAGCCCTTAGCATATTTATTGTACCATGTTTGAAATTTCTGGTATGATAATCCCAGTATTCCTGCCAGATCTGAATTTGATGCTGATGTTTGCTTTGTCTCTTCCAACTGTGTTTTTGTCTTTTAACATGTCTTACAAATTTTTTTTTTTTGGATAGCCAGGCATGATGTATTTGGTGAAAGGAACTGCTATAAATAGGAATTTAGTAAATGTGATGATTAGGTGTGGGGGAAGGAGAAGTGTTTTATAGTCTAAAAAGACTAAGAAGGTCTTTTAGTGAGCCTGTGCCTCCGGACTGTGAATTTCACACTTGCATCTAGATTTCTCCCCCACTCCCTTTAGAAAGGACAGGATGGCTAGAGTGGGCTGGATTTGGGTATTTCCCTTCCCCCAGGTTAATTAGGCTTGGATAAAATCCTAGCAGGTAGACTCTGTTTAAATGGTTTCCCCTAAGGGCAGATCTTGTTAAGTACAGAATGTTCTAACATATTTCAAAATGGTTCCTTTTCCCCTCCTCCTGCTGGAAGCTTGAGGGGATTTACTGTGAGAACCTGCTGGAGATCCAGGCGGTAAAACTCAAAAAATGTGGGGGCATCCTGATGATGGGGTCCCCCTGGTGTTTTTAACTTTCAGTTGTTCATGCTTAGCCTCTAGCAATACGTCAGTTACAGTTGCGGCTTCCCTACTCCAGACTTCTTCCCTGGGTGGTGGGGATTGCTGCTCCAGAAAGTTTTGAGTTTCCTTTATTAGCCTGTCTTGTCTTTCCAGTTGTGCCTTGTGACCTTACCTCTGTGACAAATCTAAGAAGAATTGTTGATTTTTCAGTTTGCTCAACTTTTTACTTGTTAGGATGGACTGGTGACTTTTCTTCTTACATGCTGGACTGGAAACTGGAAGTCCTTAACATTTTTCAAGAACTAATTTTTGCTTCTGTTGATTTTTTTTTCTTTATTGTTTGTCTCTATTCTACTTTATTGTTTTCTTTACTTACTGTTATTATTTCCTTCCTTCAGGTTGTTCTTCTAGCTTCTTTAGATGGAAATTTGTATCATTGTTTTATTTTTTATTCATATCATTGTTTTTAATCTTTTGTTCTTTTATAATGTTTAAAGATTTCCCTTTAAGCATCACTTTACTTGTAGTCCACAAATTTTGATTTTTTTTTATTATTTAATCAAACATTTAAAAACTTCCCATTATTATTATTTTTTTTTAATCATGAGCTATTTAGAAGTGTGTTGCCTAATTTCCACATATTTGGAGATTTCCCCCCAATATATTTTTGTTACTGATATTTTATTTTCTTAGCATCAGAGAGCATACTCAGTATGGTTTCAGTCCTTTTACATTTATTGATATTTGTTTTATTATCCAGCATATTGTTTGTCCTTGGAAATGTTCTGTATGCTTTTAAAAATTATGTGTATTCTACAGTTGTGTGGTGGAGTGTTTTATAAATGTTAGTTAGGTCGAATTGGTTGATAGTATTGTTTAAGATTTTTGTATCATGACTGATTTTCTGTTTACTTGTTCCTTCAGTTACAGAGAGAGGAGCGTTAAAATATCCAGATATTATTGTGGTTTTGTATATTTCTTCCTTTTGTTCGGTCAGGTTTTACTTTGTGGTTTTGAAGCTTTGTTATTAGGTGCATTCACATTTAGAATTGTTGTGTCTTCTTGATGAATTAATTCATTTGTCTTTATGAAATATCCCAGTTTATTGCTGGAATGCTCCCTGTACTGAAGTCCACATTGCCTGATATTAATATAGCAATGTTTGCCTTGTATATAGTTTCCATCCTTCAATTTTTATCTGTCTCTTTATATCTAATAAGTGTTTCTAATAAGCAGCATATGGTTTAGTCTAAGCTGTTTTCATCCAGATTGATAATCTCACATCTTTTAATTGGAGTGTTTAGCTAATTTTCATTTAATGTAATTATTAATGTGGTTGGGTTTAAGTTTGGCATCTTTTCTATTTGTTTTATTTGTTGTTTGTCTTAAAAACCATACTAATTATTTGTCATCTGAGCTCCGGTTTTTTTTTTTTTACAGGTGGATTAACAATAAGTTTAAGACAGTTGAGAAATAAACTGAGTTGACATTTCTTTTAGATTTAAATGATTCTTCAGAATTTTATAGTTCTCATCCACATGTATTTCATTAGCAATTTGTACTAAAAATTTGCTTTTATGTAGTCTTTGTAAAGCATTAAACACATTTTCAAAGATTCAACAACTTTTTATTTTCCCACTTCTGTTTCTTAGATTTATGTAATTTTTGGAGTAATTATCATAGCAATTACAGTAGATATAAACAGATTTAAGAACAAACATAACTGCTTCTTCATGGTCATCCTCCTCAGCAAATGGGAGCAGAAGGGCGTGAGCATTCCCAAATGTAACTTACTATTAATCAGCATTCAGTATTGGCTCTCTTTTTATTTAACTGAAGCATTGGAGAGAATGTGAACACCAGAGAGCATGTTGTTTAAATACTGAGTAAAAGTTCTGTGGTTAACTATGTAATACCTGGTTTGTAGTATAATTGGAATAAAATTGCTAAGTCTTTATCCATATTACTGCACTATACATTATTTTGAATAATTATATTAGACATATTGTTAAGGTACCACTCAGAATCAAGGAGTTTAACCTAGCTTGGGTCAAGGAAATGATGTTTTTGATTCTTTTATAATGCAGAATGACATCAGACTTCATCAGAAAACAAATTGTCATTGATTATCATTTGGTTTTTAAGGGGATCCTTTATTTTTCTTTTTAAAATCTAAGTATTAAGACATATAATATGTGAAATTTTGTTTTTATTTGGTTTCTTATTAGGATGCAATATAAGAGTGTCTCATCTGTGTGAAGGCAGAAGACTGGAATAGTTTATCTTTTTCAGATCCTAGCTAGCAGGGAAATCAGTGTTTGTTGTCCTGTCGCCTAACATTTTTTAGCCTTTAAAATTTTAATTACACCTAAAAATCATTTAAATAACAGTAGAAATACAGTTTCCTATTTCGGTCTAACTAAGATGTATTTGTTCTTTGCTTCAGCAAGAGAAAGCAACTACCATGGATTTGACTAAACATTTAGAAAGTACTCTGAAGACTTGTGTAGGTACCAGAATGAAAAACCTGGCAGCTAAGGTTGAAATATTGAAAGAAATTAGGTAGGTAAAAGCATATTTTTAAGAAGGATAGTTTAAAACAAATGCTAATTAGTTGGTGCTTTGTTTTGTATGCCTGCCATTTTTGCTTTGTAACTTAATCTTAGTATTTTTATTACTTTAAAGAAGGAAACTAAAAATAGTTACTCCTGAGACAAATTTTATATTGTTTTTGTTAGTGGTCTGTTGTCACTATGTGGCATGATAGTGTCCTAAAGTCATCTATGAGAATGAAATTAAAAAGTCAACACAACTTCTAAGTGGTAGTTTGATGAGAAACTACTATGTGCTCTTGTTTTGCTTGGGGTTATTTTCAGTCCTATACTGAAACTATAGATTTCAGTAATCTAAATTAATTATACTCCGTCTAAAGAAAGAAGAGAGTAGTCTTCATGGAGTTAGAAGAAAAGTGATCTTCATGGAGTCAGAAGAAATTGGTTAGCAAGTTTTGTACAGAGTTTATTCAGCATATCTCAGACTCTATATATGAATTATGTAGGTACTTTACTTTATAGAGGATTGCTTTATTATTGGTTAGGGATAATTTTTCACCCTTTTCTGGAATGTGGAAAAAATAGTTCTCAAAACAACCTAGTTCTCTTTTTGTGCTATACATACAACTTAAACCAGTAATTCATTTTCTCATGTACTTTGAAACACTAAGAAGATGTTGCCCTGAATTAATCCTGCACATTCATCTTTTGTCCAGTGGGAATTTATATTCTCCAGTATAAATCCATCAATCGGTATCTGGTTTATAAGTTTCTAAATAGTTTGAGTAAATTAAGTCTCTCTAGAGCTTAATCAACTTTTAATGCACAACCAAAAATTCAAGTGACTACACTTGCAAAGCTGTGAGATTGACTTTGGACCAAAACAGTTCAAAATATTTTAACCCATATTTGAGGAAATAATGTGCTGTTAGAATGATGGCAGTCTAACTGGAAGCTAGAAAAAAGAAAATGATGGGCCTTGTTGGTTTTGCTATTTGGTCTTTCTCATTGCTTTTTTTTTTGGTTATTTTAAAAAACTCTGCAAATGCTAGTCTGCTTATTAAGGTACAAGGACTATGTGCCTGTCATCTTGGTAAGCAAGATTGGCTTAAGTATAAAATTTTACAGAATTATTTATAAATCTAATTTAATATCATTTAAAATCTGCAGACTTTTGAAGTTGTCTTCTTATATAAAGCTTTTTGGAAAAGATATTTAAGTTTTTTTCTCAATCAATTATGTTTTTAAGTAAAAGTTTGTATCAAAGTTATTTATGATTTTATATGATTTTAAAAAGTACCTCTTCATAGCCAGTGTTGTAAATAGTAACTTTAGACCATTCATATTTAAGTGTAATTTTTTTTCTCACAACACCTTTAAAATTTCTTGATCTTTTCCTTTTTGCTGTTTTAATAGACGTGTCAATGTCAATGTTCATTTTGGAAATGACCTTTCAGATGCTATACAAGTATTGTATGAAGACTGCTTTACTATCCCAGCTTCTTTGAATGAATTAGAGATAATTTGGGCAGAATACTGTCTGGCTCAGGAGAAGATTCAAACTTGTCAGAATGTGGTGGGTTAAGAATTTTTCTCTATGATGATTTTTATCTGTTGAACATAAGGAGATAATGTCTTTCAAGAAAGCAGAAGGACTGCAGATATTGTAATGATACTTTTTGTGAAATCTTTAACTTTTACAGTATCTTCATATTAATAATTTGATTTCTTTTGTTGCCTTGTAAGAAAGGTAGGATAGATAAGTAGTGATTGTGGAAAAAGGGTTAATTAACAAAATCTTTCCCCCTTTTGCATGAGAATTTACCTCTCTCTGTTCCCTTGGTAATTTGATGAAATGATATTTCAGTCATGTTACTGGCAACATTGTTTAGGTAAAAATAAAACCCCTGATTGGTAAATTGTATCTGGACTGGGAGGAACTGTAAACTACAAATACTTGCAACTGGGCATACCCCTTGAGGGACCCTGGCAGCTATACCTATAAGAGATGGTGGCTTTTGAGGGACATGAGGCTTGTAAGCCAGAGTGGCTCCCACAACTGCTAATGTGGATCTTTCTTTAAAATTTTTTATTTATTTATTTATTTATTTATTTTTGGCTGTGTTGGGTCTTCGTTTCTGTGCGAGGGCTTTCTCCAGTTGCGGCAAGCGGGGGCCACTCTTCATCGCGGTGCGCAGGCCTCTCACCGTCGCGGCCTCTCCCGTTGCGGAGCACAGGCTCCAGACGCGCAGGCTCAGTAGTTGTGGCTCACGGGCCTAGTCGCTCCGCGGCATGTGGGATCTTCCTGGACCGGTGCACAAACCCGTGTCCCCTGCATTGGCAGGCAGATTCCTAACCACTGCGCCACCAGGGAAGCCCGTTAATGTGGATCTTGTCTTCTGGTCTGAGTGGCGTGTTTTATGCTGCATTATAGGACTCTGCCTTACTGTTAAATGCTATCTAAGCCATCCATATGTGGGTAGGGGAGGGATATGATGAATGGAATATTTCATGTGACTTCTTCATTAGTGTAGGTAAAAATATATTTATTTCCTCTTGGAATTTTCTTTAGTTTATTATATTGAGCTGAATGGAACTCCTTGTTTTTCATATAAAGATATTTGGTACAACAATCATAGCTTTCCATAGTACCTATGAGCCCTAAACTTGTGTTTGGAGTTGTCCTATCTTAAGTATCGGTGGTTTCTGCCTCTGGGGATTGTACCCTGAAAGTCTTATTCCCTATTCATTCTAGGTTGGCCAGTTGGCAGCCTAACTGGCTCTGAATGAGAAAAGTAAACAGAATAACTAGGCCTTTGAAAATGCCAGGAATGTTTAATTTGGATAAGGGATTCGATTTGGGTTATTTTACATATTAGACCTTTACTGGTCACTTCTGATTATGGAAGGAAAAAAAGTGACAGAAGTAATAATTTTAGAATCTGTATGAAACACAGGCAGTGTTATAGATACTTTATAAACTTTTTCGTACACAAACTTTTAAAAATGGGCACTTTTGCTCCTCAGGAAACTGAGGCCCACAGGGTTTAAGGAAATTGTTCAAGATTACGTAGTTCTAAATGTTAATATGGAATTTGAACCCAGGTATGTCTGATTGCAAAGTGTATTCTAGTTCCATTTAAACCATACTGCCAGTATTAAAATACTTCATCATGTATTTTCACGTAGTAAGATGAAAAGATGAAAAAGGACTGCTTTTTAATTTTTGTTTTGTTTTGTTTTTGAGCATAAGAAAGTGATTTATCACAGGGAGGGAAAGGGCTTAGTATATACATAGGACTTGGTATTCTAGTAGAACAAATGTGATTTTTTTTTTTTGAAGCAATTTATTTCCACTACTGCTGATGTTTCAGGACTTACTTTTAGGCTTTATTGCCCTAAAGTTCATTTGACAGACTGAAGAGTAGATTATTGGATAAATAGAGAGTCATAATTGTCCCTCAGATAAAGTTGTAATTTTATTTCCCTTCTTGCACTTAATTTGGGTCTTAGTATTGTTATTTTCATTTATATATTTCGCACAGTTCCTTAACTTGATTGCCATGTACTTTTTTTTTTTTTATAAATTTACTTATTTATTTATTTTTGGCTGCGTTGGGTCTTCATTGCTGCTAGTGGGCTTTCTCTAGTTGCGGTGAGCAGGGGCTACTCTTTGTTGCCGTGTGCGGGCTTCTCATTACGGTGGTTTCTCTTGTTGCGGAGCATGGGCTCTAGGCCCATGGGCTTCAGTAGTTGTTGCACGTGGGCTCAGTAGTTGTGGCACATGGGCTTAGTTGCTCCGCGGCATGTGGGACCTTCCTAGACCAGGGATCGAACCTGTGTCCCCTGCATTGGCAGGCGGATTCTTAACCACTGTGCCACCAAGGAAGCCCGCCAGGTGTATTTTTGATGAAAGAGATTCTTTTCTTTTGTCTTTATAATTAGTTATATAATGGTCTGGTTGAGCTTACACAAAAAACAGTATTCTAACATTCAGGCTTTTAAGTGTATGTGCCAGACACTGTTACAGGTAGTAGACACATGCATTTGTTTAAGACGTGGTCCTGTCCCTCTATCTACCTTGGGTATTGGCCGGATATATAAATAGATAGTTTTAATATAGTTTGGTAAGTACTATAACAGAGGTAATGCACAGCATTCTTGGATATCTCTCATATCTATTTCCAAACATAGCCTTTTGGGTGAATTGGAGGTTTTATCATGGTGGAGTTTAACTGAATCTTGAAAGATAAGTAGATGAAGGAATTGAGGGTGGGCTGAGAGTAGGAAGGAGACAGTGTGTAATTAGCTATAGACACTTGTATAATTTTCTTAAGAAAAGCAAAAATTTTATTGTTGCAGAAATAATGGGAAAAGATGAAGATTAACAGAGCAGAATTGTTGAACGTAAATCTTATTTCTAATTAAGGGAGAGAAAACTCTTTGTCAGTTTGGTGATCTAAGGAGACAGGTGTTTGTCTGAAATGTTACTATGTTTGGAGAACGTAATGTTAAATTTTACTAACTTTAAGAGATCAGTTTTTTTCATAGAGGTCAGTGTGTAAAAAAAACGCCTGATATATTAATGATGGTTATTCTTTTTTTCCTTCCTCCAGAATGAAGGGAATATTTTGATAGCCAAAAGAAATGAAGTACAACAGAAGTTGTACATGGCAGTAGAAGTTTTTATTCTGGAAGTTGATGAGTTACCTCTTAATAAACGCTTGAAAACATTACAGGTTGGAATTTTAAAAGATATAAAATATACATTAAAATATGTTTATCATTTGAGAGGTGAAATTAGCATTTACCTTTAGACTTCAGATAGTACTGATGGCTGCAAAAGTTTTTCTTTGATAAATCCTAGTTTCTTTTTAATGGTGTTAAAATTTTATATTGATATATTTAATGTGTTTATGTATGTATATGTATTTTTCCTGCAAACAAGGTAAAATGGTCAGGCATGTCAGGCTTGCTAGAGCAGCATTCTTTGGGAAAACTCACAGAGACAGGAGCAGTAGCAGGCAGGTGAGTCCCTGTTACCCACTGCATTCTAGCAGAAAATCTAGTAAAGCCATATGTTAGAGTTAGGGAGAGGGATCCTGATCCTTGAGTTATAGGGTTTTTAAGATCTGTGATAGTGGATGGAGTACAGTAGCTGTATGATGTTGTGGAACCTTGTCTTTAGTCCTATCCTGTCAGCTCAGAAATGACTAATTTGGAGTGAATGAGTGTGACAATGTCATTCCACCTATTAACATAGTCTTTCTACTTATTCAGATCTTTTATTATGTTTTTTAATGATGTTTAAAATTTTTCTCCATAGAGCCCTCATGCATTTTCTTCATTTAACTCCAAGACATTTATACTTTTGATTGCTTTTGTGAATGTTATCTTATTTTCCATTTCCTAGTTATTTTTGATGGTGTAGAGGGATACTATTGATTTTTATATATTGATGTCTCTCTGGCAACTCTGCTGAACTCTCTTTTAGTTTTTGTCAGTTGATACTCTGAGCTTTCTGTGTGGTCATATCATTTGAACACAATAACCCTCTTCTACTCCTTCTACCTTTTATGTATCTTAGAATTTTTACTGTTTTTGTCAGTATCTTTAATACCAAGTTGAATAATAGCTGTCTTGTTTTATACTGTAGGGAATAAGCTTGCTGGAGAATTGGAGAAAAGGATATTCAGGGACATCTGGGCACTGTCTCTTTTTGTCCACCTAGATGAAGGTGTAGTTTTCATATTACTGTGTATGGTTCAGAAGCCATTAGAGCCCTGATTTGAAACATTTTCTTAAATGGAATTGCATAAATAGTATAGGTTATTCCAGAATGGTGAAGTGAGCTTTTCATATAAAAGGATAGTGATGAAAGAATTCACCTTTCTGCATTGCAGCTTCTACTTTACCCTGTAAAGGTTTATTTCTTCTCATTAACTGTTAGAAAACAGAGGTAAAGGATCAGCAAACAAGGTCATTTTTAAAGCTCTTTTCTTTTTAAAGTTTAATCTTAAAAGAAGTTTTGCCAAATCTGGTTTGTCTCTCTTTCTACTATTCCCCTCGGTCACCAGTTTATTCTTTTTTTAAAATTTTTCCTGGAGTATAGTTGATTTACAATGTTGTGTTAGTTTCAGGTGTACAGCAAAGTGAATAAGTTGCATATATACATTCTCTTTTAGATTCTTTTCCCGTGTAGGCCATTGCAGAATATTGAGTAGAGTTACCTGTGCCATACAGTAGGTTCTTATGAGTTATCTATCTTATATATAGTAGTGTGTATATGTCCCCCTACCCAGAATCATATTTTTCTACATCTGTAACTCTATTTCTGTTTTGTAGATAAGTTCATTTGTACCCTTTTTTTAGATTCCACATATAAGTGATATCATGTGATATTTGTCTTTCTCTGTCTGACTTCACTCAGTATGACAATCTCTAGGTCCATCCATGTTGCTGCAGGTGGCATTATTTCATTCTTTTTTATGGCTGAGTAATATTCCACTGTATACATGTACCACATCTTCTTTATCCATTCCTCTGTTGATGGACGTTTAGGTTGCTTCCATGTCCTGGCTATTGTAAACAGTGCTACAGTGAACATTACGGTGCATGTATCTTTTTGAATTATGGTTTTCTCCAGAGCTACATGTAAGTGAATGAAATTAGAACACTCCCTAACACCATACACAAAAATAAACTCAAAATGGATTGAAGACCTAAATGTAAGGCTGGATACTATAAACCTCTTAGAGGAAAACATAGGCAGAACACTTTCTGACATAAATCACAGCAAGATCTTTTTCAGTCCACCTCCTAGAGTAATGAAAATAAAAACAAAAATAAACAAATGAGACCTAACTAAATGTAAAAGCTTTTGCACAGCAAAGGAAACCATAAACAAAATGAAAAGACAACTTACAGAATGGGAGAAAATATTTGCAAATAAAGCAACTGACAAGGGATTAATCTCCAAAATATACAAACGGCTCACGCAGCTCAGTATCAATAAAACAAACAACCCAGTCAAAACACGGGCGGAAGATCTAAATAGACCTTTCTCCAAAGAAGACATACAGATGGCTAAAAAGCACATGAAAAGATTCTCAACATCACTAATTATTAGAGAAATACAGATCAAAACTACAATGAGATATCACCTCACACTGGTCAGAATGGCCATCATCAAAAAGTCTACAAATAATACATGCTGCAGAGGGTGTGGAGAAAAGGGAACCCACTTGCTCTGTTGGTGGGAATGTAAATTGGTACAGCCACTATGGAGAACAGTATGGAGGTTCCTTATAAAACTAAAAATAGAGTTACCATGTGATCCAGCAATCCCACTCCTGGGCACCAGATTATTCTTTAAGCTTCTCTTTAGTTCGCTGAAAAATAGTTTGATTTTTATTTATATTCTTCAAGTAAATACTTAAGAAATATAACTTATACTTTGATAATGAGGGTCAAAGAAGTGAAATGTCATGATTTTGATTTCCTCAGCATTTATTGAGATTTTTTTTGTGGCCTACAATACACGGTTAATTTTTCATGACTGTTCCTTTTAAGTTCAAAAAGAAAGTATATTCTAGGTTTTCTTTGTGTGCAGTTTCTGACCTATAGCTATTATTTTAAGCTTTAATCTTCTGTATCTTTGCTTAGTTTTTTTATCTGATCAGTTTATCAGTTTGGGGATATTTTTGTTATATATTCTAGTTAATATATTGTTATATATTCTGGTTCTTTAAATTTTTCAAAATATTTCATTGCTGTATTGTTGAGTGTTAATGAATTTGTGATTGTTATGTATTTTAAACTGTTATGGAACATTATTTTTCCCTTAAGGGGTTTTGGGATAAAATTTTATTTTTGTTTTCATTTAAAATTCTTATCCCACCTGTCTTTCTGGTTAATATTTGCTTTATATATATTTTCTTTTTTTCTTCCCTTTATTTTAAATGTCTCTCTTAGACAACAGACTAACAGATCATTTTTAAAAAGAGTCCAATGTGTAAATCTGCCTTTTGATGGGTAGCTTGATTTATAAATTTATAATTACTGTTTTATTAGAACTTTTTTCTGTGATTATTTTTGTGTTTCTGTTTATCATGGTTTCTTTTTTTCCTCCCTTTTTTTTCACCTTCTACCCCTGATATCTTAGAACATTTTCACTTGCCTCTGGTGTGTCTTTTTGTCTGTCTGTATCTCCCTCCCATGAATCTAACAACCACAATTGTTGTCTAGGATTTGACTCACAGATTGTTACAGATATTGTATATGATATCTCAAGTAACAGACTTTAGAGTTATTTTCCCACTCTTATTTATTTTGTAAATTATTGGATATCTTTTGGTTTACTCTGTATTGGAATACTTTCTTTGAGAGTACTTTCAAGGAGGGCTTTGAGTGGTTGACTTTGTGAGGTAGTAAATGTCTCAGGATATTGTATTTAAACAATTTAAATATTTAAACAATTGCTTACATTTAAGCTCTTTAAACAATTGTTTAGTGAGCTACAAAATATTAGGTCCATTTTCTCTTCAGACCTTTGACAATAATAATCCATTGTTTTCTTATTTCAGTAGTTGTTGATATGAGTCTGATTTTTGTTCTTCTGTTACCTTTTTTCCTCCTGGAGCTTGAACATTTTCTCTTGACTTATTTCCTAAATTGCACTGAAACATATATAAGTTTAGATTTAATCTGAGGCAATTCAGTTTGAGGTTTTTCTTTAACTCTAGGAAATATCTGATAATTATTTCTTAAAATACTGTCCCCCCCCGCTCCCTCCCACCTCATTTACATTTTCTTTCTTTCTGAGACTTCTGTTAGATGGATATTTAAACTTCTGTTCTTTACATATTTTAATTGTTCACTCATTTTTTTCTATCTTTTTATCCCTTTCTTTGTCTTTTTGGAAGGATCCTTGACTTAACCACCTAGTCACTAATTGGTTCTTTTGCTGTATTTCTTCTGCCACTTAACCAATCCCTTGTGTTCTTTATTTCAAAGATTATTTCTTTCATACTTATATTTCAGTTGGTTATTATTCATAGCTACTTGGTTTTGCTTTATGTTTCCAATATTCTTTCTTTCTTTGAGAATATTTGTTATGTTTATTTTGAGTTCTTACTATTATCTAGGCGACTGATTTTGCTTCCTTTTTATAAGGTGGCTTAGTTTATTATATTTCTTTCAGAGTGCTTGTATTATTCACACATTTCATCCTCCCCTGTACTTCCCCTCAGGACCTCATATTCTCTTGAAGAATTATAAGCTGCCTTAGTGTGCTGTTGTATACATATGTGATAGTGTGGTAATGGGACCTAGGGAGGGGTGAAAGCTTGGACCATAACTTCAGAGACTTCAGATGGGTTTAGGGAATAGGATGGGGTTGTTACTCAGAACTTCTAGGGTTGCAGACTGGGCTCAACTACTTCCTATTGGCTTTTCTTCTAGATGATCTTACTCTTCAGAGGACCTCCCAGTCCTGGGAGGAAAAGAGCCACTGCTCTTTTCCAGGGACTGCCACCCTTGGGTGTAAATACTACCAGGTGTTCAGGGCAAAAGGGAAGAAAAGAGAGTGCTTGGCCAATTCTTTTGTATTGGTTATCAATTTTTGCCTCATCTAGGTTTCTATACTGTACTTGTATAAATCCATTGCCTCTTGCTTGTGCTGCTGCCTTCCTGCCCAGTGTGAGGGAGAAAGAAGGGCATATGAAGACAGTTCTTTTCCCACAGGATATTCTCTGCTGTGGTACAGGCCTTCTCCCACTTGCTATGACCGTATTCATTCAGTGCTAAGCACCAGCCATCCTCTCTCTTTCCAAGGGTTTGTCAGAGTTTTGTGATAAAAATTTCTGGAATCTATTAAGTTTTCCTCTTGTCTCTGTGACATTTCTAGAGTCTGATTCCTAGAGAGAGCCATCAAGCTCTTTTGTCTCTTCTAGTCCTTTCTAAAAATGCTTTTAAGTGCATACACACACACATATATATATGCTTAATGTCTTTCCTTAATTGGAATTATTTGAATATTTTGGTGTTTTTATTTTACTTAGCAGTAGCTCTTAGAAACTTCCATATCAGGGCAAAATAGTGATTCTTACGTAAAGTCAGAGAAAAGAGGATAATTTCTACTTGATTAAAAACCTAAGAATATAAAACCTTCTATTTATAACCTTAATGAACGTTTACTCTTACAGTCCAAATAAATCACCTTATAGGTAGTTTTATGCTTTTATGTCTAATTATTCTAAATTTTATTTATAAAATGCTCAAAGATAGGGATTCAACATACTACTTTTCTGTCTCTCAGATTCTAATATGGTGCTTGAATCCTAATATAAAGTTAATAAACTTTAATAAACAGAAGTATCTCTTTGCAGGATTTGTCAGCCTCTTTAGAAGCAGTATATGGACAGGCCACAGAAGGGACAAACTCTGAAGAAACACTGAAGAAATTTTATGACTGGAAGTGTAAGAAAAGAGAGGAGCTCACCAGTGTTAGAAGTGAAACAGAGGTTTCTCTACAACATCTTGTAACGTGGTTTCAGAGTACCTTAAAGGTAACAAGAGCTGTTGCCGAGTGGTGTCATAGCATAAACCGGCGAATATGTATTTTTAAATTGTCCACATGTAATTTACTTCTTTCTGAGAGAGGGAGGGAGGGAGAGAGAGATAAAAAGGAGAAAAAATATTAATGAGAATATGAATGAGAATGCTGGGATAGAAGAGTGAGGGATTTACATATTTACATTCTCTGTTTAGGACATATATGAAAACAACTTCAATCAAGTTACAGGTGTAAGATAATATCAGTGGAATTTATTACAAGTGTAGTGTATATTTTACAGCTATAGTGTAGAGATAAGAGTATGTGCTTTGAGGGTAGTAGAGCTTTCCTCTTTTTGGTTTCTTTTTTAGCAAGACATATGTGTTTTAACATTAGTTGGCTAACTAGCCATGATTACAATGTTGTTTAGCAGTGTAAGTCTTTTAAGTTTTAGTTATCTTAAATATCCTAAAGATACCTAAACTAAATGGGGAATATTAGTCTCATTTGATATTAGATATTAGAAAAGGTGTCTTTTATATCTTCTTTTTTTTTTTTAGTTCTTAATTATTATTGTGAAAACACAATGTAATTTTCTAAAAGGCTTGGAGGCATGTGGCTTTGTGTAATGTACTCAGAACCCTAATTAAATTTTGGCCTAATTTTGTTATTGATTCTGTGTTCTTCTGTCTGCTTTACATCCTCCTGAGCAAAGGGAAAGACACCTATAGTGTCATTTATCTCTCTGTGTGAATGATTTCCAAATATGCAGTTCTAGCTTTGTCTGGGGAAAAAAAAATCTTTAATCTCCTGCTACTTCTAGAACTCTTCATTTTTGGTGCTTTTTATGGATACATTAATGTAACTAAGTTATTTCTTTGTCTTATTTTGTTATTGATCATAATTGTCTTTCCATTTAGGTTAATTATCTGTTATCCTTTTCTTTCATTTCCATATCCGTTTCCCAAATCTAGACCTCCATAAACACAAATCTGAACCTCTGAAAGCCGAGTGACTGCTTCTGACATTTATGTTCTGTATTATAGTTTGGGTCCCTGATGTCATTCTATTTAACACCTTATTATAAAGTCTGTTTCCTGATAGAAAGTACCTTAGTTTTCCTAATGAGATGGAAACTATCAGGGTTTAATTTTTAACCTTGAATCTTCATATTCCTTAATGCTCGTGGGTCATCATTAAGTACCAGGTACAGTCATACCCCTTCTTTGTATAAACGCTGATATTGTCTGCCCACTACCTGTCAGATTTAAACTTGCTCCCTGAGCAGTCAAGGTTCTTTACCAGTTTTTAGTCAGACTGCGTCTTTTTCTATTCCCCCAAAACATCTTGGTCTTGTCCCTGTTTTTTCTCATAATTTTCCTCTGTATTGTCCTCTCATCTCTCTTAATCACTAATCACCTTAACAAAAATCTGTGTTTTCTTTAGGCATGTGAGGTGTGTATACCTTTTCTTTCCGGTGCATAAGTTTTGTGAGGGTAGTACTTTATGTTTCTTGTGTTTATTTCCCCCTCGTTGCCCAGTACATAGGTTAATGCTCTGCTCCAGGTATAAGGACACAATACTAATTGAAATAATTAAATGAGATACTTCATGTTTTTTATTTTTGCAAACGAGGCCTTTGATCTATCTGTGGAAGAATCACTGACTTCTGAAGACACAATTGGTAATATTGATGAAATCCTAGAGAAGACTGAGTCAGGTGTCTGCAAAGAGCTGGAGATATCTCTGACTGTGAGTATTGATATTCTTTATTACTGCTTCCTTTGAAGCAAAGTGGTTTCCTTACTAGGTAGAGAGTGTTAAGACTAGTCTTAGCTTTCTTCGTAAAGGCCTATTTGAGATAGTAACACTGTCAAGTTCTAATCCAAATACAGTGCGAAGTCTTATTCTTCCACAGGGTGGTATTTTGATTTTAGTAGGATATTTCACATGAAAAAAAAATCTAATGTTTAATTCTAGGAAAACAACTCTTAATCTGAGTGTATCAGCTTTCTTTAGTACTTGATTCTTGAGTCCATCATACCCAATGACTGTAAGTGTAAGATAAGGCTCTTTAGAGTTTGTGAAAACTTGAAATAAAATCTGGGAGAGCTCTTGGAAGTGGATACACAAGTTTGATTAGTAGCTCCCTTTCCCTACTGTGTATACTCTCTTTTGCTGTGTAAAGTTAAAAGTTAGTGTATTTTGTAATGTTAATATTGCTCACTGGAACTCTTAACCAGTTTTTCAGGCTGCTTACCAAAGTCTCATTGGTTATGTTCTTTATTTTGCTTGTTTCTCTTTACCTTTTGTGATTTTATAAAGATTGGCATTAAAAAATACACATTACTATATTTCCCTATTGTCAAATTGTCCTTATTTAGATGGTTTTGTCAGGCTTGATTTTAGAAGTGGTTGTTAACAGATATCTAAAAATAAAGTGTTGAAGTTCTGTATATTGTTTAGTTCTTACATTTAGCATAACAGTATCCCTGATTTCCTTTAACACTCTGCTTCAGACAGCTTTAAGTATAATAGCGTTATGGGAATAAAATTTCCCATATGAACATCTTTGACATCAGTCTCTCTTCTCCCTAGAAAAATATCTATGTTTAAGAAATATTTTGAAATAGATATAGAAGTTCGTTAAGGGTATCATTTTAAAGTGTATCCATTGTTATCGAAGGTTTTAACTATTTTGTATTCCTTTGTATATAAATCTGTGTGTATGATTTCATTTAGGAGCAAGGTGATGCAGACAAGGAGATCACTTTAAATACATATAGTCAAGTAGTACAAAAGATCCGTTCAGAGGAAAGGCTTATTGCCACAGTACAATCCAAGTACAAGGACAGTGTTGAGGTTGGATTATGCTTTATATTATTGGTCTTATATACTGATGCTTTGAAATTTTTAATACTTAAACTTTTCTCAAGTAGTTTAATACCCAGTGTGTAGATAAATTATTTACTATTGCTAGAAAAACACTATAGCCATTGTTAGCTGGTATATAATTAAATTCATCCTATAGTGGAAACGGCATTTCACTGATATAAATATATTGAGATTTTTTTATTGTCTTAAATCTTTGATTTTCTTATGTCCTTTAAAACATAACTTTTATCATTTTCTTTTTGCCTATACAAGTTTACAGTAGAAAACTTGCTATATACAGAAAGATAAGAAATAAAAACATTGATTATAGTCCCTTTTGCTTAAGAGATACTCACTGCTAGTTTCAGAGTATTTCCTTTGTGAATGGTGACTTATATGTATGTATGAATATTATGTGCATTGCATCATTTTGTAAACTGTTTTGAAAATGTTTTCTTCATTTAATTGTGTATTATGAACATTTGCCCATGTGATTTATAATTCTTGTATACTGTCATTTTGAGTGACTAGAACATCATCTCTTGCATAGATGTACAGTGTTATTTAACCTTTCATCTATCAGATGTTAAGGTTACTTCCATTTTTTTTTACCATAAATAACACTGTACATAATCTTTGTACATAATATTGTGTGTGTATTTCCTCAAATAGAGTCCTGAAAATTGTTAATTACTAAGTCAAAAGGAATGAACATTCTTAAAACTTGATACATATTGTCAAACTACTTTTGGGAAGGGTAATTTCAATTTACATCCTCACTAGAAATTCAATTTGCATTTTCTGTAGCAAAGTGTGTCTCACTGTGTGTCTCAGCTTGAAATATTTTTTCCCTTTGCTTCTTTGATTGCTAGAATGATACTCTTCTAAACAGATATGTGGATAATTAAGAAATCAGTGGGTAGAATTGTCTTGTTGAAAATTGAAGAATTTCTTATTTCAATCTGAACTCAGTAAATACTAGTTGAATCTTAATAGAGAATTAATGCGTGGTCAGAAAGCGACTGTTTGATTAATATTGTTGTCTCTGTGTTGAAAATATAACAACTCTTTCTCTCACTTAGTTTAAGAAACAGATTATTGAATGTTTAAATAAGAGCCCCAATGTGGATCACTTGCTGTCCATTAAAAAGACACTGAAAAACCTAAAGGCTCGACTGAGATGGAAATTGGTTGAAAAGAATAATTTGGAAGAAGTAAGGAACAGTTGGTTCTTACTGAACTCTGTGTGTACCTCATTTTATTTATGCGTAAGAGTAATGCATAAATACACTCTTTAAAATTATTCACATTTTGTTTTATTTTTCCCTTCTGTGTTTGTGTTTAAATAAAATTACTACGTTAATAGTGTAAACATTTTCCCATGTCATGAAATGTTTTTAAAAAACATTTTACATGGTTGCCTTGGTTGTTAGTAAGATAAGCATTTTCGAATAATTTAAAAAACTGTTGATATGGACTGTTATAATATCTATTAAAAACAAGCCTACTACATGCTGCGAGGTGATGGGGTACTCCCCCAAAGGCAGAATTTTGTCGTAAAGATCAGGATGTCTTTTGTTAGCTCTGTTTTTAATGGCTGGACATACTATTTCTTGCAAATAGTTTAAGTTGTTTTCATATTATAATAGAACTGGAAGAATTAGGACACTTTAAACTGGACTAAACCTCCTTCTTTAGTCTTGAAACTTTGTGAATAAACTGGCATTCTTTGTTTCCTTGAACAAAGAATTTACTTATCAAAGGGATTTACATTATATCTTAATCCAACTTGAGTTAGCTTTCTTCCTCATTGGAGCATTTAAGCATGGAGTGGAGCTAATTTAATAGTTTAAAATTTTTCTAGTTTTATCCTATTCTGGGCTGTGGGAAATGGGGTCTTTTTTAGTTTAATTTTTTAACTTTTATAGAAACATCTAACTTTGAAAACATGTACCTTTTAAGGAGGCTTGTTAATTATCTTAGAGTTTTATGGAGTCTTTGTGAGTCCTACATTGTCTTTCCTGTAGTAGACATGCCACATGTTTACTAATTTTTTAAAAATCAAATCTTATGTAGAAAAAGGTTCCAGGGAGTTTAATTGTATTCTGGTTCCTATTCTTGACATTTACGTTATGGTGGGAGTTGGTCATCTTAGAGAAAATGTACAGCAAATTAAGAGATAAGAAAAATCTATGTAATTAACTTTATGACTTTATTTTTATAATTCCTTTTTGTAGGTTTTGGAAAAGTCAGGATTAGAATAAACTAATAAATATTAATTCGACAAGTGTTAATGAGAGATTGTTATGTGCTAGGTATAGAAGGATACGTAGAAATCAGACAGAGTGATTTGCTGTAGAAGTTGCATTAATTCTTACTAGGAAGAGTTGTTTTGAGTCTACTTTCATAAGTCTGTAAGGTCACTTTTTTCTTTCTGATTAAAGTCCGATGACCATGATGGATCTGAGATTGAGGAAATAAAACAAGAAATAACTCAATTGCGGAATAGCGTCTTTCAGGAAATTTATCATGAGCGGGAGGAATATGTAAGTATTCGATTCTTTGAAATTTTGAATTAGTTTTTACTGTAAAAATTGAATTCAAATATCCATTTTTATGAAGTGTACTATAATCAAAAGATCACAGATTATATTGGCATAGTTAAATTGGTATAGTAATGTTTGTGAATTTAGAAATTAATTTCTGATGACAAAATAGTTCATAACCATTGTGCCAAATGTGAAAATTACAGAAGAAGAAACATCATCTGTAATGTTCTCACTCAGTGGTAACAGTAGTATAATCACATTTAACTTTTGAGTTAACTTCCTTTTAGTTTTCTTTCTGCTTGTTTTTACAAGAATCGAGATTATAACAGACACTTTTGCATATTGCTTGTTTTCTGTTGAAGATAAAGCCTAAAGATTTTTTCCTTTATTAAAATCTGTATGAACATCATTTTAGCTTAAAACTGCAATGAAAACATTAATAGGGCATCATAATTTAGTTGAAGAATATAACAAAATAAAACTACTGGGTTGGGGGAAAGTTCTACCATGAATTTTTGTGACTTTGGAAGAGTCAGTCAGCATATTTTGTCTTTAAAATGGAGAGAATATTGTATTTTATGTTTCAGGGATGTTATGGGAAAGAAGTAAGATAAGAAACAATGCCTCTGAAAAATAAAAATACTATGAAAATAGTAGGCATTTTAAGTGTTATGCATTATTTAGCAAACTTATCTGACTGTGTGTGCTTCATTGTTCACCTTAGGAACCTTGGATAAAATAGCTATCTCCCAGGAACGTGATAAGTATCTAGAAGTTTTACTGAATAAACATGTGATAAGTGACTTTTCTAAGGATCCTCAATTGACACATTTGCTTCAAAGTAGCTTTTGCAGAGCTACATGTTTATTATTCCTTTCAAGGCTTTTATGATTTTTTTCTTCCTAAAATGAAATAACCATTATTTTAAACTGTTACTGTGTTCTGTTTTGTTCTGTGTTTGTACTGTGTTCTACTATTTTGAGAAATAGTGACAATTTTATGACTCAAATTGGTTTTTCATCACACTTTTTCATTTTAGCTTGTGAGTATGGACTTTGACCTTAGGCAAGGTTTTGTGCCTGTATATGTATATTAAGCTTAAAATTGGTAATTAAGTTTTTCTTCTGTTAGTAAGATGGTAATTTAGAACCAAATGACTCTTGGTTTTTGTTTAATATTTCTTGTAGTAGAAGGCAAAATCAGTGATTATATATTTTATGAGGTTATATATATATTATTAGATTATATATCTTGTTAGATACATAATAAGGGAGATACCAACATGTCACAATTGAATATATATTGATCTATAATAAAAATATTTTTTAAATTTAGGAGAAGCTGAAGAGCTTGGTACAGAAATGGTTCCCTGAGCTTCCTCTACTTCATCCTGAAATAGGATTACTTGAGTACATGGTAAGCTTTGTTTCCTCTGAGAATTACTATTCTGCAGAGAGTGTTGAAAAGTGATGACATTAAAATTATGTGTTATGGGCTTCCCTGGTGGCGCAGTGGTTGAGAATCTGCCTGCTAACGCAGGGGACACGGGTTCGAGCCCTGGTCTGGGAAGATCCCACATGCCACGGAGCAACTAGGCCCGTGAGCCACAACTACTGAGCCTGCGCGTCTGGAGCCTATGCTCCGCAAAAAGAGAGGCCACAATAGTGAGAGGCCCGCGCACCGCGATGAAGAGTGGCCCCTGCTTGCCACAACTAGAGAAAGCCCTCTCACAGAAACGAAGACCCAACACAACCAAAAAAATAAATTAATTAATTAAAAAAAAAATTATATGTTAGTGTTAAATTTATAATATCCTTACTTTATGAAAATGTTCCTGAGGAATGGTTTTTAGGTATTATTAGAACTTTTCTCAAGACTGTCTTTAATACTTGCATACTGTATGTATATCAATTTGCATGTTTTTAATTTTTATATCAATTTTTATATCAATTTGCATGTTTTTCTTTGTTTTCGCTTTTCCTCATACCCACTCAATACATTGCATGGCACTTATTTGAATTACAGGTGTTTATTTTTTGAAGTGATGAAGCAGTTTTAGCTTCTGTTCCAGGTTAGAATAAAAGCAGGACACTGATAGTCATGAGGAATTTAAACAGAATTTATCTTTTAAGTTAAAGCAGGCAGCATTCAAAGCCTGGGAGATCAGTGTGTTAGAAAGACTCTGTGGAGCAGGATTGGTAAACTTCGGCTCTCAGAGCAGAATCTGTTAGCTCTGTGTTTTATATTGTCTGCTAGGGATGAGGGACTAGATGAGATGTTTATTCTTTTTTTTTTTTTTTAATTATTTATTTTTGGCTGCATTGGGTCTTCATTGCTACGCGTGGGGCTTTCTCTAGTTGCGGCGAGCGGGGGCTACTCTTTGTTGCGGTGCGGGGGCTTCTCATTGCGGTGGCTTCTCTTGTTGCAGAGCACGGGCTCTAGGCACGCGGGCTTCAGTAGTTGTGGCACGCGGGCTGAGTTTCTCTGCGGCATGTGGGATCTTCCCGGACCAGGGCTGGAACCCGTGTCCCCTGCATTGGCAGGTGGATTCTTAACCACTGTGCCACCAGGGAAGCCCAAGATGTGTATTCTTTAAGATTGTCATTAAGTCCCTGATAATAGCTTAAATACAGTACATAAAGGGATGTTCACATAGACTTGTGAACTCATAAATATGTAAGATTAATAAGTCCCATAAATTGTTAAAGCAATTACTGTATAATCTTTTCAGACTAAACTTTAAAATAATGTAGTGTTTTTCTTGCAATTATTTAACTCTTGCTTAGAGACTCTCTCTTACAGGATGGGTGAGTGAATATGTGGTGCTATATAGGACTTGAAAATTAATTTTAAAAATATGCTAATCTGTTTTATTGTGGAAGATTATAAAAGGTTCGAATTGTGGCTTATGGATGCCTTTAATTATTTTAAGATGTTTTCCTGTGATGTATCCTTAGGAAACCCCTGTAGATTATGTATTGTGGATTACTTAAATATGCTGACAACACTTAAAAAAAAAAACCAGAAAATAATTTCACAACCCCTCTTACTAAAACTATACCACAGTAAAACTCAGCTTGATTTAAAATGTTGATAGTCATGTTTTAGTGCAAAAAAGTTATTCCTTTTAAAAAGTAGCAGAAATACCTAGTAGAGTTAAATTATTTAAAAGCCATTTTCACTTTTGAGGATTCCACTTCAGAGGCAGGGGTGTTAGAGTTCACAGTAGTCATAATTTTTAGATATCTCATTCCCATTGTACAGTCTCCCTTTTATTTGTCATCATTTTAATACTTTTTAGGAAACACATGAAGTTTTCCAAGTAAACATCAGGGTCCCTTGGAAGCACGTCTGGTTCATCCCAGTCATCTTCAGAATCTGTTAGAGAGCTGTTGCAAGGATTAAATGTATGGTCATTACATTTTGGGTGGGAGTTCAAGAGCCAGGAAATAGAAAAAATATGAAACTTTAAATATTTTTATTTATTGGTGTCTCCAGTAGGGTTGATGTCCAATCCATCTAATAGTATGTAACTAATTTTGTTGATTATTTAAAAGTGCTGGGATTATTTGGATTCTTAAACTGTAACAAAAACTTGTGCCTAGAACTCTGGTGGTCTTCTTACAATGAGCTTGGAAAGGGATCTTCTTGATGCTGAGCCCATGAAGGAACTTAGCAGGAAGCGTCCTTTGGTATGTTCTGAGGTTAACGGGCAGATAATTCTTTTAAAGGTAAGTTTAAGTTCTTTGGACTTGTGGGAGATTCAGAAGTACAAAGGGGAGTGGTGGTGGTACTTTTCAGGAAAGTAAAGACCCACTGTTTATTTTCTAAATTATGTGAATTGACTGGTATGATGATTATGCTTCCAGTGTGGTTGCCAGAACTAATTTTGAATTTAAAGTTTCTCTCATTTCCCTAAATAATGTAGGTCTTTAATAGGATATACTTGCTTTCCTTTTTTCGGGTGAACTTACTACATTCTAGCCAAAAGCCTTTTAAAATTCTTGTTTTTCTTACATTTCTCTTTGAAATCTCAACTATTTTGCCAACACAGTCTTCTGTTCTTTGATTTCTTCTCTTCATTGACCTGGAAAACTGTTAATCATGATAGTAGGATAATTACTTTGGCCTTAGTGAGTACATATTGTAGAGTGTATATTAAGCTACTGGTAGAAATGTTCTTTTCTTTCTAAATCATATCATTTAAAGCAGATAGAAAAAGTACTTATACAATTTAAAAAAATAAATTTAGATATATTTTAACTTACATAAAAATCTAATTTAAATTGGAATGATATATAATTAGAGTGAGATTTTTAATCTTGGAATTGCCAATCCCTCTTTTTTTTTTTGGTACAAGGGCTATTCTGTGGATGTCGACACAGAAACCAGGGTAATTCAGAGAGCCGCTGCGTATCACAGAGCTTGGAGAGAAGCTAAAGAAGAGTCTGGGTTGCTACCATTGATATTCCTATTTTTGTGTAAGGTAAAGTTTTTATGCTAATCTCTTGCAGAAAACATTTTATTTAAAGTGCGTTTTAGCTCCAAGCTTTAGAGAAGTAATTAATTCCTTTTAATTTTTTTAAAATTGAAGTATATAGTTGATTTACAATATTGTGTTAGTTTCAAGTGTACAGCAAAGTGATTCAGTATATTTGCAGATTTTATTCCATTACATGATAATGGGTATAATTCCCTGTGCTACACAGTAAATCCTTGTTGCTTATCTATTTTATATATAATAGTTTGTATTTGTTAATCCCATACCCCTAATTTGTCCCTCCCACTTTCCCTCTCCCCTTTGGTAATCACAAGTTTGTTTTCTATGTCTGTGAGTTTGTTTCTGTTTTGTATATACATTCATTTGTATTATTTTTTAGATTCCACATATGTGATATCATATAGTATTTGTCTTTCTCTGACTTATTTCACTAAGCATGATATTTTCTATCCATGTTGTTGCAAATGGCAGTATTTCATTCTTTTAAATGGCTAATATCACATTGTATATCTACCACATCTTCCTAATCCAGTCATCTTTTGATGGGCATTTGAGTTGCTTCCATGTCTTGGCTATTATAAATAGTGCTGTTATGAACATTGGGGTGCATGTATCTTTTAGAATAAGTTTTTTTGTTTTTTCCGGATATATACCCAGGAGTGGAATTGCTGGATCATATGGTAGTTCTATTTTTAGTTTTTTGAGGAACCTCGATACTGTTTTCCATAGTAGCGACACCAATTTACATTCCTACCAACAGTGTATGAGGGCTCCCTTTTCGCCACATCTTCTCCAAAATTTGTTATTTGTAGATTTTGTGATGATAGCCATTATGACAGATGTGAGGTGATACCTCATTGTGGTTTTGATTTGCATTTCTCTAGTAACTAGTGATATTGAGCATCTTTTCATGTACCTGTTAGCCATCTGTATGTCTTCTTTGGAAAAATGTCTATTCAAGTCTTCTGCCCATTTTTTGATTGTTTGGTGTTTTTTGATATTGAGTTGTATGAGCTCTTTGTATATTCTGGATATTAACCCCTTGTTAATCGCATCATTTGTGAATATTTTCTCTCATTTTATAGGTTGTCTTCATTTTGTTGATAGTTTCCTTTGCTGTGCAAAAGCTTTTAAGTTTAATTAGACAGTCTTTTCAAAAGGTGGTGCTGGGCATGTAAAACAATGAAATTAGAGCATTCCCTTACACTGTATAAAAAAAATAAACTCAAAATAGTTTAAAGACCTAAATATAAGACATGAAACCATAGAACTCCTGGAAGAGAACATAGAAGAAACAGTCTTTGACATAAATTGTAGCAATATATTCTCCTATCAGTCCCCCAAGGCAAAAGAAATAAAAGCAAAAACAAACAAACGGGGCCTAATTAAATTTAAAAGCTTTTGCACAGCACAGAAGTAATTCTTTCCAGAAAAGTTATTTTGTACAGTCATTGTATACTAAAAATATATTGAAGAATTTTTCACTTACATTCTCATTCTCTGTTTTGCTTCTCAGTCTGATCCTATGGCTTATCTGATGGTCCCATACTATCCTAGGGCAAACCTGAGTGCTATTCAGTCCAGCATGCCTTTAACTTTAGAAGTAAGTAAAAAACCTTATTTCCACGGATGTATTAAATGAGAAAAATGACATCTAAAGTTTATTGAGGATATACTACATGCTTTATACAGTGTACAATTTAGACTCATTCTATTTAATTGTCATATCCGCCCTGTGATATGAGTTATCCCATTATATACAGATTAGAAAAATGAGGCTCACAGAGATTAATGTGACTTGCACAGGGTCCCTCATCCAGTGGCTGAGCTGGGACTTGGAATTGGGTCTTTTTGGCACCAAAGCCTATCCTTATAACTATTAAGCTGTGCTGTGTGTAAATTGTGTAGTATAGCACTTGGTATTATAAGTTTTAAGCAATAGCTTTGATTTCTATCGTAAATTTGAATTAGTAATAACAATAAAGGATGCCCAGATTCTTGCTACCCAGTAACACTATTTCAGTCTCTTTTTCTTTTCTAGATGCTTTCTGCTCATTATTTGTAATCCAAGTCTTCTTAGAGACTGTAGTCTCTAAGTCATACACACACACACACACACACCCCCCACACGGTATTACCAGTGACATAATCAGGACTTCTGTCCTTTAATTCTTTCTCTATGCTGTATTCTTTTTAAAGGTTCATTTGGAAGAAGCTTAGTCACTTCTGGAAAAGTCTTTTAATTAGAGAAAAGGTTCAGCTGTTAAAATGATTTGTCTACTTCCTGACTTCTTTTGTATGTACTTGTCTATAGGAAGCTTTAAAGGTCATGAAAGGTGTTGCCCAGGGCCTGCATACGTTGCACAAGGCTGACATAATTCATGGATCACTTCATCAGAACAATGTATTTGCTTTAAACCGTCAACATGGAATTGTTGGAGATTTTGACTTCACCAAATCTGTGGTAAAATATAGTGGTTTTATAAATAAGTTCTAGACTTCATTTAGTATTATTATTATTAGGCAGTAGTTCAGCACTTTTACATCATATGGTAATTTATTATAAGATCTTTGCCTTCAGTTAAGGTGTGTCATGTAGTGTAAGCAATTATGTGTTATCAGGTAGGTGCTGGAACAAGAGTTTCTAAAGTTGTGCATTATATTTTTTAACCGTAAGTCTTAGGAGCAACCTGAAATTACAGTCAGTGGCATTGACAACATTAGCATTAATTAATTAATTCATCAAGAAACATTTAGTTGCTGGAAATACACAAGGAAAACTAGGTGGCCATCTCCTGTCTCCCAGTCTACTGGTGCCCTCCCCCTCAATAGATTAAATTTAGATATACACGCTTTTCTATTTTTTGATTATTGGGCATTTTTAGAAACTTGGGAACCTTGGACTTTTCCATTTAATTCAAGTTCTAGTTTGATGACATTGCCTGTGAATTTTGGTGTCATATTACCTCAGAAGAGGCAGTTTGTGGGAATAACAAACATCAGACAATTAAAGAGCATATTGTGATCTTTTTTATTTTTCTTTTTGGTAGAATGGGCAATTTCAAAATACACACAATCATGAGGGAGCAGTTCTCTTTGTTAAAATAACAGCTTTATTGAGATATAATTCACATACCATAATGTGTATATTTCACTACTAATTTTAATATAGTCAAAAGGTTCTGCATCAATTACCACTGTCTAATTCCAGAACATTTTTTATCACCCTCAAAAAGAAACCCCATACTGGTTTGCAGTTACTCCCCCTTTCTTTCTCTACTCAGCCTGTTGGAAACCACTAATCCATTTTCTGTCCCTATGGATTTGCCTATTCTGGACATTTCCTATAAATGGAATCATGTGTGGCCTTTCGTGATTGACTTATTTCACTCTGCATAATGTTTTAAAGGTTCATCCATGTTGTAGCATGTGTCTAAACTTCATTCCCTTTTAAAAATGCCCAAATAATATTTCGTTGTATGGATATGCCATATTTTGTTTTTACCTTTGTCAGTTTGTGGGCATTTGGGTTTCCACTTTTTGATTATTATGAATAATGCTGCTATGAAAATCAGTATACAAGTTTTTGTGTGGAGATATGTTTTCTTGGGAGTGGAATTGTTGGGTTATATGGTAACTCTTCTGTGTTTCACCGTTTAAGGAAAAAAACTGTTTTCCAAAGTGGCTGCACTGTTTTACATTCTCATCAGCGATGTATGAGGATTCCAGTTTCTCAACATCCTTGCCAATATTTTATTGTCTGAGGAGTTCCTTTTTGACTAGTGAAAGTCATAATGCTTTTTAATTTTTTTTTAAAGATTTTTTTTGATGTGGACCATGTTTTTAAAGTCTTGATTGAATTTGTTACAATTATTGCTTCTGTTTTGTGTTTTGGTTTTTTTGGCTGCGAGGCCTGTGGGATCTTAGCTCCCTGACCAGGGATCGAACCTGCACCCCCTGCATTGGAAGGCAGAGTCTTAACCACTGGACTGCCAGGGAAGTCCCCATAATGCTTTATTTGTTGGTCATCTGCAAGTTATAGGATAATGCCACCTGTCTGTATACAGTTTCAGTGGTGTTCATATGGTACCTCAAAAAGAAGAGAAAATAAAAATGTAAAACTATAATGAAATGCTGGATTATAAAGGATTTATACATAGTAGATTTGCTGAAGTGTTTATGTTTATTTATTTGAAAATTAGGATAACATCTTAAGAAAAATAACTGAACTGTGAGTTTTAAAAAGTTCTCAATTCATAGGGATCCTGGTTACTTTACCTTTTGAACATGCCATTTGCACAACTATAGATAATGACTCCAAGGAATTCTTCCTGTTTTATACTGATTTGTCAGCTGTTATTATCCAACAAAACATTGTTTTTAATCTCTATTTAAAATTATTTACTTTGAAATATTGATTAAAGTCACCTTTTGCTGCATTTTTCACCCTACTCTCAGATTGAAGTACTAATCAGGAAGGGTAATTTGAAAAGTAGACTGTAGTCAACAGCCTTGCTTTTCATACTTCATACTCCATGTGAATCTCCTGGGGATCTTGTTAAAATGCAATTTTTAGAAATTGAGGTAAAATTAGTATATGATACTATATGTTTCAGGTGTACATAAAATGCAGATTTTTATTCAGCATTTCTGGGATGGAGATTTTGTATTTCTAACAAGCTCCTGGGTGATACTGTAGCTGCTGGTCTTTGGACCACACTCTGAGAAGCAAGGATAATGATGGTAGCGATATGTGCTAGGTAATTATTGTGCTGATTACCTTTACCTTTACAATAACTCTGTAAAGTAGTTACAAATTAATTTCCTATTTACAAATTAATTATTTTAGGCTCAAAGTAGTTAAAGCCCAAGGTCACATAGCAAATAAATGGCAGAGTGGGAATTGCAGTCAAGGTTTGTCTGAATCCAGGGTTCATGTTCTTGTCATTCATCATCCTTTGACACATTGGAAATGGTGTACTTAGAAAATGGTCAGTAAGGAAGTACTTTGTAGACTTGTGGTTTTTAAAAGTTATTTAGAATTTTCAGAATTAGAAAATAGCACTGCCTCTAGCCCTTATGAAGTGTGGTTTTTTTTTTTTTGTTTTTTAAATTTTTATTTATTTATTTATTTATTTATGGCTGTGTTGGGTCTTCGTTTCTGTGCGAGGGCTTTCTCTAGGTGTGGCAAGTGGGGGCCACTCTTCATCGCGGTGCGCGGGCCTCTCACTATCGCGGCCTCTCTTGTTGCGGAGGACAGGCTCCAGATGCGCAGGCTCAGTAATTGTGGCTCACGGGCCCAGCTGCTCCGCGGCATGTGGGATCTTCCCAGACCAGGGCTCGAACCCGTGTCCCCTGCATTGGCAGGCGGATTCTTAACCACTGCGCCACCAGGGAAGCCCCTGAAGTGTGTTTTTTAAAAAAAGAGTACCAAATTCTTAAAGAATCACTGGTTCTTAATTTTTAATCTGCTGGAGTCTACAATGTGAAATGTAACCCTAGTCTCACTGTTAATTTCATGAGACTGATTTTAAGAGCAATTTATAATAGTGGAAATTAGGTAAAAATATTTGAAAGCAAAGAGAATAAAATATTTCAAATGAATATTTTTTGTGTTGATTAAATGCAGATTACTTCACAGAATGCCGCCTCAACTGTGTTGCCTTTAAAATATTTAACCTACTGTTTTTGTAGAGTCAGCGAGCCTCAGTGAACATGATGGTTGGTGACTTGAGTTTGCTATCACCTGAATTGAAAATGGGAAAACCTGCTTCTCCAAGTTCTGACTTATATGCTTACGGCTGCCTTTTATTGTGGGTATGTTATTTTTTTATTGAAACAGATAAGTCATTTATTTATATGTATTTCAGTATAGAAAGTGATGATTTGAAGTGGCTTTCCTCAGTATATTACTCTGAATAAAAAATAGTGGTAGATTTTCTGTAGAAAAAAATTTCTTCCCACTTGTTTTTAAAATTTTGTCATAAACTGTTGCTCTACAGTTGATCTTTGAACAACATGGGTTTGAACTGCCTGGGTCCGCTTAAGCGCAGTCTCATTTTCAATAGTATATACTGTAGTACCACGCCATCCATGGTTGCGCGGATACAGAGGAACCAGGGATATGGAGGGCCAACCATAAATTCTATGCGGGTTTTCAACTGTGCCAAGCTTCGGCACCTCTAACCTCCATGTTGTTCAAGAGTCAGCTGTACTTCTTATCATCTGTTGTGTACTTTCTAGAAATTGGCTTGATAATATGCTTTACATAGCATGCTACTGTCTTAGTTTTATTGAAGTCAAGATTAACAGTGAAGATGGTTTTGTCCTATATTAATCTGGAAGTAATTCATGCATATATGGAAAATAAATATTAAATGATATTAAATGAGCCTTGAGTAAATGTTCCTGCTTTGAGTGTAAACCAAATAACTATTTCTAATCCATGGTTTAAACCCATTCTTCCTGTGAAATATGAGGGATTAAGTGTTAACAAGGGAAGGATGTCTGTTCTCACTTCTTCTGTTTAACATTGTACTGGAGGTTCTAGCCCAGGGGTCAGCAAAATTTTCCATAAGCGGCCAGATGGTAAATAGTTCAGGCTTTGTGGGACATACGGTTTCTGCTGCTTTAGCGTGAAAGCAGCTATAGACAGTACATAAATGAGTGAGTGTCTCTGTTCCAATAAAACTTTATTTATGGATATTGAAATTTGAATTTCATATAATTTTCATGTGTCATGAAATAGTATTCTTTGATTTTATTGTAAACATTTTAAAATGTGAAAACCATTCTTGGCTTGCACACTGCTTGAAAACAAGCAGTGGGATGGATTTGGCATGCAGGCTGTAGTTTGCTAATCCTGGTTCTAGTCAGTCAAATAAGGCAACAAAAAGAAATAAAAGGCATACAGTTTGAAGATGAAGAAGTAAAGCCATCTTTATTTGCAGATGACGTGATTAATTATGTAGAAAATCTTTTTGAATGTTATATACATAAATGCTACTAAACCCACCAAATTTAGCAAGGTTTCAGGATACAAAATCAGTATAATAATTAATTGTGTTTCTATATACTAGGAAATTGAAATTAAACAGTCATTTACGGAAGTATAAAAAATATGGAGCTTTTAGAGCTAAATTGACAAAAGATTTGCAAGATCTGTATACTGAAGACTACAAAAGTATTGTTGAGAGAAACTAAAGAAGGTGTAAATAAATGGAGAGATGCGCCATGTTCATGGACTGGAAGAATCAGTGTTGTATGGATGTGAATTCTTCTCAAATTGGTCATAGTTGTGATACAATTTCAACAAAACTCCTTCTAGGCTTACTTTTTTTTTTTTTGACAGTAATTAACAATCAGATTCTGTAGTTTATAGGAAAATACATGGGATCTGGGATAGCTAAAACAATCTTGAAAAAGAATACAAGTGGAGGATTTTAACTGATTTTAAGACTTAATAAAATTACAGTAAATCAAGACAGTGTGATACTGATGTAAAGTTAGACATAGATCAATGGAACAGAATAGAGACAGTAGAAATACACCCACTAAAATATGGTCAATTGATTTTTGACCAAGGTGCCAGGACAGTTCTATGAGGGAAAAGATAGTCTTCAACAAACGGTATTGTAACAATTGGATATCTGTACATAAAAAATAAACTTTGACTCATTCATTGCACAATGTATAAAAATTAACTCTAAATGTATATTAGACCAAAATGTAAAACCTAAGTCTCTAAAACTCAGGAATAAAATACAGGAGAAAATCTTACTGAGTTTGGCAAAGATTTCTTGTAATAGGACACAAAAAACATCAAGTATAAAAGAAAATAATTTGGATTTCATCTAAATTTAAAATTGTGGTCTTCACAAGACACTGTTACAAAAATGAAAGGCAAGTCATACACAAACTTGGAGGAAATATTTGCAAAACATATATCTGACAGAAGACTTCTATCCAGCTTACAATGAACTCTTACAACTGAATAATAAGACAACTCGGGGCTTCCCTGGTGGTGCAGTGGTTGAGAGTCTGCCTACCAATGCAGGGGACACGGGTTCGAGCCCTGGTCTGGGAAGATCCCACATGCCCTAGAGCGGCTAGGCCCGTGAGCCACATTCACTGAGCTGGCGCGTCTGGAGCCTGTGCTCCGCAGCAAGAGAGGCCGTGATAGTGAGAGGCCCGCGCACCGCGATGAAGAGTGGCCCCCGCTTGCCACACCTAGAGAAAGCCCTCTCACAGAAACGAAGACCCAACACAGCCATAAATAAATAAATAAATAAATAAAAATTAAAAAACAAAAACAACAACAACAAAAGCACTTTCCTACACAATTTCCCCCTCAACCCCGGATAGATTTATAAAAAAAAAAAAAAAAAAGAAGACAACTCAAAAATGGGCAAAATATTTAAATAGGCACTTACCAAATAAAATGTCCAGATGGTAAATAAGCATGTGAAAACATGCTCTCAATATCATTAGTCATTGGGGAAATATAAATTTAAAACCAAAATGAGATACTACCACATGCCCACTATAATGTCTAAAATTAAAAATACCACATCAAGTGTTGGCTAAGATGTATAGCAACTAGAACTCTCATATATTGCTGAGGGGAATGTAAATGTAACAACCACTTTGGAAAACAACTTGGCAGTTGTTAAAAGGTTAAACATATACCTGTTATATGACCCAGCTGTTTTACTCTTAGGTATTTAGCCAAGAGAAGTAAAAGCATATGTCCACACAAAGACTTGTACAAAAATATTCAGACATTTTATTTGTAAGAGCCAAAAAATGGGAACAACCCGAATGTCCATAAACGGATGAATGGAAAAACAGTCTGCTATATATTCATTGGAATACTACTCAGCAATAAAATGGAATGAACTATTAATACAGGCATGCCTTGTTTTATTGTGCTTCACTTTATTGCACTTCGCATATATAGTGTTTTTTATATATTGAAGGTTTGTGGCAACCCTGCATGTCAGATGATGGTTAGCGTTTTTTAGCAATAAAGTATATTCTTAAATTAAGGTATGTACATTGTTTTTTATTCTTTTATTTTTTTTAACATCTTTATTGGAGTATTAATTGCTTTACAGTGTTGTAAAGTTTCTGCTGTATAACAAAGTAAATCAGCTATATGTATACATATATCCCCATATACCCTGCCTCTTGTGTCTCCCTCCCACCCTCCCTATCCCACCCTTCTAGGTAGTCACAAAGCACCAAGCTGATCTCCCTGTGCTATGCAGCTGCTTCCCACTAGCTATCTGTTTTACATTTGGTAGTGTATATATGTCCATGCCACTCTCTGACTTCATCCCAGCTTACCCTTCGCCCTCCCCGTGTCCTCAAGGCCATTCTCTGTGTCTGCGTCTTTATTCCTGTCCTGCCCCTAGGTTCATCAGAACCATTTTTTTTTTAATTCCATAAATATATGTGTTAGCATACGGTATTTGTTTTTCTCTTTCTGACTTCACTCAGTATGACAGACTCTAGGTCCATCCACCTCACTACAAATAATTCAGTTTCGTTTCATTTTATGGCTGAGTAATATTCCATTGTATATATGTGACCCATCTTCTTTATCTAGTCATCTGTCGATGGACACTTAGGTTGCTTCCATGTCCTGGCTATTGTAAATAGTGCTGCAGTGAACATTGTGGGACATGACTCTTTGAATTACGGTTTTCTCAGGGTATATGCCGGGTAGTGCGATTGCTGGGTCATATGGTAGTTCTATTTTTAGTTTGTTAAGGAACCTGCATACTGTTCTCCATAGTGGCTGAACCAATTTACATTCCCACCAACAGTGCAAGACGGTTACCTTTTCTCCACACCTTCTCCAGCATTTATGGTTTGTACATTTTTTTGATGATGGCCATTCTGACTGGTGTGAGATGGTACCACATTGTAGTTTTGATTTGCATTTCTCTCATGATTAGTGATGTTGAGCATCCTTTCACGTGTTTATTAGCAATCTGTATATCTTCTTAGGAGAAATGTCTATTTAGGTCGTCTGCCCATTTTTGGATTGGGTTGTTTGTTTTTTTGATATTGAGCTGCATGAGCTGCTTGTATATTTTTGGAGATTAATCCTTTGTCAGTTGCTTCATTTGCAAATATTTTCTCCCATTCTGAGGGTTGTCTTTTCATCTTGTTTATGGTTTCCTTTGCTGTGCAAAAGCTTTCAAGTTTCATTAGGTCCCATTTGTTTATTTTTGTTTTTATTTCCATTTCTCTTGGAGGTGGGTCAAAAAGGATCTTGCTATGATTTATATCATAGAGTGTTCTGCCTATGTTTTCCTCTAAGAGTTTGATGGTGTCTGGCCTTACATTTAGGTCTTTAATCCATTTTGAGTTTATTTTTGTGTATGCTGTTAGGAAGTGTTCTAATTTCATTCTTTTACATGTAGCTGTCCAGTTTTCCCAGCACCACTTACTGAAGAGGCTGTCTTTTCTCCATTGTATATTCTTGCCTCCTTTATCAAAGATAAGGTGACCATGTGTGCATGGGTTTATCTCTGGGCTTTCTATCCTGTTCCATTGATCTATATTTCTGTTTTTGTGCCAGTACCATACTGTCTTGATTACTGTAGCTTTGTAGTATAGTGTGAGGTCAGGGAGCCTGATTCCTCCAGCTCCGTTTTTCTTTCTCATGATTGCTTTGCCTATTCGGGGTCTTTTGTGTTTCCATACAAATTGTGAAATTTTTTGTTCTAGTTCTGTGAATAATGCCAGTGGTAGTTTGATAGGGATTGCATTGAATCTGTAGATTGCTTTGGGTAGTAATTTTCACAATGTTGATTCTTCCAATCCAAGAACATGGTATATCTCTCCATCTGTTTGTATCCTCTTTAATTTCTTTCATCACTGTCTTATAGTTTTCTGCATACAGGTCTTTTGTCTCCTTAGGTAGGTTTATTCCTAGATATTTTATTCTTTTTGTTGTGGTGGTAAATGGAAGTGATTCCTTAATTTCTCTTTCAGATTTTTTATCATTAGTGTATAGGAATGCAAGAGATTTCTGTGCATTAACTTTCTATCCTGCTACTTTACCAAATTCATTGTTTAGCTCTAGCAGTTTTCTGGTAGCATCTTTAGGATTCTCTATGTATAGTATCGTGTCATCTGCAGACAGTGACAGTTTTACTTCTTTTCAATTTGGATTCCTTTTATTTCTTTTTTGTCTCTGAGTGCTGTGGCTAAAGCTTCCAAAACTATGTTGAATAATAGTGGTGAGAGTGGGCAACCTTGTCTTGCTCCTGATCTTAGAGGAAATGGTTTCAGTTTTTCACCATTGAGAACGATGTTGGCTGTGGGTCTTATATGGCCTTTATTATGTTGAGGTAGGTTCCCTCTATGCCTACTTTCTGGAGAGATTTTATCATAAATGGGTGTTGAATTTTGTCGAAAGCTTTTTCTGCATCTGTTGAGATTATCATATGGTTTTTATCCTTCAGTTTTTTAATACAGTGTATCACATTGATTTCTGTATATTGAAGAATCCTTGCATTCCTGAGGTAAACCTCACTTGATCATGGTGTATGATCCTTTTAATGTGCTGTTGGATTCTGTTTGCTAGTATTTTGTTGAGGATTTTTGCATCTATGTTCATCAGTGATATTGGCCTGCAGTTTCCCTTTTTTGTGAGATCTTTGTCTGGTTTTGGTATCAGGGTGATGGTGGCCTCATAGAATGAGTTTGGGAGGGTTCCTCCCTCTGCTGTATTTTGGAAGAGTTTGAGAAGGGTAGGTGTTAGCTCTTCTCTAAATGTTTGATAGAATTTGCCTGTGAAGCCATCTGGTCCTGGGCTTTTGCTTGTTGGATGACTTTTAATCACAGTTTCAATTTCAGGGCTTGTGATTGGTGTTTTTATGTTTTCTATTTCTTCCTGGTTCTGCCTTAGAAGGTTGTGCTTTTCTAAGAATTTGTCCGTTTCTTCCAGGTTGTCCATTTTATTGGCATATAGTTGCTTCCAGTAATCTCTCCTGATCCTTTGTATTTCTGCAGTGTCAGTTGTCACTTCTCCTTTTTCATTTCTAATTCTATTGATTTGAGTCTTCTCCCTTTTTTTCTTGATGAGTCTGCCTAATGGTTTATCAATTTTGTTTATCCTCTCAAAGAACCAGCTTTTAGTTCTATTGATCTTTGCTATTGTTTCCTTCATTTCTTTTTCATTTATTTCTGATCTGCCCTTTATGATTTCTTTCCTTCTGCTAACTTTGGGTTTTTTTGTTCTTTCTCTAATTGTTTTAGGTGTAAGGTTAGGTTGTTTATTTGAGATGTTTCTTGTGTCTTGAGGTAGGATTGTATTGCTGTAAACTTCCCTCTTAGAACCGCTTTTGCTGCATCCAATAGGTTTTGGGTCGTCGTGTTTTCATTGTCATTTGTTTCTAGGTATTTTTTTGATTTCCTCTTTGATTTCTTCAGTGATCTCTTAGTTATTTAGTAGCATATTTAGCCTCCATGCGTTTGTATTTTTTACAGTTTTTTCCTGTAATTGATATCTAGTCTCATAGCGTTGTGGTCAGAAAAGATACTTGATATGATTTTAGTTTTCTTAAATTTACCGAGGCTTGATTTGTGACCCAAGATATGATCTATCCTGGAGAATGTTCCATGAGCACTTGAGAAGAAAGTGTATTCTGTTGTTTTTGGATGGATTTTCCTATAAATATCAATTAAGTCCATCTTGTTTAATGTGTCATTTAAAGCTTGTGTTTCCTTATTTATTTTCATTTTGGATGATCTGTCCATTGGTGAAAGTGTGGTGTTAAAGCCCCGTACTATGATTGTCTTGCTGTTGATTTCCCCTTTTATGGCTGTTAGCATTTGCCTTATGTGTTGAGGTGCTCCTATGTTGGGTGCATAAATATTTATGATTGTTATATCTTCTTCTTGGATTGATCCCTCGATCATTATGTAGTGTCCTTCTTTGTCTCTTGTAATAGTCTTTGTTTTAAAGTCTATTTTGTCTGATACGAGAATTGCTACTCCAGCTTTCTTTTGATACCCATTTGCATGGAATAATCTTTTTCCATCCCCTCACTTTCAGTCTGTGGGTCCCTAGGTCTGAAATGGGTCTCTTGTTGACAGTACATATACAGGTCTTGTTTTTGAGTACATTCATCCAGTCTGTGTCTTTTGCTTGGAGCATTTAATCCATTTACATGTAAGGTAATTATCGATATGCATGTTCCTATTACCATTTTCTTAATTATTTGGGGTTTGTTTTTGTAGGTCTTTTCCTCCTCTTGTGTTTCCTGCCTAGAGAAGTTCCTTTAGCATTTGTTGTAAAGCTGGTTTGGTGGTGCTGAATTCTCTTAGATTTTGCTTACCTGTAAAGGTTTTAATTTCTCTGTCGAATGTGAATGAGATCCTTGCTGGGTAGAGTAATCTTGGTTGTAGGTTTGTCCTTTTTACCACTTTAAGTATGTCCTGCCACTCCCTTCTGGCTTGCAGAGTCTGCTGAAAGATCAGCTCTTAACCTTATGGGGCATTCCATTGTATGTTATTTGTTGCTTTTCCCTTGCTGCTTTTAATATTTTCTCTTTGTCTGTAATTTTTGATAGTTTGATTACTATGTGTGTTGGCATGTTTCTCCTTGAATTTATCCTGTATGGGACTCTCTGTGCTTCCTGGACTTGATTGACTATTTCCTTTCCCATGTTAGGGAAGTTTTCAACTATTATCTCTTCAAATATTTTCTCAGACCCTTTCCTTTTCTCTTCTTCTTCTGGGACCCCTATAATTCGACTATTGGTGCGTTTAATGTTGTCCCAGCAGTCTCTGAGACTGTCCTCAATTCTTTTCATTCTTTTTTCTTTATACTGCTGTGTGGTAGTTATTTCCACTATTTTATCTTCCAGGTCACTTATCTGTTCTTCTGCCTCAGTTATTCTGCTATTGATTCCTTCTAGAGAATTTTTAATTTCATTTCTTGTGTTGTTCATCATTGTTTCGTTGCTCTTTTGTTCTTTTAGTTCCTTGTTAAATGTTTCTTGCGTTTTCTCCATTCTGTTTCCAAGATTTTGGATATCATTACTCTGAATTCCTTCTTTTTCAGGTAGACTGCCTATTTCCTCTTCATTTGTTTGGTCTGGTGGGGTTTACCTTGTTCCTTCCATCTGCTGCATGTCTTCTCATTTTGCATAACTTACTGTGTTTGGGGTCTCCTTTTCGCAGGCTGCAGGTTCATTGTTCCCGTTGTTTTTGGTGTCTGCCTCCAGTGGGTAAGGTTGGTTCAGTGGATTGTGTAGGCTTCCTGATGGAGGGTACTGGTGCCTGTGTTCTGGTAGGTGGGGATGGATCTTGTCTTCTTAGTTGGCAGAACCGCATGTGGTGGTGTGCTTTGGGGTGTCTGTGAACTTCGTGTGATTTTAGGGAGCCTCTCTGCTAATGGGTGCAGTTATGTTCCTGTCTTGCTAGTTTTTTTGGCATGGGGCGTCCAGCACTGGAGCTTGCTGGCTGTTGGGTGGAGCTGGGTCTTAGTGTTGAGGCGCAGATCTCTGGGAGAGCTCTAGCCGATTGATACTATGTGGGGCTGCGAGGTCTCTGGTGGTCCAGTGTCCTGAACTCGGCTCTCCCACCTCAGAGGCTCAGGCCTGGCAGCAGGCTGGAGCACCAAGACCCTTTCATCCACACAGTTCAGAAGAAAAGGGAGAAAAAAAACCCAGTAAATAATAAAAGTTCAAAAAAATTATGAAAATAAAAAAAATTTTTAAAAATTATTAGAATAAAAAAGTAGTAATAATAAAAAAAGAAAAAGAGAGCAATCAAATCAATAAATCCACCAATGATAACAAGCACTAGAAACTATACTAAGATAAACATAAAAGTCAGAAAGAAGTCAGTTGCAGACAGCAAACCCCAAGTCTACAGTTGCTCCCAAAGTCCACAACCTGTTTTTGGATGATTCGTTGTCTATTCAGGTATTCCACAGATGCAGGGTACCTCAAGTTGATTTTGGGGATTTAATCCGCTGCTCCTGAGGCTGCACGGAGAGATTTCCCTTTCTCTTCTTGTTCGCACAGCTCCTGGGGTTCAGCTTTGGTTTTGGCCCTGCCTCTGTATGTAGGTTGTCTTCAGGCCTCTGTTCCCACCCAGACAGGACAGGGTTAAAACAGCGGCTGATTAGGGCAGTCTGGCTCACTCAGGCCGGGGAGAGGGAGGGGTACGGTAGTTATAATTGGAATGCGGTGTGAGCCCGCAGTGGCAGAGGCTGGCGTGATGTTGCAACAGCCTGAGGCATGCTGTATGTTCTCCTGGGGAAGTTGTCCCTGGACCACAGGACCCTGGTAGTGGCGGGCTGCACAGGCTCCTGGGGTGGGGGTGTGGGGTGTGTGGATAGTGACCTGTGCTTGCACACAGGATTCTTGGTGGCTGCAGCAGCAGTTAGCGTTTCATGCCCGTCTCTGGTGTCCGAGGTGATAGCCGCGGCTTGTGCCCATCTCTGGAGCTCGTTTAGGTTTTGCTTTGCTTTCTGTGGACAGACACGGAAAGAATCCCCTCTCCTCGCACACCTGGAAATAATAGTCCCTTGCCTCTTAGGAAGGTCCAGACTTTTTCCTGGACTCCCTCCCCACTAGCTGTGGCGCATTTGTCCCCTTCAAGATGTCTTCACGCAGCCAACCCCAGTCCTCTCCTTGGGATCTGACCTCCGAAGCCCAAGCTTCAACTCCCAGCCCCCACTGGCCCTGGCGGGTGAGCAGACAAGCCTCTCAGGCTGGCGAGTGCTGGTCAGCACCGATCCTCTGTGTGGGAATCTCTCCGCTTTGCCCTCTGCACCCCTGTTGCTGAGCTCTCCTCCGTGGCTCTGAAGCTTCCCCCCTGCCCACCTTCCGTCTCTGCCAGTGAAGGGGCTTCCTAGTGTGTGGAAACTTTTCCTCCTTCACAGCTCCATCCCAGAGGTGCAGATCCCGTCCCTATTCTTTTGTCTCTGTTTTTTCTTTTGCTCTCTCCAGGTACGTGAGGATTTTCTTGCCTGTTGGGAAGTCTGAGGTCTTCTGCCAGCATTCAGTAGTTTTTCTGTAGGAGTTGTTCCACATGTAGATGTATTTTTGATGTATTTGTGGGGAGGAAGGTGATCTCCACGTCTTATTCCTCTGCCATCTTGAAGGTCCCCCCTTTACATTGTTTTTTAGACATAATGCTCTTGCATACTTAATAGGTTACAGTATAGTGTAAACATAACTTTTATGTTACGGGAAACCATAAAAAATTGCATGACTCACTTTATTTCAGTATTCACTTTATTGTGGTGGTCTGGAACTGAATCCTCAGTATCTCTCAGGTTATGCTTCTACACCCAGTAATATGGAGGAATCTCAAAATAATTCTGCCAAGCTAAAAAAAGCCAAAGGAAAGAAAGAGTACATATTTTATGTTTCTATTTATATAGAATTTTAAAAAATGCAAACTTATCTATGGTGATAGAAAGGAGTGCTCTGGGGATTGAGGGTAGAGAGGAAGGGAGCAATAGATTACAAAGGGGCATGAGGAAATTTTTTTGGCATGATCACCATGTTCACCAGATTGATTGTGGTGATGATTTTGTAGCAGGATACATATATCAAAAATATTTATAATTATATACTTTAAATACATGTAGTTTATTGTACATCAACTATACCTCAATAAAACTGTTATAAAAAGAGTATTTATACCTACCCAAGTGGTAATCAGTGGGAATCCCATTCAACAATTAATTATTCCCAAGTTTTAGCCTTATGCTGGCATACGTATTTAAATTTGTGTGGTTTCAAAGAACCATCATAGCCATAGAAATTATTGTACTGGCATCATTTTTGTCATTGCTTTAGTAATCTCTTTATTCTTTACATCAGGACGAAAGTGAATGACTCAAATGTTCTTATGTTCCTGAGAGCTATCATAAAATATCACTTAAGTATGGTAATAGCAGTCTTTATTCCACCAATTTCCTTTCTTCATTAACTGGTAGTAAAGAGCTTTATGAGTAAAGACACTATTGTGGTGAATTCCTGCTCATCTTTAATGTTGACTAAGTTCTTTTAAAATTTTTATTTTTAAATTACCATGTAGTACAGTTGATTGGTTTTTGGTGTTCAGGCCTATGAATCTTAACATATGTGTAGATTAGTATACCCATCACCACAACTGGGATACAGAACAGTTCCCTAACTAAAAAAAAAAAAAAATCCTATGTGCTGTCCCTTTGTAGTCATACCCTCTTCCTAACCCTTAACCCTTGGCAACCGCTGATCTTTTCTATATCACTACAGCTTTGTCTTTTTAAGAATGTCATATAAATGTTATCTTACAGTATGTAACCTTTTGAGACTAGCTTCTTCACTCAGCATAATGCCTTTGAAATTCATCCAAGTTGTTTAGTATATCAATAGTTCGTTCCATTTTTGTGACTGAGTAGTACTCTATTATATGGATGTACCAACTTTGTTTATCTGTTGAAGGGCATTCGGGTTTCCAGTTTTTGGCTATTACAAATAAAGCTGCTAGGAACATTTGTGTATAGGTTTTTACGTGAACATGGTTTTACTTCTCTAGAATAAATAGGGGGGCGATTATTGAGTAGACTGTAATTGTACGTATAACTTTATAAGGTGGTGCCAAACTGTTTTCCAGAGTGGCTATACCATTTTGCATTCTCAGAACCAGCACTGTATGAGAGTTTCAGACACTCTGCATGATTGTTAATACCTCATATTGCCATTGTTTTCTGTTTTAGCCATTCTCTTAGGTCTGTAATAGTGTCTTCTCATGGTGGTTTTACATTTCTCTAATGCGTAATGATGTTGAGCATCTTTTTATTTGATGATTATTTGCCTTGCATATATCCTCTGTGGTGAAGTGTCTGTTTAAGTCTTTTGCCCATTTTTAAAAATTGGGTTTCTTACTGTTGAGTTGTGAGCATTTAAAAATATATATTCTAGATCCAAATCCCTTGTCAGATGTCATTTGAATATTTTTCCTAGTCTGTAGCTTGTCTTTTCATTTTCCTAATAGTGTCTTTTGTAGACAAAAAGGTTTTAATTTTGAGGAAGTTCAGTTTATTATTGTTTTCCTTCAATGAGTAATGCTTTTGGTATTGTAGTTAGGAAGTCTTTGCCTAACCCCAGGTCATAAAGATTTTCTCTTATATTTTCTTCTAAAGGCTTTATAGTTACATGTTTTACATTTTAGATCTAGGATCTATTTTGATGTAATTTTTGTGTAAGGAGTGAGGTTTATGTCAGGGTCCACTTTTTTTTTTTTTTTTTGCATATGGTTGTCCAGTTATTAGAAAGACTATGATTCTCTACTGAATTTCCTTTGCACCTTTGTAAAAAATCAGTTGGTAATATTTGTGTGAGTCTGTTTCAGGACTCTTTATTCTGTTCCATTGATCTATATATCTATCTGTTTACTAATACCACACTATCTTGATTACTGTATCTTTATAGTAAATCTTAAAATTGTATGATTAGTAAAACAGTTTTTTCAAATTGTTTAGCAGTTCAGATATCTTTGCCTTTCCATACACATTTTATAAACAGCTTGTCTATATACACAGAAAGCCTCTGTGATTTTGATTTTGACTGGAACTACATTAAATCTGTTGATCAAGTTGGGGAGAATTGACATTTTCAATAATTGACATCTTTACTATGTTAAGTTTTTTAATCCGTGAATCTATTTATTTAGGTCTTCTTTGATTTGTTTCATCAGCATTTTGTTATTTTGAGCTTATAGATCCTATACATGTGTTGTTAGATTTTATACCTAAGTATTTCATTTTTTTGGAGCTATTGTGATATCTTAAAAAAACTAAAAAACTGTTTTCTAGTTGTTCAAGTTCTTTTTTTAAAAAAACAGCTATTTTATTGATAGGAAAGTTAGTTTAGTACCAGAGGTTACAGATGCTTTGATCTTCCTCCTCAAAGAACTGGGCAAGTTACAATAGAAACACATAGTGTAAAATATATAAAAGGGCAAAAAGTCAAGACTCAAGGGCTATGCTTCAAAAGACAATATTCAGAGTTAAACTGGAATCATTAGCGAAGAATCTTATTTCCAGAGCCATGAATAGATTACTGTCACGATATGGCTTTTAAAAGTTTTGGAATTAGCAAAAATGAAAGTAACAGCTTATTTGATATTAAAACACTAGAATACTGACTGGATGTTTTGGGGCATATCATAAGATATTTTGGTTTAGGATCATTTTTGTTATGAGACCCAGATTAAATGACAGAAAGATTCTGAAGACTGCCTTCAACTACAGAAAATTATAGTGTTTGAGTGTTGGCACCCCTTCTACCTCAAGCAATAAATCATGTCTTTTAACTGGTACATTTGGCAGGTAGTCTTATCTTAAAGTTGTTTGTATTAAGGTTCTTCTGTATTTTTTTGGGTTATAATGAAATTCTTAAAGGCATTTCTAGAAGCCAGTTTTAAAAATTAGAATGGTTCTGATGTGATATTGAAAAAAATTGTGTGTGGGTGCTACTGTGAGGAAGCTGAATAATTTTAAAATAGAGAGAAGTAAATGGTTATTTTCTTTTATTCAGATGACACTTTTTTAGCATGGACTTCTCTAAAATGCAACGCTTTTCCCTGCTTTAGTTTTCTCTTAATGTGCTATACATGTGTTTTATTTATCTTTATTATTGTCTGCTTCTGCCAATAGAATGTAATCTCCTTTCAGGTAGCTTGTCTGTCTTGTTTGCTAGTGGATCCTATGCCTAGAAGCGTCCCTGGTGTAGAGCTGTCACTGGAATATTAATTGAATGAAAGCATGCCTTTATGATATCAAAATGAATGTTTAAATTTCAGCCACAATTATGTGCTGAAGTATTAGGCTTTTTTTTTTTTTTTTAAATAAAATGTGCCATGTTTCCTTGGTGTGTTCATCTTCTGGTCTCTCCACCATGGCCCGTTGTACATTTCTTTGGAACCTTGTTTGAAGATTTTCTTTTTATTCCAACTCCAGAGATGTTCCTAGGAGATATTAGTGGTCATATTGATCCCCCATTGAACAACTTAGCTTTGCGTTTTTTGGACCTCGTTAACAATTTGAGACCCACACCTTCATGCAGTTTCAATTACCTTCCGAAACCAGGATTTTGTGATTCCCTATAGTTTTCTTTTACAAAAGTAAAGAATCCGATCCAGTATATTTTTATCTGGACAGGACTTCCTATCCTCTCATTTTACTATAACTGCTCTTAAATCTCCAATATGTTTTGTCCACTGTCTTCCCTTTCTCCCTAGTCTATCAGCAACCTCCTAGCTTCTCTTCCTTTCTTCTTCAGCGTTGGATCCCATCATATAACATCTAGGCTACCCTGTATCCCCTTTGACTCCTATTCATCTCTTTAGCCTCTTTAGACAACCCTCGTTTCTAGATATGTTTTGTGGTCTGCTATATATGATTTTTAAAATAGTCTATTTTTTTAAGGTTTTATTTCTTTGTGAGACTAATTTCTATAAAAGGCACATATATTTGATTTTTCTCCAGAGTATGACCAAACATTATATTTATTAATTTAAGGACATTATTATGTGTATTTATAACATGGTGATAACATCCTCCCTTGCTGGGAGCACATAGTGCATGTTTGGAACTTAGTTAATAAGTGCTTTATGAACTTCATCTCATTGCATCCTCCTAAGCAACCATGTGAGGGAGCACATCATCATCCTAAGTGTAGACGTGAGGCATGTGAAAGTCAGAGAAGGCCATCACTTCTTAAGTAACGTCCCATCTCAGAATTTCAGTGACTTGAGGCTGTGTTCAAGACCACCTTCTGCATTCACATCACATATTAAGCCTTGAATGTGCAGTCTTCACTGAAGCCAATGATGAACAATTGCTGAAGGGACCCAGGCTTTGGAAATAAGTTACTAATAAGTGTCATTGCACTGATTACAATGAAGTCCCTTACATTTTACAGTGCCCTATTAAGGCATCTCTAACATTGTCTTCTATGAGCTCTTTGGTGAGAAGTCCTCCTTTTAGAAAGCCTTGCATGGATGTGAGTAACACTCCTGTTTAGAGGTCAGGTGTACTTTTTATACATTATGCTTTGTTTTGATGTTTAATCCCCAACTAAGAGACAAGGGGAAAAGTAATATTCCATATCTGTCATTCCTTTAGACCCAGCTAATGTGGCCTATGATGAGTGCCTTTCACAAATATTCCAATTAAGAGAAATCTCAAGAGAAGGAAAATGGGTGGCAGCCCCCTAAAATCTGGAAGTGATGCTAATATCGTAATTAAGCAGACTGAGTGGAATGGATCTCATTTTTACAGAATTGGATGTAGGAGGATTAAGGCTTCCAGGCTGGATGGAGCCACTAACATCTCTAATGCCCTCCTCTGTGCAGGAATTTCATGTGTTTCTGGACCTCCTTTGAGACCCAGCCAAGAACCTCAGACTCATTATTGCTTTCTTATTGGATCCAAGTGCAGAGAGCTTGGAGTTCACTTCTCAAAGTGTGTTATTTATGAGGATTATCTATAACATCTACCCATATTTTTACTCTTTTCAATTGTTCTTTTTTCATTCCTGATGTTTCAGTATTTATTCTTTTATCATTTCCTTTCTATTTTAAGAACTTACTTTAGCCATTCTTTCAAGGTAAGTCTGCTGGTGACAAATTGTTAGTTTTCCTTCATCTGAGAGTATCTTAATTGCACCTTCATTTCTGAAGGATATTTTTTGCTGTGTACAGAATTCTGGGTTTATAGTTCTTTTCTTTCAGTGCTTCAAAAATGCTGTGCCACTTTCATTGGGCCTTCATGGTTTCTCATGAGAACTCCACTGTCATTTGAATCATTGTCCTCTTATAGGTAATGTGATATTTCTTTCCACCTGTTTTTAAGACTTTTCTTTGTTTTTAGTTTTCTGAAGTTTGATTATGATGTGTCTTAGCACGGATTTCTTTGGGTTTACTCTCTTTGGGGTTTGCTCAGTTTCTTCAGTTTGTTTATGTTTTTAACAAATTTGTGAAATTTGGTTCAGCTGTTATTCATATAACTATTTTGTTAGTCCTACGTTCTTTCTCCTTTTTTTCTGAGACTCTGATGATACAAATTTTGGATCGTTTGTTATTGTCCCACAGGTTCCTGAGGCTGTGTTCATTTTCTTTCTGTTGTTCAATCCGGATATTTTCTGTTATTCTATCTTCAGTTTCATCAGTGCTTTCCTCTGTCATATTCATTCTGCTGTTGAGCCAAACCAGTGAGTTATTTCTGTTGTTCTGTTGTTGTTTTTCATTTCTAAAATTTCTGTTTGGTTTTCTCTATATCTTCTGTCTTCTTTGCTGAGGCTTTCTATTTTTTTTTCTTTCATGCATGTTTCAAATTGATCTCTAAGCATTGTTTTGATGGCTCCTTTAAAATCCTTGTCAGATAATCCTTGCATCTGTGTCATCTTGATGTCTTCTGTTGATTGTCTTTTTGTCATTTAAGATTTTGTTGGTTTTAAATTTGACGTGTGATTTTTGATTGTAGCCTGAACATTTGGGGTATTATGTTCTGAGACTCTGCATCCTATTTAATCTTCATTTTCTGCAGACAGTTACCTTGTTTAGGTGTAGTGTACAGTTTCAGATGAGTTTAGATCTTCAGCTCCCCATTGAGCTCTGCTGACACCACCTCAGCAAAAGTGGAATGCTGATTTGTATTACTTTGCCTCTTCTCGTTCCTGATGGTTGGGAGTGGAAATTCATCCTTCTGTTGAGTGCAGGGAGCAGGAGGAGCAATGTGTTGAACTATTACTGCTTTACCACTACCTTATTCCACCTCCTTGTACCTTGTTGCTACCTGGTGAGGGTATAAGTTTCATTTCCCACTGGGTCCTCCTGTCACTTGGGGAGTGGAGAGGGAAAAACAGAGTGCTGGCTACCACTGCCTCACACTGCTTTTTCCACTTTGTTGCTGTTGAGTGGTAGTAGAAGATAGCTCCCCACTGGGTCCCACTGACAGTACCCCTTGGAGTAGATTGCCAACTAGTGCCATCACATACAACCTTGTTCTGCCTTTTTGCTGATGAGTACGGTGGGAGTTCAGCTCCCCACTCAGCCCTGCTGACACAGATTTTCCTTTGGTGTTTGGCTGGAATAGAGGCTGTTACCCAAAAGGTTTTCTGTTCTGCTAGACTACCCTATTCACAGTCCTTTAGCTAGATGGAGCAGGCTTTTCTTGGGGCTGTTTTGGTCTGTGGCTCTTGCCATTTCTGGGTTGCAGGCTTCTCTAGCATCCATTGTGGGATATAGGAGAGCCAAAAATAAAACCCAGGGAATTCACCATTGTGTCATTTCTTAAATCCTAAGGTTCCTAGCCACTTTGCTTTCTTCTTTCCATTTTAGCTTCTTATTTCCACTTTTCGGAGTCTTCTTAGGTTTGTTGGTTATGTTTTATTCAGATTTTATTTTAAGAGGGAAGACTGGTATGGAATGGGACCTCTGGAACACCTTGGGAACTGAATGCTTTTGCAGAATGTCACCACCATATCAGTCTTACTTCTATTAGGTCCTCAGTGCTTTCTTTTAGTCCTTTCACCTGCCCACAGCTAGTTCATTCTCAAATTTCCCTCAACGATTACTTTAAACCTTTTACTGCTTTCCTCAAGCCCCTACCTATATCTTATACCCATTCTTTTCAGTAGACCTTGCCTCTTAATTTTTTTTTTTAAACTGAGATCATGATATGTGCTTTCCATAAAATTTCAGTGCTTCTGTCTACAAACTGGTCACCTCTTTACCTGGTCTTCTGTCTTCTACTCCTATCTCAGAGAATTAAAGTGCTCCTTCTCTAGTGCAAGCCATCTGCATGTGACCTTGATCCCATTCTCTCTCCTGTTCTAATACCTCACTTTTACCATTCTTCTGTCTTCACTGTATCTTTAGTCTGTTTCTTTTCTTTTTATTCTTTACCTTTCCTTTAGCCTAAAAATACGGTTAAGTCTGATCTATTGGAAAAAAAATCCACAGTAATTACTTTACCCATTGTTTTCTATGACACAGTACCTTCTAAGTTCTTCTTTTGCCTCTGTGACTGGGCATTTCTTTTACTCCTCTTTACTGCCTATCTGTTAAATGTTAGTGTTCCCAAGGATTTAGCCCACATCCTACTAAAGTTTTCACTGTACAGCCCTTCCTTGGGTGGTGGTGTTTACTCTCATAGCTTCTGGAACCACCTGTTTGTTGCAGTTCTTACATTTATGAGAGTAATCTAGTCCTCTTGCCAGAGTTTCAGCCTTGTGTATATATGCCTTCCTTTTGGCTGACTTTACCTTAATTTATTAAATACCTTATCTTGTGCCAGAAAGGATATAAGGCAGTTCGCAGAGGTACTTGAAAACAGAGCAAGATATTATAAATTGAAGATGAGAAGAAAGAAGAAAATGGTTGTGGACATAAAGTAGAACCATGAATGGGAGTGCTACAAAATTTTAATATATTTGCTTGTAAAGTGAGGAAGTATTAAAAGTGCTTATAGTATGTGCATCAACTCTGATTAATATGTTAGGAGCCCCAGGGACTGTTTGGTAGTTGTTATTATGAAAGTTTTTTTATCCTGCAAGAACTAATGTGCTTTCTTTGAGCTCTGCTCTTCTCTCTAGAACCTGAAAAGTTCCAGATTGGCCTCTGCTATAGGATCGGTAGTTTGGTACATGGGGAACTTATTCATTCTCATTCTCTTTAACAGCTTTCTGTTCAAAATCAGGAATTTGAGACAAATGAGGATGGAATCCCGAAGGTGGATCAGTTTCATTTGGTATGTTACCTTTTTGTCATTTACTGGTTGGAAACCTGTGATATAGGTGTGTAGCAGTAATATAAACTTAAATATTTGACTGAAGATGTCCTCTTATTTTTGTAAGACTACAAAATAGCATTCACAGTAAAGAAGTATTGAAAAAATTTAAGTGCAGTACTTACACCATTGCCAGAAAATTACTGCTAGAGAGTACTACTGGATTGCATGTTTGTCACACAAATTGTATATGTAATCTGTGTAATAATTAAGGAAAAACAGTCTTTGCTATATCTTCAAAGATCATATTATATTAAAATTAGTGTTTTACTACTTTTTATAAGTACCTGGCTGTATCTTTTCTTTGTCATACATCTGTGTCATTCATACTGCTTTGAGATCTATATATATATATGTATACAGACAACCTATTTTGAGTATCTTCTGTATCAGGAATTGAACTAGGTGCTGCTTTTTAGGATTACAGCATTGAAGGAGTTAATAATTTAGAAATGTGAACAAGTAAACAACCAATATTTATATATAGAATATTAAGAAAGTACCCTGGAGGGAGCTGATATTTAATTTGGCAGAAAAAAGAGGAGGGAAGAGGCTGTTCAAAAATGCCACCAAATAGTTATTTGAGATGAATCTTCAACATTGAATTAGGATTTTATGAGAGTTAGAATGAGATGATGGGCATTTCAGGTAAAGACAGTAGCCTGAACTAAGACATGAAAGTATTAAAATCCATTGAAATGGAATAGTCCCCAGTGTGACTAGATATTAAGGAGTTAAATATGGCAGTAAACATGTCTATAAAAGTATAATGATACTGAGTTGCATGAGCGGCTTGTATATTTTGGAGATTAATCCTTAGTCAGTTGCTTCGTTTACAGATATTTTCTCCCATTCTGAGGATTATCTTTTCGTCTTGTTTATGGTTTCCTTTGCTGTGCAAAAGCTTTTAAGTTTCATTAAGTCCCATTTGTTTATTTTTGTTTTTATTTCCATTTCTCTAGGAGGTGGGTCAAAAAGGATCTTGCTGTGATTTATGTCATAGAGTGTTCTGCCTATGTTTTCCTCTAAGAGTTTTATAGTGTCTGGCCTTACATTTAGGTCTTTAATCCATTTGGAGTTTATTTTTGTGTATGGTGTTAGGGAGTGTTCTAATTTCATCCTTTTACGTGTACCTGTCCAGTTTTCCCAGCACCACTTACTGAAGAGGCTGTCTTTTCTCCATTGTATACTCTTGCCTCCTTTATCAAAGGTAAGGTGACCATATGTGCATGGGTTTATCTCTGGGCTTTCTATCCTGTTCCATTGATCTATATTTTCTGTTTTTGTGCCATATTGTCTTGATTACTGTAGCTTTGTAGTGTAGTCTGAAGTCAGGGAGCCTGATTCTTCCAGCTCCGTTTTTCTTTCTCAAGATTGCTTTAGCTATTCAGGCTCTTTTGTGTTTCCAAAGGATTAATCTTCAAAATATACATGCAGCTCAATATAAATAAAACAAACAACCCAATCCAAAAATGGGCAGAAGACTTAAATAGACATTTCTCCAAAGAAGATATGCAGATTGCCAACACACACATGAAAGGATGCTCAACATTACTAATCATTAGAGAAATGCAAATCAAAACTGCAATGAGGTATCACCTCACACCGGTCAGAATGGCCATCATCAAAAAACTCTACAAACAATAAATGCTGGAGAGGGTGTGGAGAAAAGGGAACCCTCTTGCACTGTTGGGGGGAATGTAAATAGATATGGCCACTATGGAGAACAGTATGGAGGTTCCTTATAAAACTGAAAATAGAACTACCATATGACCCAGCAATCCCACTATTAGACATATACCCTGAGAAAACCATAATTCAAAAAGAGTCATGTCCCACAGTGTTCATTGCAGCACTATTTACAATAGCCAGGACATGGAAGCAACCTAAGTGTCCATCGACAGATGAATGGATAAAGAAGATGCACATATATACAATGGAATATTACTCAACCATAAAAAGAAATGAAATTGAGTTATTTGTAGTGAGGTGGATGGACCTAGAGTCTGTTATACAGAGTGAAGTAAGTCAGAAAGAGAAAAACAAACACCGTATGCTAACACATATGTATGGAATCTAAAAAAATAAAAATGGTTCTGATGAACCTAGGGGCAGGACAGGAATAAAGACACAGATGTAGAGAATGGACTTGAGGACAGGGGGAGGGGGAAGGGCAAGTTGGGACAAAGTGAGAGAGTAGCATTGACATATATACACTACCAAATGTAAAATAGACAGCTAGTGGGAAGCACCTGCATAGCCCAGGGAGATCAGCTCCGTGCTTTGTGACCACCTTAGAGGGGTGGGATAGGGAGGGCGAGAGGGAGATGCAAGAGGAAAGGGATATGGGGATATATGTATACATATAGCTGATTCACTTTGTTATACAGCGGAAACTAACACAGCATTGTAAAGCAATTATACTCCAATAAAGATGTTAAAAAAATCATAATGATCAGGCTGTAAAAGTTCTCTTGCCATTTTATTTTAAAAGAGAATATTTTATGTTCTACAACTGCTTTTATGGCTTTATTTTCTTAAGAGCAGTTTTAGATTCACAGCAAAAATGAGAAGGTAGAGATTTCCCATAGGTTTCCTTCCCCCATATATGCAGTTTATCCATTATCAACATCCCCTACCAGAGTTATACATTTGTTGCAATTGATACCTACATTGATACATCATTATTTCCTAAAGTCCATAGCTTAAATTAGGGTTCACTCTTGGTGTTGTACATTCTTACAGGTTTGAACACATGTATGATGCCATGTATCTACCATTATAATATCATACACAGTATTTTCATTGCCCTAAAAATCTTCTGTGCTCTACCTTTTCATCTCTACTTTCTCCAAACACCTGGAGACTGATCTTTTTCCTGTCTTCATAATTTTGCCTTTTCCAGAATGTCATATAGTTGGAATCATACAGTATGTAGTCTCTTCAGATTGGCTTTTTCCACTTAATAATATGCACATAAGTTTCCTCTATGTCTTTTCATGGCTTGATAGCTCATTTCTTTTTAGCCTGATCCATTGTCTGAATGTTCCACAATCTATTTATCTCTTCACCTACTGAAGGACAACTTGGTTGTTTCCAGGTTTTGACAATTATGAATAAAGCTGCAATAAACATCCATGTGCAGGTTTTTGTGTGGACATAAGTTTTTTATTTCCTTGGGTGAGTACCAAGGAGTCCAGTTGCTGGATTGTATGGTAATAATATATTTAAATAGTTTAGTTTTTAAAGAAATTGCCAAACTGTCTTCTAAGCTGTACCATTTTTGATTGCCACTAGCAATGAATAAGTGCTCCTGTTGCTCCACAGCCTTACTAGCATTCAGTCAGTGTTTTGGATTGTGGCCATTCTTATAGATGTGTACTAGTATCTCATTGCTTGAATTTACTTTTCCCTGGTGACATGTGATGTGGAGCATCTTTTCATATGCTTATTTGCCATCTGTATATCTTCTTTGGTGAGGTATTTGGCAAGGTCTTTGGCGCATTTTTTAATCATGTTTTCTTATTGTTGAGTTTTAAGAGTTCTCTGTATATTTTGAATAACAGTCTTTTATCAGATACGTCTTTTGCAGATATTTTCTCACAATCTGTGGTTGTCTTCTAATTTTCTTGAATGTGTCTTTTGCAGAACAAATTTTAAATTTTAATGCAGTCCAGTTTATTCTTTCCTTTCATGGATTGTGCTTTTGGTGTTGTATCTTGAAAATCGTTGCAAAACCCAGTTTCATCTATATTTTCTCCTGTGTTTTCTAGGAGTTTTATAGTTTTGCATTTGACATTTAGGTCTGTGATCCTTTTTGAGTTAATTATTGTGACAGGTATAAGATCTGTGTCTAGATTCATTTTTTTGCATGTGGATGTCCAGTTGTTCCAGTACCATTTGTTGAAAAGACTATCTTCTTCGTTGTATTGCCCTTTCTCCTTTGTCAAAGATCAGTTGTCTATATTTATGTGGATCTGTTTTGTTCCACTGATCTATTTGTTTATTCTTTTACTAATACCACATAGTCTTGACTACTGTAGCTTTACAGTGAGTTTTGAAGTTGGGTAGTAACAGTCCTTTAACTTTATTCTTTTCCTTTAATTTTGTATTGGCTATTCTGGGGCTTTTGCCTCAGTGTAAACATTAGAATCATTTTGTTGATACCCACAAAATGACTTGCTGGGATTTTGATTGAGATTGCATTGAATCTATAGATGAAGTTGGGAAGAATTGATATCTTGACAATATTGGTTTTTTTTCCATGAGCATGGAATAACCATTTATTTAGTTCTTTAATGTCTTTCATCAGAGTTTTATAATTTTTTTCTCAAATAGATCCTGTACATATTTTGTTAGATTTCTACTCAAGTATTTAATATTGGAGGGTATGAATATAAATGGTGTGTTTTTAAATTCAAATTCTACTTGTTCATTGCTGGTATATAGGAAAATGATTGAATTTTGTATATTAACCTTATAGCCTACAAATTTTCTATAATCACTGAACTAGTTCTAGGTGTTTTTTTGATGCTTTCATATTTTCTACGTAGACAGTCATGCCATCTATGAACGAAGACAGTTTTATTTCTTCCTTCCAGCTGACATGACCTCATATTCTTTTGGTAGTTTGAACTGCAATGAAGGAACACACACAGTTTTGTTTAACTCTATATGGTCTCTTATTTGACCGAAAAATTTTTTTGTTTTGTAGTACCTACTATTATCCCATGAAATTAATTTTTTAAATATATCTATTTATTTTATTTACTTTATTTTTGTCTGCATTGGGTCCTCATTGCTGCATGCGGGCTTTCTCTAGTTGTGGTGAGTGGGGGCTACTCTTCATTGCGGTGTGCAGGCTCTAGGCACGCCGGCTTCAGTAGTTGTGGCTCACAGACTCTAGAGTGCAAGCTCAGTAGTTGTGGCACACGGGCTTAGTTGCTCTGTGGCATGTGGGATCTTCCCGGACCAGGGCTCGAATCCGTGACCCCTGCCCTGGCAGGAGGATTCTTAACCACTGCGCCACCAGGGAAGCCCATGAAATTAATTTTTAAACACACATTAGGAATGATTATTAAGGAGTTTTGCCCCACTTCTTGGGCAGTAGTAAAAAACATTGGAGACAACTTTTGGGAGATTATGAAACTATTCATTACACCTACTGGCCATCTCTATAGAATGGGATAACGAAGAAGGTTGATAACGTTTTACATTTTTGAAAAGCGTATGATACAGAGTTTTTGCCATTAGAAAAATAACAGTTAGAGGTTACAGCTTCACCCAAAGCGAACACTTGAAACTCACGTTCTTTCAGGTTTGATAGAAAAATTACCCTGTAACAAATTATCCGGAAACTTAGTGATTTAACACACATTTATTGTCTTAAAAGTTTGTGAGCCAGGAGTCTGAGTGCAGCTTATTTGGATCCTCTACTTCATGTCCTTTCATAGGCTGCAGTCAAGTTGTTGGGTGGGCTGTAGTTATCTTAAAGGTCGACTGAGGAAGGATCTGTTTCCAGGCTCACATAGTTGTTGGCAGAATTAGTTTCTCTCTAGTTGTTGACCAGAGGTTGCCGTATTTCCATCATGGCAACTTTTCTCATCAAAGTGCATAAGCAGAGAAAGCAGTAGAAAAGAGTCTGTTAGTTAGACATAAGTCACAGTTTTTCATAACCAACTTATGGATGTGATATCCATCACTTTTTCTCTTTGTTAGAGGCATTTCACTAGGTCAAGCCTATACTCGAAGGGCTGGGATAATGTAACAAAATGAATACTGGGAAGTAGGGCTGACTGGAGGACATCTTAGGGGTCTGCCTACGACAGGTTGTAATCTGTCAGCCATGTGCTAGACACTCTGCTAGGTGTATGTGTAAGGAAGATGAATAAACACAAGAAGTCTCTCTTTAATGTGGGTAGCTATGTGTGGACATTAAGTTAGAAGAATACTTGGCATGTGCAGTATTTGCTTCTATCTGAGGCAGCCATTAGTGCTGGGAATGGTGTTGTCTTTACCCACATTTTGTGCTCACACATAGTTATCAAACAAATGAGGGAGCTCTTGTCTGGACATAGCAGGGCCCATGTCACAAATGGAGAGAAATCATGGAATTATGCAATGAAAGAGGTATTAGAGGATAATTAATTCACTTGTCCCCAGCCCCCTGGGAGAATTTCTTCAATAATATCCCTAACAGATGGCCTTCATTCTCTGCTTAAATACCTTTAAGTTTGGAGAAACCCATTTCACTATTGTACAACTCTTAGATTTATTATAAGGTTAGTTCCTTCAAATAGTTGTTCCTTCACATAACGTGTATGATGCAAAATTCAAGAGTTACAAGAGGAAGCACATGCTGTTAGAAATCTCTCTATTCGTATTCCGTCAGCTATCCAAGTCCCTTCCCTAGAAACACTTGTTATTGCTAGTTTGTGACTCTTTCTATAAAAGTCTGTGTATGTATCCTTTTAAAAATAGATTGTTTCATTAAGTTTTTAAAAAATTTATATTTGGTCTGTAAGCTCAATAAAGCAGGGACTTTGTGTTATGCAGCATTGTATCCCCAGTGTCTGTAGCAGTGCTTTACACATAGTAGGACCTTAATAAATATTTTTGAATGAATGAATCTTGCTTTATTATATTTTTTCTGGTTAAATGATCTTCATCTGCTATTTCTTGGACCTGCCTTTTCCCTCCATTTCCCGTTTGTATTTTTAATCCTTCTCAAATCAATTTTTGTGTATGATACGAAGTTAAGGATCTAATTTTATCTTATTATATGTGGATAAATAGTTGACCCAGCACCATTTATTCAATAATCAGTCATTTCCCACTGATTAATAATGCCAGTCTATGCTGTATCAAATTTCCATGTATTCATGAATCTATTTTGGGCCTATTCTGTTCTTTGACTATTGATCCCTGTGCTGGCACTACACTATTTTAAATGCTGTATCTTTGTAGAGGGCATTTGCTTTCCTTCCTCACATTTTTCTTTAACATTGCCTTGACTATTCCTGTCACTTTATTTTTCCATGTGAAATTTGGCACCAACTTGTTAATAAGTCTTCTGAAAAACACTGTTGAGACTTTGAAAGTATATTGAATTTATAGGTTAATTTGAAGGAGAGTTGCTATCTTAATGATACACTATTTTTGTGATTGGGAAAATAATAGCTTTCCATTTGTTTAGGACATTATTATTTTACTTTTTATTGTATTGATTGTAAGATAGATTTTATTATGATTACTAATATTTTTTGTTCTAAATAATTTCATAAGTAGTTTTAATTATATTCAAAGGTGCATATATCATGTAGCAAAAATTGATTCTTTTTTTCATTTTTAAAAATTGGGGTATAATTAACATATAACATTATATTAGCTTTAAGCATTCAACATAATGGTTCAATATTTATATACATTGTGAAAATGCTCACCATGGTCTAAGTCTAGTTAACATCTATGACCATAATAGTTACAAAATTTTTTTTGTGTGTGTGATGAGAACTTTTAAGATCTACTCTCCTAGGAACTTTCAAATATAAATACAATATTATTATTATTTTTTTTTAAAGGAACGTTTATGTATTTATTTATTTTGGCTGCGTTGGGTCTTTGTTGCTGTGCTCTGGCTTTCTTTAGTTGTGGTGAGCAGGGGCTACTCTTTGTTGCGGTGCGTGCGCTTCTCATTGCAGTGACTTCTCCTGTTGCAGAGCATGGGCTCTAGGCATGCGGGCTTCAGTAGTTGTGGCTTGCGGGCTCTAGGAGCACAGGCTCAGTAGTTGTGGCACATGGGCTTAGTTGCTTCGCAGCATATGGGATCTTCCTGGACCAGGTCCCGAACCCGTGTCCCCTCCATTGGCAGGTGGATTCTTAACCACTGAGCCACCAGGCAAGTCCCAGTATTACTATTTTTTAAAACAATTTATTTTCTCTGAAGTTGGGCTATTTCTCATAATCGAAGTCTTTTTATCATGGTTCATAGTTTTATTGGGAGTATTTTAATTCCTTAGTGTTTTAGTGTCCCTTATGTTAAATGAAATATGGCATGTCTTTCAGTAAAGTTTTATAATCATTTTTAAATAGCTTTATTGAGAAATAACTTAAACACCTTACAGTTCACCCATTTAAAGTTTACAACTCAATGATTTTTAGTATATTGAAAGATGCATGCAAACTATCACCACAGTCAGTTTTAGAACATTTTCATTACCTCAAAAAGAAATTCCATATTCCTTAGTTATGGACACTCTATGTCACTATCCAGCCACACCAGTCCTAAATGACTGCTAACATACTATTTGTCTCTCCACATTTTTTCTATTCTCGACATACATATGAATGGAATCATATGATATGTAAACTTTTATGATTGGCTTCATTAATTTAGCATAATGTTTTCAAGGTTTATCCAAGTTTTCGTGTGTATCAGTACTTACTCCTTTTAATGGCTGAATAATATTCCATTGTGTGGATTTACCACATTTTATTTATCCTTTTGTCTGTTGATAGACATTTGGGTTGTTTCTACCTTTTGGCTATTACGAATAATGCTGCTGTAAACATTGGTATACAGGTTTCTCTGCGGACATATGTTTTCATTTCTCTTGGGTATGTACCTCAGAGTGGAATTTCTGGGTCAAACTGTAACTCTGTGTTTAGTTGTTTGAGGAACTGCCGGACTGTTTCCCAAAGTGGCTGCAGCCATTTTAAATTTCCATCAGCAGTGTATCCGGCAAGATTCCAAGTTTTTATCCTCCCCAACACTTGTTTTTTACCTGACTTTTTGCTTCTAGCCATCTTAGTAGGTGTGAAGTAATATCTCGTTGTAGTTTCAATTTGCATTTCCCTGATGATTAACGATGTTGAGCATCTTTTCATTTCCTTATTGGCCGTTTGTATATATATATATATTTCTTGGTGAAATGTGTATTCAGAACTTTTGATCATTTTTAAATTGGGTTATCTTTATATTACTGAGTTGTAAGAGTTCCTTATATTCTAAATACAAGTCCTTTATTAGGTAGATGATTTGCAAATATTTTCTCCCATTCTGTGGGTTGCATTTTCACTTTATTTTTTTATTGAAGTATATTTGATGTACAGTATTATATGAGTTTTCAGGTGTACAACATAGTGATTCACAATTTTTAAAGGTTATGTTCCATGTATAGCTATTATAAAATATTGGCCATATTTCCTGTGTTGTACAATATATCTTGTAGCTTATGTATTTTATACATAGTAGTTTGTAACTCCGAGTTCCCTACCCATATCCTACCCCTCCTCCCTCCCCTCTCCAATAAACGTAACTACTAGTTTATTCTCTATATGTGTGATTCTGTTTCTTTTTTCTTATATTCACTAATTTATTTTTTTAGATTCTACATATAAGTGATATCATACAGTATTTGTCTTTCTCTGTCTGACTTGTTTCACTTAGCATAATACCCTCCAAGTCCATCCATGTTATTGCAAATGGCAAAATTTCATTATTTTTTATGGCTGAGTAATATTCCATTGAATATATATACCACATCTTCTTTATCCATTCATATGTTAGTGGGCATTTATGTTGCTTCCATATATTGGCAATTGTAAATAATGCTGCTACGAACATTGGGGTGCATGTATCTTTTTGAATTGTTTTCATTTTCTTTTTGTATATATACACAGGAATGGAATTGCTAGATCATATGGTAGTTCTATTTTTAGTTTTCTGAGGAACCTCCATACTGTTTTGCACAGTGGCTGTGCCAATTTACCCTCCCACCAACAGTGTAGGAGGGTTCCCTTTTCTCTACACCCTCTCCAGCATTTGTTATTTGTGTTCTTTTTGATGATGGCCATTCTGATGGGTGTGAGGTGATGTCTCGTTTTCATTTGCATTACTCTGATGATTAGTGATGTTGAGCAGCTTTTCATGTGCCTGTTGGCCATCTGTATGTCTTCTCTGGAAATAGGTCTTTTCAGGTCTTCTGCCCGTTTTTAAAATGGGTTTGTTTTTTTGATGTTGAGATGTATGAGCTGTTTATTTATTTTGGATGTTAACCCCTTATCTGTCATATCATTTGTAAATATTTTCTCTCATTAAGTAGGTTGTCTTTTTATTTTGTCAATGATTTCCTCTGCTATGCAAAAGCTTTTAAGTTTAATTAGGTCCTGTTTGCTTATTTTTGCTTTTATCTCCTTTGCTTTAGGAGATAGACCCAAAAAACATATTGCTAGGGTTTATGTCACAGAATGTTCTGCCTATGTTTTCCCCTAGGAGTTTAATGATTTCGGGTCTTACATTTAGGTCTTTAATCCATTTTGAATTTATTTTTGTATATGGTATTAGAGAATGTTCTAATTTCATTCTTTTACATGTAGCTGACCAGTTTTCCAGCACCACTTATTGAAGAGACTGTCTTTTCTCTGTTGTATTCTTTTTTGCCTCCTTTGTAGATTAATTGATCATAGGTGCATGGGTTTATTTCTGGGCTCTCTATTCTATTCCATTGACCTATGTCTTTGTTTTTTGTGCCATTATCATGCTGTTTTGATTACTGTGGCTTTGTAGTATAGTCTGAAGTCAGGGAGTGTGATACTTCCAGCTTTGTTCTTTTTTCTCAAGATTGCTTTGGCAATTTGGGTTATCCTCTGGTTCCACATAAATTTTAGGATTATTTGTTCTATTTCTGTGAAATATGTCATAGGTGCTTTGATAGGGATTATATTAAATCTCTAGATTGCTTTAGGTAGTATGGTCATTTTAACAATATTAATTTTTACAGTCCAAAAACATAGTATATCTTTCCACTTCTTTGTATTATTTTCAGATTCCTTCATCAGAGTTTTATAGTTTTCAGAGTATAGGTCTTTCACCTCCTTGGTTAAGGTTATTTCAAGGTATTTCATTCTTTTTGATGTGATTTTATTTATTTATTTTAAAAAGATTATTTATTTATTTATTTATTTTATTATTTTTGGCTGCGTCGGGTCTTAGTTGCAGCACATGGGATCTTTGTTGAGGCATGCGAGATCTTTTGTTGTGACGTGTGGCCTTCTCTCTTGTTTTGGTGCGTGGGTTCCAGAGTGCATGGGCTCTGTAGTTTGCAGCATGCAGGCTCTCTAGTTGAGGCATACAAGCTCAGTAGTTGTGGCGCGCGGGCTTAGTTGCCCCGTGGCATGTGGGATCTTTGTTCCCTGACCCTCATCCCCTGCATTGTAAGGCGATTCTTTACCACTGGACCACCAGGGAAGTCGCTGATGTGATTTTAAATGGGATTGTTCTCTTGCTTTATCTTTCTGATACTTCATTACTAGTGTGTAGAAAATAAACAGATTTCTATATATTAATCCTGAATTTTTCAACTTTAATGAATTCCTTTATTAGTTCTAATAGTTTCTTGGTGGAGACTTTAGGGTTTTGTATATATAGTATTATGTCATTTGCAAATAGTGACAGTTTTATTTCTTCCCTTCCAATTTATATGTTTTTTATTTCTTTATCTTGTCTGATTACTATGGATAGGACTCCCAATACTGTTGTAAATAGAAGTGGTGAGAGTGGTCATCCTTGTCTTGTTCCTGATTTTAGAAGAAAGGCTTTCAGCTTTTCACTATTGAGTATGATGTTAGCTGTGGATTTGTCATAAATGGCCTTTATTACGTTGAGATATGCTCCCTCTGTACAAACTCTGATGAGAGTTTTTATCCTGAATGGATGTTGAATTTTTGTCAAATGCTTGCTTTATCTGTGTCTGAGATGATCATGTGATTTTTATCCTTCCTTTTGTTAATCTGGTGTATCATAATGATTGATTTGTAAATATTGAACCATCCTTGCATACCTGGAATAAATCCATCTTGATTACAGTATATGATCCTTTTTATTGTTGGATTTGGTTTGCTAGTATTTTATTGAGGATATTTGCATCTCTATTCATCAGAGATATTGGCCTGAAATTTTCTTTTTTCATGGAGTGTTTGTCTGGTTTTGGTATCAAGGCAGTGGTGGCCTTGTAGAATGAATTTGGGAGTGTTCCATCCTCTTCAAGTTTTTGGAATACTTTGAGAAGGACAGGTATTACCTCTTCTTTGTATGTTTGGTGGAATTCACCTGTGAAGCTGTCTGCTCCTGGATTTTTGTATATGGGGAGTTTTTTAAATTACAGTTTCAGTTTCACTCCTGGTGATTAGTCTGTTCAGATTATCTATTTCTTCCCAACTCAGTCTTCCTAGGTTTTATGTTTCTAGATATTTGCCCATTTCTTCTAGTTGTCCAATTTACTGGCATAAAACTGTTTGTAGTATTCTGTTGTTTTTGTATCTCTATGGTATTGGTTGTTTTTTCTCCTCTTTCACTTCTCATTTGGGGCCTCTCCCTTTTCTTCTTCATGTACCTGGCTTAAGGTTTGTCAGTTTTGTTTATCTTTTCAAAAAACCATCTCTTGGTTTCATTAATTATTTTTTAATTTTATTTATTCTCTCTCCGATATTTATTACTTCCTTCCTCTGCTGACTTTGAGCTTCATTTGTTCTTTTTCTAATTCCTTTAGATTGTAGGTTAGGTTGTTTGAGATTTTTCTTGTTACCTGAGGTAGGTCTTCATTGCCATAAGTGTCCCTCTTAGAACTGCTTTTGTTACATCCCATAGATTTTGGAAAGTTGTGTTTCCATTTTCAGTTCTCTCGAGTTATTTTTTGATTTCCTCTTTTATTCCTTGGTTTTTTAGTAGCGTGTTGTTTAGTTTGCATATATTTGTACTCTTCCCATTTTTTTTTCTGTAATTTTTTTCTAGTTTCTTTTGTGATTAGAAGAACTGCTAGATATAATTTATGAACTCTTAAATTTGTCGAGACTTGTTTTGTGGCCTAGCATGTGATCTGTCCTGGAGAATGTTCCATGTGCATTTGAAAAGCATGTATTTTGGTGATTTTGGATGGAATGTTCTGGAGATATTTATTAAGTCTAACTGGTATATTGTGTCATGTAAGACCACTGTGGCCTTCTTGGTTTTCTGTTTGGATGATCTATCTGTCCATTGATGTAAGTGGGGTGTTAAAGTACCCTACTATTACTGTATTGTTGTCAGTTTCTCCCGTTATGCATATTTGCCTTATATATTTAGGTGCTCCTGTATTGGGTGCATATATGTTAATGAGTGTAATATCCTCTTTTTTTTATTTATCCCTTTAATGCTTTTCTTTGTCTTTTGTTACAGAGTTTGTTTTAAAGTCTATTTTGTCTGATATGAGAGTTACTACCACCAGTTTTTTTGTTGTTTCCATTTGCACAAAATACCGTTTTTCCATCCACTTACTTTCAGTCTGTGTGCTTCTTTAGCTCTGAAGTGAGTTCTGTGTAAGCAGTATACAGATGGGCCTTAATTTTTATCCAATCAGCTACCCTGTGTCTTTTGATTGGAGCATTTAGTCCATTGACATTTCAAATAATTATTGATAGGTATGTACTTATTGCCATTTTGTTACTTTTTTTCTGGTTATTTTTGCAGTTCTTTTCTGTTTATTTCTTCTCTTTTTGTTTCTTCCCTTATGGTTTGATGATTTTCTTTACTAGTTTGCTTGTGTTTCTTTCTTTCTAGTTTTTGTGTATCTGTTGAAGGTTTTTGATTTGTGGTTACCATGGTGTACATATATGCTGACCTATAACTATATCTACTTGTTTTAAACCGGTAGTTATTTAAGTTCAAACAGGTTCTAAAAGATCTATATTTTTACTCCCCTCCCCTGCATTTTGTATGTTTTATGTCATATTTTACATCTTTGTGTTTATCCCTTAACTCTCTGTAGTTACAGTTGATTTTAGAATTTTTTGTCTTTTAATCTTTTTACCAGCTTAAGTGGTTTATCCCCAGCCTTTACTATATATTTGCCTTTACTAATGGGATTTTTCCTTTCCTGTAGATTCTTTCTTCTTGTTACAGCCTTTTCTCTTCCATTTAGAGGAAACTCTTTAAGCTATGAACTGTTAGCTTTTCTTGTCTGAGAAGTTCTTTATCTCTCCCTCAATTCTAAATGATAATCTTGCTGGGTAGAGTATCCTAGGTTCAAGGTTTTCCCCTTTCATTACTCTGAATATGCTATTGCACTCCCTTCTGGCCTGAAAAATTTCTACAGAAAAATAAGCTGATAGTCTTATGTGGGTTCCCTCATATGTGATGCTTTCTTTTTCTCTTGTTGCCTTTATAATTCTTTCTCTTTTGCTTTTGACATTTTAATTATGATACCTCTTGGTATGAGTCTGTTTGGGTTCATTTTGTTTGGGACCCTCTGTGTTTCCTGTACCTGGATATCTGTTTCCTTCTTCAGGTTTGAGACGTATTCAGCCATAATTTCATCAAATACATTGTCAACTCATTTCACTTTCTCTTTTTTTCTGGGACTCCTATAATGCAAATGTTGGTATGCTTCATATTATCTCAAAGATCTCTTAAACCGTTTCATTCATTATCTCTTAAATGTTCCATTCATTATTTAATTTTTCCATTCACTGCCTAGTAATTTTAGCATCATTTAGTGATGCTCCTCTAGATACTTTGTTTTGTTGAATACTGGTGATTTTCCAGTTCTGTTATTGCATCTGTGTTTATTAATTGAAATGTTTTGATAAACTTTGTCTCAACAATTATTGGGTTACCCTACATTTTAGTTCGTTCAGGGAAAGAAATTTTAAGAAAAATTAGTTGGTGTCTTGGCAACCTCTAAAAGGTATCAATCAAATTTTAAAATTTTGTTTTAATGGTATGATTATAATCTTGTGGATTTAAACATTTTAATGTGTCTTAATTTGTTGAAGTCATTTAAAAAAGTATTTTGCTCAAATTCTAATTTGTTGAGAACCCTATTCAAGATGGATCCTGTGACCTTTGTCACAAATTGAATTGTCTTTTATAACTTGCTTTTTGCATAAGATGTCCCTTATTATCTTGTACATTCTTTGCCCAATAACTGGAATTAGCCATTTTCCCAAGGAACCTGGGATCCTTTTAGCAGGAAATTTAGAGACAAAAATATGGGTTGCAAAGGTTGTTCATTGTTATTGGAAGTTCATTTTTTTTTTTTAGAAAAAGAAAAATGAGTACATATTTTGTATAGGTATTTCCAAATAAAATTCAAGATTATAGGCTTTTTACTTAATTTTAATTACAAATTTCCTCTTTCCTTTTATACTAATATTCATTTTTATGATATTAACAATTACGTAATTGCTTCATCTTGAAATAAATTTGATAGTTTGAAAATAACAGTGATATTATTAGAAACAGTAAGGTTATTGAGTACACTTTAACATTTCTTTGAAGGTCTTTCTTTAGGATGTATCTCACAAGATCCTTATCCCACTACGATTGTATAGCCAAAATACTTGTTTTAAAGTCAGTTAAAATAATTTTCTGTGTGATTATGTTACCTGACACATAGTTCATTTGTTTAATTTTGGTTTTGACATTTAGAGATTGCTTTTGTTTTTGTTCTTTAGCTGTGTTTTATAATTTTACAATATTTTATAATTTGCAAGAGGGATAACCTTAAGGTAGAAATTTTTTGTCTATAGTTACTTTTGGGAATTGAGAAGACTTTTTTCCTAGTAATTAGATAATTTTATTTTATACATTTAGATTTTTGATACATTTGTAATTATCCTGGTGTTTGGTGTGAGGAATAGATCTGATCTTATTTTTTTCCATTGGGTCCAGTTGTCCCAGGTACCTTTTATTAAAAAGTTACCCACTTCTTCCATTAGAAATGTCATATTTCTTATAATAAGATTTTATTTTCACAAGAGTGTATTTTTAGTTTTTCTGTTTTGTTCCATTGGTGTGTTTATTCGTATTCTTTTGCCATATTCCTTTAATTCACAGAGTGTATGATATCTTTTAATACTTGGAAAGGCTAGTTTCTTCCTTATTGATACTCTGTATCAGAACTTTCATGTCTGTTCTCACTTATCATTCTTATAAAAGATCTATACAGTTAACTTATCTAGTTCCAAGGGGGAAAAACTGATTGTATGTTATTGGAATCAGGTAAAGCTTATAAATTAACTTAAAAATTGGCTCATTACTGATGAGATCCTTTTTGTCCAAGAACATGATATGATTTTCTATTTGTTCTAAATCTGTTTTTGTGGCTTTCAAGAGTGTGTGCTAGTTTTTTTCATGTAGATTTTGTAATTTTTAGTCAAGTTTATACTTACTAAAGGTATTATCTTTAAATACGTTTAAAAACATATTCTGTAGAATTCAGTATGAGCATTGGCATTCATTCAGTTAGCAAATGTATACTGAATACCTGCTATATCCCTGACACTGTGCTTGTTGTTGGGGATGAAGTGAGAAACTAAGATTTCTGGTCTTATGCATCTTAGAGTCTAATGAGGACACTACCAATAAATAGGTGAGTTTTATTCAGTGTGAAATGTGCTCTAATTGGATTCATCATAGGGAGCAAGAAAAAAAGCATACTTTGGGAGGCGGAACTAGTGGAAGAGGAACATTATAATGTTATTTACTTGTGGTAACACAAATAACGTTCTTTGAAATTGTGGTACATAATAAAATCCGTAATAATGATGATAATGTGTTAGGGGTGGTAGAAATGTTTCAAGAGGAGATCATTTCATAAGTGAAACCAGAAGCAGTTGAAGTAAAGGTTAGGCTACCCTTCCAGACAGAGGAGCTTCAGTGTAAAATTTTCATAGTGTCAAATTCTGACTAGAGCCCTAAAAAAGAAGGAAAATGGGAAGTAAAATATACAGGGTTTTTTTGTGAATTTCACTTGTTTTTGATAAATTTCAGTTGTGATTCTTTTCTTTTTCCTTTTACATTTCCCTGTAATTTGATTCCATTGTTTTAATACTGGATTAATCCTTTTCCAATAAAAACCAGTTGATATTGGTAAAAAATTTTTTAAAACCTAAATAGGAAAAATTGATTTTAGCTCTGTATCATTGATTAAAAGTATTTTTGAATTGGATACTCCTTACTTATTACAAGTTTGTCCTTTCATTCATTTGCTTTGATTTTATTTTTGTTTTGTAACATCTTTTTTCTTACAGGATGATAATGTCAAATCCCTCCTCTGTAGCTTGATCTATTGTAGAAGTTCAGTGACTGCTGAGCAAGTTTTCAATGCTGAATGTTTCTTGCTACCAAAGGGGAAATCAACTCCAAACTCAGAAAAAGATACTGAATACACCCCAAAAAAAGAGGAAGAATAATTAAAGGTGGAGAACTTGGATAAAGATAAGGAAAAGACAAGATATGGTGAAGCCAAATTTGATTGATCAGTATTTTTTTGTTGTTGCAGATGTTCCTTTTTAAAACTTTGTTTAGTTTGGTTAAATAAATAGAAAAAAATCTGGAAGTGTTCTGGAGCTAGTTGGGTGTGTCTTTGGTATTCCAGTTGTGAAAATAAAAGATGTTTTTGGTTATGCAAAAAAATTGTATACTTTGAAATTTCATTTAACTAGAGTTGTGAAGGAAGGACTTTCTGTCTGTAGTTACTTTTTGAACTTTGTGAAATTGTATAGCCCGACTATGTTACTTGTAATAGAAAAAGGTTATTAGATTGTTGGACAGCTCCTACACAGACTTTCAGTATGTAGGCCAGCTCATTATGAAGGGTAATACTTTTGTTTAACAGATGATAGTTGGCATATGCTTTGTACCCAGTTTTGGGAATATAAAGATAAGTTAAACGTGGTTCTTACACTTAAAAAGCACATAAATCTATTGAGAAAGTTAGAGATCTAAACAGATCTTCATAACACAGTATAGAATATCTAATGATAGTTCTGGGCAGAGCTTTTATGTGGTTACACAGGAGGGATACTCATCTTATGGAAGAGGGGTGTCATGGAAACTTTCTGGAGGAGATACTACCTTAGTTAAATCATAAAGGATGAGTAGTAAAGGTGAAGGACGATCAAGAGTATCTTACTAGCAGAGAAAGCATGATGAAAGCACTGAAGGGAGAAACAGTTTGTGTGTTTAATAGGGAATAGTCATATAGGTAGATGAGGGCTTTATATGAAGTAATAAAATGCTCATACCTTATAATTCTATAGGAAATGTGGAGCCATTGAAGAATTTTAAACAGCTTTAGCTCCCTCAAAATCTGTCTTATACCTACTACCAGGATAAGAGGTAGGGAGACTGATCAGAAGGATATTATGATAAAGTAGGTGAGCAGCGATGAAACTAAGATCTACAGAGGGGAAAGAAACAGTGATGAAACATATGGGTCCAATTTATGACAGTTAGGCAGTTCTGTCGGACTTGGTGATTGAAGCGTATGTAGACTAAAGTAGTATGTTAGAGTCTCTAGATGCCTATTCAAAATCTAGTCTTTCTTTCTTCCTTAGTAGTAGATAGCAGTTTTATTCGGGGTGGCACTGTACTTGGTTAAAAGACTACATTTACCATCTTCTCTATTAGTTGAAGCTTTTTGACTAAATTTTTGCAAATAAGGATCCTTAAAAGGGGCTGACTTAGCTTGGAGATGTGTCCTTTCACCCTTACCCCTTTCCTATTGCCTAGAAGTTAACATGGTGGTTAGAATTTGAGCAGTCTCCTCGGATCATGAGGTGACCTTGAGGAAACTCATGAAACTAGGATGATGGAGCAGCAAGTTAGAAGGAGCTGATGTTCCTAATAATTCTGGATCCTTTGTACTAGTCTCAAGATTTCATGTTATTTGAGAGAATAAACCCTTACATCAGAGTGTGGTCCCTATATCAGCAGCCTCAGTATCACCTGGAGGCTTATTTGAAATGCAAATTCTCAGCTCCACTCCAGATTTTTTAAATGAGAATCTTTGGGGTTGGGTGGAGCCTGGCAATCTGTGTTTTAACAAGCACTGTTAAGTCATTGTAATACATACTAAAGAGGACTGTTGCCACACATTCAAGCTATTGTTCCATTTTGGGTTTCTTGTTTTATAGTAGAACTTAATTCTACCTGATTAAGTAATAAAGACACAGCAGTTAGGTTTAAAACAAACTTGGATAATTTAAAGGGGCAAAGAATAGATCACTTTACTTATACTATTTTAAATAAAGAATTAGATTATCATTTTCCAAATGTGTTCTGCTGAATGAACACTAGTCCCTTGGGATGTTCATTACAAAAAGAATTCTGTGATTAGTTGTTTGGAAAATAATGAATGCTAAATTGGAGATTGATCATATTAGAGGGTAAAGGTTCTAAAATGTTTTCCGGAAAAGAAACCTGTTTAGTTTTATTTAGCCAGCATATACCAAAATTGACAATGAGACCCCCTTTTTTTCACGTAATACCTAGCAACTTCTCTCCTGTGAAACTAGAGTTTCAGATTTTGTTACCAAGTTAGATAGTACTTATTTTTATTTCTTGTTTTAAAATGGCAAGTATTAATGTGTGGTGGAAAGAGACAAATTCATGTGTCTCTTCAATGCCACAGATGTTTCTTGAGATATGTGTATATATGTGTAAGGGCAATACAGAGGCAAAAAAATGTGTTCACTGCCCTGTGGGCAGTCTGAGAATAATGCAGTATGTAATAAGCTACAAGAACGAAATGTATGTCATCACAAAGAAGAGGAAGGGAAGAGAGGAATAATGAGGTTGGGGGATAGCTGTTTGACTCATTTTAGAGGTGCAGTAGTATTCTGCTTATTTAGAACTGGAAAAAGGTATTCCAGACAAAGGAAATTAAGAAAGCTCAAAGGGTAGATTTGGGAAAGGGCAAGAATTTGGCTGGAGTATAGGATATTCATGGGGTAGCTGAGAAAAAAGCTTAGGAAAGTATTTTGGGGGCAGATCATAGAGGGTCATGAGTTGCCAAGAGATGGGACTCTATTATAAAATTATGAGCAGCTGAATCACACAGTCATGCTTATTTTAGAATAAAATAGCTAACTAGAGAGGATGATTTGGGAAATAATGGAAATAAAGAAAAGTCAAGGATGGCATATTTCATTAAAGTAATTGAGGCAAAGAAAACATCTTGTTTTAGATCAAAGTATTGAAAAGGAGAGAATTAAGAGTATAAACTGTTCCTCAAAAGAAATTTATGGGGAACCTCTGGTCCATTTCATAGATTTCATAGTATCACTGCTAAGTCATTTCAGTGTATATTTAAATGTCAGTATTTGTTAAGTTTCTTTTTAGCATCTCTCTTTTAACTCAACAAATGACATGCTTTATCATTTCTTACTTGTTAGTATAACCATATCTTCTGCCATCAAAACTACATGTGGAAGCAGTTCTAGAATGTAAGGACCTCTGAAGATCTAGTTCTCCATAAAAGCAACAAGAACACTGGCAAAAATTATCAAATGAAAGCTAAGTTGCACATGAAAAGAATACAGACTTCACAGAATTAGTCCAGGAAAGTCACTAAGCAAACATCGTCATCGTCATCAATAACAACTAGCAATAACAATCTCTGTGTTGGTGGGGGGCGGGGAATATGATTTTCGAAGTTGGAAATTGCTATGTTTAAAATGTCCAGTTTTGTGCAAAAAAAAAAAAGTGAGACACGAAACAGGAAAGTACGGTCTGTATGCTAGGAAAAAAAGCAACCAATAAAAACTGTCCCAGAGGAAGCTAGATGTTGGACTTTAAGTTCACAAAGACTTTATATCAACTATTAAAATATGTTCAAAGAACTAAAGGAAATCATTTCTAAGAATTAAAGGAAAGTGTGAGAATAATGTTTCACCAAATAGAGAATGCCAGTAGAGAGAGAGAAATTATAAGAAAGAACCAAATATAAATTAGGGAGCTGAAAAGTACAACAACCAGAATAAAAAATTCATGAAAGGGGCTCAACAGCAGATTTGAGTTAACAAAAGAAAAGATCTGTGAACTTAAAGGTAGGTCAATTTAAGTCATCTAGACTGAGGAACAGAAAGAAAAAGAATGAAGAAAAATGAAGAGACTGAGAGGCCTATGAGACACCATCAAACATACCAACAGCATAATGGGAGTCTTAGAAGGAGAGAAGAAAAAGGGACAGAAAGAATATTGAAGAAATAATGGCTGAAAAATTTCCAAATTTGACAAAAAACATAAATCTACATAATCAAGAAGCTCATCAAATTCCAAGTAGGATAAACTCAAAGAGACCCACAACTAGACACATCATAATCAAACTACTGAAAGCTAAAACCAAGGACAGAATCTTGAAAGTAGCAAGAGAGAAATGATTTACTGAGTACAAGGCATCCTCAATAAGAGCAGCATCTGATTTTTCATCAGAAATAGATGGAGGCTAGAATTCAGTTGGATGATGTATTCAAAGCATTAAAAGAAAGAAAGCCTTGTCAAACAATTGTATATCCAGCAAAAATGAAGGCGATATTAAGATTTAGATTTATGATGTTAAGCCATTCCTAGATAAACAGAATTTGTTACTAGAATATCTGCCATACAAAAACAAAAAAGGGGTCTTTCAGACTGAAATGAAAGCACACTAGATGGTAACTTCAGTTCACACACAAAAACAAAGAGCACTGGTTAAGGAAAATACATGGGTAAATATAAAACAGTATTAATGTATTTTTGTTTGTAACTCTTTTCTTCTATCTGATTTAAAAGAAAACTGCATAAAGCATTAATTATAAGACTGTGTTAATGACCTTATAATGTGGAAAGATGTAATTTTTCTGACAAAGGAGAGGGGAGAAAATGGAGGTATATTGGGGCAAAGTTTTTGTTTGCTATTGAAATTAAGTTGGTATTAACGCAAACTAGATTGATTTAAGTTAAAATTTTAATTTTAATAACTGGTGCAACCATTAAGAAAATCAGAAGTATGGTTCATTAAGAAAATAAGAAGTATGGTAGAGGAAACAACAAAGGAATGGTACACTAGAAATACCTAACAATAAAGAAAACTGGTGGAGATAACAGAGAAAAAAGATACAAGACATACAGAAAACGAACAGCAAAATGAAAGCTGTAAATCTGCTATAGTAATTACATTAAGTACAAATGTATTAAATTTTCCAGTCAAAAGATAGAAACTGGAAAAATATATTTTAAAATAGGATCAAATTATGTGCTGTCTATAAGAGATGCAGTTTTAGTGCCATAACCACAGAGTGGTGTTGACACCTTCAGATCAGCATGAGGGAGTGAGTGCCTTTCCATTCATACTGGCCAAGCTGACATCTAGATTGAGGACACGTGCTGGAAACTCTGTTGCCTAGAGTATGGAATTCAGCCAGATGGTGTCATTCTTGGCAGTAAAAAGGATCAGTAGGAAAATGCTAAAATAGAGCATATGAATGCATCTTTTGTGAGACAAGAGCTGGGAATCATGTGCCCAGAGCACTCTTCCCAACCTAGAACCAACTGTTAGAGATGGGATTCATACAGGGAAGTACCAGTCACTCTTTTACCCAGAGCAGCTTGTTAGCAGAAAGGAGGGTAGTGGGAACAGCTATGTCTGAGGTCACTATGGGGTCAGAGATTGTCTGCCTTCGACTAGAGAGCATCAGAAAGCTGGCAGAACAGTTTCTGACTTTCTGAAGCTTTGGAAGAAACATTGAATCAGGATTTACATCTCTCTTAATAGAGTGGCTCATGATAGAATATAGCAGGAAGACTAAATTGAGTTATCTGTATATTCAGCCTTCAGGATCTTCACTGTTGTAGAGCCTTACAGCTCTATTCTTAGAGCACACAGACTGTAGCTGCATGGTAGACAATGAAGCCATCTGTGACATATGCCGTCATATGCTTGGTGTATAATGCTACCTCTTCTGTTAGCATTAATAGGCTGACAGGTCTTCTATTACTGCTTGCTTCTGGTTTGAAGGGCCTTTGAATGGGTACCTAATTGAATTCCAGAACAAATTAGTAACTTATTTGAGAATATATTTCCCCATGACAACCCTTGCCCTCATCATCTCTGCTGACAGAAACAACCAGGAGCAGCTCTCCATTTCAGACATCACTACTGCTTGCTTTGAGTTCTCCAACCAGCTGGTTAAGTGTGATCCTCAACTTGGGAATTACATGGCCTGCTACCTGCTCTACAAAGGGGATGTTTTTCCCAAGGGTGTGAATCCAACAGTTGCAGCCATAAAGTCAAGGAACTCTGTTCAGTTTATAGATTGGCTTCCAAATGGTTTCAAGGTGGCCATCAACAATCAGCTATCCGTGGTGATGCCAGGAGTTAACCTGGCTGAAGTCCAGAAGGCTATCTGCATGCTGAGCAACAGCACAGCAATTGTGAAGGCCTTAACCCTACTAGACCACAGGTTTGACCACATGTATGCCAAGAGGGCATTTCTACATTGGTATATCAGCAGAGGTGTGGGAGTTCTCAGACACCAGGGAAGATTTGGCAGCCTTAGAGAAGGATTATAAGTAAGTGGGGTAAAGTTTCTGATGCAAATATTATTGGTTAAAAAAATGAATAGTGTTATGCTTTCTTTTTAAAACATTATACAGTTAGTAGGTAGAGTTTCCTTGATTAGAAGAAAAAATAAATTAGGCAAGACCCTAAGTTTCACACTATATCAAATGGCTCAATATTAACAATGAGCACATATCTCCTTGTCTATCAGTGATATTCAGCACTACTACCTGTGACCCTCCTAAGGTTTGGAGTCCTTTGAACTACTGGATCACTTTGTGTGTGTGTGTGTGTGTGTGTGAGAGAGAGAGAATAGAAACCTGGCTTTATCCTTTGCTTTTTAAACCAAGAGACTCTGAAATCCTGTGCAATGTTTATACTTTTCCTTTCCTGTACATGAGGTAGAAAACTGCACATATAGTTTATTATTGTCATTTCCATATAGATATAAAATATATACAGTATATATTACATTGATTAAAGAATTAGAATTTTTTTTAAAAGACCCAATTTAGTTTCAAAGATACAAATAGATTAAGAGTAGAGAGATGGAAAAGATATACCATGCAAACAGTACCCAAAAGAACTAGTGCCTACACTAATATCAGACAAAATAGTCTGTGGCAAAAATTATTACTAAAGATAAAAAATATTTTGTAATGGAAAAAAAAGTCAGTACATCACAAAGATGTGTGCATACATACATCTTAACAGCAGAGTCCCAAATTTATAAAGCAAAACTTGGCAGGATTGAAGAGAGAAATAGACAATTCAACAATAACAATTGGAGATTTTGTTACCTCAGGTTTAATAGTGGATTGAACAACTAGGCAGAAGATAAACAAATAGAAGAAATGAACAACACTATAAATTAAAGGCCAACTTTAGAACACTGTACCCCAAAAGAGCAGAATGCATGTTCTTCTCAGGTGTACATGGAACATTCTACAGGATGGACTATATATGAAATCATGAAACAAGTCTCAAAACAGTTTAAAAGGATTTAAATCATAAGTATGTTTTCTAATCACAGTGGAATGAAATTAGAAATCAATAACAAGGAAATTTAGAAAATTCACAAATATATGGAAATTAAAAAAAAAAACACTTCTAAATAACCGATGGGTCAAAGAAAGAAATAGCATAAATTAGAAAATACTTTGAGGTGAAGGAAAATGAAAACACAACATACGAAAACTTACAGGATGCAGCTAAAGCAGAGCTTAGAGGGAAATCTATAGCTGTAAATGCTTATATTAATAAAGGAATAAGATGTCAATCACTAACCTAACCTAACACAGCCTTAGTTTCTATCTTGTTAAGAAACGATAAAATGATGAGCAAACTAAACCAAAAGCAAGCAAAAGAAAAGAAATAATGAAGATTAAAACAAATAAATGAAATAACAGAAAAACAATAGAGAAAATTGAGACCAGAAGTCAGTTCTCTGAAAACATCAACAAAATTGAGAAAAACTTCAGCTATATGGACCAAGAAAAAAAAGACTCCAGTTATGAAAATGAGTAATTAAAGAAGGGACTTCACTACAGACCTTAGAGAAGTAAAAGAGATTGTAAGGAAGCACTATGAACAACTGTATACCAACAGATAGATAGCCCAGATGAAATGAACAAATTCCTAGGAAGACACAAACCTGAAAAACTGGCACAAGAAGAAGGAAACCTGAATAGACCTATAAGGAGAAACAATTAGTAAATCAGAAAATTCTTACCAAGGAAAGCCCAAACTAAATGACTGAATGGTGAATTCTACCAGACAAAGACATCACACACACAAAAAAACTATAGATCAATATCTCTTATGAATATAGATGCAAAATTTCTCAACAAAATACTAGCAAACTAAATCTAGCAACATTATACACCATGAACAGCAGGGATTTATCTCAAGAATGCAAGGCTGGTTTAATATTTGAAAATCAATCAATGTAATATACTATATTAATAGAATAAAAACAAAAAGCTTATCTTTTCTTAATAGATGCAGAAAAAGCATTTAACAATATCCAATACCCCTTTTATGATAAAAACACTTAAACTAATAATGAAGAGTTTACTCAACCTGATAAATAGTATCATTAATAACTCATAGCTAGGGCTTCCCTGGTGGTGCAGTGGTTAAGAATCTGCCTGCCAATGCAGAGGACACAGGTTTGAGCCTTGGGCTGGGAAGATCCCACGTGCTGTGAAACAACTAAGCCCCTATGCCACAACTACTGAGCCTGTCCTCTAGAGCCCGCGAGCCACAACTACTGAAGCACGCGTGCTTAGAGCCTGTGCTCTGCAACAAGAGAAGCCACCGCAATGAGAAGCCTGCACACTGCAACGAAGAGTAGCCCCCGCTCACCACAACTAAAGAAAGCCCACGTGCAGTGACAAAGACCCAGCGCAGCCAAAACAAAAAACAAACCCCTCATAGCTAACATCATACTTAATGGTAAAAGACTGGATGATTTCTCCTAAGATAAGGAACAAGTCAAGGCCTCCACTCCTGCCACTTCTCTTCGACATTGTACTATTGGTTTTAGCTAGGACAATTAGACAAGAAAAAGAAATAAAAGGCATCCAGATGGAAAGGGAGGTGTAATACTATTTCTATTCTCACATGACTTGATCTTGTCCACAGAGAATCTTAAGAAATCCATTTTAAAACTTTTAGAAGTAATCAGTTCATCATGGTTGCAGATACAAGGTCATTACATAAAAATAAATTACATTTCTATAACCTAGAAATTTTTATAACAATTTCGTTTACAATATCATAAAAAATAATTAGGAGTAAATTTAACAAAAGAAGTGTAAGACTTGTATACTAAAACTACAAAACATTGGTGAAAGAAAGTAAAGAAAACCTAAATAAACTCAAAGATATATTAATGCATCGGAAGACTTAATATTGTTAAGTTGGTAATACTTAATTATCTAGAGATTCAACACAGTCTCTATCAAAATCTTTGCTTCTGTTTTTACAGAAACTAACAAGCTGATCCTAAAATTCATGTGGAAATGGAATGGACCCAGGATAGCTAAAACAATACTGAAAAAGGAGAACAAATAGGAGGAATCACACTCCTAATTTCCAACTTACTGTAAAGCAATGATAATCAAGACAGTGTGGGTGCTGGCATAAGGATAGATATGTAGATCCATGGAATAAGATTGAGAGTTTCTATTTATTTATTTATTATTTATTTATTTATTTATTTATGGCTGCATTGGGTCTTCATTGCTGCACAAGGGCTTTCCCTAGTTGCAGTGAGTGGGGACCACTCCTCGTTGCGGTACGTGGGCTGCTCACTGCGGTGGCCTCCCCCGCCGCGGAGCACAGGCTCTAGGCACGCGGGCTTCAGCAGTTGTGGCATGTGGGCTCAGCAGTTGTAGCCTGTGGGCTCTAGAGCGCAGGCTCAGCGGCTGTGGCACATTAGCTGCTCTGCGGCATGTGGGATCCTCCCGGACCAGGGTTCGAACCCATGTCCCCTGCACTGGCAGACGTATTCTCAACCACTGCGCCACCAGGGAAGCCCAGGAGAGTTTCCATTAAATTACAATATTTTGTGCTTCAAAAGACACTATCAAGAAAGTGAAACGACAACCCACAAAATGGGAGAAATATTTTCAAATCATGTATCTGCTAAAGGACTTGTAGTTAGTGTGAGAACTCCTACAACTGAATAATAAAACGACAAACCAAATAAAAATGGGCAAAGGCTCTGAACAGATATTTCTCCTAAGAAAATATACAAATGGCCAATAAGCACATGAGAAGATGTTCAACATCATTAGTCATTAAGGAAATGCAAATCAAACTACGAGATACAACTTCATAACCACTAGGATGGCTAGGATTAAAAAGTCAGATAATGACAAATGTTGGGGAGGATGAGGAGAAAGTGGAACTGCTGGTAGAAGTGTATAGAGGTACAACTGCTTTGGAAAACAGTTTGGCAGTTCCTCAAAATGTTAAACATGGAATTACCATACAACCTGGGAATTTAACGCCTAGCTAATTACCCATTAGTCATGAAAACCTGTGTTTACACAGAAACCGTGTTCTTGAACAATTATTGCAGCATATTCATGGTAGCCAAAAAGTGGAAATAATCCAAATATCCATCTATTGATGAATGGATAAACATAATGTGGTATATTAATACAATGGAATGTTATTCAACAATAAAAAGGAATAAAGTATTAATACATGCTACAACATGGAAAAACCTTGAAAACATAAAAAAAACTCAGTCATAGAAGACTGCATACATTTATCTGAACATTTCATATCTGGGCATTATGGAATGTTCCAAATAGGTAAATCTATAAAGACAGAAATTAGATTAGTAATTGCCTGGGAATGGAGGTAGAGGGTAGAGGGTATGACTGCTAATGGGTGTATGACCTTTTTTGGTGTGATAGAAATAATCTCTAATTAGATAGTGGTGATGGTTTCACAACTCTGAATATACTAAAACCACCGAATTGTTTACTTTTTTTGAAGGGTAAATTTTATGGTACATGAATTATACCTCAAAAAGCTATTATATAAGAAAAAATACACATATGTGTTCATTCAATAAATATTTGAGGGATTCCTGAATGTCAGTCATCATATGTTGCTTTCTTATCTTCTACTAATCCAACTGTGTGTGAGTCACCTACTTTTTGTCCTGGTTTGTGACTTTCAAGCCTAAATCTGCATAAGAATCATCTGGTAATCTTTTAAAAAAATTCAAGTTTCCCAATGTCCGTACCCAGAGATTCTACCTCAGTGTATCAGAGATGGGACTTGGGAATCTATATTTATAGCAAGTACCCATAATTATGTCTGATGTAGCTACTCTGGGAGGACCACATTTAGAAAAAGTGTTCTAGGAGAATTTTACCAGCCACATTTTATTCATTGATTTTCCTAGTCCCTTCTTAAAGGGACCTTTACTCTCTGCATTGAATGTGTATAGATTAAAACCAAAAAATTAGAATATTTGTCATATTTGTGGAGAAATAATGTATCTCCTAGTTCTAAATTGATTGAAGAAATCATGAAGGTTGAGACTGACAGATGAGAATATATAAAAATCAACATAGTAAAAATAAAGGATGAGAGCTGTCCAGAAAAATCTGCATGAGTTTAGAAGACAGTGGGTTAATAGTTATAATGCATAAAGTGATTATTCAAATTTATAAGAAAATTACTAAGATTCCAGTAGATAAATGCAGAAATAAACATGTAAATTTTTTTCAAAAATCAAAGAAGTGTAAATTGACCTCTGAATAAAAGCAAATTTCATGCTTAGTAAAGCAGCAAAATATTAAAATGGCAAGGTCCTATGATATTAGCCAAATTGGTGCTGGTTTTCATTTACGAAAGCAGTGTGAAGTTGGTAGATAGTAGTTTGATCCTATGTCTCATGAGCCATGAAAATGATTCTCTCCTTTGATCCTAATGATACTAGTCTTAAAATTTTGTCTTAGGAACATGATTTAACAGAAATAAAGTTACACATAAATAAATGTTCAATTGGAAATTGAATAAATATTCAACAAGTGAATTGTTTCATAATTCATTGTACATCAGTATAATAGACTGCTACACAAGCATAAATTATGAAGACACACACATAATGCTCATACCTACGGGAAACAATACCTAAAAATGTGCTTGTGAGGAATATAAGGGTAATGAAACATTTTTTTAAATTCTTCATTTTTTCAACATTTTATTATGAACATTTCCCAACATACTGCAAAGTTAAAAGAATTTTACAGTGACTATTCATATATCATCATTTAAGGTATATCATTAACATGTAGTTATACTTTACCGTATAATTTTTCTTTACCTACCTTAATATTTTTATATTTGTTTCTTATTGAGTTTAAAATTTCCCCCAGTATATTGAGCAGAGTTCCCTGTGCTATACAGTAGGTCCTTGTTCGTTATCTATCTCAATATTCTATAACAACCTAAACGGGAAAAGAATTTGAAAAAGAACAGAAAAAAGTAAATAAATAAAACTTAAAAAATTTCCCCCAGTTTTCAAGTAATAATATGACATTTCCTGAGAAACGCTTATTTTTGATTAACAGAGGAGTAACTTAAATTTCACTGAAAGGCTTAGAACTCTTGTAAGTATGTATATGGCCACAAGGTGTAGCTCTGGACCTATCATCCTGGGATACGCATCTGTAAGCAAGGTTGTAGTAAAGGTAACTTCTGAATGCAATCAGCCTTGTTTTGTTTTTTTGAGTGAGGGTACAATAAATTTCTCCTCCATTAAGATCTAAAGTGATTTAGGTTGTATATTCATTTCATTGTTCAAAATGTCTTTGCCACAATTTCTCTTACCTGGAACTTGACCTTCTTATTCCACAGCCTCTGAGTCAGAAGTTTTGGGTTATGCAGCAAATATGTTTGTTACTAGCTGTTTGAAATGATAATTTTAAGAAGATTTAAATTAGTCATGGAAATAGAAATTTTCAGACTTTTTTGTACAGTGAAAACTCATCAAAACTATAATTTTTCTTTAGTGTGATTATTTGATTAATGTATGTATTTCTTTAAATATAAACTCTATAAGGTTTGGGACTGTACCTAGCACAATGACAGACATTCAAAAAATATTAGTTGAATGATAAATTTAAAGAGTGATTTGAAACTTTTACTGAAGGTTATTTTGTAGGAATTGGTAAATCTACTCTTTAAGAAGTATGCTTATTCATTTTAACGATAAGATGATTACCTTTAGATATACTTCATAGTTTAAAAATTGCTCCCAGATGAAAATATTTTTCTGTTTTTAGTTGCAAAAAAGAATATAGTCATTTTTAAAGGAAAGTAGAGCCTAATTTGTTGAAATCCATTTTAACCAAAAATGCTTTCTCTTCTTCCCCTTCAAGGAATCCTCAGTTTCTCTCTACATTAGACGTCATCAACTGTCAATTTGTTTCTTCATACCAGAGAATAAAATCATGAGGCAAGAATCCAATAGTACGGTCAAGTAAATCAAACTGTCTACTGGAATAACCAGGGGAAGGGTTTTCCAATTTAAAGTCTTTTTCTTTTTTTTTAAAGGAGAGAATATTTGACAAGCAGTCTATGAAACATAGTATTCTTTTTCATAAAATAAAGCTATTCAGAGTTAAAGGTCTTGGGAAAATTTTAGTTTAAGTAGAGAAGTTCTTCTCAAAGAATTTAATGTCATTCTTTTGAATTTCAGCTAGGATGGTAAAAAAAATTCATCAAGGGAGAAGATAAGAACAAACATTTAGAAGGACTCTTATTTTACAGAAAGAAGAGAAATACCAGAGAAACAAGACCACAAAATTACTTAGCTCAAGAATTAAATTATCGACAAACTTTTTGTATTATCCCTGTATACTGCTTTTACATGTGTTCTTTCAACTGTACTTGACAAGGGAGAAGAGTCATTATATACATATAGCCTGAAGGGCTTGGACTTTGAAGGTCTTTACTATCCTTCATTTCCTTAAAAGGTAAGTAATGTTTATATTGCAAACCTGTCTTGTATACCCTCTCCCTCCTCCTTTCTCTCCTATCTCCTCTTTCCCCTTTTTTCTTCTCCCTGCACCTTTTTTTTTTTTTTTAACATTACAAGTTCATTTAGAGGAAGATTAATAGCTGCTGAAAGAATTAAATTGGAAACATAAAATATTTCTTGAACAACTTCTACTAAGGTACAGACTTGTTATTGCCATCATGTTTCTGTAACTGCCCCAAAATATTATACATATCAATATTTTAACACTTACTTGCTTTTCCTTGAATATCATGATTTATTTTTATCTGATATCAGCTCCATTTATGGCAACTAACTGGTAACTGCAAATTACAATTGCTATGACAAACTGTATATGAATAATGCAAGCATAATTTTGGTCATGATTATTGTACTTGCCTGAGTCATGGCTTGCATCATCTCCTGCAATTCTATTTATGATTCACAAAATTTTATTTCCATATATCCTTTTCAACCTTGCATAAGCATCAGCCGTATCATATAAATATGTGATGGCAATTTGCTTTAGTAGGAAAACCCAGATAATTTCTTTTGGCTTCTGTAAGAATTTTCAGCCTTTTCTTTAAAGCAAATAATAAACTTTATGCCCCATTAAATGACTTTTTTTCCTGTATGGTAGTGTTTAAAGTCATGCTTAGAGGTTATTTTAAATTTGATTCTTTACTAGTTAATGTGCTTGACAAAATTATGTCATTGTATTTTTGCAGGTTGGGAAGGGATGTGGTTTGTTCTAACACGATGATAGCATATTCAGAGTAAAAATCTGAGCCAGGGTAGTCATAGATGACTTTAATGTAATTAACTACATTAAACCCTGATATAACAGTTGATTTTAAAACATACTTTGGTTGTTAGTTTAATCTACTGCTTTCAATTCTCCCCTCCTTTTGTGTTAAAAATTTCTGAAGTCTGGAAATGTTTCATTTGTTTCCTATTTTGTTTCATAATTAAAAGCTATGGAGCTCCCCTATGTTCATAGCAACACTATTCACAATAGCCAAGACATGGAAACAACCTAAATGTCCATCGACAGATGAATGGATAAAGAAGATGTGGTACATATATGCAATGGAATACTACTCAGCCATTAAAAAGAATGAAATAATACCATTTGCAGTGACGTGGATGGAATTAGAGATTATCATACTAAGTGAAGTAAGCCAGAAAAAGAAATACCATATGATATCACTTATATGTGGAATTTAAAATATGACACAAATGAACCTATCTATGAAACAGAAACAGACTCACAGACATAGAGAACAGACTTGCGGTTGCCAAGGAAAAGGAGTGGGGGAGGGATGGACTGGGAGTTTGAGTTTAGCAGATGCAGACTATTACATATAGAATGGATAAGCAGCAAGGTCCTACTATATAGTACCGGGAACTATACAACTATACTCAATATCCTGAGATAAACCATAATGGAAAAGAATATAAAAAAGAATGTATATATATATATTATATATATATATATTATATATATATAATATATATATATTAGCTGCATCACTTTGCTATACAGCAGAAATTAACACATTGTAGATCAACTATACTTCTTCAAAAAACAAAAAAAACCCATCTTTATAAAAAGAGATATTATGCTTATAGTCAATTATAATAGAACGTAAGTGTACATTCATATTTTTATGGAAAAAGATGTATAGATGCATAAAAGCAGGTTTGGAACACTACACACTGAAATGCAAACAGTGAAAAAGAAAGAATAATTCCAAAGAAAATATGACAGTTATATAGAATATACATACATAAAAGTAACAGAAAAAAAAAAAAAAGCTATGTAGCATCACTTACCTCAGTGCAGAAGTTAGGGTGGATGGATGCTAGGTATTTTGTCTACATTGTCTCATTTAATCTTCACAACAACCCCATAAAGTGCAAATATTATTCCTCTTTTACAGAAAAAGAAGGAAAATGAGGCATGAGTGACTAGGTTTTGGCAAGGATCACATTTATCATCACTGAAATTATATATGGGACACCAGGATTGATGCTGAAAACACTAAGAGGTATGAGTCTTTGTTTTAGAAAGCCTTCAGTATGCTTGAGACAAGGCATATCTGTGAAGAAAATGAGAGGAGAATCTCTTGCTAAGTGCTGTTAATCCTAAAGTGGTGTCTCCCACAAAAGTGAATCAATCTTGGGGTCAGCGAATCTACCTAAAACTCTGTCTTAGCAGAGGAGTCCAAAATGAAGTGGAACTCTACAATTTTTGCATAAGTCTGTTTATTGCCATTACATTTATTAATTTATTTAATTTTTGGTTGTGTTGGGTCTTTGTTGCTGTGCGCAGGCTTTCTCTAGTTGTGGTGAGCGGGGGCTACTCTTCGTTGCGGTGCGCGGGCTTCTCATTGTGGTGGCTTCTCTTGTTGCGGAGCACGGGCTCTAGGCACACGGGCTTCAGTAGTTGTGGTGTGCAGGCTCAGTAGTTGTGGCTCATTGGCTATAGAGTGCAGGCTCAGTAGTTGCGGTGCACGGGCTTAGGTGCTCCGCGGCATGTGGGATCTTCCCGGACCAGGGATCGAACCCATGTTCCCTGCACTAGCAGGTGGATTCTTAACCACTGTGCCACCAGGGAAGTCTGCCATTACATTCTTGAGAGAGTTAAAATGTATTTCTCCTGATTGTTTTCTTGAAGTGACACTTGGAAGGACAGCTTCTGTACAGGAAATAAAATGCTCTTACTTTAGGTATCAAGTCGTCCATTATTTGTCCACTTTGGTAAATCAGAAGTTTGTTATTTTCAAGTGTGAAGATAATTTCCTTGAATGGCTGGCAGAAAGATTCACTATACATGTAAAGGAATAAATATTAATTTCTGTGTATGTTTAATTTTTTATCAAAATGTACTATTGTAGGAGATATCCCTTTAACAGAAACAGTTTGTAATTGAAGCTCATTTTCCATGCGAAAGTCATTGCCAGGGACCATTTATGTAGAACAAATAAGTAACTGTAATATGGAATTCAAAATTACCAGTTCTGGTTGAGTAAGAGATTAAATTGAGTTTATTAACTCTCACACCGATTTGAGGGAAATATCTCTCAATTTGAGGGCAAACAAAACACAGTAGGTATGCTGTATAGTTTTTGCTTTCCTTCATTTTTATCAGAGTTTGAGAGAAAGGGACAAGAGGCATTACATGCAGAGAGATTAGAAGGAAGTGTTACCCACCTCAGTGTTCCAAAACTTTTTGTTTGTTATGCACTTTTGAAGAGTAGAAATTTTGGCATTTTATTTAAGGAATTTAGAAGATGGATTTTTTTTTTTCTTAAAAAAGTTTTGGGAAATAGAAAATGCATTTCACGGTTATTGTATTCTTTGCTGTTACTGTTTGACACTATTGATTTTTTTGTCTACATTCTCCTTCATACTCAGAGGCTTTCAGTTCTTACATGTTCTAGCAAATCACTAATTTTTTTTTTTTGGAACTGACCAGATGCTCCATCACATCTCTTATTACTAATTTACAGCAAGTTGTATCTTCTCTGTGCTAATCTCTCACATAAAGTATAAGTCTAATACAAATTATTGTAACAGTATATATCCTTATATTTTTACTTGTAGCAAAAGTAAATTTTATATGTATAGTAGTTTACCTGTGAAGGGTTTGTGGTACACGAATAAGCTGTGGCCTATATTACCATAAGCCTACACAGCAAAGGGTGAAGAGACCAACTGGTGCTGAGACAGAAAGCAACTGACCTTTAGGAATTAAGAAACTTGAGACCGTTGAAGACCATGGCAGCCTGGAAGTTGAAAATCAAATTCTGGGTATGACAATGTTAGGATTCTGACTGAATTGACAAAGGAAATTTTGATTATTTATATATTGCTTTTTAAAAATTAAGAAATGTAAGGTATTAAGTTATACTTCATTTTATTTTATTGCTTCTTAAAAGTTATATTTTTTATATTGTTTATTTTTTACTACCACATGTATACACACATTGGAAAACCTAGAAAAGTTGAAATAAAAGGAAATAAAATAACAAATTTCAATCACTTAAAAAGTAATTATTCACATTTTAGTGTTTTCCGTGCAGTTTTTCTCCATGCACAGCCTTTTAAAATAATCTGTTATTATATATATATATCTTAGCTCTGCTGGTTGCCTTGCTTTCTGCTGACAAGTTGATACCTTGTTACTGCTCTCATCAGTGGCATTTCTGTTGCTATTTTTCTTAAGTGGCATGTTGAAACAGAAACATGGTGTCAAGGTTCCCTGGTGTAAGGCCTTTGGGCAAAGATTTGGTCAGATCTTTGTTCTGGGCTCTCTACTTGGGAATGTAGGCAAGATCCCTTCCAGCAACAAATCAGCAATTCCATTATCTGAGTTGGTTAAATAATGTTTTTGGAAATATTCTGAACCCATCAGATTCCTGGAAGAAATAAAATATTATATTTGAAAAAAATCTGTTATTATAATACTGTATATATAATTATCTTTTTCTGGTTAAAATTATACCATAACTACTTTTTCATTATTATAAAGTCTTCACAAACTAATTTTTAAAAATGGCTTTAAAGTATTCTTTTAAGTGAGTATATCTTAGGTCATGAAAATATTGTTTGTTTAGTTCACTCTGGAAGGGAGGAGGAGATAACAGGGTTAAGTTAGGTGGACTGGACTTAGAAGCTGGAACAGAAGTCTGGATTCTGAACTGTTAAGTTAATGATTAAACTTACCCAAATTAGAAGCAACTTAAAGGTCAAGGTCCAGGACAAGATAAGCAAAAACTATAATGCCACCCTACTGCTCCATGGCAGATCTTTAGTAGATTATGGCATTCTTTCCTGTGAACCCAGGTACTTTTGCCATTGCAGGTTAGGGATTTAAGAAATTCAGTTTTTAGGTAAAAACTAAGGATCTGAAATTAGAGATTGCAATAACCAGATCTAATGTGTCAAAAAGAAGATGCAAAAATCTAGAACTCAGAAGTGGAGAGAGCAAGGTAGCATAAGAAATCAGAACACAGGAATCTGAACCAGGGATAAAGGTGATTTTCCTACTGACTCTCTTGTACTAAATGTATTGATAAATGTATTTTTTCTAAATGTATTCAAGAAGTCTCTGCATTGTGATACAATTAAAGGGAAATGATTAGGTTATATTAGGATAGTGATTTTAATAGTAATTTTTTCTCTTACCTAAGTTTCTAAATTTTCTGAAGTATGAATATATTTACTGTTATAATTAAAATAATTTATAAGTATTATTCAAATAAGTTGAAGAATATCACCTATATTGAATTAGAAAACAAAAATTCCATAGTAGATAATAAGTGTTGTAAATGCATATATCTGAATTAGCTCTGGACTTGGGGTCACAGGAATTGGGTTTTAGGCCAACCTATACCATTACTATGTATGATTCTGACTCCAATTCTGATGTATGTTTTTTTCCCACCCACCAAGCAATTCTCTGACACCAGCTAGGTGTCCTATAATTCACCTCAATTCTAACACTATAGTTGACTGAAAAAAAAATGCACAACTGGGACTTCCCTGGTGGTCCAGTGGTTAAGACTTCATGCTTCCACTGCAGGGGGCATAGGTTCAATCCCTGGTTGGGGAATGAAGATCCCATATGTCAAACGGTGTGGCCAAATAAATAAACAAGTAAATAAATAAATAAATGCTCTTTAAAAAAAAAAGATGGAAAAAAATGCATGACCTAAAAGTTGAGAATTATGTTTTATTTGGCACACAAAACTGGGAACTTAAACCTTGGAAGATAGCCTCTCAGATAGCTCTGAGGGACTACTCTGAGAGGTAAGGGAGGAATCAGAATATATAGGAGTTGTAAAGCAATTATACTTCAATAAAGATGTTTAAAAAAAAAAAAAGAATATATAGGAGTTTTGCAATAAAAACCAGGGATTCGGAACATCAAAAGATTACTGTTAAATAAAGAAAACCAGACATCTCAAGTTAATGAATTTATGTACTTTTTTATTTAAGGGAAGATGCAAGAGTCTGGGCTCATTGAAATCATCCCTTTGATATGTGCCTTAACTAGCTAGGGCCAGTATCCTGCTTTTCTCCATCTTGAATCCCCCAGGGTGCACAGTTGGGGGTGGCTTCAGTGGCTGCTGGCTTGATAGCTGCAACATCCTTTGTTTACTGATATGCCAGGCAACATTTTTCATCTATACTGTCTACTTGGAGATAGTGTCAGATTCTACAGGTTAATGGCTCAGTCCCACAAGACTGCTCCCACTGCAGATGCCAGTTAATTGCAGGTCCAGATCAATACCCATGACCCCCTCTTTGGGTTTGAGTAATTTGCTAGAATGGCTTACAGAACTCAGGAAACCAGATGACTTGCTATATTACTAGTTTATTATAGAAGGATGTAACCCAGGAACAGTCAGATGGAAGAGATTCATAGGGCAAGACATGTGAGAAATGGCCACAGTGCTTCCATGTTCTCTCCACTCTCCCTATATCTCCACATGTTCACCAACCCAGAAGCTCTCTTAACCCAGTCCTTTTGGGTTTTTATGGAGGCTTTGTTACATAGGCACAATTGATTAAATCACTGGCCATTGACTATCCATCAATTCAACCTCCCACCCCTCTCCCATCCTGGGAGGTCAGGGAGGTGGGAATGAAAGTTCTAACCCTCTAATTTCATAGTTAGTTCCCTGGTTTTCCAAAAGTCATCTCATTGTTGTCGAAAGAGATATCAAATCATTTATTATGATATCAAGTCAACTTTGTGGCTCTTATGACTTAGGAAATTCCAAGTGTTTTAGGAGTTCTGTGTCAGAAATAGGGACAAAGACAAAGTATATATATTTCTCATTATAAATGACAGTATTACACTATGGAAGTCACTTTTTTTATCTGGGTTTCCACTTCCTTACCTGTAAAGTTGAAATAAAATAATATCTACCTTTAAGGCCATTTGAACAGATTATGATAACGTCTTTGAAAGTACTTGGTAGTGTGCTACACAAATGTAAATTACATTGGAATGGTATGAAGCAAAAGCAAGTTCTTTCAAGTTTTGGAAGTGTTTAAAAATACAAAGTAAGAGAAAAGACAGTCTCTTTGGCAAGTGATGTTGGAAAAGCTGGACAGCCACATGTAAATCAATGAAGTTAGAACACTGCCTCACACCATACACAAAAATAAACTCAAAATAGCTTAAAGACTTTAATATAAGGCATGACACCATAAAACTCCTAGAAGAGAACATAGGCAAAATATTCTCTGACATAAATCGTAGCAATGCTTTCTCAGGTTAGTCTCCCAAGTCAATAGAAATCAAAGCAAAAATGAACAAATAGGACCTAATCAAATGTATAAGCTTTTTCACAGCAAAGGAAACTATAAACAAATCAAAAAGAGAGCCTATGGAATGGGAGGAAATATTTGCAAATGATGTGACTGACAAGGGCTTAACTCCCAAAATATACAAACATCTCATACAACTCAGTAACAAAAAAAAACCAAACAACCCAGTCAAAAAATGGGCAGAAGACCTAAATAGACATGTCTCCAAAGAAGATATCCAGGTGACCTCACACTGGGCAGAATGGCCATCATTTAAAAAGTCTACAAATAATAAATGCTGGAGAGGGTGTGGAGAAAAGGGAACCCTCCTACACTGTTGGTGGGAATGTAAATTGGTGCAGCCCCTACAGAGAACAGTATGGAGGTTTCTTAAAAACTAAAAATAGAGTATATTGATATTATAACATGTCCCTTTTTTAACATTAAATGTAAATGGTGTAAACATTTCTATCAAAAGGCAGAAATTATCAGACCTGTGAAATCCAACTATATGCTGTTTACAGGAAATGCACTTTAAATATGAAGATATAGATATATTAAAAAGTAAAAGGATGGAAAAAGACATACTATACAAATTCTAGTCAAAGGAAAACTAGATTGGATATTTTAATATAAAACACAGTAGATTTCAGAATGAGGAATATTACAAGGGATAAAAAGAAACATTACATAATGATAAAAGAGTTTATTCACCAAGAATACATAACAATTCTAAATGTGTATGCACCTAACAACAGAATTTCAAAAAACACAAAGAAAAACCAGATCAAACCAAAAGAAATAGACAAATTCATCCACAATGGTGTGAAATTAGAAATCAGTTATAAGAATAAAACTGGAAAATTCACAAATATGTGGAGATTAAACAATATGCTATTGAATGGTTCAAAGAAGAAATAAAAAAATAAATTAAAAATATCTTGAGACAAAAGAAAATGAAAATACAACATACAAAAACTTATGTGATGTGGCAAAAGCAGTTCTAAGAGCAAAGTTCATAGTGATGAAACCTACTTTAGGAAACAAGAAAGATCTAAAATAAACAAACCAACTTTACAGTTCAAGGAGCTAGAAAAAGAACAAAGCCCAAAGTTAGTAGAAAAAAGGAAATAACAAAGATCAGAGTGGAAATAAATAGAGACTAAAGAGACAATTGAAAAGATCAATGAAACTAAGAGATTTTTTTTGAGAAGATAAACAATTAATTTAAAAGAATTTAAAGAATTTAAATCACAATCATACAGAATATATTTTCTGACCATGATGAAACTGAGTTAGGTTTAAAAAATACACAAGTACCTGGAAAATTCCCTTAATATTGAAAAATTAATACATTTCCAAATAATCCACACATCAAGGAAGAAATCACAAAGGAAATTAGAAAGTATTTTAAACTGAATGAAAATGAAAACATGACGCCAAAATTTGCAGAATGCAGCTAAAGCAGTGTTCACAGGGAAATTACAGATTTAAATGCTTACATTAGAAAAGGAGCATTTAAAATCAGTGATCTAAGCTTCCATTTTAAGAAACTAGAAAAAGAAAAATAACCCCAAAGGAAGTGGAAGGAAGGATATAATAAGGAGTGGAAATCAATGAAATAGAATCAGTAAAAACTACAGATCAATAATCCTCCAGAATATAGATTCAAAAATCTTTAACAAAATATTAGCAAATCAAATATAGCAATATATAAAAAGGATAATGTATTATGGCTAAGTAGGGATTATCACAGGAACTCTAGGTTCCTTTAACATTTGAAAACCTATCAATATAATTATTCATATTAACTGATTCAAAAGGGAAAACCATATGATCATCAGTAGATGCAGGAAAAAAACAAAAACAAAAACAAAAAACAAAAAAAACTCTTGCCCCAATTCTACATCTATTCATGATAACAACTCTTAGCATATAATCCCAGGCCAGTCCTCTGCCCTCCAAGGCCCCCTCCAGTCCATGTGGGTCCTTGAGGGCATAGGAGGGAGGCCGGGGAGATCAGGAGAGACAGGCGGGAGGAACCATCCAGGAGGAGAGGGAGAGGAGTGGAGAGTGATTGCCCTGCCCACTCGAGCCCAGGAAGCCTGTTGGGCTCCCAGGTGAGGTCCCCTGCCCTCTGGATCAGGGGTGGGGGACACACCTGGGCCTCTTCTGTTCCTTGAGCCTAAGCCCCAACCTGCCACAGCCCTCAGGGCCTTTTCCAGCCCTGTGGGTCCTGAGCATTGTCCCCGCCCACTGCCCAAACCTCACCCTTGCTTAGGCCCCGCCCTCCACAGCCAAGGCCTTCCCTCCCCCTCCACTTTTTTTTTCTTTTCCCTCCTCTTTTTTACTGTTGTGGTACTGATATACCTTCTGGTTGTTCATTCATCTATATTTTTATTTTTATATTCTTCCTAACATATCTGTTAGTTTCCTAGTCTAATTTTTTTACTTTTTTTTTTTTTTTTGCCACCCCAGGTGGCTTGAGGGATCTTGGTTCACAAGCCCGGGATCGGGCCGAAGCTCCTGCAGTGGGAGCTCCGAGTCCAAACCACTGGACTAACAGAGAACCTCAGACCCCAGGGAATATTTATTGGAGTGAGGTCTCATGGAGTTCCTCATCTCAGCACCAAGACCCAGCTCTACCCAATAGCCTACAAACCCTAATGTTGGAAGCCTCAGGCCAAACAACCAGTAAGACAGGAACACAATCCCACTCATAAAAAAAATTAATAATAATAATAAGATGGCAAAAAAGTATGTCACAGATGAAAGAGCAAGGTAAAAACCTACAAGACCAAATAATGAAGAGGAAATAGGCAATCTACCTGAAAAAGAATTCAGAGTAATGATAGTAAAGATGATCAAGAATCTCAGAAGTAGAATGGAGGCACAGATTGAGAAAATACAAGAAATATTTAACAGAGATCTAGAAGAACTAAAGAACAAACAGAGATGAGCAACACAATAACTGATATGAAAAATACACTAGAAGGAATCAATAACTGAATAACTGAGGCAGAAGAACGAATAAGTGAGCTGAAAGACAAAATGGTGGAAATAACTGCCGAGGAGCAGTTGAATGAAAAGGATTGAAGACAATCTCAGAGACCTCTGTGACAACACTAAATGCACCAACATTCAAATTATAGGGTCCCAGAAGAAGAAGAGAAAAAGAAAGTGTCTGAGAAAATATTTGAAGAGATTATAGTTGAAAACTTCCCTAACATGGGAAAGGAAATACCCAAGTCCAGGAAGCACAGAGAGTCCCATACAGGATAAACCCTAGGAAAAACACACCAAGACACATATTAATCAAACTAACAAAAATTAAATTCAAAGAAAAAATATTAAAAGCAGCAAGGGAATAACAAAAAATAACATACAAAGGAATCCCCATAAGGTTATCAGCTGATTTTTCAGCAGAAACTCTGCAGGCCAGAAGGGAGTAGCAAGATATACTTAAAGTCCTGAAAGAGAAAAACCTACAACTAAGATTACTTTACCCAGCAAGGTTCTCATTCAGATTCGATGGAGAACTCAAAAGCTTTTCAGAAAAGCAAAAGCTAAGAGAATTCAGCACCACCAAACCAGCTTTACAACAAATGCTGAAGAAACTTCTCTAAGCAGGGAACACAAGAGAAGAAAAAGACCCACAAAAACAAACCCAAAACAATTAAGAAAATGCTAATAGGAACATACATATTGATAATAACCTTGAATGTAAATGGTTTAAATGCCCCAACCAAAAGAAACAGACTGGCTGAATGGATACAAAAACAAGACCCATATATATGCTGTCTAAAAGAGACCCACTTCAGACCTAGGGACACATACAGACTGAAAGTGAAGAGACAGAAAAAGATATTCCATGCAAATGGAAATCAAAAGAAAGGTGGAGTAGCAATACTCGTATCAGATAAAATAGACTGTAAAATAAAGACTGTTACAAGAGATAAGGAGGGACACTACATAATGATCAAAGGATCAATCCAAGAAGAAGATATAACAGTTATAAATGTTTATGCACCCAACATAGAACCTCAATACATAAAGCAAATGCTAGCAACCATGAAAGGAGAAATCAACAGTAACACAATAATAGTGGGGGACTTTAACACCCCACTTACACCAATGGACAGATCATCCAAACAGAAATAAATAAGGAAACACAAGCTTTAAATGACACAATAGACCAGATAGATCGAATTGATATTTATAGAACATTCCACCCAAAAGTGGTAGAATACACTTTCTTATCAAGTGCACATGGAACATTCTCCAGGATAGATTACATCTTGGTTCACAAATCAAGCCTTGGAAAATTTAAGAAAATTGGAATCGTATCAAGCATCTTTTCTGACAACAACACTATGAGATTGGAAATCAATTACAGGAAAAAAACTGTAAAAATCACAAATACATGGAGACTAAACAGTGTGCTACTAAATAACCAAGAGATCACTGAAGAAATCAAAGAAAAAATCAAAAAATGCCTAGAAAAAATGACAACAAAAACATGACGACACAAAACGTATGGGATGCAGCAAAAGCAGTTCTAAGAGGGAAGTTTATAGCAATACAGTCTCACCTCAAGAAACAAGAAAAATCTCAAATAAACAATCTAACCCTACACTTAAAACAGAGAAAGAAGAACAAAAAAAACCCAAAGTCAGTAGAAGGAAAGAAATTATAAAGATCAGAGCAGAAATAAATGAAATAGCAATGAAGAAAACAATAGCAAAGATCAATAAAACTAAAAGCTTGTTCTTTGAGAAGATAAACAAAATTGATAAACCCATAGCCAGACTCTTCAAGAAAAAAAGGGAGAGGATGCAAATCAATAAAATTAGAAACAAAAAAGGAGAAATCACAACTGACACTGCAGAAATACAAAGGATTATAAGAGACTACTACAAACATCTATATGCCAATAAAATGGAAAACCACGAAGAAATGGACAAATTCTTGGAAAGGTACACATTTCTAAGACTGAACCAAGAAGAATTAGAATATAAACAGACCTATCACAAGTAATGAAATTGAAACCGTAATTAAAAATCTTCCAACAAACAAAAGTCCAGGACCAGATGGCTTCACAGGCAAATTCTATCAAACATTTAGAGAAAAGCTAACACTGAGCCTTCTCAAACTCTTCCAAAAAATTGCAGAGGGAGAAACACTCCCAAATTCATTCTACGAAAACCAATAGTAGTCAAGAGAGTGTGGTATTAGCACTAGGATATACATATTGATCAGCAGAACAAGAGTCTAGAAATAGACTCACACATTTTGGTCAATTGTCTTTTTTTTTTTTTTTAATTAATTAATTAATTTATTTATGGCTGTGTTGGGTCTTCGTTTCTGTGCGAGGGCCTTCTCTAGTTGCGGCAAGTGGGGGCCACTCTTCATCACGGCGTGCGGGCCTCTCACTGTCACGGTCTCTCTTGCTGCAGAGCACAGGCTCCAGACACGCAGGCTCAGCAATTGTGGCCCACGGGCCCAGCTGCTCCGCGGCATGTGGGATCTTCCCAGACCAGGGCTCGAACCCGCGTCCCCTGCATTGGCAGGCAGACTCTCAACCACTGCGCCACCAGGGAAGCCCGGTCAATTGTCTTTTGATAAAAGTGCCAATATAATTCTATTAGAAAAGGTAGTCTTTAAAAAAAAAATGAAACTGGAACAATTGGGTATCATTTGGGAAAAAAAATGAAGCTTAATTACTATCTCATGCCATACAACAAATTAACTCGAAAGAGATCATAGACTTAAATATAAGAGTGAAAACTCTAAAACTTTTGGTGGAAAACATAGAGGATCTTTCTTTTTATAACCTTGGGCCAGGCAAAGATTTCTTAGGTAGAACATGAAAACGCATGAACTATTAAAAATATTGATAAAGTGGACTTCATGACGTTAAAAAACTTCTGCTCTTCAAAAGATATCATTAAGAAAGCTAAAAGGCAAACCACAGTCTAAGAGAAAATATTCACAATACATCTACCTGACAAATGACTTCTATCCAAAATATAACAATTATATCCATAATATAACAGTGACATATCCAAAATATAACAATATTACAATAATATATCTTCTCAATATTAAGAAACTTTTAAAAAGGGGCAAAAATATTTTAAAAGGTATTTCACAAGAGAAAATAGACAAATGGGAGCTAAGCATGTGAAAGATGCTTAATATCATTAGTCCTCAGGGAAATGCAAATTAAATCCACAGTGAGATACCACTATACATCAGTTAGGATTCTATTGAATTCAGATGACTGACAATACAGCATACTGGCAAGGATGTGGAGCGTCTGGGAATGCACAATATTGAAAATTTTCTATATTTTTAAATAATTAATTAATTAATTAATTAATTTTTGGCTGCATTGGGCCTTCATTGCTGCACACGGGCTTTCTCTAGTTGTGGCCAGTGGAGGCTACTCTTCATTGCGGTGTGCAGGCTTCTCATTGTGGTGGCTTCTCTTGTTGTGGAGCACAGGCTCTAGGCACACAGGCTTCAGTAGTTGTGGCATGCAGGCTCAATAGTTGTGGCGCACGGGCTTAGTTGCTCTGCGGCATTGGGATCTTCCCAGACCAGGGATTGAACCTGTGTCCCCTGCATTGGCAGGTGGATTCTTAACCACTGCACCACCAGGGAAGTCCCACAAATCTTCAATATTGAAAAAAGAATTGCAATTTCTTTATACATTTACCATATAAACCATGAACTCCTAGTTATTTACTCAAGAAAAACAGAAACAAAAACATACCGAGGCAAGATTTTTACAAGAATGTTCCTAACTGTTTTATGTATAGTAGCCAAATATTGGAAACAAAAGAAATGTCCATCAACAGGTAAATGGATATACACTCTGTGGTATATCCATACAATGGAATACTACTCAGCAATAATAAGAATTTTAAAAAAAACCCAAAGAACTACTGATACACACAGCATGGATTAATCTAAAAAATTATGCTGATCAAATGAAGCCAGACACAACAGAGTAAATACTATATGATTCTATTTATTTGAAACTCTATAAATTACAAATTTAATTTATATGATAGGAAACATATCAATAGTTGGGTAGGATGAGGTGGGTAGGGACTGGTTGGCAAGGAGCACAAGGGAATTTTTGGTGATGGATATTCTCTGTGTCTTGAATGTGTTGGCAGGTATATAGTACATTCTGTATACATTTGTCAAAATTCAAAAATATATAAAACTGTAAAACCTTGTCAAAATTCACTAAACTCTAAACTTAAAATGGATTCATTTATTGAGGTAAATTAGAAAAAGGAAACCTGTAAATGTCAATTGCATTTTTTTCTATACCATCAACAAAGTGTAAAAAATAGTTAAAATACCAATATAAGAATAAATGTAACAAAACGTGGGAGACCTGTTCAAGAAAAAAATTTTAGAATTTACTGAAAGATGTTAACGAAGACCTAAATTAATGGAGAGATATATACTATTAATAGATAAAAAGATTTACTATTTTAAAGATATCAACTCTCCCCAAATAAAGTTATAGATTTGCATCAACTCCAATTAAAATAATAAATTTTTGTGTGTGCCTGTGTGTAACTTGACAAACTAATTCTGAAATTTATATTGAAGAAAGAAGGGTCATAGGTAGCTAACAAACTTCTGGCAAAAAAAAAAAAAAATTAGGAGGAGAGTCTTGTCTTACCAAATATCAGGACTTATTATAAATCAGTTTGGTGGCTATCAGCACGTGGATAGATACATTGGCCAATGGAAGAGACTAGAGCTCAGAAACAGACCCATGTAAGCATGGAACTTTGATAAAAGAAAAATAGTATTTAAGATTGGTCAATGAAGCGTGGGGGGGGGGGTGCGGGGCTTTTTAATAAATAGAGCTGGAAAAATTATTTAGCCATAAGGAAAAAAAAGAAATTTGATCTCTATCTCATATCACACATAAAAATGAACTTCAGATGTAGTAAGAACTTAAAAATAAGAAATAAAGCTTTAAAACTCTTTGTAGAAAATATAGGTGTGTAGCTTTTAGAACTGATATATGGAATGATTTACTAAAGAAGGTACAAAAAATGCTAGCCATTAAAGATTAGATTTATGGATGTGATTACATGAAAAAATGTAAAACCTTTATGTATCAAAAACCATCTTATATAGTGTTTGTTTTTCTCTTATTTTAATGGAAAACTTTTGATTTTTATAGTCTTAGAACAGGTAGAACTCGCTGTATTTCACAATGCGTTAGTATACTTTTGACAGTTCCATCATGTTTTTCATACAAGTTTTTCCCTTCTCATCAGAAATTGGGGATATCCACTTAGAGAGAGGGAGATGTCCCTCTCTCTCTTTATCTATCTCTGTCTCTCCTGAGGACTAGAGGAAAGCTGATAAAATTGGAACAGAATATCCACTATGGAAGAAGCATTTACACATTTAAAAGACAATATTTAAAAGCAACAACGACAACACCACCATGCGGAACATTTTGTTTTCTGACCCTTTGAAAATTACTTTACTCAAGAGGTTTCAGTAGATTGGTTAGGGCAAACTGAAATATGAAGCTACACTTAAAATGTAAAGCATATTGGAGGAAAAAAATAGTTGGGTGTGTAGTAGGAAAGTTTCACTGCTTCTTTTAAACACTTTCCCTTTTTACCCCCAATACGTAATCATGAAAAATTCAACCATACAATAAAGTTGAATTTTGCAGTAAACACCAAAATATTCAACTCTAAATTCTACAACTGACATGTTACCATACTTGCTTTACCTATCCATTCCTCTAATCCATTTTGTTTTTTGATGCACTTCAAAGTAATTGTTTAAAAATACTTTTGCTATTATTTCATGGGAGGGACTAGAGAATTTGTAGTCTACTATGCTAAATATCTCCTCTTTATTCCTTCAGATCTACTCTCCACTCTTCTACTCCTTGCTCTGTGCCATGGAAGTTGACCACATCAGTGGCTTCCCTAACCTCATCCTTTACTGAGTCACCTAACTGTCCACAGTTTGCCCCTTCTGTTTTGTCGCTTGCACACACGCACGTGCTCTTACATGTGTGTTTTTATAAATACATCTGCTTTTTTTCAACCATTTGAAATTAAGTTGCATGTATTTTAGCCCTTTTATCCCTGAAAGCTTTGTTGTGTGTTTCTCTTACAGTACAAAATTTGTCCTCTCTCACAAAGCAGTCTGAACAATAGTTTGGAGCTGGCATGGCAGTTCAGTGGTGTCTCAAACTCTTCTCTTGCTGCTCAGCCATCTCTAGATTAAGTATGTTCTTATACACATTCAAAGATGGCTCACTACGCCTATGTCCACATCTGAGCAGGAAGGAAAAAAGAAAAGGGATGCGTGTATCCTTTCCTTTTAAGAGGATGTTTTAAGAAACTGTACACATAACCTCTAGATACATGGCCATACCAGCTGCAAAGGAGACTGAAATTGTGTTCTTTACCTGGTAGTAATGATGTGTCCAGCTGAAACACAGTATTATGTTAATGAGAAAAGTAGGAAAGAATGAGTATAGGAGGAAAACAGTATTTCCCACATGGTGGTAAACAGTAGCAGCAGTGATTTGATGAGGATGATATATAAGAATGACGTCTATGCAAAGAGATCAGATATATGTGATAATTACATGGTGCCAAAATGGTGTTAAGACAGAGCATGAGACCAACTCTCTTCTTCTCACCCTGTTACATTGTTAGATAACTTGGGTCCTCCATATATAATGATAATGGAGAATGATAATATCTTTGTGGATAGCCAGGAAGGGAGTAAGAAGGCAGTAGTCATGAGTAGTCATGAACGAATACTATAGGACTTCCATTCCACTCTCCCCCCAAAAAAAACTTTCCAGAGGGGACTTAAAAATTGTGGTCATAATTAAAATAATGGCCAAAGAAAATGAAACCAGTTATACAAATTGTAAAATGTAAATCATGGCACACCTACCAGAATGGTTACAATAAAAAAGACAGATGATAACAAGTGTTGGCAGAGATGTGGAGAAATGGGAACCCTCATACATTGCTGGTAGGAATGTAAAATGATGTGGCCACCTTGGAGAACAGTCTGGCAGTTCCTAAAAAGTTTTAACATAGAGTTACCATATGACCCAGTCTAGGTCACCCAAGAGAAATAAAAATGCACATCTACACAAAAAGTTGTACAGAATGTTCATATCAACATTTTTCATGCTAGCTTAAGAGTAGAACAACACGAATTTTCATCAACTAATGAATAGATAAATAAAATGTAGTATTTCCATTATATAATGGAATATAATTTGGTAATTTTTTAATCAAAATAAACGAAGTACTGATACATGCTACAATATGACTAACCTTGAAAACATCATGCTAAGTGAAAGAAGCTAGTTACAAAAGACCACATACTGTATGATTCTATTTACATGAAATATCTGGAATAGAGAAATTCCTGAAGACAGAAAGTATATTAGTGTTTGCCAGGGGCTTGGGGAGTTGTTGGTAAATGGCAAGTGATGGATAATCCATATGGAGTTTCTTTTTGGAGTGATGAGAATGTTCCCAAGTTTGTTGTGGTGATGATTGCACAGCTCTGTGAATATGCTAAACACCATTGAATTATGTACTTCGTATGCACGCAGCAACGAAGACCCAACGCAGGCAAAAATAAATAAATTAATAAATTAATTTAAAAAAAATAAGTAAAGTCAAAGAAGACACCATGAGCACTAGCAGTAACTGGTCAAAAGTTACCAGTGAGCCAAGGTACTCTGGCTCATAATGGCTATGCAAAACCTAGACAGCAGCACACAGGTTTTACCCTCTACTCCCATTTCTGTGATGACACTCTTAAAAAAATTGTGCAAATGCAAGTAAGCTAGAGGAAAACAGAATGTGTTAAAAGATAATTTTCAAAAAAAGGTAAAATCATGGTTCTCATACAGATATATAAATGAACATATGTTGAAGATATTATTTAATTCGTTCAATATGGGAACTAGGCAGATGTTATAACCGGTTCAAAAGGCAATTCAAAGAACAGATGTATTTATAGAATTGTAAAATAAAGACAATGAAAGGGCTAAAATCAGATAACCTGTCAGAGTGTGCTGTATGTAGACAGTGCTCAACAATGAAAGCCAGAAGCACATCCTCTAGACAAGGCATAGTTTTCTACTGAAACACATTTTTTCCCCCTCACCAAATGTGTGCCTCAAATAGACCACAATGTGGATGGAGGGTTAGGATAGAACTAGGATGAGGAGTGAGAGCAGAAAGGAAAAAAACATTCAACAGTTTGTGCC